>NC_090935.1:1294825561-1296050705 GCF_040938575.1 Ambystoma mexicanum | reverse complement strand
TCAAGGCGTGACAAGGCAAGGGAGGGGGAACAGAGATAAGACAGACAATGATCCTACTAGGCCAGGTGTCATTCAGATCGTGCAAGTGCATGGGAAGGGGGAAGGAGGAAAGTGCGAGGAGAAGGGGACAGTGCAGTACATGGGATAATAAATAACACTAAGTAGCGTCCGGCCAGCTGGTGGCAAGTGCAAGGGTAGTACAGACAGATGTCAAGTGCTAGTTGTGGAACTGTAAGGGTACAGAACAGTCCCCAAGTATGGGGGGTTGCCAGGAAGGCAGTCCAGGTGTGCAACTGGGGGAGGGGGGCTGGACTTGAGAGCAGGGGGGGGGGTTGCCAGGTGACCAGTGCATTTTCAGTATCTGCCAGGAAGTCAGCATGGGAGAAGAGGAGAAAAGGCAGAAGCAAAGAGAAAGGTTTTGGAGGTGCTTCCGGAACCGGAGACAATTCTCCTCAAGTTTCAGGAAGGCTGTTCCAGAGGGAGGTCCCAGCCGAGGAAAGAGACCAACAAATCGTTGCTTTGAGAAGCGACTGACCCGGAGGAAGTTCGAGGCAGATGAGCAAAGAGCTCGAGAAGGAAGATATTTTGGAAGAGAGCTGAAAGTATTGAGGCCCCAGGCCCCAGAAGGCCTTGTGGACAATACAGGGGATTTTGAACTTAATCTTCGCAGCCACTGGGAGCCAGTGCAGAGATTTCAGTCCTGGAGAGATACGATCCCTAGGCTTGAGGCCAAGGACAAGTCTCGCAGTCCTGTACTGGATGAGTTGCAGAGGGCGGAGAGTAGAGTAGGCAGATTTAGAAAGGGGCTGTTGCAATAGTCCAGCCTAGAGAGAACCCGAGCTCTGGAGACAGTGAGCTTCTGGGGGAAGGAGAGGAAAGGAAGGATGCCTCTGAGGAGGTGCAATTGGTAGTGTGACTTCTTTGAGATTTCAGAGATGTGAGGAGAGAAAGAGTGTGGAGTCGAAGATGACCAAGGTTTTTAGCCTCACAGGTGGGAGCAGGAGGAGACCCAAGGGAGGCCGGCCAGAGAGTGACAGGAAAGGAGGGAGCAGGTGTTCCAATGAGGAGAATCTCTGTCTTACTGGCATTAAGACAGAGATCATTGGCGGCACACCACTCCTGGGTGGCGGACAGGCAGTCAAGAGATGAGGGAGAAGAGGTGGCTGAGGGTAGACTGAAAATGAGCCGAGTGTCGTCCGCATAGAACAAATGCTATAAAATGTTTTTGGCCAGGGTATGGGTTGGGCTGCTTGCTTGCTTATATTCAGGACGAAGGTGGGGATATTTCTGCCCCTGTAGTGAAAATCAAAAGTTGGCACCCATGAACCCACAGTTTAATTTCCTAAAAACTGCTGTCAGCACAACAGAAGCATTTATTTGTGATTAACCAGTTTGACAAGCATATAACATCTTTATAAATATAACCTGCGCTAAAAAACAGAAGGCCACATAAATAACAGTATGTGTGGTGTCTGACAAAAAAAAAAACATTTCAACGAGAACTAGTGAACACATGCAGCATTTTTCAATATGGAAATTACTTTTTTTTTAATGTGGTGTGAAATGCACATTTGGAAAATGTGTGCCTAGCATGTAGAAAGCCTGTATAAAACGCAAAGAAAGAGCACAAAAATTACAGGATATTTGTGTGGTAGTCCAACAAATATCTGTCTTTTTGAGACAGCTACTAATAAATAATAATGCAACAAAGGTTTTTGAAGTTCTTAATATAATCGTGAAGGCATATGTTATTCCATTTGTTTATAGAGAGGAAATAATTGGGACAAAGAAATATTGTTAAATATCCCGACCCTAGTATCGCCCGCTAGTAGCTCTCCACTGTTTACCTCCACTACAAGTAGCTCTAGCTAACGTAAAGTTTGGAGACCCCTGGTCTAGTATTTAGTTTTCTTGATTCTTTCAAGATATCCATGCATCTCTTTTGCAGGTTAAGATGTCCGAACTCTATGGCTTCAGGAGCCATGCTGCTAAGTTCATTAAGTGAGGTTGAACGTGCAGGGTAAGTCCCTTGTTTTGAATGAGTAGGTTGTACAGGCATGGGAGTTTGATGGGAATTGCACATCGCCAGTTTGCATAGCATGGTGGTTTTGCCCACATAGGAGCAACTAGGATAAGGGTGAACGGTTCTGTGGATCTTGTTCACTACCTCATGAGAGGTGTTGGGGGAAACGTGCAAGCAAATTTCCCGGACCAGTTCATCCATAGGGCGGTCCCCTTGGAGCTTTGCTCAGGGAACCTGGACACGCAGTCTGGGCATTGACTGTTTTTGCTTATAGTGGATAAGTATTGTGGGGAAACCCTATAGAGAGAGATGTTCTACGACTTCTTGGTGTAGATGCCACTCATGTTCTTCTGGTAGGGGATCTCTGCTCAATGAGTCTGCTCAAGAGTTCCCCTGAACATGCTGCGACGATAGGAATATTTTGAGTGCCGATTTCCAAATTTGCTGCACAAGCCTGGACAGATTTGGAGAACGTGTGCCCCCCAGGTTTGTTACTCTAGTGCTGTCTGTCAGGATTTGCAGATTGGATCGTGATTCGAATGCCCAAAGGGCTTTGAATATGGACAGAAGCTCTAGCAGATTGATGTGGATTTGGGTTGCCGCCCTAAGCTGTGTGGTGAAGGTAGTGAGCCCCCCACCCCGAAAGAGAGGCGTCCGTTGTGACAATCACCTGTATCTCTGGATCGTAGAAGGGTTAGATCTTTCTTTGGCACAAGGAAAGAAGTTGAATAAATACCAGTTTACCTGGTTGGCCGGGACAACTTTGATTGAGTCCTTTTTAACAAAGTAGCCATCTCCTCGAGGAGGATATGCTGGTGTTCTCTTGAGTGGATCTTCTGTCATGGGGAGTTCTATACGGTATCTGCCTGCTACTGTGGACAGAACCCATCTGTCTGAGGTGATTCCCTCCCATGAATGGGTGAAGCTGGAAATGCGCCCTCCTACTGGAGAGGCAGGTGGAGTACCACCTCGAGAGGGGGGGTTCCCCTTCCATGACCTCTGCGCTATCCTCAAGGATAGCCCTGGGAGAACCAACTGATTACCCAGGAGGAGCTTTGATTTTTACTATAATTGGACCTTCCACCCGTTGAGAACCTTGGCTGCGAAAACGGGGAAAATTGCCATTACCCCTTTGGCCAGGTAGCTTGTTGGCCCAACGATTTGAGAGGGTCATACTAGTCTTCAGCTGTCTTAAGGGCGTCCGACGGCCTTGCCGAAGAGCACATTGGGTTCAATAGGCATGTTAGTGTGTCCTGCGTTTCTGGTCTGAAACCAGAGTGCCGCAGCCACGCATGACGTTTGTTAACAGTACCCTGAGCAAGGATTCTTCTGGCATTGTCCGCCGCATCAAGGTTGGTCTTAAGTAAACAGCTTGACACTGCCCTCCCTTCTGTGGCCACCTGTGCTAGCTGGGATTTCAGTGGTCCTTGGGCAGACTATAGAAGAGCCGACACTTCCTCCCATTTGTGGCAGTTATAACTGCCCAAGAGGGTAGCATTGTTCGCAATTCTGGTTTGGTAAGCTGCAGAGGAGTCTACTTTCCTACCCATGCTGTAAATCTTTTTGCTTTCCTTGTTGGGTGAAGCCTCAGAAGAAGCAAGGGGGTTCCCTGCTCTTTTCCGAATTGTAGTTGCAACTAATTGAGTCTGGCTTCAGCTTCCCTCTAATATACAGTGGGTCTGAAGGTGCCGGTTTAGAAAGCTTTTCTACATGTGGGTTTACAACCCGTGTGAGGTTAGGGGCTTCTAATGACTGTTGTATCCTGCACTGTATTGACTGGAGTAGAGGAATAAACTGGAACAGATCCTTGGGGACAAGAAAATAGTGCAAAGTCCTTATCCTCCTGTACCTGCTAGGTGCCAATTTGAAAGTGCTCTTCTGTCTTGGCAATCACTTCATTAAGAAGGGGTTGTCAAACTATAAGAGGATCCTGATCGATAGGTGAGTCTATCAGGTACATATTGGTCTCTGGGTCAGTCTCTTGGCTCTCATCGTCCCCATAATTAGGGTCTGCTGCCTCGTCATTGTACTGAGGGTCAGCTGCCTCTACAATTGAGAGGTCCTCGTTTTCAGAGTCCGTGTCATAGAGCTCTATGACTGCTATGCACTGGAGTTTCTGTACGAGACCTTTTATAAGGGGGCTTGAGAAGGCAGAGCAGAGCCTGCTCATTACCCCAACCATGTCTTGTGAAGACCATTCTGCCTAACTTGGGATTACCAAGGGTTGGGAAGGAGTCTTCATCTGTGGGAGGAATAACCCCAGATTTTTTTTTAGGCCTAGTCTCTACAGGTTTGTCCTTATTGGGCCTAGTTTCCTTAGGCTTCTCTTTGAGCAGTCCCCCCCACCCCCCATGAGGGATGTTATCCCCATCAGGGGTCTTTGAGGATGACTTATGTACTGTTCTCCAACACCCCCCCCCCAGGGGGCCCAGAGCTGTGTGTATCCAACTGTATGGGCTGTGGGGCCTACTAACTCTTTGACCCAGAGCGTCGACTTTCGGGAGTGGGAAGGGCCAAAGCCTAGTCTGCGGACGACCGGCCTTCAGAGAGAGTTGTGTGCGACACCCTTGCCATCTTTCGACGGTTGGGTCTGGTCGTGCGGTGATCGCGAACGAGAACCTTTCCCTGGGCGCCATGCATTGTCGAACACTCGACCCATGTGATGAGTCTTGCCTAGGGGATATGCGTTTAGTGGTGTGTGATTCTGATGCGCTTCCGCCGGTCGGTGCAGTCCCCACAGCACGGCCGCCAGCCTGTCCACTGGGGTCGGGGGCTTATGCAGCAGGAGCTACCCAGTCGCTCTCGCCATCCGAAACAGCGGCGTTGCTGCCATCATTGAAAGTGCCTTCGACATCCATGGCCTCGAGTTGCCTGGCATAGATGGCCCAGCGTTTCGTGGAGCGGTCCTTTAAAGTCTTGGGCTTGAAGAGCCTACACGTGAGGCAAGACGCTTCGACGTGGTCTCTTGGGAGACACAAGTTACAGACTAAATGCTTGTCGACCCACAGGAATTTACGTTTGCACTTGGGGGAAAATTTAAATGGGGTCTTGTCCATAACTACAAACTATGGCAGCTGGGCAAAAGTATGTCAAAAAGGGGCATATACAATCCTAAAATGACTCCCCCCCCCCCCCCCTCCCTACTGTCCGGGCCGAGACTCGGGCAGCCTTCCAAGGTCGAACGGTCCGCCACAGTAGTCTTTCAAGGGGCAGTCTGTCTTCACCAGGGTGATGTTCGATGGTCGGTGAAGTAAAGGATAGAAAGAATCAACTGGATATGGCAGACAGGGCATTATTATTCTTGAGCATGGCGCCTCGTATATACGAAAAACATATAGAACGCAAGGGAAGACCTGCTGTGTGAGTTTGGAAGTTTGTCATAATTTTTTTTGCTCAAATCTTCCATGTATTAAAAATACACCTTATGCCAGAGTTTAATCTTTACAGGCAAGTAGGACAAAGATACACACAAATGGGAATGAAAAGAGGGCAGACTCATAGGTGAGGTTGCGCAATTCACTTTCATCACATGTCGTAACCATGAGGAGGTATACATCACGTGATCTAGTCTACCACAGAACGAAAGAAAAACAAAACACATGCGGATCGACAAGATGAGGGTAACTGGGGAATACATTAAGACAGAGTGTACGGTCCTGAACAAAACAATACAACAACGAGGAATGAGAGAACAGTTGGATAAATATCGGCAGACCACAAAGAGCCGAGGGTCAGCAAAAGTACCCATAAGACTGAAGAGGGTGAGATGACATGAAGGCTCTGCATAAACATATGAAAAAAGTATTGGTATAACTTTACAGTGATGGTTCCATGTTTTGTGCCCCCCACTCCCTTACTATAGGGTTGCAACACAAGAGGGAAAATAAAGAAAAACCTCCCTAAAGAAATATTGGGAGTTCCCGGCCATAAGAATAATGAAGTTATGTAACAAGTGATCCAGACCAAAGTGTTGGGGCACAGTCCTGAAGAAAGGTGAACGGAAGCAATTCCCGCCGAAACCAGTTGACTTGTAGGGTTGGGTTCAGGGCAGAACCCTGAACCTCAAACGCATCGAGAGCTTGGGTGAAGAAAAATCCTTTTGCAGAGGTGTTCTGCTTGACAAGTTACTGGTTGGATATTTTATCCTTATTTTGCCCATATATAATTTCAGAAGTTTATTTTTAGATCTAGGAAAGTAGTGAGCCTAGAGAGGCAGCACCTCAGCGCCAACTAAGGAGAGTTACCATCATTGAGGGATATCTACACATTCCGAGAGGGAAATTTAGTGAGCAACAGGCCAATATATTAACTACTAAAAATCTCAAACGCGTCTACCTATAGCAGGATATCCTAACCATATCTTCTCCAAATAATTCTTTCATTCCATGGAAGCCATGCAAGCTTGGACATTGGAGTCAAATGACACTAAGCAACACTTGCACACAAGGGAAACATTTTGCTTCAGTTACACCCCCCCCTCCCCCAATTTCCTCCAGCAGCAGATGACAGAAGTGCATATGACTAGGGGGCCAAGGACAGGAGAGATGCACTCCAGGGAGTAGAGGATCAGAAGGAAGCAACTCGCCAAGGAGCAGAGTAGCATTGCACAAGGGATTAAGGGAGCCAGAACACCTACTTCAATTCTGGTCTTCATGCATTCCAGTACATTTTATGCAATTTGTCAACTAACAAGTTCATAAGGTACTAGTAGAGGTGTGACCAGCTCCATTATGTACTGTAATATAACATTTCAAATCACCGGATTGACTTTATTCTCCACACATGTAGTACAATGTGCTTTTAATCTACTGACACGGTTTCAAATCGTATGCAAACATTTTATGTGCGCTTCAGGGGACTTGCGTACCTGCCTAAATGTGCATGCACAGTTGCCTAAGCGATCTGCATTTGTATATTTCTTTATGAGGCGATTCTAGTGCCATCTTTCATTCAGGCATGAGCCAAGCCCCACTGAAGATATAAACCAATTGTCTATCCCCATCCACCCATCAAAGCTTCCTTTTGAGGAAGAAGTACGAGTACCGCCACTTGAGTATCCCTACGCCACAGCGAATAAGGGATTCGTGAACCACCAACAGCACACAGGTAACGCAGGAATCCGATACAAATTGTGACTCGCTTTCTAAAGAGTGGTCGAGTTGTTGGCTCATCTCAGAAGCCATCTATGCGACCAGGCCCCCCAAACTGACGTCGATTACCTGTGATACTAACAGCAGGTGACGTTTATGACCAATTTCCTTCCAAGGCACGTTTGATTTTTAAAATATTGATGGCTATGTAGCGTTTGCGCTGTGGGTGTAATTTTGTACAGAGAAAACTATGGCTCTTTATATGGATTCGGTTTAACGATCACCCACTCGAGATCTAGAAAGAGATTTATAGGCCCCACAAAATACGGCTATTGGTGAACATGCTGCTGCGGGCATGTAGAGGTCAGACAGTTCACCCCACTATGGTACCTGCACATCACTCCAGTAAAGGGTTGCATCACTCGGTCTAGTTTTCCTCCCTAAATTTGGCTGGCAACCTGCCACAAACCGTAATCGACAAAGCCACAAGCAGGTCAAGCATCTGGGGCGCACAGCCACAGGTTCAAACCTGCACGTCAAGGATCTGGGGCGCACAGCCACAGGTTCAAACCTGCACGTCAAGCATCTGGGGCGCACAGCCACAGGTTCAAACCTGCACGTCAAGCATCTGGGGCGCACAGCCACAGGTTCAAACCTGCACGTCAAGCATCTGGGGCGCACAGCCACAGGTTCAAACCTGCACGTCAAGCATCTGGGGCGCACAGCCACAGGTTCAAACCTGCATAACGTAAAGTGACAGCAGGCTCAGTGGAACTTGGTGGCCACCAAATGATCAAGGGGGTGATCTTTAAACTATATATTTTTACAACCTAATTCCATGCCAAAGAAGGGGCCAAGTTCTCAAATAATGCTTGTAGCACATACTGTACTTCAAGAGCAAATCTTACAGAAATTGTAAAGCTGTAGTAAACAAGCCTCGACTTCGAAGCTGGAACAGGGCTGGCCTTGGCCGCACCCGGAGCACGAACAAACAATTTTGCGCCCCCATTTAAGTGTGGGAGCCTTGCAGGAGCATTTTCTTTGGGATTTAGTCACGGCTCATGCGCTGAGGCAGCACATGAGCAATCACTTCACAGGGCACCAATGCTAAAGCAGCTTGGGGCAGCCCCATGCTGCTTTGGCATCAGCACCATTGAAAGGAAATGTGCCCCCACTCTTGGGGTGGTGTTGGCTAGAGCAGGGAGTCTTCACCCACCACGCCAGCTCGGGGGAGCCCTTGAAAGACGAGGTGGCAGGGGCTAATGTGCCCTCAAGCTGGCCCTGTGCTGGAAAGCAGTCACCACCGGCACGTTTACATCGCTGTTTAGCTATAGAAATTGTGCACAGCTATACAAGTCTGAATGCGATTAACCTTTTAAGAGGGTGCTCAGCTCCTGCATCATATTATTCGGCAATACTGGTGAAGATAGGATCCCTGGAATGGCCCTCGTGGCCCCTATACGTACAACAGCTCGTAGACTGAGACACAGGGGATGCCAGTCGATACTTGACAGTAAATCCTACATATGTGAGCAGATATTAAGACAACCCTTCTAACCCTAGTCAGCTGAAATCTTTGTGGACACAGGTGCCTCATCACTGGACCAGGTTGACCAACGATAAATATCCAGCTCTGCTGTCGTCATTAGACATGACAATTAGCCATGAAGCAAACTTGCATTCCTGCATGAAGTTAAACACGAAGAACATGTATACACAGTTCTATAAAGAGGACAGATACATGCACATAGTGTCAAAAGTCTTATTTTCTGTCATTAGAAAAATGCAAGAGTCACACAAAACAAGCTTACAGCCACTTATTGCAACCAACGATTATGGAACTTCAGGACATGCAAGAAACCCAGAAGAGAAGAACCAAATACTACGAACAACAGAAAATAGAACTGTAGTGAAATTGCAAGAAACCACAAGTCTCAGAACAAGGAATGATGCAGCACGAAGCGAAGGGCCAGTGCTCACAGCGATGGACAAGGCGGGTGGAACATTCTTCACTCCAAGGGGAAAAGAAGCCAGATGCAAAATAGCAGAATAATTCATTGCAGACCAAAAAGTGACATGGTCTTCACTGGCCAAGCAGAATAGCCATTTACCCATTGTGGGAAAATAAACTGTTCCCAGCGAAGCAGACAAGAAAGGATACATGTATTGCCTAACAAACATTGCAAGTCACAAACACTTGCAAGCTAGGTGGATATGCCTGTGGCGACAATTGGGACACATGAGTGATCACCTTGATAAGGCACACAGAGCAGGTTCCCAGGCCTGAGAAGACCTGCTCCAGCCAATCAAGGAGCATAAATCCTATGGTGGAGGGCAATGGGCAAGGGCCAATGGTAGTCCTACAACAATGTAATTGTTTTTTGGGAAGTGGAAGGACCAGTTAGCCAACTCCTATAGGTACCTTCTGTAGGCACTACCACCCCAGCCACACAATAGTGCTAGTTCTGTTTGGTGAGAGGTCCAAAGTTATGATGCCATTTGGTAACACCCCCCCCCCCTGACGTGGGCTCAGAAGATGCGATTGCTGTAGATTAGATAATAGTTATGGAAAATCAAGGATCATTCCAACTTGACCTTGGCCGAGTCTTCCGTCATTACCAGGGAGTGTTTGTTGGGCCTGGGCACTCTGCTGAACAGTGACTGTAGCAGGAACCTCGGTCCTCTATGGTATACTGGCGACAGGCATTGCTTGGTGCCATTATGAACAGATTATCATTCGCATGCCGACTCTTCAAAAAGAATTTACTGACTGAACTAAGTCAAGCTTAAAAAGTCTTGTAAAATCACAAGCGTGCATGTCAGAATATCACCTCAAGATCATCCAACACCAAAATAATGAGATCACATCAAAACTCAAATTTGGATTGATCAGAAAGAGGCTTTTTTATTTTTAGTAAAGTCCAGGACATGTCAAACAGCAGACTGACTTGCATCCCTTTCATATTCTTCCGAGTACCGAGGATACTGCTCGCCAAGAAGAGGTTGGTGAACGTCATCTTTCCTGCTCCGATGCACCGCGCAAGAAGCAGCAGCGAAGATCACAGCAACCAGCACAAGAGCTGCCACCACAGCGATGGTTATGATCTCCGTGAAATTCAAAGCACGACCTATTAGAAATTACACACCATTTAGGCAAGCACGCAACAGAAACGCCTCGATTACCATTTTTAACCAGACCACCAGCATGAGAACAAGTCTACATTAATATAGCTACACCTAGCAGGCATTAAAACCTGTGGCATCAAGTTCAATCATAAATCCTTCAATTTTCAAATGATTGCAGTCACTTACTAGGCCACTGGACTTCATACGAATATCCGAGGCTCTCCGGTGCAGTAACAAACATCTCATTGTTGGAAACTGGGGGCCAGAAGGGCACCATGTTGTACTGTCTGTTGTGTCCAATAGGGGCATTCTCCAGTGGGTAAAGCGAAATATCTATTGGAGAAACACAACTGTCAACATGCACCAATCAACTTCACAGAACCCAAATAACAAGTTGCAGTACATGCTTGATACCAGAGTGGTTTGGGTGCAGGGGCCAATTCTGCTTCAAATGCAGAACTTGGAACATGTATCAGTGCCATTCTTGAATCCCACACCCCCAGACAATTCTTGCCGGCATTGGTGCAGCAAGAGCAGGCGGACGATCAGGTGCAACAACTTTTACTTTGAGATTCAGGTACGACATTGTTAATGTGCCACAAGGGAAAGCCACCAGGTCAGACAGCCGGCCACAAAGTGGGCTGCATCAAATCACTGCAAGAAAAGGAATCCTGGAAAGAGGACCTTGGTTAAATAGGGAAAACCTGTCCAAGTGGAAATGGGGGGTCAAGAGAACATGTCTCTAGATCTCCTACTGCAGTTTGTGCCATCCACACGTCCTCTTAACCGGTCTGGAGACACGGGAATCCAGTAGCCGATGCCAGGAGTTCTAATATAAGCTAGCATTTGAAGCGATTTACGCGCTTCATATTGTAGGAATTTTTGGTGATTTATATAATGCTACAAGAAGCACAAACTGGGGGGGGGGCAGAAGGGAGAGCACCGTTTGTAACAGCACACGTCCTGTTTTAAGACAGGTTACCCCCGAGCCGGCCTGCACCGTCGCTAGAAAAAGACAGTAGAACAAAGGCATGCCAACTTACCAGCATTATGTCTCCTCAGCCATTCGTCAAATACTGCATCAGTAAACGTGTGCAGAAGAACAAATATAGGGTCATTAGGGGACACGTGAGTTTGTCCTCCAGTTCCATTCAGGAACAGGTGCGCCAAATTGTGGAGGCTTCGAACTGAAGGATCATATTTTCCAGAAGGCTCACTATATCCTGAAGCAAGTCGAACGTGAGGCAATTAGTACGATCTATGTTTCTTCATTCCACCCACACCCTCAAAATCAAACATCAGCAAGTCTTCATTGACAAAGTCTAAGAACGTTCTGTGAAGAGCCCGCAAACTATGCTTTAGATGTTTAGAGCAAGTCTAACAATCGCACGAATCATACAAGGAGACAAGATTCAACCACCTTTAGTAGCTTGTGCCAAAGTCAGGTTTTGATGGCTGTGCCCACCCCAAAAAACAGAATCTGCAGTGGGGCTGCTTTAACGGCATGCTTAACCCCCACACCCACAAAGGCTTCCCAGCTTCATAAATCGCCACAGGAATTTTTTTAAAAAAAATAAAAATAATCGACCCAAGTGCTCCTTTGATGCCCTGTACAAATGCAGTCCCTGGTGATTTGCTCTACATTAATCTAATCCACAACATAGCTTTCACTACTGCTAAATGATGCCCACCCTTACTGCTGCGGTGGGGACAAAATTATTTCACACTCAACATGCCACACCCTCTCTCCAGCATTGCAACAACTTCACGGAATTAAGTCTTATGCCACCCATGATCCATTCCATCTGCTCACCATAGATTCAGGTTCATGGACATTGCCCCTTAAATCTAGCTAAACCCTTGGTACAGCTCCCAACATGGTCCTCAACTTGCTGGCTAACAACCAGATATCCACCTCAGTGGACAACCACCAAACTATGCCCTTTGAGAGTTGTTTGGGGGGAGATTGCAGCATTCCACCACCTTCTGCACATGTTTTGAACCTGTGCAGGGGCAATTCCATCCCAATATTAGGCCCTGCCAAACGACCAGCTTCCATACTCTCGGTTCTGCCCCCACCACACAAAAGCAAGAACCATCATGATCATGGACATTCTTACCTTCAACTGTATTTCGAAAGCTTTCAGACGAGTTGGAATAGAAAGGTGGCGTGTCAAATAAACCAACTTCCAGGCAAAGGGCAACATCCTGTGGTTCAGGGAGGCGCTGAACCATCGGCCTGGCTACATTGCCTCCGGGGTTCCTTCGAATTGGACCACCCTCTGTGCCTGAAAAGAATGGACCAGATAAGCAAACCGAAAACCTTAAGAGCCAAACATATGCAGCAGTGTTCACAGAACACCAGACAGGTGTTGCCTCCATTAGAAGATCGGAAGGCTTCAAGCGTACAAGATAAAAGGCAATAACTTTGCATTCAGCACCCTGGATAGATCACACTGCTGCTTCATTCCAAAAAAGTTCCATTTAGCCTCCCTCTGCAACTCTCATGAAGAACTCTCATGAAGGTAAATATCAAGTTGAGAATGCTCTGAATCCAATATGATGGATGAGGAGACCATGTAGAAAAACCCAGGTGATACTAGCGAGTTCATTGCACCAAAAGTTGCACTCCTGCATGTGAATTGCCAAGGTAACTACCATACTCGGTGGTATGGAGGTGCACCCATCCTTAAGATCCCCCCCAAAACTGGTGCACCCAACCTTAAGTAGAGTTCCCCTAAAACTACAATAACCAAAACCATGTCAGGTGAAACAAAATGTGGCCCCAGCATTGATTAAGTTCACCATCAAAGGCACCCATCATACATTGCTGTCAGAATAGGGCCGGATCCACAGAAGGCTTTAGGTAGAGCATGCTCCCGCACAGCCTCTCCACCCCACCCCCATTACCTTACACCCAGAGGAGAAAAAAAGAAAAGAAAAAAAGATGCAGGGCTCCATCCCGCCTAGCAACCCTCTTTGCCCCCCAAAAAAAGGTTGTGGGTCATGCAAGGCAAGCAGAAGACATACCTTTGAGAAAGCAAAGGGTCCAGCGGTAAGTGTGGTGACAGTCGGGCAATTAAGCTAAATTCCATACAAGCATCAAATACCAGCAACTGATAAATTAGAATGATGTACGCTTAAAAACACTGGCACTTACTGTTACATATTGTTCCTAGTGTGTCATAATCTTCCAAGCTTTCGCAAAGAACGCGCCATTGGGAAAAAACAGAGTTGGAACTCAAAAGAATAGAATCGAAGTTGCTCCGAGCACCCATGAAGTCGTCAGTGCAGATGTCGCATTCATTGCCACCAATAGCAAAATTCCAATATGGAAGAGCAAAGGTGGGATCTTGAAGCATCTCCTGCAAATGTTGGACAAACAATTCCCAAACAGGTCATCAATTTCTAGCTCTTCTGGCGATGACAGAAGCATAGCAAATACTCCTTGATCACAGTAGTTAAGTTGTGTGCAGTTTTACTTTTCAAATTGTTTGTACAGGATACCAACAGTACTAAGCGTTCAGACAATACTACCAATAGTAGTCTGCTTGTATAGGTCCTCTAAATAAGACGTGGATATTCAATAGCGATAGCAAAAAGGCAGCAATTTCTAACCTAGGAATAAGATTTCAGTCTTTCTAAATTCTCGAGTGTCCTGCAACAAATTGCTCCAAAGTTAATTGCAGCTACAGTAACCGTGCTACCAATGATATACATTTCCAAAAACTTGATGCACGGATTATCCTGGTGGCCTTTTTTTAGCAGTATCGGACAAATGCTGCCTCCTAATGGAGCTCTACTACAAGATTTTTGATCATATTCAAAATTTTTAAAATGAATTCTGGGCTGTATAGACAGCCAGTGCAGCCCTGCGCATGGGTCCCAAATGCCATAGCTTGTGGGACCAGCAATATTGTGTCACCTTTGTATATGCCTAGTGTTATTCGTACCAATATATAGATTCCTGCAATAGTCTAGCCCCCACAATCACGCCACGCTAAGGTGGCACAATAAACAATGGACGAAATGGTTTTCAAAGTGGAGCCAAATAGATTAGTGCCGTATTCCCAGCGATATGGGCAGACACTTCTACCTTACATTTGACTGATCTTTAATCTTTCAAAAACAGAAGTGGTCAAGTCCTAATCAATTTAATGACCTCCATTCTGGCCCATCTTGAGGATTCTCACCATCACCTGGCACAGTACTGAAAACTCGAGAAAACTGATAATGTCATGCCACACACACACACACACACACACTAAAGTACTCCACAAGTCAATATTTCAGATCAGGATGTGCAGTCACTAGCCTTAATTCTGGACGATCCCTTAATGAGCCGAAACAGCCCCACATGAATTAAATCAAGAGGGGAACGATAGTAGCAGCCTTGTAAAGACTCCAAGTCCAAAGATAAAACATGGCCGTCGTATGTTGTCCTATCAAGGCCATGTCAGTACTCGATTGCCCGTCAATCAGCGTCACCCAGCATCCTCGGTTTCGAGTTGTAATTCACAATAGGCCTACAATTAGGGTGGCCTAATAGGTCTTTAGCTAAGGGGTGACCCAGATGCAAATTGTCTGGGATCATTTTCTAAAAAGGAGTTCATAATATGCGTATTAAAAAAAAAAAAAGGTGCCACACTTACATGCATGACTTGATTAACCACAATCGACAATTTGTAGGCATTACACACATGCAAGGTAACTGTACCTGCATATCCCTTTCCAGTTGTAGCAGGTGGTACCTGTGCCAGGTAACAAATGCAGGCCCCTCGTGGGAGAAGTCTATGCCACCAAAACTCTCCCGACCGGCACCAAGAAAAGTCTTGCCAATGGAGTAGTAATGGGTCCATACAAAGAAGTTGTAAATCGACACATTCTCAAACTGGGTGCTGTTGCCATCGGGTCCCATGATCTCTGCATATCTCCGCGAGGCGATGACGTAGTGAGGATGTGTGGTTCTTTTGGCCAAGTCCAGGGCAGCAATAAAGCGACGCCTCTCCTGTGCAGTCAGATCCAAGATGTTCCGCCTGACTAAAGAAATGACAAAGATTTGACCATCACTGGGGTGGGGAAATCACTGTTAGAAGGATTTCTATATGCTGGGCACACTGGTAGAAAATAAAGTAATTTCTAAGCTCAAAAATGCCGCTTTTGCGTTCACACGAAAAATGTTACACGATAACAAATAACCTGTAACTTGTGTGCTCCTTCCTTTTTATTATAGCACAGGTGATGTGTGTCAAACGGCTTAATCACAAGTGCTTGTACGTTGGTACCCATGAACCCACAGTTTAAAGGTTGAAATTTAAAGCACTTTTTTTTAAATAAGTAATTGCAAAAAGTCATAAAATGAACACGTTTTAATAACATATCAGCAAAATTGTGTCAACCTGCTGAGCTACACTGCAGTGTGTCTATGTTAATGTTAAAGGGTATTTGTACCGCACACTATCACCACCGGAGTGGTCCCCTGGCGCTCTGGCGGTTCTGAAAAACGGAAGGGGAGGGTGGGGGTTACTGGGAATAAGCTGGAAAAGTGCAAGAGAGCAGTGATGTGCTGCTGGCAGCCTCAGCCCAGTGGGTCCGTTGACTCGGCTTGGGGTGTTTTACGGTCGGTAGTCGTTGTGTGCTGTTGTGCAAGTCTGTGTGTGGATCGTTTTGTTGTTGCAATGTAGTGAAGTTTGTGCGGATTGCTGCGTTTTTCGGCTTGTGGTTGTGTTTGAGAGGTGTATCCAGAGGGGTGAGATTGTAGTGGACTTGTTAATTGGCATTGCTGTCCTTACAATTATGTCTAGGTGTGATGCTTGCTGTCTTTCATTATTCCATCGGAGTGTGGCACTTGGTAATCCTCAATATCCTATCTGGATGTGAGGCAGGCTAGTGATCCCTTAATGTACTAACAATCACTGCATTAACATTACCAACAGTCTTTCGGGTGCACCATTGCCAAGGAAGTGATTCAAAGTGGAATTGATGTAGAGTTTGAATAGAAGCAGCATGAAGTTGCCCCATTTTGAAACATTTCTTTCTCGCGCAGCTCAAATGCCAACCCTGCCCCCTCCCCCAAACTAAGCCCCTACCCTGGCACTTCAGTTATGGGCAATGCTGCAGTGCCCCACAAAGCAAGGCAGGGTTACTGCTGTTACCATCAGCAGGCCCGGAGAGGGGCAGCCCAACCTCTCCCCCTCACTGCTCCTCTCCACCCCCCCAGTCGAAGAGACACGCAGTCTGTTTCAGCACAATGCTGAGGAAGGGTGAGGTGTGAGCAATCACCTCACCCTTCCTTCATGCAACTAGGTGATAAGCACCTAAGGAAACCAACAGGCAGGCCGGGACCAGGTTCAAAGAACTGCAACCCCCCCACCCCCTCCAAGGGACCAGATAGTCAGCTATCCTGCCGAGGGCTGGAACATAGCCCCCACTACTATAAACAGCCCCCCCCCTACTATACACATCAAAGACGGCTCTGAGAAAACAAAGTTTGTGGACCCTGAACGCAGACCCAAACACTCGTGCACGGTTTACTCAGTGCCTTCCAAATTTTTGCTTCTTTACCACAAAAAAAACTTTCCCACCCTACAAATAAGGGAGAAGAACAAAGGAAAATAAGTACAGGGCACTGTACGGTGCCCACAACAAGTCGTGGGACATGAGAAGGCGGGCACAGGCAAGAGGGGGTAACCCCAAGACCCGGTACCCAAAAGTATTATTATCTTATGATATGTGATTATTGTTATTTGCATAACCATATCTGTACAATAAAACCTACGTCCTTTTATTGCCAACACTTGACAAACAATGTGTGAACCAAATTATTCTGGGTGAGGGTATGGGCTCGGCATTGTACAAATATGCATGCATATGGGTTCAGCAGTTACATTTTTTCCACCACTGTTTCCTAGTAACTACACAGCTCAAAGGCTCTACATATCGAAATGTACAGCGAGGCCACAATCCACTGAGTCTTAGTGCAAGCCAGGTCATAATGCACAATGTATAGGACACTAATCTGAAGGAAAGTTAGGGTTTGAGACTGCACAAGTGCCACCGTGAAATTGACATTCAGATTCAGTGGCGTTAGTGCATTACAAATTGCATTATCCTGTAGGCTAATGTGGACATGTTTAACAAGCCAGCAAGTTACTGCTCTCACGACAAGCCTGGTTGCTGTGTGAGCGGTAACTTGCTAATAATGTCCCCCTTAAGCACGAACCTCAATTCACCCATGCATGTGGCAGACAGAAGCCATTCATCGACTGTCCGCCCGACCGATTTACCTGCCAGTACCCTCTGGTTGCAGTTGACTCCGACCCAGCCTGGTTTGCAGGACCCACAGTCGTAGCCAGAGAAGTTTTCTGCACACAGGCAAGAGTTGTTGAAGAAGCGGGTCGGCCATTGCTCCCGGTCATCCACTCCATCGTGTGGATACTGGGGCCCGTGTGGTCGGGCATCCACCTGCAGAGGCGCACAACGGCCCCGGCCCACGGAAGCCCCGCATCTGTCTGCTGGGTCCGGTGTCAGCGCAGGGAAGAGGCCAGGGCAGCACTGGCCACTGCGGAGAGCCTCGGGGGTCACGCACTGGCGGGGGAACTGCGCTCGCCCTCCAGGTATAAGCAGCAAGAGCGCCGCGGTCAGCGGCAGGAATGTGGCGGGCCCGAGCATCGTTGGGCGACAGAGCAGCAGATGAGGCAAAAGGTACGGGTCCGCCTCCAGCACTCTGCAGGGGAGAAGGAAGCACGTATATTAACTGCGGGACCTGGAACTATAAAACCAACCAATATCGCCATACGACACCCCCAAACATAGTGCCGCAACATTTAAATAGTACCTGGTGGGTGGAGAGGTCAATGACAATTTGATGCAAACTAAGTACCCCATTTCTATACCCCCGCATAGCGGTACTCCTGCAGGTCCCTTTCCTCCGCAGAACTCACCCCAGCTTCCGTGATGTCGCCCTAATTCAGCCTGGGCCGTTGTTTCATGACCCCCTTGTCTGACAGTACAGAGCTCCGACCCTCGTCTCCCAATCACTTTATACTCCGGCTAACAAGGCAGCACATGACTCGCCTCTCGCCGAGCCTTGTGATTCAAAGTTCTACGAAGCGGTCGGTCTCCTCCCGCCAGCCCCCCAAAAAAAGGGAACGAGCCTCATTGACTCTCAGGGACACAGAGGGAGGGATTGTGTTAAGGTCAGCCCGGCTCATCACACGGGCAGTAGACGGCCACAGGTCAATAAAGCAGCTCATTAAGAAATAACAGCAGGAAAACAAACCAGAAACCACACTGCGGATAACGGGAACCAAAGCTAACGCAATTAGCATGGGTCCACAAAGAAACCACCCACTGCCCCGGCTTGTCTCAGCAACATACCTAACAAAACACCTGGAGGAAAGGCGTGCCTCCTCTCTATTTATCCCTTGCGCGTAATGACCAGCCTCTCACAGACAGGCGAGTCTTCTGAGCACACCTGTGTGCTCTGAGCACATGCCACCAATTTTCTGTTGATTCGCCCACCCCCCGACCCCTCAGCGATTGTATAGACGCCCCCCCCGAGCAGCCCACACGGACATACTCATGCACAGCACGCGACGTACCCCTAATGTCTGTGAAATTATCCGTACCCCTAATGTCTGTGAAATTGGTTACTCATTCCGGGCTCCCAATTCTTTATTCGCTTTGCTTCTGTTTCCATTGAACACCTTTGTAAAATTATGTACATGTATGTGTGCGTAGTAACCAACTTTGAACACTCTTGCAACTGTACCGAGCTGTAACAAAAATGCAAGAGCGCCTTAAAGTTTGTCCGTGGACGCAGTTCATTTAACGCGTTTACGTCTGTTATTCGTTTCGGGGGAGGGAGGAGGGAGTGCTCCCATCTGAATGCCACCACGAGGGAGTATTTTTTATGAGTCAAGCTGTTGCTCTAGTCTTTTTGCAGGGGTGTGCCTCTCTTATTTTAATTCTCTTCAATTATATCACTATTATGTTATTTGAAATTTGTTTAGCGCCTACTGCCATTGTTAGCGCTTCGAAACGCTGTGGGGTTGAAGGCTGTTCGGAAGACTGTAGTCCGTGCAAACATGAAAATAGAAAAGCATTACATTCCATCCAAATAGTAATTAGAATTAGGCGACTATTCAATTACTAGCAGAGATGACTAGTTAAAAACATTATAAAAACCATGCAGAGCGTTGTGTTCTGGCGCAGTGATGACTACTATGACAATGACTATGTAGCAGCTGGACCACATTTTTTCGTGGGACTCAGCTGTATTCTATAGGTTGCACCGCAAAAGGGGGAATGGGTATTAGAAATAATCTATGCAAAATTAAAACTAGGCAGAGGCGGCGGGGGAATTTTTTAACTTGAGGGGTGTAAATATTTCTTGCAGATATGCCACATCGACCGAGCATAGCGAGGGAGCCCACACAAATCAAGAGGTGTTTGGGGGGGGTTCTCCCCTATTAAAACAAAAAAGAATGGGTAAACATTGATCATACTCCCTAGAATTTCCAACCACATTGACTATGGTCATCGAGGGCGTTCACTCGGGAAATAAGTACATTGAGGCCACACAACTGGGGAAAGAGCGCTATATAAATAACCAAATACAGAACAATACAATACAATCTAGAGCACGCTTTTTAGAAAAATTGGGTAAAAAGCAAACGTTTGCAATTGGTTTCGGATGGTAACTCATACAAGCAAGTCACCAAGAGTGCACAGGAGCATTTCTGCAACACATTTTCCTGATGCCTTTTCCCACAATATGGGCCAGTATAAACCATTTTAACACTGGCTGTGACCATATATTTCCCTGCTGGCTGCACCATTATACTCTACTGTTCCCCTGTAATAACATACTCATGTTTGATTTGTGCATAATGCCAGTAATTATGTTATAAGAAAACATGTCAATGTTGGTTCTGCTAATATATGGCAGTATCCCCACATAAGAAAATACTCCAGTTGGTTTTACCATTAATGATGCATGCCACAGTATGGAAACATGCCCAAACTGGCTGTACTAAAATGCCAGTCGAGCTACATAATAACACTTATCATGATTGCTTTATCAAAGATGCCCAATGCAAACTTTCATACCGCAATAAGAAATAGCTAGACTAGTTGCATAAAATGGCAGTCTTGCTTCATAATAACACTTATCATGCTTGCTTTATCAAAGATGCCCAATACAAAACGTCATACCACAATAAGAAATGACTAGACTGACTGCATTGAAATGCCAGTATAGCTACATATTAGCACTTATGCTTGTTTTATCCAAAATTCCGAATACAAAATGTCATGCGACAGAAAGAATAAGCAACTGAGCCTGCTTGCTTTATCAAAGAGGCCTGTAAGGATATTTGGCGTAGCAAACAGCACAGAGTACAGCACTACTGCACAAGTAGCACATTTTTTTTTTTTTTGCATTACCACCACAAGGGTGCGGTGCATTGCTATAAGGGTTAGCAGATTAACAAGGAAAGACAGGCTATTCAGTCAAAAACGATTTTAACATATAAGATGCAAATCTATTTTTACAGTTAAAAGCACACGTGCTCATTTAAAAATGCACACTATTTTTCACCTGAAATGCCTATGGTGCGAGAGACACATTTGAAAATTAACAGCTAACCTATTAACCATTAACCTGACTAATAAAACCTTATTTAACATAACCCACTAATAAAATGTGTTCTCCACTGCAGAATTAGGCATACTCTGAAAACCATTTAAATGTGTGTGCAGATTTTTTTTTTCTTCTCTTCTCTGCCTGATTCTCCGTGTTTTTGTGCACAGTAACTGCAGGAAGAAGGAAGTCAGATTTGCAACAATTGCAAATGTATAAGCGAAGCTATTGTTGAAGAGTAGGAGGATGAGAGATGATGGATTTCATTGGGACACGTCATACAGAGGGCTGAGAGGAAAGTTTTAGTGGGCAGTAACGGGGAAAATTCCAGGCAGACATTTTTCTGCACTACTGGGGAGAAGACCTGGCTGTGGGGCTCCTGACTGAATGCAGATTCCTGTGTCCTGCTGCAGTCGAGATTGGGGAGAGCTGAAAGAAAAACCTTTCCACTGGCTGAGGCGTTCCTATCTGAAAAAGCTGAGAATTCCAGGCAATGACCCCGGTTTGAGAAGGAAAGGCGATCCTTTTACTGGGGTTAATCTTCAAGGGAGCTACATTCAGAAAGAGAACAGCTGAAGAAAACTCAGATAAGGTAATTACATAAGCGTGGGAGCCGTGTGTGTGCACGAAAATATGCAGTCAGTGTAGGATTCCCGTGCGTGTCTTAATCAAATACCAATGTTGCAATTTGAGTTCTGTTCTCCGCCACGCTCTTTGCAGTGTGTCATAGACAATGCTTTTACTGTACCATTTTATTTATTTCTGTAAAGAATGAGATCGTGTTTAAATGCAACTTTTATAATACAGAAAAATATTTGAAAACAGACGGGTGGTTTATTTTCTATTTACCATTACAATGCCGATGATGTGGGAAGATTTTTAAACAGTGCAATGGTCATTTTAAGACAGATGTGTGCATGTCAGAATCAGTATGAATAATTGTGAGTGACTGTAGCATAGCTTGTTGGAGGTACATGAGCCAACGGGAAGAGAGACTCTCTGAACATAGCTCCCTACCGTATATAAGGTAGTGGAAATTACCACAAGACTACCACATATAGCTCTCTGTCGTAAATAAGTCAGTGAGTTCGCCCATGGTGGCACACCAACACTATCACTGGAAAATGTGGTATTCCTAGAATGCAGGTCTGAGGTCTCTCTAGTGATCACACGAAAAATCTAAGCAAAGATAAGGGATTCTGGACATTGGGGCCACAAATAAAACAAGGGAATTATGCTCACCAAAATACCACCAACCACGTATACCAAATATGCAGGTCTGGGTGCTGAAATAATGCATGTCCATTGTATTATTGTTGCACA
Source organism: Ambystoma mexicanum (assembly GCF_040938575.1). NCBI lineage: Eukaryota > Metazoa > Chordata > Amphibia > Caudata > Ambystomatidae > Ambystoma > Ambystoma mexicanum. The sequence goes on along the minus strand of NC_090935.1, from coordinate 1,296,028,498 downwards.
TGGCCAAATCTGAATACAAAGAGTGATTATTGCTAAGTTATTTTTCGGCGGTAATAAAATACCGTCAGGCCCCAAATCTCCACAAAATACCCTACATATTTATGGTGCGTTGCAGGCCGGGAAAGTGATCATAGAGTACCTACTGGGCGTGGCAAGCGTGTCTCACACTGCCATTTGCACATTAAAGGGAACCCATTTTATAATAGCAGTGTGCCACTAAAAACGAATTTCAGAATGTCACAAAGGGAAACCACATTCTCAGATCTAGTGCAATATTTAGAGGCAAAGTTATTTGCACATGGGAATTGGTCTTCGAATAGCACGTTAGAATGGAGTAACCGCATTCAGGGTGAGGTGCAGAAAGAAAAACTAGACAGTATTTTTGCAGAAGGCAGCATAATTCAGGTCTGCCTTACAAGATTATTGAATGCAGCCGATAAAAGTGCAGAGAAAGACTATTTAATACGGCTATGCGGCAAAATATGGTTTATTTTAAACAAGTCCCTGCGAATGCAAGAGAATGATACTCAGCTAATTAACAGGTTAAAGACTGAATTAGAAGGGGCAAGTAAAAATCAGGAAATGTTGAGAGCAGAATTGGATGTATGCCAAAAAGACATGCAATTAAAATGCAGAGACTTTGATACTCAGTTATCCAAAAGCAAGAAACAATTTGAAGATAGTGAGCAAGAATTGGCACACTTAAAAGCCTTAGTGGATCACATTAGGCAGGATAAAGATGAGGTTGTTTCAGAAATGCAGATTTTACAAAAAGAACATTGTGAAAAAGAAGGTGATCTCCAGAGTGCAGAACAAGAAATGATTAAAATGATCCAAGAAAGAGACAAGAGAAATAAAGAGTTCAATGAATGCCAAATGCAAATGTGCGAAATGCAGGAGGTGATTAATAAAATGAGTGATGAAAATAATTATTTGCATGATGAAGCCAACAGACTCCTTAAAAAGTGTAAGGACTTAGAACAGCAAATGTGCATTCCCATGTCCCAGGAGAGGCGGCAGGGTACCACATTCAATGGAGTGGAGGTGAAGTCTAGCTCTGCCCAAAGAGCTAGTGCCCCAGTGACTGGGCCGGTGACTGAACTTGGTTGCAGCGCCCTTGGGGGATTTGATACTCCCATTGGGGGCAGTCACCAATCTCATACACCTGAAAACAGGAGTGAATCACAAAATAGTGCAATTCCATGTATTGCAACAAGTAGCCCCATAAAAATAATGAAATCCATTAAAGCCCTGATCAAACCATTTAAAAAGGGAGGTGAATGCTGCATTGAGGATCACTTAGAAGCGGTGCATGACATTTTTAAAGCACTCCAGATACCTAGGGAACAGTACAGACAATATTTTCATTTAACTTTAGATGCCCCGACGGCCAGCATCATAAGGGGATTAAATGAACAGCAGAATATGACATGGCTGGAGTTTGAAAAAGAAATTAGGCGTCATTTTTCTCCTTTTCAGTCATTGCAGGAGGCAAAGAAAGTCGCGTACAGTATTACTGCTGGACCTAATACATCCCCTCGCCAATTTTTACAAGACTTAAAAAGAGCATTCTCTCGCTTTGATGTATCTTTTGACTCAAATTCCAATGAGTTTAAAACTGCATACTTCTATGGGCTACAGAAAGACATCATATCCCAATTGGTCCGTGAATTTGACCGTGACAAGTCCCTTGAATGGATTGTACATCAAAGCACAAAGCTATATGAGGTACTCTATTGTCAGGGTAGAGAAAGTGATAAAATGAAAGATACCAGGCCTAAATCTAAAGAACCCTCAGCCACAGTAATGGAAATCAGGTCAGCCAAAATGTCCCTTGAGTCTGCTCAAAGCCAAGGTAAAAATAATGTGACACCTGAACAAAGGGGTAATCAACAAAGATCGCCATTTCCTGTACCAATGTTCCAAACACATGATCCTAGTAATAGAGAGAGCTATATCAGCCCTAGATATTTAGGGGATAGACCCCGGGTAAGATACCGGTCTGATATGGCAGGTATGAAAAATAACCAGAGACAAAATCAAGATCAAAGAAATGATGGTCCCTACCAGTCATTGGGGACACAGAGCAGATTTGATCCCAGCACCATGATATATGGTAATCAGGATAGGCCCCGATATGTGGATCGATTTACTGATAATGGAAATCAACATAGGGGCCAGTACCCACAATCTGAGAGACAGGACATGAGGCAAAACGTGAACTACAATCCACGCCAGTACAATGATTCCCCACCAGGGGACTATAATCAAAGAATGGGTGCAACCCGCTCCCCTCCACAAATGAATCAAGAGTTCAGAAACCATCCCAACCGACATCAATCACCTGAGAGGTATCAAAATAGATCCAATCAGGGGGAAAACAACCAATATCGACCTAGGCCACAGAAAGAGGATCCTAGAGAGATGGAAAGGTTCCAGTGCCTTGAGGCCCAAGTGAAAATGTTAGCTGAGCAAATAGGAAAGCTCTATACAGCGCAAAAACAACCTTCCAAAGAGGGGGCTGATGGCCATAGCAATGACCGGGGGGCTTCCGAAAAGTGACTAAGTACATGATAATCGCAGTGCCAAAATGACAGATTGCTCTGATATAATTTTGCATAACAACTCTGAGGTGACTAATGGATTAAAAATGAAAGTACCAGTAAATGAAATTGTGATAGAAAGTGCAAATACTTCTAAAAAAGAGGTACGGTTTAACTTAGAGCTAAATAAAACAGTAAAGATTTGCACAAATGAAAAAGAAACATTAGGAATTCCAAAAGAACAAAGGGACAGATTTAAGAAAAATGACTCATGCATGGGGAATACCAGTGAACAGGGAGTAAGTGGGGATGCCTGTAGTGATACACGAAATTGCAACCTTGCCAATCAGGGCTTTAGATGACAGCATTAGCCGCTGAAAGCCAATAGTGTATTCAAAGTATGTGCTAAAAATGCTGACAGTAGTCTGTTGTAGCACTTCCATTATGCAGTAGTGAGCTACAAGGAATATGACAGGCAGGGAGGGCCCCCAGCTATGTAGCTAATAGGTTTTTGGAGTGTTTGGAACATCATGGCACCTATATAGCGCTTAGATAGCCAGTCTTAAGCGCTATAAACACTAAGCTATGAGTGCATGCCTTTTAGAGCTTGCAGATGGGGTTAATACATCCCTGCTTCCCTTAGAATATTCAGCCTCACTAACGTTAGCCCTGGCTCCAAGCTAATCTTCCTTTTCTCTGGGAAGGTACTGATAAGACATTCCTCAGCCAGCGCAGATGGGAACAAGGGAGGGGGTAGGAGCGAGCAGGGAGCATCTCAGAGAGAGCTGGGTTTTTTCCATGAGCCAGTTGCACAGGGAAAGTTCTGGAACTGTGCGTCATGGTGACTGACAGCAAGAAGTTATAAAATATCCATGCACACATGGATCAGGGGGAGATCGCCTGTGGACTTGATTCGTGCAGAAACAGGTGCCCGGCATTGGCTCATACGGTGTCCTTCAGCATTGTCCTCTGAGCGGGGCTTGTTTACAGCTAGCTTATGAGGGCCCAAGGTCTCCCCAGTGCTGATTAAAGGGACGTAAGACTGTGTTTCTCTATGTTTCTCTATATTTCTCTATGTTTCTCTATGTTTATCTAAGTTCCATGTTTCACTATATTTTGCATTGCTCTAAGTGTTATGCTTTGTAATATTCTGTAACTTGAATCCCAAATGTATATGAAATTCACTGCTTAGAATAAATATGCTAATAACACTTTGAGGGTGTCATTTGTCACTTGCATGAGATCACTGCTCAGCACAATAGAACCTGTATTTTGGGCTGAATTGGGTATTTTTGCTCTCAAAGGGCTGGCCCCGAGGAAGATTTTGCCCAATATCAAGACATTTGGTGGCAGCTTTGTGGGATTGTGAAGAGCAGTGCCATGCTGACATGACAAATGGTGTGAGAGAACACAGTGTAGAGTGGGGAGCAGGCTGTCGCATTTCCTTGATGGTCTCACTGCAGCTCTGAGACTTCAAAAGGCAGCAATGTTGTGTCGGCTTGCCGTGGCCGATAGCTTGTGTGGTTAAGACTCCCTTCAGTAAATCAGTCGTGACTGACTCATTGCATGGGATTGGTGCCAGGGAGTACAAGGCAATAAACGAGCGGGAAATGGCTTTGTTTAAAGCACTCCGATGAATGGTTAAGAAAGATGTATGCTCAATTAGAAAAAGAATTTTATCATGTGGTTTCCCAAGTTTAAAGTTGTAATTTGGAATGCATAATGAGACGGAGTTCTCATCTCTATTCTGTCATGAGGGCAGGAAAAAAAAATAATTGCAGGGATTTGACATGCAAATTGTGAATAGTGATTTAACCATTGACTCAGCCCCAGTGTGCTAGCGAGTGGGGGCTGTAATGTTCGGAGGCGAAGGTTCGTTTTTTTTTTTGATATATGCTTTTGAAGGGTTGGCATTCCTGAATAATGAGGAAGGGGAATGAGCCATGCTTAGGAGAATGAGTAACATCTGTGCTGAGAGCCTAAAGAGTTTTTTCTTTCTTTTGGCAACTGTAAAATTCCATGTGCTAATGGTGGCAAATTCTGTTTAAAGGAAACACACTAAAATGGTTATATTGCATTTTAGGCTGTGCCATGCTTTTATTGGGTGAGAGACTCACTTAAAAGGAAAGTGAGTGAATGTTATTTGGATTTTCGATTTTTGTGTACTGATTTGAAATTGCAGAACCAGCTTGCAATGGTTGGGGGGAAAAACAATTTATATTTTTCTAAATTGCCCCTGGAGTATTTTTGACTGTCCCCATGCTATGCCATGGATTTGTGCTGTTGCCTTAAAAGTGATGTATGCTTTGAAAATAGTGACCTGTTGACTGTGATACATGGGGAAAAATGTTGTTGACACATTAAACAGCCCACAAGCAATAGAGTGTGGGTTGTTCTTGCAGAAAAGAAAAAAAACGTGCAGGGAGCTGCACTAAATATGGCATTTTTATTTTTTAAATGCACTGAACTGAGTGGTTATAGTTTGGCAATGGTACAACAGAATGAAACATCTGTGTGTGATAAGATAGCACAAAGATTTAATGGGTTGTGAGTTCTCTTGAAAGATCGCACATTACAAGAAAAAAAAAGACGCTTTGACATTTTGCAAAATTACATGGAGTAGAAAAATGACAAGAAAAGTGCCGCTTTTGAAAACAAGAGTCTTGCTGTATGTGCAGAGCTTGTGCCTTGAAGCTGTCTTGGGCGAGGTGCGTGAAGGCAAACAAAAGCAGAAACAGTACAAGAAAGAGTTAATCTGGATGAATTGTCTGAAACGAGTGAAGCCGCCACAGTATAAGAGTTATAGGCAAAAGAGATAAGCTGCGTGCTAATGGCGCTGCCAGGTGCACACGAAAGATAAACATGCCTGCATTCCTGAGGAAGGGGGAGCAAAAACAGAGAGCTGTTCAAAAAGTAAAGAATTTGCCCAGTAAACTGTGGTACGGAGCAAAGGCTTCATGCAGGATGGCAGACGGGCACATCACATCTGAACATTTACCTATGCATCTGTGAATGGGCCAAGAAAAGACAGCTGCCCATTCCAACAGACATTACTGTGCAAACCGCATTCCCATGTGATGTGATGTGAAGTGAAGTAAAGCGCTATTGCTGTGCAAGCTGCATTCCAATGCTCCATGTGATGTGAACTGAAGTAAAGCGCTGTGCACTGGAGAAGAAACCTCTAGGCGCTTTGAGAAGAGAAAATACACATCTGGCAAACTGCAAGCTACATTGCCAGGGATGGAGTAACTGACAAAGACATTATGGCATTCCAGATGGAAGCAAAACTGACAAAAGTGCTTAGCCGTTTTGCAAGAGACAACATGCAGAGCGGGGCTTTGAAGTACAACATGAACACTGCACATTAGCCATGATCCAGAAGCCACACGGCTTAGTGCAAGAATGAATGATTTGTTGAAGCAACAAAAAAAACTGACTCAGACTATCGCACTCAAAGGAGTGGTTCAAAAACAGCAAACGCCCTTTGAAAAAAAAATGACAAGTGAAAAAACCAGAGACTTGAAAAGACACTGGAAGCAAGTTGGCGCCTGGCATTGGTGATCGCTTTGGTGAAAAAGAAAAGCATTGTGCGACCTGGGTACTTACTATATGGCTTTGTAAAAGCACAGATCAGTCTGAGGTACCATTGACCAGCTATGATTGCATTGCACAAATGAGTTTGTGATTAGGCAGTTACACCCCGTATGGTTGAGTGTAAATAAGCCCCCAGAAACATGCAGAAAGGTGATAAATAATTGCAGTAGCAATGACAAAGTGTGTAGTTACCTGATGAGACTTTTTGAAGATGGGGGTGGTATTATGGGAAGGGGTGGATAACGCTGATATTGAAGTTTTGATGACATCCTAACATTTCTGTTTGTATTTTGCCTAGGCAAAGCACGACAAGACATTTCATAATATAGGAAGATAATATGCAGTTTGTGGGTGACACTGATCAAAGAAGGGTCAGACGCATTCTCAGAGAAAGCGAGCCACTGCGACATGCTATTTCAACTTTAACGTGCCCTGCACCGCACTCAATGCTGTAACCTGCGAATAGTGTCCAACAGAGTAATAACTTTTGCTGAACTGGCACGGTGCAGACTTGGCTAATTATCAAGTATTTGATGCTACACATTTAAATGACATGTTTTGCCCTTTCTTGTTTAAAGGACTATGGACAATGAATTGTGGACTGTAACATCAGGCACCACATACAGCTGTGTGACACAGCAATTGAATGCTAACACATTGAAAAATGGTTTTTAAATGCACTGTTGAGATGAATCTGAAAAAACCAAATGGTTTTACTCTTCCAACTGAATGGCTTTAACCAGAGATGTTTTGTTTTTTGAAAAAAAAAAATATTCTACATTGCACGTAGGCAGGAGAATGATTTATGAACTGTTGGGGCAGCAGAATTATGCAAGCAGGAGTGTAATTAATTTTGAGATAAGATGAGTGCGCACATCAAAGTCACCTGTGCGTAGGTTAAGATTCTTAATTGAAGTAATGCTGCCAAGTGTATGAGCTATAATTTGAAATGGTAATCTTTGAAACACTGGATACTTTTACAGCCAGCTTAAGGCAGGTAAATGAAACCATGACTGACTTGATGTTTGATTTTTATGACACAGAGTGTGACACGGTTTTTTGTTAAACCAACCAGTTTCATGTTTTTGTGGAGACAGCTGTCTCCAGCACACTAATGCAAAGAGTCACCTTTTGATTGTAAACATTTGGAATAATTCTTTGGAAAAGCGCTGCAAATGAGTATCCACATGGAATTGCTAGAGTACTGGCCTGGCACATTGTCAGGCATCTTTTGTCACTGAATGGATACCATTTGTTTAATTTGTCTAATGTGATGTTTTTCTGACCAAGAACTGCAGCGAGTGTTCTCGCCAAGATTTAATGAACTATAACTTGACTAAATGAATTTTTTCCATGGTGTGATGAAACAGCCACTGCCGGATAGTAGTATGGTGTTTGTGGCTAAAGTTAATATTGTATATGGTAGATATCCCACTTGAAGAAGGGTATTCTCCAAGTCACAGAAGGTAGACACTGTGAACCTGTTAGATTTTCCAGTAGTAAGACAACATGTAAATTGTAGACTGGTAATGCACACCTTCATTATTACAGTGCTACACTTAGACATAGATTTATCATGAGGCAATGTTTCCTTAGTACTACCAAGCTGCTACAAATGGAGTCCATTTCTATGGCCCATCACTAGAGTGCGTGTAGCTAGGGAGCTAGATTCATTAATTGCAGGAGCTTTATATGCTTGTGACATAGAAACTGTGCACTATAAGCTAGCCACTATGGGTTCTGATGCCAGCTCTGCTATAGAACTTCTGGCCTAGTGGGGCCCATTGATATGCCCAGCACTGCTACAAGTATTGACAGCCAATTGAAGATAACAGAATTTTAGACATGAAGACATTTTTGTCTGCCATAGGGCAGGTCAACAAGACTGCTAAATACACACAATGCATTGTATGGCAAACATTGTTAAATCAGCAGGTGTTGGCTTTTTACTGGGTGGGGGCGACCATCCTCCACACACTGGCACGCAGAGCTACAGTTACCAGCATACATATGGATTGAATTGCTTGCTTTTGATTGCATGAATAACACATGCCATGCTTTGATGTAAATTAGTAGAATTGTTTTTATTTAGACAACCTGGTGCCCATGGGTTCACCTTGTTCACGAAATTAGATGGTTTCTGGTTGGGTTCCACCTACCTGGGGGAAGTGTCTAGTCACACAGCCCATAGTCACGCTTGAATGCCCTGGGATCAGGGGGAGGGTAGGCCCTTAGGGTGAAAGGCTGCCAGGTTTTAGAATTGGTAACCATACATAAATGCAATAGTGCATTGTAGATTAGACTACACTGGATTGCCTTGACATTTTAACTGCATGCTGCTTTTTAACTGACAATCAGTTATACAAAATTGATTTAGGTATTTTTGTGTAGGCCAGGTTTTGGCTAGAGTAAATGTCCATGTTCACTTTGTGTAGGTATTTTTGTGTAGGCCAGGTTTTGGCTAGAGTAAATGTCCATGTTCACTTTGTGTAGGTATTTTTGTGTAGGCCAGGTTTTGGCTAGAGTAAATGTCCATGTTCACTTTGTGTAGGTATTTTTGTGTAGGCCAGGTTTTGGCAAGGGTATATGTCACTGTTCACTTTGTGTACATTTTTGTTTAGGTAGTGTTTTACCTTGCATGCCACGCTAACTAACCGCTATAAGATAGTTTGCTTAAACCTCTTGCAAAGCCCCAAGGTCTTTATCGCTGCACTAAATACTATATTGATAGGTATTAGTCAGCATTTTGTCGCACACACGTTGAATAGGGGTGGAATGTAGTGATACACGAAATTGCAACCTTGCCAATCAGGGCTTTAGATGACAGCATTAGCCGCTGAAAGCCAATAGTGTATTCAAAGTATGTGCTAAAAATGCTGACAGTAGTCTGTTGTAGCACTTCCATTATGCAGTAGTGAGCTACAAGGAATATGACAGGCAGGGAGGGCCCCCAGCTATGTAGCTAATAGGTTTTTGGAGTGTTTGGAACATCATGGCACCTATATAGCGCTTAGATAGCCAGTCTTAAGCGCTATAAACACTAAGCTATGAGTGCATGCCTTTTAGAGCTTGCAGATGGGGTTAATACATCCCTGCTTCCCTTAGAATATTCAGCCTCACTAACGTTAGCCCTGGCTCCAAGCTAATCTTCCTTTTCTCTGGGAAGGTACTGATAAGACATTCCTCAGCCAGCGCAGATGGGAACAAGGGAGGGGGTAGGAGCGAGCAGGGAGCATCTCAGAGAGAGCTGGGTTTTTTCCATGAGCCAGTTGCACAGGGAAAGTTCTGGAACTGTGCGTCATGGTGACTGACAGCAAGAAGTTATAAAATATCCATGCACACATGGATCAGGGGGAGATCGCCTGTGGACTTGATTCGTGCAGAAACAGGTGCCCGGCATTGGCTCATACGGTGTCCTTCAGCATTGTCCTCTGAGCGGGGCTTGTTTACAGCTAGCTTATGAGGGCCCAAGGTCTCCCCAGTGCTGATTAAAGGGACGTAAGACTGTGTTTCTCTATGTTTCTCTATATTTCTCTATGTTTCTCTATGTTTATCTAAGTTCCATGTTTCACTATATTTTGCATTGCTCTAAGTGTTATGCTTTGTAATATTCTGTAACTTGAATCCCAAATGTATATGAAATTCACTGCTTAGAATAAATATGCTAATAACACTTTGAGGGTGTCATTTGTCACTTGCATGAGATCACTGCTCAGCACAATAGAACCTGTATTTTGGGCTGAATTGGGTATTTTTGCTCTCAAAGGGCTGGCCCCGAGGAAGATTTTGCCCAATATCAAGACAATGCCATAGCTCCTTCCCTGGGCAAGCAAAACAATGACCAAACACAGACAGAAAAAGGAAATACTCACAAGGAGGGTACAAGTCAATCACCTGAAGAATTCTTTGAGCCACATATTCTTGAAGAGGCTGCAAGGGCTGGTATTACACTAAATGATCACAAATGCACAGAATTAAAAAATGACAAATTGCTGAATGATGTTGTTACACATGTTCAGTTGGAAGGTTGTAATGTGGTCTCTGATGTTACCCAGATGGATGGGCGAACAGTGGCCACACTCCAAAAAACCTCTGAACATGGAGAAATGAATACAATATCTCGCACAGAAATGGGTAAAAAGGAGGAAAAAATGTCTTTTCATTTACCAATGTGCTTAGCCAAAAGTGAGAAAGATCTGAGAAAGGTGAGCCCTGAACTCAGTAAGAATTCACACTTCTTATGTGTATTAGAGGAAGTTGAGGACAGATATTATGCACCCATCACTGTAGAAGAAAAGTGCCACACCTTTGCTATGATTGACACTGGCGCACAGGCCACAATTATGTCCAAGGAGCTGGTAAAGAGTATCAATGAAGGGAGGCCTCCACAGAGTCAGATCACAGTGAAGGAAAATCAAGGCCCAGTGCATAACTTTAATGGGGAGGAGGTGCCCATCATAGGTGTAACTGAGGTTGACATAAAAATAGGAAAGCACAGAATGAAACAAGAGGTATTGATCACATCTATTTGTGAAATTCCATTTCTGATGGGGACAGATTGCCTGAAAAGATTGTCTCCTCTCATAGATGGGGTGAATGGAGTGCTGTGGTCCTTAACCAAAAAACCATTGAGGCCTAAGAAACTAAAATCACAAAACAGCAATATAAATGAATGTCACACCGTTGCCAAAACAAATGATGCTGTGGAGGTATATCTCCAGAATAGCTGCATACCCAGTGTCACTGTTATATTAATGTGTCAAGACAAAGATCAGAGCGACAATGAAAAACTACCTGTACAAATATACTTGGACCCAAGGAAAGATTGGCAGACTGCCATAGATGAGCACACATTACGTTTCTATTTAAAAGAGAAAACATGCAAACAGAATATTGTTCCTAAAACAGATTCAGAAAAACACATTACCACTCTGGCAGAAATACACATGGAAGATGAGCAACCATGGGTTCATGTTGGTATAAATGATTATCTTAAAACAATAAAAGCCACTTTAGCACTTGAACATGAAAGGAGTTTCATTAATGAGAGATTGTTGCAAAAAATTATGGAGAGGGAAGAAATCCCGAAATTTAGGATTAAAAACCAATATGTTTCTGGGTTGGACAGTCCAGACTTTGAAAACCGAATTGCAGGCAGATGCATGCTTAAAATTAGCATTGGGCAGAAAACAATTTACCATAATGTATGGATAGTGAGTGGAGCACAAAATGAATTTTACATGGGCAATGACATCATGCACAGAATGTGTATGGTGTTAGATTTACTTAATCAAAAAATATGGTCACGCCTAGGTGGTCCGGCACCTGAATTTGAAGACAAAAGAAGGGCTTATCATTGTGCACAACTGGTTCCTTATGCAGTCGAATTACAAATGAGGAAAAATACTATTATTCCTGCATTTACAAAACAGTTTGCAATAACACTGAAATGCAAAAATGGACAGCAGATGAAAGGCTCTGATGCATTTGTATGCCTGAATGAATCCATAAAACAGCAAGGCCTGGATTATGAATACATTCCATTGGTAGACATTGGTGAGGAATCTGTAAAAATCATGGTAAATAATAAAGGTTGTCAGGATATTCATTTAGAGGAAAACTCCCCATTAGGAATGGCCATACAAAAATCACATTATACGGCAGATTTAAATAACATGGTGATTGGGAATATTCCTGAAAAATATGTAGATGCCAAGGGCGAGTTGCCAGAACACCTGGACTCTCAGCCCAAAGGAATATTTAAAATTCATTCTGTGTATCCTTATGATTCAAATGAGACAGTGTGCTGCCATCAAGAGGATTGCATAATATTTAATTTAAATGAAAATGAAACAGGAAATCAGCCCATTGAAGTGGAAGCTGATATGCCAAAATATTTAAAAGTGGCAGCTCTACAAAAAGATACAGCCACACAGTTAGAGGAAAGCGCTGAGATTCCTTTACCAGAAGAGTTTCCAGAATTTTCCAGAATGGTAGAAGAGCAGATCTCCTTAGCGGATGCATGTGACAGCGATGAGGATCGAGACGACCTGAGGGAAATATTTATGGAGTTTAAGGATGTATTTGCAAAAGATGCTTATGATTGTGGTTTAACTGATTTACATGTGGCCACACTACCAGAAGGTTGTAGCAGAAATCCAGTGTTTGTACGCCAGTATAGACTACCGCTGGCATGTTTAGAATCATTGGCAGAGATTATTAAAAATTTGGAATCACGGGGAATAATCAGGCCCATTCATAGCACATCCAATACGCCTATTCTAGGTGTGTTAAAGCCAAATGGTCAATGGCGGCTGTGTGCAGACTTAAGAGAGTTAAATAAAAGAGTACCAGTATCTAGATGGCCACTACCATTCATTGATCAGGGCCTAGCTCAGATACATGGTTCAAATGTATTTACCACATTAGATCTCACATCTGGATATTGGTGTGTGCCATTGGCAGAGGAGATACAACACTTATTTTCCTTTACATTTGACAGGACTCAATATGCCTGGCTTAGAGCTCCGTTCGGGTACATCAATAGTGGGAGTGAATTTGGCATATTTTTGAGAAAGGCCATGCCGGATGCAGCGGAAAGAGGAACAATAGTTTATGTGGATGATGTCCTGATAAAAAATGAAAGCCTTAAAAGCCATTTTGATGAAATAAGACATGTGCTTGGCCAATTGCAGAAAGCAGGCGCCAAAGTATCTTTGCAAAAAGCACAATGGTGCAAGAAAAAAGTGAACTTTCTAGGGCATGAAGTGACTGAACATGGGCTAAATCCACAAAGGAAGAAAATAGAGGCCATACAAAGATTAAAAGATCCTAAAGATGTGAAAGGAGTAAAACGTTTATTAGGGATGACAGGCTATAATAGAAAGTTCATTGAGAATTATGCAGAAATCACTCAACCATTAACTAAACTGCTTAAACTAAATACTCCCTGGAGATGGGAAAGAGAGCAGTCTAATGCAGTGGCTAGATTGAAGGAATGTCTTGTAAAGGCACCATGTTTAGCATACCCCATAACGGACAGGGATTTCTTTATAGAAATAGGTTTTTCTGAACATTGTATGTCAGCAGTATTATCACAAAAACACGATTTGAATCACAAAACCATTGCATATGCAAGTAAGGCATTTTCCCAAGTTGAAATGAAATTTAATGAATGTGAAAAGGCCCTATTAACCACTGTGTGGGCGCTACAACATTTCCGCCCCATTGTTCAGGGAGAAAAGGTGATTATTGAAACAAATCATCAACCTTTGCAATTTTTAGAGAGTAAAAGAATTAGATCAGGCAATCTAGCGCAATCCAGAATCACTTCATGGACGCTGGCATTACAAGGTTTTCCCGTAGAAGTGAGATATGGACAAAATAGAAAGAGCCCAATTGCTCAAGGGTTAGCTGACTTACATGACTGTGCAGCTGAACAAATACCAAATGAAATGGAAGTGGAAACTAGTTTGCAGGAATTTGAACAATCACCACACAAAGCTTTTGATGAAAAAACATGCAAGGATTTGCCAACTGTATATGTGGATGGTTGTGCTTTTCACATTGAAAATGACAGTAATAAACAGTTGGTGGCAGGAATAGGAAATGTCTGGTTGAAATGTGAAGGCGTTCCTAATATAGGGATGAGGATTGGAGATAGGAGCAGTCAGGTGGCGGAATTGGCAGCCATTTATAAAGCAATTGCTGCTGCAGTTGATAAAAAGTTCAGTGAAATTGTCCTGGTGACTGATTCTGACTATGCACGGAATAGCTTTGTGGAGTATTTGCCTGGTTGGAAAGCAAGAGGCATGGTTACATACAACAAAAAGCCACTTAAACATGGAAAAATGATACAAGCCATAGACAAATTGGTGTCAGAAAATAATTTAACAATATACTGGAGAAAAATTCGTGGGCATGTAAAAACACCAGGAGAGGATAAGGAGGGAAATGATAAGGCAGACCATCTGGCTAAGATTGGGGCTGTGATGGGAGAATTGCTACCTATTGATTATTTAATGGGTGAAATACAAATTGATGCAGTCACACGTTCTAAAGCACCAAAGGAGGTAGATCAACCGGTGGTGCAGTGGAGTCATGACACGCCAGACCAAGATTTGATTGAGGCACAAAAGAATGATCAAATTTTGGGAATCTATTATAATCATTTGATAGATCCTGAACAAAATCCTTTAACAGAAAAAGATTGTATGGGAAAAGAAGAGTTGAGGGTGTTATTAAAGAACAAAACACGAATTAGATTACAGAATGGGCTCATGATTAGAGAGTCCATAACAGGGCAAATACAGTGGGTAGTACCCCTTTCATTCAGAGGACTAATGCTACACCATGCACATGATGCCATAACTGCAGGCCATAGAGGTTCACAAAAGACATTAGAAATACTAAAAGATTATGCTTACTGGCCACATATGTCCCAAGATGTGGAATTATATACTAGAGGATGTCTAGTATGCGCCCAATTTAAACCTGCTTCACCAATGCATAGAGCACCATTGATGAAAAGAGGCCTAACTCTCCCATGGTCAGATTTGCAAATAGACTATGTAGGTCCTTTAAAAAGGTCGAGCAGGGGACACCGTTATATTTTGAGTGTGGTATGTTTGATGTCGAAGTGGATTGAGTGCATTCCTGCACCAGATTGTAGTGCGCAAACAGCAGCCACATTGCTGGTGAACCATGTGTTCTCAAGGTTTGGATTGCCACAAAGAATTGAGTCAGACAGAGGAAGTCATTTCACAAGTACTCTAATGAGTAAAGTATGGCAAATACTAGGTGTGAAAAGGAAACTACATATCGCATATCGGGCGGCGTCTTCAGGTACAGTTGAAAGAAGCAATAGGTCTGTTGTGGATATTTTAAAGAAATTTGTGGCAGAAGCAGGTTCCAGCTGGGATTTGCGTTTACCATTGGTTTTGATGGCAATCAGGTCGACTCCTGCCAAAGCAACAGGTGTTAGCCCCCATGAGGTCTTAACAGGTAGGAAAATGGTGTTACCACAACACCTACTATACAGAACACATGAGCAAACTCTAGTGAGTGCATCCACAGTTCATGAATATATTGATGAACTGAGGAGGCATTTGCAACATGCATTTGCTTTTGTGCAGAGAAATCTGGAAAGAGCTGCTGACAGTGCAAAGTCATATTATGATAAAAAGACATCAGTAAAGGAATACAGTGTAGGGGATCAGGTGTACAAGTTTCATTTTGGAAAAAGTAAACAGAAAAATTCTAAATTTCTAGCGGCCTGGCAGGGGCCATTTCGGATTATAGATAAGGTCTCTCCTGTAGTGTATAAAATTTTGAAAAATGAAGGTGAAACAGCAATAGAGCAGTTTGTCCATGTAAATCAAATCAAACCATGCCATCCCAGACATGAGATCAGGCAGCTTGAGCATGTAGAGACAGATAAAGTTCCTTGAAAAAAAAAAAGGAGAAAATAAGTGGGCGTAGTCAGGAGGCAGTGACAAAGAAGTTAAAAAAAAAAAAAAAGTTGATTGTTATGATGGCACATAAACACTGTAATATATGTAAAAAGATATAATATAAATAAATAAATAAATAAATAAATAAATAAATAAATAAATAAATAAATAAATGCACATATAATGGAAGCTCATGGTTGGTGTGCAGAGAGAAAGTGTGTTAAATATTGAATATCTGCTTGTTTTCTTTTAACTTGTGTTTAATTTCAGAAAAAAAAAAAAAAAAAAAAAATGAAATATTTTTACCAAGCATGTTTTATTTTTGGCAAAAGGATGAAGTTAGTATTGTGCTATGTACTTAATCTGTTTATTTTCTATTTTGATTTAGACAATTAACATTATTTGATCGGAGGTTCCGAGATCAGAGCCCACGGGAGAGACGATGGAGTCCTGGAGTCCCCTGGATGAAGACCAAAAGATGCCTGCCTCCAGGTGGAGGTGAAGACAAAATAACCGGAATGCCAAAAGAGATGACTGCTGTGGATTCAAGATTGCCAAGATGAAAGAATACTCGAATGAACCGAATAACATCGCTGGTCGGGACATACCAAAAGAGACAAAACAGAAGTTCCGGCATATGAAGTTCCACGTATTTATTATTTTAATTATTTATTTTAATTTGTTATATTAATTATTTGTTTTAGTTAGTTGTTTTATTTCTTTGTTTTTAATTGACTTGGAAAATCTAAACTTAAAGTAATGCCACTTCAACTGAGAAGGCAAATGTGGAACATTTTATGAACTGATGGACTCAGATGAAATGTTGATTGCAAATTTTTCATTGATGCACATGAATATTCATTTTGTTGGATTGCTATATTGTAAAAAAAAAAAAAAAAGAGAGAACAAGTTGTTTTTAGGAATTGGCTTGGATTATAGCCAAGTTCTAAAAACAAAAGGAGGGTATATGTAAGGATATTTGGCGTAGCAAACAGCACAGAGTACAGCACTACTGCACAAGTAGCACATTTTTTTTTTTTTGCATTACCACCACAAGGGTGCGGTGCATTGCTATATGGGTTAGCAGATTAACAAGGAAAGACAGGCTATTCAGTCAAAAACGATTTTAACATATAAGATGCAAATCTATTTTTACAGTTAAAAGCACACGTGCTCATTTAAAAATGCACACTTTTTTTCACCTGAAATGCCTATGGTGCGAGAGACACATTTGAAAATTAACAGCTAACCTATTAACCATTAACCTGACTAATAAAACCTTATTTAACATAACCCACTAATAAAATGTGTTCTCCACTGCAGAATTAGGCATACTCTGAAAACCATTTAAATGTGTGTGCAGATTTTTTTTTTCTTCTCTTCTCTGCCTGATTCTCCGTGTTTTTGTGCACAGTAACTGCAGGAAGAAGGAAGTCAGATTTGCAACAATTGCAAATGTATAAGCGAAGCTATTGTTGAAGAGTAGGAGGATGAGAGATGATGGATTTCATTGGGACACGTCATACAGAGGGCTGAGAGGAAAGTTTTAGTGGGCAGTAACGGGGAAAATTCCAGGCAGACATTTTTCTGCACTACTGGGGAGAAGACCTGGCTGTGGGGCTCCTGACTGAATGCAGATTCCTGTGTCCTGCTGCAGTCGAGATTGGGGAGAGCTGAAAGAAAAACCTTTCCACTGGCTGAGGCGTTCCTATCTGAAAAAGCTGAGAATTCCAGGCAATGACCCCGGTTTGAGAAGGAAAGGCGATCCTTTTACTGGGGTTAATCTTCAAGGGAGCTACATTCAGAAAGAGAACAGCTGAAGAAAACTCAGATAAGGTAATTACATAAGCGTGGGAGCCGTGTGTGTGCACGAAAATATGCAGTCAGTGTAGGATTCCTGTGCGTGTCTTAATCAAATACCAATGTTGCAATTTGAGTTCTGTTCTCCGCCACGCTCTTTGCAGTGTGTCATAGACAATGCTTTTACTGTACCATTTTATTTATTTCTGTAAAGAATGAGATCGTGTTTAAATGCAACTTTTATAATACAGAAAAATATTTGAAAACAGACGGGTGGTTTATTTTCTATTTACCATTACAATGCCGATGATGTGGGAAGATTTTTAAACAGTGCAATGGTCATTTTAAGACAGATGTGTGCATGTCAGAATCAGTATGAATAATTGTGAGTGACTGTAGCATAGCTTGTTGGAGGTACATGAGCCAACGGGAAGAGAGACTCTCTGAACATAGCTCCCTACCGTATATAAGGTAGTGGAAATTACCACAAGACTACCACATATAGCTCTCTGTCGTAAATAAGTCAGTGAGTTCGCCCATGGTGGCACACCAACACTATCACTGGAAAATGTGGTATTCCTAGAATGCAGGTCTGAGGTCTCTCTAGTGATCACACGAAAAATCTAAGCAAAGATAAGGGATTCTGGACATTGGGGCCACAAATAAAACAAGGGAATTATGCTCACCAAAATACCACCAACCACGTATACCAAATATGCAGGTCTGGGTGCTGAAATAATGCATGTCCATTGTATTATTGTTGCACATGGCCAAATCTGAATACAAAGAGTGATTATTGCTAAGTTATTTTTCGGCGGTAATAAAATACCGTCAGGCCCCAAATCTCCACAAAATACCCTACAGGCCCAATACAAAATGTCACGCCTTAGTAAGAAATGGGTAGGCTGGTTGCATAAGAAATGCAAGTTTTGCTTCGTAATCACACTTATCATTCGAACTTTAACAAAGCTGTCCAATACAAAATGTCATGAGAAAACAGAGAGATCCAATCTATGGAAAACTGCGCCCCCTGCACACTTTTTAAGGGGCAAGAGCCTCAAGGGAATTCTCTAGAAATTGAAAGAATTCTTTTTTTGAATACTAATTATTTATGATCAAAAAATTCAAAAATCAGAATGAATATGACAATTTTTAGCATATAAAGATTCAATGACTCCCTTTTGTTAAAAGAAACAATCTTTTTCTTTTATTTTTTCTCGTTGGCCCAACGCGTTTCAAGTTAGATGCACTCTTCATCAGGGGCAGAAAATTCAAACAAAATTTCACAAATGTCTACATAAGAGAAACGCGATTACAATTTTACAATTTGTAGTTGTAATAAATAATTTTAACAACACATCATATTAGTACTTTAAATAGTATTTTTCCAAGTGCATTGTTGCTTTTGCAAAAGACATCCTGTCACAATTTTCAATCAGCTCCTAATGATGCTTTAGATGTTAGGGATATGTACATTTCAAAACAAGATGTCAATTTCTAGAAAACGAAGTAAATTGGAAGCACCAGTGGTGCAAGGTAAAGCAAGAATGCTAAGCATGCTTTATATGTGAAAACAAAATGGCATAACTCCGGAATGCGTCAGTGAAAATAATCATAGTTTGTTCAATTCAGCAGTATTCTTAGCAGCTGGAAATGGTGGCTGATACTACTTAAAATAAATGACAAGACAAACAAGTATCCCTGAGGGGAACTTACCCTTCTTCTAGAGGGTTGAAGAAAGGAGTTGAAAAAAGCAGGAAGAGGTCCCAATTTCAGGGCTGGTTTTGCAGAAGCATGATGCCATATAACGTGTCCCTCATTCTGCTAGGTTTTAGGCTGTCACTGGTCTCTCAAGCTGGATCGGGCCAAGAGCGTAGCAATTTAGACTAAGGGAATAGGTGGGATGCAACCATAATATGATATATCCTGTCTAAAACGTAATTGTATTTAGAGAAATTCGCAGATGAAATTCTGTGTCACGGCTCACGAACCACTGGAGACGAGGTCAGGAAGCGCAGCTTTCTGACCTAATCCAAGTCTCCAGTCTTCAGACATTTCTGTGATATGAAACATAATGTATCCCAAATGCGACTGGTAGTGTTAGAAGTCCTACGTCCACTAAATAGGGGAGGGAATTTACCCAAACTATTGGCGCAAAAGGAACTGTATTGGATCAACAAATTGGATGCTATGACCCCTTTAGGATTAAATGAAGATTACTGCTTGGGCCCATACTTATAGCCCAAGCAGTAATATTCTGACATTTCATCACACTGACAAAGGTTTACCAAATCATTTGTTGTTTTTCTTGAGAAATGCCTGCATTAGGAAATGTACTTGCAACATCTGAATTGACTACCCAGCGAAATGAATATTAGATTGTACATTAGGAAATGCACTTGCAACATCTGAATTGACTACCCAGCGAAATTAATATTAGATTGTACACCCATTTTATTGGGGTAGACATTTTTGCAACACCACACAATTTGTATTTTCTATGCATATTTTGAATTTGTTCAATTGGCACCCTATCAAATCAGAATAAGGTCTATGTATATTGATCTGCATGTACCCCCATGGTACTCTACCTACTCAGGACAACCATAAACCTAGTCATCAAGTCACCTTCACCAGACTTCGACCTATGCCTCTTAACTTCTTAACACATACTTGGAACCAGTACAAACACACAGGACAACCATAAACCTAGTCATCAAGGCACATTTCCAAATTACGACCTATGCCTCTCAATTTCTTAACACATACTTGGAACCAGTACAATAATTTTCTATCCTTATATGGATAGTCTACCTATGTGTACATTTATCTCGTCCTTAATATCTCCATATTCATTACAATTCCACTAATAATCAAGGTACAGTACGGCTACTCCCCGCCTTGACTACTACCTTTTACCATCTACAACAAGCTAATGACTGTTCTTCTGCACAACATGTCATCCTTCTGTGCATTATGCACTTAATTTTAGATAAGGAGTAGCGCTATTTTTCGCTATTTTATATTTTTGACTCTTTCTGTATCTTTCCCGCTAATGCAGATACAAGTGACGTCATGTCATCAAACACACGTGACACGGCACGTCCACGATATACACATGGATGATTTGTGTATGTAATTACAGACAGTTTTGTATGTGACTACATACATAGATTTAGATGGATATTGAACATATCTTCATAG
This sequence comes from Ambystoma mexicanum, assembly GCF_040938575.1. Lineage (NCBI taxonomy): Eukaryota > Metazoa > Chordata > Amphibia > Caudata > Ambystomatidae > Ambystoma > Ambystoma mexicanum. The sequence continues at coordinate 1,296,007,905 of NC_090935.1, read as the reverse complement.
TGTAATTACATTACTTACCAATACTAACGTCGTTGGCGCATGCACGAGTGACGTCATGATGAACAATGACACACAGAATCATTCACGCATGCGTGAGTGACATCACGACACTGTAATTAATATATAAAAACAGTCCCACGGAGATGAGGTTGGAAAGCTGTGCTTCCTGACCTTGTCTCCAGTGGTTCGTGACACAGAATTTCGTCCGCGAATTTCTCTGAATACAAGTAAGTTTTAGACAGGATATATCATATTAGGATTGCATCCCACCTATTCCTTTAGTCTAAATTGCTACGCTCTTGCCCCGATCCAGCTTGGGAGACCAGTGACAGCCTAAAACATAGCAGAATGAGGGACAAGTTATCCAGCAACATGTTCCTGCAAATCCAGCCCTGAAATTGGGACGTCTTCCCGCTTGTTTCAACTCCTTTCTTCAACTCTCTAGAAGAAGGGTGAGTTCCCCTCAGGGATACTTGTTTGTCATTTATTTTAAGCAGTATCTGTCACCATTTCCAGCTGCTAAGAATACTGCTGAATTAAAAAAAACTATGATTACTTTCATTGACGCATTCTGGAGTTATGCCATTTTGTTTTCACATATAAAGTATGCTTAGCATTCTTGCTTTACCTTGCACCACTGGTGCTTCCAATTTACTTAGTTTTCTAAAAATTGACATCTTGTTTTGAAATGTACATATCCCTAACATCTAAAGCATCATTAGGAGCTGAGTGAAAATTGTGACAATATGTCTTTTGCAAAAGCAACAGTGCAGCGGAAAAATACTATTTAAAGTGCTAATATGATGTGTTGTTAAAATTATTTATAACTACAAATTGTAAAATTGTAATCACTTTTCTCTTTTGTAGACATTTGTGAAATATTGCTTGAATTTTCTGCCCCTGATTTAGAGTGCATCTAACTTGAAACGCGTTTGGCCAACGAGAAAAAATAAAAGAAAAAGATTGTTTCTTTTAACAAAAGGGAGTCATTGAATCTTTATATGCTAAAAATGGTCATGTTCATTCTGATTTTTGAATTTTTTGATCATAAATAATTAGTATTCAAAAAAGAATTCTTGCGATTTCTAGATAATTCCCTTTAGGCTCTTGCCCCTTAGAAAGTGCGCAGGGGACACCGTTTTCCATAGATTGGATCTCTCGGTTTTCTCTATATATCCAGCCTAGATACCAAGGCTGAGTCTTTCTCCCCTGCACCTAGAACTCAGAAATTATTATCTGATCCCTATTTTATCCCTCTTTTGAATTGTCATTCTACATTAGTGTGCAAGTGTTTTTTTCGTGTTTTGTTAGCAATACAAAGGGCCTCATTACGAGGTTGCCGGTAAGCGAAAAACGATGCCAGTATGGTAATACCGGCATCATTTACCGCTCCTGTGTATTCCGACCCGCAAACCCGGAATAAGCGGCGCCCTAAACAACGGTGCCGCCAATAGCGGCATAGGCGCGTACACATGCTCCTTCGTGGAGCAAATACCGGCATGCCGGGCATAGGGGGACTTCACAACCCACGTAAACATGTAAATACCGACATCGCGAAGCCGGTAATCATGGGCTGCACAATGCCGGCCATAGAGGCATCGCGGACCACCCGCAAACAGCAATCAGGCTACAAGGCAGCTGCCACAGGTGCACACAGTCCCCACAGGTGGAGTCAATGGAGGCTGGGCCAATATAAACTGAGCACACCCACACACCACACCGCTTCCTACACCAAAATGCTACCACTAGTTGTTGCAATCATGGCGCTGGAGGACATGCCCATACTGCTACAACTAGAGCAACAACAGCAACAACAACAACAACAAGAACAACAACAACTACAGCAGCAACAACAGGCAGCACAGGGGAGACGCAGGAGGAGAAGGAGGGTGAGACAGGCCCAGCAATTACCGCCAGCGCAGGCAGCAGTGCCTCGTAGACAACCACCAATCCCTCGCACCAGACCCAGCCCCTTTAACCTAACCCCTGAGCAGATCCACACCCTGTATCGGTTGGACCGTGACACCATCACCACCATAGTGGACATGATACAGAACGACATTGCCAGCCTCATAGAAATACGCACTGCCATCCCCCCGCTACTAAAGGTGGTGTCTGTGCTACACTTCCTGGCCACAGGCACCTACCAACATACAGTGGGCCAGCTGCATGGCATTTCACAGCCACTATTTTCAAGCATGTTGAACCAAGTGCTGGATGCCCTCCTGAAGCACACAAGCAGCCACATATCCCTACCACGGACTGCCCAGGAGATAGCCAACACCATATGCATTGGCAGGCATGCCCAATTGTGTTGGTGCACTCGACTGCACCCATGTCGAATTGGTAGTCCCCCATGCCATAGAGGCGGTGTACCGCAATCGCAAGCAATACCACTCCATCAATGTGCAAATGGTATCTGACTCTAGCAAGATCATCACACATTGCTGTGCCTGAAATCCCGGATCAACACATGATGCCATGGTACTGCGTAACTCCACACTACCCCGTCACATGGAGTGACATGCTTGACCACGTGCCTGGCTGCTTGGTGAGTAGCACAACTATCCTATGGCAGTGCTTTGGGGTACTGATGTGTGGGGATGCATAAGGGGGGGCATACTGCAACTGGGTGGGAAAGGGGGGGCATACTGCACCTGGGTGGGAAAGGGGGGGGCATACTGCACCTGGGTGCCAATAGCCGGTGATTGGATAATGCATGCAGAGCTAAACACTCCTGACCTGATCCAGCCAAACGGAACATGACACATCACTGGGCCACGTATCACAATCAATGCATATCGATGACAACAAGTAAGAGGCACAACCAGGCCACCATGTTAATGGCAAGCAATGCATGAATGAACAGAATGGCAACTGTGGCAATGTGGTCAGTGTGACCATGCATAGTGAGGGATGAACAGCATGAATTGGAGGCTAAACATTGTTGCACTACCACAGCACATCGGCCTCAGCATGCATGATTGCACCCTGCATCATCTATTGAACGCCATCCAGACTATCACACCTCATGACAGTATAGATTGCATCTAGTTAACATTTTTGCATGCGTACAAGGACATGTGCATGCCCACACCAAATAGCTGCCTCCATGAATGTGCTCCCTGAAGATGGCAGTTCAGAGTGACACACACCTATTTGTATCTGCTTGCAGGTGATGGAGGATATCCCTTGAGACCGTGGCTACTCACCCCTGTGTGGAACCCGCAGAACAGCCATGAAGAGGAGTACAATCGTGTGCACCCCTGTACCCGTGTTGTGATTGAGCAGACCTTTGGCCTGTTGAAGGCGTGGTTCCGCTGCCTCAGCAGGTCTGGTGGGGCACTCCTATATAGGCCTGAGAAGGTGGCAAAGATCACCATGGCCTGTGTCATGCTGCACAACATGTGTGTCCGAAGAAATGTACCACTGCCACCTGACATTGACATGCATGGCCCGGGTGAGGATGATGAGGATGGAGACAGAGGTGAAGTAGCCCCCTGCCAGTACGTGATGCACGGGATGGCCATGCTGTACGCCAAGCACTAATTCACGAATACTTCTGAAACACAGGGACTATGATAGACATGTGTCAGTGACACACTGGCTCCATGTGGACAGGCACACTTGTACTGCTTGGAGTTGGCCATTGAACACCATCACACATTAAAAGTACATGCACAAAATGAAGAATGTCCAGCCATTTAATTTTTGGCACACAACGGGTGTATTTTTCAAACAGGCAACAATGTGAACACTCCCCTTAACCCCCAGTGAACTCCCCAACCCACCCTACAAACCCCAGATGTCCCCAAATGTACAATGAAGATAGTTCCCTTCACCAATGTCCATGTGTCCAACGGCCATTGTCTGGCCACCCTACTTCTTGACCTTCTTGGCATCTGGGGGTGGCATGTCCGAGTGCCATGCACTTCTCCGGGTCATCTGCATGGGGATTGAGTGGGCAGAGGTTAAAGGGGTCAGAGCAGTGGACGTGTCATAGGCTGGTCCCACGCCTGCTCCAAGGCGTGGCCGCTACATTTGGAGCAGGGTGGACGTCAGGATTTGCGTCACTGCCCCCAGACGGTCCCCCATGAGGGTTGCGGATGCGTTAACGGCTGCAGTGTTTGCAGCGATGGCTGCTGTGGTCTCCCCAATGGCATTAGCAATTTCCCTCCTGGAGTCCTCCCCATCGACAATATACTGCCGCATTAGGTCTAGCATCGACTCCTGTCATGCCTCCACCCTCGACAGGCGAGCCTCAAAAGTGTCATTGGTAGCGGGAGTGCTGGTAGCAGGAGTGCTGGTGGCCGGGGTGGTGGTAACTGGGGTGGTGGTAGCCGGGGTGGTGGTAGCCGGGGTGGTTGATGGCGCTTGCGTGGGACCCACATCCAGGGTGCTGTCCTGCTTGAAGGTGCACATGTCAGAATCTCCGAGGTCAGAGTCGTGGAGGCAGGGATTGTCACTGGCGTCGGCATCCAAATGGGGTGGGGGTGGTCATGGGGCTTGGGGTGGGTGTAGTTGACATGACTGTGACACCCTGGGTGTCCACATTAGCATCCGCAACGTCTGCGGTGGTTGGCGGTGCAGGTACGGGAACACCTACCACTGTTGTGGGTGGCTGCTGCTGGTCTCCATGTGTGTGGCCCACACTGGCTGCAGGTGTTCTTTACTGGGTTTCAGCCCGGTCTGGCACAGTGCCTGTTGGTCTGGCCTGTTTCCCAGGCTGGGCGGTGGTGGTGGCGGCGGCCCTTCTCCCTTGCCGTGATGTAGATGCCCTTGCACCCCTGTCCTGCTTGGCATCTTCCTGATCTGTGCCTGGGGGATAGAAGAGATGCAGATCATCAGTGATGGTGTCACATGCCAGCGACATTCTATTGTGCTGTGAAATCTCCATACATTCATGCATCCATTTATTACAGGGGTGTGGCATTTGGTGTTCTGAGGGGGCATGTAGGCTATGAATGTATGGCAGGTGGCATGCTATTGATATGGTGTATGTGTGTTGGGTTACATGGGCACGGTCGAGTTATGTTGCTCGTGTGTTGGTATTGGGAGTGGCACTCAGCATGCATTTGTGTGTGGCAGGGTGTGGCACACATTCTTGACTGGATATGTAGATGTGGGTCTGGGACATGCATTGCCTTGCCTAGTTTAAATTCCACGTCACTTGTGCCACGTCATGGTTTCCCCTACAGGGATGTGCTGGGTCACTCGCCTCCTTCTGTGGATGATGCATCGCCCATCTCCATCTTTCCGAACCCCTCTATTGACTCCGGATCTATGAAAGAGCTGGCAGTCTCCTCCCATGGCATCAGCTTTGCTGGTGAGTGTGGCCCCCCACCTGTCGCCCTGGCCGCACTCCTGTTGACTGCCAGGATGTTCCTCACCCTCAGGTAGAGGTCGTCCCACCGCTTGCGACAGTCGCGCACTGTACGTGGGGTGGTCCCCACAGCCGACACCCTCTGGGCAACCTCCTGCCAGATTTGCTTCTTTTTAAACTGGGCAGCATGCTTCATGTTGTTTGACCTGATGATGACTGGATGCTGGGCCAGAGTGTCTGCCAGCATATTGAGCTCAGCGTCAGAGAGACGTTGTTTCTGCTTCTGGGGGGTCATCTTCCTGGTTGCCTTGGACATCCTGAGTGTTTTCTGGTTCCACACAACACGAAAGGACTGCTAGTTGGGGCGGATGGCAATGGATTGTGTTTTTAAAGATGGCCGCTGGCCCATTTCCCGTTCCTGCGCGATGATGTAATTTCCGGGTCTGTTTTTGCGAACATGGTATTTACATGGTGGTATTACCATGCTGGTATTTAGGGGTTGCTCCTAGGCGTTGCCGGTATCGGCGGGTCCCGCGATGCCGCAATCGGGGGGTTGGAGGGCCTTTAGCGGCATGACGGTATTTCCATTACCGGCATGGGGGTTCGCGCATGCTCGCGCACTCGTAATCACCCGCTGTTAGCAGGTTTAATACGAGCACGGACCCGCTCTTACAGGCACGCCGGTAATGACCCCGATTTTACCAGCAACCTCGTAATGAGGCCCAAAATGTCATACCACAATAAGGCTACGCAAGATGCATTGAAATGCCAGTCTAGCTACATATTAAAGTAATACACAAAATGTAAGGGCAAACCAAGTGTGTCACGCACTTCGGTAAAATGTGTTAATTGTTGTAGTGTTAGTCCTTCTAGATTCAATAACAAATAGACTGCTGCATATTTCAGTGTTGAAGATGGAATGCCCTAAACATGTGAGATTCATTTTTTGTGAACACCAAACATACTGCGCTGAGTTACAAAGTTGTAAGTGCCCTGTTAGGCACACTTAGCTGCAAGCGGCATTCTGCATGCACATTTTGGGGGAACGCCGATTGCGTCTAAGTGCGCCTAACATGGCACTTACAACTTTGTAGTACTGATTTAATGAGAGGCTTATAACACTGTTGGAAGAAAGCAACTACCAACTAATTCTTAACCATTATATATTTAGCTGATTATTATAACTATAACGAACACACTTGACTCCACAAGGAAGTCTTGGACAGCCTTGGCGCATAGCACTCAATAGATGGTGACCATACTGGTTATTAATACTAATTATTGGTGATACCTCACTGTCTTGAGATGAATCCTAAACAACCATATGATGCTACATTTGGACACTACATGGATTTGTTAGCACAGAATTATAGTACTTATGATTAAATATTGATATTCAACAACCCCAGTGGTCTCAGCACAGTATGTTTGGTGTTGACAAAAAATAAAATCTAGCTACATATTAACACTTAACATGCTTGCTTTATCACAGATTCCCAATACAAAATGTCATGCCACAGAAAGAATAATACCACTGATCGTGCATGCTTTATCAAAGATGCCCAATAATAAATCCTGTGCTTGGCAGGCTCTCCACTGCCGGTGAGAAGGCTGTGCTCCGTGGGCTGCTTTGCGTCTCGGTGCACCATGCCGACTGCTTGGCTCTCCCATTCAGTTCCTACTGATTGAGGGGAACCTCCTCCTTTACATGGAAGCCAAGCTGGAGTATATCACACCTGAGCTGGGATTTCTGGTTCTAGAAAACACAGGCAGATGGCTTCAAGATGGCTGCCGTTAGCCCCAACTAGTAAACGGGCAAACGCAGCGAGAACCGGAGCCCAGCCTGCCTTGAAACCATGGCTGAACAACTTCAGGGATACTTGCGTGCTCAATGGAAAATTAGAGGTCCTCCCTTCCTAAAGGGAGAGAAAATAATGCGGGAGGCGCTGCCCGGGAGAGTGGGAGATGTGCCACCAAAGGAGTAAGTGGCGTGCGGTACAGAGGTGAGAGCAGGATGGTTTGTGGGATGTTGCCGCCCCCCTTTCTGTCAGCTAGGCAGCAGCAATGATCCACTACCCCTGTGAGGTTGGGAGAGAGGCCTAGAGCCCCAGTGGAATCCTCCAGTGGAGCGTGAGAGAACCCCCAGCTTGGCCCGGCAGAGGAGGACGAAGCGGGGGGCTGCCCCAGGGAGGATTGGCACCTGTGTGGCAAAGACAGGCCCTCCACCAGTCGGGAAGTGGTAGATTAAGCTGCACAACAAGAGAGGCAGAGTGATACCAGCAGGTGGAGAAAATCAAGACCCGGTCTTGCTGCACCTTATTCCTCTCATGATTTAGCAGGGGAACAGCTGGGGCAGAGGACTCCAATAACTCAGATTTACAACCCTTAAAGCACATTGGGGAGCCAACACAGTATTGGAAATGCAAAGGTGTAGAAGCAGGGACAACCAAGCCACTGCATAATTGCCAGCTTCTACATCAAAGGCCCACATCATAGGCCTTGTCTGAGCCTGTCTGGGCTGAGGAGGGCCTGGAGGGCTTCCGCGGTTTCACCCGCACAACAAACTATGCTGCAACATGCTGTCTACACCCTGCAATCCAATGAACCTGGGTCTCAGCACCCCTACGAACTCTAGTGATTGATGGATGAACTTTCATTTGCCTCCTCGACTTGTGCTCTGGTATTTATCTGTACCTATCGTCTTTACCTCTCTACTCTCTCTGCTCCGTGTCATTGCAAAAAAAGAGAGAAATACCAATTTTAGCTATTGTTCACTTCTTGCACTATGATTTCACAGCATTTTTTCCTTTTACCTGCAAACAGAATTTAGCTGTGTGTACTGTTTACCATCCCACACCCTAATTTCACAGCTTTGTGCCTCTTGCATGCATACAGAATTTAGCTGTGTGTACCGTTTAACATCCTGCAACCTAATTTCACAGCATTTGTGCCTCTTGCCTGCTTTAGCTGTGTGTACTGTTCAACATCCTGCACCCTTATTTCACAGCATTTGTGCCACTTGCCTGTATACCAAATTTAGTTGTTTGTACTGTTTACTACCTGGCAACCTGATTTCACAGCATTTGTGCCTCTTGCCTGCAAACCAAATGTAGTTGTTTAGTTGTTACTGTCTACCACACTGGCATTATCCTGGTGCATGGTCCTCAACTCAACCTCCTTCTCTTTGAACAGATCCTGCCTTCCCTCATTAACTTCCTTACTTCTGCTGCCTCTCCACCCACCACTTTCACTGACCACCCCCCTCTGACTGGAGTACCATGTCCCGTAGTCCTCATCAGAAAAACTTCAAAGGCAGTGACCTCCTCCACCTGGTGAGTCTTAACGCCCGTTCAGCCAATAAACACTCTGCTGATGTCTGCCTCCTTCTTGAAGAAACTGACCGTGATATTCTCGCTCTCACTGAGACTTGGTTCAATGCAAGCTCAGTCAGTGCTTTTGACTCCCTTGTCCTTGACGGCTTTATGATCATCTCCAAGCCTCGACCTCACCGTGCAGGCAGTGGGGTCGCCTTAATCTATCCTGAGTGTTTTCCTTCGTCCATCATACCCACCCAACCCTATTTTTTCTTTGAGTGCCTGGTTTGCAAGTTGGTCATCTCTCCCTCCTCCACTCTGACACTTGCCACCATTTACTAGCCCCCAGGCTCTACCACCCTGTTCCTCTCTGAATGGGCCGATTTCTGCTCCTCCTTACTTTCAACCACCTCCAACCTCCTCCTCTTGGGTGACTTCAAAATCCAATTGGACTCCCCAGCATCAGTATCCACTCTTTTCATTGACCTCTGCGCCTCTATTTTCCTCTCCATTCTCTCCTCTGGTCCAACCCACTTTGCTGGACACACCCTTGTTGCTATCATCCACTCAGACCTTTCTCTTGCTCCCCCCCTGGTCAACCCTCTCTCTTGGTCAGACCATTTTCTCCTTTCCTCCCATCTGCGTCCCTTTGTTCTTCCTACTGCACCACCTACCTCAGACTCTACCACTGACTCTTCTCTCAGCAACCTTCACTCAGCCATCACCAATACTCCTGACATCCTTGCCCAGTCATGAGGATTCCGACTGAACCCACCACTAAGCATAACACCTGATATGACTCCGAACATGCAGCCCTGAAACAAAAGTGCAGAGCAGCGGAACGGAAGTGGCAAACCTCAGGTTTCCCCTGTGACAAACTGGCCTACCGCCTGCTCGAAAGGCAATACAGACTCTCCATCTGTGCCAAGAAAAGGGCCCAAATTCAGGCTCGGGTATCTGATGCATCCAATAACACGTAACAATACAATCCAATAACAATAAACCATAAAAACGTTTCAAAATCTGCAGGGAGCTTGCCACTCCTTCTGCAATCTCCTCCTGCCTCGCCAGGACATCCTGCATACCCTTGTCACTCACCCACCAAACCCATCCCACTCCCCCTTGCCTCCCATGGCCACTCACCCTCCTCCTTGTGCCTTCTCCTCCTTCAACCCTGTCACACCTGAAGAAGTTACCAGAGTTCTCTGCTCTGTGAAGGCTTCTTCCAAACATGCCCCCCCCGCTCGTCCAGAACCATCAATGACAACATTGGCTCTCTTGCCCTTGCTGATTTCTGCAATCACTCTTTCGTGCTGGTTCTCTCCCCTCCTCTCTCAAGCACTCCCTTGTGCGCCCGCTCCTGAAAGAACCTTCAGCAGACCCCACCTGTCCATCCACCTGCCACCCTATTTGAATCATTCCCTTCCTGAGGAAACTGCTGGAGAAGCTGGCCTTGCCCCAACTCAACTCACACACTGAACTTGTCGGTGGTCTCCACGATCATCAATCTGGATTCCAAGCGTCCAGAGGCATGGAAACTGCTCTTCTAAACACCTGTGAAGAACTGCTCGCATTCCCTTGGCTCCAATTTCCCAGCTGTCTTCATTCTTCTTGATCTCTCCTCTGCCTTTGACACTGTCAAGCATTATACAAAGGCTCCACAATACCGTTGGTATCCCAGAACGGGCACTGGAATGGTTGACCTCTTTCCTAACTGGCCGCTCTTCCTAAGTCATCCTGGGTACCTTCTCCTCTCCTACCTCCTTCTCCACCTGTGGTGTCACCCAAAGATTTATCCTCTCCGCCTGGCTCTTTAAAATATAGCTTGCACAGCTGGCAATCGAATCTCCTCCTTCTCCCCAAACTTCCAGTGTTATGCAGATGAAACTCAACTCTTTTTCAGGCTTCTTGCTAACTAACATGCACCTTCCTTCACCCCTGACTGCATGTCTGCCACCCAGGCCTGCTGCACTTCCAACGATCTCTGCCTCAATGCCAACAAAACTGCTATCCATCTGATTGCGACCCCTGCTCCTTCCATCTTCCCTTCTCTCTGGCTTCCCACCCTGGGATCTCCCCACTCCTTCTTCTGAAACCAGAAACCTTGGAGTCATCTTTGACTCCTCTCTCCCCTTCCTCCCTCACACTCAGGACATTGCTAAGAAGTCCCACTTTGAACTCTTCCTTCTCAAAGGAATTCTCCCTTTTCTCAATTTGCCCCAGAACCTCAATGTTTCCCGAGCACAGGTTATTTCTAGGCTTGACTATTCCAACAGCCTCCTCCTCTATCTACCGTCTTCCACTGTACGACCCCTTCAGCTTATCCAGAATAGAGCAGCAAGACTAATCCTTGGCCTTAAGCCTAGGTACCACATCTATCCTGCCCTAAAGTCTCCACTGGCTCCTGGTTGCTGCATGGATCAAATTTAAATCCCTCTGTATCATCCACAAGGCTCTCTGGGGACTGGGCACTGGGACCATACTATCTGCAACTCTGTCTGACAGAATACACTTCTTCTAGACCTCTATGTTCCTCTGGCACCAACTCCCTGTGTGTAAAACGTTTAGTTAAACAGAGAGCAGGAGGTCATTCATTTTCCTCAGCTGGATCCCACCTATGGAACAGCCTCCCCCTCCCTTCTGCATCTTGAGCAGGAACTTCTTAAGGTCTGAAAGCACCTTAAGACTTTCCTCTTTTCCTCCTCCTTCCCTTCTTCCCTCCTTTGCTAATCTCACAGTTGCTGTGATTGGTGCCTTTAACCCGTTTGCATCCTCTGGGCCCATGACCACTCACATCCAATCTCCCCAGCTTCTGTCTACCTCCTTCAACACTTGCCTCGGCACACCATCTGCACTGGAGACTCACACTTTTCCACCCAACGCGGCTCGTGGCAGCATAACACTTACCATACCTTGCACTCATCTGTGGCTCACCCTCGAGCACGGACACCACAGCACCTACCCCACTGCCCTCTTCCTTGCTGCACTTCCACATTCTGAATACTCACAAGGCATAGTAAGTTCAGTCGTGCCTTCACCCACTGTATTTTTGTATATTTTAATTGTACTGGAATTCCATGTTCACTTTCTGTTGCCCTGTGGGCGCTTTGAAACAGAATGTATTTGCAGTATAAGCACCTAACAAGCAAACAATATGTAAATAAATACAACCTGCAATTTCAGAGGATTCATTTCTGAGCCTTTGTGAGATGCTCTGTGATGCAATCTTGCACATTCACAGCTTTTCAACTACGGATTTAATTGAATCTGTTGCACCATGACCAATTCATTGGCTATGAGCAGAGTCTTCCCTCGCTGAAGATACTATGTTGCAAAATCACCACAAGTCAACATTCTCTGTACATTTAGAACATTCTAAACGCTTACCAAGATTCCTCCAAACATACCATTCGCATGCTGAAAGAAACATGGGAATTGGGCCCTGCACAGGCAGCCAAATGGAGGGTCAGGAAAGTGGGAGAGAGGAATCCAAGATGGCAGAGATGGCAAACAAAGGATCACACCATCTACCTAAGCACAAAGTGAGGCCAGGTCCACCAAGAACAGCAACTAATACTACATCTGTTGGTGTTACTAGCAGGTTTGCCACCAACAGTGGTGGGACACTGCAGATCAGAACCCACTAATGGAATGGGTGAGGACACAAGACAGCAACAATGGTATTCTTTGGTGTCAAGCCCAAATGATTTGCATCCTTTTCCAAGCATGAGGCATACTGAGCTAACAGTGGGTAATACACCAATAAAACATTGGTAACACGTTTTGTATTGGTCACTGTGAGGGGTCAGAAATGTGAGACAGACAAATTTGTAAAGAGTTTTCAACCTTTACCATTTTATTAAATAAAACAGGTTAATTAAATGCCTCACTATCCCTTCCCTAGGAGGATTTCCCTGCCTAAAGTAACTAAAGGGAACACTCTAATCAAGGGATATCTAACCCTCATACTTATACAACCATCAAAGCAAAAAAGTATTACATTGCAGCTCAAATCAACAACTATATAACATATGATGTTTCCATAGTATGATCAATGTCTCTTGTTGTGGTCTTGGCGAATTTCCCTTCGCCAGATCCAAACAAGGGTTTTCTCCACAGGTCAAAGAAAAAACAAGGAAATCTGATTTAGCAGAAAGTTCCAGTTCTTGTAGTCAGATTCACAAAGCTCTGTTGCTTCAATAGACTATTTTGAAAAGGGCATAGGCTCTGACTTCTCCTGTAACAAGAACTGTCTCAAAGTAGCTTGATAAAGTTGTAAGCTCCCACTCCTCCTGGAATAAGAACTCTTTTAAATGTGTGGCAACACCAAATAGGTTGATCAGGATTGCTAAAAGAATTGTAACTGTTCTTCAACCAGCTTTCACAATTCTTCCCCAAATGTCACAATTCAAATTGATGTTTTTTAATAGTACCACTCTTCAGAGCTTGCACCTTCTACCAACTGGCTTACTCTTTCACTAGCTTTCTTCTGGGCAATGTGAGACAGGCATGGTATCAAGAGATGACACAGACAACAAACGTAACAGTTTCCAAAACCTTTATTAAAATATATGGATGGGTGTAACACCCAATGTATCCTATTACAATGGGGGTGTTTGCCCTAACTAAAGAAATAAAGGAACGTTGATGTTGAAACATCCAACCCTAAAGTCTGTCTGTGTCAAAACCTGTGCTTGCCCTCACATCTAACACCTTAATGTAGTGTAGGGATATTCTAACTCAAGATTAGTGTTCAAAGTAAAAGTCTGGGGCAGTCTCTAGCTCCCTGTCCCAAGTTCAGGATACACTTTCAAAGGATAATGTTCTCAAGATGCTTGGGCTCCCCTTCCCCAAGCTTCAAGCATTAAGTCCCAACACAATGTTCCAACAGAGCTCAGGGCTCTTCCCCAAGCTACAAATTCTGGTTCACAGGAACAAACCAAGTTCCAAGGGAGCTCAGGTCTCTTCCCCAAGCTTCAAGTTCTGGTTCACAAAAACAATAGTTCAAAGAATCTCAGGGGTTCCCTTCCCAAAGCTTCAGCCTTGGTTCACAACACAAATGTTTTAAAGGAGCTCAAGGGCTCCCTTCCCCAAGCTTCCTCCTTGGTTCACAACACAAATATTTTAAAGGAGCTCAGGGTTCTCTTCCCCAAGCTGCAGGCTTCTGCTGGCAGGGCTGTGACCTCCCTCGGTGCAGTTAACAAGCCACACGGCCCACCCTTTACAGGTCACACAACCAGTAATCGTTGCCCCACTATCTAGCGGCTCCTTCAGGATCACAAATTCGCAATGACTCATAGATATAAAACGATCTGTTATTGATATTCTCATGCTTTGCTTTCCTCTGAAATATTCTTCTGGCTTTCTGTTAAGTCTTTGTTCTGCTGGTTAATGCAAGTTTTATGGTTTAATATAGGTTTGACTGCTCAGCATTGTGCTCCCTCTTTGCTGGCTCCCCTCGGGTGCATGTTCACAATGTCAGCGTCTTGTTCCCAGCAGCTTAGTTTCTCTTACTTTCTTAATAGTCTAAACTTCAAGCCTTTTTTTCTTAGTTTACTTTAGTCAGAGCCTTTTAACAATCTGCCGACTGCATGCGAGCACTCTGATACAATGTGATGTCTTTGTAATTGCAAAGTCATCTTTAAAACTTGCCCTTATTTCAGTCTATTTCACTCAGAGGCTTTCGAGAGCTGGCATTTGCTTTCATATGCGTATTGGGTTTCAGCACATCTCTTTGAAACTCACTGGTCTCTGCATTTCCTTCTTCAGTTTTTCCGCTCAACTGCTTTGTGTTCAGGGTCTCACCGACTGCTCCTCAGATGCCCCCGGAGGGCAAGTCTCTTCAGGCGAATGAGCACTTCGTGCACTTCGCAGTCACTGCGAAGGTACTGCCAACCTCCATGGCTACCTTCTCTATCATTCTCCATCTCCTTGGAGACATAGCTCCCTCAACACGCATTGACAGTCTGCCACACAGTGTCCTCCCTCAGTGTCTCAGCATCCTGTTCTCTGGTTTTCAGGCAAGCTGTGCTGGTCTTCTCTCTCCACACCTCTTACTTCAAATACCCAACCTTTTATACACCAGTGCCCATTTAAGGGGTGTCAGGTGTCCACAACTTTTCTCATTTGCCTGACTCTAATCAGGCCAATTATTGGAACATGCCTGACCCTCAGGTCTGTAACTCTCAGGCTCCAACTTCTTCATGCAAGTACTATAATTGTACTTTACATAGGTAACCTGCATTACTTTTGGGATGATCTTTTTCTCAGTACTCGACTTCACTTCAGGGGGGAAAATACAATGAGAGCAACAATATCCTACAGAAGCTGAGGGAGGGCGAATTATGTCAGAAAAGGGGGGAGCCATGTCTCACCCTCAGGCACGCTCACCCCGATCACCAAGGACTCTCTGCCCAGGTGACCCTCCCACTCTAGTCCACCAGCAGGGTCGGGATCCAAAAGCATTCAGGTTTCTCACAGCAATCTCTAATTGCCCTATGGGTATACTTGCCGGCCCGTCTACTTCTTCAACATCAAAACTGAAAAATGCTTCAATGGTAACTTTCAAATTTAGAATAACAACTTCAATGCTCTTTAGTATCAAAATATCAGTAGCTCTCAGGGAATAGAACATTTACATCGATCCATGTCAGGACCTCTCCACAAACAATGCTCATTTTCTTCTGGATAGCTTTTTCCAGAAGAGAAACCTGTTTGCCAACTTTCTTCCCCTTCTGCATCAATACCAAAACAGTGTTCAGGATATACAGGCCGATTCATGGAATTAATGTGCGCTGAAAATTACCGCGCAAGCGTGTGAAAGTGTGCGAATTGCAGCGCAAGTGCGGAAATCACAGCGAAACCCGCGCACAGCGATTCATGGAAGTCTGTGCGCGTGTAAATCCATGGATGTGCGCCAAAATCCTGCGTGGCGGACGCTGGCGCACATGTCTTCAAACGGCGTGCGCTACGCGCACAGCAAAAGCGCACATAGCGCAGCACCCACAACAAAAGTAGGCGTAACACGGAGCGTAACACGTGGAATGGGGAACAACGCGTGAAAATGTGGGCGTCACAGGGAAAGTACAGGAGGCAAATGCGCAGAACGCCCTCACGCGTGCCTACAACATGTATTCATGGAATCGAACGGGGCTAATGCGTGCACCAAAAAAGACACGCTAATCCGGAAACACGTATGCCAGCAGGAAGCAGGCATACGTGGACCCGCGCAGCATAAAAGTGCGCAAACAACAAACAAGCTCAGACGCTAAGATGAATATACCATTCCTTGCAGCAGTGGTCGTGGGATACCGCAGGAGGAGGAGGAGGATAGTCAGGCCCAGAATTTTTACACCCAGAACCAGCCTGTTTGGGATGCCTGATGACCAGGTGTATGGGAGGTACAGGTTTCCACCTCACATAATACTCGACCTGGTGAGTGAGTGGGAGGATGACCTCACATCACCCACCCTGTGCTCCTAAGCACTGAGCCCCCTTGAAAAGGTGCTTAATGTACTGCACTTCTTGGCCACTGGATCATTTCAGTGGACAAGTGCTATAGTGGTGGGGGGTGTCACAGGCCACGCAGTCACACTGCCTACACCAGGTGTTGGCCATCATGACTGCATGCCCATCAGTCCGCAGGCACATATACCTGCCCAGAACATTTGCAGAAAGGCAGGCTGCCATACAGGATTTCTACGGGGTGGCACAATTCCCCAAAGTGCTAGGTGCCATTGATTGCACCCATGTGGCTCTACGTCCCCCCAGGGCAATGCAGCACATCTATAGAAACCGCAAGCGCTGGCATTCCATCAACGTGCAGGTAGTATGTGATGCCAAGGCAATCATCACCTCAGTATGTGCCAACTATCCAGGGTCCACCCATGACAGTTTCATTTACAGAATGTCAACCCTAAACCGGGACATGGAAGCTAGGCGGCATGGCGATACATGGCTGCTTGGTGAGTATAAATGCCACTGCACATGCATGCATGTCAGATACTGAGTAATGTCACAAACCCACTAATGATACCCATCACCACCTCCCCAGGGGACAGTGCCTACCCTCTGAGCACCCACATGATGACACCAATTCGGAACGCCACCACACCACCTGAGGTGAGATACAACACGGCCCATATTGCAACCCGGGGTATAGTGGAGCGCACATTCGGAGTGCTCAAGTAACGTTTTTGCTCCCTTGACTGCTCTGGTGGGCAGCTGCTCTATGCTCCCCCAGTAGTGTGCAGTATCATAGTGCCAGCATGTGTCCTGCACAACGTTGCAACACGCCGGGGCCTGCCGGTGGACATGGTGGTGCCCCCACAACCCCAACCACATGCACGGCCGCTGCGCATGGGAGGAGAATGGGCACGTGGTGAGGCAGCCCGTACGCAGCTGGTGGCTAATTACTTCACCTAAAATCACACCCCTGTGGGGTGAACACAGCCCTGGTACATACCAGCTGACAATCAATGATGATGACATAAGGGACAGTCAACTGTCACAACCATACCAGCCTGAGATTGGTCACTTGGAAGTGTTACATTGTGTGCATCCCTACCTACCGAAACACCACCAATGCTGTGTCATTATAAGACATACATCTATGATGCTAAATTGATTACCCCCTTGCAAAACACAACATGAAAACAGCGCCATGTCACCCAACCCCTCCCCAGCTCCGCCACGCAACACACCATGGCATGTCATGCAATGTGAAAGCAAACAAAGCAATGCACAAGACCTGACACAAGTGTCACAAAGTGTACTGTCCCAAATGGAAACTTCCCACAGACAATATGCTCCCAGTAATCAATAACAAACAGCACACATGAACAAATACTTACCACCAACACAATACAGCAACACACGATGAAACATTGCAAAAACATGACAGTACTAAGTGAAAGCAAATGTGTCAGTGTACTGCATTCAACATGAACTCCATCTGCTAAGGAGACGGCCTTGTGAAGCAATGAGGAAGGAACCTGCAAATTAGGAGGAAGACATGGATGCACAAGCACATATCAAGCACATATCAATACACCATGCAGTGTACAATACAACAACAACACCCACTAGGGATGTCCACACAGTATTGACTACAGACTGCCCACACAGCTCATGGGAGCCCAATGTCACTGTGTAAGTCACTGTCACTTGGTCACATCCTTTGCAAGCCCATGGAAACGGGAAGCAGGAGGGGTGTGTGTGTGACGAACCCAAGCATCTAACCCAAACTCAGTACAAGCCTGCATGTGCCCAGGCGGAATACAGTGGATGCCCACGGGAGCCACACAAGGCAACACACTGTAAAAAAATAAAAAAATAAAAATGGCCATGTGGGGGCCAGGAGGGGGGAGGCCACCCAGGAGGTTCGAGGACAGGGTGCACACCAACATCCTGCGTGGATGTTGGGAAAAAAAATACCTCCATGGGCTCATGGCCTGCACGGCTATGCCATTGTGGGAGAACTACTGTCGCTCTCTTCACCCTCTGCTGCTGCATCAGGAGGTGGTGTCACTATGGGAGGCAGCCCACGCAAAGCCCTGGTATGGTCCTCCATGGCAGCAAACATGCAGGTCTGGAAGGTCGGATTCTGGAGGATTAAAGTGCGGAGATCCCCATGCTGCACCTCACAGGTTGCCTGTACTTCTGCACACATGGCCTCGCATGATGCCTGGATCTCCTCACGTGTTGCCTGCAGCTCAGCTGAGAGCGAACGTGTGAGCTGCTCCAGCTGTTGTTCTGCCCTAACATTTCGGGAAGCCTCAAGTTCAAGCAGACTCTGCCTGAGGTTATGGAGTTCTACCCTCAGGGCTTCCCTGTGGTCCTGTGACTCTATTGATATGGATTCGTACAGAGTCTCCAGTGCCACCCGTCGGTCCCTGTTGGATGCCAACATGTCTTCCCTGTGTGATTGGCAAATGGAGTCTGTTGCCTACTGTTGTTGCTCCATCTGCCTTTCAGGGGGATAATGGAAGTGGCCACCCTCTCCATTGCCTGAGCCATCATTTCTACTGATGCTGCCTGTAGGGTTGCCATAACGTGCATGGAGTTTTCCCATACAGTATTGCCTGGTCGCGCACAGCCACCGCGTCGGCGGGCACCATACCTGTTCGGGGCAAGGCGATCTGCACCTTGCTGTGCTGGCACTGCCTGAGGCTGCAGGGCTGCATTCCCCCTCTGATCTGCTGGCCCAGGAACAGGATCAGATGCTGTGGAGTGTGACCCTGCATCCGTAACAGCCAAAGGCAGACCTACCAACACTGACATCCCCATAGAGGGTTCTACCCCTGGTGCAGGTGGGTTGGACAGAACAGAATCCCTGCCAGAAGCACTGACCTGCGACAGCACAAAAGTCTCATCATCCGACTCAGCACGTGAATAGAGGTCTGGGGAGATGCACCCAGAGACACCCCTCGACAGTATGGTCTGCAGTACCAAAGTGTTTTCACCCACCACCACACCACATCCCCCACTGGTGCTTGGTCGTGGCTGAGAATCCTCCTGGGTCTGCACCATCTCCTGAACCTCACCAGCATCAAGTGCTTCGTCACCTGCAAAAACATGAAATACAAGAAATGGAAACAGGCATGAGCACCATAGCACACACATAGGCCTGACAAGACAGAGATCCTGTACATGGTTTACACATGTCCCACATGACTATAACCCTGGCATGCATGCACTGTCAATGAGTTTGAAGGGGAGTCAAAAAGGCAGCCAATGAGGACACCAAGATGGAAAAGCAACACATTTGCAGCATGTTGTGTAGCACTGGCATCACACATCAGCCTGTGAGTGGCATGTCCAATACACTTACATGTGCTGTGAAAGCTTTTAGGAGGGATCCGGTTTCTGGGAACACCACCTCCAGGGATCAAAGATTGACTTTCACAAAATTAAACCTAAGAAATATCATAGGTTCTTCTCACATGATAGAGCTAGTTCTACCTAGAAATGCTCTACCTTTTCTCAGTTGATGTTGGTCATTGAGTGCTTACCCACTGGGTCCCTATTATTTTCGTTTTTCATGGTCTTATCCCACTGACATCATGTTGTCAATCTGGCAGCTTGATTCTACTCCACCACAACCATAGTGCACATGGATTGTTGTTTTTTAGTAAATCATTTTTTAGAGGTTCTGTATTGTGACCAAAAATAAAAAGTTTAGTTTTAATTGTCACTATTGAGTGTTTTTTATCCCGTTCAAAAGAATTCCTTTTGTTACAACTTTATATGAATAAAGTTGAAATAATCTCCTGCAATTTGAATTGAACATCAGTCAATTGTGATTTTCACATCAAAATGTTTTTTTAAAACAAACCCTGTTTTGTTTTAGAACAAATTAACGAGTGCACAGGTGGTTGTTTCTCCCAGCGACAGACACATCATTCACCTGACTGCAGGACCAAGGTCCCAGGGTCATCACCTCCCTCTCTCTCTCCCCTTGTGGGTTCTTTTCAATACACATACATGACACATGCCAGCACACAGATGTCATGTAGCATAGCCATGGTAAATTAGACAACTACAGCGATATGTCAGTGGATGAGTACTGTCACACATCCATGTCACATGGACATGATGAGAAGATTAATGCAGAATAGTGTTGAAAAATATGCATGTGCCACACACTGCAACACATCCAGTGTACAATAAGACAGTGATTGTAGGCAGATGTACACATCAATGGTTGGTCACTTCAACATGACTGGAAACAACTATCATGTTCCACATGCAAACAGGCCCTAAAAATAAATTTCAGCAGGCAAATACTCCATCGCCCTGAATGGTCTAATGATTCACATAACCAGGTAACTAAAGTGGCACAATGTGGGGTGTAAACAATGACAGAAGCATGTCACATATGTGGCATTAGGGATGAAAAAAGCATATGAAAAATGGGATGATCTAAACAATCAGCCTGAATGAACACAGAAAAAATCAGATGATAGTTCAAGGGCAACAGCAGTAATGTGGGGCTAATTGGCTACTGTGGGCAGAAGGGATACTGTCATACCTAAATCAAAGGCACTTGAATGTATTGGAGGAAGCACATGGGTGACCCATAACACTCAGGAGTACACACCCTCACCTGGCACTCAATCAGAACCCGTCACCCAAACAACATACACATGGATTACACACACATGCATGGGCACTCACGGGACAATGCGTCGTAATCAGGTAGTTCTCCCACGCCTTGGATCTGTTCCTCTGTGACGAGGATCTGTTCCTCTGTGACGAAGGTCCCAGCAACAGACTCATGTTCAGTGAGTTTTTTGTCCTCAGGTGGAGACCCACCGCCAGTCACCAGAGTAGCGGCATGATTTGAGGCCAGCTTGTTCTTTGCTCTGCGTTTCAGGTCATTCCAGCGCTTGTAGCAATCATCAGCTGTGCGCCTCACAAATCCAAGGGCACTTATGCGGTCCGTGGTGGTCTGCCAGTGTGCCCTACGTTGACCAGGTGTGGTCTTGCACCCTGCAGTCACCACCATTTCGTGGCTATGTGCCGACACATAGGTCACAAGTGCATCAAGTTCGGCGTCATTAAAGCTAGGCTTCCTTGACGTGCCGGAGTGTGTAGCCGTGTCTGGGGTCTCAGCCTGCAGTGCCAGAGCACCCTTCTTCCTCTTTTGCAAAGGTGGAGTGGAGCCTGAGTGGCTTACGCCGCTCTGGTCAGTAGGGGCAGAAGCGCCGGTGGACTGGGTACTAGGAGTGTGCGAAGGCACAATGACCATAGGTCTTGGTGCAGGCATTGGCTGAAGTGCGATGTTGGCAGGGGCAACGCCGGTTTGATGGACCTGGACCGACACTGTCCCGGCTGGGAGACTCAGAGCTGGGGTGGATAGAGCTGCAGCTTCCCCTGCAGCCTCCCCACTCTGCCTTCTTGGGGCAGCAGATGACATCGCTGCCCCAGATCCACGTGGCTTGGTGACACCAACTTGCACCACTACACGTGGCTTAGACTTGCTGACCTGGAAGTCAGCCTGGGAGTCATCCTGTGCCGGGTCAGGTGCCACAATGAGCTGGTCCAGCTACGTTTCCCACAACCATGGGGGGGCATGGGTGTCCCTGATTGGTCTTCCACACATGGGGGTCTAGGGGCACCCTGCAAATCCTGGCCACGTCCCCTACGGCGCCCACCATGCCCACCTTTTCGAGGTCGGCCACCTTTGCCTCCCTTACCGCTTGGTCAACTCCCAACCATGGCACTGATGTTGTTGTGCGTATGGGAGTAGCAGTAAACGATTTTCCTGGGCAATTGGGGGTGAAAGGGGTAGGGTACTAGATGGAATTCGTACCCTAGTGCTCTAGCAAGGCTGTC
Source organism: Ambystoma mexicanum (assembly GCF_040938575.1). Lineage (NCBI taxonomy): Eukaryota > Metazoa > Chordata > Amphibia > Caudata > Ambystomatidae > Ambystoma > Ambystoma mexicanum. Next base: position 1,295,985,930 of record NC_090935.1, on the reverse strand, counting down.
TGTGACCCCTGGGCGAAGATGACGGGTCACGCAACGCACAGGCACCCTGAAAACAAAAGGTATCATGCACGCAACCCCTCATAGACCACGTGCGTGGAAAAATTAACCTCCAGTACCCTGTGGCACCCAGGAACACAAAAATAAGCGTACGTGTGTTACACGCAGCCTATGATGACCTCTGAAGGGGTACGCGACACACGGGGAAAGCACAGTTGGTAAATACATGCGCGACTCACCGTCTGCCTGGAAAAAGAACGTGAAAAAGACACGTGTGTGCGCGTTGGCAACACCCCCTCCAAACGAAGAATTGTACACTGTCTGTGGAGACAGGACAAAAGAAGAAGTGAACGCTGTTTGAGGAAACAGGCCCAACAAAAAAAATGAACGCTGTCAGAGGTAACAGGGAGTACGAACTTGAAACGCTGTAAAGTAATCACGTGTGAACCGACAAGAAGTAAAGAATTCACCCACTCGCTCTCCACGAAAAGCACATACAACGAAATGGGGTCCTACACGTACCTTTAAAGTGACTCTTTCCTCCAATTACACAAGCTGACACTCGGACGTGCAGTTTTTGGATGTGTACGATGAACATGCACCCGTGTTGAGGGAAACGCCCGCGCGTGTCACGTCACATATGCGTAGGCCCTTTCCTCGGATTACACGCATTCACACGCAGACGTGCAGTTTTTTCACGCACCATGAGCCACTGTGCCCACGTCACGAGGGAAACGCCCGCGCGCGTAATGTCACAGACACGCTTACGCGCTAAGGGCCTTTCCTCGAATTACATGCAGACATACAAGATTTTCACGTGCCAAATCACTCTGTATCAAGCTGGCCATGCAACAACACACGGAAGACCATGCTCCTGCCCAGAAGGCTGAATTACTGCCCCCCAGAGCCCCGAGCACGCTCCCACCTGCCATTTGCTGCTGCCTGCCTGCCTGCTGCCCACGTGCCCTGCTATTTGGTGCCTGCACATCAGCCAGGGTTCCAGTTGCAGTGTCCACCCCTGCTGGAACAGAAGACTCCCAACTGGGATACCATCGTTCCACAGCCCAGCCCCAGGACCCAGTTGCCCACCCACGCCTGCCTCGGGGGTCGCCATGTAGGGGCAAACACCATCTGAGACCACTGGCGACCCCCAGCCAGAGAGGCAGAGGGCCACCAGCTTCAGTGTGAAGGAAGTTGGTGTCCTGGTGGAGCATCTCCTGGGGCATTATGATGCCCTCTTCGGAACATCACGCGCCAACAAGGAAGGATGGGAGAGGATCTGGGACGACGTAGTGGTTGCCATCAACCTGGAGGGCGTGGCAACCAGCGACATCAAGTACGTCAAGAAGCGCTGAGAGGAATTCAGGTCCAGGACCCTCCACAAGGCCCAGCGCCTCACAGAAGGGGGCTGGGTCAGCATGAGTGACATCCAGATGAGGGTCCTGGAACACGTATGCCCAGCAGTCCACGCCCAGATCCTTCAGAGGCAGACCCGTCTGGAGTTGAGCGGTAAGTGGCCAAGCATTGGTGTGTGAGACAGGGCATGTTGCAGTGTGCTGGTAGTCTGACACTTGCCTGTATGTGTGACATGGGCCATGTATGGATGTGTGTGTGCAGGGACATCATGCATGTGAGACCAGTAATGTGCGAACCACATGATTGGTGCATGAGTTCCAATGCAACATGGGGAACTGTATGGCAAATGTACACATGAAAGCATGCCAGTGTCTGTTCTTGCACATGGTGGGGGTGTGAGGGATGGGTGCTGCTGTCATGTACATGTATGGTGCACATGTGTGTGTGTCTGAGAAGTGTGTCTGTGACTTCGATACGCCATGGATTCATGACTCATGTCCGTGATGATGTGTACATTCACTCATGCAGTGCGGTCACCGGTGTATGCACTGTGTTTATCCACTGTGTCTGTGGTGTACAAGGCATGATGCATGACCCTCCGGTGATGTGTGTGCATGGGATCAGTGTGAGCCATGATGCATGTGAGTTTGAAGGCAACATTTTGATTAATAGAGGCCCTTGTACATGGATGCTGATGTTGATTGCAGGTGCCATGCCTGTTTCTGCATGTGTGTTGCGTGCATTCACCCATGTGTTGTGGAGGGACAGGATAAAAGTGACGTTAGAAAGTGCCACTCATGTGTTATTGCTTCCTGTCTAGGGGAATATTGTACTGTACCCTGATGCTTGTGTTCTATGTCTCCCTCTACGCAGCGTCAAGTGAAGAAGAGGGCGGAGACGGCGCTGTGGAGCCAAGTGGCGGGGATGCCTCCACTGGGCGGCGACGCAAGGCCCAGCCACCCTCCCTGGACTTGCCATCATCCGGGAGCGACGGGGCTGGTGCCGCGTCTGCCACTACGGCTGTGGCGGAAGGGCTGGGTGAGTCCCCACAGGGGCTTGCAATGGTGGAAGATGGTACAGAGACATCCAGGTTGGTGGTCTCCACAGAGGAGGGGGAGCCCGCTACTGAGCCGCACATGGGGCCTGGTGGGGGTAGTACCACTGGTGCAAGTGGTGCAGTCCAGGGCCAGGGTCAGGAGGCAGCACAGGTCACCGTGGACCTGTCGCCTGTGCATGTCCCTGTCCTTGACCCTGTGACTGCACCACCATGCACCAGCAGGGATGCCCCGTCCCAGGCCCGTTCGCAGGTAGGGGAGAGTGCCATGTCATCTGCCTCTCCACTACCGGCGGATGAGGGGTCCAATGAACGTATGGGCTTCGTCCTGATTGGTGTCGTGTTGCGCACGTGTGACATTCGTGATGACATGCGTTCTTCCTGGGCGGAGAACGCACGCCATCATGAACAGCAGCGTTGCGACGTGGCACTGTTGGGAGGGGCCCTGGTTGGTGGGTTCCTACATGTAACGCGCACTCTGGCGGACCTCTCCTCCTCTGTGGAGCCACCATGCACCAGTCGTTCTCCCTGCCATCTTCCGGCCCAGATTCCACCAGGGCCCCTTGTTGGCCTGGCCTGCCCAACACAGCCAGCTTGGTGGAGATCCCATCCCTGCCACAGTCGGGAGTCGGCGGTCCAGCAGGGGTGGACACCACGACTGGAGACCAGCTGATGGAGGATGTGCAGGCATCATCGGACAGGGCACATGGACAGCAGCAGGAGCAGGCTCTAGGTGGGAGCAATGATGGCTCAGGCCATCGATATCAGGGGGGCAGGCATCGGCCAGAGGGCAGGAGAACCCTGGAATGGATGTGTCTTCTGTATGGCTGCAGTTGGGCCAGCATATAGGTCCGGAGCGGCGGCGGGTGGAAGAGGCGCGGCTCACCATGATCATGGCAGAGTTCTCCATGCGTCGGGCGTTGAGGCAGGCAGAGTGCCTCAAGGCGACTCGTAGGGGGTTGGAACAGGCCATGAGTGCCTCCCTGCGAGACCTCGGGGCCAGGGCAGAGGCCCGCCTCCAGCAAATAGACATGGAGTTCGATTATGCCCTGGCCGAAAACATCACTGAGTGAGCCGCAGGACTTGCCCATCACCATTGTAAATAGTTTATAGTGTTAGGTTTCCTTTTATTTTTTTGATTATTTTGGAGCTTTTGGACTATGCCCCACACTTTTGTAAATAGTTTTTTGTTAGGTAGGTTATTAGATAGGTTTCATTTGTTTCGTTGGGCTCATGGACCCTTGAAAATTGTATTGTACATAGTTGGACGTTGGATTTATTTGGACATTTTAATTTCATTTCACCATGGATCAATGGATTTACCTTTTTGCATTTAATTTGGATTTGGTTTGGTGGACATAGAGTTTTGGCCATTTTTCTTTTGGATTACTTGGGTTTTTTTGAGGATTTTTTATTTTTTTATTTGGACATGCATTTCATTTCATGTTTGCCATTATTTTATGCTTCAAGTACTTTCAATTGGTTTTCATGTTAATACATTTTGATCTTTTACTTCAATGTGTGGGATTCACTCATTGGGTTCATGCATGTTGACATGTGGGTTTACTCAATCAATGGCAACCTGTGTGTGTGTGTGTGTATGTGTGTGTGTGTGACGGACATGTGTTGATGTACATAGTTGACGTTTGGTTTGTATCATGAGATGGGCATGTCACTGCTGGGTGGGTGAGTGGGTGGGGGGACATGAGTGGGGGCCTGCTGGCAGGTGCCCCTCACTGCTGGGTGGTGGGGGTGCAGGGGTACATGAGTGGGGGCCTGCTGGCAGGTGCCCCTCACTGCTAGGGGGTGGGTGTGCTGGGGGACATGAGTGGGGGCCTGCTGGCAGGTGCCCCTCACTGCTGGGGGTTGGGGGTGCAGGGGGATATGAGTGGGGGCCTGCTGGCAGGTTCCCCTCACTGCTGGGGGGTAGGGGTGCAGGGGGGGGGACATGAGTGGGGGCCTGCTGGCAGGTGCCCCTCACTGCTGGGGGGTGGGGGTGCAGGGAGAAATGAGTGGGACATGAGTGGGGGCATGCTGGCAGGTGCCCCTTACTGCTGGGCGGTGGGGGTGGAGGGGGACATGAGTGGGGGCCTGCTGGCAGGTTCCCCTCACTGCTGGGGGGTGGGGGTGCAGGGGGCCATGAGTGGGGGTCTGCTGACAGGTGCCCCTCACTGCTGGGGGGTCTGGGTTCTGGGGGACCTGAGTGGGGGCCTGCTGGCAGGTGCCCCTCACTGCAGGGGGGTGGAGGTGCAGGGGGACATGAGTGGGGGCCTGCTGGCAGGTGCCCCTCACTGCTGGGGGTGGGGGTGTAGGGGGACATGAGTGGGGGCCTCCTGGCAGGTGCACCTCACTGCTGGGGGGTGGGAGTCCAGGGGGACATGAGTGGGGGCCTGCTGGCAGGTGCCCCTCACTGCTGGGAGGTGGGGCGCAGGGGGACATGAGTTGGTGATCATATTGCAAGGTTACATGTGGCTTGGCTAGGGGGCATGCCCATGGTGGATGGGCTGACTGCGGGCCATGACCAGGGGTGCAGGGTAGTCCCCTGTGGTGTGGGCTGCCTGCAGGGGCCGTGGAGGGGGTAGAGGGGACACGTGGGAAGACCCACACTGCTAATTCACGTGTAGGACTCCCCGTGCACCACACTGGATACACGTACCCCGCTCTGACAGCAAAATTGCGCGTGAAACTTCACAGGCACCCCCGAAATACACGTACCCCGCTCTGACAGCAAAATCGCGTGTGAAACTTCAAGTGCACCCCCGAAAATACATGTACCCCGCTCACACAGGGCCAATCACGTGTGACACTTTCCACGAACCACAGTAATACACATACCCCGTTCGCACAGGCCAATCGCGTGTGACACTTCCCGCGAACCCCAGTAATAAAAGTACCCCGCTCCAATCGCGTGTGAAACTTCCCACGAACCCCAGTAATACACATACCCCGCTCGCACAGGGCCAATCGCGTGTGAAACTTTCCGCGAACCCCAGTAATACACGAACCCCACTCGCACAGGGCCAATTGTGTGTGAAACTTCCTGTAAACCCCAGTAACACACGTACCCCGCTCACACAGGGCCAATCACGTGTGACACTTTCCACGAACCACAGTAATACACGTACCCCACTCGCACAGGGCCAATTGTGTGTGAAACTTCCTGTAAACCCCGTACCCCGCTCACACAGGGCCAATCACGTGTGACACTTTCCACGAACCACCAGTAATAAATACACGTACCCCACTCGCACAGGGCCAATCGCGTGTGAAACTTCCTGCGAACCCCTGAAATACACGTACCCCACTCGCACAGGGCCAATCGCGTGTGACACTTCCCGCGAACCCCAGTAATACACGTACCCCACTCGCACAGGGCCAATTGCATGTGAAACTTCCCGCAAACCCCAGAAATACACGTACCCTGCTCGCACAGGGCCAATCGCGTGTGAAACTTCCCGCGAACCCAGTAATACACATCCCCTGCTCGCACAGGGCCAATCGCGTGTGAAACTTCCCGCGAACCCCAGTAATACACGTACCCCATTCGCAAAGGGCCAATCGTGTGTGAGACTACCCGCGCAGCAGGGTACGTGTATTCGGAGGGGTGCGCGGGGAGTTTTACAGGCGTTTTCGAGGTTGTGAGCCTGTGCGCCATGTACTGGATTTGTGCGCTGTACATGGCGCACGGGGAGGGGTTGGGGGCGTAACTGGCGCTGCTGCAGGGTCATGCGCCACTCTGCACCACGGCTGGTTTTGGATGTTAAGATCCATACGCTGTGTGCGGAAATGGATTTTAGCACATGCGGCTGGCGCAGAAAGTCACACACGCACACTGTGCGCCAGCTGGGTGCGCCACTTGTGCGCTGAATTCTATGAATTACCCCGATAGTCTTTCCCTGCTTCTTCCTTGGTTGTAGCAATGTGACTTTATATCAACCATAATTATAGGTGTCCCAGAACCTGAGTCGCAACCATGACAACCTTGGGGCTTCTTAAAATTCCCTCTTGTGTTTGGTAACTTCTGTTAGAATGATATTGCCTGTTCTTTACTTTCTCTTGGTTTGGGTATTTGTGGTATGACTGAGATTCTGACAACCACGTTATTGGTGTTTGCTCAAAATCACATACTCAGTTCTAGAGTTCTTTTGTTTTAACACCACCCTCTTTTGTGAATTTTCGACAGTTCGGTATTCGTAATTCTTATTAGCTTGTTTTAATATGTTTTCAATAGTTTGGTATGCGTAATGCTTATTAGCTTGCTTTGATATGTTTTTAACAGTTCGGTATTTGTAATGCTTATTTGTTTGCTTTTCACTCACTCACAAGTGATCCTGCCTGCACTGAACACACAGTCTGCACTGGTACACCCTGGAGTCACTCATCTGTCTCAGACTCACCTGGCAAGTAGCTTCCAGTTACTCCACTTTGTGTTTGCAGGGCTGCAAGACCTAGGGATTCTCCTGACCAAGCACACCATTTCTCTCTGGTCGCTGCCACTTCTACCACGCTGGTTTGAAGCTGCTCTTGCTCCTTAGAGTCTCTGGAGCATTCCAGCCACCTGAGACCTCATGACACCGTGCACCACGCCTGCTTCCCGCCACACAACCTCTGCACAACATAGTTTTGCCAGGCAAGAGTTTCTTCTCTACCTGTGCAGTGTGGAAATTTAGAGGCACAGACACTCTAAGGACTCATCCTGGTCCTAGCATATTCTTTCACTGCTACTTCTTCCTCCCATTTCATACACAGCCTGCACTGTCTGCTACAATTCTGCTTTTTCATTACCTGCACCTGAGGGGTCCTTTTAAGCCTCTCAGTCTCCCTCAGGCATAGGCCATTTTTACTAGTTCGCTGACCACTCCTGCATCTTTGTTCCTCTGCATCCCCCTTCTTCGTCCCAGTCCTGAAGGAATTCTGGGACTTGAAGTCCCTGCAGATAAAGTTTGTTTTCTTAACTCCATCTTTGCTACAAAGTTTATTTCTGCTATCTGAGACATTTAACAAAGGTATTTCACAAGAATCAGTCATAAGGCAGGTTTGAGAAGAGGAATATGGATCTTTGATCTTAAGACTTTTATTATTATACAACTTCCTCTTATTATTCTTTTGGGAGCTAGGGGAATTAATAACCGTATGCATTTCCCAGGTTATAACAGAATGTTTATTACTTTTAACACCACAGGGTTCATGACTGATTTCATCCACATTCAGATGGTCCACTTGGGGAACAATGGAATTATGATGGCAACAGGCCATTACATACTGCGGTATTTGTAGGATGTCTTCTTTATAAGAGGTTAAACACTGTGTCTCATCTCAAAAGTATCCCTCACTCCCCTGACCCTTTCCCCCCTCTTCTCTCCTCCCTCTCCCCTGTCACACCTGAGGAGGTTTCTAGACAGGTCAGGTCCATGAAAGCCTCCTCCAAACAGGTCAACCTCCAATTAGGTTAACCCATGCCCTCCTAAAAACATCAAGGACAACATTGATTCTCTTGCTCCAGCCTTGGCCGACCTCTGAAACCTCTCTTTCACCACTGGAGTTTTCCCCACTTCTCCCAAGCACTCTATTGTGCACACTCTTCTTAAAAACCCCTCTGCTGACCCTTCTATCCTGGAAAACTATCTCCCAATCTCTATCCATTGTTTACTTGGAGCGCCTGACCCCGCAATTCCGGGCGCATCGCGGCGCCACAACGAGGCCGCATCTTTACTTTTCTTCGGCCTGCATCCGCCGGCAGGCGGAAACGCCGGCCACAACAAAGGCCATACTAAGGCCTGTTGGGTGCCTGTTTGGAGCCATAGGAGCCAGGGGCCAGGAACTTTGCCCTTTCCGCTTCTGATTCTTCATTATTAGAAGGTAAAGGCAGCTCAAATTAGTATTTATGGACTGTAGATATATACGAATTTAGTGATTAGAATATGAAGATGTCTCCTGAAGCTGCCACTTACATTGCTTGCTTACATTGTGTTGTGCCTTATGGTCGCCAATAGACCACAACTGATTATGTTTTGCCCTGATTTATGTTGTGCCTCTAGTCTTATGGCCCTTGCCTTTCACTGCCAATTTGATCTTAGGTGGCCCCTGTCTATGTACATGGTTGTTGTGCCACCTAGCTCTCCTCTCTCACCTAGGTGACCAGGACTGTCATCATGCACGTCAGTGTACTCCTTCCATTACTCTACACACTATCCCTTCGACTTGCCCAAGTTCTCCAGCTTCCTACGGTAGCAACCTCCACACACTGGGTTAAAATGGACCAGCCTTCTACCAGCATGGCACCCCCGCGACCTCTCGTGTCACCTAGAATGAGCCCGGCAGCACCCGCTGTAGGCCATACCAACCAATACCTCAACAACCCAGCTTTATGGCTGGATCACTTTGCTAGGAAACCTACACCTAACCAACCCTGCCCCCTCTCTCTTAGAAATAAGAGACTAGGCACCAGATTCCGCCTACGCCTGCGCCACATCCGTCACATCACCAGGAAACAAACCCCCCTCTCTCCTGGATCTCTGTCAACTGCCACCACATGCAAACCCACCACCACCGAGGTTAAACTGCCCATGTTCAAAGGTGCCCTTATTAATGCTAGATCCCTCACTGCACACGCACTTGACATAGCTGACCTTATCACCACGTCTGACCTTGACTTCATAGCTATCTCCGAAACATGGCTTCATGCCGCATCTGGCCCCTTACTAGCGTTAGCCCTACCGCCGAACTACGGCATCACACGATGTGACCGCTCCACCGCCTCTTCCAAAGGCGGCGGTGTGGCCTTCATCCATAAAAATACTCTTGACCTAAGAGTGTTACCTGATTCCAAACTCACATCAGCCGAATTGCTGTCTGTCAAACTAGCACTCACACCTAACCAAACAGCCACCATGCACCTAATCTATAGACCTCCAGGACCCGCACCTACCTTTGTCAGTGAAATCTCCACTCTCCTCCTCAACAATACAAAGAACAATTCGCAAACAATCATCCTAGGCGACCTTAACTTAGGTCTTGGTGACTTAAAAGACCCTGTGGCCTCTGACCTGGAGATCGCACTATCTGACCTCGGCCTTACCTTATACATCCAAGAGCCTACCCATATTAAAGGTAGAACACTTGACTGGGTAGCTGGCTCCAATTGCAATATCAAGGTCCTTACCAATACCCCCTGTCTATGGTCCGACCATCACATTATAACTTTCAACATTGAAGCCACACCACGAATCCCGTCACCATTAGCCCCAGCACTCCCAACTAGAAGCAAAAAAGATATAACCAAGGAGAAACTCCTCCCATTGTTACTCCCGTCCCTTAACACAGCCACCAACTCTTACTCTGATCCAACCTCACTAGCACACACCTACAACCAAACAATGCGAACTGCCATTGATTGTATAGCACCTCTCAAACTTAGAAAGGCTAAATCTCAAGCTTATCTTAATTCATGGTTCACACCACAGTTAAGATTGCTCCGCAAAGCTAAACGCTGTGCCGAAAATCGATGGAAAAGCCACCCCTCAGACGAGCATAAAGACAGTTTCCTTCTAGCCTCACTCTCCTACAAAGATGCCATCATCACGGCAAAAAAGGAATCTTTCAACAACCGCATTATTCAAGCCGACTCGAACACCAAGGAACTCTTTAAAATCCTAAGAGAGCTTGAAACTCCAGTCGCCCCCCCTGACACATGCGTGAAAGATAGTAAATGGTGTGCCAACATCCAAGCAGCCTTACTAAATAAAATCTCCACACTACAAGACAAAATCAAAGATAAACAGGACAGCCTGAAGCGCGACAACCACGCTCCTTCCCTCACTAAGGCCCCCTTGCCAGACTCTACCAACATCACACCATTCGCATTCTCTCCGCTTACCATGGCAGAGGTAGAAAATATAATTCTTAGAATTAAGCCAACTAACTGCCAAGGTGACCCGTGCCCAGCCCCTACTATCAAGGACTCAGCGCATGAGTTGGCCCCATTCATCACGGCCTTCATCAACTCTTCCTTTCTAACAGGTATTGTCCCGGACAATCTGAAGGACGCTTGGGTTATCCCACTGCTTAAAAAACCTTCCCTAGACCCTAACATTCCCACTAACTTCCGACCTATCACCACTGTACCATTTCTGCTCAAGATCCTAGACCGTGCCGCATACTTTCAGATCCAAAATTACTTGGAAACTAATAACTTGCTAGGTCTACGACAATCTGGTCTCCGCCCCAGACACGGGACAGAGACCGCATTATTAGACCTTAAAACTCAAATCGAGGATCTAAAGGATCAAGGCAAACTAGCAATGCTACTACTTCTCGACCTTTCAGCCGCATTCGATCTGGTCAACCATCAGATCCTGTGCGAGCACCTCCATTCAGCTGCCAACTTCTCTTCCTCGGCTGCGGCTTGGATCAAATCTTTCCTGAGCAACAGATCCATGAGAGTCTTTGCCCCATCCGCAGCCGCGGACCCTTCCCCGATTCACTGTGGCGTTCCTCAGGGATCTTGTGTGTCACCTACACTCTATAACATTTTCACGAAACCACTCTTTGATGTGCTTGACTATCTGGGTGTCTCCTATACTAACTATGCGGACGACACCCAGATACTCATCCCCATCACTGGTGATTATCTAGGTGACACCAAGGCCCTTAACAACGTCTACTTGGTCATCCAAGCCTGGATGGCCCAACATCAGTTGTGCTTGAATGATGACAAGACGGAGCTCCTGATCTTGGGCACTGCACAACGCCTGAGCAGACTAGAGCCGTCCTATCAGTCATTCAACATAGATGGTAATATCATTCGTGTCTCAAAAGATACCAAAACGTTAGGTTTCTTCCTTGATGCCACACTCTCATTAACCCGACAAACTAATGCTGTCAGATCTGCGTCTGCATACACATGCAAACTTATCGCAGCTTGCAGACCATTCCTCACTACGTCTAACAGGGTTACGCTAGCGAGAACCCTTATTATGGCTAAAATTGATTATTGCAGTGCTCTTTATCTTGGCACCAGCCAAGAGAACCTGAACAGACTTCAAACGACACAAAACAACGCCATTCGTGCCGCTTTAAACATTCCCCGACACCACCACATCACAGAAACCAGAAGTAAGTTAAATTGGCTACCTGTCAAACAGAGAATTTCACTCAAAACACTCGCCCTTACGCACAAATGCCTAGCCAACAAAGCCCTGATCTACCTTGGTAGTCGACTGTCGCGCCACTCTACCTCCCGACCTCTAAGAACAGCCCAATCCCACTGTCTAGCGATCCCCAGATTTAAATTGCAAAAAGCAGGGGGCTCAAATTTCCCCGTCTTAGCTTCCAAGTTATGGAACTCCCTCCCTGTTTCAATTAGAGTGGAAGACTCTTTCAATACCTTCAAAGCCAATACTAGATCTTGGCTTTTCAACCAGCTTTAAGGCCGGCTTCGCGTTTCTTCCTGACCTACCCTGACTTGCAGACCGCTACTATCACCTATCGGCACTGAAACTACTGTACATATGTATATAAGATCCTCTTGCAAATGTATATAATGATCCTTGTTATACCTGCATATCGGATCCCATGTGTAAATGTTTATGATTCTCTGTTATACCTGCATATCTGTAACCTTTTACAAATTGCGCCCTGATGCCTCCGGGCCTGCTGGTTTGCGCGTTATAAATAAATAAATACAAATACAAATACTTGGCAAACCCCTGGATAAATTAGCTATCTCTCAGCTTACCCTCCACACTGAATCTGTTTGTTGTATTCATGACCATCAGTATGGCCTTAGAGCATCCAGAGGCACAGGAACTCCTATTCTGAACACCTGTGAATACCTGCTCTCCAATCTTGACCCAATCTTGACTCTAACTCTCCTTCTGTCCTCATTCCTCTTGATCTCTCTTCTGCCTTCGACACATTAAACAACAACATCCTGATCTCCTGTCTTCGTGATACCCTGGGTATTACAGATCTGGCCATGGCATGGCTTGACTCCTTTCTCTCTGAGCATCCTTCCCAGGTGAAACCTTTGTCCTTTCTCTCCTCTATCACTCTCTCTACTTGTGGCGTCCCCCAGAGATCTAGCCTATCCCCTTGGTTCTTCAATTTTTACATGGCACCTCTGGCCCACAGGATCTCTACCTTCAACTCTAACTTTCAGTGTTATGCGGATGACACACAGCTCTCCTTCAGGCTACCCTCAGCCTCTTCCTCCTCCCTGCTCATTCTTGACTGTCTGTGCGCTGCTAACACTCTCTGCCTCAATGCCAGTAAGACAGAGATAATCCTCATTGGGACCCCTGCCCCCGCTTTCCCAATTTCTCACTGGCCGGCCTCCCTTGGCCCTCCGTGCCCACCTGCTAGTGAGGCAAAACTTCTGGGCGTCATTTTTGACTCTACTCTCTCCTTCACTTCTACCCACTACCAGCTGCACCTCCTCAGAGGTATTCTACCTTTTCTCAGCTTCCCCCAAAGTCTCACCGTCTCCAGAGCCCTGGTTCTCTCTAGGCTGGACTACTGCAACAGCCTTTTTCTCAATCTTCCTACTTCTACTCCCCGTCCACTACAACTCATCCAGAACAGAACCGGAAGACTTATCCTTGGCCTCAAACCCAGAGACTTCATCTCTCTGGTGCTGAAAACCCTCCACTGGGTCCCTGTGGCTGCTAGGATCAAGTTCAAGACCCTCTGCATAGTCCACAAGGCTCTCTTCCTAAATAATCTCCTTCTAGAGCCCTCCACCCATCCTTCTCCAACTCTTTGCAGGTGAGCAGTTTTTCCAAGCAGAAATTCGGTGGTAGATCTTTATCCTCTGCAGGTGCCTCCCTCTGGAACAGCCTCCCTGTCACTTTCCATATTGAGCCGGAATCCTTAAGTTCCTGAAACCCCTCAAGACCATCCTCTTCTCTTCCTCTTTTCTCCCCTGCTAACCTCCTCTCTCTTTCTCTCCACCTCACCCCTCCATCTCTCTCCTAACTCTGTGCAGCCTTTGAGGACTGGTTGCCTGGCTCACCTCCAGAACCTCACAGGTCTCAGGCTCTCCTGCTAATCTTGCACTTGCCGCTGGGCCTCTGCACTATGCTCAGCACTACTGCACTTTTAGCCTACGTTCCATGAGAGGGGAAACCTCTCTGCACTTAACCCAGGGTCCTGCTGGACTGGGCACACCACCCACCCCCTGCACTTCCATCTGAACAATTTCATGACCTGAATTTACTAGGCCTAGTAAGTTCTGTCTTTGTCCCCCCCCTAATATGGTTGCACCTGAAACACTTCATGACTTGCACTAGGAGAAATGCTGTCAAGCCTAGTAAGCTATTTACTTTTTTGTTTATTTATTTATTTATTTGCATTTGTATAGTGCACTTGCAGCCCAGGGGCATCAAGGCGCTGTTACAAGTAGTTGTAGAACTTTTGATTCAAATATTAAACAGGTGACCAGAGTTCTCTTGGTTACACAGATACAAACATAAATACATGTGATGCATGATATGCATTATGCAGTTTACAAGTCAGGTACATTTCATACAAAGAGCTTGTTTTTAATGGCTTTGCGGAAGGCTTGGTGGGACTCAATCATTCTTACGTGTCGTGAGGTGGCAGCGCATTCCAGTGAATGGCAGCCCGGGTGGGAAAACTGGACCCACCGGCGCGCACCTTACGCGTTTTGGGCGTGACAATCGTGTTGGGATAAAGCCTTCTTAATGGTCTAGTGGCAGTATGCTTGGTGATTCTTTGCGTCAAGTAGGGTGGAGCAAGTTCATGAAGACTTTTGTGGGTGAGGGCGAGTGTCTTGAAGACAATCCTCTCTTTGACTGGGAGCCAGTGTGCCTGCCTCCTGACTTCAGAGATGTGGTCTTTTCTGGTGTTACCTGTGGCCGCCCTCAATGCGTTATTTTGGACTAGCTGAAGTTTGGCCAGGTTTTTATTGGAGGTCCCAACGAGCAGGGCAATGCAGTAGTCTAACCTTGATCCAATTATTGCCCTAGCAATGGTGAGGCAATTCTGGCGTGACAGGAAGGGTCTGGCAGCGTTGAGGACTTTAGAGTAGTAGGCTGAGGAGGAGGCAATGGCAATGACCTGTCTATCCATGGACAGATTGGATTCTAGATAGACTGCGAGTGTCTTCACGGAATTGGAGACCTTTATGGGAATATTGTCAATAGTGAAAGAAGCGTATTGTTCACCGAGGTTCCCTAGGGTGGAGGGTGCCCCTATGAGGAGGAGTTTGTTTTTTCCACTGTTAAGGCAGATCCAATTGTCTGCCATCCATGATTGGATAGTGGAGTAGATGGTGGTGAATGTTTTGGTGTCCGCTAGGTAGTCATCCGTGGGTGGAATGAGTACCTGTGTGTCATCTGCGTCGTTAGTATACGAGATGCCCAGGGAGTCAAGGATGCTAAACAGGGGTCTTGTGAAGAGGTTGTATAGCGTGGGCACGATACACGAGCCCTGTGGAACACCGCATGTGATGTGGCTCGGGGTGGCACAGGCTGAGTCAGAAAAGACTTTCATAGCCCTTTCTTGGAGAAAGGAGGTAATCCATTCACAGGCTTTGGGGGAGAAGTTGGCTTAGGTGGCTAGGTGATGGCACAGGGTGTTGTGGTCCACCAGGTCAAAAGCAGCAGATAGATCCAGGAGCAGTAGGAGGGCAGGTTTCACTGCATCTTGTAGGTCGTCCATTTGGTTCTTTAAGTCCAGAAGAGCTGTTTTGGTGCCGTGTCGTGGGCGGAAGCCAGATTTCCGCAGGCCGAGGAGACGGTTTTCTTCAAGGAACTTTTGGACTTGCAGGTAGGCTGCTTTGTCCAGGATTTTGAGCAGGAAAGGTACAGTGGTGATGGGCCTGTAGTTCCCCGGGACCGTTGGGTCCAGTGAGGGTTTTTTGAGGAGTGGGCGTACCCAAGCCTCCTTAAGTCCAGTTGGAACGTGGCCCGACTGGAAGGAGGAGTTGATAAAAGCAGTTAGGAATGGGACTAGGATCTGTGCCGAGTATGAGACTGGCTGGACAGGCATCTCCCTTGCAGTTGGAAGGTTTGATGGACTTGAGCAGTGCGATAACCTCCAGTTCAGTAATGTCTTTAAAGTCAAATGGGGGAGTGGAGTTAGTCAAGGTGGGCGTAGTGGGTTTACCCTGCAAGTTGGCTATGAGGCGGGATAGGGCTTTTTGATGGCCTCAAATTTTAGTTTGAAGAGTGTTTAGCTTGTCTAGCATGGCGGATTGAATATTATTGCACCAATTATCATCTTTGATGAGAGAGGGCGGGGGAGAGGATGGTTTTTCCAGTTCCCTAAAGATGGTGAAAATTTCCTTAGATCCAGATTTGGTGTCATGAATCCTGGCGTTGAAGGAGGCAGCTTTGGCTAGGGTGATGTTGGTTTTGTAGGATTTTGAGATGGCTTTGAATGCATTTTGGTGGCTTCAGATGGGTTGGCTTTCCATGTAGAGAGGGCAATTCTCTTCTGGGTGCGTTGGTCAAGGAGTTCTTTGGAGAACCAAGCATTAGAATGTTTGGCTTTTTTGAGGGTCAGTGGCGCAATGGCGTCAACTGCTTGGGTGATGACATCTTTGAACGTGTTGGTTAGGGTTTCTGGGTTGTTAGAGAATGGGGCCTGCAGGGCCGGGTTGAGAAGGTAGGGTGTTATGTTCTCAACTGTGAGTTAGATCATTTGGAAACCTCAAGGCCTAAGAATGACTACTGTATTCCCTTGCTCCCTTCCAGCCTTGAAGCGCTTTGAAGCACTTCACTTGTGTATAAGCGCTGTACAAATAAACAATTACATTTACAATTACAATATAAATTGGAAACAATTGGTTAAATACTACAAACTCGTCATCAATGAAATCATAACATACGGCCTCATTACAACTCCGGCGGTAGCCGTGCTGGCAAAACTGGCAGGCTTCCGCCGGAGTTGTCATTTTTTCCGGCACTAGACTTCACGGAATCACTGGCCATTACAGCCCCGGAGGTCTGTGAAGTCAGGCACTGGAAAATGTTACTCCCCATTCCCATTTGAGTGCCATTTGACTAAAAGGGAATGGGGAGGACAGAAGCACCGGCACCGTGTGCAACTGTGCTGTTGCTTCCTTCAAAGTCTGTGAGCAGCTGCCGGCCCGCCTGCCAGGTGTGACCTGGCGGGCAGGACGGCAGCCGCTCACAGAACTCGGAGTGTGCCAGTCTGGTAACAACGGTGCCAGTACGCTTGCCAGCACCATTGTTACCGGACAATCCCACTTGTAATGAGGCCCATAATCTCAGTTTACAAGAACCTACATGGACTGTGGATAGGTTAGTGAGCTTAGCTGCATTTGGCTTCTATAGTGGTTAACATTTTCATTGGATTAAACATAGCTGAAGTCTCCACCTAGAACCACCCCTATATTAATAAAGGTTAAACTACATCATTGTCATGACAAGTGGTTGGTTGGCATACTAGGCATACTACTGGATGGAAGGCATGTCTCTAAGGATTTTGATAGGTTGGCTGGCACATTGCTTGCCAATCTTGGACCCCTGACAGGTCATCAAGATATGAGCTAGACAACTAATAGGGGGATAAAGGACCATGGACAGTCCTTTGTTTAATTAAAGAAGTTTCCATCCCTCATTCTCATGCCATGAGACCAGGCAATCTCTTTGTATTTGACCTTGCGTGGCGCCTTTTGTCTACATGTGCATGTAGGGAGTACTGCTTGTGTATTATCTATGCTGGCTTCTAATATATAGTCCGTGATCTCCAATTATGGGTCACATGGTACAAGACCATGTATGAAATGGAATTACCTCCTACTTATTGAGATTTTAGCTCTTATTAACGTGAGTGTCGTGCGTTCTGTTTGCTCCCAGGGCATTATTGAGCTATCCTTCACGGAGTCTTTTGGCTTACTGTGTTCCTGCACCTGGCTAACAAAGACTGGTTGTATCCTTATACAAAACTCTGGGAGTATCCTGCTTGCATCTTGGGAACTGCTACCTCATGCCTTTGTTCTGCCATGCTGATCCTCCCTATTTTATTCTAACCTTGCACTAATTGCCAGCTACCACCTGAGCTCTGCACGGATTTGTATTTCTGTGGATTCAGCATTTTGAGTTTTCCAAGGCCTTGAGGCCTTTGCTCATTCAGAGACCTGCTGCTGCTTTCATTTTTAAGAAGATGGTTGCTTTAGTACACTCTTGTTTCTATGTTAGTGAGCTATATTTGAGTATCATTCATGTTGTATTCAGTTTATACATTGCTTATGTTACAGTTCTTCATGTCTGTGGATGCTATGTTAATATTGGCCATGTATTAATGCATATACTTATTGCACATGCTCTTCATGTGGACTGCATATGTGCTTCATGCATAATGCATGTGCTTGTTACTACTACAATGTTAGCTTGACTGCTTTTGACAACTTCAGCTTAAATTGTCTCTATGTCCTGTTGCACCTGCCTGGGATAAGGGCAATACGGTTGCCTCAGTGAGTTCCGTCGCTCACCTGTGCAGTATTGGGCCCGGGGAGGGACATAAGACATAGATGATGTATTCATCTGCCTCCCAACATTTCCAGCTCTGGTTCAGTCCTCAACCACATTCTTCTTTCTACTCTCCCCTATATAAGGCTCCTTTTGTACCTTTATATTCGTCACCCCTGTGAGAAACCAGACGGTGTCTCAACCACTAATCCCCGGGGATCTGTCATCCAGTTGGCCAGGACAAAGCCATCGCTTTTGGATCCAGTTCCTGGGGTGGACCAGTGCGGGATGATCACCTGGGTGAGGGGTCTTCAGGGAGTGAGAGTGGGACAATGGATGGTGAGATCCAATATCCCCTTCCCTGTAACACCTTTACCCCATCCTACCAGGTAGGATATTTAGGAACTCTACCCCCCCCCTTTACAACACAAACACTTTCTCACAGACAGCCAGCTATGAGAGAAAACAGACTAGCACCCATGCTGTATACCTGGCATGTCCCAATACATTGGTCAGGTGAGGTCAGGCAATTAGTGACCACCACACACACCTGACTTCCATTAAACGTACCCACACGGATCAAAAGGCAGAGCACGAGAGCACACTCTGAGCGAGGCAAAGCACATGAGGAAAGCAGCAGTTTCAAGATGGCAGCTGAACGAGAGAAGAAAGATGGCAATACAAAAGAGGATCTCAAGGTGGGAAGTTCCCTTGATCTTTTCGAAAAGGAACTGTTACTTTCTGGAAACCTTGAGAATAGAAAGCGTAAGACCAGGAAAAGAGGCTGAAGAATCCTGCATTGTGTGTTGGAGATACCCGGCGCCCTCCTGCATCAATAATGAAGGCGGGGAGAAGCATGAGCCACTGTGGTACCGACCTTGGCGCCAAGAACAAAGCAGCGTCAGTGAAATCAACAGAGCCAGTGAGTTGGGGAGACCGATACAAAACCAGTCTGTGTTGAAGCCAAGGTTGCAAGCAGCAACATTGTGTGACGAGTGCTGGAAGAAACATTGTTAAAACGCGTGTGATAAAAGACGCAAGTAAAGTTGAACTGCTGAGGATTGACTGAATTTTCAAAGCAAGATACAATACCTTTGACAGAGCAGTCCAGCAGCACGTGGGTGCTCAATCAAAGGTCTCTGTAAGGTATACAGCTGATTAACAAGGGGGGTCCTGGGAGTCCCTCTGCCAGACATTAGTCCTGGTTACGAGAGACTTACCCAGAGTCTTTAGCTCACTATCATTCACAGAGAAGAAATATCCCAAACATATCAGTCTTTGTCCTGCCCTGGGGTAGTCCAGCAGCGAAATGCTAGGCAATTCTCCTCTGAACAAGAGTACCAACAGAAACCCCAGACACGTGTTTCTGTCTGGTTGGACCTCATCAGTAGGGTGGATCTGTGCCTCTCTAAGAATAGTGAGCAAGGGGTCCACGTCTGGATTCCCCAAGTAACTTAGGGTGAGACCCAAAGTTACTTGAATATGCAAATTAACAAGGGGGGTCCTGGGAGTCCCTCTGCCAGACATTAGTCCTGGTTACGAGAGACTTACCCAGAGTCTTTAGCTCACTATCTTTCACAGAGAAGAAATATCCCAAACATATCAGTCTTTGTCCTGCCCTGGGGCAGTCCAGCACCAAAATGCTAGGCAATTCTCCTCTGAACGAGAGTACCAACAGAAACCCCAGACACGTGTTTCTGTCTGGTTGGACCTCATCAGCAGGGTGGATCTGTGCCTCTCTAAGAATAGTGAGCAAGGGGTCCACATCTGCATTCCCCTAGTAATTTAGGGTGAGACCCAAAGTTACTTTGACCCCCTTGTTAATTTGCATATTTAAGTAACTTTGGGTCTCACCCTAAGTTACTAGGGGAATCCAGACGTGGACCCCTTGCTCACTATTCTTAGAGAGGCACAGATCCACCCTACTGATGAGGTCCAACCAGACAGAAACACGTGTCTGGGGTTTCTGTTGGTACTCTCATTCAGAGGAGAATTGCCTAGCATTTCGGTGCTGGACTGCCCCAGGGCAGGACAAAGACTGATATGTTTGGGATATTTCTTCTCTGTGAAAGATAGTGAGCTAAAGACTCTGGGTAAGTCTCTCGTAACCAGGACTAATGTCTGGCAGAGGGACTCCCAGGACTCCCTTGTTAATTTGCATATTTTAGTAACTTTGGGTCTCACCCTAAATTACTAGGGGAATCCAGACATGGACCACTTGCTCACTATTCTTAGAGAGGCACAGATCCACCCTACTGATGAGGTCCAACCAGACCGAAACACGTGTCTAGGGTTTCTGTTGGTACTCTCATTCAGAGGAGAATTGCCTATCATTTCGGTGCTGGACTGCCCCAGGGCAGGACAAAGACTGATATGTTTGGGATATTTCTTCTCTGTGAAATATAGTAAGCTAAAGACTCTGGGTAAGTCTCTCGTAACCAGGACTAATGTCTGGCAGAGGGACTCCCAGGACCCCCTTGTTAATTTGCATATTTAAGTAACTTTGGGTCTCACCCTAAATAACTAGGGGAATCCAGACGTGGACCCCTTGCTCACTATTCTTAGAGAGGCACAGATCCACCCTACTGATGAGGTCCAACCAGACCGAAACACGTGTCTGGGGTTTCTGTTGGTACTCTCGTTCAGAGGAGAATTGCCTATCATTTCGGTGCTGGACTGCCCCAGGGCAGGACAAAGACTGATATGTTTGGGATATTTCTTCTCTGTGAAAGATAGTGAGCTAAAGACTCTGGGTAAGTCTCTCGTAACCAGGACTAATGTCTGGCAGAGGGACTCCCAGGACCCCCTTGTTAATAGGTATACAACTGAGAAGTGGCAAAAGTGAAAGTGGGGATAAGGTTACATCAAGAAGAGAACGAGTAATTATGAATCAAAATGGTTCTGCGATGGGTCACACAAAATGCTGCACACGGTTGAAAGTCTTCGATTTTGATGAAGTAGAGAAATTTGCTCCGAGCCCGGGGTGGTGAGACCAATTGAAGGTTTTGTGTTAATGTGGGTCTGAGCCCGGTGGAGGGGGACCCCGGGTGAACAGTAAATCACCAGAGAAGTTGTATATGTGAAATCCTAAGAAGAAAGGACCTTTAATGTTTGTCATGTTGCATCAAGCCCTCTGAAACAAGAGACTTTGAATGGCAAAGAGACTTTGGCACAGAAGGCCCTGATGTTGAAGTTTTGAACTGCATACTCAGGCTTGAGAAGCCAGAGAGTGTGCTAAACTCGAGTGTCCCACCTTGTCCAATTCTGAAAACATGGGGAAGGGAAGCCAATGGCTTCAATATCCTGACAGATAATTTCTTGAACACTTTTCTTTTGCATAACATTGTTTCCCACACTATTAGTGTTTATAAGTAAGGATTGGCAATAGGTTTATTAGTATAGGCCCTTTTATTTTGACAGACTCGACTAGGACTGGGTTATTAATATTTGATAGTCATAGCTTGCTCCCATCTTTAGATTTAGGATTAGATAGGCATTTTTCAAACCCAATTGAAGTTCAATAAACACTCTTGAACTGTGATCACTAGTGCCTGTCTTACTGTTTGAGACCATGCCTTCCTTACACCCCCCTCAATCTACTTCCATGTCACACATGCTCATTTGGACTCCAGGTCATGTAGCAGCACCTCCCCATTGGAATCACAATATACCCAGTGCTCGGTGTAATTGTGAGGGTCCTGAGGATATATATATTTTGACCCGGGAGGTTCAATGCGGATCTCCACTGTCTGACACCAGGGGAAGTCATCTTTTTGTGTATATTCATGAACGTGAGTATCCAAGTTTATTGTTATTTTAATTCCCACTGGCTTTTTGGTACTATTTTTGCATTGGATTATTGCTATTTTTAGAAACAGGTGGGTATCCATGAGAGCATGTAGTTTAACCAGCTATCATCTACAATGTCTTCCACATCTGCCACCATTTTTGTGTGCCGGTCTGTCAAGTTGGCTATTGCCTCTGTGAGGGTCCCATTTTCCTCATTGTGAATGGGTTATAATATATGCAGCAAGAAGGCTCACATTTTGCACACAAGCCAGCCCCCAATCGACATTTATCAGATCAAGGACGTATCTGTTCTGGATGATCATGAGCGTTATTGATCTCAGCTCTTCCCTCATGGCGTCAAAGCCTTTTAAAGAACATCTCTCTCCTACTGAACAATGTATGCTCATCTGGTATGTCGTCATACACCTGTGCCATCTTTACAGAGTGATAGTTATCCCTTTTTGTGCATTTAACGGTGAGTGACCTCCTATACCTTATGTGTGCATTCATCCTGGGGAAATCACCAATCTACAACTCACCTTGGGGCACTACTAAAGATGATGCACTAATCACTACCAGGGAGCAAAGGCCTCCCAATTCAGAGGGAGCTGCATGAAATTTTTGGAAACACAGGCCCAATAGTGGTCCATAAATACATCTGTGCCTATTTTCATGTCAGACAAATCAAAAATATGGTTGCACTCTTTTTCCCCCCTATTTTACTGTGTCCATATTTCTGAAACATACATGGCATTTTTCATGGTTACTATGGATAGGTTGCCTGCTTTATCCTCTACCAACGTGAGAAATCTGGGAAATCTGCACCTTACTTTATGGCACTAGTAAAGATGGTGCACTTAGCTCTATCAGGGAGCAAAGGCCTCCCCAATTTGGAGGGAGGTGCATGCAAGCTTTTGAACCACAGGCCCAATAGTGGTCCATGAATACAGCTGTGCCTATTTTCATGTTGGGCAACATCAAACATCTAGCTGGACTCTTTTTTCCCCCTATTTTACTGTGCCCATATTTCTGAAACATACGTGGCATTTTTCATGCGTACTATGGATAGGTGGCCTGCTTTATCCTCTACCAACGTAAGAAATTTGGGAAATCTGCACCTTCCTTTATGGCACTAGTAAAGATGGTGCACTTAGCTCTATCAGGGAGCAAAGGCCTCCCCAATTTGGAGGGAGCTGCATGCAAGCTTTTGAACCACCGGCCCAATAGTGGTCCATGAATACAGCTGTGCATATTTTCATGTTGGGCAACATCAAACATCTGGTTGCACTCTTTTTTCCCCCTATTTTACTGTGCCCATATTTCTGAAACATATGTGGCATTTTTCATGGGTACTATGAGTAGGGAGCCCTCTTCACCCTCTACCCACGGGAACAATTTGGAAAATTCAGTCCATTCCTTCGGCATATATTGCTTGAATTCTGCACAACCTCGACTGGCTCTGATAGAAGTGCTTGTGCCTTACAGCCCATCATCCCTTCACCACAGCCTTCTGAGGTGAATACCTCTACATATATAAGTAGTTGGGGTCTTTGCAAGCAAGCAGGTATTTCTTTCCCTGAGGCAGTAATGCATTGTAACAACTTGTGTTCTGTAATTTTAACCTCTCCTATATTTGGGCCTTCCAGTGTATATTGTGTCACCTTATTTCTTGTTCTAATGTCATCCATAATCAACTGTGGTTTTATGTAACTATCTTCATAAAGTAACGTTTCACAAGGTGGCCCACCTCCCCTAAAACTGTCATCTTGTAGTGCAGAATGCTAAATGTGTCAGACAGTGTGCTCTATGTGCAGGTATTTCTGTGGGTATGAATTTTCCGGAGGCACTCATTGCGTAGGGGATGAGGGAATATACAAAGCATCTCTCATCAGACATCTCTATCCCCACTTTGGTCATGTGTTTATACCACAGGTTATTGGTGACATGGGCAGAATAATCAATATGTTTGTTCAAGTGCCTTTAGTCATCAAGCACACTTCTTTTAAATCTTGTAATCTGTGTGCTCACCACAGGGGATTGTTCTAGTGTCGTCCCAGTAGTTTACACTCATAAGTGACCAGTTCGCTTACTGCAATGAAAATAATAAAATTGAGGCTGCACAATGTAAACAAAATGTTGATATGATCATAATAGCTAAGGTGTCTTAACTTTTGCAGATATCTTGGGACATTACTTCCCCAACATGTTGAGAGAATATCGTATTTCATTCAACAACTGCATTTTTCCCATCTGTGGAAATCTCTCTCTTGTTTCTTTGAAAAGGTAAATGTTTACAGAGAAAACCTTGTTAAAAGTGAAACAAAATGTCTGTCTACAATAATGTATGTTTTCAGATTAAATAACAATACTGTGAGGCAAATGCCCCAGACTCCTAGAAGATGATATGTTTTTACGCAAAACCATAAAACCAAGAAGAACAGCATGGCTATGGGGAACATTTGTTGTTTCTTTTTTACTTCGAACGGGCCACACTTTAATTTTAGATGAGTGTCATTAAAGGATGTTGGACCAACTGCTCTTGTATGTAATAACTCAATGCGTTTTTTATTCTTCTTGTTGAGGATTGGTTCTTGTCATTGATCTTGACTGAGTTCGCCAAACTATTTCTTCACCTTCAGGCTCAGTATTTGCAGACAGGCGTGTCTCTCCAAGATAAAGCTTGACTTCACTGAGGTGGATCCATGCGTGTTGTCCCTCAACCTTGGTTGCTGATGGAGCAACAGCTTCCACAATGTTAAGGTCCTTGGAATCGTGGCGTGTGCCACTTCCTAATAACATTTCAGCACATCACTTTGTCACTAGGGTACACTAAAAGAGATTTTAACAACTTGTCTGGGCCAGTTTCTTCATGGTTTTGTCTGTGTTTTTGGAACCTCCCTGCCGTTTCTGCACCTTTCGAGACATACATTTAAAAGATTCCATCATAGCTGTGAAATAATTGTGCATTTCCTTCCCTAACACAACAACAGCACTTTCAGCATCAGTGTGAGCCCGTATGGGAGGAGCAATGGGAGTATGCATTTCGCGTCCCGGCCCCTGCTCTTTTGGAGTCAGGTGATGGTCAGAGCCTGGTTGATTATGTTTGCTTGTGGGTGATAGGTGGATTAGTGTTTTTGCCTTATTCCCAAGATTATATAGATGTGCTCAAATATTTAATTTACAAAATGCAGTCCATTGTCAGAATGTAACACATCGCAACCTCCCCACCGTGGAAATGCCTCAGGTATGAGGAACTTTGCTTCAAATGTGGCATTTGGTTGTGTGCTGTGAGAAACCTGAGGGTATCCTCACACCTACTCCCCTTGGATCCTCTTCTCAGGTGGCCAAGCAAAGACGATGGCATATGTATCCTGACCCTGTGTGGAGCTTCGTTTTACAGTGAACTTTCATGAACGCTATGCAGTAATCATGGAAAAGGTGTTCTCCGATTGTCGTGAGTGCATCCTCGTTTTGCATGGGGGCAGGTCCATACTAACTCACTCTAACATCCTGTATAGCTCGCTTCTAGGTTTTCCCTTCCACACCCAAGCTTCTGGTCCCCTCATTGTGTCAGCCAGGGTAGGTCCTATTCCAATAACATCATCTTAGATTCTGGCACTCCTTGTTTCTGTCCTTCACGTCTACTTTTCTTATCCTCCCGACATAGATACCAAGCTTTTCCACATCATATCCCGATCTTCATCCAGGAATTTAAAGGTTAGTCCTCCAAGTATCTTATTCAGTATACCTTAATTAAGAATACATGCTAATCCCTTCTTTCCTTTTTGCCCACAGCCTGGCGTATACCTGGTGGTATTTGCTCTTTCATGTGAACCTCAGCATTGTCTGTCCAATAGAAACAGACAGGGCAGTGTTTCATAGGAACGATCACCCTCGCTTGAGGCAACCCTCAGATTGATGGTTCACGTAGATATCAGATCGGAATTCTTGTCACGCTACACAGGTCTGTATGAAATCCTTGCCCTCTGCATTGTAAGTACATGACAGTTGGCAAGCAAGCCTAGGGTGACCGGTTTCATGACCTGTAATGGGTGGACCGTGTGGTCAAACAACTGCGCCTAGACCGGGTATACCCTATCTGTGAAAGCCAACGAAATATAGAGAAAGTAATTACAAGTGCCTGAAAGAGATTGATGAAGTGAAGCAGAAGAAAACAATCTGTGTGAACTATCAATAACTAGAAAGAGTATAAAGTTGACCTGGAGCTTGTTTTTGAATATTGAGACACTGGCCTTAAAACACAAGCTTTAGTGGCCCGTAAAGCAGCTGAGCAAGCTGGTTTCTTGGGGAAGGAGAGCCCTTAGACTCATTGTCAAGCCCTGGGGGTCCCTCCCAATCTTCCTCCTCCTCCTCCTCACCTGTGTCTTCAATGGAGCTCTCCTGGGCTTCAGATTCCTCCTTTCAGCGTGATTTCTGAGGTTCCTTAGTGTCCTTTTCCTTCTTCTGATGAAGGTAGGGGCGAGCTCCCTCGGAGGCCACCTTTGCCTGACAAGTCACCCAAGACTAGGGGGACTCCGAGGAGCAAGCACCCAAAATCAGGGAAAAAGCTTCCTGGCACAAAGAACCCTGAGTATGGAAATTACCTGAATCTCCAGTGTCGAGTTTGTGAGGGAATAACAGTCTTCTCTCGTAGTTGAAGATAAATGTCCAGAAAGAAATGAAGTCATGTGTAATACCAAGTGTAATTCTTCAACAAAAGCAGCTGGAAGTCTTCCTGTCTTCAAGCTACGAGGTATCTTCACAGTCCGGTCAGTAGTATCACAAAAAAGAGGACCAAGGTATGGAAACCACATAAGAGTGAAACCAAACAGGAGTAGGAGTAAGGAGGTTACTGAATATCAACAGAAACAGAGATCAATAGCAAGAATATTCAGAAGCCGGACAACCAGATGTATGGGATTAGGAAAGATAGAAATGCGAATCAGCACAAGGCGGAAAGGAAAATCTGCCTAGGAGTAGGAATACAGGCTACGAGTAACAGAAAGTAAACCAGTGAATGAGCAGGTACACAAGCTGCCGCCACTGAAGGCAATCCCACAAAGGAGCATGTAAGCATTCAGCGAGCAGTAGAAAAGAAACCAGCGAGGGAGCGGTGAGACAGGCTGTGAGCAGCCGAAAGGAAACCTGCGAGGGAGCGGTGAGACAGGCTGCGAGAAGCCGAAAAGAAACCCACGAGGGAGCGGTGAGACAGACAGCAGAAAAGCAGAACAGAATACCGTAAGTGCACGTTACAAGAAAACTCAAGAGAAAAAAAGACAGAACCGCAAGGGAGCGGAAAGGAAGGAGCTAAGCTGTGATATGGAACCTAACAGAACACCATAAGCAGATACAGGGTAGAACACCAACGTGTGAAAGACACAGAGGAATGAACCGGCAGAGAACCGGAAAAGGAAAGCTAAACTAGTAAACTACAAAACGCTAGATCTACTGAGGACAGGGGTTTGGCAGCGTAATTCCCAGAAGACAGAATCAACCCAGGGAAGTTAGGTCCCCGCCCACCAATATAGTGGCGGCGGCCATCTTGGCAGAACACCAGACCGTCAGAATGGTAACCAAAGACAACATCTTACATGTACTTCCACTGCTGCCAACACTTCCACGGGCGCAACATGACACTCATTTTGAACTGTGTTGTTTCTTGGGTAAAGGAACCTCGAACTCTTGTTTTGGAACTGTCTTGTCTTCTTGGGGAAGGGAACCCCGAAATTCCTTTTGAGGCTTTGTTGAACTGTCTTTAACTTATGGAAGGGGAGCTGGAAAGTAAGCCCAAAGCTGGAAGAATCTCAGAAATGTATTTGTAACACTATTTCTATTGTTGCGGACATCCCTACTGTAAGAGAGGCATGGTATCACAAGTATGCCACTGACAAAAGAGGTACAAGTTCAAAACATGTATTCAATTTTT
The DNA here is from genome assembly GCF_040938575.1 of Ambystoma mexicanum. Taxonomy (NCBI): domain Eukaryota; kingdom Metazoa; phylum Chordata; class Amphibia; order Caudata; family Ambystomatidae; genus Ambystoma; species Ambystoma mexicanum. The sequence continues at coordinate 1,295,958,350 of NC_090935.1, read as the reverse complement.
GGGGTTTGGGAAAAAGCCTGCTTTGCCCTAGAGCTATGATGGGAGTAGTCTCTACCATCAAATAATAACGAAAATACAGTCCTAGTCAGTCTCTGTCACATCAAAATGGCCTATACTAACAAAACCTAATGCCTGCCCCACCTCTTATACAAAAAGTGTGTAAAGAGGAATATGTATGCAAAGGAAAATCAGTGTAATAACATAAAGGATCAAGATGGCTGAGTTAGCTCTCCTGCCCACGTTGGACAGCAGGAAGTAAAATGGCTCCCTTAGACAGCTTGACACACTCTGGCTCAGGTTCTCAAAACAAAGGCAGTTCAAAACATGGATCGAGGCCTGCCTGGCCTTCCATGTTAAAATAACTAATTCCAGCTTTCAAAAGATTTTCTCAGTTCAACAAAAATTCATGTAGGTCTACCTATGGTCGGGCTTGAACCTCTCAAAGCGAAAAGTTCACATAGTTCTCCCACTGTCGTGCTCGGACCTCTCAATAAATCATAGTTCAACAAAAAGTTCACGTAGGTCTCCCTCTGTCAGGGTCGGACCTCTCAAAGCAAAAAGTACCTGTTTAAACGTAGATCTCCCTCCGCCGGGCTTGGACCTCGCAATCACAGCACTTGCAGGGGTTCCATTCTCCATGCTTTATTCTCATTCGTTAGGGGTTCCCTGCCTCTACCCTATTTCACATTCCAGTTCTCCCTCAGTCAGGCTCAGACCTTTCACTGATGTCAAAGACTATCGAATGTGTGAGGCTTTTACTATGGACCTCCAAAGGACCACTTCAACTTTCACTTCCACTCTCCTTTTTGTGTTGTTTTCCCCAGTGTCCCTTGGTCTTGGTAGTTATGTACCTTAAGCAAAAAGTTCAAAGAAATATTTCTCTTCAAGCATTCACCTTTTCACTTCCCCTTTTGCTGAGGTTAATCTTGTCCATTATGTATTTCAGAGTACATTCACTTTGCAGATCTATAACAAAACATTTAATATTTCACAGAGACTTTTGAGTGGGCTACTTCCTTTCGCCAGACTACTTCACTACTCTGTATCACTGGCTTCACAGTTATCAGCCACTTAAAAGTTCTTCACTGGTTAACTTTCTTTCACGTGTCATCAGCATGTGCACAATCTTTACTTGTGAGATACATGTTGCGGCTTCAATCTTTCTTTGACACAAACCGGCCTTTCATGTCTTTCACTAACTCACCGGTTGTGCACATTTCTTTCTTGTCTTTTCAACTTTAATTCACAAGTCAAGGTTATTACCACAGGCTTGGCCCCACCCCCCCAACTGTGTCGTTCAACTGGAGGGTCGCTGGTGTCCATGAAACTCGATGCATGTTTCATCTTGTCCGCGATTTGGCTTTCTCTGCATCTCCTTCATGGCTTCCCAGAGGCAATGACCTCCTGCAGGGAACTTCAGGTATCTTTACCATTTGCTCTAGTCCCTTTGATCGGTCGCTCTGCTCCAGTAGGTTTGCCTTCACCCTGGAAGATCTGATCCTTCTCGTGTTCCCCCTTGCTCAGATTGTGTCTCTATGTTCCTCCTTTTATCCATGAATCCAGATATATGTGATTAAAGTCAAGTGCCTGACTTTGCCTGGCCTGATTAGTGGGATATGTCCAATGTAATGCTTGGGTGTGAGTCTGCCTTTCCCCATAGCGCACTGTTCATGTTGTGTAGGGCAGGGGGGGTTTTATCAGATCAAGGACGTATCTGTTCTGGATGATCATGAGCGTTATTGATCTCAGCTCTTCCGTCATGGCGTCAAAGCCTTTTAAAGAACATCTCTCTCCTACTGAACAATGTATGCTCATCTGGTATGTCGTCATACACCTCTGCCATCTTTACAGAGTGATAGTTATCCCTTTTTGTGCATTTAACGGTGAGTGACCTCCTATACCTTATGTGTGCATTCATCCTGGGGAAATCACCAATCTACAACTCACCTTGGGGCACTACTAAAGATGATGCACTAATCACTACCAGGGAGCAAAGGCCTCCCAATTCAGAGGGAGCTGCATGAAATTTTTGGAAACACAGGCCCAATAGTGGTCCATAAATACATCTGTGCATATTTTCATGTCAGACAAATCAAAAATATGGTTGCACTCTTTTTCCCCCCTATTTTACTGTGTCCATATTTCTGAAACATACATGGCATTTTTCATGGTTACTAAGGATAGGTTGCCTGCTTTATCCTCTACCAAAGTGAGAAATCTGGGAAATCTGCACCTTACTTTATGGCACTAGTAAAGATGGTGCACTTAGCTCTATCAGGGAGCAAAGGCCTCCCCAATTTGGAGGGAGGTGCATGCAAGCTTTTGAACCACCGGCCCAATAGTGGTCCATGAATACAGCTGTGCCCATTTTCATGTTGGGCAACATCAAACATCTAGCTGGACTCTTTTTTCCCCCTATTTTACTGTGCCCATATTTCTGAAACATACGTGGCATTTTTCATGCGTACTATGGATAGGTGGCCTGCTTTATCCTCTACCAACGTGAGAAATTTGGGAAATCTGCACCTTACTTTATGGCACTAGTAAAGATGGTGCACTTAGCTCTATCAGGGAGCAAAGGCCTCCCCAATTTGGAGGGAGCTGCATGCAAGCTTTTGAACCACCGGCCCAATAGTGGTCCATGAATAAAGCTGTGCATATTTTCATGTTGGGCAACATCAAACATCTGGTTGCACTCTTTTTTCCCCCTATTTTACTGTGCCCATATTTCTGAAACATATGTGGCATTTTTCATGGGTACTATGAGTAGGGAGCCCTCTTCACCCTCTACCCACGGGAACAATTTGGAAAATTCAGTCCATTCCTTCGGCATATATTGCTTGAATTCTGCACAACCTCGACTGGCTCTGATAGAAGTGCTTGTGCCTTACAGCCCATCATCCCTTCACCACAGCCTTCTGAGGTGAATACCTCTGCATATATAAGTAGTTGGGGTCTTTGCAAGCAAGCAGGTATTTCTTTCCCTGAGGCAGTAATGCATTGTAACAACTTGTGTTCTGTAATTTTAACCTCTCCTATATTTGGGCCTTCCAGTGTATATTGTGTCACCTTATTTCTTGTTCTAATGTCATCCATAATCAACTGTGGTTTTATGTAACTATCTTCATAAAGGAACGTTTCACACGGTGGCCCACCTCCCCTAAAACTGTCATCTTGTAGTGCAGAATGCTAAATGTGTCAGACAGTGTGCTCTATGTGCAGGTATTTCTGTGGGTATGAATTTTCCGGAGGCACTCATTGCGTAGGGGATGAGGGAATATACAAAGCATCTCTCATCAGACATCTCTATCCCCAATTTGGTCATGTGTTTATACCACAGGTTATTGGTGACATGGGCAGAATAATCAATATGTTTGTTCAAGTGCCTTTAGTCATCAAGCACACTTCTTTTAAATCTTGTAATCTGTGTGCTCACCACAGGGGATTGTTCTAGTGTCATTTCATTTGTCATTGTCACAGTAGTTTACACTCATAAGTGACCAGTTCTCTTACTGCAATGAAAATAATAAAATTGAGGCTGCACAATGTAAACAAAATGTTGATATGATCATAATAGCTAAGGTGTCTTAACTTTTGCAGATATCTTGGGACATTATTTCCCCAACATGTTGAGAGAATATCGTATTTCATTCAACAACTGCATTTTTCCCATCTGTGGAAATCTCTCTCTTGTTTCTTTGAAAAGGTAAATGTTTACAGAGAAAACCTTGTTAAAAGTGAAACAAAATGTCTGTCTACAATAATGTATGTTTTCAGATTAAATAACAATACTGTGAGGCAAATGCCCCAGACTCCTAGAAGATGATATGTTTTTACGCAAAACCATAAAACCAAGAAGAACAGGATGGCTATGGGGAACATTTGTTGTTTCTTTTTTACTTCGAACGGGCCACACTTTAATTTTAGATGAGTGTCATTAAAGGCTGTTGGACCAACTGCTCTTGTATGTAATAACTCAATGCGTTTTTTATTCTTCTTGTTGAGGATTGGTTCTTGTCATTGATCTTGACTGAGTTCGCCAAACTATTTCTTCACCTTCAGGCTCAGTATTTGCAGACAGGCGTGTCTCTCCAAGATAAAGCTTGACTTCACTGAGGTGGATCCATGCGTGTTGTCCCTCAACCTTGGTTGCTGATGGAGCAACAGCTTCCACAATGTTAAGGTGCTTGGAATCGTGGCGTGTGCCACTTCCTAATAACATTTCAGCACATCACTTTGTCACTAGGGTACACTAAAAGAGATTTTAACAACTTGTCTGGGCCAGTTTCTTCATGGTTTTGTCTGTGTTTTTGGAACCTCCCTGCCGTTTCTGCACCTTTCGAGACATACATTTAAAAGATTCCATCATAGCTGTGAAATAATTGTGCATTTCCTTCCCTAACACAACAACAGCACTTTCAGCATCAGTGTGAGCCCGTGTGGGAGGAGCAATGGGAGTATGCATTTCGCGTCCCGGCCCCTGCTCTTTTGGAGTCAGGTGATGGTCAGAGCCTGGTTGATTATGTTTGCTTGTGGGTGATAGGTGGATTAGTGTTTTTGCCTTATTCCCAAGATTATATAGATGTGCTCAAATATTTAATTTACAAAATGCAGTCCATTGTCAGAATGTAACACATCGCAACCTCCCCACCGTGGAAATGCCTCAGGTATGAGGAACTTTGCTTCAAATGTGGCATTTGGTTGTGTGCTGTGAGAAACCTGAGGAAATCCTCACACCTACTCCCCTTGGATCCTCTTCTCAGGTGGCCAAGTAAAGACCATGGCATATGTATCCTGACCCTGTGTGGAGCTTCGTTTTACAGTGAACTTTCATGAACGCTATGCAGTAATCATGGAAAAGGTGTTCTCCGATTGTCGTGAGTGCATCCTCGTTTTGCATGGGGGCAGGTCCATACTAACTCACTCTACCATCCTGTATAGCTCGCTTCTAGGTTTTCCCTTCCACACCCAAGCTTCTGGTCCCCTCATTGTGTCAGCCAGGGTAGGTCCTATTCCAATAACATCATCTTAGATTCTGGCACTCCTTGTTTCTGTCCTTCACGTCTACTTTTCTTATCCTCCCGACATAGATACCAAGCTTTTCCACATCATATCCCGATCTTCATCCAGGAATTTAAAGGTTAGTCCTCCAAGTATCTTATTCCGTATACCTTAATTAAGAATACATGCTCATCCCTTCTTTCCTTTTTGCCCACAGCCTGGCGTATACCTGGTGGTATTTGCTCTTTCATGTGAACCTCAGCATTGTCTGTCCAATAGAAACAGACAGGGAAGTGTTTCATAGGAACGATCACCCTCGCTTGAGGCAACCCTCAGATTGATGGTTCACGTAGATATCAGATCGGAATTCTTGTCACGCTACACAGGTCTGTATGAAATCCTTGCCCTCTGCATTGTAAGTACATGACAGTTGGCAAGCAAGCCTAGGGTGACCGGTTTCATGACCTGTAATGGGTGGACCGTGTGGTCAAACAACTGTGCCTAGACCGGGTATACCCTATCTGTGAAAGCCAACGAAATATAGAGAAAGTAATTACAAGTGCCTGAAAGAGATTGATGAAGTGAAGCAGAAGAAAACAATCTGTGTGAACTATCAATAACTAGAAAGAGTATAAAGTTGACCTGGAGCTGGTTTTTGAATATTGAGACACTGGCCTTAAAACACAAGCTTTAGTGGCCCGTAAAGCAGCTGAGCAAGCTGGTTTCTTGGGGAAGGAGAGCCCTTAGACTCATTGTCAAGCCCTGGGGGTCCCTCCCGATCTTCCTCCTCCTCCTCCTCACCTGTGTCTTCAATGGAGCTCTCCTGGGCTTCAGATTCCTCCTTTCAGCGTGATTTCTGAGGTTCCTTAGTGTCCTTTTCCTTCTTCTGATGAAGGTAGGGGCGAGCTCCCTCGGAGGCCACCTTTGCCTGACAAGTCACCCAAGACTAGGGGGACTCCGAGGAGCAAGCACCCAAAATCAGGGAAAAAGCTTCCTGGCACAAAGAACCCTGAGTATGGAAATTACCTGAATCTCCAGTGTAGAGTTTGTGAGGGAATAACAGTCTTCTCTCGTAGTTGAAGATAAATGTCCAGAAAGAAATGAAGTCATGTGTAATACCAAGTGTAATTCTTCAACAAAAGCAGCTGGAAGTCTTCCTGTCTTCAAGCTCCGAGGTATCTTCACAGTCCGGTCAGTAGTATCACCAAAAAGAGGACCAAGGTATGGAAACCACATAAGAGTGAAACCAAACAGGAGTAGGAGTAAGGAGATTACTGAATATGAACAGAAACAGAGATCAATAGCAAGAATATTCAGAAGCCGGACAACCAGATGTATGGGATTAGGAAAGATAGAAATGCGAATCAGCACAAGGCGGAAAGGAAAATCTGCCTAGGAGTAGGAATACAGGCTACGAGTAACAGAAAGTAAACCAGTGAATGAGCAGGTACACAAGCTGCCGCCACTGAAGGCAATCCCACAAAGGAGCATGTAAGCATTCAGCGAGCAGTAGAAAAGAAACCAGCGAGGGAGTGGTGAGACAGGCTGTGAGCAGCCGAAAGGAAACCTGCGAGGGAGCGGTGAGACAGGCTGCGAGAAGCCAAAAAGAAACCCACGAGGGAGCGGTGAGACAGACAGCAGAAAAGCAGAACAGAATACCGTAAGTGCACGTTACAAGAAAACTCAAGAGAAAAAAAGACAGAACCGCAAGGGAGCGGAAAGGAAGGAGCTAAGCTGTGATATGGAACCTAACAGAACACCATAAGCAGATACAGGGTAGAACACCAACGTGTGAAAGACACAGAGGAATGAACCGGCAGAGAACCGGAAAAGGAAAGCTAAACTAGTAAACTACAAAACGCTAGATCTACTGAGGACAGGGGTTTGGCAGCGTAATTCCCAGAAGACAGAATCAACCCAGGGAAGTTAGGTCCCCGCCCACCAATATAGTGGCGGCGGCCATCTTGGCAGAACACCAGACCGTCAGAATGGTAACCAAAGACAACATCTTACATGTACTTCCACTGCTGCCAACACTTCCACGGGCGCAACATGACACTCATTTTGAACTGTGTTGTTTCTTGGGGAAAGGAACCTCGAACTCTTGTTTTGGAACTGTCTTGTCTTCTTGGGGAAGGGAACCCCAAAATTCCTTTTGAGGCTTTGTTGAACTGTCTTTAACTTATGGAAGGGGAGCTGGAAAGTAAGCCCAAAGCTGGAAGAATCTCAGAAATGTATTTGTAACACTATTTCTATTGTTGCGGACATCCCTACTGTAAGAGAGGCATGGTATCACAAGTATGCCACTGACAAAAGAGGTACAAGTTCAAAACATGTATTCAATTTTTGGGGTTTGGGAAAAAGCCTGCTTTGCCCTAGAGCTATGATGGGAGTAGTCTCTACCATCAAATAATAACGAGAATACAGTCCTAGTCAGTCTCTGTCACATCAAAATGGCCTATACTAACAAAACCTAATGCCTGCCCCACCTCTTATACAAAAAGTGTGTAAAGAGGAATATGTATGCAAAGGAAAATCAGTGTAATAACATAAAGGATCAAGATGGCTGAGTTAGCTCTCCTGCCCACGTTGGACAGCAGGAAGTAAAATGGCTCCCTTAGACAGCTTGACACACTCTGGCTCAGGTTCTCAAAACAAAGGCAGTTCAAAACATGGATCGAGGCCTGCCTGGCCTTCCATGTTAAAATAACTAATTCCAGCTTTCAAAAGATTTTCTCAGTTCAACAAAAATTCATGTAGGTCTACCTATGGTCGGGCTTGAACCTCTCAAAGCGAAAAGTTCACATAGTTCTCCCACTGTCGTGCTCGGACCTCTCAATAAATCATAGTTCAGCAAAAAGTTCACGTAGGTCTCCCTCTGTCGGGGTCGGACCTCTCAAAGCAAAAAGTACCTGTTTAAACGTAGATCTCCCTCCGCCGGGCTTGGACCTCGCAATCACAGCACTTGCAGGGGTTCCATTCTCCATGCTTTATTCTCATTCGTTAGGGGTTCCCTGCCTCTACCCTATTTCACATTCCAGTTCTCCCTCAGTCAGGCTCAGACCTTTCACTGATGTCAAAGACTATCGAATGTGTGAGGCTTTTACTATGGACCTCCAAAGGACCACTTCAACTTTCACTTCCACTCTCCTTTTTGTGTTGTTTTCCCCAGTGTCCCTTGGTCTTGGTAGTTATGTACCTTAAGCAAAAAGTTCAAAGAAATATTTCTCTTCAAGCATTCACCTTTTCACTTCCCCTTTTGCTGAGGTTAATCTTGTCCATTATGTATTTCAGAGTACGTTCACTTTGCAGATCTATAACAAAACATTTAATATTTCACAGAGACTTTCGAGTGGGCTACTTCCTTTCGCCAGACTACTTCACTACTCTGTATCACTGGCTTCACAGTTATCAGCCACTTAAAAGTTCTTCACTGGTTAACTTTCTTTCACGTGTCATCAGCATGTGCACAATCTTTACTTGTGAGATACATGTTGCGGCTTCAATCTTTCTTTGACACAAACCGGCCTTTCATGTCTTTCACTAACTCACCGGTTGTGCACATTTCTTTCTTGTCTTTTCAACTTTAATTCACAAGTCAAGGTTATTACCACAGGCTTGGCCCCACCCCCCCAACTGTGTCGTTCAACTGGAGGGTCGCTGGTGTCCATGAAACTCGATGCATGTTTCATCTTGTCCGCGATTTGGCTTTCTCTGCATCTCCTTCATGGCTTCCCAGAGGCAATGACCTCCTGCAGGGAACTTCAGGTTTTCTTTACCATTTGCTCTAGTCCCTTTGATCGGTCGCTCTGCTCCAGTAGGTTTGCCTTCACCCTGGAAGATCTGATCCTTCTCGTGTTCCCCCTTGCTCAGATTGTGTCTCTATGTTCCTCCTTTTATCCATGAATCCAGATATATGTGATTAAAGTCAAGTGCCTGACTTTGCCTGGCCTGATTAGTGGGATATGTCCAATGTAATGCTTGGGTGTGAGTCTGCCTTTCCCCATAGCGCACTGTTCATGATGTGTAGGGCAGGGGGGGTTTGAAGTCTCAAGATATCCTACCTGGTAGGATGGGGAATGGGTATGGGAAAATGGGGAATGCTGTGCCTCACCATCGGTTTCTTTACCCCCACTCCATGAAGACCCCTCAAATAGGTGATCCTCCCGCACTGGTCCACCCCAAGGAACTGGATCCAAAAGAGATGGCTGTGTCCTGGCTGTTAGGGAGAATTATCTGTTTAGGCTGAGTTTCCTAACCTAGTGAGTCCCCCAGCAGCTTTGCTGGATTTCTGGAGTTTGTTTTTTCCATCCTGCCAAGAGTGAGACTCTTTTCTCCCACTCTTGGACATGTATGTGTGTAATTCCTTTGAAATGTCAATGTGTTCGATGGGCTATGGGGTCTTTTACTCCATAGGGTCTCATATGTTTTTCTATGTGTGTTACACCGCACCCTCCGTGCCGTAACACTGGGGTGTCCTAGGTGACCCCCACCATAGACTCCATACCCTGGGACTGACTACTGTCTCCCAGGGCATGTAAAGTCACCATTGGCTTTACTAGACCTAAATTTACTAACAGAACCAGTACAAACCATCCTATTGTGGACATACTGTTAGGGGTAATCCAATTACCCCGAGGTCTGTTGTTCGAGGGGGCACTGTCCCGTCCCCCCTCGTCGAGTTTTGGCTGTTGGCAGTGGATACTACTTTTTATATTTGACCGTGAATATATTCCTATGGGATTCTTCCCATTGTTGGAGGCCAATACTTTTTCACCATAGTCTCTAACATACCGCCGGTTTATTTGTCTTAAATGAATCCACCGGTTGGTATTTTCTGCCAGAACTCGGTTTTCAAAATGGCGTATGTGTTCACCTCTGTAACTCCGAACCAAAGGTTGAGCCCTTCGTTCCACTTTTGGCGGGCTTCTGCACAGAAGCCCTCCAGAGTGGTGCCATTCTGTCTGGGTACCACAAGGGGTGTGGGAGGGGGTTTAGGCACCCTGGACTAAGTTGCCTTGCCAACTCAAGTCGTACTCTGGTGTGATTGGCTCAAGTGCTGAGCCACCCCGCTCTCCACTTAGCGTGTTTTGATTGACAGCTAGGCTGAATGAATGGGGGTTTTCTGCATAAAAGCAGGGCTTTTGGGACTGGATCTTCAGAAGTCGCCACAGGACCTAAGAATCCGACGAGGGTAAAGCTGAGCCAACCTCCAACGACGACACCTCCGGTGGAGCCCTGCTGAACCGACTCACCACTTCCCGACGACAGAGGCGATCTCCCTGCCGGAGAGTCTTCTTCCCCTGACTGGTGGGAACAACCAGTCCCTTGCTTTTTCTTCGCTCCCAGGACGTAGTGGTCGAATTGCCCGTGCTGAGCACCCCGGCAACCAGATAGCCACTAACCACTGTACCACTACCAAAAGGTGGTGCCTTGTGACGGAGCACTCCGCGGCTGGTCTCTTCCCTGGTGGTGCAATGATCTTCGCTTTCCTCAACGACGAGAGCATCTCTTCTTCTGGCAAAGTCCCGACTTGCATCCACCACCAGGAACAACTGCCCCCGCCGGAGCTGTCTCTTCACTTACAACGTACTGTGTCCGCCTGGCCTCCCTTGTGACGGTTAGCGTGAGGTGTCTTAAATCCTTACCTTTCCACTGGGTCGCCTCCAGACCTTCTTAATTTCTTGTTCTAACACTGGCCCAACCTTTCTGTGACATTTTGCTACAAAGACTTGAAGTGCATTTCCACTGTGATGCTTTTGGGACATACAGCCTTGCCTCTCTCCGAGCGGGCCTGGCCTCTGAACTTTGTGATCTACAGTAGATCCTGCCTTACTTGTCTTGCATTTGCTTCGTAAAAGTGTTGGTCCCGAGTTGGTTTCATACCCTGCCTTTTCTCTCCCGTTCTAACGAATATTAGAGTGCCATCTAGGTTAAAGCATTCACCTCTGTCTGCAAATAAGTGGTGCCGTGGAACCTAGACTTGTCAAAATATTGTTAGGGGATTGATATCTACTTATAGTAATTGTGATTGAAGTTGTTTGCCGTATTAGTGCCAGTGTGTTTTCCATAGATGTGTTTTTGAATAAATAATTATATATCTTTACACCCAAGCTCTGATCAGTGTCTGCTTGTTCTACTGTGTAAATTGCCATATTTTGTATACTCTAAATACTGCCTAACTCATCTTGAGAGAAGTCTGGCTGCTCAGCCACAGCTACCAGGTAAATCTGGGTGGTACAGACTGCTACCAATTGGGTTTACTGCAAACTCCTGTAGACTTAAATCTTTTGCAGTGGTCCCAGAGGGAACTGCACAGGTTTCTGCCTAACACTGGTGTACAGCGGTGGGATTTGTATCGAGTATACAGTTTAGAGTGCTTTTCAACACTTTAGGATAACTAACCACAAAGCTTAGCACTAAAAAGCAACTTTAAAAAAACATGTCTACTATGGAAGTTTACAGTCAAGAGTCCTTGTTAGGTGAAAATACTGAGAGTTTGAGAGCTCTCTGTAGACAAGAGAATCTTTCTGTAAGAGGCAAGAAAGTAGAAATGATAGCGAGATTGCTGGAAAACCAAAGTCTGGGTAATGGTCTCGAGGAACCAACGTCCCCAGCAAATGTAGAAAACAGTGATGATATTGATCTGAATCAAAGTATTGATAATGAGTCAGAAGAGGAAAATTAACCTAATGAAGTTAGCCACTCTGAGCCTCTGTCTGCCTTACCTACTGTACCTACGGGGCCCATACCAGGTCCCACATGTAACCCTGCTTATTTTGAACTTGAAAAAATGAAGCTCGAATTAGAGTACAAGCGTTTTTTAGCTCAATCTGAAAGAAACCAGGAGCTAGAGTTCAGAAGAATGAATGCCCAGGCTGAGCAGAAACAAGCTGAGTTAAGACTCAGAGAAATAGAACTTAATCATGCGTTGGAAATGAAAAAGTTGTCTGTGGAAAATGTTTCTCTCTCCTCTGGTTCCTCTAGAAGTTCCAGTCCCAAAAGACCCCGGATGCCTAAGGAATTAGTGGGTATGTATGAACCTAGATTGGATGTGTTGGATTGGTTGAAAATGTTTGAGTATAATCATGGGCTCCAGGACATCACAGGGAATGAGTTACTTCCCTGGTTGTTCTCTAGGCTCCCCCCTTTTGCAACTGATGTGGTAATGGAGTTGGGGAGGTGGATAAGAAGGATTATGAAAGTGTGAAACAAGCTTTGATAGCTAGATTCGGGAAGACCCCTTCCCAGTATCTTAAGAGGTTTAGAACCCTCAAAAAGCATGATGTTACCCCTTGGGCTACCTGCGTGAGTGAAGGGTTGAAAAACGTAGAGGGATGGATTAAGGGTTACAAGGTGAACACTTATGAGGGTATGAAGAATCTTTTTATGTTGGAGTCTATTTATGATGCCTGTTCTCCTGAGGTCAGACAGCACATGGCTGATTCGAAGGAATTGGATTTCAGGAAGCTAACTAAGGCTGCTGACTTGTGGGTTGCCAACAGGGCTAACCATAAGGATTCTGGGGCAACTCAGAAAAAGGATGAGGGAAAACAGCCTAAAAAAGACTCAAAAGAGAATTCTAATAACTCAAATTCCAAAGAGGGCCCCAAACAAAACCATAAGGGTAAGCCACAAGGAAAACCGCAGTAGAATACTGTACCGTCTGGTGCCAAACCAGAGGGAGGCCAGAACAAGCCACCATTCCAGAAAGCATTCGGCAAATGCTTTGTTTGTGGCTCTACTGACCAAGTGAAAGGAGATCCCAGATGCAAGGGTAAACCTTCAGGGGTCCAGCTTGTCTCCTTAGCCTTCGCTCCAGAGGAGGAAGTCCAAATGGCAAGTGGAAACTTTCTACTGCTGGCTGATGAACCCATTGGAGTCTCAGCCAGTGTTTCTTTAGTGTCTCTGAGTTTGTGGGAACAACAGAATTTAGATGTCTATAATTCTATCCCAGACAATACTAAAGAGTATTATAAGGACAGTGTCCAGGTGAATGGTCAGGAGACTCCTGCCATTAGGGACACTGGGGCCAGCATAACTGTGGTGGATAAATCTTTTTTTCAGGCTGAGGATGTTGCTAAGGCACTCAAACGCCTCACCAAGTTAGCTGGAGGGCCTGTGCAGATGCTTCCCCAATTACCAGTTCTCATCCAGTGTAATGACATGACTGTGAAGATACCTGTCAGCTTACAGAGTGAGGTACCAGGATGAGTTCTGTTGGGTAACAATTTAAAAACTCTCGGAGTTGTATCTCATATCCCCAGACCTCCTAGTAAACGGTTACAGGAGCTAACCAGACCTGCAAGGGAGAGAACCATGGGAGGTACTCCCGAGGAGATGATGAAGAAGGATATCACACCTGCTCCACTGGATTTGTCAGCTGCTGTCTCAAAGAAATCAGAAGCGAAAGGGAAACCTAAAACTTCGATACCGAAACTAGCAGCCAGCACTTCAGTGCAGCCAACAAGGACTTCCCCTCGGTTGTCCAAAGTTACACCCGTAACTCCCCCTCCAGCTGAGGCTGAGAGGGTGGTACAACCCTGTGTGGTAGAATTAGACTCTGAGGAAGAGCTAATGGAAGGCCAGGAACTCATTGGAGATCTGGATCCTGTTGACCATCCTAAGCTGCAGTCTTTACTGGCAGAAGGTGGACCCAACAGGGCGGACTTCAGTAAGGTACAGAGAGAATGTCCGACTCTGGAAGGTCTTCGCCACCAGGCAGAAGCTCAGGATGAAGGGCAAGAGCCTGGGAAATACAGGTTACACTGGGAAGATGGCCTCTTCTACAGTGAACCGACCGAGTCTGAACCTGGATACTACAAACGACTTGTAGTACCCCAAGAGAACAGACCACAGTTCTTGCAGTTAGCCCACGAGATTCCTTTGGCTGGTCACTTGAGTTTCAAGAAGACTAAGGAAAGGCTCTCTCTCTACTTTTATTAGCCAAAGATGGGGGCCGAAGTAGAAAAACACTGCAGGAGCTGCCACACCTGCCAGACCTCTGGTAAGGTTGGCGCCAAGAATGTGGCACCTTAAGTGCCTCTCCTAGTTGTGGGAGTCCAATTTGAGAGAGTAGGGATTTACATTGTTGGTCCCCTTGATCCTCCAACCTCCTCAGGCAAAAGGATTATATTTGTTGTAGTAGACCATGCTAATAGGTATCCTGAGGCAATTCCTATGAGGACTGTTACAGCTCCGGCTGTGGCTAAGGCCCACCTTGGTATTGTTACCAGGGTCGGGTTTCCTAAGGAAGTAATCTCTGACAGGGGGTCAAACTTTATGTCCCACTACATGAAAGCCATGTGGAAAACCTGTGGAGTTACTTACAAGTTCTCAACAGCTTACCACCCACAAACCAATGAGTTGGTAGAAAGGTTCAACCGAACCATGAAGAGCATGATAGGTGCTTTAGAGGACCCCCTTAAACGAAAGTGGGATCTTCTACTGCCATGCCTTCTATTTGCTTATAGAGAAGTCCCTCAGGAGGGAGTAGGTTATTCTCCCTTTGAGCTTCTCTATGGTCATCCCGTCAGAGGTCCATTGGCCCTGATTAAGGAGGGGTTGGAGAGTGCTCCTTCCCCCAAGCCAGTCAGAGTGACTGACTACGTGATAGGTCTCCGGAGGAGAATGTCACACATGATGGCAAAAGCGAGCGATAACTTGAAAGCTGGACAAGCTTTGGTCAAGCACTGGCATGATCAAAAGGCTAACATGGTTGAGTTCACTCAAGACCAGCTAGTTCTCGTTTTGATCCCAACAGGCAGAGGGCCTTGCAAGACAAATGGATGGGACCCTTCAGAGTTGTGGGTAAACTCGGAGAGGTCAACTATCTGGTGGACTTGGGCAATCCCAAGGAGGCTCCGACAGTCTTCCACACCAACCAACTCAAAGCGTATGTCTCAAGACCTGATGTAGGAGCGTTGCTTCTAGCATCATCAGAGGAAGAAGAAGAGAGTGAAGCTCTTCCGGATCTCCTCAGAGGCTTACCTTTAGACGAAAAGATTGAAGGAGTAAATCTCTCTTCAAATCTCACACCTGAGCAACAAGAAGAGTGCAAGTCTATGTTGAATCAGTTTGCCTCTCTGTTCTCACTTTCACCAGGCTTGACCCCTTGGGGCCAGCATGACATACTCACTGGTGACTGTCTGCCAGTCAAAAGCATAGGATACAGAATGTCAGAAAACGTACAAACCCACATCAAAGGTGAGGTCAGCAAGATGCTTGATCTCGGGGTAATAGAGCCCTCTACTAGTCCATGGTCTAGCCCAGTTGTGTTAGTGCCAAAGGCAGGATCTAAAGAGCTTAGATTCTGTGTGGACTATAGAGCTCTTAACGCAGTCACCAAGACTGAAGCCCACCCTTTGCCAAGAACAGATGAGTTGGTGGATAAACTTGGTTCAGCCAAGTTCCTCAGCACATTTGACTTGACGTCAGGCTATTGGCAAATAGCCCTGACAGGCCATGCCAAGGAGAAAACTGCATTTTCTACCCCAGTTGGCTTATACCAGTTTAAGATAATGCCTTTTGGATTGAAAAATGCACCTGCTACATTTCAACGGATGGTAAATCAGGTTCTGAATGGGATGGAGGACTTCTGCATGGCATACTTGGATGACATAGCAGTGTTCAGCAATTCCTGGGAAGAACATGTAACCCACCTAAGAGATGTTTTGCAGGCTCTTGGACGAGCCAATCTGACCATAAAGGCGAGTAAATGCCAAATTGGACAGAGTAAGGTAGTCTATCTTGGACCTGGGGTAGGAGGTGGAGAAATAAGGCCTTTGCTCAGTAAGATTGAAGCTGTGCAAAATTGGACAACACCTACTACTCAGACCCAGGTGTGGGCCTTCTTAGGTCTCACCGGGTATTACAGGAATTTCATTGAGAACTATGGGACCATAGCTTCTCCTCTGAATGTCATCTCCTCTCCAAAATTCCCTAAAAAGGTTAGATGGAACGAGGAGTGCAATCAGGCCTTTGAAAACCTGAAAAAGGCTCTTTGCCAAGCCCCAGTACTCAGAGCTCCTGATTACCACCAAACTTTCATTGTGCAGACAGATGCTTCAAATGTAGGGATAGGTGCAGTACGCAGTCAACTGGATGGGAAAAGTAGGGAGCACCCCGTTTGCTTCATCAGCCGCAAGCTGAAGGATCCTGAAACAAGCTGGGCAACAATCGAAAGAGAATGCTTTGCTATCGTGTGGGCTCTGAAGAAGTTTAGGCCATACTTGTATGGGTCTACTTTTGTCATTCAGAGTGACCACCAACCCTTGAGATGGTTAATGCAAATGAAAGGGGAAAACCCAAAACTACTGAGATGGTCAATCTGCCTGCAAGGGTTTGATTTCACCATTGAGCACAGGTCAGGGTGTCACCACCAAAATGCTGATGGTCTCTCTAGGATGTGTGTCATCGACTAGAGGTATGAGATTCATCCAGGAGTGGATTAAATCCTCCTGTCCCTTAGTCTGGGGGGGGGGGGAGTGTTAGGGATAATTCTCTGTTTAGGCTGAATTTCCTAACCTAGTGAGTCCCCCAGCAGCTTTGCTGGATTTCTGGAGTTTGTTTTTTCCATCCTGCCAAGAGTGAGACTCTTTTCTCCCACTCTTGGACATGATTTATGGTTGATTCCTTTGAATGTCAATGTGTTCTATGGGCTATGGGGTCTTTTACACCATAGGGTCTCATGTATTTTACTATGTGTGTTACACCGCACCCTCCGTGCCGTAACACTGGGGTGTCCTAGGTGACCCCCACCATAGACTCCATACCCTGGGACTGACTACTGTCTCCCAGGGCATTTAAAGTCACCATTGGCTTTACTAGACCTAAATTTACTAACAGAACCAGTACAGACCATCCTATTGTGGACGTACTGTTAGGGGTAATCCGATTACCCCTAGGTCTGTTGTTCGAGGGGGCACTGTCCCGTCCCCCCTCGTCGAGTTTTGGGTGGTGGCAGTGGATACTACTTTTTATATTTGACTGAGAATATATTCCTATGGGATTCTTCCCATTGTTAGAGGCTAATACTTTTTCACGGTGTCCAGTCAACTCGTCGAAAAAAAACTGGTCGACTGCAATTTGGTCGACGCAATTTGGTCGAAAACCAAATGGTCGAATTTTTTTTTTATTTATATATTTATTTTTTGGGTTTTCGTTTAGTTAAAAAAGGGGTTTTTAGAGAAAAAAAGGGGGTTGGGGGGGGACCCCCCCCAAAAAAAAAAAAAAAGGGTTAAAATAAAAAAAAAAAAAAATTCGACCATTTGGTTTTCGATCAAATTGGTTCGACCATTTGTCTGGTCGACCAATTTTTTTCGACCAAATGACTGGCAACCCTTTTTCACCTTAGTCTCTAACATACTGCCGGTTTATTTGTCTTAAATGAATCCACTGGTTGGTAATTTCTGCCAGAACTCGGTTTTTAAAATGGCGTATGTGTTCGCCTCTGTAACTCCGAACCAAAGGTTCAGCCCTTTGTTCCACTTTTGGCGGGCTTCTGCACAGAAGCCCTTCAGAGTGGTACCATTCGGTCTGGGTACCACAGGGGGTGTGGGAGGGGTTTTAGGCACCCTGGACTGAGTTGCCTTGCCAACTCAAGTCGCACTCTGGTGTGATTGGCCCAAGTGGTGAGCCACCCCGCTCACCACTCAGCGTGTTTTTATTGACAGCTAGGCTGAATGAATGGGGGTTTTCTGCATAAAAGCAGGGCTTTTGGGACTGGATCTTCAGAAGTCGCCACAGGACCTAAGAATCCGACGAGGGTAAAGCTGAGCCGACCTGCAATGACGACACCTCCGGTGGAGCCCTGCTGAACCGACTCACCACTTCCCGACGACAGAGGAGATCTCCCTGCCGGAGAGTCTTCTTCCCCTGACTGGTGGGAACAACCAGTCCCTTGCTTTTTCTTCGCTCCCAGGACGTAGTGGTCGAATTGCCCGTGCTGAGCACCCCGGCAACCAGATAGCCACTAACCACTGTACCGCGACCAAAAAGTGGTGCCTTGTGACGGAGCACTCCGTGGCTGGTCTCTTCCCTGGTGGTGCAATGATCTTCGCTTTCCTCAACGAGGAGAGAATCTCTTCTTCTGGCAAAGTCCTGACTTGCATCCACCACCAGGAACAACTGCCCCCGCCGGAGCTGTCTCTTCACTTACAAGGTACTGTGTCTGCCTGGCCTCCCTTGTGATGGTTAGCGTGAGGTGTCTTAAATCCTTACCTTTCCACTGGGTCGCCTCCAGACCTTCTTAATTTCTTGTTCTAACACTGGCCCAACCTTTCTGTGACATTTTGCTACAAAGACTTGAAGTGCATTTCCACTGTGATACTTTTGGGACATACCGCCTTGCCTCTCTCCGAGCGGGCCTGGCCTCTGCACTTTGTGATCTACAGTAGACCCTGCCTTACTTGTCTTGCATTTGCTTCGTAAAAGTGTTGGTACCGAGTTGGTTTCATACCCTGCCTTTTCTCTCCCGTTCTAACGAATATTAGAGTGCCATCTAGGTTAAAGCATTCACCTCTGTCTGCAAATAAGTGGTGCCGTGGAACCTAGACTTGTCGAAATATTGTTAGGGGATTGATATCTACTTATAGTAATTGTGATTGAAGTTGTTTGCCGTATTAGTGCCAGTGTGTTTTCCATAGATGTGTTTTTGAATAAATAATTATATATCTTTACACCCAAGCTCTGATCAGTGTCTGCTTGTTCTACTGTGTAAATTGCCCTATTTTGTATATTCTAAATACTGCCTAACTCATCTTGAGAGAAGTCTGGCTGCTCAGCCACAGCTACCAGGTAAATCTGGGTGGTACAGACTGCTACCAATTGGGTTTACTGCTAACTCCTGTAGACTTAAATCTTTTGCAGTGGTCCCAGAGGGAACTGCACAGGTTCCTGCCTAACACTGGCCACCTGGATGACAAGTCCCTGAGAACTAGTGGTTGAGATACCTTTTGGTTTCTCATGCTACACATTGGGCCTCATTACGAGATTGCTTTAACCCGCCATTGCCAATGGTGGGTTGCTGCCAACCCCATAACACCGAATCCGGAGCCTGAGTTCCTGGTGCCGCGGCGGGGGAAGTCAGGCGCTGGATTTTGCAAAGTCCCCTCTGGGAGTGGGTGGACGGAAGCACCGGCACCATTGCTGACAGTGCTGGTGCTTCCGTGATGACTCTGCCTACCAGGGCCGCTGCACCCGCCAGGGTCAAACCTATCAGGCGCAGTGGCCCCGGCAGGCAGACTCATATTGTGCCAGTCCGGAAAGAGGCACAATTTTTAGCTTTAGTTGTGATACAGACAAACTTTTATATTTTACTTCCTGACTCAGACTATCCTTAGTTTCTTTCAGTTGGGAAATCCCACCTCAGAATAGGCGAAGTTAGGCCTTCAACCATCCTGACATTTAAGTTAATAAACCATTTTTATTTGAACTTTGAAGCTGTTGTCAGTGTCTTGCTTCATAATGCCGTCACAAATGGTGTCAGGAGTTGGATGTGGCTCAACTGATACAAGTTGGGGGACTTCAAATTTGAGAAGCTAAACGCCAAAGCATCAGACCCATCAGTAGCCACCAAGTGTTCCATTGGGGTTGATATTTTCAGTAGTAGGGAGGAGATTATTCCCACAGGTGAAAGAAGAATGACACCCACTGATCTGATCCTAATCCTCCCCCGATAAATATATTATACTAGCACCTAAATCTGGGCTGGCATGGAGGTCTAGAATTGATGTATTAGCCAGAGTTATAGATTCAGACTACAGAGGTGACGTTAAGGTGTTCTTACAAAATCATGGGAAGGATCCATTCCTAATCCATCAAGGGGGTACAAGTGCTCAAGGGGTACTCCAGAAAGCAAAGTTCCCTCTGGTTAAGGAGGAACCGGGGAAAGAGGGAACCGATAGCGGTACACAATGTTTTTGAGAGGCAGATGAGACACCTGAGGCCCCTCCCAACCCCAAACCCAGACAAAATACAGAAGAAGAACCTGAGACACTTCCAGACCTAGCCTTCGCCCAAAGGAAGAACCAGTTACTGGCTTACTTGCTGAAGCATGTTTTCAGGTCCCATCTGAGCCAAAAGGTTCTGAGAAAGGCGCAAACTTTTTGTCCTTTTGAAGCATGTACTCTTATATAGAGGGGACACCACTTCTGAGGGTTTGGTAAAAGCACAATTGGTTGTACCTAAGTGTCATAAGCAGGTGGTCTTAGAAATAGATCATTAACATTTGCCTTGAGGTCATCTGGGAAATGCCAAAACCCAGCCCCAAAAAGCAAATAAATGTTACTGGGCAGGAATCCATGCTGGCATAAAACAATTTATTCAAGCTTGTGAGATCTGCAAGAAGACCAGAACTCGTATACCACCACCTGTTCCCTTAAATCTATTGCTAATAATTGGGATTCCATTCTCGAAAATTGGTATGGAGATTGTAAGGCCCTTAGAAACTTCCAAATTGGGAAATAAATACATTCTAGTCATCATGAACTATGCTACATGATATCCAGAGGTCTTTCCCCTGAGAGCGAGCACAGCAAATTATGAAGCACCTGCTCCCTTTCTTTTCCTGGGTAGGGTTTCTGAAGGAAATATTAACTGTTCAGGGCTCTACATACATTAGCAAACTTAGGGACAGGTTAAACAACTGCTATACATCACTACACTACAAACACAAGTGTGCAATCACCAGACAGATGGCCTAATGGAAAGATTTAATAAAACCCTAAATATCATACTGAAATTGGTGGAACAGGATAGTAAGAACTGGGATAAAATGATCCATGGGCCCTGTTTGCAGTTAGGAAAACCCCTTAGGCTTCCATTGGCTTTTCCCCTTTGAACTACTGTATGGATGGGAACCCTGGGATGACCTGGATATGTTAAGAGAAACTTGGGAAGAGAGAGAAGAAGCCCCAATTCCCCTCTCCCAAACTCCAGATAGGCTTAAAGAACACATGATGGCTGTTAGATCTTTAATACAGGCTCACATGGTTAAAGCACAGGAACAATAGAAGACCTCCTTTGATGTAAATGTCTCTTTAAACCCCTTTTCCATAGGTCAAAAGGTGCTGGTACTCTTGCCCACTTCTGAAAATAAACTTATATATAAATGACATGGACCATATGAGGTTCTGGAACAAATGGATATGTGTAATTGTTCAATCTCACAACCAGACTGTCATCTTAAAACCCAAGTCTGCCATATACATTTTCTAAAGGAATGGAAAGAAAATCCTTTGGAGTCCAATGCCATCATATTATCCTGTCTATTACCACAGGATATGGATAATACTGCTCTATTTTCACCTGATCTTAGTAACAACCAAAAACAGCATCTATATGACTGTATAAGACAGTTTACTGACGTGTTTAGAGAGCAGCCCAGAAGAGTGAAGGTTATTTATCATCGTATCCGTACTCCCAAAGGCAAAGTGGTACATTTGAAACCTTGCCGATTACCTGAGTCTAAAAAGAATCCATCACCCTGGAGGTCAATACCATGCTTGAGGTCAACATCAACAAGCCTTCTAATAGCCCCTGGTCCTCCCCTATCGTGTTGGTGGCAAAACCTGGTGGCAGTTGGAGATTTTGTATAGACTTTAGAAAGGTGAATGCCATCCCTGCCTTTGACGCTTACCCAATGTCACATATCGACAATCTTATTGACTGGCTGGGTAATGCTGTCTACCGTTCCTTCCACAATAGATTGCACTAAAGGATACTGGCAGGTTCTGGTGCATGAACCTGACAATGAGAAAATGGCCTTTGCTACTCCCATGGAACCATTTCAGTTCACATTTCTTCCATTTGGTCTATATGGTGCTCCTGCAACATTCCAGAGAATGATGGATAAAATCTTACAACCATTCTCGGAATTTTGCAGAGCCTATAAGGATGACATAGTGATACATAGCTAGACCTGAGAAGATCACCTGTACCATCTTGACACAGTTGTGAGAGTATTAAGGAAAGCTGGTCTGACCGCTAATCCCAGAAATTGTAAACTAGGCTTATCTGCAGCAAAGTACTTGGGGTTCTTTGTGGGTAATGGCACTGTCCATCCACAACAGGAGAAAGTTAGAGCAGTTCTCGATACCCCCCCCCACCAAAAACTAAGAAAGAGCTGAGGGCCATTTTGGGGATGATCGGTTACTACCGCTGTTTCATTCTAAATTTCTCCAGTAAACCTCACGATTAACCGACAAGTTGAAAAATGCTGACCCCCAAAAAGATCGAATGGGAAGAGGAAGACGAAATCTGTTATACAACCTTAAAACAGACCCTATGCCTGACCCCCATTTTCAAAGTAGCAGACTCTACTAAAGAATTCATCCTCCAGACTGATGCTTCCTGGGAGCCGTCTTATCTCAAGATCACAACGGATTAGAACACCTGATATTATACATCAGTCGGAAGTTGTTCCTTTGAGAGAACAAATACTCAGTCATCGAGTTAGAGGCATTAGCTAATCAAATGGGCAGTGTTACATCTTAAATACTATCTCTTGGGTTTTGACTGATAACAGATAACATCCCTTTGGTGTGGATTAGTCAAAGGAAGGAATACAATCCTAGGGTTATGCAGTGGTTCTTAGACCTTCAACCCTACTGCTTCAGAGTGCAACACTGGAAGGGCCTTGAGCAGTTTAACTTGTTAAATGTTTGCAGGTGTATAAAAGATGGAGTCAGAGAGAACAGAGAGAGACTAGCAGGGAGGCCTGTAGAAGGAGAAATCCTGGGGAGTACAAGGCAGCCAAGGGTGGTTCTGTCGGGAAACCACGATGCCAGCGAGAACTAGAAGAAACTGTGGCGCCAGGGCCAGGAATGGCATTGCAAGGGCTGCAGTATTGGGAGCTGCACTTTTCGATGCCTGCATCAGGAGCTGTGTGCCAGAGAAGAGGTCCAGTCTGTAAGTCACCAGTAGTGTCCGCAAAATGCAAGCTGAGCTGCCGGCAATCCATATAGAGAGAGAGAGAGAAGCGAACTGCGAGCGGGGTAAGTGTATGCGGAGCAGAGCAAGAGGTAACAGCTGCCCAGAGGAGACGCTGGAGACCGGTGAGTGAGGAAAAGGGAGCACTAAAAAATTGGGGCACTCCTAGGGTTGTTTGGTGGCAAAATGAACGAGAATAAATGTGCAAGATACAGTGAACCAAAGTAAATGGTTTTTGATGATTACTGCAGTGTGAGCAAACAAGAACTGGAACTATTGAAAACCCAATTGAATGAGAGTTTTTGGTGAACATATGAAAGCTTTTAAGAAACCAATTTGCAAACAACAAGTTGGTATGAAAAGCGAATAATTAAGAGCAAATCTGATGAAAAGCAATGTGAAGCAAGAATGGAACATGCTAAGGAGTGTGAAAGCAAGGTGGTGAAGGGAAAGGAGCACCACAAAGTGAACTGTATAACTATACCTATGGTGGAAAAGTCCAGAGACTGGCAAAGAGTGAAACATGTTGTGGCAAAGCCAAAAAGCTGGCAAAGAGAGAGCCAAGTAACTGTGAACCAGAACATAGGTGCAGCTATAGAAGAACCTGTGTGCGCAAGCAAGCTTAGGGTGACCAGTTGCGTGACCTGTTATGGGTGTGCCATGTGATCTGTGTGGTCCGACAACTGCGCCTAGACTGGGTATACCCTATCTGTGTATTTGGGAAAGCCAAAGAAATATATAGAAAGTAATTACAAGTGCCTGAAAGAGATTGCTGAAGTGAAGCAGAAGGAAGCAATCTGTATGAACTATCAATAACTAGAAGGAGTATAAAGTTGTCCTGGAACTGGTTTTTGAATATTGAGAAACTGACCTTAAAATACAAGTTGTCAAACTGAGCAGGCCGGTATCTTGGGGAAGGAGAATCCTGAGACTAACTTTGAACTGTGTTGTTTCTTGGGGAAAGCAACCCCGAGATCTCCTTGTGGAACTGTGTTGTCTTCTTTGGGAAGGAAACCGCAAGATTCCTTTTGAGACTTTGTGGAACTGTCTTGAACTTGGAGAAGGTTAGCTGAAAAGTAAGCCCAACTCTAGAAGAAGTTTGGAACTTTATTTGGAACTCTATTTCTTTTATTGATGACAACCCTACACACATTGTTTAGCTTTAGTTTTAAGGGCAAGTATAGGTTTTGGACACAGACAGACTTTTAAGTTGAACTTCCTCAATTAGACTATCATTGCCTTCTT
Source organism: Ambystoma mexicanum (assembly GCF_040938575.1). Classification (NCBI taxonomy): domain Eukaryota; kingdom Metazoa; phylum Chordata; class Amphibia; order Caudata; family Ambystomatidae; genus Ambystoma; species Ambystoma mexicanum. The sequence goes on along the minus strand of NC_090935.1, from coordinate 1,295,934,173 downwards.
TAGGTAGGAAAATCCCATCATAACATAGGGCAAGTTAGGCCTTCAACCATCCTGATATTTATGTTAATAAACCATTTTTGAAACATTTTGAATCTGTTGTCTGTGTCTTGCTTCGTGATGCCTTCACAGTGCATGGACCAGCTTCGATCCATCGTGAAAAAGGACTTACGACTACTAGCATATACCTGTAGTCCTTACAAATGTTGATCATAACCACACAGTTGATATGCAAATGCTGAAATAGTCCTGTGGAATGAGATATTGCGCCTCTCACTGTTCTCAGGGTGTGGCAATGAGTGAATTTCTGACAGATCAAATAATTAAAAACAAAATTTAAGAAATGCTCACTCAAGTTAGGGATAAACCATTCCTCCGAAATTAGTACTGCAAGACATTCCCTTGTTATGTGTGCTGGTTAGTGCAACTGCTCTTGCACTACTGTAAGCAGCCCTAGGGGTATATACTTGTTTTCCTGGTTATGTCCTTCTGCCACATTGTGTCTGTGGGGGACAATGAGCAACCCATTATTTTCCTCAACTCCTGCTCTTCTGGTGGTGCACCCCGAATAACTCAATAATTTGTAATATTGGTAGTGTATTAAAGCCCTCCTTCATCTCCATGTTGAATGCACGTATATATTTGTTTGGTGCATTCGCAATGTCAGATACGTCTGGAACGTATGCTGCTGTTTTCGCTTCTAGTTCAGCGGCCTCATTGCCACGAGAAATCAAGTCTGCACCTCTGGTGTGTGCTGTGCACTTCACCACTGCGATAGCCGATTGAAGTTGAAGTGCATCTATGAGCCTGTCTAGTAATTGCACATGCTGGACTGGTGTGCTGTCTGCATGCAGAAAGCCCCTCCTTTCCCAAGGTACTGTTGATGTCACTTAGGTGGAGTCGAAATGCACTGTTACCGCCTCATCTCCATGCGCTTCAAGTGCTAATATCAATGCTATTTACTCTGCTGCTTGTGCTGAAAAATGCGCTGGCAATCTCGCGCTTGTCACTATTTCAAAGCTGTGATTCTCTCTTGTCTTCACCACTGCTGTTCCACTATAGCACTTGCCCACCCTCTGATCTATTGAAGACGACCCGTCAATGAAGAGAATGATCCCCCCTGCTCGGGCATTTTTCCATGACATGGTGTACCTCATCATGATACTCAGTGTAGTTGGTTTAATTGTGCACATAATCTCCCTCTTTCTCTGGTTCTGCTATGAATCTGGCTGGGTTTACCACTAGACATCTGAACATTTTGACCAATGGACTTGATATGATTTCTTTGTAACCTGATGCTCTGTGTGTGGTCAATGTACTTTTGGGCATATAACGTAACAGCACAACCCATAGATATACTGGCAGATTTCTCAATTGCAAAAGCTGCTGCAGCCAATGCTTGCTCACAGGGATAATGGCCATTCTTTTCTGGATCTAGGATTCCACTGTAAAATACTAATGGTGTGTGTCCCATGGTGGATTTCTGTTCGAGGAAAGCCATCATCACCTCTCAATTTGAATGAACAAAACAGAAAGAAGTCTGCATTGTAATGAGGGATCCCTAATACTTGGGAAGTACTTATTGCTAGCTTCAATTCTTCAAAGTCTTCTATTATTTCACCCGTCCAGGCTATGTCACATTTGTCCTTCTGTGCTTCTTTTAGTCCTTTCAAAAGTGGCCTGACATACGTGCTGTAGTCAAAGACCCATGCCCTACAGTAATTGCAAAGGCCTAGGAATTGCTGTAATTCTTTCAATGTTTCTGGACTGCACGTTTTCATGATTGCCTCTACTCTTTCATGTGTCTGTTTCCTCCCTTCCTGTGATATTAACTGGCCTATGTACAGGACCCCTTCCTGACAACAGTGTAGTTTCTCTTTGTCCATTTTATAAACCTTTGCTTCCAGTACTGTCATCAGTTTCACTGAGTCTCTCCTGCACTCTTCCTCTGTGGTGCTATACATCAATATGGTGTCCACATATTGGATGACCGCGCTGTTAAGTTGTACATTCCCTAAGTCCATCTGAAGCACCCTGTTGAAGACCAAGTACTCATGGGGTAAACAGGAATGTTGCAATTAAATCCCACGATAAGTGAACTCTGTCAAATACTGAGAATATGGATGCAAGGGAATTGAAAAGAAGGCATTCTTTAAATTAATCACTGTAATTGTAAAATATTTAGCTTTAAACAGGATGTTACATAGTATTGTAGCACTAATGGAATTTCTGCCTCAACAATATTTTTCAAAGGGCATACATACTGTATAAATCTCCACAACCATATGTTGCCTTTTTGATCGGATACACAGCTGTGTTGCACATTGATTCTGAAGGTACTAATATCCCCTGTTGCACCAAAGCAGTGATGGGATGGTTTCATAGATACCCTCATCAGCTACCTTTGAAATGGGATACTGCTTTTCCCATGGTAATATGGCTCCTTCCTTCAGTTTAATTTTAAATGCCCCTACTCCTTTTCGTAGACCAAACTCATACGGGCTGTGGATCCACAGTGTTCTCGGCACATGTGAAAAATCTTTTTGAAGAAAGGATGGGACTTTCCTCACTAATGACATTCTCTGAGGGATTTCCCTGTTCTTGAGTTGTAACTGATATGTGAGAATGATGCTAAACATTACTTTTTCATCTGAGTATTCATCTGTAAACAATTTTCATCTGTCAGTCAGTCAATCTTTCTGCCTCATCAAACAATATCACTGTGTGCCAATTTACCCCATCATTGGCCCTCATTACGACCCTGGCGGAAAGCGACTGACCGGACCGCCACAGCGTAAATAGCGTTTCCGCCAATGCACGATGGAGCAAAGTGCGGCCCATTCCGACCCATCGGGCGCGAGCACCACGCCATGGCGGAAGTGCAAAGTCCGCGATGGCGGAAATGACCCCAAAACGGGCCACACCGCCGCCGTACGGCGCCCTAGGTGCAATACCGCCACCCATCACAGCGGACACCGCAGTGTGCGCCTACCGGAAAGTACGGTGACCGGAAATATACGGAAACGGAAGTTAAAACATGGGCCCGGAACGGGAAACATCCTGCCGTACACCTATAAAACCACTAAAACCACACAACCACTAAAATCACTACCCTGAGACACATCCCAACCCGTCATCCACCCTAGCGAAACCAAGAAAAATGGGAAAAGTAGCGAAGAAAGCGTGCGACCGCAAGCGGCAGGTCCACTTCTCCCGTGAGGAACTCACCGTGCTAACAGAGACCCTCCAGGAGAATGCTGCCGTCGTCTTCTGCACGCAAATGACCAGGACGGCACTTGCAAACAAGAAGGCCATATGGGCTCTGGTGGCACAGCGGGTAAGTGCGGTGGGGACCGCACCCCGCACCCCACAGCAATGCCGTAAGCGATGGGACGACCTGCGGATACGCGTCCGCAGCATACTCTCTGCCAACCGCAACATTGCCACAGCCACCGGGGGAGGTCCTGAATCACCCATCAAGTTGACCCCCTGGGAAGAAATCTGTGCCTCCACCATCGGAATGGAGAGCATAGAGGGAGTCGGAGGGATGGAGAAAGGAGTGCAGACATCCGAAGATTCAGGTAGGTGGCCCAAATAAAACAATGCCAAATCCACAAAGTCCATCCATGTGAAGTACCATGCGTCCACATAGTGCAACAGAAACTCTGATAGCGCACGTTAAAACCCACAATAAATACATAAATAATTAAAAACCCCTAAAACACCCACTACACGTGCAGCAGGCACACCCTAACTGCAGGCTGCCAAACAAGCGCACTTTAAAACTCACAATAAATACATAAATAATTAAAAACCCCTAAAACACCCACTACACGTGCAGCAGGCACACCCTAACTGCAGGCTGCCAAACAACTGCACCCTCACTCCACACACAAATGAGAGCACCTCCAAGGCCCCGACCCAAATCACCCTCAGGTACCACCCCAATGCATGTGATACAATGCCATTCCAATTCCCACAGACCCATCAATAACCCTCGCCCTCCTTTACTCCACCACAGGGTCCGATCCAAACGACGAGCTCCAGGACACCCCTACCAGCACACCTGCAAAGAGGGCCAAGACCGACGGCCAAAGACCCTCCACCTCAGCTGCACGCATCAAGACACGGCAGCAGCACAAATCAGGTGGCAGCACAGAGGAGGGAACATCAACAGGCACCCCAGCAGCCAGCATGCCCACAACACCACCACCACAGGTCCCCCCAACGGATGCCACAGAAGGCACTGCCTCCGGTGGCAGCAGCACCATAGGTGACACCCCATTGATGGCAGCATGCTCCGACACAGAAGACGGGGATGTCGAAGTCAGATCCATCCATGACCTGTCCCAATCCCCCTGTCTGTCCCATCCCGTACAACATGAGGATACCACGCAGGGGCACCCACAAGACGACGACTGGCCATCCCCCACAAGCCCTGTGGCAAGGCAACATGAGGACAACAGCCCCTCTGTGACACCCCCGCAAATGGCCATGGCCCAGCAGAGGCAACAGTCCCTCGACCAGTTAATCGTGCAACAGCAGCAACTGGCCACGCTCCTCAAGGACCATGCCGATGAATGTGGGGGCACCAAGGCAGACATAGAAACATCAACTGAGACACTTAGGGCAGAAATGGAGAGAGGTACAGAGACACTAAGGGCACAAATGGAGAGAAGCACCGAGAGCCTGAGGGGGGAACTGCATGCGACGTCCAAGGACGTATGTGCCGAACTTGCCGCAGTGCGCCGTGTGCTCACTGAGCTCTCGCAAACCCTTAGGGACATGCATGGACGTGAGCAGGCAGAGACATCATCCGTTGCAAGTTCCGTCCAGGGCAGCCCCCAACGTAGATCTGGGAGGAACCTGCGCTCCACAGGCAGGGGTGCCCCTGATACCCGCAGAGGGGGCTTGCAATAGCGACTGCCCACTGACAATGAGCATCCTTGGACACTGGTGTTCGGGGGGGAGGTAGGAGGGTGGAGGGGGTGTGTTGGGCTCACTTGGGTGGCGGGTCGATAGGGTGTACAACATGATATCACATATGCCATAAATAGTGCACGATCAACCAATGAGATGTGTGGACATTGATCTTTGTGTACTAGGCCATCATAGGCGTACAGTCCATATTGTGCATGTCCCAGACACACACAGTGCCACGAGTCCCGTGTCCATGTATCAGCCACCAGGCGTGAGTGCTAGAAGCATACATCAATGAGATGCTGACGAATGTCACGGCCCTCCGGTGCCTCGCAGACTCCTTGAGGTGCTGCCACATCCCCACCCTCATCATGACCATCATCAGGTGCTTGCAGTTCTGCGTCAGGGGGCATGGGCACATTTCTACGTACGCACATGTTGTGGAGCATGACACATGCCATCACCATCTTTGCAACCTTCTCATGGCGGTACAGGAGTGCCCCGCCAGACCTGCTGAGGCAGCGGAAACGACCCTTCAGTAGGCCGAATGCCTGTTCAATGACTACACGGGTACGTGAGTGGGCATGGTTGTAGTCCTCCTCATGCTGGTCCCGTGGGTTCCGGACTGGTGTGAGGAGCCATCTCTTCAGTGGATATCCAGCATCACCTGTATGTGGACGAGAAACGTATGATGTGGAATGCCATTGCTACGTACGCACACCCCCCCCCTTCCTGCCAGGTCATTGCCGCATCACATACCCCACATCATCTTGCATGAAATGAGACTCACCGAGTAGCCAGGATCTGTTCCCTGCGTGTCGCTCCATGTAGCGTGGTATTGTAGAGTTCCTCAAGACCATAGAATCATGGGTTGATCCAGGAAATCGGGCACAACAATGTGTAATGATCCTGTTGGAGTCACACACCATTTGTACATTCAGAGAATGAAATTGTTTTCGGTTGCGGTACTGGGCCTCCATGGCATGTGGGACGACCAATTCCACATGGGTGCAGTCGATGGCACCAATGCAACCCGGTATGCCGGCAAGTGCATGGAATCCCACTTTTGTGTTGGTAATTTCCTGCTCCGAGCGTGGTAGGGAGATGTAGTCGTCTGCGTGCTGCAGGAGGGCATCGAGCACTTGCAATAGTGTCCGTGAGAACAGTGGCTGAGAAATGCCATGCAACTGTCCGACTGTGTGCTGGTAGGTGCCTGTGGCCAGGAAGTGGAGTACAGACACCACCTTCAGTAGGGGTGGGATGGCGGTTGGGCTATCTATCATGCTGACAAGGTCAGCCTGTGTCATGTCCACAATGGCGGCTATGGTGTCCCGGTCCAGACGGTAGAGGGTGTGGATCTGCTCATCAGTGAGGTTGAACGGATGTGCTCGGAGGCGTGGGATTGCGGGCTGCCTGCGTGGTGGTAGTGGCTGTGCTGGCGGCCCTTGCTGGCCCTGCCTTGGCCTCCTCCTCCTCCTGCGTCTCCTCCGTGCGGCCGGTAGTAGTTGGTGTTCGTCTTCTTCTTGGAGTTGGAGTACTTGCAGTGCTATCAGGTCCCCCAGGGCCAACATCGCGAGTCCTGCCGGTAGCATTTCGGTGTGGTTGTGGGAGGAGACATGCTGTGCAATTTATGTGTTTTCAGGCTGAATGGCCTCCACCTGTGGTGATTCATTCCACCTGTGCAAACTGCTCTCCCCTTTGGCCGAGCACGTCCCGCGCACAACGCTGCAATTCGAGTAATGGCATCTTGCTATTGCAATCATGTATTTGTACCCGATGGCCGTGTAACATTGGTTGATATGTTCATTCTGCTGTGGTCCCATTGGTTCACATACTATCTGTGCAGTCGCTAACAGAGTTGTGAAGGGTCAGTGGAACGTAGTACTCGAGTAACGGTGGGCCCTCATTCATCACTGTACCGAGTTGCAACGACGGGCGGGGCGTCCCATTCGTGGGTGAAGGCAGTTGCCATTTTCACACACAGCCGCACTCGATGGATTAATTAGTGTATTCAAACGGCCACAGATGCCTCTTCGATGTGATGTTGCAAATGAGGAATTCGAAGGGTGGCGCTTTCGGTTTCCAGCTAGCGGCGAGGAGATGCCCACAGGTCTGACTGCAAATATAACGTTCTATTGTTTAATGTCCTTGGGACAGGGGCCATGGCGAGAATGCAATGATTGATATGAATGGTTTGGGATGCGCAATAGCGACGTGGGCGATGAGGCCGGACGTTCCCAAATACATGTTACTTCACTACACTGGAATTACGGGCTGGGGCACTGTGGATTTTGCAGGCTGCATTACGCACAGACTCAATGGATATTTCTAATGTTATGTGAGTAAATATTCAGGCGTTTTAATCCCGGGATGAGGGAATGATGTATGGATGCATGGGCAGGTGATTTGATACAGAGTTTGCCATGTACAGGCCTTCTTGGGATCTATCCGCCTCCCCTACGCTATGAGATGAAGGGCTGCCATAGTGGGACCATCGTCTATCTGGCCTTGTTGAGCCCTCCCTGTCTCGACGCGCCCTCAGACACTTGTGTCCATGCACGTTACCAATCCCATCAGATGGATTCTGTTTTCACAGGCGCATGCACAGGTACACTCGTTTGTGATGGTGTTTACACCTCGATATGGATAGTTATGAGTCGCAAGTGGTTTTTGGGTGGTGATGGACCTTTGGAGTGGGCTAGCATGCATGTGGCTGTGGATTTAGTGTGATCATTGCAGTGAGTTGTTGGAATGTAGTACTGATGGCCATTCTGTTCTTTTTCTTTTCTTTTGGTTGACAGGTATCTCCTCCCCTTTTGCCACTGCCATCTGTATGCCACTCCTGCAGATGGGTTTTACTCCCGACACCTGCTGCTTCGTGTTAATCAGTGGAGCAGCATTACGATCTTATGGGACGATCGCCAATGGGCCACATGCCCTTACGCAGTACTGGTGGCTCGGAGCAACATTTCGGCCTTTCAGCTGGACTAGTGCCTCCCCATTGGGACGGCCCTGCGGTTCTGTGCGCTTCCATGTTGCCTTTTCGTACGTGAATGTGGCTCTGTGTACCATGAGGGAACAGGGCGTCACACAAGTAGTGGCTGGTCATTTCTTGCGGATGCAGCCCACAATGGTGAAATGTGTTTTGGAGTTCATGGCCTGATGGCTGTATGGGCTTGGTGATTTTGATGTGCATTAAATTTCTATTCTGATTTGGCCCGTGTAGCGTTCTTCTTTGCAAGTGATGTGGCATATGCCTATTTGGGGGGCGATGTATTGTGAGGAGATCTACACTGGGTTCCAGCTTCGGAGTTTAGTTGCGTGGTACTGTGCTGGGCGCGTTTGCCTACGAAGCCCGTGCGGTCAGGGATGGGGGCTGCCAATATGACTGTTTGAGTGATGTCATGCTCAGGGGCGGGGGATTGGGTTTTGTGTAACAGATGCCGGTCAGCCAGGTGGACTGGTGGAATGATGTGATTTTCGGAATATTGCTGGTCACAGGTGCCTGTGTTTGCGTGCGTTTCTTGGTGGGGGACTGTGGTCATGTCCATTGGGATGGCTTCTGTATTCGTGCCATCTGTGCCCTGCAGCTCCCATTGGCCCCTGTTGTGTTTCTTTTGTTCGTTGGCATGCATGGGTGACTTGTACATTTCAATGGTTGCATTGTGACTTCATTGCACCTACGGGGAGTTGTACTTTGTGGGCAGGGAGCGGTGTACGGGCACTCAGTGGGGCCGTTTACGGTTGATTCGCGATGCCGTACTTCTCACCATGGCGGAATGGTGCATTCCGCCATGCTTGGTGGCGTTAGGTACATGTCCGCTAGGGTCGGAATTGGCGTACCCTTGCGCCATGGTGGTGTTTACGGTTTGGCATGGCGCGCGCGCGCGTGCTTGGTGCAGTTAGCGTTGGCGTTCACTACGGTGTCGCTAATGGCATCGCACTTTGCGGTGACGGGTCATAGTCGCACCGAGCGCTATTCGATGGCGGTATTGCATTTCCGCCATCGTTTTCCGAATTCCGCCAGGGTCGTAATGAGGGCCATTGTCTATTCCATGCAAAATGATTCTATCTTCCCTTACTATTTCTGCTTCTAGCTCAAATGTGATTTTCTGCCCTTCTTCCACGTCCATGGGTACTTCTGGTCGAAACAAAAATTCTGTTGGTAACCTCAATATTTTATCTTGTATTCTTGGGAGCCATGCTAACAATATGTGTACCCCATAAAGGAATACGTCCGGGTTTAATGGCACTCCTCCTGGTGCTTTCTGCCTATAAAATGCTGTTATGAATTCTTGTGCATTCACATAGTGGGTCCCTGGGGTAGAAAATGTTATACCTGTAAGGAACTCACTGTGAATTATTTTATAAAGATGGGCACCTAGTTAATGCCTTGCTCTACCCAGGTAGGTAAAGGTTTATCGGACACAATTGAGCAAGGTCATGAAAACCCACAAAAATGCTGAGAGACCTCCAGGTCGACCCATCGTGTCGGCCTGTGATTCCATTTTTGAACCATTGTCCCTCTACACAGATTTCTTCTTGAAACCATTGTTAATCAGATGGCCTCTTTTCTCAAATACAGCACTGACACCATCCTCATGCTGAATAACGTCATCATGGAACAAGATTTACCACAATTATATCTTGGTAACAATGGACGTTGAGGCCTTATACACTTCTATACATCAACGAGAGGGTTTAGAAGCCCTCAAGACATTTCTTGAGAAAAGAGTGGAGACCATCTCTACTCCCACCATCTTTATACTTGAATGTGTCGGGCTGTCTATGTCCGAGAACTTTTTCCTATTTTGTGATCAACTATACAAGCAGCTAAAAGGGGTCAGCATGGGGGCCACCTTCGTCCCTGACATAGCCAATCTCTATATGACACAATATGAAACCGATTACATTACGGCTCAACTTAATCCTTACAGAGAGAATATCCTTATATGGAAGCGATATATAGATGACATTTTTCTTATATGGCATGGTAACCAACAAGATCTTGCCACATTACAACAATGGCTGAACCAGTGCAACCAACATATACGCTTTACAATGCAGTGGGATTTTCATTGCATTGATTTCTTTGACTTACATATCTTCAGGTGAGGCAATTCCCTGAAAACTGAATCATACCGTATGCCTACAGATCGCAACACACTTCTGCACTTCGGAAGTTACCAACCAGAAGACCTGAAATACAAGCCACTGTACGGCCAATTTCTACAGGTCAGGAGGAACTGTACTGACGCAAACACCTACAACAAACGCACCCTTGATCTACAAAAATGTATACTACATAGAGGGTACCCTAAGAAAGCGGTTAAAAATGCACAAAAACGTGCAGCAAACACAGACTGGACTATATGTCTAACCAAGAAAGCCAAGAAAGACCTAGATAGACTTGTATGCATGACTACCTAGAGTCCACTAAGCAATCTTGTGAGAAACACGATCAAGAAACATTGGCAGTTCATAAAGAATACTGGGACCGTGAATAAAACACCACTGTTTGCATTCAAGAAGAACCTCAATCTCAAGGAATCCCTTGTCCACACCTTCATCGAAACCATGAATCCTCAAACCACGCTGTGGAACCTCCCACCTGTACAAGGTCACTACCGATGTGGACAATGCCTAGCATGTCAATTCACAGAAACCAAGAAGGGTTTTGAACACAAAAACATAACATGGTCATCTACATCATTGAATACCCATGCGGCTTACTATATGTTGGAAAAGAAATGAAGGCAATAAAGACCAGAATCCCTGAGCATCAATCATGCATTAAGAATAAAATACCTGAGAAACCCCTCGCTGAGCATTATATTTAAACGAAACACACCAACATGGATCTGAAGTGGTTCGTCCTACAAAAACTGGCCCCCACCAGAAGGGGAGGAGACACAGACAGGACCCTGACACAACTGGAACACAAATGGGCCCACAGGCTAAACACTGTGACAGAAGGACTCAACATCACCGTCGAGTGGAAACATTTTCTGTGACCAACTTATTTTATCACAACACCTCTGAGCGTATGCATTCCTAGTGAAAGCATTCAGTTGGTAACATGTTCCCCTCTGTATACTAATATGTTATGTTGCTTATTGACAAAACGCACTGCACAATGAGTTGTGATTCTTCACTGCATACAACCTTGACATTTAGCTTTTCCCATATGGTATGATCAATCACCAGACACCCATGTGATATCTTGTGAAAGCTTCAATATACTTGTCAAGGCTCTTACTACCGCATGCCTCTGTTACTAGAATGAACCTGTATATGAAAACTGTCTTCGAATACAAATAATTGTCATGTCAACAGCACAAATCTATGTTAACCGTCTGTGACTATGATAACACTGTCTCCTTATGCAAAATTCATGTCATGGAGAAAATACGAATTCAGGTATAACCTTTATGCAACAACACACCCTTTTTTTACAACAACAAGCATTTCTGAAATTTACTAGCACATGCCACTGTCAATCTGATGTGCATACAGCTGGTCAATTCATTCCCAATCTCAAGGGTTCCGTTATGGATATTTACATGTCTTGGGTTGCCATGACAACCATTCTAACAATCAATTTTTTTCATACTACAATTATCACCATTACGCAATGAAGCTTCCAAATTTCTTCAGGAGGCATGAAAGTACTAAGAACCATGACTTCTTTACTTTCCTAATATTGTACAGTAATCGGCTGCCACGTAGACAACTCAAAATGGCCACCGCCATATAATCCCCCGTTCCCATAGCAGCCATACGCTGCTCAGCCACACGGAGGAGGAGAGGCTGATCGAGATCTCCCTCGGGCCGCTGGATTACATTGATGAACCGCGCAAGGTAATCCGTCATCCATTAGCTTTGACCGTGCTCGATCTGTGTCTGCACAATCGGTGGGCGTGCTAGCATTATCGTAAAACACTGATGATCGTAATGTCTCCTGACACCGATCCGATCACACGACCAATATGCACTGTTATTTAACAGCCCTCGGAATTCCGGGTGGTGATAGACGCACACACCATCCTTTCATTTGTGTGTAACCAGACGTTCAAGTTACCGAGTAGCACTAGACACCCAGTGGTGAGGGCACTCTTAATAACGTACCACATGGGATGGTTAGAGACTATCTACCCATTCAGTATACGCAACCTTGTAGGATTTAATCCTTTGTCACAGGGGTTTTGCACAGATGGATCAGGTAGCAATTCACCAGCCCCACTAAGCGTTTCCCTCAAGGGACAGGCCAGGGTATGCATCTGTCAAGTCCCGCATAGGGCTTGATTCACATGTTCTCTGCAAAACCTCTGCTGTACTCACTTGCTTATTAAGGATAGCGGCCAGCAGACTAATCTTCTAACCTTTTTCCTTTCCACAGTCCTGTTTGGATTGTTGCATACAGTCTACCTCCTGGTGAACCACCATCCATGGCCTAGTTCTCCCGACTCATCTGGTTTACAGGCCACAGGCTCGCATGAATACTCTACCCAGCCCCCTCTTCCTTGAACTAAAGAGTATTTAGTACAGATTTACCCAGTATCTCATACACTCATGTTTTGGTCATTAATCACAGACCTGACTTGTTTTGGAACTTGTTTGTGGTTCTATCTGACGACGTGGATTCTCAGATTGCTTGCCACTGTGCTACTGATTACGGTAAGACCCGTGATCTTATAGTCTCTCAAGAGAGAGACCTTCAAATCACGCATTCACTGCCTCTTAAATTGTTTAAATCTAGCCCAAACCCGAAACACTCCTGATTACCTGTTCTGTCCATCTCTCCCGGCAGATAACATAGGATTCCTCACGTGTATTAATTTCTCTGTCCTGATGAAGGCTGACCTAACAACAACTACCCAAGGATAGCTCCAAGGCCGAAACACAGTTGTGTTGACCTATATCTCTTGTGTTAAAAATGTTCACCACTACACAATTTTTACACACTTGTTTACCTTGTACTGCGATTACACTGTCATTGCTCATGTCATCCCCTAATAGGGAATATAGAGTATGTAATTGCTGGAAATTCTGAACCCAAAAATGTGTACTTGGGTCTTGTTATTTATGTGTCCCATGTTTACCTATTGTGTATATAAAACTTGCTGCTTATATATTAAATAAGAATCAAAGTAGCAGTCATCTTAACTAATTTTGTGTTTATTGACGGTCAAGACTTTTTCTCTAGGTTTTCATGACCTTTCTCAATTGTGTCTGATAAAAGGAACTGATGGTGGCAACAGTAAAGACAGACACAAGAGATAACAGTTCAAGGGTGTTTATTAAACTGTAAATGCAGGGTGGAAAAATGCCTAACATAAACCTAAATCTAAGATGGGCGCAAAAGTCAACCATGAAATGAAAATAAGGAGGTCTTTGCAGCGTTGTGTCAAAATAAAAAAGGCCTATACTAAGTAAACCTATTGCCAATTCCTTACAACTAATTACAGAAAGAGTGTGGGATATGGGTTTCAATAAAGAAAGAAGTGTTCATAAATAATAAGTCAGGATGTGATGGCCAGGGGTCTCCCTTCCACACGTTTTCAGCACGGGACAAGGTGATTCTCCTGAGCACAGCACACACTCAAGCTTTCTCAGCATGAGCCAATAGTTCTGTATTAGCTTTCAGGTTCTTCAACGGTTAAGTCTCTTTTCTATCATAGTCTCTTGCCTTCGAGGCCTGATGTGCTAAACAAACAAACATAAAGGTCTATTCCACAAGTACTTTGGGAGAAGTCTTCCACCCCTTGGTCCCCTCTTCTGGGCACAGACCCCTCAGAAGTCGTATTCAACAAATTAACCAAACAGTTCCTTTCTCATCAAACCTTGGGTAATTACTTTCCACCCCTAGATCTCCCTTGGCTGGGCTCGGACCCCAAATGATATGATATGTTAAATGTTAAATGTTAAAGGTATTTGTACCGCGCACCGTCACCAACGGAATTGGTCCTCAGACGCTCTGGCGGATCTGTAAACGATAAGGTGGGATGGGTTAGTAAGGTGAAGAGGGAGTAGGATAGTGAGAGGAGTGGTGTTCTGTTGGCAGCTTCAACTCGGTATACACCGGGTGCTGAGCTTTGGTGCGGGTATTGGATCGGTGTCAGTCCGCGTGTGCTGTTGCTCCGGCTTATGTGTTGTTGCAGTGTTGTGAAGTGTGTGCGGCTTGGGGTGCGAGAGATGGTTGTGTGAGTTTTTGAGTGAGATAAGTATGCAGAGTTTGAGGTAATATTGGTTAGTGGGTTACCTGACCTTTAGCATGCTGACATTCAGAGGTTTGTCTAAGTGTGGCACTTGTTGGCCTTCACAATCGTATCTGGAAGCGGTGCAGGCCAATGTTCAGAATTCTATCTAGGTGTGGGCATGCTAACATTCACAATCTTATCTAGATGCGGCGCAGGCTGGTGTTCACAGTTCTAAGTGTGGCACATGCTAACATTCAAGTTTCATCTAGGCGCGGGCATGCTATCCTTCAATCAAAATTCTATCTAGATGCGACGCAGGCTAATGTTCACAATTCTATCTAAGTGTGTACAAGCCAATATTCACAATACCATCTAGATGCGACGCAGGCTTAATGTTCACAATTCTATCTAAGTGTGGACATGCTTACATTTACAATTCTATCTAAGTGTGGACATGCCAACATTCACAATTCCATCTAGATGCGACGCAGGCTAATGTTCACAATTCCATCTAGATGCAACGCAGGCTAATGTTCACAATTCTATCTAAGTGTGGACATGCTAATATTCACAATTCCATCTAGATGTGACGCAGGCTAATGTTCACAATTCTATCTAATGGTGGACATGCCAATATTCACAATTCCATCTAGATGTGACGCAGGCTAATGATATGATATGACTTTTATAACACGCCTATACACAAGTGTTTCAAGTCAGTGACAAGGGGGACACTTCACTTCCCCTTGTCTTCCATTCACGAATATTCACTGTCTTTTTAAACAGTTCATCTGGCTTTGCCCTCGGTTGTCGGCTTCCCTCCGCTGGGGTCTCTCTTGCCAACTTAACCAAACACAGTTCATTACTGATTTCACCATGCAGGATTAATTTCCCTTCTTCGCGCTTATCTGTCGGTCAAAGACTTTCGACGGTACCAAGGATTTTACAAGGTCCCTATATGACCACTTTGACCCCTCTTCGCCTCTTCCAAGGCCTTCTGGTTATGGTAGTCTCTACTTTCGGGTAATCACCAAGAGTTTTCTGCGTGAGCACCCACATGGTGCCGGACGCCTCTGATATGATATGATATTAGAGTTTATTTGTATAGCTGTTATACACATGTTTTTCAAAGTGCTTCAAGGCAGGGGAGGGAGTAAGGGAAAAAAATACAATAACATTGTTACAAGGGCTTGAGACAACATGAATGGGTAATTTACAATTGTACTAGACCTGACGACATTTCAGATAGTGCAAGAGCATTGACAAAAAATGAGGGAAGAGAGGGGGGAAGCAAACCGTGACTATTGTACTAGGCCTGACAACATTTCTGATAGTGCAAGAGCATAGACAATAGGTGAGGGAAGGGAGGGAGAGGAGCAAACAGTGACTATCGTTCTAGGCCTGACGACATTTCTAATAGTGCAAGGGCATAGACAATAGGTGAGGGAAGGGAGTGGGAAGGAGAGGAACGAACAGTGACTATCATTCTAGACCAGACAACATTTCTGATAGTGCAAGTGCATTAGTTATGGTGAGAAGTGGGGGCAGAGGAGAAAAGGTGCACGCAGGTTGTGGAAGAAAAGACTGAGAAACAGTGGGTAAGGTGAGAAGAGCACAGCCAATGAAATTAGTGTTAAGGAGCAAACTAAGAGATGGAGTGAACACCACCAAGATACAAATGTCAATAATGAACACATTATGATGCAAGAGTCCAGCATGTGTATACCATGATTCAGAGTCATTCATTCAAAGATGATTCAGGGCCACCATAATTACGAATAATTGAAAAGTCCAGCATGAGAACGTCGAGATTCAGGTGGGTGAACCAGTGTGATACAAAAAGTCAATTCACACATTAGCAACATAGCAGTGATGGCACCTCCATAATGTGGCCATCAGACTCAGTCTTTGGACCGGGCGGGTTTGATGAAGCAGAGGAGGCAATGCAACTGTGGAATGACATGGAAGGGAAAAGCATTGCCTGATGGCAGTGTTGCCAAGGTGCCAGGATGGACAGAGCCAAAAGGGTGGGAGGGTGGAAGGAGGAAAGGTTCGGCAGTGAAGAGGGAGGAGGGAGAGGTCAGGCAGGGGGACAAAGATAGGAGGTGTACAGCGTACCATACCTGCTGGCCAAAGGGACAGCTAGTTAAGGTTATTGTAGGCAGCAGGCACTTTCACTCAGCAAAGGGGAGGACAGCTAAATATGAATTTAAGGCATGAAGACACATTCACACAGCAAAGGGGGGACAGCTAAATACGAATTTCAGGCATGCAGGCACATTCACACAGCAAAGGGGGGGACAGCTAAATACAAATTTCAGGCATTCAGGCACATTCACACGTCAAAGGGGGGATGCCTAACTATGAATTTCAGGCACACAGGCACATTCACACAGCAAAGGGGGGACGGCTAAATATGAATTTTGTGAGAGTCACGGAGTAGGGGAGGAGGAAGAAGGAGTCCAGCGAGGGTACTGACCTTGGGTTAGCGGCCTCCATGACAGCCAGGGGAGTGAGAGATGTCCCACAGACCCGGCCTGGTAGCGGACAAGGAGCAGACAGGGGCCTTCCTTGTGGGCCTTTGGAGCAGTGGCTGGCTAAAGCATGCTGGTACCCGATAGGCCCATAAGGATGGAAAACACGCCAATTGGCAGGCCGATGGAGGAATGGAGGAAGTCTCTGAGCCTTCCTCAATAGTGCCTTCTCCTAGGCAGCCATCTCAGAGTTACCACAAGGCAACCAGAATCAATGTGCAATTTCCTGGCCAAAACAACCATTTGGCCCCATGGACGCTGCCCAGGAATGCTAAATGGCCAGCAGCCTCCCTTTATGCATTCAAAGTTCAAATTAGCTGTTTACTACTTTTCGTTCAACACAGCCTGGTTTCTTTTTGACACTCCGCTCGATTAACCAATTGTGATGAACCACTTGTCTTTCTTCTCCTTCGAGTCAAGGTTGGTACAACAGAGACCAGCGTCTCTCCCTGGCTTGGTTATCAGTGGTGTAGGATCTTCTGTACCATCAACATCTGCTGCAACACACGCTGGCCTTTGTTCGCGGTCTTAGGTTTCCGTCTGAAGAGGTTTCACAGGCCTTGATAGGAAAGGCTAAGGTCACTTCTTTGCCTTGTCACCCTTGCAGTATTCACCGTCTTTCGCCTCCTCTTGAACTACTGTGCTGAGTTAGCTTTCACATTGAGTGGTCTGCTTTGGTCATCCTCTGCTCTCGTGCTCGACCTTTTATCCCTGTGGGCAAGGGAAAGGGCTGTCAGGTGGGAGTGATTCTGGTCAATTGCCTGACTTTGCCTGACCCTTGTATTGGGACATGTTAGGTAAACGGCTCTGGTGTTAGTCCGTTGTCTTTCGTGTTGTGGAAAAGTATTTGTGTCAGAAAAGAGGGGGCAGTGTTTTGGAATATCCTACATCGTAGGATGGGGAAAAGATGTTGAAAGAAGGGGGATACCGCATCTCACCACTTGGTGTCCTACTCCCCAAGGACCCCCCATCCAGGTGATCCACCCTCACTGGTTCACACCCAGGAACCCAATAGCGATGGCTGTGTCCTGGCCACCTGGTTGACAGATCCCTGGGGACTAGTTAGGGAGACATCTTTAGGTTTCTCACAATCCCCCATCAGTAAATGATATTGTCATGTTTAGTTTACTTATCAAATCTGTCGTGTTCTCCTATGGTTATATGTACGTTGTCTGTAAAATGAACCTTTGCTGTTGCCCCAGAAAACCCTTGTGCATCCACGGATATTCCTGAGATTGGGAATTTTCCCTCTCTAACAAAGGATCGGGTAGCTCCTGTATCCACAAAAAAGGACAATGTTTTGTCACCTATAGTCACTCCGACCCTTGTTTCCTCTTGTGGATCTGGTGTAATCGACAGGATGGGTCACATAAGTCTTTCTGTGGGCGGTCCTATTGTGGGTACATATTTAGGCCAGTACTGGTAAAAGGATTCCCTCCCACTGCTGTCACACCCCCTATTCTAGGTGTAGGTGCATGCAGCAATATGTCACATTCCATTTTGTCACTGCATTCTATTGTGCGGGTGCCTGTGTCTGCATTTGTGCTTGCTGTGTTTACACTGGGGCTTGCTGTGTTTGCATTGGTGCTTGCTGTGTTTGCAATAGGGGTTGTTGAGTTTGCATTGGTGCTTGCTGTGCTTGAGGTGGCATCCCTGGTTCTGTCTGCTGTTTTTGTGGTGCTTGTGCCTGATACTGCATATGATTTTGGGCATAATCTGTTGGCAGTTGTGCACTATATGGTGGGGGCTATGCTGGCCCCATCTTGTGTCTACTGGTTGTCAGTTGTTTTGTATCCTCCATTACTTCTGCACACACATGAAATATGCCCCATTTCCCAAAAGTCCAACACAACGGTTGCCCTCCAAATTGTGGTGGCCCTCTATTAAACTCTCCTCCTTGCTGATCTTGGAATCCAAATCCTCTGGGTGCAAACCCTCATACCCTCATCCTGCAAAGTTAACATTTGGCCCTGGTTGCACTTGCTGTACCTCCTGCACAGGTTTGTGTTCTCCTACATTTTTTAACATAGCCCCTGCCATCTTCAATTTTGATAGCTTCTTTTTCACTAACTTTGCTTCCTCTGTCTTTGTATCCTCAACTTTCTTTCTGTGCTTCTCTTGTTTTAGTCAACAATCGTGAAAAATAGTCAATTGTATTTCGGGCCAGGGTTTTGCTTCTATTCCCACAATGTTCTTGAATTGCCTCTGCACCTCTTCAGGTAGGCCCTGACTCAAAATGTGATAACAAATTGTCATATTTTTGTCACGCCGGTCCCTATTCTCTAGTCTCCATTTTTCTTGAATAGCCAGTATATAAGCAGCAGGGTCTTCATCAGGCCCCATTTTCCCTGGCATGATTGTACCCATATCTGATGTGTCTGGGTATTGTATTCTCAGTGCCTTCCAATTGTCTGATCTGCAAGTATTTAACGGTGCACATCATGACTTGTGTTTTGAGCTGTCACTCCGGGATACCCTTCCTGCTTCCAAGTGTCTTCTGATTGTTTGCACAGTATGGCAACCAACAAAATGTTTATGTCACCCACAGCTAGCGTCATCCCAACTGTCATTCTTTCCAACTCATAGATCCACTTCCCCGGCCCTGCTGTGAATTATGGCAATTTATACATCTAGTTATTTTTATCTCTCTGTGGCAATAGTATATATTGTGCTAGTCCTCCCCCTTTCTCTAATAAAGAGAATTGTTGTATCCTTGTGCCCCATCCAACCATGGCAGCACCCTTTGTCTTTGTCACCGCATCCGTCATGCTAACTCTCTTCCGACCTGGTAGATTTCTCAGCCTATACACATACAGTCAAGGTCAAGTGGCACAGCGAGTAGAGTGCTCGCTTTGACATTCGTGCAGATCCTGCTAATGCAGGTTCGAATCCCGGCGGAGCCAAACTCAGCCTTTCATCCTTCCGAGGTCGATAAATGAGCACCACACACTGTGGGTAATAATAAGCAGCGCTCAGATACCTGAGCGTTCGTAGCGCTATATAAATGCCAAATTATTATTATTATTATTATACAGCATTTTCTCTTCTAAACTTTTGAGTGCTCCTTTGGGCATCTTGGATATTTCAGAGGTTCTGCCCTTATCGCTGGTTCCTCTATATCTGTCCTTGCTACCTCTCTCACTATCTGGGTACATGTGGATGGGGCTTGTGCTACCTCCTCCTTGCTCTTCCTGTCTTCTCCATCTTCAAACATTGTATCTTTACAGTCTCCTTCCTTGCTATCCTCAAAATCAAGTAATCACAGGGGATGTATCCTATATGTAGCTGCCATCACCTCTTCCATTATGTCCATGCCATCCTTGAGCTTGTATGTTCTCCATCTTCCTATTGCACCAATGTCCCCCTTTCTGTTCCTGTCTAGACTGTAACTTCTCCTTCTCACTTTTTTTCTACCTTTTTATTATAAGGTTTCAATACACAAAACATACATGCAACAAGCCCAACCCCCACCGTAATCCACCCACCCCCACCCAACTGTTCATGGCAATACAGTGCATCAAATAGAAGATTGAAGATTTCCACAGTAGTGTACAACAAAGACTAGTATTACATTATTCTTTTTCCTGATGTCTAGTCAATGTCCCAGTATCCCGGTTTTCGACTTCTTGTGGCAGAACATTCTGTCCAGCATCTTCCTTGGTCATATATCTCTGAAATGGCACCCATGAATCCATCTGTCTACTAATGACTGGGAGGGTAGTCACATACTTTGTCTCTCTGTTTTCACACATAGTCATGAAGAATAACCATTCTCGGAACATCGGGGCAGTGAATTTTCCCCATGATTTGGCAACATTAGACCTAGCGACAACAGATGCCATGCTTGATAGCCGTTTTTTGGACCTAGAGCTCGAGTTGATAGCTGCCAGCATCCACAATTGTGGAGCGTATTGCCAGGAATCACACAGCATGGTAGACATTGCTGCCTCAACTTCTGTCCAGAATTGATGCAAGTGAGGGCAAGTCCAGGCGTTGTGCAACAAATCTGCCATATCTTGATAACATCTGTTACACTTTGATAGTCTTTCGGGGTAAAATCTGTGCAACCTTGCAGGAGAATAGTACACCTGGTTTAAAAACGTGTAATTAATCAAACGCAGACGATTATTCAAGGATACAGATTTTGTTTGTCAGCAAATCCCTATCCACTGGGCATCTGTTAATACCTTCCCCAATGCCAATTCCCATCTGGTTCTAGATTTATTTATCAACAGGGATTTCCGTAGTCCAATGTCCTTGTATATTATGGAGACCAGTGACCTGGCAGGGGGGATGTAGTAATTTACTGCAGCAGTGAGGAGGTTGTAGGAGCCCGTGGGTAATTAGACCAAATGGTCTTGAGTACCTCCCGTAATCAAAAGAACAGAAACATTGTCACCATATTCCATTACCCTTTAGTTGTCAGGGCCTCCCAAGTGATCAAGCACCCATCCAACATAAGATCCCCCAGAAATTGTATCCCCAGATTCTCAAAGTGTAGACAAAAAATATTTTTGTGTGTGAGTGGGATTACCCAGACCCTAAATATAGCAAATGATGGAGAATAAAGGTTATCCTCACCAAAGATACCCACCAGTTTTTTCCACGCCCTACATGTTACCTTTATTGGCTGTATCTCCAGCCGATTTCCAGCGGCTGGAGCCTGACACAGCAGTCCCCTCAGATCCTCCGGAAACATAACCACTTTTTCCAAGTAAACATGTGGGAGATCAACTGAGGGGGACCACCACCACAATAAGTACTGAAGTTGTGCAGCCAAGAAGTATTAGTATACATCTGGGTATTCCAGCCCAGTCTGTTCATAGGAGGCTGTTAACACATTATATGAAATTCTAGCCTGTGTCTCTGCCCATATCAAACGTATCATTAATTTACGTACACTACACCAAAAAAGTGGGTGAAGGACAGATTGGGGCATCGTTAACGATGTATACAAATTTCGGTAGGATTACCATGTTAGCTAAATACATTTGGGTGGCTCTTGAAATGGGGAGGAGGATCCGTGTTTCCACTCTGTGTTCCAGTTTTGTTAAAACAGTGAAATAGTTATTCTAAGAGCACCCACAGGAGGTATAAAAGGCCCAGCCCAGAGCATCTGAGGACTTCAAATAGGAAGGGCCATTCCACTGAATCGAAAGCTTTTTCAGCATCAAGAGCGGCAACCACTATTGGGATTTTGGGGTTCACGTAATGAATGAGAGTGAATAACTGCCTCAAGTTGTTCTGTGTGGACCTACCAGGGATGAAGCCTGCCTGGTCTGGAAGTACTAGCATGGGCAATAATGGGAGGAGATGATCAGCTAAGATTTTGGCTAAAATGTTATTATCTGTATTAACTGAGGATAAGGGTCTAAGGCAAAGGGAAGCGAGGCATTCCCCCAACTGTGTTAACCTGCCAAGAGAGGTCTGAGAAAGGCCAGGGGAAGGGAGACATTCCCCCTACTTTATGGAACTGTGAAAATAAGCCTGAGAACCGCCAAGGAAATGGAGACATACCCCTCACTTTGTGGAACTGTGAAAATAAGCCAGAGAAAGACCAGGGGAAAGGAGACATTGCCCCTACTTTGTTGAACTGCCAATTATATAGAACTGTACGAGTCCAGAGGAAGGGAGTGATTTTTCTAGACCAAGATGACTATAACCCACTTTAGTTTGTTTTCAAGTGTAAGGGATGGAAATAGGTTTCAACATAGGATGGTGGGCTCTTTGCTTTAGACGGTCATCCTTAGTATTTAGTTGAGGTAGGGAAACCCCTCTTAGAGTTGGGGAAAGATAGGGGTTTCTCTTTACTTTTTTTAAAGACAAAAAGTCTTTGCCCAAAACCATAACACCTCTGTGTCGGTCTCTTCCTTTCACACCCATACAGCAGACTCATCTACTTATAATGTGACAGCAATTCTGCTGGGCACCACAGTGGTAAAGGTAATTAAGGCCTTCGGAATTACCACTGAATGTACTCCCCGCTTTATAATGAGGGCGAATGTTTCTATGTTGGGTAGGCCTACAAAAGACACAAGTCACCCTTGACTTCTCATGCCTTAGGTTTCTATGGTACGTCTCAGCCAGAAATGTTTTGCTGACACATAAAGTGGGCAATGGAACAGGAAATTAACTGTGTTCTCTACAGATGTAGGGCAAAAAAGGAAGCAATCCATAGAACCACCTTTCCTGTGAGAAGTTAAAGCAGCCACAGGGATCTTTCTTAAGCACAACTTAATATCTTAAAGAATAAAACGTTTCCAAACAATGGTTCAATCTCGTCCAGGTCGGCATCAAATCCTATGGGTTGGTAATAATGAATAAATTATTCTAAAAGCCTTCTTTTGCACAGACCTCCAATCCAGTTACCATTTAGTGGACTTCTTGATTCAAGATTATTGCAACCTTTGGTTCGTTGTGAATTCCCTGTGGGGGTATTGGGCTACTAGGTATGGGTTGGTCTGGCAGCTACCCAATGGGCCACCCTGTGAGGTGTTTTCTCGTTGCCCTGCTTTTGCTTGGAAGTTTCAGTATTCCCTTTTCGAGAGTTTCTTAGTGGAGGGATGAAGCATTGGACTAGAATTTCCAGGATACAATGCATCCAATACTCCCAAGGTGAATAACAGACACATACTCAGAGATACCATAAAGAAGCAGAACCTGCAAACCCAAAGAAGAAGCAGTGCTCAAGAAGTTTAGTAACAGAGATTACCTGCAAGTAGAGCAAAGGTAAAAGGCTCACCAGTGCTGTGCGCTGGTTGATCCAGCTGTGACAGGGTCATGAACTTGATCCAATGGGCTTAATTATAGAGGGTGATAGGGGGACAAGTCCCACCAACTTTTGAGGCATGCTCTGTCTCATTACATGATGCCAAGCTGAGCTCAGCTGCGTGTATTTTTGTTGGAGGGCTGGGCTGCGTGCTGTCCCTAGTGAGGGGCTCATTTGGAGAATCACATTTGGTGTCAGGGGAGAATCCAGCATTGCAAGAGTGAGGGGTGGGATGAGCCACGAAATGCAATGCGTGTAATAGTTTCATTCCCACCCCCAAACCGGCCAACCCCTCCCCAATCCAATTTTTTGGCAACATTAGTGGCAGATGGCATTTTTACACATAAAACTGCGGGATAATTGCAGATGCAGGAAAGTCATCTATTAGAGCTCTGTCCAGGTGCTCTGGGGCAAAATACATGGAAACCTCCTAATTTGCATTTGGATTGCATCAACAATAGTGACTTCACAGAAAAGGACATTGCAAGAAGGATCATTAGTCTTTGAAACGTGGATGCACCATGGAAGTGACTTTAGGAGAGGTTGCCAAGTGGCAAATAACTTTGTGGTGCACAATATCGCACTATTGTAATATATGCAGTCATTAGGCCTTTTTATTATAATAGTATGATATTTAACATAAGCTTTGAAGTAAATCAGAATTGCGTACAGAGCTTCAGATAAGACACCATATGATTAGATGACTTGCCCAGGATCACACACTTTTGGTTAAATGGTGAAATTGATTTAAGCAACTGTGCACATCTTCTCAGGTTTAGCTGATAAGGATGTTTATTAAGGTTTTGCTTTACATGTCATATGCTTAAATAGTTATTTCTGGCATAGGAAGCAAGCCACATTACATAATAAGCTAGCCTTTCATTTAAACTAACTGTACACTTTATACATTACAAAAGAATAATTCCCTAATTTGGGAACTTGCGTCCCCTGCACACTATCATTGGCTCAATAATGAAGCCCAGCTTTCATGAAAAGGTTAGTTTTCTAGTTCAAAATTCTTCATAGGCGATTTAGATAATTTTATGGTTGTCCAGTGTTTTGTAATTCGTTTTCAAAAAATCATTTCCAAGTCATTTTTCTTCAGTTAGAATCTTTTTATTGCCCAACGCGTTTCGAGATTCAATTTCTCTTCTTCAGGGGATGTTCTTTCTATGAACAATATATTCAAAAAGAATATGATTTATAATTTTACAAATATTAATATGATACATTGTCATAGAAATATGTTGAGGAATGAAAGTATGGCTTTAGTTTTATTCCCGAGATCCTGAAAGCAAAGTCACAATAGCATCATGCAGATTAACGTGAGCCTTACAAATCCCCCTTGGGTTTTAAAGCTATGGTCATTATTTCATAAAACATGCAAAATTATGCACCCTTCTCACTTCTGATAACTCCCTCCCATTCACATTTCTTAAGAGACAAAAGTCCCTGCTAATAGTCACTCCCTCCCTCCCATCAGTGCCAAATGGCTCACAGTGTAATGCTCTGTTGACATGGAGCAACGTGAGGACTGTCTACTTACCAGAGCTCTTGGAACATTGTCCTAGCAGTGGGAAATGTGTACCGTTTGGAAAGGGTAAGGTGTCCTGTTGCCACGACATAAGCGTGCTGAGCAGGAATTGCTTGGCACACATTGTCCTACCAGTGGGACATCTTTTCCGTTGGGCACCCTCTTTGAGGTGCCGAACGGGAGTGGCAAATGACAAATGTCCCGGTCTGACCTCCCGCTCGGTACACTACTGCTTGGGAAATCTTGCAGGCATCCATTTTGTATTAATCTCTATGTGCTTGTTTGAGTCAGTGCCCTGGTGGCAATAATCAAACACCAGCCCCCTTCTGTTGACCATCACTGTTTTCTCAGTCTGGTATTAGACAGTAGTTGTTTTGTGGCGCTAGTGCCAGCTCTCCAACTGGGAAGCAGGGAAGACACATGGGAAGCAGGAAAGTCTGGGTTAGGGTGGGGGGAGCACATGGGAGGTTGAACATTGGCCTCGGGATTCCCATAAGTCTGGGCCCCTTAATTTCTTAATCAGGGATCTAAAGAACTAGTTCGGGAAAAGTAAATCGGACATGAGATTTCAAATTGGAATGAGGCATACCTGATAAGAAATGGAATTGGTGGCAAAGCTCCATCCAGCCTTTGGAGGATAAAAGGGGTTGGGTATGACCAGGGGATGAGAGAAGTGTGGCGAATGGAGACATGCCTGTTCATGCTCCCTGGTAGACAAAGGTGGTTTCTGGGAGAGAACAACTTGAAGAGAAACAGGGCCAGGAACAGGGCCACGCGTAGCTGTGGGAGAGAATCACTCTGCTCACATTCCATGTCTAGAGACTTTGGAAGGGCTGGTTGGCCAAAGTCTTTGGTAATGCATTTCCATGCCTTTAGTGTCCAGGAAGGTCAGATCATAATGCCATCCAACATGAACCCCAATATAGTTGGGAGGGCGAGTGAGTCTGGGGCAGGAGGGAATCTACTATATCGTCTACCTGAAAGGCACCCAGAATCAGGGAAACCGAATAGGTGGAGGTAAACGCATCCAGGGGCAGGACAATAATGCAAATGAGCTGTCAATTGGTTCATAAGGGGTATTTAGGGCACACAGCTACCTCAAACACACGGTCCAGCAGAATTCGTCCCTTACTAGAGGTGGACTAAGACCTCCGGCAACTTACAGGGGTTCCCTACAAGGCTGCACACAGCAGGACAAAGGTGTGCATAGATCATACTTGCGTGCTATTGGACTACTATAGACAATGGTTCACGTGTCTCCACCAAACAGGGCATCATATACAGGCCAGACAAAGTGGGCAAGATCGATGTGTGTGCAATGCTGAACAACATGTGCGAAAGGAGACACCCCCCCATGCTTTCAGATGAGGACATTGCAGACATAGGCCCTCATTACGACCTTGGCGGAGAACCATGGTGCAATTTGCACCATGGTTCATGGCGCTAAGCTGCCAACTCCGCCATGGTGGTTGGCGGACTTACCGCCCCATTCCGACCTTGGCGGGGCGGTAAGTCCCCAATCTCCATTTACCCTTCCCCATTCCCATTTTTGCCCCATAGGGTATAATGGGAGTGGGGAAGGCGTTAATTACGCCACCGTAAATTACGGTGGCGTAATTAACAACAAGGTCCCTTAGCGCCATGGATTTTAACGCCTGCTAAAAGCAGGCGTTAAAATCACCATGGCGCTAAGGGAACTCGTACTCAGGCGGAAAGGGGCGCCATGGTTTACGCCGGCGTAAACCCCTTTCCGCCAGGGTCGTAATGAGGGCCATAGACAGTGAGGGGGAGCATGATGGTGGGGACAGCCTGCAACCATGGGGAGGATATGTGAGTAGAAGGGAAGGAGGCTTCAAATGTCAGGATTTATTGAGAACACCCTCTGAGCACGTTTCATTGGATAAATGAGGACTGAAATATTTTGTCTTGATACTAATGTATATTATTGAAATAACATGCTAGTGCCCTTCCACCAACTCCAACTTCCAACACCAGCGCCCTCCCACCACCCTCAACCCCAAGTCAATGTCAATAGACTGTGAAGTTACTTCTTGGTGTGTTTCAATTCTCCTGATGAAACATTTAGTGAACTCATGGTAGAACGTTGAGATCTCGATAATGGACTACCAACAGGGGTCCCTTTGTTGGCATAGCCAATGCAGAGCCTATGGAATCAAGGCCACGTATGTGCACCAGGTGGCGAGCATGTTGCATGATTTGCTGACCGCCAGCTATAGCTGCTGTCAGCTCTTACACCCCCTGCCCATCCATGGCATTTAAACGTGTGGCTTTTGTGACGTCCCTGCCTTCGTGGCCAAGATCCCTTGCCACCCTATGAGAAGTGCCCTGCACTACAACATGCAGAAGATGGAGGTCTGAGAGGTGCTCCATTCTTTTATGATACTGCTCCATCCTTGTGAGTCCTTCCCAAATGGCTATAGGGGCATCTTGTGACAGGTCATCAGATAGATGGAACGGGTGGGGTGAGGGTTATCTAGGAAACCAATTGAATGTTGAACGTCCTCTCCACTAGAAGAATCATCATAACCAGTGACAATATCAGTGTCCACATGCGGCTGTCATAGCGGCCCATAAGCAACAGAGAAGTGGAGAGAAGTGGATGCAGGTGCACCAGGTCTGCACAGTGGAAGCTGCAGGCAAGGTTTCCACTGAGAATGCACCCACAAGTGTGTGGATAATGGCACTGGTGACTGGTGCAGGCTGACTTGAAGTGGTGGTGTCATGCTTCTCAGCAGTTGTACGTGCGGTAGTGACTGTGGCAGTCCCTTGGCCATAGGTGCAGCAGCCTGACTGTAAATGACTATCAGGTTCTTTGGCTGTAGTGGCAGCAGCATGACGGACAGTGGCGGTGGTGGGATATTCCAACACTGCTGTGGCAGTGGGAGTGATGCTGGGGATTGGGACAATCACAAGTGTTAATGTGGCTGCATTGTTGTTAGCAGGTGTTTTTAGGTAGGTTGCTGAACATTGGACTGCAAGGGTGGAGGATGCTGTTCTTGTGGCAGTGGTTTGCTCAACTGGAGTTGCGTTGTGGCATCTGTCTGTGATGGTCAGCCTGCTTTGCTGCTGGAATCGTCTGTCTGTTTGGGTAATCTTTTGAGGGAGGCAGGACCTGTACTCAGTTGCCATGTTGAGAGGTTTTTTATTTGTATTATAAGCCTGTAATCTGGAGGCTGCAGGGTATGTCACTGTGTGTATGTGATGGCCATGACATAAATTGGGAAAGCAATAGACAAAATGGGCCTCATTACAAGTTTGGCAGTAGCCAGCGCTCGCAAATGGGCAATTACCAGGTCATTATGGCCCTGTCGGACCCTGTAATTGCCCATTTGCAGGTGCCAGAAAAAAAGATGCTCCCCATTCCCATTCGGCCCCATAGCGTGCCGGTGCATCCGACATGCTGTGCTCACGGGTGCCTTTCTGTCCTCCAGGTCCATGCTACATCATGAATGCTGACATGTTGCTTCTTATTGTCAGAAACGCCAGTGGACATATATGGCCATATCGATCGTCCCACATAACGCTGATTGAAATAACACTGCTTATGGTAATCCTCCAGTGTTGATTGAAGAAGCTATCGGTGGGCAACTAGAAGCTATGGCACAGGCAGTATGGTACAAGGTATCTGCAAACAAAACACAATAAAAATGCATTTCAGTAGCCGTTATTTATTTAAATATATAATATTTAAATATAACAAGTTACCGTATAACTCATGACTGAAATCTAATCATAAGCGCAACACAACCAATATTTAACAAACAAATAAAAACAAGGTGTACTACTTGAGACCACGAGTTGTTTACAATTTGAGCGCTGTGAAGAGGTACAGCTCCCAATGGGATGGGCAACCACATGAAGAAAACGAAGAACAAGCATAACAACCATTCAGCTTGAACCCCAAACAGATGTCATTATAACAAAGCTTGCAAGATTACTGCTTGAAAAGGGATCACAGGGCACACAGACAATGTTTACCCCACCGTCTATTAGTTATTATGCATACAGCACCCTACTCGTTTTTAATCCCAATAACAATTTTATGTAAACTTGAATTTACATAATTTCTGGAAATTCCATGGTAGTTTCTGTTGATGAGCAACTGCTCTGTACCATGTATCACACACTTTCACACTAACTTGGCAGTACATGCCCACTCTCAATATATTGAAACTTATCTTTTTTTTTCTATTCTCCACAATTTATGTCCCTCAAGCAATTGCTGCCTAGCGTTCAAGGCCAAATTACAATAAGGAAGAAAAAAAGAAAAAAAGGAAGGAAAGCACACCCTTTCTTATATATGTTCTCTACAACATAGTTGATATATTTCTTGTATTTCTGATCCACTGGCCCTTGCACTGATCAGTTTTTTCTGGGTGCCGGGGAGAAAAAGACTGACTCTGGTATCAATAAGTTAACAAAATTATGAGAAAAACGAAGTTCCTATAGGTAATAGGAACCCCCGTCCCCTGCCCACCATTCAAATAGTGGAAAGGTAACTTTCCAAACAAATCTCAATATTTTCAAAAATTAAAAATGTTTGTTATCTCAATATATCAAACATTTTTTTGACAGTAGTCAGAGTACACACACACTAAATGCAGAATTGCAATCAAAAATGTTCAAATTGGAAGTTCAAAATATTTTACTGATAGTAATTCTCAGTGTTTCAAAATAATGTTATTCTTTTCATTTCCATTCACTCAATAACACAATTACAACTTAACAATTAGTCATAACAATTTCGTAGGACAAAAATAATGTGATTATTAATGAGCTCAAAGCGTTTCGAGGGATTAGCCTCTCTTCTTCCGGAGCAACAACTTATTTCTAGCTAAATACAGTAATCAATGTTTTCAACAATTCTTCATAGCAAAGAAAAATCAACTTATCCTTTTTGACAAATGTGTCCCCGGAAATTTATCGTAACACATATTCCGTTGTGAGATCATGGAAACGTCATCTATTCTTGTTGTCCCCAGTTCGTTGATAGTAATCTGTGGATAATGTGGTGTATGTTTTAATGATATAATAGAGCAATTGATAGTTGTTTCTAACTCTAATGAGTGCAGAACTGTTCCTGTGCATTCATATATTCATCAATCTGAAGGAGAAGCCTGTTGCAGATTTCAATACGAAAATCCATTGTGGAGTCTTGGAAGTGGGTGGCTTAAAAGGTAAGTATTAACACTCTGATTATCCGTATTTCATGCACTAGCTGTGAAATAATGGTCACACTATCAAGAAAACTCACTGATGTATACTTGACATGGGGTCATATTCAGAGTTTAAGAATGTGTTCCATCGTCAGTTCAAGTTCCTTCCCTGTGTCAATAATTAATCGAATTAACACAGTGTGTTCCACTTACACTTTTTATTTTAAATCAATGTGAGTTAGTATAATGCTTTACCTGTAAGGCACTTGTCCTATTCAAAGGCAGAGATGTTTGGCTTTCAATTTCGGCAACAAATGCGGGGGGAAAAAATTCAAAGGCATTGATGCGGTACAGTGTTTCAGAACTTGAAAGACAGCTTGAAACATCCATGTAAAGATAGGTTATGCAACGTTAACATGTCAACATTGACGATTTGTGTGTGTTGATGCAACGCACAAGTGTTTATCAGCCCTCAAAGGAAATTCCAAATAAAGCTAACCTCACCCTCCTCCAGAACTGTTTCATTCAACCAAGCGGATTACCTGTTTATGGAGTAGCTGGCTCTAGCAGATTATCGTGTCTTTCGCAATGTAATTTGTGTGAGTTAGACAGACCTTAGCATTAGCTACATGGAGAGATGATCCCAGCTTACACACACTGCAATCTATAGACAGTTGAGCAAAAACCCAATTGTAGCTTTCTGCCCCTTATGTAATACCTTTATGTACACTGTCTTACCAATGAATGATGCATGTTCATACACCGTGTGTGATGTCATTATTGGCGCTGTGGCCTTCCAAAAGGCACCCGGGTCAGCCCACTCTGTCACCATCATGCAAGACAGGTGACATAGCACATCCCTGTGCAGTCTGTCAACGTGTTTTTAAAATGGCAGTAGCTAGTAGATGCTCACTGTGTCGAGAGCACTGGTTCTGTCTAGGCCTTTCCAAAGGCACCAACATTCACTCTGTACTCCGAGAACGTTCATGATTTTATTTTTTTTTCTGTAAGAAATCAGATTCTAGAATGAACTGGACAATATATTTATATGATCTAGTGAAACTCGGATACTAGGCACAGTATAAACCAATAACTCTGATGCAGTATATCACATTTAATATAGGGGAGTTTGACCAAGGGGTGTAATATTCAATAACAGTTTCTTTTGAATTCAAATTTTATTTTTTTGCCATTTATGATTTGGCATTTATAACACCTCCAGATATGTATGTGAATGCATTTTACAGAGAGCTACAAATCATTTGAATCTAGAACTATGCATTACAACAAGGTCGGATTTTGGAGGACAGACAAGGCTTGTTTGCAATGTTTGTTTTGTGGCATTGCATGGGTCCTGGGAACAAAATGAACTTTCAGTCCATGACTATGCATGGCCAACACAGTCAATGTCAGATCTTTGACAAATTCAAAATCTATTTCATCGTATATTGGCTTGGCTACCCACTGTTTGCTTCATTTTATAAAGGCCTTTTAGTAACGTGGCACCCCCAATTTTCCTGAAGTTCTCGCTTGATCCCTAACTATGTTATTGTTATGGACAAGTACAGCTAGTCTCGTTCTTGCTTCCATACCGTCTATGCCGAAGTGCAACCGTTTGGGCCTGTACTTTAGGCACATATTATGGAACACCTCCAAATCTCCAGTGTGACAGAAATCGATGAGTCCCTTCAAGTCTCTCAAAAGCGTTTTATCGTACACAATCTTTTCAAGTGCTTTCTGTGGAGGTGAACATGGCACCAACCACTTCTTCTTCCGTTCCTCCTCCCTCGACAACGGTCCATGTGCACATTTGTGGAAATGTTGGTTTTCTTTCCATGCGTGTACATTGGTACAATGGTGCATCAATGACTGCCATTTTGCAAGTAGAATTTCCACAGATCCATCACAAGTTTTGGAGGTCCACCAAAGATGGTTGTTGATTGGCTGACATCATTTTATAAGGTTTTCCGAACCCTTCTTTTTCCCAGCAGCTCTAATTTATTTATTGATTGATTTAGCAACGTGCCATACATCAAATTGATGCTAAATGTGTGGAAACTGCTTTCGCCTGGCCTTCGTTATCAAAACATGCCTGTCGGCGGCTTTCACTTCTATTTCCATTGCCCTGAATTGCAGAAGTTGAATGGATCTGATGAAACCATGTTTCTCCATGGCAACAGACAATGAACATTCAGACCTCTGCACCACGACAGAACTCACAATTCTTTTACTTTCCATGTCTTGAAAGTGGTATGTGCAGTACTTTGTGGAAAATCCTGGACTGTCACACTGTCCGTCGCCAGCTAGCCAGAAATGGTTGCCAGAGAATGTACTGTCCATTGACAACTGTTCAACATTCCAAACATGACTTGATGCAGGGAATAAGAAGTCCCTTTGGTATTTGTAGTATTGAGTTTTAGCAAGGAACTCAAGACCTACAAACTGGAAATCTTGCTGAAAGTCGATCTGCTGAACAGTAAAGCTGCTGAACAAAGTAGATTCCCAGCTGGCACTTTACCGAGCATCGGTTGAGCAGACCATGTAAATGTATTATGGAGGTTGACAGAGGTGGCTTGGATTTTCAGGTTGGTGCCTTGTAATACGCGAGACACATTCACCAATGGCTCCCCGCATATCTTGGCCACGATTGCATGTTCACATTTGAGCATGCATACAATCTCTATCAGGCAGCTATCAAACACAATGTGCTTTTGCTCCTTTAGTAGCCAATCATCCTGCAGTACTGATTTTTGTGAGTCAACGATGGTGGACAAATCCTCAAGACTTTGAAAACTGAAGTCGAGATCTTGTGCAAGATCATCGGACAATTCTGTTGAAGCTTCAACCTCTGTCAGTTCATGATGTGATAATTGAACATGATTTGGAGAAACTGCTAACTTTGAATGTTTTTTGGTAGAACATTTTTAGCAGGTTACGTGCAGGGGCCGGCAAGCAGTTGCAATGGATCATTACCTTCTTCATTTTCATGTGTTCGACCTTGCACAATCTAGCAATGGCCCAGGCTCACTTTGTAAGGGTCGCATGTGACATTCCATTCATTTTATGTTCGCTGGACAAATGCATCTCTAGTCTGCTTGTTGACTGTGCCACACTGCGCATTGGATATTAGTTGCTCCAATGTGAAATCTATCTGGAAAACAACATCTTTGGTTTCAAGCGATGTCTGCGACTTTATACTCCTCTTACTTCTGGGCTTCTAAAAGAATAAATAGAAGAAGATGCTGAATGTATTGCACACATACAGAACATACAATGTTGCAACAAAAAATCTAGAAAGACTAAAACATCTGCTCAAAAGCTTGTGCAAAACAAAATGGTATGTTCATTACCCTTGTTTTCTTGATTTGCTTCAATGCAGCCATCCGTTGACTTTTGAGTAGTTTGATTTTAACTGTATAAATGATCAACAGCCTGTTTGCTTTTCATTTTTGCAGACGGCGACATCAAGCTGCAAAAAAACATTTTTTATGGTTTTAATACAGCACATTTAATTTCAAAGCAAAAAAACATAAGTAAATATCTACAAATTGAAAACAACTAGACAGACTGGAAAAGATAGCAACATAATGAAAATGTATTCAGAATGCTTTGTGATGCCTGATTAGACTTCATAAATGTATACCTCGGTTGCATGCACCTCCTCTAAGTCCACATCTGGAGTCCATTCCTTGAACTAGAGTAAAATATAAAAAATTTCAATGTCAGCCCAAGTGCACTATAAAAGTTTGCATTTGACAGAGCACCGCCAAGATAAGTATTTTACACAGACTTTGAACCATATGCTGTTAGGGTTGCTGTCGCAACACAAATAGAACATAAGTATGGAGCTCTACTCATGACTTGATCATAACATTCAGTTCATATTTCACCTAATATCCATCCGAGTTAAAACATGGGCTTGATTTGAGGTCATCCTGTAAAACATAGTGATTACAGTGTTGCCCTGCAAAGTATTTTGCTTTGTAATGTGTCCTTGGTTACTCTTCTGCATTAGGGGGAAGTGCAACGTTACTACCAAAATCAGGAAGGTTTTAAACAGTGCACGGTCAAATACATTCGTGAAAGTGAAATGTGAATAGAAATACCTCAAGCTGTGGACCTGCTCCAAAGGAGGACGAGATAGTAGTTGAATTCCACCATCCACCTATAATACAGCACTTGTTCTAATACGGATTAAAATGCGAAATGAAACAGAAAAAATGCAATGCAGAAGAAGGTACAGACTGAACTGAAATGCAGACAATGCACAAACCCATACCTTCCACTTTGTACAAACAACCAGCACTGCACATAATACATTTTGATATGTTTAGATTGAAAGCATACCACATGCAAGTAGTTCAGTCGCATACAAAGAGTAGTGTAATTTAATTACTTGGTATGTGTATGAGGTTGATGTTGACACCGGAAAAGAAATTGATGCAGAATCTTGCCCCTTTATTTTCAGCCCAATGTCCGAAAAGAGTACAATGGAAAAGGAAAATTAGTACTTGAAAAGTGGATTTATGCAACAGGATAACATTTCATTTTGTGCAGGTCGGTAGGGCTCACCATTGGGATAGAAGGCGTGTTGGTGGTTTCAACACTTACGAGGGTCTGTTCTTCCATCAATGTGCTCTAATTGAAGAAGGATATGTCAACCAACACATTTTCCAAACATAATTTCTAAGAGGCACTGTGGAAGTTTTCATCAAGTATCACATTTACTGGTTAGAGGCTCCAGCAAGCGGGGAAAGATGAAGTATATTAAGATGAAATATTTGACACTTGTGTTGAATCCGAAGACTATGGAAAATAGAGTAATAGAACAGTGATGTAGATAAACAGATAATACTTACTAATGCAGACCAACGTCCTACTCACCTCACCAGCTGCATGCGGAAATCGAGTTGGCATGGCATTTGGAAGCAATTTAGGAAGAACTCACAGACAATGTTTATTTGTGTACCTTGAGTGGTCATACATATCTTGGGTGAAGTGCAGGCTGCAGACGCGAAATCGATTGGCCCTCACATCGGCCAAGATTTCTTTGGCCTTCATTTGTCCACTTTACAACAGCAATTTCTAAGCCATATTCTTATTAAATTGATTTGGGGTTGTTTTACTGCGGCTGAAATGTTTGCGGCGGAAATGACCACATGAGAAATGTACGTTATACAAAATTGTTTGTACATTTCCTGTTCGGACATCCACCGTAAAACAACCCCATATCTATAGAAAACCTAACCCCCCAATACCCCCACCCTATGCGATACCCCAACACACCCCCACACTCCTACTTACCTTTCATTCCAACGCACTGTCCCTGCGATGCTGGTTCCCTTTCACTTTTGTGCTCAGGAAACGGCAATCCTTTTTCTTTTTTTTTGACCTACACCACCAAATAGATACTACAAAATGTCCTATGAACATTTATTCAGTAGGGCATTTAGTAGTATCTATTTTAGAACTTTTAGTGATGAAGGTCATTTAGATTTGGTCATTTTATCCAAAACCATTAAATCAATATCTTTTGGGAATATATGAAGGATAGTACCCAGATCTTTGACGTGGCTTGCAAAAGTGCAACCGACAGCCACACATGATGGCATTCTTGAAAAGTGCGTGAGATCTGCATAAAGAAATATGAACTATTAGCACGAATAATACTGGATGAATGTGAATAAAGCAATTTGCACCAGAGATTTGTCTTTAAAGTTTAATTATAATAAAGACAGAAAAACTGTGTGACCTAGGCCAGTGAACTCTGCAATAACTTTATCATACAATTGTTATACTGCACATTCTACTACAACACACAGTGATGAATTGAAAAACTGTGTGACCTAGGCCAGTGAACTCTGCAATAACTTTATCATACAATTGTTATACTGCACATTCTACTACAACACACAGTGGTGAATTGTGGTAGTTATCGAGAAGAAAATACCTGAACTAATCGCTAATGCATAAGTCTTTGAGATACATGAACATTAGAATCCTGGGCACATTTGGTGGAAATCGACATAAACATTCATAGTAACGTTCGGTGAACATAGGGAAGCAATTAGTTGACTTACCCTTACTTTGGTGAACAGATGAGCAGATTCAGCAAGCAGAGGAGCAAGTATCTGGTGAACAGGTAGTCTGATGACGATATTCCTAGTAGATCTCAGAGATGTTCTCAAGGTAAATCTCAAGGTGTTTAAAAAGGCTTACACAAGTGGGTGTGTATGTGAATGGATGACATGTTCAAAGACACCAACTCTGCCTCCATCCCAATGGTTCCCATATGCCATATGAACCCACCCTGCCCCCTTTCCAGCACACAGGCATAGGGCTACTCGTACAGCACATAGGGCCAGGCTTGTAACACAAATGCAAACCTGGTTGTCATCAATGTTTGACAATTTGAATGGTCACACCCACCCGGCCCCCTGGAGAGCGCACGGTCATAGGCACAAAATTCCATTGATACTGGAAGGTTGGGTGGATGTGCATGCGGCAAACCCAAATAGGCTGGAACAATGCTGAAGAGTCACAAACGTTTGTTGATTGCCGTGGCTGGGCTTTGAAGAGGGGCGTCTGGAGACACTGGGTCTGGGGAGGCCATGTGGACAATGGTGAACATGCAGCAGATGCCTTTGAAGTGTACATGGTGTTTGACAACTTGAGCGGTCACACCCACCCCGCCCTCTTGGGAGCACACGTTCATAAGTGCGAAATGCCATTGATACTGGAAAGCGGATGGATGGGGACAAGGTGAGCGCAAAAGTGCACCAGCCAGGGCTGGACTAGGCTACTGGGTACTGTGGAGATTTTCCCGTGTGCCTCTGCACTCTGTGCCTATTTTGTATTTTATTTTCACATTATATCATAGGAAACGGGAACAGCAAGATCAAAATGCGTAATATGGGAACACTTTGCAAATTATTTCCAGTGCCTCCATTCATTCACAGTCCACCTGGGCAACAACCATTCTAGCATGACACACATAGACGATTGCGTGTGTTCTTGACTCAAAAATTATTCTTATTTACTCAGTTGTATTTTATTTAATGGGGTGATGTTGATAGCACCAACAAACTATAAATTGTATACATGAGTTTAAAGTACAGAATGAGAAAATCCCCTGTACTGTCCGCTGTCACTGGGGAATTTGTTGCAAATGGCTTGAACGACACAGGCAGTTATTACTCGTTGATCGCGGTATCCAAGCCTCCCATAAAGCCACCATGTAAACTAATAATAGGCCGCCAGCCTGTACCATCTGAGAAAGAGAAACATACATATTTTAATTGAATGAACCTGATAAGTGTAGCAGGCAACTTCAAAAAGTGCATCCGAAATTCAATGGCATAGTTGCCCTTAGAAAAATGAAGGCGGGAACCCTTACAGCACAAGTCCCCACTATATGCTAAATGAAATAATTATAACACACCACAGAAGTTTGCTTTACCATCTGCCTTTCTTGGATCCTAGTGATATAGGTGGACGTGTGTTGCTTTTGAGAGGAGAATATACTGATGCATGGCATTAGGGCTGTTGTGGGTGTTCTGGAATGGTCAGTGCAAGGGGGTCAGATGAGTATCAGCACACAAGCAACTGGGGGTTGGGGCTGGTGGGACACTGGATTAGAAGGGTTGGAGTTGAGAGAGAGCACAGGCAGTTTAATGGAGATGAATGTACACTAGGGATATGGCTTGTCACAGTCTCACACTCTCCGCAGAGCACATTCTTTCTGTAATGATACTATAGAATTGTAACAACGGCATAGCAGGACTTTTATAAGAACAGTGCTCGCACTGAGCTGACTAGGGGAGAGGATGATGTGTGTGGGCTTGCTGTGGGAGGCACTGGGGAAGGCAGAGCTTCATTTCTACAGAGAGATGGATCACAATGCAGAGAAAGGAGAACAACTTGAATTTCAAATGGTCTAGGTTGTAAAAACTACACCACATCTAGAGTATACTTAGTCGTTACTTGGATTGCGCGGCCAAACTGTTCCACAAAGATTGTGCATAAGCACCATTATAACCCTCAACAGAATTATTTTTACAATCTATCACAGTATGCTTATAACGACTTGCCCGAACAATCGGGACAATAACATTTTTGAGCGCATCATTCCTTTTATGAAGCAAAGAGAATGCCCTGATAAAGACAAGCCATTTAAGAATACTGACTGTTTATCAAAAAATAAATTCTTTAAAAGAAGTCTGCAATTGTATGCTAGTTGGCGTGGGGTTGAGAAGAAAATGAGAGATTGTTAGTTGCTGCAAGTTCAATACAAGGAGAAATAGTGCAACTGCCTACAAGATGAATTGAAGTATGTTAAGGTAAATGTAAATTGAATCAAGTTCTGCAAAGCCCTTTTTGTAAATGTCTTTTTATGTGTACTTCATTTTTGCAGTAGAGTTTGAAATGTTATGTTACAGTATTTGTAAAGATAATCCTGTTCATGTATGTGTATTTTTGAATGAATTAATTGTTTTTTTGGAATAGATTAAGAATGATTGTAGTATAGATATTATTTTCCATTTTTGGGGTTCAATGCATAAGTTAAATATTTAATTGAAATTAGCAAATGGTTGTTGAAATGATCTCATCCACAACACAAATATTTTTAGAATATTGATTTCCCGTGTTTGTGGTGAGTTTCTGGGATATCCTAATGTGTGTTATAAACAATCTGCTCCCTCATTGCTTCTGTTTCCCAATAAGGTAAGATCCACCAGGCTGACTTGGATCTTGATCACACCAGATACCTACCTTTATGCTCTCAGCACCCTAATGGTCCCTCCACCATTGTCTTTGTTGCCTATGGCACTCTGGGGCGATGTGATTCCACCAAGATTCTGGTGTAAAAACATATCCATATATATAAAGGGAGACAAAGCTATAGTGTAGATGCCAGAAATACAGAACAACAAAACTAAAGTGCTTCGAAAAGGGGACCAGTCGCAGTTTAAAAGATAAGTATCAGGTTTTAATAGTAAATCATAGAGGTTAAAACAACCAATTTAAATGAAGCGGTCCACAGTACAAAACTTAAGATATCCAATGGAAGACAAACAAGGACAGGAGTTACGTGACAAGTTTGGATAGCTAGTTAAAAACAATGTATCAAAAGAACACAAATCGGTACATATAAAACATATAATGTAGTACCCTACTTCAGTTAGGATCAATGTGTCATCAATTTAAATCTCTGGTAACTATACAGAGATATATGTTACGTGACAAGCTTGGATAGCTAGTTAAAAACAATGTATCAAAAGAACACAAATTGGTACATATAAAACATATAATGTAGTACCCTACTTCCGTTAGGATCAATGTGTCATCAATTTAAATCTCTGGTAACTATTGGATATCTTAAGTTTTGTACTGTGGACTGCTTCATTTAAATTGGTTGTTTTAACCTCTATGATTTACTATTAAAACCTGATACTTATCTTTTAAACTGCGACTGGTCCCCTTTTCGAAGCACTTTAGTTTTGTTGTTCTGTATTTCTGGCATCTACACTATAGCTTTGTCTCCCTTTATATATATGGAATTTTGTCCTCCTGGACATAGACAAAGTATACATTGCTACCTTTCTTAGTCAATTGTATACCGGGCTTCCTCCCTGTATAAATTGTAAAAACATCTCCTACAATCAATATAGGGGAACAGCGCACTAGCTTCTCACCATAGTAAACGTTTACATACAGTAAGCCAAGTGATGTGTCACCACACACGATCGCTATCTACTTTTAATCCAGCATTAATAGCCCAATGTTACTAAGTAATTATGAAATGAGATGACACACTTTCTGAACCACACCTCTCCTGTCATTATTTTTTTTGACAGAGGCCCACCGGACCCTTCTTTGTCTCACCAACACCACCATCTGATGAAGGCCTACCATTCGCGAGATCCATCTGATAGCTCTACTTCTTAGGCCGAAACACAACTGTGTCGACAAACCCCTTTCTGTTGTCTTCAGTGTTTACCACTAACACTGTTATTTGTTCACTGCAACCATGTATCTATGCTCACATGTTATTTGTTAAATGAATTCTGTCGATAAGAGAAAACATGTTCTATGTCCTCTACGTTTTTTTTCCCACTATAACAAACAAATGTTTAGGAAATATCACTTGGTTAAAATAAACCTGGTTTTTGACCGTTGCACATATCTAGAAATTCTTTTACATTGTGTAGGGCTTAAAATATGAAAGTGTATGTAATCTCTCACCCTGATTAGTTTGCAAGTTTATGAATATATACCCACCTAGGTAAATCAGGGCCGAGCCAGGTGCCCTTCTATTACCCATTTTTCCGTAACAGAAATAATTTCTTTTTGAAGTCTGACTGACTTCAAAAAGAAATTATTTCTTTTGGAAGTCAGAGTCCACCCTCTTATTCAGGACATGGATGGAAGTCCCCGGCTACTCTGCCCTATGCATTACAGGAACTGTTCCTGTCTTGCATAGAGCACGGAGTCGAAGGCCTGACATCTGCCTGCAGAGAATGAGTGCCTTGGAGTGACAAATTCCCCGAAAAAAAGTAAGAACATTTTATTTTTTGAAAATGTCTGTGTGTGCCTGCATGCAAGGGTGTCTTTATATGTATATTATGCAATGTTTATGCGTGAGTGTATGATGTATCGGCAGCTGGGTGTACATGTCTGTGAGTGGATAGGTGTGTGTGTGACTGGTCTGTGAATGTGGGTGTGTGCTTGTGTTTAATGCTGGGCTGAGCAGCTGGTTTGGGGGAGAGTGTGGGAGGGCGAGAGTACATGTGGGGGTGTAAATGTATAGTATGTAATGTGTGTGTATGATGTATGGGTGGCTGTGTGAGCATATCTGTGAGTGTATGGTGAATTGGTGCATGTGTGAATGTGTGTGTGCTTGAGTATACTGACTGGTTGAGTAGCTGTTTTGGGGGCTTGAAGAAAGAGAGGGGATGTGTGGGGGTGTATATGTATATTATGTAATCTGTGTGGATGAGTGAGAGTATTGTGTATTGGTGACTGGATGTGCGTGTCTGAGTGTCTGGTGCATTTGTGAATGGGTGTCTGCTTGTGCTTAATGCTGGTCTGAAGAGCTGATTTTGGGGTTGGGGAAAGGTGTGGGAGGGAGAAGGGACATGTGCGGTTGTACATGTATATTATGTAATGTGATTGTATGATGTATGGGTGGCTGTGTGTGAGTGTCTGAGCATATGGTGAAGAGGTGCATGTGTGACTGGTGTGTGAATGTGTGTGTGTGCTTGTGTTTAACGCTGGGTTGAGGAGATGTATTATGGGGTTGGGAGGGTGTTGAGGGAGAGGAGACATAGGGTGTATATTATATCATGTGAGTATATGATGTATGGGAGGCTGGGTGTGAATGTCTGAGTGTATGCTGAAGAGGTGCACGTGTGACTGGTGTGTGAATGTGTGTGTGTGCTTGTGTTTAATGCTGGGCTGAGGAGCTCTTTTTGGGGTTGGGACA
Organism: Ambystoma mexicanum; assembly: GCF_040938575.1. Classification (NCBI taxonomy): domain Eukaryota; kingdom Metazoa; phylum Chordata; class Amphibia; order Caudata; family Ambystomatidae; genus Ambystoma; species Ambystoma mexicanum. Next base: position 1,295,892,557 of record NC_090935.1, on the reverse strand, counting down.
GTGTGGGAAGGAGAGGGTATATGTGGGGGTGTATATGTATATTATGTAATCTGAGTGTATGATGCATGAGTGGCTGGGTGTACATGTCTGTGAGTGTATGGTGAATTAGTGCATGTGTGAATGTGCATGTGCTTGTGTTTAAAGCTGGGCTGAGGAGCTGGTTTGGGGGTTGAGGAGGGAGAGGGGACGTGTGGGATAGTGCACATTATGTAATGTGATTGTATGATGTATGGGTGGCTCAGTGTGTGTGTCTGTGAGTGTAGGGTGCATGTGTGAATGTTGTGTGAAAGGGTATGTGCTTGTGTTAAATGCTGGGCTGAGGAGATGATTTTGGGGTTGGGGCGAGGGTAGGAGTGAGACGCGTTACCAACACAGACACTGCATTTTCTTTTGGTTTCTTTGAGGCACATTGGATGCAATGAGACTGGCCTACAAACTGTCCTACAGCTGAAAGCTCATGCCAAGCGAGGTCACAGAGCAGAGTTGTGAAATGCTTGATGCCTCAAGCTCAGGCCAGTTCATGAGCCCCTCCTGAGAAGTACACAGCTGATGGCATTGCTGGCTCAAATCTCCAAGGCGAAAGGCTACCACAGTGCATTTTGCAACTGCAGGCAATACTGCTTCTCCGAAATGTACCTGTTTGTTACTATACATTATACATGCATTATACATGCTGTTTTATGGGTGGAGAATGGATTTAATTGTGGGAACTCCCGTCCTCTGCACTCTATGGGTGGCTCTGTGAGGAGTCCTTGTATATTTGATTAATTAGTTGGGTAGTGATTAGATAAATAAATGTACACAATGATGTAGGTAATTTGCTTAGTAACATAGATCAATACATACATCAATACACATTGACACAGTTAAGTATTTTTTAGTACAAATACATTCTGCCTCATTACGACCCTGGAGCTAATGGTTTAACGGCGCCGTAAAGAGCGTCGGCGCCGTTAAACCATTAGCGCCTGATTACAAGGTCCCTTAGCGGGTTGTAGGCTTTAACCCTGCTTTTTGCAGGCGTTAAAATCCAACCCGCTAAGGGACCTTGGAGCTAATTACGGCAACCGTAATTTACGGTGCCGTAATTAGCGCCTTCCCCATCCCCATTATGCCCTATGGGGCAAAATGGGAATGGGGAAGGGCAAATGGTGAATGGGAAATTACCGCCCCCGCCAACCTTGTGATGGGGGCGGTAATTCCGCCATCCACCATGCCGGAGACCGGCATGGACCATGGTGCTAATAGCTAATAGCACCATGGTCCAGCGCCTGGGTCGTAATGTGGCCCATTGATTTATTAGTAGCCCAACGCGTTTCGTGAAACAATTCACTTCTTCAGGGGCAATTTGTATAATTTTTCTTAAAGTAATCTGGAAAACATAATATTAAAGTAGATGCATATTAGTCCCAATAGTAAAAAGAAAATATAAATTTTCAATAGCAATTGAATACCTCATGTAGAATCCATATATATCTTTTCAACAAAAACTCTATATCCTCCAGATTTAAGTAATCTGGAAAACATAATATTAAAGTAGATGCATATTAATCCCAATGGTACAAAGAAAATATCATTTTCAATAGCAACTGAATACCTCATGGAGACTCCATATATATATTTTCAACAAACATCTATACCCTCATTGGTAGACATAAGTCAAAACAAGTTTTGGAATCTCTACGTGTTCATCAATGATTAACATAATGACATAATGACATTTTTGTATTGAAAATAAATTACCTATGAAAATAATTCCATTGCTCATAAATGTTGACTGTTCATCACAAAGAGAAAGCTGTACGTCCTCTGAACTTGTAGTGTATGAAAGGCTCTGTTAAATGAAGTGAATCTCACTCAACTTACCATCTTCAGTAAAAACCAAGACATAAGATGGTAAGTTAGCACCCTTAATTAGTTCTAATTCTTAGTCAATTAGATTCAGGATCACTTATCTCGACGATCCTTCCTCTTTCCCCTTTGTTTCTACTAACAGCCTAGGGACTAAGGCTACACTACAAGTTCAGGAGACTTACAGCTTTCTCTTTGTGATGAACAGTCAACATTTATGAGCAATGGAATTATTGGGTTTTGAAGTTCGCTACTGGTAAGTGGACACGGCACTTGGTTGGGACACGCACTGTATTGATTTTGTACGGCTGATTTACGGATGGGGTCCTAATGTTAAATACTACTTGTGTCTTGTTGATACAGGCGAGTACTGACCACTGCTGTGGTATGACTTGAGAGCAGAGGTCCGGTTCCATCGGTCATGAGGTTTCTACTTTTTTCACCTTATTTGGTTTCACTACCTTCTTTGGTGGGGGTCCTGTGACTCTTGTTATGGGAGAATGAGAGCATGGGACTAGTGAACACTGTGGTGGTTTTTGGGTATTGTGGTCCCCTGTTGGTGCTGGCATTCTTTTCACCCACAGGGCCTATAGGATTATTATTTACACGTTGAGGTGAATTGAGCATGGGTTACAATAATCTACAGTTGATGCTTTTCTTCTAAGTGATAACGTTAATAGTACCACTTGAGTTACTTTGATCATTATTAATTTGTCGTATTGGGACTGTGTTGGTAGACGCTTTTTCACTGTGCCTTACACTTTAGTGGATAGCAGTGGATGTTTGAACTAGGTTTTTTGTTCACGTTATTAGTGCCCTAATGGGTACTTGTCTGTACTCTCGCAGGTGCTCCTTCCTGAGTGGATTTGACTTGAGGAACATTTAGGCTTTCCATGCCCTGAAGATGTATTGTTTTCTAATCCGAAACGCGTTGGCCATATAAGAACACCTATTGGAGCCTAGTTGGATATATGTGTTGCAAAGAAGTCATTTGGAGCAGTCATGCTGTTGGTTTAAACATTGCAATAGTCGCATTTGGAAACGGAGCAAGAAGCTATCTCTATTATATCAACTGTAAAATTGTGTAGCAACTAAAACACAATAATACTGGTTACTACCCTTTTTGTTAAAAATACAAGCCCTATGAGGGAATACGGGCACATTGTGAAGGATACTTTCTTCTTGGGTTAGAATGAACAGAAACTGTTTTTTGTGAATGAACAAAATTTCGTTGCATATATTATTTATTTGAAGTCTACTTTTTTGAATTTTTTGTTCTATTAAAACTCCTGTTTGAACTAAGTTCTCTGAATATCTATGTACAAACTTTGATACAAATCTGTCTTTAGAGTGCATCCTGGGGGTTACTGTACGGTGACGTATGGTTTTGTTTTTCTATGAATGTGTGCTTGCAAGGTTGGGGCCCAGGCAAGGAGGAGCATGGGCATTTTCTTATACTGGCATTTTTGGGCAGAGCCAAGTTGATGAATGTTATTACACGGAGGACGGTTTGGAACAGAGGTTTATAGCACAATGGCGTGGACAAACTGGACATTTTCTTTCTTTAGCATTGCATTTTTTACTCACATAATAGGCAATAAAATTATGATATGTGTTATTACGGTGATATTGCATGTTCTACTGATGTTAAAGGCAAAGTCAACATGATGATTGTTCTTGACTGCTGGGTGGAGGTATACGTGCATCCAAACAAGGAAAGGGTTCCTTACTGTAGCCTTGCTGGTTTAAATACCATTTTCATGTCAAGTCAACTCGATGTGTGTTATTAAGTGGCTATATTGGCATTTTGGTGCAGCTAGTCTAGCTATTTCTTACTGTGGCACGAAATGTTTTACTGTACATCTATGATAAAGCAAGCATAAGTGTTCTAATTTGTCTAGACTGGCCAGTTTGGACATGTTTTCTCTTTGTGGCATTGTATTTTTAATGGCACAGCCAACGGGAGCATGTTGTTATTTCAGGTTACTGGCATATATTGGCAGATCCAGCTGTGACATGTTTTCTTATAGTATCATCTTACATTTTCTGTTGTTCACCTCCCCATCCCTCCCATGTGTGCTTGGCAATTCAGGCTTACATGCAGAGCACTGCAAGTACTCTCCTTTTCGGAGTTTGTTTAAAGATGCAGCACTAAAAAGACAATGCAGAAGGCCGCCAGTTTTAAGTGAAATTACAGGTTTTCAATTTTGGTAATCCGGTTTTGTAAAACACCAACACACCAAACCTTTACAGACCATGTATGCTAAGATGTGTACATGGAAATTGAAAAATCATACTTGATTAAATCTGTGAGAGAGTCTTACTAGTAATGTGTAGAAATAAGAGCTTGAAATGTTTTCTTCCTCTGGAGTTATGTACGCACTTAGAAGAGATACAGGAATATGATCAGCTATTAGTATTTGCCAAGGCACTAATCAAACCCATTTTAAACATAGCTCTAGGTTCTGAAGCAAATAAATATTGGAGATGTCTGACTGTTTTTTGCAGAAATAATGTAGCCCATGAAACAACTGCTAACAGTACATCACAACACAATCCTTACTCTGAAGGTAACTTGTTGAAACAGTGAAGAATGCAAAAGGTAACTCCACAAATCTTTGATGACTCTATTTTGTGTACCATCGACCATAAGAACATATGTTCTATGGTGACATATTCTCCCTCTCTCCTTCTATCATAGCCTTTCCCAATCCTTATAACCTCCTATCTGCCCTGTCCCCCCAGAATGTGATTTCACTCTCTAGTCATGTGTAAATAGCAGGGCGGATCCATATGAAGATGGGATTTCACTTCATACACTTCCTGTGGAAATATGGGCCTTGCCACACTGATAATAATACTACACATGATGATCCATTCTTGTATTAAATGTATATCACATTGCAGTGACATTGTAACCATATGTTTCTTAGTGTAATGTTACGTGATGCCACTTCCTGTGATGTCAAGTATTGAAGGGTCATGTGCCATCAATTCATGTGATGTCATTTTGTGGTTTGGGTCAAGTAACATTACACCACTTACTGTGGTATTACTTGGGGGTGGCATCAAATGACATCACTTCCTGTGATGTCATCAGGGAGGTCGTCAAGGGTCATGTGATGTCACTTCCTCTACCCCTGGCATTTTGTTGAAATGATGTCCTTGGGAGCTGTGGTCATGCTTTGCTAACATTGGAGTGTCAGCAGAGCTGCTAGAAGATGGGAAAGCATGAAAGTAGTGGTGAAGAAAGTGTTGGCAGAGGCAGGTTGGAGGAAGCCAAGGCTGGGAAGAGAGGCTAAGCTTGAAATGGATTCCCGCAGGCTAACACAACGATCAGTATACCACTGATTAATGGGCAGAAGCGTTTGTTTCTGATTGGCCCACAGGAATTTCACGTTCCTCCAAGGGTGATACTATACATTGCTCCACCTCCAGGATGATTTTGCATATTGTTGCGCCGACATCCATCTGCCAAATGCATGTGTACAATTGTCAGTGTCTGTAAATGGAATATTTGCCCTGGTAGAACTGGTGCCAAAGTGCACAGCACTGGAGCCCTTAATGTATCCTGTCACCTGGCCCTTAATGGGCACATTGCAAAAACTGTCCTGCAAAGATCGGAGATCTGCTGTGTGCAACAGCAAATCCGATTAGTATTTCTACTATTCACAGTGCACGTGTGAGCCACTAGATGGGCTGCAGGCACCCAGACCAGAATTAGTGTGGTTTCAATTTCATCAAGAAAGTCATACTCAATATTACTGTTGGCAAACCCTTATTTAATGTTGGTAGCATACATTGTTTTCGTGTATTTAAGAACGTATTAAGATGTAGTACCTACTTTTTCCATAGTTTCTCAGTTTACTCGCAATTTTAAAAAAACAAACATTTTTATTAATTGCAACATTGGGGTCCAGTCGGGGACAGAAACAACCTGAAAGTCGAGAACAAGTCACAGCACATAGACATGTTCAAATACATTTTCTTAAAGTATTACAGTACAAACTGGTATTTTATGTTGTGTCTAAATAACGTATCCAGTGATACGATTTCAGTATACAATTCTTAATATAAGAAACATATATATATTTGTACTGTACAAGATCGCATTGTCTAACATTTGAAACTTATTTGAATGTTATGTTAAATAATTGCGCTCTAATGATAGGTGGGGTCATGTCTCGAGTCGCTGCAAATTATGTCTAATGAAAAAAGACTTTTAAAAATTATTTTCCATGTTTGTTACCAGGCTAATATTGTGTGCTGACCTTGATAGTAAAACAAGTCTTTAGCACCGAACTCAAAGAGGCATACGCAGTAAAGCTAGTTTTCAAACCAATATTTTTCTTATTTTTGTCCTTGGCCTGGAAATTTGCTGGCTCAAATTCCGTAAAAGGTGGTATGGTAAATTTAGATGGCGTCACAGTTCCCAACCATTGAAATTGGGTGGTTTGATGTGTTGCCTATATAACCTAATGAATGGAATACATTGCTCAGCACTCCTCGAGCCGGCTTTATCAACAGCCGGAGTCTGAACCACTTCGCGCCGCTACTCCTTTCACTGATGCTCCGAAGTTCAAAATTAGCTCTAAACGCACTCACTCGGACCTCTCTGGTGTTTACCTTTCTTCCCTCTCCTGCGGTAGAACCCATAACAGTTACTACGATGCGCCCAGCTCGGGTTTTCCTTCAAGTCCTCTCATCCAGTCTGGGGTTCCCCTCAGAGTGTAAGACGGCATCGGACAGACTCCCAGGTTACACCTCTACCTTCTTTACATTTCACCTTACCTCCTACTCTTCACTCCGATAACTTCTTCTTACTTCCTCTCCAGCCTTCGCCAGAGAAGACCACAGCTGAGAGCCACCGGTACTCCGACTCACCTTCAGTCCCTGTCCGCTCTCATCCTGACTACCAAAAGGCAACGCACCCGACTCCAGCTATCAGGGTTTTCTACCCCAGAGGGTTTCCCTGAGGTCTCTGCTTTTCGAGCACTTATTACAATTAGTCGAGGAGTAGAGGTTTCGGGGGGATTCCTCACAGTCGACTGCTGCACTTGATCCAGGTTAGTGGGAACTGAATATTAATTGATAAATCACGCTTCCGCATGACAGCCAATCCTCGAGAATGGGATCCTGGAGCTCTACTTCACAGATGTAGATTACATTTAACAATCCTCACCTCTGCCAAGCACACTCATTTATGCCCAGAGGTCCACCATAGCAGCAGCTGAAAATAATCCACTGAGATACGTGTCACTTTTTCCACTCATAATTATAAAGCGGGGCACCAGGTGAAAAAGCTATGGTCCAACCAGGAAAATATATTAACCAGTCTTACTGGTACGATTTTTGGTTAACATGGGCCTGTATAAATTAATTAAGTTTCAAGCGGACTGAATGATGGCTAAAAATACGGCCAGCATTGTCTACAATAAGTTATTCTGTAAAAAATATTACTTTAAAAATGAAATGGTATTACTAATATCAATCAGTGGTTATTTCAGACACAATTGATAATATTAAACTTAAGTATTCAATGGATTTATTGATATGATGATAGACATTAAAATATTTGCAATAATGCAATATAAAGGGCACACAAATAATTGAGCAGAAAAAATGGGTTGAACCGATGGATCATACTCCAACGGGCTTAACTAGGATGCTAAAGGCAGTGGAATAGCCTATCAAAATGAGCCTTGTAGATTTGAATCACACTAAATCTAAGGTAATGTGCTTATCCTTCATTGAAGAAAACAAACTCCTTGGACTCCGCTAATCTGGTTTCCGCCCCAGACACGGGACTGAAACCGCCCTTCTTGACCTGAAAAACCAGATGAACGATGCTAGAGACACGGGTAAACCAGCACTTCTCCTACTCCTTGACTTATCCGCGGCCTTCGACCTCGTAGATCATGATGTCCTATGCCACCACCTTTCCTCCACTGCCAAATTTTCCCCAGAGGCCACAGCATGGATCACCTCCTTCTTACAAGACAGAACCATGCAAGTATTCTCCGACCTAGCCTCCGCCTCACCAACCATCATACTCTGCGGTGTGCCCCAAGGCTCTTGCCTCTCCCCCACCCTCTACAACATCTTCACATGGCCGACGACACACAGATCCTCCTCACCCTCACTGGCAACTATGACACCGACTCCCTGACCCTCAACAACCTCTATAACACCATCCAAGCCTGGATGGCAGACAACGGACTATGCCTGAACTCTGACAAGACTGAACTCCTCCTGGTAGGTTCCCCCGACCTGCTCAAAAACCTAGACTCACAATTTAGCCACTTCATCATTGACACCATTAATATTCCTGTCTCAGATTTTGTCAAACCCCTTGGAGTCTACCTGGATTCTAGCCTATCCATGGACAGACAAGTCAATGCAATAGCCTCCGCAGCTGCATATCATGCTAAACTTATCAATGCAGTCAGACCCTTTCTCTCCAAAAAGAACAGCACCAACATAGCCAGAGCCATCACCGTCTCTAGGCTTGACTATTGCAATGTACTCTTCCTAGGAACCTCCAATAAAAACCTAGAGAGACTACAAGTCATACAAAACAATGCTCTCCGGGAATCCCAAGGCATTGCCAAAAGAGAACACATTTCTGAGGCCAGGAAAACAGCCCACTGGCTCCCAGTCAAGGAAACAATCGTCTTTAAAGCTCTGACACTTACCCACAAATGCATTCACCTCACTGCTCCTGCCTACCTCTCAAAAAGAATCCACCCTGTCTCCTCTACCAGGCCAACTAGATCACTGTATACCAACATGCTCTCTGTGCCACAAGTAAAAAAAGCCAGAGCGTGCGGAGCCAGCTTCCCCTATCTCGCACCCATTCACTGGAATGCTCTACCCCCACGATCCGAGGCAAAGCCTCCCTCACCACCTTCCGCAAAGCTATGAAAAATATCCTCTTCACATAAGGCCCCGCACATTATCATGAATACTCAACACATGAACCAATGCTTAAGTTGTAGCACAATGACCAACTGTAATGTCTCAACACCAGCATGATATTCTGTAGTATTCATAATGTATCAACAACCGCCACTAGGCCTGTACCTGTGTAACTAAGTTCTTGCAAGTAACAGCGCCTCAATGCCCGTGGGCTGCTTGTGCGCTATATAAATATAAATAAATAAATAAATAACTCCTTGAGAAAAGGCAAGAGATTTAGTTGGAAACTGGATGAGAAAAGCTTGAAAATTGCTACAGAAGTTATCTATTTGGGGTTATTGTTTGTCTGTTGTAAAGATCCTGGGAGCTTGAATGGAAGGATGGCTAGCAAGGCGAAGCCCATAATGGCTGTTTTAGGGGGGCTTTGAAATGCTTATGGGGTTACTGTTTATCTGCACTTTTATTATCCTGTAAACAGAAAGTAAGCCCTACATTCTTACATGTCAGGGAGACTAAGCTGAATTACTGTTTTGAGTTTTCCCATTAATTAGCAAGCCTTCTTTGGCGACCTTACCTCCTTGGACCCATAGCCAAACTAAGAGTCAAACTGGGCGTTTTGTTCCTTGCAATCTGAGCTCAAATTAGAATGGATGTGTTTTATTTAAAATTCATGCTTGCTCCCTTCTGTACACAGTTAGGTTTTATATACGAATAACTGAAAAAAATAACTACTTAGAAATCAAAATAATTATAATTAAAGTGTATTTACGACATACAATCGAAAATTGATTGTTCTCTGGAGTCCAAAATATTAATAATGCACTTTAAGAAAAAGGCTACGTTATGGGATTGTTTGAATAATGAGATCTGTTTGCCGGGAAAATCCTTAGTAAACGAATACATAAAACATTTCTCATGCATAGGGCTCCTCAAACGTATGAGCTGCAATTTCCAGATAAAAGGCTTAAACACCTATTTATGCACTTTACAATTAATTTGATGGACACACCTGAAGGGACGATACCCAGAAGCAGTAGGATGACAAATTCTAGAGTGCCGTATTTGCAAGAAAGTTAACTCAATTGAAACACTAAAATATTTGATACTTGGTTGCAGTGCATTGCATAATCGTTGATTCATGTTTTAGAGCTTGTTTATTATTTGTTGGACATTTTTATGGTTGTATGATATGAATGCATACTTGAATTGAAGATTGTATCGTGTTGCTTGAACTTGGATGGTTTATTGCCAAATAAAGTAAATATAATGTAAGGTTTTTGGTAAAATGTGCCCATTACGCTATAATGTTAAACGCTGAAAATGTTTGGGCATGTTGCATGGATCGTTTTCAACTTGCTTTGACTATTTAGTTTGAAAGTGATCATAACACGCTTTTTAATTTATACTGTGCATATTTCAATTTTCTATTTTCATAGTGTAAGTGTAAATGTGTTTTCAAATAACACTTTTAATAAAAAGAAAAAAACTCAATATCCTCAAGCCAATTGAACTGGGCACTTAATGGACAGTATTCGATGAAAAGGATGACCAAAAAATCTGGATAATAAATTGATGCTCTTTTCTTTGGAAATTCGCACAGATTGTGTACATTAATTATCTGTTGGACCTACAAACTCTGCAGTACAATCATTATGTATCCGTTACTAAAACAATTCTACAGTAGGTCTTGATAGACGGATATACTTGTCACATTCAATACAATCTTATTGTTTACACTAGTCTGTTTAGTTAGAAGCCTACCTAAGACATGTGGCTTCCGTGACCAACCTCTGTTGGTTGTATTGCTATGTATGAGGGTAGGAAAGCAGATGAATGTTTTATATGCTGTCCTTATCAGATAAGGAAGGAAATGGACCTTATGGGGTACGTGATTCCCAGGTAATCAAGGATGTTCAGTGCAACCAACTTCGTATATCAAGGGACAAGGTTTGAAACCACATGGGCTTTGTGAGTGTCTCTGGGGAGTCGGGCAACAGGAGCGGTGCAAGGGTGCACCCGCTCACACTTCCATCTTGTCCATGCCCTGCTAGTGCAGACATTTTAAGATCATATGGACTGGGGCACAACCTGATCGTTTCATTCGGTATTATCGAAGCAGCAAAATCAGTGCTGGAATTCATTTGCTGCAGTTTGTGCACAAGAGGGAAGTTTAGACGACCTGGTACCACAAGTTTTGCAATTGATGGGAATTATGCTCCATCCCCAACAGTGTTACACAACGAGAACATGACACTGTCTGATTTCTGTAGAGCACTCCTTCCAGTGTGTGCTGACAAAAGAGTCCACCAAGAGTAATAACTCACCTCACTTTTGAAACCTTTGTGTATTGGTTTCTGAACATCCTGTAACTTAGCCCCAAGGCCCTCTGGCTTGGAATGGACTGTGCCTGATTCCAAATGAAGACATCACCAGTTCTATAGCTTCTGATGGTCATGCTGCTACTCATGAAATACTAAGAAACCACTTGACTTCATTTCAACAGAAACACAGACCATTTTCTTTCTTCAATAGAGCGCTATCTAAGATCTTCCTTGTATTTCTAGTTTACTTGCATTTTGTGATATTCTGCTTTTGACATTGTAGAGCTGTGGAGTTGCTCAACAGAAATCCCTACTGCAGCCATGTCCACTGTCCAACATGGAATACGCAAGCTTTGACTCAAAGAAAACCTCGAAGGAACACCCTTCAGATGGTTGCATTATTGTGTCAATACTAAAGTAACTGACTCCTCCCGTGCCTTCGTATCATTGCCCGCTGTCTGTCTCTCCATGGACAAACATCATGTGCTCCGATATTCAGATTATTGTAAGGCCCTATCATGAGGAAACACCTGTGAACGTCATATATTGATAAAGGTAACTATTATTTAAATGGTGTTTGTTTCATATTTGCATGCATATTTTCCCTTATCTGTAAAGTGTAGTTAACTGTTGTTAAATGCCTTGCTACACTTTATGAATGCTTGACTGTGCATGTTTTATTTGCATTTTTGGTTCTACTGTGCATGCGTCCACACTTCATCAGACAACTTTCGAGGGGCTAGGTTTACCCACTCACCCACGTTATATAGAGGTTATGGAGTCCTGCAAACAGGCTATCTCTTTCTGACCCTAGATAGAAAACACACTAATACATCCCGAGTTATCAATACCCACACACCAAACAAACTGGGGATCAGCAAGGTGGTTCATCTACAGAGAGAAAGCCATGAACCAACGTCTCTGAATTTGATGACCAAAACCTAAGTTTACCAATCAGGCTTAGCACATCACGTATACCCAGCTATTAACACATCATTTACTGGTGAGGTGATTATGGGTTATTGATCTATTTGGTGCACAGCTGATTGCTTAGAATCATACATTCCATCTATTTTCTTTCAGGTGTACTAGAAAATTCCCTAACCAGTAACTATCGATCACTTTTTTTCTGTATTATATTCCACTTACATTGCTTTGAAAAAGACAAAAAGAAAATATACAATAATGTCAGTGCTTGATGAAAGAAAGCAATTTGCTGCTTTCTGATTCAGCACATTCTGAGGCAGACATATTGATGCAGTCATGAAATCAAACACTGTTTAAATGGATTTCCGTAGCTTCAAAATGCAGCAGTCACCATAACAGGAAGCTTGCCAAAGGAAAATCAGAGAGCAACACGTGTACAAAGTTTAGAGTGTCCTGAAATTTTACTAGGCGTTGTAACTTTCAATATTTTCCATTGATTTGGATATCATTCTTGAACCAGTAACACATTACATAATTTGCATGATCATCTATACAGCTTTCAAATAATGTCTTAAAATATTTAATGAGCACTGCTGGAGAAAGATTGAAAAAACAGTAATAACTTCTAAAGCTCAACATTCGTGACCTCATACTGTGGGTGGTCATGGTGCAGGCTCAGGAGACATTGTATTCGTTGGTCCTCCTCTGTAGTTTCAGGAAATTCTAAAGCATCCTTTATTGAAACCCTAAAAGGACGAAGAAATATTTGCAGTGACTGAAGAAGGATTATCAATTTCATTTCAATAGCCTCTTACAGTTAACTTGACACAATTTCACATTCTAGGGCAAAAACATTCCATTTAAAGGTTCCATGTTGTGCATGCAGTGAAATGGTGTTGGATGTGACGTAGTTAGGTAACTAGTTCCCATTCTCTGAATCAGAGCTACATCCTCCTTAGGATGTGGCAATGTGCGAAGCATCGCTGATGAAGCAATGACCGACATTACACAGAAACATTACTATCAAGTGCATTTAGATCCTGTATTCATAGCTGATCTATTGAATTGCATTAATTCGTGATAACCATAATCGTCTCCACAATACTGACACTGGCATTCATCAAGGAAAAATTAAATGCAATGTGATGGACTTGGTAGCACCAGAGAAAAAACAATGACATCCAAATGTATTTATGCGCTGGCTGTGCATAGAATACAGGCAAACCCTATAAAGACCACTTAAGATTTTGTTAGAGCTGATTAACATTTGTAAAACCTGGCTCTGGTGATGCACCCTATTCTATGAACGAGTCCTGTTCCCTTGTTGACTTACTTTTGATTCAGTTATTTTTTTCCATTGTCAATATGCCCACAGAGAAACTAATTGCACCCCTCCATTCAATCCGTGATGAGCCACCAGATGGAAACAGAACAGACCCTGTGAAAGATTTGTGACTCAGTTTAATGAATGTTGACATACGTGAATGTGTTCATAATCAACTTCACTTCTAATAGTGTCATGGTTGGGGTGTTGGTTGCCGAAAGATGAAGGAGAAGATTGCTTACCTTTGTGATTGTGATCCCCTTCCGGTGAGGCTAGTGAGGTGAACCCGCACTGCAATACCCTCCCTAGGGGTAGAGGCAATTGGGACCTCACTGGGAGAGACTCCCCCTTTGGGGACAATGACTCCAGTTCTCCAGAAGCACACACTATGGCCTATACAGGATGCTTCATAATACCAGATTCCATCAAGCACCAAGACTGGGATGAGGAAACAACAATACCAAGAACTGTAAATTGTTCATACTGGGCCGAGGAAACCATGATACCAGAGACTATAATTTGTGCTTACCAGGATGAGGGGGATCCAAATAGAACATTATCATCAAAGAGAAAGAGTCAATATCTCTTTAAAAACCAAGCTTCCCCAAAGGTGTTGATAAACAAGACTCCATCGGTAAACTAAGATGAAAGAGACAGAGAGAGATAAATCCTTGCATCAGCTGGGAAAGGTCCCAAGCTGTGTGACATCCGGCTGAGAGAGATAGAGACATACTCCAGAGCCCATGAGTTTCAAACCCGCATACGCGTATCAAGTAATACGCCAAAGCTTGGGAAAGTGATAAGCCAGAGAAGCCAAAAGGGCCAGAGGCCATCCAAAGGTGGTGAACAGACCAAGGATAGGAATCCTTGGTGGACCCGGTGTCCAGGCAACTTCGCTGATACTACTGAAGCCCCAGTTGATATGGTCAAACGCAGGACGCCCGCAACACCATGAAGGAACGGGAAACCACGAGAAAGGAGACCGTTGGTCTCAACAACAAAGAGGGATTTGTAATGACAAAGGCTCCCACTGAGGTTCTCCTGTCATTTGGAAGATAATTGGTAGAACGGGAGGCCTGGGGAAACCCCAAATGATTATAGCAATCAGTTAACTCGTCCCAGTACCAAATCTGATAAAGAGTTACATTGGAAGAAAAGAGAACCCAAGAGTAATAATTGTATGCAACAAACTGTTGAATGGTTAAATGCCAAAGGAGGAATATAAGCGATGAAGCTGCACTGGGAAAGAGGACAGTTAACTCACCATCCTGTACACAGTCACAATAAGTTTAATAAGGCACAAGAAATGAACTGAAGCCTAGAGAAAATTGGCAAGTAAATCACCACTCAAAGAGTCACAAAGGAGAAACAAGGAGTGATAAGAGAATCCCTACAGGGATGAGACATAAGGAAAGAAAAACAAGTAATCCAATCAAAGAATTAAATACTTTAATGAGAATAATCACAAGAGGTTATTCATAATTCATCTATTGAAAAGTCCGGTACTGGGAGTACCTGAGGAGAAGGGAATCATTCTCCTGATTTAAGTTAGTTCACTTAGTGTTAGGTTCGGTGAAGGTCATTCTGGACAGTGGACTTCCTTTGCTTGGACAATCACGACTGACCGACGAGCACCTTAGTTATTAAAGTAGGCGGGGACCACCCATAGCAATAGCGATAGATAGGCTTTATTTGTTTTGTTTAATAAAAGCCTAACTACAATGCCCATAATGAGTCAGTTTCCTTCTTCTGACTCGCCACAAGGGACTAAGCCTAATTAGCACATTGAATAAACAAAAGCAGAATCCGACATGCTCTTAGCAACAATGACACTTGCATAGTACTGTGAATGCGAGTGTCACTTGGCAGAGGACATCATTTTCTATGGTGTTACGTTAATGCTCATCTTAAGGCTTCATGGTCATAGCTTTCGTTGTGAAGTGTTAAGAGTGTCCACATCTGATGGTGGGAAGCAATCAGAGTTGGGTTCTGGTCCCAACACCCACAATGAATTTTGGAATTGTCCATTTGTTAAATGTTTTTTTTTTTTTAATGTCTGCAAACAATAAAAATAAACAAAAAAACATCACCAATACTGAAAGAGACACAGTTAGAGAGCACGACTCCTGCAGTATGTGGTCAAAGCTTATGTATGAATGAGGCTGAGATTTTGTCGGCTGGTGGTGAAAATAGGCCTGATTTAGGCACCATGTGTTGAGAGCTATACTTAAATTGATATTCGATTAAACAAACTGCAGACTTTTATGCACCTTCTGCCACCCCCTTGTGCTGTTCCCTACTCCCTTTTAAGGACCACATTTTTAAGATGGCCTACAGTTCTTCTTTGTGTATACTTCAACTTCAACAAGTGAGATACTTCAACTGTTGTACCTACTGTACTTGTTGTTCCTGCAATGCCTTCATGCATCAGCCCAGAGATCAGCATCAATCAGACAGAGCTTTTTATTGCTGGGTGTTCCATTAGCTGGGTATTCCATTACTGAAATCCAGCAATGGTTCATCCCTTCCAGAAGGTCCATACTCTGGGGCTCATTTTATTGAGCCGTATAATTCAGCAGCAGGGAGCCATTGCCTGTAGATGCCAAATGTTGGTCAAGTGCATAAGTGCAATGTAAAAGGCGGCATAAAAGCATGCATATCGCCTTTTTCCCTGCACTTTTGCACTCCGACACGCAAATTAAGTAAACGCTGCCTGCCATGTACACAGACAGAGTTTACAATGAATCGCACTAAGGCCTGCCTGCTTTTTGCTGGCACATAAATCTGTTGGACCACATAGGGATCCCCAGCATTTGTGCCGGAATGGAAATAAATGCCAGCGCAAAGGCTGGGGCCTTTGCATGGCAGAGAGGAATGGAGGTGGCTGAAATGCAAGTTGTATTATGCCCCTGGTCTCTGCCATGCAAATGTAAGAAAATGGGCTGTGAGGTGAATGCATGGAAAAAAAGTTTATGCAAGGATTCTATGCCATCCATTCATGTTACTGCTCAGTAGGAAATTAGCTAATCTTTCTACTACCACACAAGTAGAAAATAGCACCAACAGAAGAGGGTAATCAAGCATGAGGATTTGTAAGTGATGCACAGTACTGTATAAAACAGGAGGTGGGGCTGCTGTGGGATATTGTACTTTATACTGTAGACAGTGGGGGTTCCCATATATCCCATCCACCCCTCTTCAGGAATTTCGAAATTGGTTTTTGTTAGACCAAAATGTTGTTTTTTTCACCGATTTTTCCTAGATGTGTTCTTTCTCCTGCCTAACTGTTGTCAGGGTGACACGGTCTGTCACAGAGTTTGATTTTCTTTTCAGGAACAGTACTGCAATGTGCATGTATCCAGCCCAAATGCTACCATTCAGTAAGTTTTTTCAGCCATGGTACCATCCACCACATTCAGCCTTTCCCGCCATTTCAGCTACTGTACAGTGACATTCCCTTTCGCTTGTACCCAGCTTTAGATGTCTGGTGAAGATAGTAGATGAACATGCTTTGGCAAGGTGTCCAGAGTGGCAGCAAAATTCAAATCTGTTGCAAGATCACAGTTTCGAGGTCAGCATAGGTGTAATTTACTCTGCTCCCTGTGCAGTGGACTAGAAGTGGAGGGCCACAATCTCAGTTACCAGACTTCTCTGAAGATCAATCTGTATTGGAGCCTGGGGAACTGGTGTACACAGGATAACATTCAAGATCAGACTCTATGATGTTTCTAACCAAGGCTTTTTTTGGACTGCTGAAGCATCTCTCCCACCTACTTTCCTAATGTTTGGATGGCAGCCAGAACATTGTGTATTACTTTCATTCTAAACATGGCTTATTCTGACTCCTTGGGTTTACCTACCCCCATGTTCCTTATATCTAGGGGTAAATAGGGCAGTGCCCATTTATTTTTATTCTAACCACTTCAAAATGAGGTACATTAATCTCTGCATTCTCCAGGCACACGAAACGGCTTGCATGAGCAGCCTGCAACAGGAATTGCCAATCTGCATTCACCAAAATGGCTGCACTGTTTGTGGTACAACCAATCTCCATGAGCGCGGTGGATGTTTACTTGGTTGCCTAGCAACCAGCAACGCAGTTCTGTCTTACAGCCTATCCGGTCGCCGGAAGGCATAAGCCAGCCCCTACAGGCAAGGCCCACAGAGAAGGCCCCTGTCTGTGCCTTATAAAGAGCACTGTGTTCACAAAATGTTATCCTGCCGGCATGAGGGATGGTGCCCACTACCTTGACCTTGCTACTAATGCAGCTTCACACTCAGCAGATTCAACAATGACCAGGGGTGGAGCGTACTCCCCCTTCTGACTTTCTATTTGCCAGCATTTCTTCACCCTATACGACGATCCCAGCATGTATTGACTGTACTTATTATGCCCCATGCATCCATGCCTGGTGTAGCCCTCTAACAAGAGGTAGGTTTTCCCAGCATGTATTGACTGTACCTATTATGTCCCATGCATCCATGCCTGTTGTAGCCCCCATAACAAGAGGTAGGCTTTCCTAGCATGTATTGACTGTATCTATTATGTCCCATTCATCCATGCCTGGTGTAGCCCCCATAACAAGAGGTAGGCTTTACCAGCATGTATTGACTGTACCTATTATGTCCCATGCATCCATGCCTGGTGTAGCCCCTGTAACAAGAGGTAGGCTTTCCTAACAGGTATTTACTGTACCTATTATGTCTTGTATGCATGCCTGATGCAGCCCCCCCATAGCAAGATGCGAGGCTTTCCTAACATGCATTGACTGCACTGACCATGCCCTTTGAATGCATGGCAGGTAACGCCTGTAACCTATTTTTTTTACAAACACTGTCTGTAACCGTACGCTTAAGTTCACAGCGCCTAGATGCCTCTGAATTTTGCATGCTATATAAGTGACAAAATAAAAAAAAAAAAACTAAATGATAATTGCAATTGCTTATGTGGTTCCCAATACCGTCACTGGCCGTGTGTGTGTGTGTGTGTGTGTGAGGCGGGGAGGGTGTGTGAATGCATCTGTTACTGAGATTGTATTTGTGTTCCCAAATGATGTTCAGTTTTGTGTTTGTGTGTGTGTGTGTGTGAACAAACATGCCCAAGCATGCCATGGCACAGGAACATAAAACCTACCTGATGGCCACTGAGCATGGTTTGCTGACGTGCCCAGTGGTCACTCTGCCTTTGGCCCTGTCCTGAGACCACCCCCCAAGCCACATGACGTTGCCAGTGGCGACTTTGTCCTGATAATTACCTTCGGCCGTGTCCCGAAGTTGCCAGTGCCGACTATGTTCTGATAATTACCTTCAGCCATGTCCCGAAATTGGCCAGGGGGACTGGTCTTTTGGGGCGGCAGATTGGCCACATTGCCCCGATAGTAGTTTCACAGGCTTATTGACACTAAACCTTTAAATCAACTTAATGAACACAGTTCTGCATATTTTCAAAGGAGGTGTTGCAGCATGCTGCCATGGATTTCTCCACGCTTAGTGCTATAGTGTTCCAATTCAAATTATGCAGTTATGACTTTTTGCTGATGGGTTTTTGCATACTTTCTTGTACAGGCAAAATGTTATGGATAATGGTGTAGAAGGCTCCTGGCCACACTGCCCAGGGCGTGGCCATCCACAATGCCCACAATCCCTTACCAGTCACTCTGTGGTTATTGAGCATAGCCCATGGTCATTCCCAATGGCCTCACATCCTGGGGCGTGGCCTTCTGCCATGTTCCAAGCACCCTTGCTGGGTCTGCAGGCATTTGCTAACCCTGTGGACATAGTCACTAATCCAAAATTGTCACTGGGCATACCCTATGGGAATGATCATGGAAGCCCACATTTGGAAGTCCAGTAAAGTTTGGTTTGAGGGATCCTCACAAATGTTTTTTTTAATGTTTCTTGAAGATTTGTTGATCAGTGGCAAAGTTATAAGCATCTCAAAAAGTTCTTCCAACTCCGACTCCAACTTAACCATGGATAGGGGGCCCTGTAAAATATACATATAAACTGACAGACACACACTGCTCCTTTCTGCAATTACTTAGCGAACACCTCACATTTATGACAATTTTAGGCAAACCTACAGATTTAGTGTTCCATCTTCTTCATGGAGTGTGTTTTCATTGGATTCAGCATTGATTGTTTCGGCAGCTTCACTGTCTTGTTCGCAGTTCTTGTTGACCACTACTGTCCTATAAGTAGACATACAAATATTTTAGAGGTACACAATTTACACATTCCAGGATTGCCTGAAACACTCCCAAGCCCCTCATGAATCCAACATTAAATTGCATACTAAGTTAACATTCTCCAAATCTGCTTTGGAAACACAACCCATTTATCACAACACTATACAACATGTCAGCCTCTGCCTTTTGCAGAACTACAGTCCACCAAACAGGACTGGCATCCACCCGTGCTATCACAAAACAGTAGTAATGCATTAGTAATCTGGTAAGCAAACTCATAATCCTTGTTTTGGCCTAAAATCCACATTCTGCCGTCCATTAATAGGACAAGGTAACTTAATTCCAGGTCCAGAAGGATAGATATCATGACCTAACATATATAATGCTCGATTATGTAGATTAGCTTGCAGAAATGTCAAGCCTCAGCCCACGAGGAGAGCTGCCTCACACACCACTCTAGCCATCCCTGTACAGTTCCTAGGAGGCCTCAAGAACTTCCAGGAAGCCTGGTCTGTGGATTTTCTCCCAGAGGAGCCACAGTTCAAAACGTCCCTCAAGCTTTCCTGTCTTCACCACCTATCCATTATGGCCTTCAGGGGATAAAGTAGAAGGAACTGCCCTCCTGCTTTTCTTTGGCATGGTTTAACCTACCCAGGCTACAATGAGACCCTGGCTCTGTGGAAGACTTAAAAGCCTGACAAATGTTGAGCCAAAGACTGTGATGACTGCCCCTAAACATTTTGCATAGAAGGCAAGTCTATGTGCTGCGAGACTACTATTGGGTGATTTGACATAGTCTTCTATTAACAGTCAAAACATAGTAGCATTGCATAACAGAAGGGTGTCAGACTTTCACTGCATACCAATGCATACTGTAAGGGTGCAGAAGTAGATGTGGGCCACAAAGGTGGCATGCTTGTTGGCACACACCTTTATTTAACAGAAAATAAGGGAGACCCGTACCTGTCCCTACAGCTAAGAAGGTTTGCCTTCCTCAAAAAAACTAAAGATGGCAGTCAGAATATCCGTCAAAAACAAATAGTCCACTGTCCTATGTTCCAAACCTATTTCTGTCCCTTACACTTTAAAAGAAAACTATAAAGTAGGCTACAAGTCAACTCCAAAGGGTGGCTCCCTCTTCAGGAGGATGTTTAAGCAGTTTGTGAGTGATGGGGGAATATCCTTCTTCCCCTGGTTTTTACTAGAGTGTTCTGTATTGTTCCACACATATGTGGAGGATGTCTCTTATCCCCAGACTTTCTCAGGTGATTTCCTTGTAGGTCTAAAAACAAGTTTGGAAAGGCGTATCCCTTCCCCAAGCCTTTCTTAGGCTCTCTTTTAATAGCATCCTTATTGTCAGAATTTCTACCAAAGGATATATTTTCCTTCCTCAGGTTTTCTCATAACTTGTGACAAAAGACCTATTTCTCTTCCCCTAGTCTTCTCTTGGATTTGGTTAGAGTATCTCTCTCTCTTCATTTGCTCTTCTTCTTCTGTCCTTAGCCAAATGATACCTTTCTCACCTCTTGGTCTTCTCTTCCCGGTATGTGACTGCCAGGCCGCTGTCTCAACTTTATAATGTATCTTACACAAGCCCGGTTCAGTATCCTGCTGGGCATTATCCTGCATGTACAACCCCCTCAGATTATTAGTATTAGTGTCCCAGGCCCCTTTCTCAGGTTTGTAATGTGTATTAGTTAAGCCTGGTTTACTATCCTGACAGGCGTTATCTCACATGTACCCCTTTCTCCTAGTAAGCCTGGTTCATTCTTCTGCCAGGTGGTGTTATCTTGCACAACTCTTTTTGCTTCTCAATATTCAGGTAGCAGACTTTCTCTCTTAGTTAAGCCTGGTACACTATCCTGCCAGGCCTCTATCTTCGGGTCTCTCTGGGGTGTTGTTTCACCTAATATGTCCTTATTCGATCTTTCTGCTTGGTCCACATAGGACGAGGAAGACGCTTCTGCACTTTCACTCAAACACAACCTCTGGGGTCTCCACATGCCTTCCCGGTCCCCCTCCATGTACCTTCTAACTTGGTTCACAAGCGTTCCAGTCCTCAGCAACACCAGTAAGCTTCTTTGGCTTCCCATGGGCTCTCGCTGTCTGCTCTCAGCTTTCGGTGGCTCCACCATGCTGGTTTCACTCCGCACGTCGGGTCTTGCCTCGACCACTCAGATGGCTGCCTTCCTGCCACCGGACTTTGGGTTCGCAAACCTTTGGGTAAGTCTTTGATTTCCTCTGCCTTCTCTATCCCTGCCTTCCTTCCCCAGGCATTTGGGTCCACAGTGCGTCATCCGTGCATGGCTTCGCTCTTCAGCTTGATGCTCCTCTGGGACAGGACTGACAATGTGGAAAGTCCTTTATCAATGTTTATGGGAAATTGACTCTCAAGCATCGGATAGGTAGAATGTTTGCTTATGTTCCACGTAGGGATTTTCATTACCCTCCTCTTCCTTGTGTCAGTACTTTTGGATTCATTCATATTCACTCTTCCCTCACTCTTCTTCATGCCAGTATTGTCTACCTGATCGATAAGGCTGATATGTATGAGCTAACTAGCAGAAGAAAGAGGAGACATAGATGGTCTGGGTGCTTGGGCCCTATCCATATTATTGGGTGAGCAGTGTCTTGAAGCATGGCGGCTAACATACTGCATTCTTCCCTGATAGTCTTCACTTCTCCCACAGAGGGGCTCCCCTCCCATGGGATCCTCCCGCTGAGTACCGCTCCCAGGGAGACTTATCGGGTAGTGACCTTAGCTCCCTGACCTCATGAGAAGGGCTCAGCCTAGAGGAGATGGGACGTCATCCAAAGATTTGTCACAATACATAAGGACAGACATATGGCACTTCTTGCCCTGCATATCTTCTTTGATGCACTTCCATCTTTGCCTTTCACACCGTTAAGTAAATACAGCCTGCAAAGCGATCAGTGTCAATGTTGTCATTTTTAGATGGCTATGACTTACTATACAATTATAGCCTATTCCCACGTAAAGCACCACCCTGTCTGACCATGAACTAAAATAAAGTCTAGCATTCCATGAAATGGATCAAACACTTTAATAATATCCTTTCTGACATGCCTGACTTTTTCAATTTTACTGTTATCTTTTGGCTACTCCCTTCCCTTACCTCCTGTTACCAGCAACATTCACATCCATTCACATCCTTTCTTGACTATGCCACTCTCAGTCTTGCCAGTGCCAGAATTAACATTCTGTATTTTGACCTTGGGATACAACGTACAGCAATGCTCAGGCAAATAAGCCACCAAGCTTTCAGTATTACTCGAACACACTAGCAACCCCCTCATACATTCAACGTTATATTGCATACAAACTTACAATTCTCCAAACCTGCCTTGGAGAGTAGACACAATTACCACAACACTTATTGGACTAGTTCATTTTTCAGAACTATGGTGCAACTAGCAGGATTGACATGCACAAATGCTGCCTCACAATATACTTTACCACTACATCCCTCCCTCTCTGTGTTTGTTGCATCTATTTGCAGCTTTAACATTCTCTTATCTTCCCCTCGTACCATTTTCTTTCGTCCAGCAGATTAGGGACTGGATACTCCGGGCACGGGTACAGAACGTCACTATGTGTAAGAGTCAGTGCTCGAAAACTACTTGTGTGGCGATGTGGTGCACTATAAAATCATATTATCATAACATAATATTTATGATTGTATGTCTGCAGCAGATTATTCTTCTTTGTGTGAAGCCACAATATATATCTCTGTGGAGCCCTGCTTCTTTGGGTCCCAACTATTGCACCAAGATATTCTTGGGTCATACAGTATTAGATTGAGTTTGAGTTAAATATTACAAGAGACAATTCATCATGTATTGTACTGAGAGTCTGGTATGACAACCGTGTACATTGCAAAAAATGAATAGCCATGAAAATGTTCATTGAAAAAAAGCATGTGATAAATCTCCAGTTACTGAATAAACCAAGACCTGGATTTCAAACGTTAACATGCAAGCCTTTATTTGAGGACTTAAAATAAGGTGAGCCAACTGATAAAGAACTAGTATCTCTGTTCAATTTCTCCTCTCTTGAGAAGGAGTCACAGTTTCTTACAAGCTGTAGATTTCTCTAGGACTCCTCAAACCCAGTCAAGACAGAGAACCAAAAGAATGTCCATAAATTAAAAAAAAGGGTTTGCTCCCGTGTTTGAGTGTTTCATGGACTGTTCACTCTTTCAAGCCAGATCGGTCCCTGACCTGCAGTGTCTCCTGTACCTCTTCTAAGAGGAGGAAGTATAGTTGGAACTTCTCCAGGAGACCAAAATCCAACTCCAGCTCTGATATCATGGGCGTGTAGCTGAGCTGAGCTCCTGGTGATTGGTAGAGCCATGGAGGGTCCCTTCATCTGGTATCACTACATATTATCCCCACCATAAATATCAGCGTACATATGGTCGTCTGGAACGGCCATAGGCGATATTTTTGTGGGGGATAATTTTAGTGGTTTTTGGGAGCGGGGGTTGCTCCTTTAAAAATAATGCAGGGGTTGCGAGGGTTTCCCCGGCAGTTTCTATGCCTTAATATTGCCACAAAAATATGGCGATATTTTTGTATGGCAATATTTTTGCAGGGATATTAACACATGGAATACTTCATCTATATGGACCTGAGCTGTCTTTTCTTTCTCCCTGCTCCTCCTGTGAGCATCTTCAGAGCTCCTTTCCCCCACTCATTCCTCCTCCCGCCTTGAACACCTACTTTTGGACAATTAAGCACCGGGAACCTACCTTCTCGATCTTGATAGCCTACTCCATGCAATGTTGCTCCACTCCATCCTTCTATCTTTGCTTCAGCTCCACTGTATGAAGCCTAATGTATGATGGTCACCCCTTTTTTCCCACCTCTTTGCTCAGATCTCTGACTTTGCCAGGCTTCCCTCTCACTTTGTTCTTTTCCATATGATATCTCACCCTGCCCAACCTTTCTCTTAGTCCAACCTCTTGCTGACACTTCTCTTCCTCCCTCAAACATCGTTTTCCATAAATCTCTTTACTTTGTTTTACTTCCTCCTCCTGATGTTCCTAATGACCAACTGTCTCTTTATGTCACATATTTCCACAAATCTCGATTCAGAGCTTCAAGGATTTCCATGGCAATGACCATGCCATGGGGCCGACCTCATTGTCAAAGGGGGAGGGGTATTTAAAGCCCTCTCTCCATCGGCTAAGCACGTCTTAATGCGCTCACCCAGTTCACTGCTTGCAGAGTCCTGCCTTCTCCTTAGTATCTCCGGCCTGCCCCTTAAATCCTTTTCTTTTTGCCTGGAACAAGCCTTCCTTCTGGTTTCATTGCATTTCATTTTATTTTATTGAATTTATAAAGCACCTTTTATCCAAAGGGGCTGAACAATAAAAAAGTATCCAAAAAAAGTATAATTTGTTATGATAAAAATTGTGCATAGGCACACGTTGCATCAGAAGGGAGAGAAGGCAGAGAATTTAAGAGACAAGAGAAGATGAAAGATAAGTTTTGAGATTTGTTTGAAAAATATGAAGAGATGAGGCCAAAACACAGTGACAGGGGAAGAGCATTCTAGTGTTTAGGAGTTAGAAGAGTAAAAGAGCGGAAATGAGACAAAGCACATGGAGGATTGGGAAGATTTAAAAGAAATCAATTCTGTGATCGTAAGCAGTGCAAGAGGACATAGAGAGAAAGTAAGGTGGAAAGATAGAAGGGGGCCAGACCATGAGTCCATTTGAAAACAATTGAGAGAAAGTGTTAAAAAAGACAATATTCAAAAGTTAGTAATGAAAGTGAGAGTATGGAGGGTGTGATGGAGGAGCAAATGGGTAAAGAGAAACGGAGACGAATAACAGAATTATAAATGAAACGGAGAGGAAGAGGGCAGGAGGCAAGGAGACCAAGCAATAAAGATGAATAATAGTCAATGCGGGAAAAGACAAGAGAGAAGAGAAGGTATTTCGTAGCATGAAAAGAAAGCTAGGTGTGAGCACGACCAATTTTAAAAAGAGCATAGCGACAAGAGCATGCAAGAGTAGAAAAAATATGAAGAGAAAAAGAAAGAGAAGGATGAAAGACAATGCCCAGGTTGCGTGCAGAAAATGAAAAGGGGAGAAAGAATGGAAGAAATGAGAAAGGGAGGGGTTGGTTGGGAGAAATAGTAGAGGCAGGGAAGAACATAACCTCCGTTTTTGAGGGATTAAGATATAGGACATGAAAGGACATCCAGTTCTGAGCAGCAGAGAGACAGTTTGAAACAGTAGAGTGAAGAGCAGAATCAAAGGAGGAAAAGGAGAGAAAGATCTGGGTGTCATCAGCGTACAAATGAAAATGGAGTTGGAAAGAAGAGATAAGGGCAGAAATGGGAGCAGTGTAAAGGGAGAAAAGAAGAGGTCTGAATACCGAGCCTTGAGGGACACCATAAAGAAAAAGTATTGAGGGAGAAGAATGACCAGTGAGGTAACAGAGTAGGTCAGTTGCAAAAGGTAAGAACGGAACCATTTGAGAGGAGACCCTGAGATACCCATGGTGGAAAGAGAGGAAATAATAAGAGATTATCCTGTTCCTATCTGGTTTTCTCCTTTTCTTTCTTCTTCATCCTCCCTCTTTAGTTCTGGTCTTTGCCCTCCTCTGCCCTGGATTTCTTCCAGCTTCCTGTTGGTACCAGCTCCTACCATTGCCTTCGGTGTTGCCTGCCTGTTGTCGCTTCGGTTGTGCTCCTGCTACCATCCATTGGAGTCTCAGGCTTCATCATCTTGCAAGAACATTCTGCTTCACCTGTAAGTGTTCATACTGTCCCTGCAGGAGAAGCATCCACGTGGTGCGGGGAATTGGTCCGGTATCATCAGGTACCCATACTCTTGGGCCTGCTATCCCTCCTTCCCGTATTACTCGCTCACTTCTGGAACAGTCCCTAAGAGCAACACGACAGACCAAGGACGTGATACAGGTATGCAGTCAAAGAGAGACATGGTTATTGACAAATTAAGACGCCTATCACCCCATCCTCATATGACAGCATTACAAGAGCTGTGAGATGAACTACAGCAGCTAAGGCCGAAGTAACAACGTTACATAATGAAAATGCCACGCTGTGACAACTTGTAGTCCAAGGTTCTGTGTCCTCATCAATGGAAGGCACAGTAGCCCAAGGCCCTTCCATCAAATATGATGGGTACCCTGCTACTTGATGGAGTTTTACAATCACTGAAAAATCTATTTTCTGTTCCGACCATCGTATTTTAAATAAGTTTGAGCAAAGATCAGGTACATCCAAAGTCATCTGACTGTAAACGCATTGGGATGGGCTGCCACCATTCTCTCAGCCAACGGCCCAATCTTAGATAACTTTAATGACTTTGACAAGGCCTTTTTGGTCGTGTTTGGCTCACCCAATCTTACGACAGCAGCAAAACATTAGCTTTTGGATGTCCGTCAAGGATCTATGGATATTATCCTCTATGTCAGCCATTTCCGGCACTTAGCAGACAACTCACAATGGCTTGAGGTCACTCAGAAAAGATTGTTCCACTGTGGTTTGAAAGAAGAAATCAAAGACAAATTAGTCCATGTACTGGAAGCTGACAACCTCCAACCCCTAATTGACAAAGTTCTTAGGATTGAGCATTGACTGGCAGAACGCTGTGGAGAACATAAAATATCTGACAGAGGGCCTGCATGCCTCTGACATTTTCTGTTCCCCCTTTATCCATCACTGAGAATTCGTCTGAACCAATGCAACTCAGGACGTTGAGGGGTCCATTATCTGAAGCTGGAATGGAACGTTGAAGGAAGAACAACTTATGTCTATACTGTTGCGGTACTGGCCACTTTTGGGGGAATTGCCCACTGAGACCTACAAAGCCAATTGGAAATTAGCCAGCTTGTTCTCAACTGAGAGAGCAACAACAGGCCCAGACACTTCCACGGTCTCTCTCTTTGAGGACCCCATGCCAGCTGCAGCACTGTTCATTCTTAGGATCTGTATTACCTGGCTTAATAATTCTCTGTCGACCACAGCTCTAGTGGTTTCAGGTGCCTCAGGAAATTATATAGATCCCAGCTTGGCCAATACTGCAACCATCCCCTGTGTGGACAAACACAGAGCTACAATGGTAGAGGTGCTAGATGGCACAACATTGGCATCCAGATCTGTTCTACAACATACTGCTCTATTAATGCTGCATATTGATGGACACTGT
This sequence comes from Ambystoma mexicanum, assembly GCF_040938575.1. Lineage (NCBI taxonomy): Eukaryota > Metazoa > Chordata > Amphibia > Caudata > Ambystomatidae > Ambystoma > Ambystoma mexicanum. The sequence goes on along the minus strand of NC_090935.1, from coordinate 1,295,864,821 downwards.
AAAATTGTTTCTTTTGACTTGATACAAACTCCGTTCTATCCCATTGTGCTGGGGTTGTCATGGTTGAAATGACACAACCATTTTATTAATTAGGAAACAAAAACAATGATCTTTGGTTCTGCATTATTTACTCGTGCTTGCTGTGACCAATCGGTGGAACTTCCAGGACTCCCTCAGCCTATCGTGAATCATACTCAGAACCTGACAATGCACAGCTCGCCTTTAGAAGGAGTGTCTGAAACAAACCATGATCTTGAATTTGTATTTTAAGAACCGCAAATATACCACTACCATCTTGCTGCTCTTACGACTGTGGTATTGATCTTATCCTGGATGCCCTGATACCTCATGGCCAGATGTATTCCTTATTACCTGTGGAGAAAGAAGAGCTATACACTTATATCACTGAAAGTCTGGAAAAGGGGTTACATCACCCTCTCCAAACACCCGCCGGGGCTCCCCTCTTTTTTGTGCCCAAGAAGGAGGGTATCCTGAGACACAGCATAGATTACTGTGAGTTCAACGATATCTCTGTCAAAGAGAGGTACACTTTGCCTTTAATCCAGGACATTCTTGAAAACCTGCAGACAGCCAGTATCTTCACCAAACTAGACCTGCATGGGGCATGCCATTTTATTACAATAAGAGCGGGAGACGAATAGAAGGCAGCCTTTAAAATACCATTGGGGCAGTTTGAATATCTTGTCATGCCCTTTAGTTTATGCAATGATCCAGCCGTCTTCCAACATTTCATGGACCACATCTTTACTGATCTTCTGGGTCTTTCGGCATGAGTATATCTGGATGATATACTAAGGTTCTATTCTTCCATGGAACAACATATTCAAGACATTTGCATTGTACGCCAAACATTGCGGGCTCGCCAAAGTGGAGAAATGTCTATTCCATCAGACCACCATTAATTTTCTCGGTTACGTGATCACATCTGAAGGCATTTGTATGGACCCAAAGAAAGTTGAAGCCATTTTCAACTGGAAAAGTCCACATGGTGTGAAGGCTGTTCAACGGTTCTTGGGTTTTGCCAACTTCTACAGATGATTCATACCTGGTTTTGCTCAAATATCCAACAATCTGACTAATCTCCTGAATACCAAACACTCTTTTTCATGGAATCCAGAAGCAGAGCAGTCTTTCTGGAAGCTGAACCAAGCCTTTATGACTAATCCCATACAACCATCATCCTGACGACACTAGTCCCTTAATTGTTGAGACAGACTCTTCACATGGAGCCATAGGTGCGGTCCTTTGTTACGTTCACCTGGCTCCCACAGGGGCGTCAGTCGGACCCAGACAGCTGCGGTCTCCACCCACATGATGCGTAGTGCAGCGATGACTGACTGGATCTGCCCTCCTAATCTTGTCTGCTTAACCCGTAGAAATATTCTCCTGCAAGTGGAGAGATGGATTTAGCCACTTGTGGACCCACAGTCCTCCCCAACTAATCACCTCCGAAATGCCCTCACAGCAATCTCACCTTATATTCTTGAAAGATGAGCTCTCCATCCTGCGTGGATTTGCAGGGGCGCGTCGATTCCAGTTACTTCACTGGCTTCAAGGCTCGGGAGAGTTCCGGAGAGTATTGACCCTGAGGTTCCTGGTGAGGACCAGTAAGTATTAAGTTCATAGAGTTCAATATGTCTGATGTTCACTCTTGTTTCCCCCCTTCCTTTCTTGTCTTGCAGCTGGCTTGTGAAAAGATGCTCTTGTGGCAGCTGGTGGCGCTCAGGTAAGAGTCTGTATTACCCGGCGCTGTCCGTTAAATGTTGCACGAGGAAAACGTGTTGTTTTGTCTCTCTTTACAGATGCGGCACGTGGAGAGTCACAAAAGGATGCCTCCGGTGGTAAATCAGGTAAGTCTATGGTGGTAAGAATTATATTTGTTGGTTCCCTCGGCTCATCTTGTGGTTTTCTTTTGTCTCCTAGGTGCCGAAGTTCGGCGAAGAAATGATGGAGGCAGCGCCGACCCGAAGGATGCTGTGAAGACTGGTGAGTATGGCGCGGCGCTGCAGCTGAAGGTGCGGCGCGTGCAGAAATGATGTTCTTTACAGGTCCGGAGACAATAGGGATCCAGAATCAGGTGTGGAATAGAAATAAGTTTGTTTTCTAACCTTGTCCCTTTCTTTCCTCTTTGTTTTAGGAGCTCCGGATTTGAGGCGGGCGTGGCAGAAGACTGGATGCAGGCTGCAGGCACGGTGAGTGTTATGCTGCTGGATGCAGAATAACACGAAGCGTGTGTTGCTGGTCGGGTGTGGTTTAAATAGCCTCAAAAGTAGTCCCTGGTAAGAAGTCCCTAGAACCACACCCGAGTAAAAAATAGTCCATGTAGAAAAATAGTCCCTTTCAGGCTTCATGTTGGATTGGAGTCATTTGCAGCATGGTCTGCCTGAGGTAAGTAATGACTATGAGGCTGGCGCCTTAGGCGCCAGGACTGATTCCTACTATGAGCCTGGCACCTAAGGCACCAGGACTGAACCCAGATAGCCCCTAGCCGGGGCTGCTGAGGTTTTACTAAATGTCTAGATGCCTGCTCCCGGGGCTGATGGGCTTGGTCCGGATGCCTGGGGGTAGGCATCATGACATCCTTCTGCAACACAGTCTGGACACCAGGTGCGAATATCCTGTTGACTTTTACTCTAGAAAGCTGAACAAAAGTGAACTGAATTATTCTGCAATCAAAAAGCAATTACTAATTATCAAAGATGCGTTCCGCAAATGGAGATATAATCTTCAGGGCAGTGCATTCCCTGTGGAAGTCTGAATGGATCATCAAAACTTACAATACCTGTGATCCTTAAAATGTAAAAATAGCCGACAAGCTCATTGGGCATTCTTTTTCTAACAAAACAACTTTCAGATCACTTACATTCCTGGTACTAAGAAAAAAAGAGCTGATGCCTTAACTCGATCTTTGGAAGATACATCTATGCAAACCCTGAATCTTGGATCCTGGACCCTGCTACGCATTTTTCAGGGATGATTTGTCCCTTTCTTCTTAGTCTTCAAGTAGAGATGCACCATGGTTCAACTGTGCTGACCCTACAATGAACACAAAATCCTATCCCAGCTGAGAGTCTCCTGTTTCACCAAGGAAGGGTGTACGTGCCCCCGTCGGGACTACGAAGTGCTATGCAGCATTGTTTCCATGATTCATGTATCAGTGGGCATCAGGGTACAGAGGCTACCAAAGAACGGATTTCCCAACAATTCTGCTGGCTTGGACTAGCCCTTTAGGTACACTAATACATTGCAGCTTGCCCTTTGTGTGCTCATGCCACAACACCTAGGCAAAGACCAGTGGGGCTGCTCCAACCATTGGAAAAACCACCATATCCATGCCATACAATCACCACTGATTTTATTGTAGAACGTACTGAATCCATTGGTTTTACTTGCGGTAGTAAATTGTTTCAGTAAGATGGTGCATTTTGTACCTATGCCAAAATTACCCACAGCAGCACAAATGCCATGTTCCTTTCTCCATGAGATTTATCCCTTATACTGCCTTCCTGAAAATATAATCTCCAATAGGGGAACTCAATACGTATACTGATTTTGTGTGGCTCTATGCCAACAACTTAAAAATACATCAAGCTCTGGTTACTATTCCGAGAGTAACGGCCAAACAGAGTGTACTAACCAAATGCTTGAACAGTACATGCACGCTTATATCAACGCAACACCAGACAACTGGGCCAAATATTTTGACGCTGCTGAGATTGCCCACAACAGTTCTTGCCATTCCACCATAGGGCGAAGTGCCTATTATTGTACTTACGGCCAGAATCCCAAGCTGGTTACCATGGTTACGCAACCCTCCAACAATGTAACCACCGCTGATGACATGGTGACTCGTATACAAGGTCAACATCGCCTGGTGGAATGAGAACTCCATAGAGTCAACCAAGCAGTATGCAGACTAGTGACCTACCCCCGAACCAGACCTACATGTGTTTGATAAGGTATGGCTTTCTTCAAAAAACATACCTTTGCGCAATCTACCCACTAAACTGGTACCTTGTTTCCTGGGTCCCTTTCAAATTGATTGATTGATTGATATTTATTTCTATCGCGCTCGTACACAAGTGTTTCAGAGCGCGACAAGGCAAGGGAGGGGAACAGGGGAGAACAAAACAGCGATCTTACTAGGCCAAGTGACATTGAGAACGCGCAAGTGCATGGGAGAGGGGGAGGGGAAAAGTGCATGGGAGGGGGAGAGGTGGAAAGTGCGAAGCAGAGGAGAAACAGATAAATAACAATAAATAAATAATAAAGGCAACAAATAGTGGTAATGCAGCCAGCAATTTGCAAGTGCTAGGTTTAAGGCAGCAGACAGGGTAGGTCTGATAAGTGCAGGAAGAAAAAGGGGGGGCCGTATGGGTACAGATACAGACCCCAGTGCAAGGGGTGGCCCGGAGGCAGTGCGGGAGGGTGGTAGGATGAGCAGGTACCTGGGCCCAAAAGACAGAAGGTGGCCAGGTGCACGGTGCCAAGAGAGAACAGATCAGCAGGGGAGAGGGAGAGCGAAGGCAGAAGAAAAGAGGAAGGTCTTGAGGTGCTTCAGGAACTGGAGATGGTTCTCCTCAAGTTTTTGAGTGGCAGGGAGGCTGTTCCAGAGGGAGGCCCCAGCCGAAGACAGAGATCTACCCCTAGCTCGTTTATTAGAAAAACGACTGACCCTGAGTGAGTTGGAGGTAGAGGAGCAAAGAGCTTGAGTGGGGAGGTATTTGCAGAGGGATAGCTGAAGGTATTTTGAACCCAGGCCCCAGAAAGCCTTGTGGACAATGCAGAGGGTTTTGAATTTAATCCTTGCATCCACTGGGAGCCAGTGGAGAGATTTCAGAGCTGGAGAAATACGATCCCAGGGCTTAAGGCCAAGGACAAGTCTTGCAGTCCTGTTCTGGATTAGTTGCAGAGGGCGGAGAGTAGAGGCAGTTAGATTTAGAAAGAGACTGTTACAATAATCCAAGCTAGAGAGAACCAGAGCTTGAGATACCATGAGCTTCTGGGGGAAGGAGAGGAAAGGCAGAGTACCTCTGAGGAGGTGCAGTCGGAAATTTTACTTTTTAGAGACCTCAGAGATGTGGGCGGAGAAGGAAAGGGTGGAGTCAAAGATGACCCTGAGGTTCTTGGCCTCGCAGGTGGGGGTAGGAGGAGCAATTGACTCCCATGGCTTTTCGGCTACAGCTACCTGCTACAAGGCGTATCCACCCAGCCTTTCATGTGGCACTTCTAAAACCTTTTGTCCCTGACACCCATGGCCGTCTCCCTCCCTTTTCACCTCCAGTTTTGCGCTCAGCTAACCCGAGTAGAAAGTGCATGAAATATGCAACGTATGGGTCAGACGCGAACGTTCATACTATCTTGTGGACTGGAAAGGACACGCTGCTTGTGACTGGTTCTGAGAGCCGGCCTAATTTGTGCATGCACCCCACTTGATCAAAGAGTATTACCATACTCATCCGAACACGCGGGGTGCACCCAACCTCCAGGGAGGGGTTATAGTGTCACGCATTCCCAGACATCTCTAGTCAGAGCCACACATACCCGCAGTCACACTAAAATGCGCAGATCCACTTTCAGCTCCGCTTTCCCCTGCAGTTACACTTACTCGTGTGCATCCACTTTCAGTACAGCTGTCACCCGCAGTCACGCATGCATACATACTTTCAAAAAAGCTTACTTGTGGCACCCGCCACAGTGTTTTTATCCTCACTGGGGCCTCCATCCAGTGAGGCCCAGTGGATTGATCGTCCATGGACACAGACGCTTCCAGGGAGCCACCATGTTGACTTCACCACGCATGCGTGGCTGCCCAGCTCCTGGGTTCCGTGCATGCATTGTGTTTACAGGCTTCAAGGATCTCCATGGCAATAATCACGCCATGTTGCTGGACTCATTGTCAAAGGGGGTGAGGTATTTAAAGCCCACCCTCCCTCGACTGATTGTGTCTTAATGCACTCTGCCGGTTCACTGCTTGCAGAGTCCTGACTTCTCCTTACTATCTCTGACCCACCCCTAATTCCTTTTCTGTTTACCTGGAACAAGCCTTATCCTGTTCCTACCTGGTGTCCCCCTTTTTGTTCTACTTCAGTCTCCCTCTTTAGTTCTAGTCCTTGCCCTCCTCTTCGCTGAATTCCTTCCAGCTTCCTGTCGGTACCAGCTCCTACCCTTGCCATCATTGTTGCCTGTCTGTTGCCACATTGGTTGTGCTCCTGCTACCATCCATTAGAGTCCCTGCCTTCGTCAACTGGCAAGAGAATTCTGCTTCCCCTGTCAGTATTCACATTGTTCCCGCACCATATTAATCAGGGGAAGGATGCACATGGTGCGGCCTGGTATCGCCAGGTACCCATACTCTTGAGGCTGCTGTCCCAACTTCCCGTATCACCCGCTCACTTCTGGAACAGTCCCATAGAACAACACGATGGACCGAAGATGAGAAACAGGTACGTAATCAAAGAGAGAAGTGGTTATTGGTATTCTACCTTTCCAACTCTTGATATTCTTTTCTACTACTCTTCTTGTTATTCCTAATTTCCTCCTACTACTGTTCTCTGCCACTTTTTCAGCTTTCTAAATGTTCTCGCTTTGAGGTATTCCACTGCCAATCTGCCCACACCAATCTTGCAACCCTGTCTGCTACTGGTGTCATATCTATTCCCAACCTCCCCCACTTGCCAAATTTACCTCCAGCCTGCACTATACTTCCAATCTCCTCCTCAGGAAATACAGTTCCTCTGATCTATTCTCTATTTCCAACTTCCTCCTCTTCATGTTCTCCTACATTAAACATCTCTCAGTATCCAACATCCTTTGCCTCTTAATAAGCTTCATCTCTGGTCTGCTTTCTAATCACAACTGCCTCCTCTTGGTGCACTCCGCTACCACCAACTTCCCCCTTTCCAGTCTCTATCTTCTCCACCACCCCTGTTTCAGCATCTTGCTTCAAATGCTATCTATCAACCACCTTCTACACTTCTCGACCCATGGGCTCTTCTTCAGCCTCTGTCTCCTTGGTTGGTCTATCTATATCTCTACTTCTGACTCCATCTCTCTCTCTTGTCTCACAATATCTCCTTTCATTTACATTTCCCCCTCTCTCCAGATGTCTGCTTCAATGACTCACACTGATTGACTGAAAGCCAGAGTAATAGTGTATGGGCCTCATCACGACTTCGGCGGTAACCCTTAAATCCGGCGGTAGCGCTATTACCGCCAGATTTAAGGGTCCGCCGAATCAGGGCTTCGGCGGATTTCACCCCAGCTCTGAGCTGGGGGGAAATCCGCCGAAAATTCGCACTATTACCGCCGGCGGGAAATCCACCGGTGGTATTAGCGCGAAGATTCCCCATTGAGCCCAATGGGGAATGGGGCATTCCCGAATGGGCTCAGTGGGAATGGGGACTTACATTACTGCCAAACTCGTGATCCAGCGCTATCAGCGCCGGGGAGTTCAGCAGTAGGGCTAATACCGCCCGCGCTAATTGCATTACCATTACCGCCCAAGTCGTGATGAGGCCCATCTATGAAATTTGGCTCAGAGAATGCACCTGGATTCTTATATAGGAGTTGCCCTAGGATTGGTTGATATCCTTGCGGGTCGCATGGGGCTGGTGGGGGCCAGATTAAACAATCTTAAGCCCTGGCAGTCATTTAAGATTTCATATATCTGTCAGGAGGGCCAGGGAGAGGTGTATGTGTAAGTAGTGAGCCTTGGCTAGGTTATTAGGCAGATAGGTACAGTTGGAGGTTTTCTAGGGTTTTCCTACATGTATTGTTGGACCACATATGATGTTCTCATGTTGTTCACAGTTTTGCACATTTGCAGAATTTTCCAAAGACCAGGACACTTCTGCAGACTCCACGGATGGGGTGTGGACCTGGACACATCCACAGACTTTAGGGATTTGTCAGCACAAGAAGACAGTCACACAGACATCCCTGGTCTTGCCGGAGGAAAGGACATGGTCCCATGAGACCATGGGTGGCCTGCAGGCATTATCCTTAATGATTATATGTCCATGTGTAGGGCTTTTTAGCTCCCTGACCTGGGTACTAGGTCTGTTAGGGTGGGTCCATTTGATGATCCCTTGCCACACCCATGGTCCATAGTAGCAGACATGATAAAAAAAATATAAATTCAATCAATCTAACAGATAAAATAGTTCTTTATAGCATCAACTGTAATTCCTAATTGGTTAAAACAATTGTAACAGAGATTGCCAGGGGCATACTCCAATATGGTCTCCTTCTTCCACAATCTGATTGAGTCTTGCATCTTAATACCAAGCCACAACTATCAAAAAGGCAACTTCTGAACACCCAATCAGCAGTTCCTCGCTACTGAAATAATGGGGCTCATTTTGATACCATGTTCACTCCTGAAGATTTAACCAACTAACCTGATGGACTTTATGAAGCTGTTGCCGGGAAGCTGTTGGATCAAATCTGCACTTCAATCTCCTAATAATGCTAGTAGATGTGTGTGTGGCCCCTCATTATTTGAATTATGAAGGGGTGCAAAAGGTGCCTATTATTATATTATTTGACCCAGAAGATATTTGCCTAAAATGGTGATACTCATGGCGTGCACCATCATTGTATGCAAATACAAGCCAGTTGGCAGTCATTTCACAGTGCTCCCAGACAGTTATGCACCACAGACTGAATGATAATGTTATAGAAGGGTGTACAGGGAACTAATTACTCTTATTTTCCATGCTCCCCATGTTGTCGGACTAGGATCAAGTACCTTCAGAGTGTACCACCAAAAATCCCAAATTCCTTCGAGCCCCCAGCACATGGAATGGAGACATGTTCAACTCAACTGGCTCTGAGGGCACCTCAGAGGGTTAGGCAGAATCTAAGTCAGAACCCAATCAAAAGACAGTGACATCTAAGCCCGTTACGAGACGATGAGCCGGACCTCATCCGCATAATCCTGGGCGAGGAGTTGCAGATTTAACCACGCTGGAAGATTACACTACACAGGAGGTTGGGGAAATCATTACTCGTCTGAAGCAAAAGTCAGGGGAACCTTTGCCGGCACGGATGGTGAGGCTGTTTGACAGAGGGGCAGTGAGATTATTGGTAGATGCAATGGATTCCCTGCGCTTCCTGCCTTTGTCAAATGACACCAATGTACAGGAGGTATTAAGGGCAAGGCTGCCCTTGAAGCTAATGGTCAAGCTTCGCAGGTGTCTTTGTTGCCCCTAGCCGCCCGAGGGTGTAACCACATGTATCCCATTACTACAGACTGGCTTAGTGAGGAAAAGAGGTGGTATATTTTGAAAAAAGCGATTCAAAAGATCAGAGAGCATGCCATGAAGTACCGCTTTCGGTTTCCACCAGGGATATGGTGATAAGAACTGCCCCGCCCGCACACAAAAGTACCATCATGACATTGCTTGTAGGTATGACTCGAAAACCCACTGATGAAGTAGTGGATGCCATCCAGCAACTGGCAGACTTGGAGGAATGGGAACAAAGTGAAGAAAAGCCACGAGAGAGAGAGGGGCGTAGTGAGGGAAGAACCGAAGGTAGGAGGCAAGATAGTAAATACTCCTGAGTGTCCAGAAAGGATATGTTTTTGGCCTTGTTGAAAGATGGTGTGCCACGAGAAGAAATTGGTGTCATTGAAACAAGGGCAATGTATGAGTTATAAAAAAGGAGAGGTCTTGCAGCGAAAGAGCGCAATAAACAGGTTAAGAGACAGGTGGTGACTAAACCACAAAGGGACACCTCACCTTCAGCTCCATCTAAGGAGGAACAGGAAGAAGTATCTATCGGGATCCCTTCGCAATACCAGCCAACATACAGCATATGCTGATTTGAGGAAGGTAGTGAGTGCCATGTTAGCGTCAGAGTCAGGATGCACTCATTTGGAATTTGACTAGAATTACGGCCATGCTCTGGCAGCGTCTGCGTGCATAAAAGTTGATAGGAGACCTCATGTTAATGTTTAGATTGATTGGGGGCTGGGGAATAAAGAGGTGCAAGCATTGATAGATACTTGGGCAGAGGCTTCATGGAAATCCGACATGATTTAAAAGTGGACACTTTACCATTACAGGGCTAGGGGGGAAAGGAAATCCCTGCAGTACAAACAGGAGTGGAGATGAAAATCAGCAATTTGACAAGGCAGAAATACCAAGTGTTGATTGTCCCTATACCTGAGTACATGATTGGGTTTGACAGTTTGGATTGGTTGACTTTGAGACTTAAAGGTAAAACCTATCAGTTTGGAGTGAGTGTATTGACTTGTACATCAGTTACCATAGACAAATTGAAAATGCCCTCAGTGCATGTGACTTCGGCAACCAGGCAGGCAGAAATGAAGCAATAACGCATTCCCGGGGGCATAAGGACATTTCAGACACTATCAAAGGGTATGTAGAGGAAGGAGTGTTATGCCCTGTTACTACAGCGTGGAATAATCCGCTTTGGCCTCTGAAAAAAGGGGGATGGAAGCTGGAGGATGACTGTGGATTATCACAAGTTGAATAAACACACTCCTCCTTTAGTACCTGCAGTCCCAGACACCATTACTTTGATTGAGAATGTACACATGTTTGAGGGAACCTGGTATGCAGTGGTAGACTTAGCCAATGTATTTTTCTCTGTGCCAATTGCTGAGGAGTGCAAAGAGCAGTTTACATTTTCTTGGAACGGGCGTCAGTTCACCTTCACGAGATTACCTATGCGGAACATAAATAGCCCAACCACCTGTCGCTGGCTGGTGGAAGAACACTTAGACAAGATACCATGGAAACCTGACATACAAATCTGTCACTACACTGATGATATTTTGATACTTGGGAAAGATGAGCAAAGTGTGCAAACTCAATTAGATGTCATCATGAAAGGGTTGAAGAAGGAAGAGTGGGAGATTAACCTTAACAAATGTCAAGGGCCAGCTGAGACAGTGGTATTCTTAGGAATTCAGTGGCATAATGGGCATCGAGAGATGGTGCCGAAGGCCCAACAGAAAATACTTGAGTTCACCACTGCGATTAACAAAAAACAAGCTCAGCAGTTCATAGGGCTGTTTGGGTTTTGAAGACAGCGCGTACCCCATCTAGGGCAGATACTGGCCCCCCTCTATAAAGTGATACAAAAGAAATATGAGCTTCAGTGGGGGGAGGAGCAGCAAAGAGCATTTCATATGACAAAATACACCGTGCAGCAGGTGCTTGATTTGTGGTCATTGAAGGAAGGTGAAGTGGAGTTAAATGTGTCTGTACAAGACAATTATGCTAACTGGAGTGTGTGGCAGAAACAGGACAGAAAATGTGTTCCATTCGGATTCTGGAGACGTAAATTGCCAGAGGCTGGTAACACATACACTCTGTTTGAGAAGCATTTTCTGGCATGCTGTTGGGCTCTTGTCGATGCTGAGAAAATGACAGTGGGGCATGATGTATTTTATGCAATGAGTGTTGTTAGGGAGAATTCTCTTATAAGGCTAATTTTCCAAACCTAGTGAGTCCCCCAGCAGCTTTGCAGGATTTTTGGGGTTTGTTTTTTTCTCCTTCTAAGAGTGAGACTCTTTTTCTCCCACTCTTAGGCATGATTTGAGGTATGTCTTCGACTTATTGTGTGCTTATGGGCTATGGGGTCTTTTACTCCATAGGGTATCTGTTTTAGTGTATGTGTTACACAGCACCCTCAGTGCAGTAACACAGGGGTGTCATAGTGACCCCCAAACATAGACTCCATACCCGGGGCTGACTACTGTCTCCCAGGGCGTGTAAAGTCACCATTGGCTTTACTAGTCCAACATTGTGAAAAGAACCAGTACAAACCATCATATTGTGGAAGTACTGGAAGGGGTTAATTAGATTGCCCCGGGTCTGTTTCCAAGGGGGCACTGTCCAGTCCCCCCTTGTCGAGTTTCTGGCTGGTGGCAGCGGTTACCACGCGAAATATTCCACCGGAATATTTCCAATGGGATTTTCCCATTGGTTTTAAATGCACCACTTTTTGGTGCAATGTTAAAGATACCGCCGGTTTATTTATTTAATATAAAATCACTTTTTGGGTCTTTTCGCCAGAACTCTTTTCCAAAATGGCATTTGTGTCCGTCTCTGTAACTCCAACCAAGGTCGGGCCCTTTGTTCCACTTTTTGGTGGGCTTCTCCACAGAAGCCCTCCAACTGGTGCCACTCTGTCTGGGTTCCACAGGATGTGTGGGTGGGGGAATTGGCACCCTGGACTGTGTTGCCTTAGAAACCCAAGTCGCACTCTGTTCTGATTCGCCCAGTGGTGAGCCGCCCGGCCCACCACTTAGCATGTATGAGTGACAGCTAGGCTGTTGAATGGGTGTTTTTCTGCATAAAAGCAGGGCTTTGGGGACTGGAACTTCAGAAGTCGCCACAGGACCTAAGAAATCCGAAGAGGGGAGAAGCTGAGCCATCTGCAACAACGACACCACCGGTGGAGCCCTGCTGCAACGACCTCACCACTTTCCCGATGACAAGAGAAGATCTTCTGCTGTAAGAGTCTTCTCCCTTTGAGCTGGTGGGGACAACCAGTTCGCCATTCACCTTCCAGGACGTCCCTTGGTCGAATCGCCAGTGCCAAGCACCCCAGCGGCCAGATAGCCAAGCTTCATCCCTGTGACCGCGAATAAAAGGAACACACCTTTAAAACCGTACGAACTCCACGGCTGGTCTCTTCCCTGGGGAGTGCAACGACTCCAGGTTTCCTCCTAAACGAGATCTTCTCTTCCCCTGTTTGAAAACAATGAACTGCACCTGCTGCCAGGAACAACTGCCACCGCTGGAGCTTCCTCACTCTTTAAGGTACTGTGTTTCGCCTGTCCTCCCTTTCTGCGGATTGCTAAAGGTGACCCTTAAATCCTTGGCTTTCCATATTGGTTGGCCCCCAGACCTTCTAACTTTACCTTTCGCATCAAATCAACCTCTTTTGAACATTTTTGCAAAGACTTTAGTGCAGTTTAAACTGTGTGATCTTGGGCACATTCCGCCTTGCTCCATTTAAAATGGGCCTGGCTTATGAACTTTGGCTCTACAGTAGATTCTGCCTTCACTAACTTGCTGTGGTCTTATGAAAGTGTTGGGAACTGTTTTATTTTCATGCCCTGCCTTTTTCTCTCCCTTTTACTTAATTATTGGAGTGCCATCTAAGTTACGCGCTCACATCTGTTTTCACAAATAGTGGTGTTTTGACCTAGACTTGTCTAATAATTATTAAGGGAGGTGTGTATACTTTTCTGATTGTGTTTGAACTTGCTTTGAATTATAATGCTTAGTGTATTTCCTGAAGTGTGTTTTAAATAAATAATTATACACTTTTTATACCAAGCTCTGGTCAGTGTTTGCTTGCTCTACTGTGTTTTTGGCCCTATTGTGTATCCTCTGCATACTGCCCTACTCATCTTGAGAGAAGTCTGACTGTTCAGCCACAGCTACCAGGTACATCTGGGTGGTGCAGACTGCTACCAATTGGGCTTACTGCTTACTCCTGTAGTCTTAATCTTCTTGCAGTGTTCCCCAAGGGACCTGCACAGGATTCTGTCTAACAAGTGTTGAGCTCTCCTAAGACATAGAGAATAGGACACGATCAGGAAGCCAGTATGATCAGGTGGAAATGGTATATTCAAGACAGCGCTAAATCAGGAACGGGTGGAGTTGCCAAATTACATGAGCGGGTGGCCAATATACCACCCACAGATTACATACCCTAGGAAGTGACTGAACTACGTGAGTCTCCCCTGAAATGGGGAGTGCCTTATGGCAATCTGACAGTAGAGCAGACAGAGTATGCCTGGCTTACGGATGGCTCGGCTCGCTATGTGGGAACCGCGTGATACTGGAAAATGGTGTCATACAATCCCAAGAGAAAAAAGATTTTGACAACATCAGTGAAAGAGCACTCAGTTTGCAGAAGAGACCCCTGGTCAATGTCATTTGTACACAGATTCATGGTCGGTGGTGAATGGGTTGGCGGTGTGACTGCCAACATGGAAACATAATGAATGGAAAATTAATTCAAAAGAGTTGTCGGGAAAGGACCTGTGGCAAGATATTGTGGAAATGTTATCACAATGTGAAGTCACTGTGCATCATGTAGATGCACATTGTGCTATAAATTCATTAGGATGTTGGATTCATTTTGTTGCAGATGAACACAACAAGATTTCATCTGTGGACGCAGAGTCTCAGGAGGACGATTTGGAGGGTCTGACCAAGTGGGCTCACCAGAAATGTGGGCACCTTGGAGAAAAAGCTACTATAAGGTGGGCACAAGCTTGAGGGATCAGTATCCCTTTAGAGGTAGAGAAAACGAATAATTTTGCAATATCCGGTTTGTCAACAGCAAAAGCATACACCCATCCCTCAGATTGTCCAGGGTACCTTGCGAAGAGGAAAATTACCAGTTCAAATCTAGCAGATTGATTTGCCAATTACCAAAGGCTGTCAATATGCATGCACCATTATGGATACATATTGCGGTTATTTAATGATATTGCTGTGTAAACATGCTACACCACTGAACACCATTAAGTTGTTAGATCAGATTACGCTGTATTACAGTGTTCACTTGCAAATTCAGAGTAACAACAGGTCAAACTTTAAAGGCAAATTGCTTCACGAATATTGTCTGGAAAAAGCATTGAGTGGGTGTACCACGTCACTTACCACCCAGAGGCATCAGGTTTGATTGAGAGGATGCATGGGTTGTTGAAAGAACAGATGCGCATATCTGCCAAAGGCAGTTTAGCAGGCTGGCATGATTGCGTGGTTGATGTGGTGCAGGTGTTGAATAAAAGACCAGTGAATAACCATGAGACCCCATTGCTGTGATTAATGACTCTTGCTTTACAGATTCAGCCCAATTCAGCCAGAGACTTTAATGTACTGGGAAATTACACCGGGTTATTTAGCTCCCTACCAAGCAACTCCAGAATCAGCAGGGGTAAACCTACATTCTCGTGAAGAGATGAGGTCAGAAATAAGAGGAATAATTGTGATTGAAACAGGGATTGGAGTACAAATTCAACCAAAACATATACGATGGATTGCCCCTAGATCTGGATTAGCATTGAAAAGCATTCAAGTGCTAGGAAGTGTCATAGATGCAGATTAACAAGGAGAAATCAAAGTCATTTTAATGAACAGTGGAGACCAAGTGTTACCGATTCATGAGGGAGATCGAGTAGCCCAATTGATTGTTGTCCCAGTTAAGTGATCCAAGATCAAAAAAGGGGAGACCCCCGACAGTGTTAACTACTTGTGGGGACCGTGGTTTTGGCTCTTCAGACAGTATAGTGCCAGGTTTAAAAGTGTGGGTTGAAAGACCAAGTGAACCGCCGGTACCCGCAGATGTTATTGCGTCAGGCAAGGACCAAGTAGTCTTAGTGATGGAACCTGGTAAGGAAAAATGGCGTTATGTGCTCGCACACAAATGTTACTTAAGAGAGTGATTATCAACAATGATATCTCTTTTCTGGGTTTTGTTTGTAGATTCTGTGTCTGGCTGGTGTAATTGTGGGACTAAATGGACTCCGTTCAGGAGAGTCAAACGAAATGCTGCAACCAATGCGAAATATCACATCTGTGCCAGTGATCCATGGGAGTTTCATGATGAGGAGAAATGATGTCCAAAAGCAGCCCAATGTCGATGCCAAAAAACCAGCCAGACTGAAGAACGGGATTCGTGGAATGCGAAATATGCGTCAGGTGCGAGCACAAACAACATTAATGTCAGCTCTGCAAGAGATGTCCTTAGGGTGGCGACGATATTCACTGATGATTGCCCAAATGGAGAACATGTGGACATATCTAGCACAGCAAGGGTTAAGCATTTCACATTTCTGCCTGACTGACTTGCATCATGCAGAAGCTTTGCTGGCTACCTGTTCAGTAGCAGTGCCAAGGCCTGCTCCGATCCTGAGGCAAATATTTGGGGTCCTGCACAATGATTCTGCAGTACAGGATTCTGATGTACGGCTGTCCTTTTCTGTCTACGAGTATTGCAAATGCCACCAAGAAACAAATCGCAAATGGAGAAACCTGACACAAATTATAACCACAATGTTACGCAAGGCGATGTTTACCATCATATGACCTGTGAACCAAAAGAAATTGGCAAATGCCAACAGCTGAACCTAACTAAACAGAAAAATCAAACTACGTTTGAGAAGAAATTGTGTGCACGAGTTCCAAGCACATGTACCAATGTAAATAACCCCATGACCTGTAATTACACAGTGGTAGCTGCCAGTCATTTAAATCATGTGAAACTTCCAACAGGATGGCTTTTTTTATGTTTCAACATCACATGCACGAACATTCCAGCTAACATTTCTGGAGGTCCATGTGCCTTAACCTGATTAGGAATAATGATGTTTCCTTTACACCAAGCAGTATATGGAAGCAAGAGATCAACTTTCGAATCTGTAGGGCTATCCCCAAATTTTGATTCAAATGTGCATTTGTTATCAGAGTCCGAGGTATTAGCACCGGCCTATTCATTAGTGGAGTTTGAGGTTTAGCTGCTGGGAGCTATAATTCTTTAATCAAACTAGCATGTTTAGTAGTGAAAGGACTCAATCAGACTTCTCAGGCATTAGAGGAGTTGCTTCTTGATAGCAAAATTATAAGAAAGGCAGCCTTGCATAACCAAGCTGTCACTGATTATTTTTTGCTGAAACATAACCTGGGTTGTAACGCAGTTAAAGGTATGTGTTGTTTCAATTGGAGCAATCATTCACAATCCATTGAAAGCCATTGTCAAGGTTTGAAAGACTTGATATCCGAAGTGTCTCAAGATCATACTGGGAATTGGTGGGACTGGCTAGTTTCATGGATTCCTGATAGTGCGTGTTACCTGCGTTATGCCTTTGTGTGCATTTGTGTGATAATAGTTACTATGATTGTTTGTGGCTGTTGTATTCAATGCATTCCCAACTTAGTTATGATTCTTTGGTGGTTTCAGAAACCGACTCCAATGCCACTGGACTATGGAAGTTAAATATCTAAGGGTGGATTGTAATGATTGAGCTAAAATATTGCGCTGGGGCGCAATGCTTTCTCATGAGCTTGGTTGCTTATGTTGGTTTGCATCGCTCATCCACGGAAACAGGCGCGAGAAGACGGTGATCTGCAGGTGCAGGCTGGTACCTGATAAGGTTGATAAGGTTGCCATGGGCACTGTCTCAGGAGGATAGCTCAGGGGCAACGTGCTTGCCTTGCAAGCAAGATGACACGGAGCAACACAGGTTCGATCCCTGGGTCCGCTCTTAGAAACCTCTGGGTATTGAGCACGTTATAAATAACCTATCATTTCATATCATATCACTGTCAAAATTGAGGATGAGTTACAGAGTTGTTTTCCTGGCTGGTTTGAGAAAGGGAAGAGCTCTGCTCCTTAGGGTTACCATAGATCACTCTGGCCGGGGACAAGCGGCCAACCCCCAATGTGCAGATGTTCAGGCTTAAACGTTCAAGAAAATGTCACCCCTCCTTTGCGGAGTGCTTATAATGCGGAACTCTGGAAAGGTCAGGCAGGAAGAAAAGTCCTCACTCTGAGGACGGGCGCTTCGCTCCAAGCCTATTGGTTGCTGTGCTCTGTGCTTGGCTGTGTTCCGGGACTTTCCAGCCACTTCTGGCAAGATGAGGAATGACGTTGCACCAACAGTGATGCATTCTCTTTAGATTTATATCTTTTTTGTGATTTATTTCTGTTGCAGTTTATTCACTTATGTATGCTCTTTATAAATAAATAGCCATTCAAGAACTAACTTATCTTCTAACTGCGTGTGTATGTGTGAATCATTGCATTGTTTACCTGCGTCCAAGGTTTGCCCTTCAGTGTACTTGTAATAAGAAGATATATGTCTGTCCGTGCATTTTTGGTAGGCAATACAAACACCGAAAATGATACATATCTTGGCAAATATCTCAATTTCTCACTTGAATTTTTCAGGAAAATCGAGAATCACCTTACACCTTCATTGATCTAGAAAGAAGGGACATATTTCTCTAAACATCCTTCAGAAGATCAAAGGTGAAAGCAGTGTGAACTACCACAGTTGAGTTACGAAGGGAACCTTTGGGCCTCATCACGACCCAGGCGGTAAGGGGTTTACGGCGCCGTAAACAGCGCCGACCCTTACCGCCTGAGTACGAGGTCCCTTAGCGCCATGGCGATTTTAACACCTGCTTTTAGCAGGTGTTAAAATCCATGGCGCTAAGGGACCATGGAGTTAATTACGCCACCGTAATTTACGGTGGCGTAATTAACGCCTTCCCCACTCCCATTATGCCCTATGGGGCAAAAATGGGAATGGGGAAGGGTAAATGGGGATTGGGGACTTACCGCCCCGCCAAGGTCCGAATGGGGCGGTAAGTCCGCCAACCACCATGGCGTAAACGTAGTTTACGCCATGGTGGTAAAGTCACGGCCCAGGCGGTAACTTACCGCCTGGGTCGTGATGAGGCCCTTTGCATTGCTAAACTATTAGGTGTGTTCCAATAGATCATGCCCGCCCTTCTCCCTCATGGAAGACTGTCTATAGCGATTCTCACTTCAATCCTAAATCCGCTAAAAGACTTTGGGCTAGTCGATGGGATGTTTTGAAATGATCTACAGTTGCACAAAGGTTTGCAAGCAGTGATGAAGCTGGGCCATTTTGGTTTTGTCTTCCTTCCAAAACATTGCATTTCTCCTCCCTGAGTGGGACAGGGTGAGGACGAAGGCCTCACACTTACACAAGCCTCTTTTCTCTGAGAGCTCCAAGAAATGAATATCTGAGATTTAGTGGGAAAGAGAATAGGGAATAACTCTAGATGAATGTCATCTTTCCTATTCATGTATGCCCTAGGGCAGATCTGATGTACCTGACTAATGATTACCCTTTTCGATAGTGATGAGGAACATTGTGCATTGAAGAGATTATTGGTCCTCTACTATGTATCAATTATGGTGCACAGTAATCTGATTACCATATGAACTGTGCTAACATACATTAAACACCTACTTTGACTGTTTAAATGTTTGCCTTTTAACTATTTAATAAACGTTAATGCATTCAATTACTGCTAGCCATATTTTATATCTGAAAGTCAAACAAAATATTTCAACACATTGTTTTAACAACAGATTGGGCCTCATTCCGAGGTGGGCATTAAGGGATACTGGCCACCGGTATGGAGACTGGTGCATGTAATCCCTTACTGCCCAATTCCGAGGTCCCTTAGCGGGAACCGTAAAGGACGTGTGGTTTGACCACATTTCCTTTACGGGTCCCGCTAAGTGACCAGGGCGCTAATAACGTGCCTGCTATTCGCGGGCCCATTATTAGCGCCTTCCCCATTCCCATTGAGCCCTATGGGGCTCAAATGGGAATGTGGAATGGTTTGGTGAATGGGAACTTACCGGGTCCTCCAGGGTCGGAATGACCCGGTAAGTCCCCATTCAACCAGACCAGTGCCGAACCCGGTATTGGAGGCAGCCATGGCGCAAATAGAGCCATAGCTACCTCCAATCTCGGAATGAGGCCCATTGTGTTGAAAATTCCAATTTATTGTTTATGCTGGCCTATTTTTGAAGTAAGCAAATTCAAAACAATATTGGTTCTAGCTTTCACAACGGATTACATGTTAAGGATTACACAGATTTTATAATACTTTCAGAATTTGTTTTTACTGCATTGATGTAATTATCGAGGAATATAAAAATATAACAACAGGCAGAGCCTCAATGCATTGTTGGAAGGCCTTTCACATGTGTATTTTTTTTGGGCTTCTTACATATACTTTATTACATAGTTACATTAAGCTACATGTAAGGATAACCACTGGGTCCCATCCCCCAGGCTTAACTGACCTCAGGTAGAACACTCATACAGCATTCACACATCAACATTCCACATGACATCACAGTGTCTCTCATTCACAAGCAAGCACTTCACAACACATCTCCTTCCTTTCCAATGACGCACAACCACACGACATTCACCAACAAGCACTTCACAACACACCTCCTTCCTTTCCCACACTGCACCAATGAACACATCACAACACATCCTTTTCATTTTTACAACCACCACTGGCCTGGGAAACACAACACAATACAGGGCACTCATACTGGACATCCACACCATGCATCTTTTTATAGAGAGATGCAGCTCTAAAGAAAATATCTCAGGGACGCTATCCCCTTATTGCTGCGGGATATCCAACAATTGCAGTTCTCTAAAGCCGAAACTAATATCTATATCAGTTGTTAATGCTCATATTCTCAACAGGAATTTTGTGAAAACACAATCAAAATACATGACCATACAGTCTGAGAGCGTTTTCTCCAAGCATATAAATAATATCTAAATAATACTTAATGAACATTATCACGTAGACAGAGAACGTAGATTTAGAAAGAGGATTTCTTATCACATTAACAATTTCATTATACCAGTAGAGCGTTTTGACATTTGCACTGTCCTTCTTTACCTTTAAACATGTTTTGAAGTTTGATAAAACAGAGAACAGATAATACACGGGTACTCTTTTGTTAGTTCAGCAGTGGGCAATCATCAACTAATTGCCAGCGGATGCAGTACTTTCTGGCATTATCATATATCATATATTATCTATACATTGTTATGAGATAACAAAGTACATCGAACATTTAATCAAAGGCAAAACATACATATCATTCATTACCCAATCATCTTTAAACAGTGGCAACTTGTGCCAATGCATGCCCATAACCATTAAGAAAAGAGCGAGAGAAAGGGGCATGGAAAGGGGATCCTGAGTGTCAGGGCAAGTGTACCTCATTCCAACAAGAGGTCGATAAGGGTTAGAAAAGGGGGTGCCCACCAACTCTTACCGATGCCACTGTGCATTGTATGGAGCATGTTACAGACATAACTTCCATGAAAAATCAGAAAGGGAATTTACCTTGTTTTCTGGAAAATTAAGAGTTGGAAACTCTTTTGTTGGAATTACAAAGTTCGAATCTGAAGTGTCATATAAAGCACTTTCTCATTCAACTTGACGTGAATGGTCCAGGAGCATGAAATTGAACCGTTCTAAAAATAAACTGAACCATATATGTACATCAACATTGTACCTGTTCTCCAGAGAGGAAGCTAAATCAACTAAATGGTAATTTGGTCTCCATGATAAAAGCGAAATAGAGTCATAAACCAGGCTCTAAAAGTAGACTCTAAGCAGAGCTGGAATTACAAATGTGATTGCTTGAGGCACTGTCATTCAAAAACAATCCGCTGGACAGAACCATTTTGTAAGGGAGCACGTGTAAGCACAATTATGTATTAAAACAACAAGACCTAGTAATGCACTATATTTTGGAGGAAAATAAAGTGCCACCAGATTTTAACCTTAACTGCAGGGACATTTTTGTATCCACCCAGAACCTCTATTTATGTACCCAATTCAAAACCTCATGTTCATTGACCGAAATTAAAACTACTTTGCACATAAAATAGAAGATGCCCCACCAAGAACCATGAAAATACCCCAAACCTAGTTCGCCATTATTCACGGGCCCCACTCCAAAATGGTCCACCACTCCTTTTCGTGAATACATCAGCACAGAATAGGGAACACTTCTGTACACATTTCCACGTCTATCTAGGTCACTTACTATAAAGGTATAGCCCTTCTGCTAAGTCAGACTCAGGAGACGAACAAGAGATCATGTTTTCCAAAATGGGGTTTATTGTTCCAAAGAAATCAAGGCCTAGCCTGTGCCTACTTCTAAGGTGGTTCTTTGTCCAACCTAAGAAAAATAATAATGGGTGCTTGTCAGGATGTAGTATAAATGATATCCAGTCCTCCGTCCAAAACCTAATCTTACCTAATGTCTGTCCTTACCAGTAGCACACACAATTAATTAACATAAACTCAACTAGAAAGGCCTTATGAATGCTGGCTGGTTTCTGATTCCCACCCAAATGTCTCATAAGCTTCTCTTAGGCCACATACCTGATTACACAACTCAGAGTGTCTCTTTAATTTTCCTCTTTTCCTGATGTGCTTAATCCTAGCTCCCACCCAAATGTCTCTCTACTTTCTCCCAGGCCACCTGCCTGGTAGTAAAATCCAAGCTTCAGATTTATCCAGTGTCTCTGTATCCTTTTTTTCTATCTTGGGGAAGATTCTGTATTCCTTTGGTCAACCTGTAATTACCCAGTCCTGAACTATGGTGTTTCTCTCCCTGTCATGTGGTTTATCTTCCTTCTCCCTGCTTGCAAGGACTGTTTGTCCACACCTTGCTTTGGGGTCTTGCTTCTTGCACGTTGTCTCAGTGTTCAACCTCTCACACACTGGCTTGGGGTGTCCTATTTCTAGCCCGCTTTAGGGTTTCCTCTCTTTCCCCTTGACTTGGGTTCTCTTGCCTTTCACTCTGTCTTGGGTACCTTGTAACCAGCCCCTTCTCCGGATTCTCACCCTTCCCTGAATTGGCTGGTTTATCACCCCTTCTTAGGGTATCTGATATCTCGCCCTTTCTTGGAATGTCAGGTTTGTTACCCCTTCTTGGATTGGCATGCAACTCACCCTGTCTTTGTCTATCAGGCTTCTCATCTGTTTTTGGATTGGCTTGTACCTTGCCCCGCGTTGGGCTTTCGGGATTCTCACTCCTTCTTGGGCTCCCTTGTATTTCATCCTTCCTGGGCTATTGCCAGCTTCTGCCGCCCTTCTCCCTGCACCCTATTTCTGTTTCATACCTTGTGCTCTTTGGCAGCATTTGTCAGGAAAGTCAATCCTCCTTCCCGCTGCAGAGCCACGACTCTGGTTTCACTCTGGTCCTTCTCGTCGGTTCACTTGTGTCAGTCCCTCCTGTCGGTGCTCTGGTGAGTGCTGACTGACCACTTCTCAGCTGGTCACGTCTCTTATGTGGGTGGCGAGATGCTCCCCTCTGGCTCCTTGTCTTGGTAAAGGCAAAAGTGCAGGCTTTCTCACTTGTCCGCTCTCCACGCCGGCTGTGTGGTGTTCATTGCTGGTTCCACCTCGAAAGGGGGTTGCTCCACTCCCCTGCATTACTCCACAGGTCTGTGTGTGTGTCTCTCTCTCTTTCTCTTTCTCTTTCTCTTTCTCTGTTGCTTCCCCTTTGTGTCGGTTTCACAGGATCTTTATGGAGCTCTCAGCAATGAGGATGGAAACAATAGTCAGAAACCACACACGCCATCTTTTAATGTCTTTGTACATTATTGCCCTGCTCAATGTCCATATAGCCAACAAACAAGTGGGTTTCTGTATGTGAGTGAATATGTTTAAAAACCCTGCTTCAGCATTCCTTGTCTTCTAAGGAGGAGTGACCCCCAGTGGATCCTGCTTACCTTGCCCCCTAAGGGTCTTTAAGCAGAGCAGGGTCACATCCCAAAGAAGGTGGCTCCCACTTGGGGTGAAAGGACAGATTCTCTGGATTCGTCAAACACCCTGAATGTAACCTGGACAGGATCCAAACCAGACTGCGCTAACCTTCAACTGTGCCAGTTACACACTGCTCACAATGTCTACAAAACTGTAAAAGAGAAGCAGCTTTTCAGAATAGATAGCTGACCTTGGTTTCTTCTGTCTTGACTTTGGGCCAGATAACCTTGCCACCCAGCTCCACGAGCCTGCTATTCTGCTATGACACCATTTTCCATCTCACTTCATGGTTATCTGGCTTACTTATTTCAAGATAACATTGTCTAGTTCTGTACAATGGCGGCTTCGCCTGCATTCTATTTACTACTCATAGCTGGCCTCTTATGATGACTTAATCTAACTTGCGTTTCAGCATCTGTACAAGTGTTCAACTTCTGTTTTCTGCAACATCTTATTTAGTCTGGGTCTTCTTCTTGTCTACATCGATAGTTTATTCGACCTCTTGCATCGCTGTTTGCCAGTTAGGGCTCATACTTTGTCATACTTCTTTATTTTGAGACATTGTGCACACTTCTTTATGATGTCATCAATTCACCTGTTTGGCTTCTTTTTATACTCTTTCTGGGTTTTCCTCCTGTAGGTTATCATCACGTTGAGAGTACATTCGGTAGGGTTGTCTCAACGGGTATCTTCTTTCAAACACTCGCTGCGGTATTGGTATTATGGCTGGTTTCAGGCACGGCACGATCTCATGTCTCCAGTACAGGGGAGGTAGGGGTGCAGGATCGCCTGCAGATGTACACAGCTGCTCCTCTACAATATTCCCTCCAGTATTCCAGTGTCCTTCTCCCCAAGTTCCTTGCCTCACTATACAAAACCATGATGTCATTCTTTGCAGGGTAGAAATCACAAATTAAACTGATCTCGCTGTAAAAATATTAAAGCTAGTGGTAGTGAGATTTCTGGGGGTCAAAAAATAAATACCAATACTATTTTGGATTCCACAAGGCAACACGCTGGTGGGCATCTGAAGGAGCTCCGCAGGACTTCCATAATGCACTGGCCCATCTTTTTTCCCTGCACATGATGATATATGTTCCTCTGAAATCTATCCCACCTGACCGTCCCATCATCATATTTACAGTAGATGCTCTTAACAAGTTGTGTTCAATTACAGGTGGCCATACATGGGATTCAAGTCAGGCCTTCCATTGGTACAAAAAAGCTTATTAAGATAGGACGAAGAGAAGTGGCTTGCTCCAGATGGCGGAACAGAGGGATTTTTTATGTAATCAATACATATTGAATTCATCTATCAAGGTTGTCAGTTGAATAAGGCCTAGATACTAGCTAGTGTCTAGAGTACTTGCAGTTGACAGTGACAATCAAGTTTCCTATGGGTGGGTTAGGTTGGGCAAATCTCACCACAGTTTAGAGGACAGCGTGTTTTCTGATGGAATGCTCAAAGTGTCACATGGATTTGCTTTTGTACAGGATGTTTAGACCTGGGAAGGATAATGGGAAGTTCAAAATCAAGATACTCTGAGCAGCTGACTGTGGAACCACATTAGAATCATAACAAAGGACTGCTTAAGTATTAATAAATCAACACGTTTAATTTTGATTTTTACATCCATAAAACATTAGAACAATCACCGTCCACATGGTGAAACAGAATAAAAAGCAGCAGCGTGTACAAATTGGCAAATACCAGCAGCATAGAAAAACTTAAATTAAAATCATAAGAACCTCAGATGTCCACTACGAACAATTAAATCTCAGAGGAAACACTCAAAACAGCAGCAGGCATGATGAAGAACAAAATAGTAGCAGAAACAAAGCGGGTGTTCTTACATCTAATATCAGAATAGATGGCCAGTTCTCCACCACTTTGATTACCCATGTTCTGCCTGACCAGGCCCGGTTAATATAAGAATACAGGGAAAATGCTACCTTCACCTAAATGCACATCATTACAAATATAATAGCAGGTCTATGGTGTCTAAGACCGCTGTCCCTAAGTATACTTCTCAGCGAGGTCTTCTTGAGAGCCGCACAGATGGGGCCACACAGAATAAAATGAACCCAATCCTCTGTCGCCCCACATAGGGACATACTACTACCTCCTCCCTTCCATCTACAAGTTAAAACTGCTAGGGGCAAGACATCCATACTAGCTCTAGCTAATATGGCCCTGTGAGGCTGATAACTCACAAAGGTCATGTAGCTGGGCAGGCCCTGAGAGAGGCTTAACAGTAAATAGTTCAGAACCTGTGTTCTGGTTAACATGCCACCCAGTTATCTTCTAGAAGCTGTTCCATTCTGAATTTAAAAATTATTTTAGCAATATCCAGTGGATGTAGATGGTCCTTGAAAAGTGCTTCCAACCCCAGCCTAGTAAGTAGGGACTTAATGTGCACTAACCAATCAATTTGGCCCCAATCACGATACATCAGTAAATTGGTCCCCAAAGACACAGGACCTGTTCTTCTTCATTTCTTGTTAGCAAATCTCCCCCCATTCCAAGTTTAATATTAAAATCGCTTCCCACAATTACGGGTGCACCATGCCCCTTACCTTGCTCGAACACCATGGCCTCCTTATGTAGCTGAAAGACTACATTAATTACTTTACCTACTTTATTATTGTAAATATTTATCAGCCTGAGTTCTTGACTCACTTGACTCACTTTCCACTTTAGGTAGATTGAAAAAAGATGAGGGTCTGTTTTAATAACCTGGAGTCAGAGAAGTTGCGAATGATTGATATGTAGCTGGCAAGGCCACCGAATGTCTCCCTCTTACCGAATGACTGACAGCTGGAATAAAATACAGTCTAAACCCCTGTATCTGGATTTGCTTCATAGTCCAGGTTTCCTGAATCATCAATACCTGAAGGTATCTAATGAGACTGTCAGCTGCCCTACGATGTTCCACACAAGAATTTTAAGCACCTCCGGCCTTCTGTTCCTAGCGGGCATCCTACCATTTAGAACTCTCTTGCCGAGTGGTGCTTACCACTCTTTCCGTCTATCAGTTCTTAGGATGACTGCCTCTTTGGTAGAACCTTGAGAAGAACCTAAGCAAGTATCCCCAGATACTCTGGGAGATGAATCGCAAGGGCCAACATAAGGATTGCTTAAGTAATTATTTTAAAGTTCTTAATTAAAAAGTCCATATACCTTCAGGGACATCGTATTATGCAAATCAATATCCAAAGAACAATCCAAAAACTATTATTAGCAAGTCCTTTACTTCCTGGCTATCCCTAGGATAAAATGTGAACCGTTCTAAGGCTTTGTGAACGAAGAGTTCACAAATCCTATTCTTAAAGTTCCTCCTGTGTCTAAATACAAAATGAAGAAAAGTGCCTCCAGCGAAGGCTCTTACAGGTGTTAGCCACAGTCTGGACCCTCCTTTGGCCTCCTTGCTTTCACAATGCCTCTTAGACCTCTCCCAACTCTTAGGGTTCACAGGCTTCATGTTCAGGCTTCTCCTTAGCTGCCTGCCTTCCAGCTTGTACTGGGCTTCCTTCAGCACTCCGCATTGCACTTGGTGTACTGTTTGGTCTCTACCCAGTTTCTGGTGCTCCACAATACCAGGTAGGTCTTTTACGGACCTCATAACATTTACCATTGAAGGCATTCTCTCCCAGACCTCTGGTTTCTCAGAATTAACTTGCTCAGCTCTCCCATAGATCTCAGATTTCTCAACTCTCCTGTGTTCAGGTCTAGCATAGTTCTCAGGGTTTCTCAGCATTCACTTGTTCAGGTTTCTCAATGATCTCAGGGTTTCCCAGCATTATTTTTTTCAGGTCTCCCATAGACAATGGCATTATTTGGAATTCACTTGGTCAGGTTTCTCACAGACTTTTGCTTCTCAGCATTACAGATTCGGGTCTCTCCGAGACCTCTGGCAGACTATTGTATTCCAAAAACACACAGACTATGAGCAGAATTATTCAATTGCAGGCAAAGGAGGATTCACAATTAAGGTTGCATTTTATGAATTGTGACACTAACCTATGGGGACTAGGCACACCATAAATGTTATCAAAGACCATATTAATCTACAATATCTAAAAACTGCTAAACCCCTGATCTCAAGGCGATCTTGGGGGTCACAATACTTCAGTGAATATGACTTTGTTATCACCTACCATCCTGGACAAAGAAACAGGTAGGGCAATGCAATCTCCAGGTACCAGGTCATAAACATCAAGCAACAGAACTAAATAACAATATTTCCACCAGAATGGGTACTATGAGCGAGTACCTCACACTTTCTGGAACAGGTTTGGCTTAGCCTACTACCAAAAGGTTAGAAATATAGATGAACTAGTATCCAACATGATCTTTACATCAGGGTCTTCTCTATCGGGTAACCTGCTCCTAGCTTCAGACCCAGACCCTGCAAAGGAAAGTGTTGTTGTGGTGCCATAATGCCTTGTTACCCAGTCATCCAGAAGAATGCAGAACATGCAAATTACTATCACACAGTTGTTGGTGGCCAGTAATGGTACAACAGGTGTATAAATACATTCCGGCTTGCGAGACCAATTCACAAAATAAATCAGAATATCAAAAGCCAGCAGGGATTTGACAGCCTCTCCTAAAACCTACAAAACCCTGGTCACAGCTATCCATGGATTTATTACTGACCTCTGCATGGAATCAAGGATCTAGCACCATTTTAGAAGTGGTTGATTAATTCACCAAGTTAGCCGACGTCATGCGTTGGTTTTGAATCTCGAGTGTTGGATGTGTAGCCAAACTACTCCAACACGTTGCATGGCTACACGGATGGCCACTTCCATGATATCCAATAGAGTTTCTCAGTTTAGCTCCAGGATTTTGAATGGCTTCTTCAAGATGCCAGGAATTACTTGCAACTTTTGAAAAAGTTTCCATCCATAAACAGTGGACCAAATGGAGAGACTAAACCAGTCTGTTAAACGGGAAATCATATTGTGCCTCCTTTCTTATACATATTGGCATAAACCCAGTCGCTCTGCGAAGAAAACCGTGTTTTAAAAGTTCCGATTTTGGATCGACTTCGCAGCCATTTTAGGATCATCTGCCATTTTGATTTCTGATCAAATGTAATTCTGTGTTCTAAAATGGTGGACTGTGTTTCCAACTTGTAACCGAGCCTTCCCGACCCTTGCGCCTAGTTAATGTTTAGACTGTCTGCGGGCCAGATGTTTAGACTGGGTAAAGAGACCTTGTCCCATGCCTGACTTGTGGTTTTAGGATTGTCTGCACCAATAAGCCTCATCCACGAACATACATCGAAAACAATGTAATACAAATATCGAACATGGACACTGGCTGTACTGCATTGTGAAGGGATATGTGCCAAGGCTTACTGCTAAATCCTGGAATACACTGTTGCCATTGTAACTTGTTTGAATGTAAACCAAAGATCATCTGTGTGCATATTGCTGTATAAGCCATAAGTGAACTCGGCACGAACTCTAGACCACTGATTATTAACTTGCAGAGGTGCTGGACATTATTACTGAAATTGTATAAATGTACGAATGTCCAGATGTCCAGTACCTCTCACTTCTCACACTGAAGGGCTGGTATTCGCTGTGATGTACTGAGGGCCAGATAGCTATCTGATTTGTTCTTTGTAAACTGTGCAGTATTAAAGATCTGTGAATCTTTATAAGCCCGTGTTTGGTGTATTTCCTTTTGTGGTACTCAGCCTCGATATTTCCTCTTGCTTTTACAAGTCAATTGAACCATGTACCAATTGTTTGTTAACTAAAACGTTCAGGCCTTGGCTACAAGTATTTCGGGTTGCAGAATGTGTTTACAATAATGCTCTTTTGGCTCCCTCCTGTATTTAGTTTGCCTTGCCGTGTGTTATATTGGTGTGTGCCTAGACTACTGAACCTGGACACTTTCAATCACCTGGAAATGAGGTCAATTTTCATGTAGCGTACATGTCAAATCTCACGAAAAACCTCCTCCAAAGGTGGATGCTGCTAACTCTTCAAATATTTTGTGGAAGCCCATTATTCCTCAGCTACCAGCCATGCAGGCCAGGGGGGCATCACCTTGATCAGAGTCAAAATAGATCTCCAATGTTCTATTCACAGTTTGTTGCAGGACCTGACTTTCACCTTATGGACTTAAGGCTATAATTGTTGGCTGCAGTGCGCAACAAAGGAACTTGTGCAGACACTCACAGAGTGCACATTTTGAGTCTGAATCAGTGATAATAGTGCAAATGATGTGTTTTTATATTAACTCTAGGAAACTTTTTTTAAAAGGTTTTTGTAACAAAACCTTAGAAAATCACTGAAAAAAGCTTCAATTAAAGGTGCGCTATGGATGTAGTGCAAAACATAAAACCTACAGAAATTCACCAGTTATGGCTTCCAGAGTAAAGATAACTCGGCCACTGCAAAGCACTGCTCATGATGTCACATGGAAAATAGTCTCTTAAAATGATCTTAATGGTCCATTTAGGTTTTGTTTTGCATTGGACCTCAAATCAAAAGTAAAACTCAACCTAAGCTGTCTGGTGGTACTCGTGTTTTTATTCCACATTTCCTATGGGGAATGAGCGAATGCGCATGCAATCTGTTCATTTATGAGTTGCGTCTTGAGTTATGGCTGCTTCCAGAATCATAAGTGGCATATTTCTGTGTTCTTTATGTTTTGAGCTGCAAACCTAACATCCCTACACTAAAGGTTTTTCAGTGGGTTCTTGAGGTTTTCATTACAGAAGGGTAACCATAAGAGTACTTTCTGTTAATAATACACACCAATATGCCCTGATGATACTGTGCTGTGGGCATGTCTCAATGTGCAATGTGCCTCAGTCATCTGTCATGCACAGCAAACAATACCAAAGTGCCAAAGGTCTCGTGCCATACACAGTGATCTTTATGCTCGAGTCACCTCAAAGAGACCCAACATGCTAACAGTGTATGCCCACTGTGACCAGGGCAATGTTTATAGCCAAGCCCGAGGCACCTTGACGTGCCCCCGTGTGTTGACTTGGAATGTCCTTTGGCCATACCCAGAGGATAGTGTGCCAGGGATAAAGCCTTTAGACATGCCCAGAGCACAGTGAACACAGTAACAATGCACGCAGTGCATGGCCTGCATCACTGACCTGAGAAATGTCAATGCACCCATTATGCACAGGGCATGGCATTCATCAAGAAGCCTGGTACTGTAAATATACCCATAGTGCTTGGTGGGACAGGTGGCCATGCCTTTTGAAAACTGTTTTCCACTATGGCCTGGTACTGTCAACACACCTACAGTGTCCAGTGATTATGGTGCCTTGCTATGCCCACTGTACATTGTGCCCAATTTACGACCATTCATAATTGGCACTCCGACCAGGGTTAGCCTTTAGCCATGCTCTGCAGACAGTGAATCTACTTGAGATATTCTCAACTGAGTTCCATATCAATCTATTGTCATGAAGGTGAGTCAAATAAAACCACTAGTAAGACACGCTAGGTTATTTTAATCTGTTCTTTTATTCAGACAAGTGAGGAAGTGGGTATAGCAGAAAACAAAACATTTCCCCAATTCCCCTGAATGCTATCGCACTCTGGTAACTTCCCAAAATATGTCAGGATAGGAAAAGCGATCTACATCGAACACTGCTGCATGGGTGGGTAATAAAGATGCAAGTTCAATGAGGCATAAAGGAATGCATTTATCAGCTGCGAGAGTAGCACTGTAAAATGGGTGGGGGCTCCTGATATTGTGAAATAAAATCCATAATAAAACAAATTCAGAAATACAGGTGCACAGGTAAGTATAATTAAACTCACTGGTAGGACGAAACGTGGTAAATAGGCCTTAAAAGCTTGCTTTTGCAGAAAACATGTGTTAGCCTTTCGTGTGCGGAAAAAGCCGCTGTGGCTGGTGACTATCCCAGGCCATTACTGGAAGAAGTATACAATGGGTGTTATTTTTCAAGGTCATAGATCAGAGCTTGCAGGTTCTGCAAACAAGTAATGAATGCATGACCATTTTATAATTCAAAAATCACTTGTAAAATATGATTTTCTAATGGAACCAAAAAGAACCACGGCAGTTTCAAATTGCCCCGTAGTACATTTGCTCTGGAAAAAGGGTTAGAGAGCCTCGATATGCAACACTTGTGTAGCAGTACGTCTGTGGTTGAAGGCTCTGATGGTGACATGGTGGTAAGTGCTTCTCATGTGAATGGAGATGAGGTGACCAGGGCAGATGATTAAAGTTCCGCTGGTCGTCTCAAATGTTTAAATGAACTAACTTTGTGCTGTGGTTATTGGGGGTGGACTGGGACATCACATATTGTATTTTCTATAAAGGTTCAAAGTACAAACACCAAACAGCTTTGTGTGGGGAGATTTTTTCATGTTGCGCAATTGTGAATGCTAATTACTTTGCATTGCATTGTATAAAAGTTCTAGATTTAGGGGCATTTCTTTGACAGGGCCTTTTCATGCAGTTCTGTTCCGCGATCTGTTTGAATATAGATGTCCCAGCTACATCTCAGCCCTAAATAAAACTGTGTTACTTCTTGCACCGGGGTACACTCCATTTTGACTACTTTAGTAATTTTTGGGTGAGTTTCGAGGCAACCCCTGACACGGGTGATTCCAGTTCGTGGTTACCAAAATAGAGACAAAACAAATATTGAACAAGTTGCATTGGGTTCAAATCAAGTCTCTGGGTTACACCACCCTTATAACAAGGTTTCCTCAGAGATAGTTCGCAAGATACAGCCACTGACAGACCTGCAGTGCCCAAGGCTTCCCAAGCCTTCCTTCTTGACTTGTTGGATTTCAGAATCAATGGCTCCACTCCCTCTCTTGCTCCCATTGGTCTAGAGAGCACCTCATCTTCTTGTCTCAGAGCCCCACAAGCATCATGCTTGTTAAGCCTAGGCCGCTGCAAATGGCAGGCATGGTCTTATATCTCCAGGTTCACCCATAGAGCTGCCACTAGGTGGTAGACCACCTGTCTAGGCTTGAAGGCTGGTTTCCAGCATCTAATTTTCCATTCTGTCTAAGGTTCCTAATTCTAGTCTCCACCTAAGTTTCCTTACCTACCAATTCAAAACTTCACCACACGATTGTACCTTAAGGCTCTCAATACTGGTTCTTCCGTATGGCTTCCTTTCACTAACTTGGCCTGTGCCTTTTCAATCCTCTACCAATTCTCAATCATATACCCCTTCATTCACAGCCTTTTAGATAAGTATATCAGGGCCTGTGTCTTAACCTACTTTCTCTCTTCCTTCATCTTCCTTATTCCCTGTTGCCCTCTTCTTTTTCCTTATCTTTTCAATGTTATCTTTGATTGTCTCCTTGGCTAGATCCCCCCCCTGTTTCCTCTTTAGTGGAACTCTGAATCTCTTTCATTGCCTACTTCTTCAGCATTATACCCCATCTCCACTGATGCCCCTCTTTTTTGTGGTTTCCTTTACCTCTCATGCAAGTGTGAAAACTTTTCAACTATTGTTACTCTAGTCTACACTCCTGCCTTATGATGTTCCACCTTAATTTCTCTAACTCCTGGTTAGAACCGTTCAGCCACCACCATCCACCACGATTCAACAGGTCCATCCTCTCTACCAAGCAGGAACCAGATGCCTAGATAGAGTCAGGCAAAATAACCCATACTCCGCTAAGAGACCACCACTCAAACACTGCTTCAACAAATTCAGACAGTCACATGCAATGCCCAAGACACCCATTACCTCCAACAACACCAAGGCCCTCATTACGACCCTGGCGCAAAGCGAAAAACGATGGCGGTAAACGATTACCGCCATCGTCTTCCGCTCGGGCCGATTACGACCCGTGACCGTAAACTACGATGTCACTAGCGGCATCGTAGCTAACGCTGCCGCTGACTGCGCCAAGGGCGCGCGCACGCGAACATCCACACCGTACTTAGCGCCATGGCGGAAAGGTGCGGGAATGCCGACCCAAGCGGACATGCCCCTAACGCCATCACCCAGGCCGTTAAGTACCTTACCGCCATGGTGCAAATTACGCCATCGCGAACCAACCGTAAAGGGCCATGTAAAGTGAATGCAGCTGCCACAGGTGCACAGAAACAGCACAGGTGAAGGCAATACAGACACAGGAAGTACAAAAAGAGCACACCCCACGCCTTCCCACACCCAGTCACACTCCACAATGATACCAATAGGACTAGCAATGTTGGGGCTGGAGGACCTGATAGCAATGCGAGTGCTACAACAGCAACTACAACAACCACAACTACAACAACAACAACAACAACAACAACAGGCTGCACAGAGGAGACGCAGGAGGAGAAGGAGGGCAAGGCAGGCCCAGCAAGCCCCACCAGCACAGCCAGTGCCACCACGCAGGCAGCCCCCAATCCCACGCATCAGACCCAGCCCATTCAACCTCACCGCTGAGCAGATCCACACCCTGTACCGACTGGACCGGGACACCATCACCACCATTGTGGACATGATACACAACGACATCGTCAGCATGATTGATACACCCACTGCCACCCCCCCCCTACTGAAGGTAGTGTCCGTGCTCCACTTCCTGGCCACAGGCACCTACCAGCACACAGTGGGGCACTTGCATGGCATATCACAACCATTATTCTCGCGTACACTGATGCAAGTGCTCGATGCCCTCCTCAAGCACACAGATGACCACATCTCATTACCACGGTCTGCCCAGGAGATTGCCAACACCAAAGTGGGTTTCCATGCACTGGCCGGCATACCTGGTTGCATTGGTGCCATTGACTGCACCCATGTTGAATTGGTGGTCCCACATGCCATGGAGGTACCGTACCGCAACCGTAAACATTTCCACTCAATCAACGTGCAAATGGTCTGTGACTCCAACAGGATCATCACACATTGTTGTGCCAGATTCCCCGGATCAACCCATGATTCTATGATCCTTCGGAACTCAACAATACCACGCTACATGGAGCGACATGCAGGCCCAAGATCCTACCTACTCGGTGAGTCTAATGACATGAGCATAGAAATGCAAAGTGGGTGTTGAATGACGTACCAATGCACATTACATCTGGCAGATACAGGGGGGTGGGTGCAACTAGCAGTAGCCAGATCATTCCCTGTGGCAGCACTGACGTCAACAGAGAAGTGTACACATCATGCCTGACCTAATCATCCCAACATGTGAATGAAAGTGCATCCCAAAAACGACACAACCATTTGCAAGTGCATTGTGCAAATTGTGGCCGCATTGACCCTAAAGAATAACACCAACATGCACGTCACCATGCACCAACTACTGAAAGGCCTGTCCCCCACAACTGCGCACAAAGGAAGCACATGACAGACAGGGACATCAATGCACCACTACAAGACCCACAAACTGTCCCCATTGACACCAGTAATGCTCACTGGGGTCATAATGAGCCAGACATCGATGTTGCTATCATGTGAGCTTCAAGCTCACAGGACACGTGCAAGGTCACATGAATGACGGCCTGAACGGACACAGTGGATGGCCACTCACAAGGCAATCGTCCCCCCTGCATTGTGTTTTAGCACGCAAAACAGTACATGAGAGCCATGAACACATACTGGTTGCACAGTGTAAATCCATAACCACAACTCCAATTGGTGCACAGTAACAGTCAGAATCAAGGCATGGTTGTGCGTCATGTTCACATATCAATCTCGTTCCTGACACATTCTTTTCTCACATTTTACAGGTGATGCGGGCTATCCCCTGAAGAGGTGGCTCCTCACACCAGTCCGGAACCCATCGAACCAGCATGAGGAGGACTACAACCATAACCATGCACGTACCCGTGTGGTGATAGAGCATGCTTTTGGCCTACTGAAGGCACGTTTCCGCTGCCTCAGCAGGTCTGGCGGGGCACTCCTGTACCGCCATGAGAAGGTTGCAAAGATCGTCATGGCATGTGTCATGCTACACAATATGTGCATCAGACGAAACGTGCCTCTGCCCCCTGACGCAGAACCACAACCACCTGATGATGGGGATGATGATGATGGGGATGGGGCAGCACCTCAGGGAGGCAGCGATGCACAGGAGGGCCATATTATGCGTCAGAATGTCATTGACCGATACTTCTAGCACACACAGCGAGTGTGTGACATATGGATGGCACTTGGGGCACTGTGTGTGTCTGGTATGTCAACACTGTGGACTGTAACAATAAAGCACACATACGCAATGAGCAATGTCCACACTTTTAGTTTGTGAGAAAAGGAAAAGTGTATTGTACTACTGAATAGGTATAACAGTACCCCTCCCCCTCCCCCCTGCACACTCCAACACACCCAATACCCCCCTCCCCCTCGAACACTCCAACACACCCAATACCCCCCTCCCCCTCCCCCCTGCACACTCCAACACACCCAATACCCCCCTCCCCCTCCCCCCTGAACACTCCAACACACCCAATACCCCCCTCCCCCTCCCCC
The DNA here is from genome assembly GCF_040938575.1 of Ambystoma mexicanum. NCBI lineage: Eukaryota > Metazoa > Chordata > Amphibia > Caudata > Ambystomatidae > Ambystoma > Ambystoma mexicanum. The sequence goes on along the minus strand of NC_090935.1, from coordinate 1,295,828,976 downwards.
CTGCATACTCCAACACACCCAATACCCCCCTCCCCCTCCCCCCTGAACACTCCAACACACCCAATACCCCCCTCCCCCTCCCCCCTGAACACTCCAACACACCCAATACCCCCCTCCCCCTCCCCCCTGAACACTCCAACACACCCAATACCCCCCTCCCCCTCCCCCCTGAACACCCTGCAAACATGTGACAGTGCCCGTAGTGAAGTGAGTATAGTTCAGCACACTATTGACTGCCCCCTCTCCCGGAACCTGGGGCCCCCCTGCCTGTGCTCCTCAGGGTCCTGGATGACCTGCGGACGGGAGAGGCTTGTGCTGAACTTGCAGCCGAGGATGTACCGGGCTGCTCAGTACGGCATGTGTCCAGAATTGTCTGGATGAGCTGGCTCATCATCTGCCGCCCTGCAGCAAGTTCGGTGCAAATGTCCCTGCTGGCAGTTTGGATGGCAGCCCTGATGCCATCAGCACTCCTCTCCATGGCTGCACTGGTACTTACACATTCTGCTACATGCTGCGTGAGGAGTGTGCCCAGTGCTTCCTGCCTGTTGGCAATCTGCTCCAGCGACAGCTGGAATTCTGGCCCAATGGGGGGTGCCAATGGGGGACCAATGGGACTACTCCCATCTTCCACAACTCCCACTGGGCTTGGAGTTGCTGGCCATGAATTAGCTGGCGATGGGCCCAGGGTGTCATCTCCATGATGGCTGATTGGGGATAGGTGTGGTGAGTGCAGTTGTGTGTTGTGGTGAAGTCCGGTGTCATCCTCCACATCACTGTCGGAGCAGGCAGCGATGGCTGCAGTCTCCCCAACAGTACTGCTCCCTGCTGACGCATTGCCCTCAGTGGGCAACAGTGGGTGTGGTTGGGCTGCAGGTGCTGTCACGACCCCTTCCTCGGGGGACTTTGCTGCCCTGGGCTCTTCAGCCTGGCGTGGATTCTGCCTGGGTCCAGCAGAGGTGGATGCATGGTTCCCCTCTCCCACTTTCCTGGCCTTCTTGGCTGGGGTGCTGGTGCTGTCGTCCCTGCCAGTGTCCGATTGCGAGCCTGTGGTGGAGCAGAGGAGGGTGACTGTTATTGATGGTTCAGCCGACATTGAGCAGGCATTGTGAAGAGTGAAATGGATAGATGGTGGAGTTAGTAGCCCGTGACATACAGGTTGCCTCCCTTTAGGTTCGGTTTTGCATGCAGGTGTGTGTCTGCCTACTGTACAGTGTACATGCTGCATGTGCGCAGGGTGTGGCTCATCTGCTGATGTGTTGCGTCTGCCACATTGTGATTGTCACGTGCAAGTGTATCAGGGTGTCTTGCAAGGCTGGATATGAGGCACCTACCTGTGTCTCCAGATCTCGGGGCCCCTCTCTCCATCTCGCCGACACCTTCGATGCACTCAATGCCAATCAGAGAGGCACATGTCTCCTCCCATGGCTGCATCTTCAGTGGGGAGTCTGCTCCCCCGCCAGTTCCCAGGGCCAGGTTACGGTTGGCAGACATAATGCCCCGGACCCTGATCCGCAGGTCGTCCCATCTCTTGCGGCACTGTTTGGAGGTGCGTGGGGTGGTTCCAACAGCACTGACACGTTGTGCCACAAGTTCCCACACCTCCTTTTTGCGGCCTATGGCTGTTCGGGTCATCTCATTGGAGAAGACAACATCAGCCTTCTCCTGGAGCGTGTCTGCAAGCATTTGCAGTTCCTCTCGACTGAAGCGCTCCTGCCGCTGCCTGTCACATGCCTTCTTGACAACTTTAGGCATGGTTGGCTGTGGAAATGGGTGGGTTATGGGAATGTCAGGGTTTGAGGGTTGGTTGTGGTGTGGTTTGGTAGGATGGCAATGGATTGTGTTTTTTAAGATGGCCGCTGTGCTGTTTCCCGTTCCGCTGCGATTACGCTATTTCCGGTTCCGCCTAATTGCGGTCACCGCTAATTACGGTGACCGCTGACTACGGTCGGCGCAATGATGGGTGGCGGTAGGTCACCCTGCGCTGTTAACGAGGGCGGTAAGGGCTGTTTACGGCATGGCGTAGTTTACGTTACCGCCATGGCGTAATGCTCGTGCGCGATGGGTCGTAATGTGGCGCTCTTATCGCCATCGGACCATGGCGTTAACTCTCATTACGCCATGGCGGTAATTTCAATCACTTACCGCCTGAGTCGTAATGAGGGCCCAATTCACCACATATTGTACACAGAAACTTTTCAACATTGTCAAATCCCTCTCCAAACAACCATCAACACCTTCCACACCCCCATCCACTGCGGATGCAACTTCCTCATGGACTACTTCAACTCCAAAATATACAACACCAGGCAAGCCCCCCACTGCTCTCCCAACAGAACCCATCACTATAGACACCCTGATTACCGCAACTGCCAAAAGAAAACCTGTACACTTCCTAGATGATGAATGCCCACCTCGAGCCACATCCAATTGCATCACCACTCTCGCTCCCCAATGGCTCAACATCATAAACTCCTGGCGCTATCCCCTCTGCACTCAAAACAGGACAAATCTCACCTCGCCTAAAAACAAATCTCCCAACCCATGATCCCTGAAACAAAAACAAAAAAAATCCCTATACTGCCATACATTGCCAGAAACATGGATTGCTTTGTTACTGCCCAACTGCAACAGCACATCACCGCAAACAACCTACTTATACCCTTCCAATATGACTTTCAACCAGGACACAGCACAGTGACTGCTACACTTCAGATGCTTGATGACCTCCACAACATCACTGACAAAGGGCACACAGTGCTACTCTTACTCCCCAATCTCTCTGCAGCCTTCAACACCGCCAACCACACAATTATAATTCCACATCCTAGCCCATAGGATGAAACTGTCATGCAAGTCCTTGACTGGTTGATCTCCTTCCTTATTGACAGGATACAATTTGTCTGCATGCCCCTTTTCTATCCATCCCTACCCCGGTCAAGTACGGCATCCTGCAAAGCTCCTCCCTATCTCCACTCCTCTTCAACCTATATGTTGAATCACATGGACAGACCCTTAATAAACACATCGCCCATTTCCACCAATACATAGATGACACAGAAATGTATTTCCATATCTCATTCCCCTCACAAACTCGCTGCCTTAAAAGCTGTCTCTCCACCATCACCACCTGGGTGGCCAACCACTTCCTCAAGCTCAAACTTTCCAAAACATAATACCAACTCAACTGCCCCCTTAAACACAAACGCTGAATCAAGTAACACCATCGGCAAGCCACACATATCCCTCTGCAAACCTGACAAACCCCTTGGCTTCAACATCAACACACACCTTTCATTCACATACCATATAGCTGCTGTCGCTAAAACATGCAACCTACAACTGCACCTCCTACCGAACATCAGACACGTCCTGCCTGATGAGTTCTGCACTGCAGTGTAAGCACTGGTTCTCTCCAAACTGGAATACAGCAATGCTCCTCACTGGACTTCTCAACAGCACCCTTGCCCCACTGCAAGCCACAAAAAAGAAACAGCAGTCAGACTCATCCTCCACCTACCCAAACTTTCACACATTTACCTCATATCTCACACAGCTCCACTGGCTCACCGTACCCCAAAGGACGTTTAATTGTTTTCAAAGTCCTCCACCACTAGCCCCCATCTTACCTTCACTACAAACTGAATACCATCACCACAACAAACACCAGAAAATCAAGAAAATCAAGCTAGCATCTCCTACACATTTCACTCTTCCAACGAACATGCACACAAAACCAAACACATACCCAGTGGGAGCCCAGATCCTGGAACACTCTGTCTCTTCACATCGGCACCACACCCTCCACCACCACCTTCAGAAAGAGCATCAAGACATACCCATTTCCCCACATATATCCCTGACCCTCAGACTTTTGCTATCACTTGTCTATTCTAATCTTCTCCTGAAAATATTGTGTAACTTCTCTTTCACTTCCAATCTTTTCAACCTTTGAACCTTGGACGGTGCTCTGTAACCCTCTGGGTAGGGCCGGCACTGAACAAAAATTCAAATAAAATAAATACAATGTGTGTCAAGTGAGACCCTGTAATCTATACACAAGGCTTTGGATGCAATTCTTTGTACAGAAGACAATCAGCTAGTACTGATGAGATGGATGGGCAGTAAAGTGCTCCTTCAATCAGAAACACCTTTTGGGGAAGGAGCAACCAATTGAATGAATATTGTGAATGTTGAAGGTACAGACCTTTGCAGTCATTAAGTCTTCAGGGAATTTAAGGAGCTATCACATATTTTATCCAGATTTTGAGTCAGAGATAGAGGACGGGTGACATAAACAACAAAGTTGAAAATAGCATACATTTGAAAATGCCTCTACACTGCCTGAAGGTTTAGGAATAATTGCCATTTATCGGATTCCAAACCTCGTAGGTAAGGGGACTGCGGAGGGCATGGGCCCAGAATATCTGAACAAAATTCTTAGTACAACAGATCACCATCTTCTTCACAGATCATAATCTTGGTTGTTTTGCTATTCAATTTGAGGAAATTTGACTGAATCGAATTATGTACAGCTGCAAAATAATTAAATAGATTTAGACGCCTGGGATAGCCCTCGAGTCTCAAATACCACTGCGTAGCATCCACTTAAGTGAAATACTGAAGATGAAGGAAATATACATGTTTCACAAAAGATTGGCATACATCTTGAAACATGAAAGGATTAATGTACCTTGAGGGACAACACAACACAAACATTTGGGAGGTGAGATGCAAAATGACAATGCACAGGGAACTATTCAGCAGAAAGGAGGACATCCATGTCAGAGCTATGCCTCAGAGCCCAGATTCCTCCAGAAAGCTGATCAGACTGTCATGAATGTTGAGTCTAAGTTCCACGGATTGATATAAAATGCAAAGGCCAGCATACCATGTTTGCCTGCTAGACGGTCTGCAGAGATGCTCCGTCAATGGAATAGCCACAGATGGCCCCTTAGCTGGTCTGAATCAGCACAGGAATGGAACCAGAAGATCAGTGCCCTTTTTAAACTTTTGAACCTTACAAGTGGGTATTGGCTTGAAGGCCACAAGATAATTAAGCCTAGTGGTGTTTCCTGTATCCTAAAAATATCCACCTATGAACCTCTCCTATTGCTCAATATTGTCGTGGTGCCAATTTCAAGTAAATTTGCGCAGTTATTCATGTTTTCAGAGGGGAACATTTACAGGACCATTGTCTGCATATTATATGTACTGTCTATGTTAACTTGTCTTATTTTGTATTTCCTGAGGGCAATTAAAAAGACCATTAAAATGTGGAGATACTTCTCATCAATGGAAAATATTGTTATTGTAGGCAGGCATATCAAAAGCAAAATATGAACTGAAGTTTGATTTTAATATAAATAACATCTGAAAAAACAAGAACACAATAAACATAGGGGATCTAAATATGTGTACGTAACCATATTCCTCACCACCGTAGTAACATTGATCTCCATTAAACTATCAGTAGCTATCAGAGTACATAAGGAAGGCATGCTTCACTGCAATTTCCATCTTACCTACAATACAGTTTTGTGAATGTTGCATCAGTTCCTCTGATTAAGAACGGTAAGAAATTCACTTAACTTGGACACAACAAGTTGTAGAATCATGGCTGGATTTGCAAACTGTGTACATAGAAACGCTGGGCTGACTGTCAGGGAAAGGGCGTGCATCAATCTGTGTAAATCTGAGGTTTAGTCCCATGGAAATAGGGCTAGAGCTTCCACTTATAACCTTAAATGGAAACCCGAGTCCAAACAGGTTGGAGGATTCCCAGTGCTCTTCTCTTCAGAGGTACTTCACTTCTCGCAGCACAGTGGTCAGAGCACATCCCTCTTGTCTCTCACATGCATGAATGACACCTGATGGCATTCACCCAGGGACCACACACACACACCCTTCCACCCGTGCATCTACTTGCCAGAAGTATCCTGCTTGACTTTAAGTATCACTTGCACTATGCTGGGATCTCTATTACTACACACATGCTCATTCGGCCCTGAGAAAAGAAGAGTGCTCTACGATCGAAGTACATCTCTGCAAGTCACGCACAACCGACATTTCCACTTATGCATGCATCATACTCCACCCACACACCCTTTCACTGATGATCTCAGTCTATGGCCACTGGGGATCCAGAATCGTGGTGTAATGCACCCCCACAACTCCCATGCCTCTTCCTAGACAAGCCCATAGCGTTATGAGACTATACCAATGGCAATCTACACACTTATAGGCAAATCATATATCCTACCTTTTCTTTCGATGGCGGCAAACTCTGCAGTAGATTACCAGCACAATGGCCTCCAGAACCAGAAACACTGCTGCAGAAATGACACCTATTTTCCATGATTCTAGACCAAGCACTGGACTTTCCGTATTGGAACCTGTAAATATAAATAGGAAAGACAATGACTGGCTGCCTCAAAGGTTTGGCATGGAGGACACTTGCAATATCTCTGCGTCCATTTTCAGAGTTACATTCTTGCTGGTGCCTATCATTAGTAACTCAAGTGCACAGCAACAGGTAAAGGGTGGTTGTGATGTCATGTCCCGAGAGGATAGATCAGGGTCAACGTGCTCGCCTTTGGAAGCAACAGGCCGCAGAGCAACACAGGTTTCCACGGTTCCGTGCTTAGAAACCTCTGTATATTAAGCACGTTATAAATAACCTATTATAATTATGCTTTTTTGTGCCCATATTATGAATCTTCAAATTATTTTTTAACCTTTATCCGCTTTTTATCTATACGTCCCAACTATAATGGTATGGTATGGTAATGTTTATTTATATAGCGCCTATACACATGCAAGTGTATCAAAGTGCTCATGTGTTTCACTACGCTGATTGTATTCGTTTATTCATTATTTCTAAAAGCAGTCACCAACATTGCTTCTTCGGTAAAGGGAGTGGTTTCGGCTGTGCTTGAAACTGGAAAGTAATTAATTAGGCAACATATTTTAGGCTTGTTTTGGAATACATTTTGCGTATCCATAGGGATCTCTGCTTTCCATATTAAGCATTAGGTTCCTTCTTGTATTTTAAGTAAAATATAGGAAGACATTGAACATCTGTAGGCAAGGACATCTCACCGTAGAGGGTGGGGTTACAAAGCAGGCAAGGTGGTCAAGATAACAGTAAGTGATGGACTGCATGGGTTGCGTTGGCCCGGTGAATGAGCCACCCAACAAGAACAACCCTCACTGGAGTGCTCTCCCAGTCTTCTTGACTCAGCTGCTCTGAAGTTGGCCGGTGGTAGCAGGGTCCCTGTGCATGCCACCTTAGGAAAGTGGTAGACATGAATTGCTGTTTTTGTGCTTCCTTTAGTTCAAGGGGTGCTGACTGCTCCTTCAGTCTTCTGCGGAACCTGACATATCTGCCTTAAGCATGTGGCTGAGGATAGCTCAGGGGCAACGTGCTCGCCTTGAAAGCAAGACGACACGGAGCAACACAGGTTCGATCCCCAGGTCCGTGCTTCGAAACCTCTGGGTATTAAGCGCGTTATGAATAACCAATCATATTATATCAATCCTTGACCGTAACAGCATCAGGCTTGGCTAGCCTACCGCCTAAATAGTTAGTCAATGGGAGGGGCTGTGTGAGAGGGACATACCTGTTACTTTCCATCAGAGGGCTCCACATATTTATTCATGTTCATGTGGGAACTGGCCAGATCTGTTGCTTAGCAGTGTGGTTAACGATCATATATGTTACTGCTTATGTTGGTACTGGCCTTCTCTGTTACTTGGGCTTTCTGGTCATTCACCTCATTTAACATGTGGCAACTGGTCATACCTGTTACTGGGCATGTGAACATTTCTGACATTGCATGTCAAGGGTGGACGTAACTCTTACTGGGCAACGTGGAGGTTGGCTATACATGTTACTGTGGAAAGCGGGACAAGAAATATCTGTTACTTGGCATTTGGCGAGTGATCATATGTGTCATTAGGCATCATATCTCTGACTGTGCATGTATGACCTAATAACACTTGCTAATGGGCATGTGGAGCCTGGCCTTATTTCTTACTGGGAATGTGCAGACTGGCCTGGACTTTTATAAAGAAGGATGAGACTGGCAATACTGTGACTGAGCTAGTGTTGATTGACCATACTTGTTACTGGGCACATGACCATGTCTGCCACCAGAGAGTTGGTCTCTGGCCATACTGTTACGGGGCAACATGGGGACTGGCTATACACAATACTGGGTGTCTTGTGACTGGCAATACCTTTTAGTTGACATTTGAAAATTGGCCATATCTATTACTGGCCATATATAGTTTAGTTTAGTTTAGTTTAGTTTATTGTTTTGTAGGTGGCGTTGGATCTGCAAGTAGGCTGCCCTGTCTAGGATTTTTAGAAGAAAAGGCACTGTTGTGATGGGTCTGTAGTTGGTGGGAATGCTGGGGTCCAATGTAGGTTTCTTGATCAGTGGTAAGTCCCAAGAGTCTTTAAGGTTGTCAGGTGCTATGCTTGAAGTGAATGAGGAGTTTATGAGTGAGGTAATGAATGGGGCTAACTGTTTGGCCGTGTCTTTGATTACTGGGGCTGGGCAGGTGTCGCCTTGGCATTTGGATGGTTTCAGGGTGGATATGATGTCTTCGACCTCTTTGTGGTGATGGTAGGGAATTCGAAAGGGATGCTGTGGTCTGTTTGTTTGATGGGAGGGGAAGGTGTGATGTTGTTAGCAGTCATGAGGCTCGCTTTCTTAACTTCAATTTTAGCTTGGAGCATGGCAATTTTGCCAAGGAGGGCTTCTTGTATATTTGTACACCACAAGGTATCTTTGGTGCATGTGTCAGGCATGGGAGATGGGGATTCAAGTTCTCTTAGGATATTGAAGAGCTCTTTTGTGTTGGATTTGGCCTTACTGATTCTTTCGTTGTACATATTATTTTTAGTTTTGATGATGGCTTGCTTATAGTTGTTGGAGGCTGAGGTATATGACAACTTGTTGTGGATTGAGGGGGAATGTCTCCATACTGATTTGGCATGTCTCTTGATTTTTCGAAGCGTTTTTAATTCAGGGGTGAACCAAGAGTTGAGGTGAGCGCGTGGTTTGGCTTTGCCTAGTTTGAGTGGCGCAATGGTGTTGATGGCTTTGAGAATAGTTGAGTTGTAAAGATCAACTAGATCTGTGGCATTGGCAATGGTTGGTGTGACGTCAATGATAGGTTGTAGTAGTGGGATAAGTTTCTCAGCTGTGATATGTTTACTGTTTCTAGTAAATGCAGGTGGGGCATTAGGTGTGGGTGGTGATGCATGTTTGTTTTTGTTGATAGTAAATGTGATTAGATGGTGGTCAGTCCAGGCACAGGGTGTGTTGAATAGGATGGTGGTGTCACAGTTAAGGTCTGCTAACCAGTCAAGGGTTCTCCCTTTGTTGTGCGTGGGTTGTAGGATGTGATGGGAGAATCCTAGCTCTGAGATGGTGTTGGCGATCAGGTTGGCTTTGTTGTCTTTGGTGTTATAGCCAAGAATGAAGTTGCCTAGTATGAGTAAATGTGAATTGGGTTTGGTATTGTTGGAGAGCAGCAAGGCGATGTCATCGTTGAAGGTGGAGATGGGACCAGGTGGTGTGTAGAGGAGATGGATGGTGGTGGTGTTTGTGTTGGTTGGGGCTAGTTCGATGGTTATCAGTTCAGCAGAAGGGAATGTTTGGTTGACTATGTGTGCCTCCGCCTTTAGTTGTTTGTCTGTCCTGGCGGAATATGGAGTATTCCTTAGGGATGGCTAAAGCAAGGGCTGGTCGTGATGCCGCGTGGAGCCATGTCTCTGTGATAGCTATGAATTCCTCTGTGATAGCTATGAAGTCAAGGTCATTGGATGTGATCATGTCAGCTATGTCGAGTGCATGTGCGGTTAAGGATTGTGGGATGTTTTACCCCACGCATCCAAGCCCTACAACAGTACTGTGCATTGCTGGCAGCAGAAACATCAGAATGGCCACTGGAAAGCATGCTGCTCACTCAAAACCATCCAAAAATGTGCAGTAAAATCCAGAAAAATAGGTTGCCTCCCACTTTTGCCTATATTAGTGAGCACAGGAGGTCACTGCCTAAAACCACCATTGGGCTACACACACAGTAGCCTGAAACCACTTGGAAATAGCAATACTGATTGCCAAAAGCAACCTAGAGCTGTTTGGGAATTCATTTTCTTGATTGTCAAAAATGTGCTAAAATCATGGCTCACAGATCACCAAAAAGATCCAACCTTCTTGTTGGGTGTTTCACATAATTCTACAGCAAGAATCCACATCAACACAATATCAGCAAGAATCCTATGCTATCAAAGTAAAATCCCCTTTTTAAAGATATTGATGTAAAGACAGCTGTCAAAAATGGGTGCAGTACCGTTACTCACCTCTACCAGAAAGCCGGCGTTTTAAAACCACCAGTTTCTTTGTAAAGTGAACAATTGAACTCAAACTATGCCAAAGAAAGACTTGCTAAGAGGTGGATACAATTTAAAGCTATATTCTGAGTCAGAAGACTTGATTTAAAGATATATTGCTTATTTAAGTTATAAGATACATTTTTTCACAAGGAACTCTGTTGAAATTGACTAGAGGCAATCTGATTTAAATATAACTCCAAAAGGCTTGCTTCCATGAGAACCCTTCACACCTGGGGCCTCCCTGCCAACAGGACAGGAGATCGCATGGACATGTTAATCGGAGGGAGGTGATTTTCCCTGCAGCCAGGAGGAAAGAGACAATAGAGTCTTTCAACTGAATGGAATATGCTGATTTGGGTGTGACTGGTCAAACAACTGCTCTGGGAGAGACAGGCCATGTGACATCTGACTCACCCAGCTCTGGGGGGGCGGACCAGACTGAGATGTGAATTCAATTGAGAGCAAATATATGTTTTATAAAATTGCAATTTACAAAGTGTTCCAAGCTAACAAAAATGTACAACTTGGAGACTCTTAAAATGGAAAATGTACTCACAGTTCAAGACTAAGCTGGACGGCGTTTGATGTTCTGAGGTCAAACCCTGTAATTATTAATATTGTAGCTGCAGTGTTTATGCTAGCAACATAAAAACTTACAGTAATATGCTCAGAGAGGGTGTGCATGTCTGTGTGAAATTTGGTTCAGAACCAATCTTGGCAAACCCACCAAAATCGCGAATAAGTTGTCATTTCTGAACTAAAGCTCTTAGGAAAATCAGAGTTGGAACAGAATGCACCTTAAGTAATCTGTGAGGTGTATATGTATTATGAACAACTTGTGTATCTGGGAAACATGTTTGTTATCAAAAATTGATTTTCTATGAGAAAGCAGAAGGGAGGGATTACAGCTAAACCATAAACACAGCATCACTTTGACTCATTTGGACACACTACTCCATTCTCCTGTCAGGCGACAGGAGAATCTCTAACCTATCAAATCCTTAGGGGGTTGGGCATGTAGAGTCAGCCTCCACACCCACTTTGAAAACACATAAAAAGAGACTGTTTAGGACAGGCTAGAGGACACTCACTTTTCCACTTCAACGATTCCCGCGCAGCACCTTGCCAGAAGACTCCAGATCCAGATCATATCCAGACAGAGACTCCAGATCCAGATAATATCCAGACAGAGACTCCAGATAGATCCAGAGACCAGACTATAGAACCAAGCTCTAGAACCTGAAGTAGAGAGGCCTAATCCACAAGCTGAATTCTCTTCAGCAGGCCTCAGAATCTTTTGCAACCTGAAATTCAACAGCTGGGCTGAGCTGTTCTATTCTAGGCAGGAACCCTGGGCTAGAACCAAGGTCCAGACCCAGAAAGCAGAGCTGATCCAGAACCCATCAGACCCAGTCCAAGAGGCCAGACCAGACCGCCGTGCAGTGCTGAACGCAGACTCAGTGCCTGAGACCTGTCCGGTGGCGAGCAAAGTTAAACCCTTGACCAGATCTTTGACGAGGCGCATTCCCTTCCAAAAACTAGGAGTGAGTATCTAGTCTAGAACTGCACATAGTCATCTCTTAGTCTAAAGTAATCTTATCCCATCCATTTCAACCTGTCCAGAACTGCATTTAGAATGTTGTGTCCATCCTGTTGTTGGCAAATCTGTAAAGCCCACCTGTCATTTTGAAATCTGGACTTTATTTCTGAAAATCTACCTTCACAAAAACATCCGTATCTTTTGAACCGTACGTCCTAGAAGCGAAATGTAACTGTCATTTTAAAGCTAAAATACTAAGCTTGCCAACACACCAACATTCCGATTCCTTATAGTTTTTCCGTAATTGCGATTTACGCACGCGGAAAAAGTGCCGCAAATTGCAATTTAGCTCAATTTCACCACATGTTAAAAATAGCTGCTTCTTGCTTTCCACTGCTGAATTTCATTTTCAATCTGATAATCATTCATGAATCATTGCTAGTGTTGACCTGAACCAATCTAAAGTAACTATCACTTATTCTGAATATCCTTTAGTGAATTAAAATCATTTTAGCATATTTTTACATTCCTTGCAATCACATTCAAAAGCAATTTGACCTGTGTTTTAAAATCATACCGGTTTTCTGTAAGCTTGCTGGGGGGAACTGGAATTGAACTGCATTATTGATTGTATTCTTGAAACCTGTATACCCTCCTTTCCATCTCTTCATACTGCATAGTGGGGGGAGTGAGTAGTCACAGGGGAAAAAGTGACTATATTATCTTCTGATTGAATTCATATCAAGTTTATTTCTGTACTGCATTCTTTCCCATCTTGCATTTCCTTGAACCATAAAAGTATTCTCTGCTACCTAATCCTTCCTCTGCCTACTCCTTTCAGATTAAAGAGATTGGGCCTCATTACAACCTTGGCGGAGGACCATGGTGCTATTAGCACCATGGTCCATGCCGCTAAGGTTGCAATTCCGCCATGGTGGATGGTGGAATTACCGCCCCATTCCAAGGTGAGTGGGGCGGTAATTCCCCATTCACCAATGGCCCCTTCCCCATTCCCATTTTTGCCCCATAGGGCATAATGGGAATGGGGAAAGGCGATAATTACGGCACCGTAAATTACGGTGCCGTAATTATCGCCAAGGTCCCTTTGCGGCATGGCTTTTAACGCCTGCAAAAAGCAGGCGTTAAAGCCATCCCGCAAAGGGAACCTTGTAATCAGGCGTTAAGGGTCGGCACCGTTTACGGCGCCGTAAACCCCTTAACGCCTGAGTCGGAATGAGGCCCATTGTGCTGTTGTAATATTACCCATTGTTGATCCCTGTTATATTCATAAGTGTGCTATTCAAATATTATTTTATTCATAAATGTGTGACATATATATATTGTTTAATTCTTCAAATAAACCTTTTAATTTGCAAAACAAACCTACTTCTTGGCTCAGTGAGGTCGGGGAGATCCATAGAGAGGGGTGTTATATAAGGGTTCATCATCCAGATTTAAGAACTTTGGCATAAAAACATATAAATAAGGGCTTCCATTGGGCATCCCAGACTAGGCATTGACTTAGTTGGAGTGCTGCATTGAAGTCACTTACAGGATCTTGCATTAATGAGAGCACCTTTGCTGGTTTGGGTGATGGGCTGTGGTTTGCTTGTGTGTGGTGGTGGGGTGGGGTTATGCTTGTTGTCTGGAGATAATGCGGTGTGTGTGGAGGGAGTGGCGGGGTTAGGTTCCCGCTGTGCATTGTTAGAGTGTGAATTTGGTCCGTCCTAGAGTCTAGTCTACAGTTTCTGTTCATGGTTGTGCTAGATAGGGTGGTGGGCAGACTGATCGCATGTGGCTTGGGTGGTGTGAGTAGTTGTCGGGATGGGTGTTCATGGGCCAGGTTATGCTGATTTGAAGGCAGGGTTGTAGAAACCAGGTTGGGGCTATGTTGTCGGGGAGTATGGGGTTTGGCAATGTAATACTTGTAATGATCCAGTGACCTAGGTTAGGAAGGATGTTTGCTGGTAAAAATCGAGTTGGGGCTATGTTGTCGGAGAGTAAGAGGTTGGGCATGGTGATGAGAATGGTGATGTGATGACTTCCACTGTGTAGGTTGCGGGTATAAAGCGTGCTGGGGGTTGTGTGGTCGAGGGGTATAGCACAGAAAGCGGTAAAAAAAACACAAGGCAAGAAATGTCATTCTCTTGTCAGGCTGCTTTATGATGCGAGCGATGGTGGTAGGCAGGCCGCAGAGTAAGAGTAGTAGTTTAGTCTCTATCGGTCGAAATGGTGAGTAGCAGGATAGGTGTAGTGTCTATAGAGTGGGTATATAGCAAGCTAGGTGTGGTGGTGGTGGATACGGTGCATTGTACACTAATACAAAATACTAACATCTGTCTGAGACGTCTGTCTAATAGACAGATTTAGTCTGTCTGACTAATAAAAAATGCAAACGTCTGTCTGAGATGGCTCAGAAATATGGTCAAAGAGTGAAATACGATGGCGTTCTAAAGCGATGTCCAGCTGACTCGCTAATTGTGAAGTGTTTCAAAATCGAAAGATCAAATAAGTAGGCAGCTATAGATGCAGCACAATGTAAATATTAGTCCTTTGCATTGTTAGGCATGGCGAATGAATGCAGCAGTAGGTTATGATCGTTATAGGGGGAGCACAGTGATAGGTTTTAGTGCAGTAGTGGGGTGGGCGTGTTCGGGCAGCGCATTGATTTTAACTGAGCGATGTAAGTGTTGCAAGGAACAATAGTGTGTTAGCGCTGAACGGAATGCACTAGGACTGTCAAGGCGTTGAGGCAGTCTCAGGTAGTAATCGGGAGCGTGGGATCGAGATGGGAGCAATATCTGGCAAGCAATAGTTACAGTAAGTAACGGTGAACTGGCAATAGCATGAAAGAATAGAAGTTTGTGTTTTGGAGTTGGTTACTAAAGTCAAAAGTTATTTGGGCTGACAGCCGATAGCGGGATGTATCTGGAAGGACAGATAATCAGCAACTTGCTGAAACTTGGCGAGTACATTTCAGCATTGCGTGCGAGAAACAGTGTCTTACTTGCATGATGTAGATGGCCACAGGTCAGCATTGATGACTATGCTGTGGTGATAACGGCAGCAATGATGGCGATGAGCAGCGTAACTGGGCCCGGGGCATCAGCGGCACGGACAGGCACAGACAGTGCAGTGCCTTTGTGAGATTGTGCCGGCTTCCGCCTACCGGCCACCACGATTGGCTGTAGTAGGGGGAGCTGGCCAATCAGGGCACGAACAGAAGGCCAAGTTGCACCTAGCATAGGTATGAGAAAACGGTGGCCATTTTGGAATGGCGATTTCGAAGTCGGCTTCGGTGAAATCAGATGAAATATAAGGATTTGCTTCTTGTAGGAAGCTGATCAGGCTATTGCCGGCTTTTTGAAGTGAAGCATCGTAAATATCAGCGCAGAATTCGCATTTCTCACCGTACTCCTGCATAGGAGTGGAGTTGGTGATCACAGCCAGGTACAGGCTGCCCCTCAGAGAGGATAGGGCTCCAGCCCTTCCTTCCTTCGTCGCTGGAGTCGGATGAAGGCAGGCACAGACAGTGCAGTGCCTTAGTGGATGGTGCCTTTGTGAGATTGTGCCGGCTTCCGCCTACTGGCCACCACGATTGGCTGTAGTAGGGGGAGTGGCCAATCAGGACACAAACAGAAGGCCAAGTTGCACCTAGCATAGGTGTGAGAAAACGGCGGCCATTTTGGATTGGCAATTTCGAAGTCGGCTTCGGTGAAATCAAATGAAATATAAGGATTTGCTTCTTGTAGGAAGCTGATCAGGCGATTGCAGGCTTTTTAAAGTGAAGCCTCGTAAATATCAGAGCAGAATTCGCATTTCTCACCGTACTCCTGCATAGGAGTGGAGTTGGTGATCACAGCCAGGTACAGGCTGTCCCTCAGAGAGGATAGGGCTCCAGCCCTTCCTTCCTTCGTCGCTGGAGTCGGATACATGAACTAGTTATGCTTGTTATATATATGTGGGGACTGACCATACATCTTGTTATGCATGTTGAGACAGGCAATGATGTTACTGGGCATGTGAAGACTAGCATTGTCTGTGACTGTCCATGTTAAAACTGATATTAGATATTACTAGGCATGTAGGGAAAATACAGGAATATTTAAACTATGACAGACATTAAAAGTGAAAAACACTTGGAGCCATAGTTATAAATGGTTAAATGTGCGCCACTGGGTCTGCTCAATAACTTTTAGATATCAGTTTTTAAAACACATTTATTTATAATTTAGCCATAAATATGGCTTTTTACACATACAATTAAAAAATCCACAATACAGTATCAGATATCAGGTTCTCTTTGTGGTAGCATATTTTAAAGCTGCCCTATTGATTATTTGAAAAAATATTATTTCTCTGCTTGGACTCTTTTGATCAATGGTCCAGGCTTTAGTCATGTCTAAAATTGACAGGGACAATGCTCTGGTGATTGGAGATATCCCAAGACTGCCCTTCATTCATTAAAGTGTGCCTTTCATTCCATGGCTGGCATGTTGTGCCAGGCAATTTGAACACAGGACAGGACCTTGGTCTCACTTCATTGGCTGCCCCTCAAATCCAGAACTGTATTGAAGATGTGCTGCTTGGTCCACAAGATGGTGCATAGAATTGCAGCGGGTAGGTCATCAAGTCTAACTTAATTGACTCTCATGTTGTAAATTCAGAAAGCTCAGAAAACTCAGACACACAAATAGTCTCGAGCGGATAGGTCAGGGGCAACGTGCTCGTAAAATGAGGCGGAACAACGAAGGTTCGATCCTCGTGTCCGCGCTTGGAAATGTCTGGGTATTAAGCGCGTTATAAACAATCCATTACACTGCAATGAACGTTCCTTCTCAATTGTGGGCACCTCTGTATTGTAATTATCTTCTTTTAGCTTGAAGGTTAACTCTAGAACTGCTCGGTGGGCAATGGAGCAGTGGCAAGCCCTTATTGTCGTTGCTACATTCTAGTGCTTGACTCCCTTTCAGCTCACCCGGAAAAGTGAAAACCCTGCGAGTACTGGAGTTATATTATTCTAGCTGCCTTACATGACTGGCTGAGCACAGAACGGAGTGGAATTCAAAAAGTGTGACCTGCAAATAACCTTTTAAGCAGTTAAGCCGTAACATCAGCCTCCACCCGTTCCTCCCCGTGTTGTGGCTGGCTTTTGGTGCCTGACCCCTTCTCATCTCACCATGCCGTTCTTGAATAACAAAACTGCATTTCACGTTGCTTTATAGGAAGGGATTATTAAGTTGCACATTTCACATACAGATGCGGAAAGAAGGAACGTTTAAAACAAAACGGATGCTTTAGGTCCCTTTTGTTGCTTGAGACTTATAGCATTTTGCTTTCATTTTAGGTGGGGCTTTTTGGACTTTGAAAACATTGTTGCACGCTGTGCATTAAATATTATACGGGCGAACTTTGGTAGGGCGATTTTAGGCAGCGCTCAAAAGAATATCCTTGTATTTGTTATTTTTGCAAACACCGCTTAAAAACAATCTGCCTATGACTGACGAGCCGTTTGGGATTTGTTGTTCCAGATGCGACCAGCTGGCCGCTATTCTAGCTTGTTGCAGACCATATTGCGAGCTAGACTTGTGAAGCACTCTGCATTTGTGTTTGTGTCTCTTGCTCAAACTGCATTGCCACTGGAAGGGCATTCCATAATTAACACAGCATTTAGCTAGCAACACTTCCTGTGCTGGGGCTTGCCAGAACATACTTCCATGAAAACAGTGAAAGTGCATGTCACAGCCTGCAATGAGATTTTTGCTGAAACGTTAGAATGGAGAAAAGTGTCTTTTTTTCTTAGGGCCATATGACATGTATGGGGCCAATTCCCCAAACTCCTTTTGAAGTAAGTGCAAAGATGCTATAGCGCACCTCTTGACTTGTGCCAACATACACTTGGGGTTTCTGAATGGGGATAGTTAGGTTGCATAGGATGCAAGTAATAGTGCCTTGAAACTAATTCAAAGCACGACAAAGAAAGGTTAGGCTGGTTACGAGGGATGGCAGAGCCCAAAGGGAGGATTGGAGAGAGTGTTTGGAGTGGAATAGAACTCGTGCCAATTGATGAAGCTCGCTATTTATTTATTTATTTATTTGTGTGTTATTTAGATGTATAGAGCGCCAAAGCGCCTAGCAACAAAATCACAGAGCAGTACAATTTAAATGGTGAAATTATCAGAAAACCCCCCAAATTACAGAGAAAGTAAATGGCCCTTAAGGCCAGAATGAAAGAGAGAATAGGAGGAAAGAGAGCGCAGGGATAAAGGGGCTAAGAGAGAGGAGGAACTAAAGCGGGATTGAGCACAAGGTGGATGGGAACTGATAGAAGGAATTGAGACTGGCAACACAGAGCTCGTGCGGGGGAATATGACAGCAAGGAAAAGAGGTGAGGGAGGGCAAGATTATGGAGAGACTTAAAGACAAGATAGAGGGAGTTGAACTTGAGGCGAGAATGAGAAGGTAGCCAATGACGGGAAGAACGTGTTTGAGAGAGCGAGTCACGAGGGGAAAGGGAAAAGAGAAGATGAATAGAGGAGTTATAAAGAGATTTAAGAGGGCTTAGGCGAGAGATAGGAAGTCAGAAGAGAAGACAGGAGCAATAGAAAAGACAACAAAAGCTAAGGGACAAAGTTAAGAGCATAGAGGCATGAAAGGTGAGAAAAGGCTGGGCCTTACACATGTTAAACACATGAAACCTGCAGGAGCGAGAGACAGAGATGAGATATGGGAGGAGAAGGAAAGAGAAGAATCACAGTAGACACATAGATTGCAGGCTGAAAGAGAGATGGGAAGCAAGGAGGGAGGAAAAGAAATGGTGGCAGGAGACTGTGGAGGAGGGACTGTTGAGGCAGGAAAGAAAAGAACCTCCGTTTTAGAGGAGTTAAGAATGAGGTAGCGGTCTGACATCCAAGATTGGATGGCCAGAAGGCAAGAACTCAGAGAAGCATGGATAGAGGGGGAGAATGCAGAAAAGGATAGAAAAAGCTGAGTGTCATTGCCATAAAGATGGTGAGACAAACCAAAGGAAGAAATAGAAATAATAGAGGCAGGAGGAAAGGTATAGAGGGAGAAAGGAGGAGTCCCAAGACAGAGCAGATTTTTTGAGGATACAGAGAATGGTGGCATGCTTAAATGAGGAAGGGATGAGGTTATCAGTGAGGCATTAAACAATGCAGCAGGATAAGGCAATAGAAAATGGTAGATTTGAGTGATGAGAAAGGAAAGTAAAAGGCCAGACGGTTCAGAGGTAGAATGGGCTCTAGAGAGAGGAAACGCAGCGTCAGCATCAGCGATAGTATGGAATGAGGACATAGAAGCAGAGGGAGAAGAAGGAGCAGAGACTGAAGTACAAGATGGAGGAGTGATAGCAGAAGGCAGGAGGGTGATCTTGGAGGAACGGTAGGAGGCCAGGTTAGTGGTTGAAAGAGACAAGACAAGTGTACGGTCAGAGGGGGGGCAGGAAAATAATATGAGTTAAAGTCTGAAGGAGACGGGGAGGATGGGACGAATAGGAATTAAGAAGGTCAGAATAATACGATTGTTTAGCAGAAAGGAACAGTGTTGAACGAGGAATGAAGGGCAGAAAGAATAGAGGAGTCTAAATAGGACTTATGCCATCGACGCTCAGCACGGCAGAGAGTACGCCACAAAGAGTCAGACTGGGGTGCAAGCCATGGATGAGGAGGTTTGCGAGTAGGGGAAAAGGTGGAAGCATGGTAGTGATGTTTTATGAGAGAAGAAAAATTAGCTAAGAATTCTTAAGTTCCGCCCTCTCTGTGAGATAGTGGCCAATCATTGCCATTCCCCTATCCCTCACCGACCGCTTCCAGACCCACCTTCATCCTCGTTGCTCAGAAACATTTGACATCATGCGGCACGTCACAAAGCACCAAATGAACACACGAAAAAACATACATTAATAGCATTTGATTGGGAACTAAAACATTTCTGTTACAAGCTGTTCCCTTGAAATGTTTCAATTTTCTCCCCACAATGCACTTTTGGGCATCTTTTTGATATTCGTTTTACCTTTTGCAACGAATGTGATGTCACACATTCTGTTTGCATGAACATTTTGCAGCGATGTGTACATTTCCTATTGTTAGTGGAGAGATGTTGAGCGATATGTATATTTGGTAATTTTAGTGGATAGTGTAGAGTGCTGCCAAAGTCACTTTGGTCTTGGCTCTAGTAAGTACTTCGAAAACGAATAATGCAATACTAAAGCTGGCAAAGAACTGTCACCGCTTTGTGTGCTGTGCATGCACGCGACATGACACGTCCTGTCTTCAGGAGGCAATACATACGCTGTTGCAAGTGAGATGGAGTAGCTCCCTGATCTCCATTCCGTTTCATTGTGTACATCAACATGTCAGAAGAGAAGTTTAAAGTCTGAATAGGTTAATTTATGGTTTGAGAATGTGAAGTAAACTTTGGTCAGCAAATTGTAAATCCATAGTGTGTCCTAGGCTGTTGAGTGTACATAATGCGAGCCATAAACATTTCTGAATGATTTAAAATAATTTAGTATCCATGTAATTTATTTCACGCTGTTGTCAGTTATATTTCATCTACTATGAATCTTTTACAATTTTTGGTCT
This sequence comes from Ambystoma mexicanum, assembly GCF_040938575.1. Classification (NCBI taxonomy): domain Eukaryota; kingdom Metazoa; phylum Chordata; class Amphibia; order Caudata; family Ambystomatidae; genus Ambystoma; species Ambystoma mexicanum. The sequence continues at coordinate 1,295,808,425 of NC_090935.1, read as the reverse complement.
TGGGGGTGACGAAAAAACGACTACTTTGCAGCAGGAGTACAGGGATGGGTAGTGGCTAAAACATCTACTCGGCACACACTACTACTAAACTCTCCAGCCTGGCAAAGAGAGCCCCGTGGAGGGGCAGGAAGGAGAAAAGGAGCAAGAAATATGTGATTGTCTTTTGGAGAATACCTGTTATTTCTGCTTCGCTGGCGTCAGTGAACATGTTATTTTCTATCCCATCAAGGTGCGTGTCGTGGGACTGGCTATGACCCAGCAAGAGAGTTGCCCCAAAGTCAGCGTGCACTTGTGCCGGGGTCTCTGTTCCCTCCTTGAGGTTCAAAAGTTCATCTTCTCCAGTAAATATGTCATTCAAGTCATTGCTCTCTTTGTTTGCGCCTTCAGCCGCCATGTTGCTCTCCGAAGGCAGGTGCGAGGTTTCAGACTGATGCGACCGAGGTGAGAAATGGGAATCTGCTTGGTCCTGGAGGAGACCTGAAAGCAAGTGGCACAGAGGTGTAAATTGCAACTTCAATCTCGCACGCTTATACAAGAATCTATAGGTTCTACATCAAAACTCATGAACGCGCCCTTCCCTGCTCTCTGCCCCTTCTGCTCTCCCACCTCAGCAGACAATGTTTACACTCAGTTATTTAAAGGGGCGAGGCGGGGTTTTTCCAGAAAGCTTCATTTTCAAACGCTTAACACTGTGAGAAAAGCTTCAAAGTGTGAGGCAACGTGATAGATACCCCTGTGCCTCCCAAATCACAGGGAATATGCATGCAATACAAGCGATGTGCGGCGATGCTGAAAGATGTGTGTGTGCGTATACTGCACTGCATCGATGATAGTTCAGCAAGATTGTGTGCATACTGTGTGTTTCCGTTTGGATGTACAGCTGTTCCAGTAAAGTAGCCGGACTCGTACCAATTTTGTAATAACCGAAATTAACATTAATTGTTAGTGCATTACTGGGTACACATTGCTTTATATTTATTTAAATAAGTTTTCTTTTTGTACCGAGTGGTCATTATTATTTGCCAGTTTAAACATTGTTCTGTCGAATACTGACCATGTGGGGACTCCTGAATTGGAAATTATCTAATTCGCAGGGCTCAAGTCGAGGGTACCCGCGGGGAACGGAGTCCACCCACTTTATTCAGAGGGTGGACTCGGTGCCCCCAACTAACAGAGAAACATTGGATGTCTTCTTCGAATTTTTGAATTGAAGCCGACCTCAGAGATCAAACCACAGTCGTCAGGTTTGTGGACCGGACACTTCACCACTGCACTATATAAACTGATGAAAAATAACAAACAACTAAAGTTGAAATGCCCCATTTCGGTACTGCAAGACCGAGGGAAAACATCCATATTGGTTTTTGGAGTTTAAAACATGCACACCTTTTAATGTTTTTCAAAAACACTATTAGAAGAAAATATCTTGTCTTGGTTTTGTGTGTGTGTGTTGATTTTATGAAAGGCAAATGCCATTCGTCCTGTTCAATTTGGGTGGATATGCTGACATGCTAATTTCTGGCGACGTCACACCACGCTGCGTTTGTTGATGAGTCCCCCCACTTTATTTTTTTAGGACTTGACCCCTGCATACGCATTTAGTTTTCTATATACTATGAGGAGGTAATTTTTCTAGTGACTGATGAAACCTATGCCTGGACTTTACGGTGCATGCCGTCTATCCAAGCTACTGGCCTATTCTGCAACTCAAACTGATATATACCTCAGTAAACACTGTAGCTACAGGGTTGGGAATAAAAGGGACCGTGGTGAAAAATGATTTGCCAAATGTATTCATTGTATTTGTTTAGATGAACATTCACCCCTGAGAAGGCCCCCTGGAGCTGAGGTTATACAGCAGAAGGTGGTTGGGGAATATTAAGAGGAAGAAGGCAGGGTTTTCAGTTTCTCGTGCAAGTGCCTATATCTTCTGGAGCTCTAGAGGGAGACTATTCAGGAGGCTGAGGGCTTGAGCACAAAGGACCTGCTGATCCAGTATGATTTTTGAAAACATGGTGCATGTTGAAGCAGTTGGATGCTTGACTGTGGCATCCTAACAGGATTTTTTCGGGTGAGAGGAAGGATGCCCTTATAGCCTAATTGAAACATGGGCATAGCACAATTAATTGAATCAGGATTGAACCAAGGCGGTGGGTGGAATGGACGGTAACACATCCATATAGCCCCCCAAGCTTAAAATTGGCTCTTGAAACACCAGGGGCTTCACTCACTTGACCATGAAGTCCGATGTAAATCTGGCAAAATTTGACGCACTCTGCCTGCAGGAAACCTGGTTTATCACAAAACCTTCACTAGATGGATTTGAATTAGCCCATTCACCAGCACAAAGGGGCCCTAAGGGAAGACCTAGATCCGGCCATATAACTGCAATTAGAATGGGCAGCGGATTACATCTGAAAAAAATCATAAAGGCAACGGAATTCCTCCTGGCCACCATTATTGAATGGTCTGGGCTATCAAACCACAGTGATCGCAAAATGCAGGAGGAGATCCTATTGATTAACACCTACTGGAATCCAAAACGAGGGACCAATGAGAACTTCCTAGAACAAATGGAATCCTTAATTGATACGACCCTGATTAACCAGAAGGCCACTCATATCATCATAGCTGGTGACTTGAATGTATACTTGTCCATCTGCCTGGATAACCTAAAAGAGAGAGCCCACTTATGGACCAAAGTCATGGAAACCAGAGATCTACACAACCATCACCAGGCATTAGACTAACATCCCTAAGATCCTGATATGGGAAAGAAATGGACAAGCATCAACAATTGATTATATCCACATCTCACAAAGCCTCCTGATTATAACAGAATCATTTAAAGTGATCAAGACAAAACATAGTGATCATAATATCTTGATCTCAGCCTGGTACAGCCAAAAACCTAAAGAACGCTTTATGAACGCAAATCTAGAAGCCAATACAAGCGGCACCAGGCTAAGACTAACGGAAAGGGCTATCGACCAATTTACAAAGAACTACCTTTACCAAAAGGCAGCTGACAACGTAAATAAAACAAACACAGCTGACTATTGTTCAGTCCTTTCAGTCTTCAAACCAAAAAAGACAATGGGCCTCATTACAACCCAGGCGTTAAGGGTTTAACGGCGCCGTCAGCGCCGTTGACCCTTAATGCCTGATTACCATTTTAACACCTGCTTTTAGCAGCTGTTAAAATGCAAGGCGCTAACCCGCCTTGGTGCTAATTACGGCACCGTAATTCACGGTGCCGTAATTAGCGCCTTCCCCACTCCCATTATGCCCTATGGGGCAAAAATGGGAATGGGGAAGGGTAAATGGGGAATGGGGATTTACCGCCCCACTCATCTTGGAATGGGGCGGTAAATCCGCCATCCACCATGGTGTAAACAAAGTTTACACCATGGTGGTAAAGTAGGGAACTTACCGCCTGGGTTGTAATGAGGCCCAATGATTCCCAAACATTCAAAATCTACTTTACACATATTCAGTGAACAACTTGTGGAGAGAAGAAAGCTAATTAGAAAGTTGAGACGCGCAGCGAACAAATCCCCATCCAAATTAAAAATGGAGGTGGCCAAGAATGCCCTGAAAAGCTATCGAGCCTGGTTGAGGAACAGCAAACATCAATGATACCAGGAAGACGCTGAGTCAATGCTCCGTGCAATATGCAGAAAGAAGACAGGGATTTCTGGTCGTTAATCAGGGGAAATGCTAAAGGAGAAAACTCGTCCCTGCAGAACTCAGTGGGCGACCAAAAGTGGGTAAAAGGAGCTTTATAGCCAGCCCATGAGAATGATGAACCTGAACACCACCTATACCAGTGACAAATGGCATATACCAACAGACCAGGACACAATCCTAATGAAAATAAAAAAAACTTAACGGATCCTGGGCCGCCGGCCCCGATGGTATCACCAATTCTGATTTAAAAAGCATGCAGAACCCTGGTCAATTTTCTTCATGGAAGTGTTTAAAAACTGTGTAAGGTCTGCATCAATTCTGCCCTCATGGAAAAGGGCGATAGTGGTCCTGATTTTTAAGAAGGGCGCAAGGGACAACCCTAACCACTACCGGCCAATAGCCCTCCTTGATTCAATATAGAAACTCTTTGGTTCACTGATTTTGGATAACCTGCAGGAATGTACACTAACCTCGAAAACTGCGGATCCCCTCCAAGTGGGTTTTGTGAAAAACCTGGGGAGGACAGCGAATATACTGGCGCTGAGCTCACTGAAAGCCAAAGTCTTTGACGGCCGACCTAAAATTCATCAACCTGGTACAGGCTTTCAATAGGTTAACAGAGCCCTGTTAAGGGAAAAACTAGAACATCGTGCATGTCCACCCGAGATCTTGAACCCCTTAAAGCCTCTATATTCAGGAACCTCGATGTGTGTCCACCTCAACCAAACAGGCCTGCTATCCTCATGAATTAAAACAGGACGGGGAGTGAAACAAGGATGCCCTCTGGCTCCGGCTCTGTATAATGCCTACATAGCCGATTTCATGGATTATGAGAACAGAGTCCGATCCTTTCCACCAGCCCTGGTGAGGCAAAAATATCAAGACTGCTTTTCACAGACGATATAATTCTAATGGACCAAACAAGATAGGTTTGCAGGGACAAATCACCAACCTTGCTGCATACATGAAAGATAACAACCTCCAAATGAAACGGGAGAAAACGAAAATAATGGCGCTTGCAAAAACATGAGGAAAGCTGAGATCTTCATCTGGACAATTGACAGTCAGCCGCTTGAATTCGTGAATAATTTCAGGTACCTGGGAATTATACTGAACAAAAACAGCAAAGAAGTCGCAATGCAAGAGTGCCTAGTGACAAAAGCACGCCTTTGGTTTACTCAGACCAGAGCCATCGCAAAAAAATATGGGTTCTTCACACTGTCTGCCACTTTGACATTTTACAAAACTTAGTTATCCCTAGTCTTACCTACAGCACAGAATCTATGCCCTATCTACCAACGAAGCTCTGGCCCAAGATTGAAGGGATATACTAGAGGAATGTCTTAAATCTCCCACAATCACTGCCAATATCCTTGATAAGGAGAGAACTAACTCTCCAATCACTAAGTTCCAACATGGCTCGGAACGAAGTAATGCTTTACAGAAAAATACTGCTGACTTCACCTCCGTATATTCTAAGGGCTATCAACAAAGAAATACGAGCAGGATCATGCACAATGTTACAAACCTGGGCGTCCAAGAACAAATCTCTTCTAGACTGGGTAGGTAACTCCGAAGAAGAGTTGATTAACAACCCAGAAAAAGTAAAAAAAAACATATGCTTGAAAGAGATTGGATACAAACCGTAGAAGAAGCAAGTTACTCTAAGTTGACTTTAGACCTTCCTGCAAAAATAATGAAAGTAAACGTAATAAGAGCTTACCTGGCAAAATGCCTGGACAGGAAACTACGCGAAAACTTCATGAGAATTCGTTTAAACATCTTGCACACTAAAAAAACTCTGGCAAGAAGGAAACAGAGTGACACAACCTCATGCCGCTATTGTTTACAACCAGAAATGAAAGAAACCATCAAATACCTCCTGCTAATTTGTCGGCGGGTGATCGCAACACGTTCACTTCACCTGCGTCACCTACTCAGAAACTTACAACATTATGATGAAGAAGAATGGTGGAGTAGACTGATGAGCGCGGAAAAAAAACTACCTGGCTGATAGCGGTAGTTGGATTCTTTGAAAGCCTTGAACTATTTAACAGGCAGACAAGTTCAGCAACAGACGAGGCAGCAGCTAATTTAGAAACAATGGGAAATCCAACGCAACACTAAAAGCTGAAGACAAGTCGGTTAGGAACTTGACCCAATTAATTAGCGAAATAATTAATCTTTTAGGATAAGCCTTGTAAAAATTGTTTTTAATTGCAATTCAAACAAGTAATAAAAAATATATATATATAGCCCCCAACATCATGAGCAGGACTATGAAGGGATTGGCGATGCCAGTGGTTATGATCAATAGAGTCAAAAAGTTAGACACAGTTCAGGAATGTACACTCACTCAATCCCAGTCATTCGGATATTACGAGGAAGGGATCCTTAACCAGGCCTCCACTGACCAAAGTCGGAATAGATTTATAAGCTTTTATGCCCATGTAACACTATGGAGAATAGGGGGGCAGAAACAGGTTGGCTAACTTACCCCCTGACTCTGATTACTCCAGAGATTACTGCTGGTTTGCCGGAATCTGTTGGGAAACACAATCTTCTGTGCTTGGTCCTGTCAAGGAAGGCCCAAAGGTCACGGGTGCAGAGGTCACTTTCAGACAAAGGATTTGGTTTCTGGTGGTCTCGGTGCTTGGGAGTCAGTTCGAGAACAGCTTCCAGTAGAAGAACCAAATGAGGAAAGATGAAGATTTCTGCAGGGCTGAAGTCTTCATCCACCTCAGGAAACCTCCAGCGAGGTGATCCTCAATTGACAAACAAAGGAACAGGCCTAGCATAGCTTCCATTCATGCAAGCAGGCTGAAATTGTAGGAGCAATGATCTTGGTACACAAGTTGAACATCCTCCACGTTCCATGGATGTACTCAGAACGGTGATGGCTGCAGCGAGGTAGCCCAGGAGAGTGCTGGTCAGTCAACCTGTGGTCCAGGGACACTTCCGAAGGCTCAGAAGGCATGAATCCTCGAGCAATGGTCAAGACTGCTTCTTTCTACTAGTTAAGGGCCCAAACCACCTGTGATGGTCTTCTTGGGATCAGGACAGAGGGGTTAGGATTCATTGGGACAGCACTGGAGGCGATGTTGGTCAGCTTCAGGGGTCATCCTTGGGTCATCAGCAGACTGCCCCTCTTCATAGAAGTCTTGGCTCCAACGATGATCTGTCAAATAGCTGTTGGAGCCCATCTTTCATTCGAGGATTTGGGTTTGGGAGCATGCACAAGCCCACAAAATAATGATCTGAACCATTCAAATAGGCAGTGGCGATCCAATCGTGGATAGCTACTAGCCACAACATCTGCCCAACAACAGACATTCGGGCACTGGGAATGAGGATTGGGACTAGACAGTTCCATCCACTTCCTCTGCCCATACACACACAAACCACAGATTTACCAGGAAAGGTAATTCCATGTAAGTTACTTCCTGATCTGAGAAGGCAGGCAAAAGACAAAAGAACAATATGGCCAAAGAACCAGCTAAAAGATTGTGGCACAGCCATTTTAGGGTGACTGCCACCTTTAGTAGTCATTTGCAGTAAATGCAAAAGTGCATGAGTAAAATGCTTCAAATATTGTAAAACCATCACTGTTACCACCAGCTTGTCTTAGGCATATTGTAAAAGTAACCAAAAAGCCATTATATAAAGAAATATAAGGATACAAAGTATCCTAAATGTATGTCACTGTAAGGTGATGTGTGCAATTGTAAAAATACAAGAAATTCACAAATTCACAAAGTCTGAGTACCAATATTCTTAGGGACTGATCAGTTTCTCCATATGAATGAGCAAAAGGGCAAGAGAAGTAACAAAGGCTTTACTTACCTCTGCAAAATCAGGTTCAAAACAAGCATAAAGAATGGGTGTCCCATAGAATTCTATTGGAGGATCGCAGCAAAATTAAAATATTTCCTAGCACTGACTTCTATCTTTATTTATTTATTTGTTTGTTTATAAGGCGTTGAATGCCAGCAGGCCTCAGAGTACCATGACAATAACACAACTTACAACATGAAATACAAAAAAGGAACCAACACACCTCAACACAATTGGTATAACATACTAAAATCATCTTAATGTAGCTCTTCTCAACTGGAGGTTTAAAGCCCTCAGGCAAGCCCACTATGAGTCTCAAGTTTGATGAGCCTCTGGGCAAATATTTGCAGTTACTAAGGTACCTTGATAAGTTACTAGCCCCACATCCAACCAAGACACATTCCCTGTTTTTCTGGGTACACCACTCATCAATTTCCAGCCTATGTAAAATGTTCAGGTCTATGCATCTAACCACCTCTGGCCCAGTTTGTTGACAGAGCCAGGCCAAAACGTTGTTCTTTAATGCATCTCTGGGTGCTTTCCAAACTGGCTTCTCAATGTTGGTGATGATGAAGTTCCTATCATCCATGACAAAGTCTCATACATTCTTGTCCCTAAGCCCTGGCATTGAAGACTTCCTCACTCAAAGGTTTTTTAGAGATGGGTGAACAATTGCTGCCTTTCACATGACAACCTGCACCAACGGGTCCTGACATGGACTTCCTAGGATCCAACAATAGTAGGGGGGTGTAGACCTCTCAACCTCTCATCTACTCCAGGGGGAGGAGCGAAAGGCCCAGCTACAGGGTCAGAACCATTGATAGGATCCAGATCATTGGGCGTTGGCTGTGTAATTAGTGGAGTCGGGTCCCCATCCATTGATGGGGAGGCAGACCAGACAGGAATGTTCAAATTGGCCGGATGATGTTGCATCAACTGGGGGATTAAGAAATATGTTTGCCATAGTTTATCCACTTTCAAAGTGTGATAGTTCCCCACAAAGTTGTCCAAGGAATCCAACCAATTACAAAACAAATGGACACAAGTTTAATAGTTTAATTATGTTGTCCTTTACCAGTACCCATTGCTCAGGGGTGGTCTGCTTTTGGGAATTATCATCCGGGATGGCCACTGCTACAACTGCAGAGGTAATTTGAAGCTATGGGTTGATCTAGAACCCCTCTGTGTCTGAGATGGCTATTATGGACAGGGGAGGCACAAGTGTCTCCCCTGTATTAGTTGATGAATTAACAAAGTTGGCGACCTCGTCTGTTGTCCGGTTAACCATGCCACAGGACGGCTCATTTTTATCATTATTAGAGGCATTAGTAACCCTGGCATTCAGGGAAAATCCACCCTCTGAGAGCACAGCCTTTGCCTCCTGCATAGGCTTAGTGCCGAACCTCGGATAGGCTATCCCCTTTCAGAATCATGGAAGAGGTCCTGGTAGTGGCCGCTATAGTCTCCATAGCCTGAACCCCGTTCGCAATTGCGGGAGTAGAGAGGATAATGGGAGTAGTGGTTGGAGGTGGGTTTACCAAGACTTGCCTGGGGGGGGGGGGTCATAGTGTGTATACCATTAATCAGGGGGGGTGCTGGCTTTTTGGCAATGCCCTTTTTCCATTTTTCTTCCACCCATGTATGTTATATTGAAGGGAAAGGAAATGCTTTGATGGAAGTGCTCCGTTACTTAAAAAAGGACTGTCAACGGGAGTCAGGCGGGAGAACAAGTGGCAGAATGTCGGCACGCCGTTTGATGCAGGATCCCTCTCTGCACCCATCACTAATTTCTGCCTGATCCATGAGGCCCCCCGGACTCGACACCTAGGGTGAGGCGCACACCGCCGCCTCCTACCACACAGCCCAGCAGCCACACCCATTGCCACTGTGCTCACCAAGGATTAGAGGAAAGAACCCAAACAATGGGAGAAGTGAAGCGCGTTAGGCCGCGGTGGTACCTAGAGCGTCAGCCGCCTCCGACGCATCGTGTATCTTAGTCTCCCTCGTCAGGTTGTATGTAATAGTTGTGTGGAGAGAGAAGGCTCCACTGGTGGTTAAGGTGGGATTTGTGATTTGTTGGGTTGCTCTAAAGGTTAGCATTTTGGCATTGTATTATCACATTTAGGAAACAGATTCTAGTATGACTAAAGCTCATGCTGAACTTGATGTTTGGGACTTTTGAAACTAAGTCTTGACCTAAAGTGGCACGATTTAGAACCGGATTATACCATGAATCGGGCACTCAAAAATCTATCAATAGGTACACATCAGTGCACCAGAACAGCCAGCCTCCTGTTAATTTAATGATCTTTATTATCAGCCCTCTTTTAATTAGGTATGCGTTTGTGTGACGCAGTATTAGTTCTATATAGTCCCAACCAAAGTACACATTCTCCCTTTGTCTTTTATCTTTTGTGTCTGCCCTGCCTAACTAAAAGTATGGATTATGAATAACATGTTAAAATGTGGTAGAAGATTTAGATGGAGTCTGCACATAATGTGGCCATTGCTAAATGATTCTATATTGAAAGGATGGCAGCAAACAATGGAATTGAGGCCACCAATATGTGGAAGACTTCATTCATGCTGTGGTCTATTATTGGATCCAGTTTGTTGCTTCTCCATTGCGTGCTGTGATGAATCAGTAGCGATTCCCATCCAAACCATGGCCTGGGACCTTCCTCATGTGGCCAGGGGAAGGCAGACGCTTCCTGATCTCGAACTTGGCAGTGGTGTTCTGCGCGAGGATCACATGGGCGGGGGGCAAGTCAGGAGGAAGGGGTAACCCCCGTTTTTTATTTCCCCCAAATCCTTAGTACCTTAATGACTTATTTCATAGTGGAAAAGCTTAGAAAAACTAACTTTGTTGGCAGGGACCTGAAGTTCCATAATTCCCTCAGTACTGAGATGAGGAAGAGGGATGCAGAGGAACACTGCTGTAGGAGCGGTCAGCTAATTAGTGTAGAACACCTACACCTACACCTGAGGGATACTGAAAGGCTTATAAATCCCCCTCAGGTGCAGCCAGTAGGAGAAGAGCAGCAGGAGAGGAGAAAGCAGCTCGAGCCGCGTATGCAGCTGAAAGTGAAACTGGAGGCGAGAGGAGGCGCAGGGACAACTATAACGCAAAAGTGGTGGCAGGTCCTGAGAGGGTCTTTGCCTCAAGTTCTCCCTGTTGCACAGGGCACAGAGTTGAAAGCTTGAGAAAAGGACGCTTGCTCAGTGAAAGCTCATTGTGCAGAGTTTACGCAGTGGGAAGTAGCAGTAGCAAGGTATGTGTGCCCTCTTTAGAGGTTTCAAGTGGCTGGGCAGCAGGAGCTCCATTTTCCAGTGGCAGGAGCAGAGGTGGACCAGAGGAGGCTGTTTGCCCGATCGTGAGGAGCCACAACAACAGAAGATATGCAAACACCAAGCAGAGCGTGAGCGAGCGACTAACCTAGTGAGTTCACAGCTTGCAAGTGATTCCGGAGCGCTCGGAAGCTGTTCACGTGTTCACAGCAGGCAATTTCACTCGTGTGTGAGTGAAAAAAGCAGTAATAGTAATTATGAACACCAAACTATTCGAAAGTTATACTTTTTGAGTCAAAATGACTATGCAAGCAAGTGTGTGAGTTTGTGAGACGCCCAAAAACCCCACGCAATACCCAAGCAAAGAGTATTTAAAAACTCAGCAGTATCAATATAACCAACATTGCTCAAGGCGAGAGGGGAATATTGGGAAACCCAACAGTTGTAAGACTTGCTGCTCATGTGTTGTGAAATACAGATCATTAGGAGATCTAAACAAACATTGCCAAAGCCAAAATAGAAGAAGAATAAGACCATATCCTGATCACTATTTGGTTGTTGGTGTAGAGGAGAAAGAAAGGTGGCAAACAGGTTTATCCAGAGGGAGAGGAGCATAATTGCCAAGGAGTCCTAAAGAGCACTTATGTGATTCCTTGTTTCCCCAAAATCGGTTTAAAGTTTGATGCCAAAAGACCCTAGTGAAGTTGTTGTTCTAAGGTGGAAGTTATAACTGAAGCACACTCTGTTCTTTTGGGGAAGTATTGAGTGGGCAGGAGAGTATACCCGTATAGCCAATTGTTGCCATAGATGGCCTGGTATGGGAATAAACGAGGTAGTAGTTGATAAAAGTGCCGAGCTGTGTTTCTAACACAGACAACTCATGTTAATTTTAACATTAAAAGAGGAATTGTGTAAACCTGCTGAGGAGGATTTACAATTTAGCAGAAACCAACATTTGTTATGTTATAGTAAATGTGTATATCCCCATTTGTACCATTGTTATGATCTCAAAGCAATGTGCATTGAACACCCTTTGGGACCGTGGTCCATATCAGTTGAGAGAGTAGTGTACATATAGTGCTTGGGTGCACTTGGTATGTAAGCAGCCAGAGTGGTTTTTGCGGCTTCACTGCATACTAAAGCTAAGTGCAGAGGATGTAAGAGATTAGTATAATATGAGCAGCAAGGAGGGTGGTCTCTGAGTCTGCATTCTGGCTGCCATGGGGCATGTGTAAGAGATTATGTGTGTCGCTATGCCCATTTTCTTCATGGGGTACAGCTACGTTCAACCAAGCTGTTCAGGTGTTCTATGAGCAATGTAGGTATGCGTGCAGCTGGCCAAATTTGTTGAGGGGTGTAGCTGCATTCTATTGCTTGTTGATGTAAAGTGGAGAGTGAGCATATTGGTAGGAATGAGTGTCTGTGGTTATCGGTGGGAAGCCCCTTACTTGAGATTCTTTCAGAGCTCAGTGCGCTGGCCGTGTCTTCCCTGGTGGTCTGTGGTATTAGATTCCTGAGAGAGTTAAACTGGCCTGTATAGATATATTGTGTTATCTCGGTCGGCCAGTGCTTTTCAGGCGTTCTGTGGAGAGACTCGTAGGGCCCATTTGCCGGGTCCCTCAAGCAGTTTTATGTTGGCTTGCTGGGTGCGTCTTGGGTTATTGCATGATTTTCCACAGAGTTTAGCCAAGCATAGTTGCTTCTGTGCCTCAGGCACAGGGTTTCCAGGTTCCTATTCCTAGGCAAGGAGGGGCCGCCTCTTTTGATCATATAACACCAGCTATGCTTTGGCAGTTGAGCTAGGTTCATGCTGCCTGCAACTGCATAGGCCGGAAGTCAAATCATCCTGACAAAGACAAATGTTGTTGTTTACTTGAAGAAGATAAATGTGTAATATGTTCTTGCTCCAGTAAGAGCTGGAACATACTATTTCTTTTGGTGCATTATTGAGCCAGCAGAATCTCAGAAATTGAAGTTTGTGGCAAATAATGCTGACAAAGAAAATTGTTGTTGTTTACTTGAAGAAAACAAAGGTGAAACGTGTTCTTGCTCCACGGGGAGTGGGCATATTCTATTTCTTTTGGTACATTATTGAGACAACAGAACATTTTATCAAGTTTACATCCTCAAGAACTGAAGCAACTTCGTGGCAAACCAGGATTTCCTTATTTGTTTTGAACTGTGAATCAGAACCTTGCTCAGACCTGAGGAAGGGGAATTCACCCAGGTTATGGGAATTCAATTGTATGCTATATATATATTTGTTGAATTGAACTGCCATGCATTTCCTTGTTACTTTAGTGAACGTACAAGTGAGATGGACAGATATTCTTTTGTTAACGGGGTTCCTTTTGTTTATTTTAGGCAGGGACATCTTCATCAGTGTAAGGACAGTGAGGTGCTCATCCAACCTTTTAATTTAATTAAAATGGATAATGTTGAAAACTATTTACAAAGTTGTCCACCTCACATTTCTGACCTTTCACAGTGCCCTTCACTCAGCCTCTTTGCATGAGCTTTTAAGTTAAAAATGTCAATGCTTTCATTTTCCATCAGCGTGGACTAATCACCTAGATCATGTGTACCTTGCTAAGGATTGTGTCAACCTTCCAGTTACTGGATGCTCAACAATGCCCTCTCATTTATCAGACCCTCCAGAAAATTGCAGCATAAAATGGAAAATTTTGCGACACAAAAAATAAAAAAATTGCGGCACACAACTGCGTTTTTTGCGGCATTTTCTAATGTTGAAAAATATATCATTTAACATCTTTTTTAGCCTAAAACCAAGTAATTGCAAGGCTTTTGTTAGTGAGGAACAAAATGTTGTGTTCTGTCTGGCCACGCTCTGTAGGACAGCCAGGTCGAGTCAACACAGCCTAACATTTTGGATTGTGGTGGGGGAGGGGGGATATTGCCTGATCAGCTCCATGGAAATGGTGCTGCGCCACTACTTCCAGCAGACAAGTGGAAAGCAAATAAACAGATAGGCTTGAATTCAAAAGTGTAACCCTGGTTGAAGCCCATAGGTTTGCTTTTCGCTCGTCCTATGACCCCAGGAGAGAGGGGGAACAACTCTACACTTCTCCATGGAAGGAATCCGTGAGGCCCAAGACACAGGGGCAATGCAGTGGCAGTAACTGCAAGCCCATAATACCTAGCCAAACAATGAACTCTCTTGGGTGGTCATCATTCCTTGGTTATGCCACCCACACATGGTGACTTAACACACCCACAAACAGAAATGACATCACAACACTACCAGGGGTCAAGTCCTACAAATTAAAGCGGGGGGACTCATCAACAAATGCAATGGCATGTGATGTCATCAGAAACTAGCATATCAAGGTGAAATAAGCATATATCATTAAATTGGCTTTGCATAACCACCAAAATTGCACAGGACGAATGGCATTTGCCTTTCATAAATTTAAACACCCAATTTTGTGCGTAATTGGTGTCATACAGCCCAGCCTTGATTGAAGGCTGGGCTGCATGATACAAACGCTTGTAGCTGTATTCGTTTCAAATTGCTTTACAATTATTGTAAAGCAATTTGAAATGAATACAGCTACGAGAGTCTTCAATTGGAATCATGCAGCCCAGCCTTGATTCAAGGCTGGGCTGCATGATACAAACGCTCATAGCTGTATTTGTTTTCAAATTGCTTTACAATTGGCATCATGCAGCCCATGATACCAATTGAAGACTCTCGTAGCTGTATTCGTTTCAAACTGCTTTACAATAATTGGGTGCTCTGAGTTGGGGGCAGATGAGCGAACAGGCCAGTGCTTACCTGGCTACGCTTCACCAACTCTGTCAGCTCGGCAGGGCGGGCACTCAAAGAGCCTTGGAGGTGCCTGGGGTCACAGCCAAATGCTGTGCAGCTCCCAGGCCTGCGTGACCCTCCCCCAATCCTGGGCCTGCAACGCAGAGCCGGAGGTGTTAACCCTCAAGCTGCTGCAATCAGCAGTCAGCTGTGTTCGCTCTAAATCATTAAATGAGTGCGAAAAAAGACACACTAAGCTAACGTGTCTTTTTCGCGCTCATTTAATGATTTATAGCGGCAATTGCGGGAAATGGCAAATTTTGCGATTTTTTTGCAAATCGCAAAATCGCCATAAGGTGTATGGTCTGATTTATGTTGCTTGTTTTTGCTTGTTTTTAATACACACTATATCTAGAGCTGGACCGGGAACAACAGTATGTCCTTAGAAATGTTTATCTGCATAGCACTATATTGCACCATATAAACATGCGTGCCCCTGTGGAGGGGTTTCCAGGGTCCTCAGAGAAATATATGTGGACAAAATAGGTTTAATTAATGCTGGGATGGGTGGGAGGATATTTAACTTTGAAGAATATTCAACGTTGAATTGAAAGCAAGAGCCAGCAGCTGCTGAGGACTGGCCAAAACAAGAGTTTGGCATTTTGCTATCCTTGGCACATCAGAGGAGAACTTTTCCGGAGCTTTCCTGACCCTATGAATGGAAGGAGATGGTTTCTCTATGCTTCTATAATTGCCATCCACAATCCCTCTTTTCTGTATCCTGTTTGTCAAAACTGCTTTTCCAGGTTCACTCAGGTGTCACAAAGGTTTAATTGCCACAAATGTGGCAGTACGACTGAAGCGGAGGATGTTTCAATATTCGGAAGTTGCCTGGACGAGTACTTTGGAATCACTGCAGATGAACTTGAAAGAACCCGTGGAGAGCCCGTCCGGCTGAAGCAATTGAAACAGTGGCTCTGTTCCCTCTTAGAAATGGCTGCTGCCATTTCAAATATCAGGCTGATCTTCCTCTGATGCACCTTCGTGCCAGCCTTTCCTAAGGCAGATTAGCCACCTGCAACATCTTATCGGCCAATCCGGCAGAAGCCGGCCACCCACTAAGGCCAACACCAAGGCCTTGCTCCTGTCTGGCCAATCCTGCTTCCCCCACTTCCTCCTTGATTCTCCCTATGCATATCCGTTTGCTGTTCTGTTTTTCTGGACACAGCCCTGAATCTTGCCTTGGATTGCTGCATCTCTGTTTGTTGTTCACAGCCCAGTTGGAGTTAAGTTTTTCTCTTTCCACGCCCTCCATATCTGCTTCCCTATCTACTATTTTAGTTCTTTGACTTTGCCGCCTCTTCCGACACTTGGACCCTGCCTTTAACTCCTGCCGCACTGACCTGCAGCCATTTTCCTGGAACTTTGGTTCTTGACATTCACACCGTGTGCATTTGACTTTCTTAATGCATCTGTTTCACTTTCGTCTCCTCATACTGCCTGCTAATCTACCCTGCATCCCCTTGCTGCCTGCAGTTCCAGCAGTTTTGCTTTATCTTGTACCCTCTCTAGCCTGTTTTGTCGCTTGTTTTTCTGGCCTTGCTTTGCCATACCATCAGGGATCTCATGACCTTCCCTCGCTCGAGCGCTGAGCTCCTGTGTAATTCCCTTTAAGCATGATTAATTTATCACTATGCCTGGGCATATACTTATTCTTTGCTATCTACTATTGTCTCTTGCTTACCAGCACCTTGCATCATGAGCCAGCTTCTAACCTTCCCTCTCCCTTGTCTCCCTTGCATGCCCTCTTGACCTGCTTATTCCATAATTGTTACACCTTGCTTTATACCCTTTACTGTTGGGCCATGCACCTGAAGCTGAGGCAGTCCATTCTTCTTACTTACCTACTTCTATTTTCCTACTGCTACCCTTTATTTGTACTCTGAAGCCATGCCATGCCTCAAGTCGGCCTTTGTTGTTTCTGTCTCTGCACCTAATATGCCTTACCCTCCACCCCCTCTTTGCTCCTCCCTTCATCCACCTCCTCGCCTCCTCACTTTATAGCACTTGCACAACCTGAATCAGATCAAAGTCTAGTAAGGAAATTGTTTTGTCTGTCCTTCATCTCCTTTCCCCTCTTACACTTCCCTTCGTCGCCTTCCTCCCCTTTTTCCTTGTTAGCACTTGCACAATCTGAATAGTGTTACTGTCTTGTACGAACACTTTTTCCTTTTTGTTGTTTATCAACCCCTCCTCACCTTCCTCTACTTACCTCCTCCCCCTCACCCATGTGCTCTTGCTATAGCAATTGCCCGTTCCGAATGTTTAGACATTTTAAGAACGTTTTTGTTATTGTTTTTACCCTGTACTCATCCATATTACCCCGTCTTTATGCACCTTGAAACACATTTTCTGCATAGTGCGCATTACAAATAACGAATAAATAAATAAAATAAATACATTATTAAAGCACAGTTGTCCTTACATAGGAATTAAACCATAGTTATACATAGCAAACAACATGACGTATAACATTTGTTAAGAGGTAAGAATAACATACTGAAAGCTTCATAACAAAGTATTTACTGCAAAGAGATGTGGGGAATGAGGAGAGATGGTAGGAATATAGCAGGGTGCATGGGGGAGAGGATAAACAGAGCAGAAACCAGGGTACCCACACAAAAGGGCCCCAAATCTACAGCCCTGTGATACACATAGGTCCTTCGGAACTGGTCACATTAAACATGGTACATATTCAATTTTGCTGAATGCATTTTCCAAGTCCCTCATTTCATCTCATGGTTATTTTAATAATTTATGAAACTAGTTGACCTTGATATAAGCTCACAGAAAGCTATTTCCCATACAAAAATCGATTGACCTAGTGCTTCTGTGAAACTGACTTTCAGAGTTCCATTTGCAATACTTTCCATCTGGGATCCTCTTCCAGTTGCAAGATGCTGGTGCCTTCTTGACAGATTAAAGAAGAAGAGTGGCCAATTGGACGCAAAGCTGATGCTTTCTTCCCTGAACAAAAATGAGGAGTAGCTATCTGGCAGAGATGCTTTGGCTTTTTAATCCATAAGAAATGAGAGGAGTGGTTCTTTGAATATGGGCTGGCACATACTGATCGAATGAAAAAAAGAAATCATTAATTTGATCAACATTCTTGTGAGGTGTCTGACGTCTAACACAAGATCCCCAAAGTGCTGAGTCACTTGGCTTCTACCATGCATGAATTCAACTAGTAGCCTGTAATTATTTTACACCTCACAGAAATGTGTTCACAACATGGTTTACCAGAGTCCGTCCGATCTGACAACAGCCCAACTTGTTAAATGGTTCAATAAAGACATCACACAATTCTTGGCGATTGCCACATTAAAGTAGTATCTTGAAGAATAAAAGAGACCTAGAGGTTTGAGATAACGATGATGAATTAAGAGGGCTCTGTGAGAAAATCTTACACAGTCTTTGCTTTATATGATTACATTATTACTTGGACATCTAGCAGCTAAGGCCCAAAATAACAGAGGAAGAAATAGATTTAAAAGGAGGGAAAGAAACCTTCAACTGTCCAGATTCCATAAATAATCATTATAACACAGTGGTGCATATTCTAAAACATGTTCAAAATCCAATCAAGTTAAAAAAGGCTTTTTTCATGATGAAAGGGACTACAGGGAGGATTGTGTATGTACTTATCAGCCCAAATAGGAAAGAGTGGCACAGAAAGGGTGCTCCAAGGACCAGGAGGTACATCAGTGAGCCTGGACTGTAGGATTATGGACTCTGCATTTCAACATTTAGACTCAGCATTTCAGCATTCACATGTTAGCGAAGGTTTGAACTTTAGCTAGGGCCAAGGGTGTGAAACTCATTGCTGGACTCAAGAGTGTGAGTCTCAGGCATAATTAAATAGATGCCAATGCACAGAGCACATGCTTGAAATTTCTCTTTGCTTCAGGATGCTATTTCAATGAACTGAACTGCACTAAATATAATGCTAACCTAAATCTAACATACTAATTAACCCAATCCCATTTAACATGTAACATATTCCCATAATAACATTTAGTGCAAATTAGCTCATGAAATAAGCTGGGTGCAGACAGATGAAAAGTCATAATGCTTTGGAAATGGGAAATAAAAATGAACTCTAAACGTGTAGGCTGGATGTGCGCTGTGAAGTAGCTGAAACATGTGAAGATCTGTTCTGCTAAAAACATGGCTTTGTGTTGGAGCAGGAAGCGCAAGAGAAAAATAAAAACAAATGTCTCTTCAGCAATGCAGGAAGCACAATGTGAAAAATGGCATGATATGGGTAGGTCTGGACAAGGGAGGGGCTTGTGAATGACAAGGGGTGTCATGTCATAAAAAAGGGTTTTGAGGCAGAGTAGAGAGGAATTCCTCTTCTGACACTGACAGACGAAGGAGGCAGAAGTGCTGGTTGCTGGGCAGACAGAGTTCAGTCCTTGCAAGCTGACTAAAGCTGAGGCTGTCTCGCCTGGGTTGACGATCCTTAGAAAAACTGCAATCTCGAGATCCTTATCTGGGTTGACCCTGTGCGAGCAAGCAGAAAGGCTGGGGGAAGATTTCACTGCCAAATTGAGACGGGTATATCACCAACAGTTTTAGGTAAATATGAGGTTAATTGAGGTGCTGGTTATGTGAATGATACTATGTAGCACACGTTTAATAGTTCAGTTCGTGTTAGGTGCTGCATTAGAGATTTGAATTTAAATGTACTTGTCATTCTGTGTTCATATTTCTCAAAGTCTTGCTGTTTTTAAAGGGAATTTTCCTGCCAAGTTTTACGAAGCCAAGGTCATTTGGCAGAGCTTTGCACAGCGCTGAAAGCCATTGCAAGAGAAAACGTACTTGCACTGTGAAGTACAATGTGGGCATAAGTGTCACTCTGTGTAACTTGCATAATTCTATTTTACTATAAAGAACAAATTCAAAAAGTAATTTAGTCTCATTATATTTATCTGCATTCAGTCCCTTTGATTTGACATGCATAGAAAGATGCAGACGTACAGTAAGAAATATTTCAAAGCAAAGTAGCCGCAGTGAATTGTTTTATTTAGAGAGGCTGAATGAATGTGTTGTATTTCAATTGCATTCTTTGCATTTGTTGAAACTCAGCCAAAAGGGCATACTGTCGTATTGTACATAGTATACCGCAGGAGGGTGTGAGCCATCGATTCAGAGTGTATTAAGTCCATCATTTGTTTGTTGTTAGTGACCCTGGTCAAAATAATTATGAGGCAGTATTCTGAAATCAGTCACAAAACTATAAAAAATACCCCAACAAGTTTATCACAATATATTGCCAAGGACTATAAAAATACCACCATATACCACCATACCAAAAAAAAACACAAAATAATAGATATAACCCCAAAATATATCTAACAGGAACTAGACAGTCAAGCGCAAGGTGAGTTAGTAGCAGCAATAAAAGCAAGTAAGGAAATTCCACTGAAAAGTGATTTTAGTAGAGATCAAATGTACATGAGGTGGACAGAGTACCAAGAGCAACAAAAAAGGTTGTTTTCCAGAAAGGAACATCAGTAGGCTCCAGGACACAGGACACAATGAATAAGGTTGTATACAGAAGGAGAGAAGAGCAAAAAGAACAATAATAAATAGGGGAGAAAATAACGTCACAGCACAAGCTGAGAAAGCACTGACAGGGGATGACACATCCTTCATCAACCTATCCTTAGTACAATTAATGCAAGCAGAAATACAGGTACTAGGGAAGGGGTTTTCCTTTGCTCCAAATACATTCTTGAATGTAGAGGAGACATACACTGTTCGCAATACATAGTGTAGGAATTTAAAATATAAAAAGTACTTTTTCAGCAAAGACATACAAGAGGAAAGATTTCTGAACATTCCTTAACAGATTTAGAACATTTGCAATTGCTCGTGAGATTAGAGGCAGGTCTGAAGTTAAGCACATCAAGACTCATGCAAGAACTGGATAAATAAATAAGGCAGAGAAAAGAACATTAACAGATCTCGTCAAAGCAGATTAGAATAGTAAAGATAAAGTCAAATAATAGGTATGTGTCATTACAAGGCATATCTCACAAAGTTTTATAGTATATACATTGTTGAATAAGCATTGGAAAATATTATTGTTTGACAAAGTACTACACAGTATAATAGCAGAAAAACCAAGGCTAGGCTATTGAAAAACATGGAGCATATAGAATATTCAGTCAGCTACTAACTTGTCCCTACTTGAAGGGAAGGAGCATACATGGTTAGGGGCACCAAAGCACTTTTCTCACAAGTGAGAGATGTGTAATATCTCCAAAATGCACCGGTTAACACAGATTAGTACAAATCTGCATATGGTAATATAATTAAAATTCAGCAATGTTTGTTTGTAAAAGTATTTACTTGAAAGTGTGGGAAAGTATCCTTATTTAGGACTGGAAATGAGCACCTCCAGATTGTATTCCCATATAAAAGAAGCCAAAGGTACAAAGACAATACGCTTGACCCACTTGATTGGAAGATTTGCTAACCAAAGCACAGGCTATTCACTCAAGGGTATAGTAACCCCATAAAGCCAGTGCCTCTGCCCTACGGTACTTTGTGGCCTTGATGCCCTTGCCATGTCCAATATACTTTGGCTTGACAAAATTGAGGGTTATTTTTGGAAAACTATGTTCCTATACCCCTGCTAAGTTCCTTAGACTGGAATTGGGACTTGTATCTTTGAAAGGCCAGGCAATGATTAAGCAGGGGATGTTGCACGTAAAAATCAATGCCAGGCCTAAATGCCAACTGCTTTCTTTGTTGGGGACTACACTGGGTTTGTGTACGAAGTCCACGGGAAATTAGTTTAAGTTTAATAGCTAAGCTCTATGAGAACATTGGTTGGTCACCCGACTTCAAACGAGGCACCAGCCTCTTTACCTTGCAACATCTACTCAAAAGTAAACAGAATCAATGGGACTGGGCTAACAACTATACGCACCTCTCCACATTGAGCTCATATGCACAATTTTCAAATGTCACACTCTTGTATTTAACGGCTCAAAGATATTTGAGACAGTGCCCTAGTCCTGCTGTTCAGTGTTTTATATTAAGAGTAAGGATAAACCAACTCCCACTTTTGGTAACTTGTGGGGTTTACCTTAATATCCAGTTGCAGTATAGGACTTCTCACATCTGTAATAGCCGGGATTTTCTTGAAACTGCTGAACATCCATTCACACAGTGTACAACTTGGGGCCAGCTATTATGACCACAATGGGTGGTTTTGTGCACAATTATGAGTCTATAAACCTGGATGCATTCTGGAACTTTTGCCTTAACACTGAGAGTGAAATGGTACAGTTGGCCTTAAATAGACTGTGGTGTATTATTAAGAAATTAATACCCAAGGATAATTAAGAGATTAGCCACAGTGTGTTTTCATAATGAATGCTATTGATGTCATAGATTCCTTGTATTGTAGTCATTTTTACTCTATTTTAATTTCACTGTTATTGATGACCAGTACATTTTAGTATTTATAATCTTAAAGATTTTAATCTCACTCAACACTCAATATGACAATTTTGCCTGGGATGACCAGCACATCTGAACGTCTAACCACTGTTATACAACCTGGTGATATCTGGTTAGTCGTGTGTCTATAAGTGCGAATGGGTGGATTCTTTGACTTGGAAGGACCATATAACGTCCTGTTCGTAACGTGTAAAATGCGATGTTAATAACTTGTATTAATTGATTTTATGCTTTTATATTTAAGTTTTGACGTTTCTAATTTGTAAACGTTTTCAAACTATGCACAAATAAATAAATAATAATTTCTAAAAAGTATTTATGTCATGCAATTGTCTGTATCTGTACTATATTGTACATTGGCAGCATGAAACACCAATTTATGACACAAATGTACAAACATTTCAGGGCACTCAGACTGAAAAATGAAAGATACCCCTTGTTACACACTGAAAAAAGATACAACAGGGAGATTATATGATATGATATGAAAGTTTATTTATAAAGCACCTGCACACAATGTGCTTCAAAGCGCTTCAAGGCAAGGGAGGGAACAAGGGAAAATACAATGACATTCTTACAGGCCATGAACAGTAAGGATATGAAATTAACTATCGTACTCGTCCTGACGACATTTCAGATAGTGCAAGAGCTAAGACAAAGATAAGGAAGGGAGGGGGAGAGTGGGAAGGAAATGGAAACAGACAGGCGACTACCGTAATAGGCCTGACGACATTTCTGGTTTAGTGCATTAGGTCCATTTCCGGCTATCTCTGCCTGCGATATCGCTGGTATGGTCGACTTAGTGAGCAACGTTTTTTCACCTATGCGTTATTGGGGTAGGTAAGGAACAGTAGCTATGAATGCCGTATTCATCTGCCTGTCAACAGAGGGATGAACTGATATGTATGTCCAAAAAAGAAACAACAAAGAGAACAAACTTTGTGAATTATGTAGAAAGGACGAGAATCTCAAGAGAGAGAGTCATACAGGTTGGATAACCTTGCCCTGGGACAAGAGAAGAATACTCTTTGTAGCAAAAGTGATGGGGTGAGGAACAAACAAATGGAAACCCTCAACAAGAGAGAAGAAATCAGTTGAAGGACAAAGTAACCTCATTTTGAGAAGAAGCCAAAGCATATAACAGCACTGAAAGAACGGTATGAACTCATCAATAAAGAGACTATTTGAAAATCTCCTATTGAACAGAGGTTTGTGCGAAGCAAAATCCAGAAGAAGGGAGTCATTCTCCTGTCTTTAGTTGTTAAAAGTAGTGGTAGGTTCAGTTAGGGTTAGTTCGGATTGTGAACAGATTCTTTTAAGACATTCAGGGACGGCTGACGAGTAAGGTTGCTAATTATTTTAGGTAGGGAACACCTCATAGAAATAGGGAGAGATAGGCATTATCATTTCCTTTAATAAACATATGTTCAAAATGTCTTATAAGCGTCTCTGTTCTTCTTCTGACACGCCACAATCTACAAGTCTAAAAAGTCAAGACATAGGCACACAGTTCATGTGAAGATTATAAGACAAATGGGCATTGGAGAACAATTTTTAATTCCAATTGAGCAACACAGTAAATATAATATTTCTTTACAGGCCTGATGTCAGAAAGAATGTTAAAAAGCATTGAAACTTAGCAAACAGGATTGTGATAACAAAAAAGATCAACACATTATGCTTACTCCTCTTTGTCTTATGCATGTAGTATTTGAATCAGCACATGCATAATTGATTTTTCTATCTACAAGATCTCAAATTGTAAAACTGTGCCTGTTTCTTTCCAAGTCAATTTATGAACACTGAGTAATAGCCTTTGTTCGCCACTCTTCTACCCTGCAATTTAACATCTACATTCAGCCTTGGATGCCCCTTATTGATAAATTCAGATACATATTTCATTCTTATGTTATTGAGTCAGAGGTGTATTTTAATGTTTCTGGGCCTAGTGAAGATTTACACTGTCTTTATTATAATTTAAAGGAGGAACATGTGTGGAAGCTTTACCATGGTCTAAAATGAAAACCCTTTAAGACTTAAGTTGTACATTTTGGATCCAAACATCTGATGCTGAAGGACTCCACCAGCAATCCCCTCGCCCCTGAAATATTCCGAAAGTGAACCATCTATTCTGAGAAAGCTTAGTATGGGAATGTTTTTGGCCTGTCTGAATAATATGTTCATATATCAAGTGGGAGAGGGTTCAAGTCCCCTTAATTTAGATAATGCTAACTTAGTTGGATCAACCTCTATCTTCTGAGAACTGAATAAGCAGTGTTTTTCAGAGTATTGATCAAATAAAAACTTGTCTATGTGAATCCACTATGTGCAGGCATTTCTTATTGGAAACAAAGCCGCCTGCAAGCTGTTCAAAATGCTGCAGTCTGAAGGATACATGGACTCCCCAAACTTCTTTCTGTCTCCACTTTTAGACAATCCATCAATTGGTTCCCTATAAGCCAGTAAATTAATTTTAAATTGCTGTGCCTGGTTTTCAAGTGTATCCACAGACTGCCCCTAATTACCTATAAGGGAAAATAGTTCCATGAACCTGCCAGAAGTCTTCATTCACAAAATAACCTTTTGGTGAATATTCCTAAACTTGATGTTAGATTAGAGGAGATAAGGAATTCCTCAGTCCTGGGTCCTCGCTTATGGAACTCCTTGCCCTTTAATCTTGGAAGGCTCAATCCTTTATTTTCCTTCCACAATGCTCCAAAGATGCATTTCTTTAAATTTGTTCTAGTCCCTTTGATCATTCTGCTTAATAAGCATCTGCATTGAAATGCAGTTAAATCTGCTTGGTTCCGCGAAGTACAAATTCACCAAATCAAACCAGGTCTCTCGGTGTCGTAAAAAGTCCTTTAAAGAGACAAGTTTGGTGGGAATGATGTTAGAATAACTGCAAAAGTCCATCAGAGATACAACCACTCAGTCCACCAAATGTATGGAAAATTGCAAGTGGTGGTATGGTAGTTTTAGTCCCTGTACTTGCAGTTGATAAGTATCCCTGCAGGTTTGGGATGAATTCCTGCATGCACTAATTTCACCTGTGGAATAAACCAGATCTAATCCATAGCACTCAGCAAACTAGACTACTTCCGCGGTCTGTCCTTCAGATTAACAAACTAAAGCACTAAAAGCATAGCAAGTGTACATAATTGGCCTTATATTTGGATTGAACAGAAGAGACCCAAGCACTCCAAGCTTAAAAACCCTTGGAATTATATCAATTGGAATAAAGATGCATTTGAAAAACCTGTGCATAATATGCAGCACAGATATTCCGGACGGAACAATGGTCACAATTATCTTACTAAATTAATTTTGCAATAACAGTGTACAGAAACATTCAGATCATCTTCTGATGCAAAGCTAAAACTGAATAAAATAAAAAATGGATGCAAGGCCACAGTCTACACAAGACTCACCGCTCTGGAAAAAGCTATCAATCAAATTGAGACAACAATGCTTTTGAAGATTCAAAAAGGCACTGAAATGTGAACTCCTCAAACACAGCTTCTGGTAAAAGGCCCTACCAATTACACTGAGACCTGCTACATGGCTGCAAAAGGGTCATCTGTTTTCTTTACTAGCCTCCTCTCCATTTAATGATCCCCTACCCTGCCACGTTCCATTACCCGTCGCCTTGAAGTGATCCATTGCATGTTTGCTGTTGTAAAAATCACAAAACATTAATACAAAATGCCAATATTTAATTTGAGATATATGATACACATGCCAACATCTCATACACTGTACCTGATGTAGATTGATTTGTTGGCTGTGGAATTGTTGGTTCTGCTGCAGTTACATTCTCATTACTTACGATCGGAATGGATACAGTAGTGTTTTTAGTTGCCAAAACAGAAATTGTTGTTGTTGCTTCTGTTGGTATCATTTCTGATAATGAAATGTTTCCTGTTAATTAACAAAATGTTGCATTAATATTGCATTTATTCTAATTTTCAGACTATATTTGCGTATTGATAATGAGTTATAGTCATAACTGAACATTTGGGTTAGTCATGGGCCCCATGTATAATGTTTGGTTTATGAATGTTGACATTTATCACATTACTTCTTGCTTAACATATTCTTTTCCAAGTCCCTTTTGTTTTTCTTTCCAAAATTACAATTAGGATCAAGACTACTACCAAACTGCTGAAATGGTCTGTGTTTAGAAAAAGTCTACAATTTGGTGAATTGTTATGTCTGGCCTAAGTGAGCATGCTATGCTTATGAGAGACAAACCAGCCTAAGGCCGATGTTGATAAAGTCAGCGACAGGTTGTACGCCCATAGCAACACTTTTATTCCAAAACATTCAAAAGTGTTAATATTTCAATTTGTATTTGTTTATTTTGTTATAAATCATTATGAACTTTTTTTCCTCACAAAATACATAAAAGAGTACACAATAAAAATATTAAAGCAAAATACATAAGAACAGTTCCTTACTTTCAAATTTCATGAAAGTTCAAAAGAAAAAAACAACAAACAAACACCTTCAATTATTTCTTAAGGGCATATCTTGACACACATAAAACCTCCAATATCACTCAATAGAAGGAATAGGAGCACCCCTCACCCCCAACAGGATATCAATTGCGGAATATTAGATAAAATTGCACTGAGCTGTCAGCCTCATAGAACTCATCCTAACCAATAATATCAGAAGGCCTGAATACTTCTATAGTTCTTATTATGAACACTCCACCCCAGACCATTCAGTTCAGACTGGAATTCCCACCAAACATTGACCAAGGCTAGTGAGCTAGTCAGATTACAAGCATAGAGACTGCTTAACCAAAACAGCTCTCCTTGTAGATCCTGCAATCCTTTAGCAAAGTGCATACAGTATTTAACATAATGCATAGCCATAGTGCCACATGATGTCAATATATTCCAAAGAGATTCAATACATTCCTATCTTTTGCAAAGCCTACAGCCCCGTTTTTCCATTGGCAGATTCAGCCATGCACCCTTGATCTCCATCACAGGAAGTGTATTAAACCTCATCTGCATAAAGATCCACCTTGCTTATGGGCTGGGAAAATGATATATGTATTTGTTGGCCTTTTAATACGGAAAAAAATTATTTGGAATATGTACCAAGAGAGGGTAGCCTTCCTATATGATCATGCAAACACACCCAGTCCCATTTTAGGGCTTTCCTTTTCACCAACAGTGCGCCCACACCATCCATCCAATCTGGGCACCACGCAGGTTGTGCAAAGAATTCTTTATTCATGCCCCTAAACTTCAATAGGGCACTGCTAGAACCTGTAAGCAATTCTAACCTAAGCAGACCCAACAGAGATGATGATTCACCACACATTATTTTTATAACATGTTCCCTCTGTTTGTTTTTAAAAATGTACTCAGTCTTAACTCGATTCTTCTGGCCTGTATAGGAGCGGCTCTAGAGGGCCCTTGGATACAGCAATAAATATGGCTCTCCAAATGATTAGCCCATTGCTCGTGATTATTATACAAGCATTCCAAGGCATAGGAAATACTTGTTAATAGTTTTTTGGTGATAGAGTGTTACTATTCCAGTCAAGCTTAACCCAGCACTAGAGATGACACATTTCTTTATCATTAGCAATGTTGCTGTTGCTTTGGTATATCGTTTCTTTAGGGCAAGTAATTTGTTTGGATGCGATTCAACTCTGTTTCCTAGGTAAGGATGATGAAACACTCACTGCAAACTCCCCGCTGATGTCCCGATGTGATGATTGTCTTTATTAACCTTACCAAGACGCATATATGTTGAGTTATCTGAGTTGACCACCAGTTTATTAAGTTTAGCATATTCAATTACCACATGTTCTCTTCTGGATATCACCACATATGTTGTATCCACATATGTTGTATCACAAATTGCCAGGTCATCAGCATAGGCCAGGTAAAGCACCTTTAGATTACCCAGTTTCAGAGGAAAATTATGAGTATGATTTAATGCATCCCCTATATTTGACATAAACAAGTTAAACAAAACAGGGGCTAATATGCACCCCTGCTTTACTCCCCTCTCCTCTACTGTTGAACATCACTCTTGCTAAATTGTTTTCGTGGAGTAATTGACATACAGCTAATTGTTCTTCTGGTATCATCTTCTTTACGTTATCCCATAGAAGAGGCTGAACGATCATATCAAACGCAGAGGCAAAGTCTATGAATAATTCGTAAAGCAGAGCTGACCCCTCACCATGGGCTCGAATAATCAAGGAGTTCAGTGTGAATACGTTATAATTCGCTTAAAGACCCGTACTACATCCCATCTGAAAGGTACTGAGAATGGAGTTTCACCAATCCATATTTTGATCTTTGAAAGTATTTACTTGGCAAAGATTTTGCTAGGGCCATCTAAGAGTGACATTTTTCTATAATGAGCACAATCATCAAGTTTACCCATTTTAAACATTGGGATAAAATGAGATTATGTCCAAGATTTTGGAATCTGGCCAGCCTCCACAATCTGCTTAAAAAGACTAAAAAGTATGCCAGCCCAAAGTTCCGAGTTGGCTTGCATGATAATATTACACACGCCATTGGGTCCTGGTAGATTTTTGTTAGCCTTCTTACCATTCTTACCAAAGTATCCCTATCAAAACATAGGTTTAATGTACTCAGGTTAAGCAGGGTAATTGTCCCTCAAAAATATTTCCCAGATGGTATGAGCTATAGGATTAGCTAGAGCCACTTGAGTCGGTGGTCCATTATTCCTTAATAGCTGCCACATGCTTTTCGTATCATGTTTACTAATGACTTCCCAAAGATCTCTCCACTGAGAGGTTCTACGTGAGAGGCAATGGTGCTTTAACCAAGAGCGATAGGAGGTTTTAAGCTTCCTGATTTTTACATATCTAATATCCTCTTCAACATCAAGTTTATTTTTACATTTGTAATTTCGTGTCTCAGCAATCATTTGTTAGCAGTAATGAATTCATCATAACGATGAATATGGACACCTACTTGTCCAGAGAAAGTGCTTTGCCCCCTCTATATAGAAAACAATCAGGAATTGATTTTACCCACTCTATTATTTGGTTAGGGTCTGCAACATTTGTGTAAACTACATCCAAAGCTCTCATGTAACTCGGAACAGCCTCAATGCTTCTATCAGACCAGCCTACTTTATTGAAAGTGTTATTCAGAGCCACCTCCCCTGTGTTTTCTCTTTCTGGTAACTTGATTGGGGGTACCTTTAGCTTAAGAATCCTTAGCTCATGGTCACTATAATTTGTAAGGTTCAATGATAATTCCTCTGCCTTATTGTAGAGGGCTAAGCTTCCAAAGAAATAGTCAATGGTTGATTCTGAGACACCATTGTGCCAAGTCTTAGCTGCTGGTACTCGCCTTCCATTGTTCCTTTAAACATTTGCAACACCAAATAAAAAAAAAGGATTTCCACAGGGGAGCCAAACCACTTTTTTGGGGCGTTTATCATCCTTCAATGTTGTCAACAACACTCTCTTCACATTTATGGGATCATCTATACATGGTGAGTTAAAGTCCCCTCCCATAATCAAATCCATCACCTGGTAATTACTTATGTCAGACTGCAGTGTTGAGCTACACAGGTGCGCAGGAGACGCTGCCTGACTATATGTAGCACACTTCACTACGTCCACGCTTCCGTGCCTATAAGAACAGAGGTATGGAGCCTCTGTGGCAAAGCCCTCGCATGACAAGGCTGCACTGTTCAGAAACACATGTGCGCAGGAGACGCTGCCCGACCATACATAGAACGTTATGCTACGTCCATGCTTCCATGCCTGTATGAACCGAGGTACGGACTCTCTGCTGCAAAGCCCTTGCAGGACAAGGTCGCAGTGTTGAGTGATGCAGGTGTTTCACAGTGATGGGGTAGCGGAATAGACAGTGAGTGTGGATGACCTCACCCTCCTGTTTGTGGCCACAAGGTAAGAAGATGCAGGGAGAGTAAGCTTGCTACACTCCATTCATCCCCCCTGACCTGGTGCCCCTTATCACTCTTGCACATGCATAGTTTTTCTCCCCAAGATCTGTCCTCGCACCACCCCTACCCCGTTTAATTGCTCTCTCACACATTTTATGCCGTGTGCGCACCCGCACAACCCTAGGCAGTGTGCGCCCCCTCGTACTTTAGGTTGTGTCCAATCCCTCGCAACTTAGGCTGCATGCACTCCTGCGAAAATCTAGGCCGCTTGCGCCCTCTCGCAATTTAGGTTGCGCTCACTCGCCCGCAACTTAGGCTGCATGTGCTCCCGCGCAACTGTAAGTCATGTGCACCCCTCTTACTTTATGTTGCATTCACTCCCTCACAACTTAGGTTACATTCACTCCCTCAGAACTTAGGCAGTGTGCACCCACTCTCAGCACTAAACCGCATGCACTCCTTCTTACTTGGCTGTATGCACGCCCCTCCTTCCCTCTGCCGCTGTGCTCCCTGCCTTCCCCGCAGGCCTTTGCCTCCCCTCTTCCTAGCCCCTTCCCCATATATTTGTGTACTGTTTTTAACGATTTTGTCCTCCACGGTTGTTGGCTTGCATTGCATTGGCTGCATTCCTGCTGTGTTCTTCCTTTACTTCTATGTTCCTTTGTTGATTGTTCTGTTCCTTGTCATTTTTGCTTCTACCGAGTTGTTTGCTTAAATTGTTCTGCCTGCATTCCTGTTGTGTTCATTCCTTACTTCTAAGTTCCTTTGGTGATTGGCATGTTCCTTGGCATTTTTGTTTCCCCAGGGTGGTTTGCCTACATTGTACTGCCTGCATTCCTATGTGTTTATTCCTTACTTCTAGGTTCCTTTGGTGACTGACTTTGTCTTTGCATTGCATCTGATTTTCTGTCCGTGTTCTGTCCTCTATGTGCCACCCTCCTTCTGTGCCCCCCCTCATATTTCCCCATGCTATCCCCCCTCCCTGCTTTGGCTCCCCCTCCTCTTCACTTCTCCCCCTCTTCCTCTCTGCCCCCACTATGGTTCGCTCTGTCTCACCTACCTTCTCTAACTGCTTTTCTATCGACTATCGTATCCCTCTCACTAAGTCTGTCAGGAAGAAACTCAAAAGGGACATCCTAGTCTCCAACCCAGGCCTCCCTATCGCTGATACCAGTGCTTCCTCCAGACAGACCTTTATCGACATGCTCTTTGTCGTTCTCTCTCCAAGCCTATGGACCCCCCATATGGTCTCTGTTCTCACTCCTTTTTCTTCTTTGCCTATTAATTGTGGCACCCGGAGGAAGGCCCTCCTGGCCCCCTTCCAGTCCTCCAAGATCATCATTAATATTTACCTAAATAGCACCGTCTTGGTCCAAGGCCCACAGGCCAACCTCCTCCTTTTTGATAGACGCTTCCCGCGCCTTATCAACTTCCTTTCTTCTCCTGCTGTTCCTTTTTTCCCCTCTCGGGCTCCTCTGCTGCCTCCATCCTCTTCCACCTCTACGGCTGCCTATGCTTCCTATCCAGCCACTCTTTTGCCTTCTTTCTCCGCCACCCCTCTGGCACCCACCTCCTCCTCCCTGGGTACCTTGCCTTCTCCTTCTTACTCATCTGCCCATCCTCAGGCACTTGCAACACTTCCACAGGGCATAACTCTGAACTGTACCCCTCCATGGACGTCATTCAAAGGGGGAAACCTGCTCCACATTGCTACTCTCAACTCTTGCTCAGCTGTCAAACACGCCTCTCACATCTGCCATCTCCTGGAAGAATTTGATTTGGATCTACTTGGTCTGACCGAGACTTGGTTCATGGCCAGCTCTGTCACGAGCTTTGACACTCTCCTTCCTGATGGCTACAAGATCCTTTCCGAACCCAGACTCAACAGTCCCAGTGGGGGTGTAGCCTTGATCTTCCCGGAGTGGATCCCTGCTTCTGTCATTCCTATGCAGGACTACTCCTCTTTTGAATGCCTGGTCTGCAGGTTCTCTATCTCTCCTTGCCTTTCTGTCACTGTGGCCACTATCTACAGGCCACCTGGCCAGGTCACCCCCTTCCTCTCTGAGTGTGTGGACCTCTCCTCCTCTCTCCTCACCTCTACCTCTCAACTTCTCCTCAGAGACCTTAACATCCACTTCGATGCTACCTGTCCTTCTTCAGGACTCTTTCGCAACATCTGCGACTCTCTCTCTCTCTCTCTGATTCACTGTGCAGGTTACACCCTGGATGTTCTGATCTCTTCATACCTCCTCCTCTCCAACTCTCTCACCTCTCATCTGTCCTGGAGTGTTCACTTTCTCTTTTCCTCCCACCTCTCTCTCTATACTCCTCAGGCCAATCCGACTCCAGCACTGACACCCACCTTCTCGGCCATCCGACCCATGAAGTGTGAGTCAGTTGAGGCTTTTGCTGCTACCTTTTCTCCTCCATCTGCACATTTGGCTGACTCACACCCTGACACAGCCCTTTCTGACCTGCATCTTTCTATCTCTAACACCCTTGATGTACATGCCCCTGTCATGAGGATCTGCTTGAAGCCCAACTCCAAGTGCGACTCTTGGTATGACTCCGATCTCATCACTCTTAACCGCAAAGGCAGGGTGGCTGAGAGGAAGGGGAGGGCATCAGGTGGACCCTCTGACAAACTGGCTTGCCGCCTGCTTCATAGGCAATACAGACTCTCTATCCTCACCAAAAAGAGAGCCGACACCCAAGCCCATGTGTCTGTGGCATCTAACAACTCGGCTGAACTCTTGAAAATCTGCAAAGAGCTGTCCAAGCCTGCTGCAGTCTCGGTTGTATAGGAATTTACCGAGTTACAATTGTCCGAATGACAATTGACCTTTTGCACAATTGACCAAATTTTAAAGGTCAATTAGTACATATATGCGGGGGGAAACCCCCTGCAAACCCCCACCCAATCCAAAACCCCTGCAACCCCCCACCCAAACCCCTTGTATTATTTATAATACTAAACCAACCCATTAAATATATAAAAAAATAAAAGGTCAATTGTGCAAAAGGTCAATTAGGACCATTAAAATTTGACCAATTAGGTCATTCGGTCAATTGTATTCAGTCAATTTGGGTAATACCGCAGTCTCTACCTCGCCTATTCCCTCCCAGGCCCTCTGTGTGGCCTTGGTTTCTCATTTCATCACTAGAAATCAGGACATCCTGTCCACCCTCGCCTCCTCTTCCTTCTCCACGCCTGGCCCGCCTGTGGCAGTCTCTGCTCCTCCCTTCTCTTCCTTTCCCTTGTTCACCAATGATGAGGTTGCTAAAAAAATCTGAAGGCTCTCACCTGTTCATCCAGAACCATCAAGGACTACATTGACACCCTTGCTCCAACCTTGGCCGATTTCTGCAATCGCTCCTTTGCCACCGCTGGAAACTTCCCTTCCTCCCTTAAGCACTCCCTTGTGCACCCTCTGCTAAAGAAGCCCTCTGCTGTCCCGGCCTCTCTGGCTAACTATCGCCTGATCTCCATCACCCCCTTTGTGGGCAAACACACTGAATCTGTTGGTTGTCTCCTCGACCAACAGTCTGGCTTCAGAGCTGGCAGAAATACAAAATCTGCTCTCCTGAACACCTGTGAAGATCTGCTTTCTAACCTTGATTCTAATCCTCCCTCTGTCCTCATTCTCCTCGATCTTTCTTCTGCCTTTGATATGGTCAACCATGCCATCCTGCTCAATCAGCCCTGTGATAACCTGGGTATCACTGATCAGACCCTGGCCTGGCTGACCTCCTTTCTCACTGACCAACCCTTCCAGGGCTAACTGGGGTATTTCCTCTCTTCCATCTCTCTCTCCACTTGTGGTGCTCCCCGGGGGTCTAACTTGTCTTGTCAGGGGTTTTGACCCATGTTCGAGTTGTTATGCTGCAACATTTGGGGCTATGGGCTCAGAAAATCCAAGATGGCCGAAAAAGCCCACATTGCGCCAGAATCCAGGAAAACCGCGCAGTTTTTGCGCACACCAAAATGGTCGCCTGACCTGCCACCCACCAGTGCGAGCTTGATGGAACAGAAGCGCCATGAGTGAAACGTGGTGCCAAGGAAAAACAGCAGTGCCTGTTAGCTCCAAAAGCGCTTTGAAATCACCTTTGTTTCTCTGAATACAAGCTCAAAATGCATATTTCAAAACTCTACTGCAGAATGTACCTTAATACACTGTTCATACACGGATCATATGCTATCAAGTAAAATCCCCTTTTTGAAATGTATTAATTCAAGACAGCCCCCAAAAATGGGTGCAGTACCATTGCAAGCCACTGACCGGCGCTGGTGCTCTATAAATCCTGACAGGAGAGCTCTCTTGCAGAACTGTGCAGTGAACAGAAGGTGGTCTTATGTAATTAAAAGTTCAAAAGACTTGCTTTTCCTGAGAACCCTTAACACCCCAGAGAACCACACAACAGCCCAGGATATCACATGGCCCTGTTGATTGAGAGGGAGGAGTTTCCCCTGCAGCCTGCAGGACACAACACAATAGACCCTTTCAATTGACTAGAAATGCAGATTAGGTTGTAACTGTCAACAGCTGCCCTGCCAGGAAGGAGAGGCCTGTGATCTCTGACTCACCAAGTTCCGGGGGGGGGACCAGACTGGTTTGCAGATTCATATTGCAGCAAATATATATTTAAGTTAAATGCTTCTGAAATATTGTATTCAGCTCACAGAAATGTACAATTTGGGACCCTTTAATATGGAAAATGCCCTCACGATTTGAGACCAAACTCCACTTTGTACGGTGTTCTGGGACCGAACCCCGCTATTTATTATTATTGCAGACACAGGGTTTATGCTAGAGACATAGTAAATTACTGTAATCTGCCCAGAAGTGGGGTGTACCTCTGTGTAAATTTCGGTAAAAGTCCAATATTGGAAAACCAACCAAAAAGTGCAAAATGTTGTCATTTCTTAACCCAAGCTCTTAGAAACATCAGAGTTGGAACAGAGACCTACCCGAAGCAATAAATATGTGTTTTGGGTAAAATTGATTTTTCTAAGTAAATGCAAAGGGGAGGATCCTCTGACTCATAAAACATGCCTCATCACGATAACACTCGATTCCTTCCCCCAAACAAGGGAGAGAGGAGGACTTGGCCAATGATAAGTTTTGAGGAGCAGGCTTAGTTATGCCCACGCACACACCCATTTTCAAAACACATAAAAAGAGACTGCTTTGGACAGGCAAGACACTCACTTTCCACTTTCTTGCGAAGCATTTTGCCGGACGACTTCAAAATCCAGAACTCAACTCCAGATAGATCCAGAAACAAGCCAGAACTTAAAGCAGGGGCCAATCCACAAGCTGAATCCTCTTCAGCAGGCCTCCAAATCTTTTGCAACCAAACTATTCAACAGCCGGGCGAGCTGTTGGATTCTTTGCCAACAACTTTTGCCAGAACCAGTAGCAGACCCAGAAAGCAGTGCTGTATCCAGATAGACCAGAACCAGAGAGACCAGACCACTGTGAAGTGCCGCTAGCAGACCCAGACCAGATCGCTGTGAGCAGAACCAGTACCAGAAACCGCCCGGAGTCCAGTCCAAACCTGACCAGACCTTGATAGCCTATTTCAAATTTATAGTGTGAGTACTCAGCTAGAACTGTGCCAGAACCAATCTCTTAGTCTAAAATAATCTGATTCAAAACATTTGAACCTGTCCAGAACAGCATCATAGGAATTGTGTGTTCATTCTGTAATTTCAAAGCTGTAAAAGTGTAATTTTGTCATTCTGAAGTTTACTTTCATTTCGAGAAACAATCTCCACAAAATCGTCCGTATCTCTGGAACCGCGTGTGCTAGGAACGAGATTTAACTTTCTTTTTAAAGCTAACGTTCTAAGCTTCCCAACAAGCCTAAGACCGACTCTCTATTCATTAAAGTTGTTCCGTTATCGCGCTCGATGCACTCGGAAAAAGTGCAGCGATTTGCAATTTGGTTCAATTAGCTCCTGTCAAAATAGCCGCTTTTGCTTGAACTGCTAAAATTCGTTTTCAACCTGCTAATCCCTCATTGAGCATCGCAAGTGTGATTTGAACTAATCTTAAATAGCTATCACCTACCCTGAACCTCCTACAGGGAATTAAAATAATTTTTAGCATATTTTTCCCTTCTTTGCATGCCACATTTAAAAGTACTTTTGCCTGTGTTTAAACCATCCCTGTTTCTCTAAGCTTGCTAGGGGGGAACTGAAATTCGTATGGTATTGTGATTGTATTCCTGAAAACTGTGTGCTTTACTTCCATCTCCTTATATTGCATAAGGGGGGAGTGAATTGCCACAAGGGGAAAAGTGAACATATTATATCTCGTGAAACCCTATCAGTTATTTCTGTACTGCATTTTATTCATCATTGCATTTCCTTGAAATCATAAAAGTATTCTCAGCTACCTTATCCTCCCTATACTAACTCTTAAGTAATTAAATCAGTGTGCTAGTGTAACATCATCCATTGTTGATCACTGTCATATGCCTAAGTGTGCTATCAAATATTAATGTATTCATAAAAGTGTGATATATATATATTGTTTACTTTCTCAATAAACCTTTTAAAATTGCAAAACAAACCTACTTCTTGGCTCAGTGAGGTCAGGGGGATTCAAAGAGAGGGATGTTATATAAGGGTTTATCATCCAGAGTATAACTTTTCATAAACATATATAAATAAGGGCTTCCCTTGGGCGTCCCAGACGAGGCACTGACTTAGTGGGATTGCTGAATTGAAGTCACTTAACAGATTGGGGGCTCGAGCCGGGGTTTCTGGATTAGATCGATCACTTGTGCAGATTAATATGGTGTGCTAACTGACAGGATACATAATCCTGTTGGATCACCATGCCGTGTTACACTGTAAAAACACCCCTCAAAGGAACGCTCTAAGGAAACGGTCTGTTTTGCAAAATAAAATACAAACTTCTGTAAGTCAGGAAGGAAATCAATTTCCAGAATGACGACCTTGGTAGATATCAAAATAGCCAGAGAACACCTCTTACATAAGCTATTTGTGAGAGGTGAGTGGGCTCATCAGGACCAGGCGGTCTGGTTGCAGGCAATCACAACCCAGATCACTGAAACAGGGTCAGACATATGAAGAGATCAGGGTCCATTACATGTGGACCTGAGTGAACTATATATGACCCCTAAAGCCAATGATGAGCAGGACAAGATTGTTAGGATAGCGGCATATTTATATTTATATATGGGAGCCATACAGGACAAATGTGCTGAAGGCCAAGATCTGGCAAATAGGCAACTGATGGCATTAGAGAAGGCCCAATCTGACCTGGTCTCTTCTGAGCAGAGGTTGCAGAGGAGCCAGGAGTCAGAAAATGATAATAGGCAGCATATCATTAAAATAAAAGAGGATATGGGTATCCTGCAACAGGAAAAGTCTGACCAGGATACCAGATTTCTGGCCTTGCAGAAGGAGTACCAAGAAGGCTTGGACTCCCTACTGCAGAGCCAGAAAAAGCTGGAGCAACAACTGGACTTCAATAGGGTATGTGCTGAGCAGGTAGTCACCTTGCAAAGCCACCTAGATAGGGAGAAGGCAGAGAGCAGCACATTATTTCTGAAAGACCTGGACACCCAGGCAGAGTTTGAGGAAGAGCGACAGAAAGCTGGTGCCCTTCAAAGGCAGAGGGACGACCTGGCGGCACAGATGCAGGCTCTTAGTCAGGAAAGGGACACCTTAGGCCAGGAAGTCTGCCAATTAAAAGGAAAAATTGAAGAAAATCACTTGGCCCTCCAGGGACTGTGTGACCTCCAAAAAGAGCATCAGAACTTGTTAGAGCACACAAGGAGGGTCGAAGATGCTCTGGCAAGAAAGGAGCAGGCCAGTAGGGATGGGACTCAGGAGGTAACCCTCCTGCAGCAAAGACTAGCCCAGTACTCCAGGACCAACCAGGAAGCGCAGAGAGAAAATGAGGCTCTCTGTCAGCACAATGATAGGCTCCAGCAACAGGTAGCCATGCAGGAGAGACTGATCAAGTCTAGTAAGGCCTTAACTGAGGAACTGAAAGCGCAGGCTCTTGCATTGCAACAGGGAGCAGGGGCTGACAGAGATGAAGTTCGCTGGGAAAGGGAAACACCTGAGCATAACCTCAGGAGCCCTAGTACCAGAGGCCTTCATCTCTCCCAGTCCTTGGACCCTGCCACATCCATGTCCCCTGGCGCACATGAGCACAGGGCCACAGGGATGGCAGATTACTATCCAGCTAAAAGTATGGGGCTCATAGGCCAGTACCACCCAGGAATGGATGGGCAGGCATCCGGGTATGGGCTCCCAAGTACAGTGCAATTTAGTGGGGAACCCCAGGAGAGTATGCCCACTAAGGGCATCCTGAAAACCTCTGCCCAGTTAAGTCAGTGGGGGGGTACCCATCAAATCCTGGCAGCAAGGAGGAATCTGAAGACTCCTCTGAACGTCACAGGACACAGGAGACCAGGTCCCCACATTCTGCCAGTGATTCCCAGGCTCGCAGAATCTGGGAAAACCTGGAAGATCAGAAGGGCACCTCTGGGAGCAGTGCTTCTGAGTCAGAGGAGGAATGGACCAGGGTTACCCGAACCAAAAAGGCCAATAAGGCAAAAAGGGCTTTGCTTAAGGACCCCTTAAAACAGATTAAGGCAATAAGGAGTGTCATCACGCCTTATCACAAGAACGCCAAGTATTCTGTTTGGGAACACTTGGAGCTTTATGAGCAAACAATGGAGACTTTCCATTTGAAAGACAGCAGTAGCTGCATTCAATATGTAAAGTGGACATTCTCCCCAGAATACTCCAGTTTCTTTGCTGGGCTGGAGGACCAAAACCATTCAAGATGGTCCACATATAGGGCGGCCATCTTGAAACATTTTTCTGTTCACAGAAATCCCCAAGAGGCTATCAAGGCAGCCTATAATTTGCAATGTGGGGAGGATCAGGCCCCACAAGAATTTGTGCAGGAATTGAAGCGTTCCTTTGCGCAGACTACCAGAAGGGTGCGCATGGAAAGTAAAGAGTTTGTAAATACGTTTTTCCATGCCTTGCCCAAATATATCATGACCCAGCTAGTGAGAGATTTTCATGAGAAAAGGTCACTAGACTGGGTCATTGAACAGGCTACCCGGATCTATGAGGTGCAGAAGCCCATAGAAAATAAAAAGAACGCTCAGAAAAGCCCCAAATCGACCAGCACCCCTGCTGCTGCCAAGGTGGCAGGGGTAAAGGTTGCCCCCATTTTAGATTTGGAGATGGGGGGCCTAAAATCCTGCCAGCACCGAATAATTCTCAGCCCAGACGACCCTCTGGCCAGTCACAGACAGGGAGTCAAGGAGGTAGTCCCACAAATGGGGTCCCTCGTTCCCCTGACTATGTAAGTCCCCGCTACAAGGGAAACACACCCATCCTGGGGTATGTGTGGACTCCTCCAGCCCAAGGGGGGGATCCAACCAGGCACCCAACCCAGGGAACCTCCCTCCTAACTTCCCACAGGAAGGCAGAATTTCACCAAACCCTGGGCAGAACTTTTTTCCCAGGTATCCACCCAATTTCCAGCCCCAAAATCATCCATCCTTCTTTCCCCAATTCCCTGAGCCCAGACAACCTAATCCAGGAGAGGGGAGGCCAAGGGTGGAGGGGTACCCAAATCTTCCCAACCCGGGGTACTACCAGAGAAGGGATAGCTACCCTTCCCGGGATCAGCCAAGGGGAGAAA
Organism: Ambystoma mexicanum; assembly: GCF_040938575.1. NCBI lineage: Eukaryota > Metazoa > Chordata > Amphibia > Caudata > Ambystomatidae > Ambystoma > Ambystoma mexicanum. The sequence goes on along the minus strand of NC_090935.1, from coordinate 1,295,768,672 downwards.
ATAGAACCCGTATCAGCCTAAGCGGGTTTCCCAACTTGAGCGCCAGGTCCAAAATATGGCACAGGAGCTGGGTCGCGTGCTAAGGGCTCAGCATAAGCCTCAGATGGGCATGCCGGCACAGAATGCACCAAACCCAAGGCCTGGTGCTCCAGAACAATGACGGGGGCAGCACCCCGATAACCCACCGGTTCCCAGGGAGGAGGCACAAGGGGAAGGGGGGTATAAAGCCTTGGAGGAAGCTTCCTTCCCCACTTGTAAACAGTCCCTGTTAACCCAGGAACCGGAAACAAAATCTCCTACCCCTGAAAGTCTGCCACCCAAGGAGCAGAGAGGAGCTAGGAGAAACAAAGGACCCAAACAGACCCATTTTGTGGAGGAGGTACAGGTCTTCCAATTTGAGGGAGAGGGATCCTCGGAGGATCCTGGGAAAAGGATCTTCTCCTTCAGAGATGGGGGAACTCCTCCCAAGGAAAAATGGGTCCCAAGGGATTCCAACCCAGACTGGGTAGAGGTGGGGATTGAGCTGTCACCGCCCATCATTTTATCCCAGAACCAACAATACTGAAAACCCCTGGTTCAAACACATCCCGGTGACTGCCTCCAAAAAGGGGGGGGGGGGCGGCCCAGAACCGGAACCAGGGGAACCCAAAACCGCATCCATAGACTGGGTAGATGTGGGGATTGAGCTGTCGCTGCCCATCATTCTATCCCAGAACCAACAATACCGAAAACCCCTGGTTCAAACCCATCCTGGTGACTGCCTCCAAAAGGGGGGGGCGGCCCAGAACCGGAACCAGGGGAACCTAAAACCGAATCAATAGACTGGGTAGATGTGGGGATCGAGCTGTCGCCGCCCATCATCCTATCCCAGAACCAACAATACCAAAAACCCCTGGTCCAAATCCATCCTGGTGACTGCCTCCAAAAAGGGGGGGGCGGCCCAGAACCGGAACCAGGGGAACCCAAAACCATATCCAGTTGCCAACTTTTTCTTTCAGATTCCCGAGGGGACTGCGGATTTGGACATCAAAATTGGGCAACACAAGGTGAAACACCCGGTCATAGTAGTGACTCCAGAGGGCACCCCTTGTTTACTAGGGAATGACCTCCTGAGAAGGTTGTCACCCCTAATAACAAGGTCCTCTGGACCCAGACTAGCCGAAAACTAAAACAGAGCGTCAACCATGTTACTTTAAACGGCACCTGCCACATGGTTGAACAAAAATCTGACCAAGAGAATTTCATTTCCAGAACAACCAAATTCCAGATGTGACAGTAACAGCAGTAGGACAACAGACTGGTGATGGGGGGTCCTCTCTATTTCTGAAAATCAACCTTCACTCCAGTTTAAGGTGGTATTCCACACTGGAAGGAACTACTCTGACATTCTTTACTAATCCACAATCAGAAACTCCCACTCCTATAGTCCAGAAAGATGTGAAATCAGCTCAGAGCCTGGCTGATGTTCAGCAAATTGGAGAGCAGTTGTTCATCCCTGTTCAGTTAAATGATGGGAAGGACTCTGTTCTCGCCCGAGTGTGTGTGAACAACGGTAAGAGCTTCATCAGCGAAGCCATGTTCCGCCAACTCCCAAAAGATCCTGCCATTCCCAAATTCAAACTGATAGACAAATGGGAAATGGATCTGGAAACACCCAATTCGAAACGTCTCCTGCCAAGAAGGTTTATCCTCAAAATCTCCATTGGCAACAAGAGCATAGTCCATAATTGTTGGGTCGTGCGAGATGTCACTGCCGCCTTTTACTTAGGCAGTGACATTCTCAATCGCTTTGCCATTAGTTTGGACCTAATAAGCTTCAAAGCTTGGTCCCGATTAGCGGATAATCCCATGGGCTTTGATGATCCAGAAAAAGCATTTAGGTCAGCTCAATTGCTACCTTATGCAGTTGAAATTCAGATTAAAGAGGAAGTCACCATCTCAGAAAGGACCCAACAATTTTCCCTGGAAGTGAAAGTTAAAAGAGGACAAAAATTGAAAAAGCCTGATGCTTATATTCATCTAAATGCTTCTCTCCAACAGCAAGGGTTGGGGGTAAACACAACACCATTAGTCAACATAGAACATGACACCATTCCAATAGAGGTGGATAACAGCGACTTAAAGAGTATCACTCTAGCCGCAGGCACCATTATTGGAATGGCGGTTGATGACCGACATTTCTCCATTGATTTCGGAAATGAACTGTTAGGACCAATCCCCAAGGACTGTTTTGACAGTGACAGTGATGACAATACGACACCAGACAGGATCTTTACCCGGCATGGGGGGAACTTCCTGGTGTACACTTCCTGCCCTTATGGTAAGGAAGATGTGACTTGTGACTTCAGGAGGGATGAGGTGATTTTCTAGGTCCATGAGGGCTGCCTTTCCCACCTGAAGCCTCCAGTCCAAATCAGCTCTCTGACCAGAGACTTCTCCACCCAGCTGGAGGAGACGCTGAGATAGCAAAACCAGAAGTCTTCCCAGGCTTCAGGCAGATGGTGGAAGAGAGAGTCAACCTATCTGATGCCTGTGTGACTCTGGAACAGAAGCAAAAGTTGAAACAAGTTTTCTTGGATTTCCAAGATCTCTTTGCGGTAGACTCATATGACTGTGGTCGCACCAACATCCACAAAATAACAATTCCCACGGACACTGGCATGACTCCAGTGTTTGTGAAGCAATATCGCTTGCCTCTCGCATCCATGGAGTCCCTTACTGAAATAATTAAGAACCTTGAGTCCCGGGGAATAATCCGTCCAGTCCACAGCACCTTCAATAATCCGGTGCTGAGAATATTGAAGCCAAACGGCCAGTGGAGACTCTGCGCCAACCTTATGGAGCTCAACAAACGGGTCCATACTTCCTGATGGCCTCTGCCCTACATTGACCAAGGGCTGGCCCAGATTCAGGGGTCACAGGTATTCACTGCAATAGACCTGACCAATGGATACTGGACCATGCCTGTCAGTAGGGAGGACCAATACAAACTGGCTTTTACCTTTGGGGGCCAGCAGTACACATGGACCCGAACTCCCTTCGGATACCTCAACTCCGGCAATGAATTCAACATTTTCCTACATAAGGCCATGCCCGACCTGGGTGCGAGGGGTAACCTGGCTTATGTAGATGATTCCTCATCAAAAGTTCATCTGTGGAAGAAAACATAGCGGAGACACAGTTGAGGGCTGCCGGAGCAAAACTTTCCTTTCAGAAAGCACAGTGGTGTAGAACCCGTGTTAATTTCTTGGGGCATGGGATTACTCCCCAGGGTCTCTGTCCCCAAGAAAAGAAAGTGGAAGCACTTCAGAAACTGAAAGACTCCACAACTCTGCGGGAACTAAGGAGCCTCCTTGGACTGACTAATTACAGCAGAAAGTTCATTGAAGGCTACGCAAAGATCACCAGCCCCCTGATTCATAAAAGTGTGATATATATATATTGTTTACTTTCTCAATAAACCTTTTAAAATTGCAAAACAAACCTACTTCTTGGCTCAGTGAGGTCAGGGGGATTCAAAGAGAGGGATGTTATATAAGGGTTTATCATCCAGAGTATAACTTTTCATAAACATATATAAATAAGGGCTTCCCTTGGGCGTCCCAGACGAGGCACTGACTTAGTGGGATTGCTGAATTGAAGTCACTTAACAGATTGGGGGCTCGAGCCGGGGTTTCTGGATTAGATCGATCACTTGTGCAGATTAATATGGTGTGCTAACTGACAGGATACATAATCCTGTTGGATCACCATGCCGTGTTACACTGTAAAAACACCCCTCAAAGGAACGCTCTAAGGAAACGGTCTGTTTTGCAAAATAAAATACAAACTTCTGTAAGTCAGGAAGGAAATCAATTTCCAGAATGACGACCTTGGTAGATATCAAAATAGCCAGAGAACACCTCTTACATAAGCTATTTGTGAGAGGTGAGTGGGCTCATCAGGACCAGGCGGTCTGGTTGCAGGCAATCACAACCCAGATCACTGAAACAGGGTCAGACATATGAAGAGATCAGGGTCCATTACATGTGGACCTGAGTGAACTATATATGACCCCTAAAGCCAATGATGAGCAGGACAAGATTGTTAGGATAGCGGCATATTTATATTTATATATGGGAGCCATACAGGACAAATGTGCTGAAGGCCAAGATCTGGCAAATAGGCAACTGATGGCATTAGAGAAGGCCCAATCTGACCTGGTCTCTTCTGAGCAGAGGTTGCAGAGGAGCCAGGAGTCAGAAAATGATAATAGGCAGCATATCATTAAAATAAAAGAGGATATGGGTATCCTGCAACAGGAAAAGTCTGACCAGGATACCAGATTTCTGGCCTTGCAGAAGGAGTACCAAGAAGGCTTGGACTCCCTACTGCAGAGCCAGAAAAAGCTGGAGCAACAACTGGACTTCAATAGGGTATGTGCTGAGCAGGTAGTCACCCTGCAAAGCCACCTAGATAGGGAGAAGGCAGAGAGCAGCACATTATTTCTGAAAGACCTGGACACCCAGGCAGAGTTTGAGGAAGAGCGACAGAAAGCTGGTGCCCTTCAAAGGCAGAGGGACGACCTGGCGGCACAGATGCAGGCTCTTAGTCAGGAAAGGGACACCTTAGGCCAGGAAGTCTGCCAATTAAAAGGAAAAATTGAAGAAAATCACTTGGCCCTCCAGGGACTGTGTGACCTCCAAAAAGAGCATCAGAACTTGTTAGAGCACACAAGGAGGGTCGAAGATGCTCTGGCAAGAAAGGAGCAGGCCAGTAGGGATGGGACTCAGGAGGTAACCCTCCTGCAGCAAAGACTAGCCCAGTACTCCAGGACCAACCAGGAAGCGCAGAGAGAAAATGAGGCTCTCTGTCAGCACAATGATAGGCTCCAGCAACAGGTAGCCATGCAGGAGAGACTGATCAAGTCTAGTAAGGCCTTAACTGAGGAACTGAAAGCGCAGGCTCTTGCATTGCAACAGGGAGCAGGGGCTGACAGAGATGAAGTTCGCTGGGAAAGGGAAACACCTGAGCATAACCTCAGGAGCCCTAGTACCAGAGGCCTTCATCTCTCCCAGTCCTTGGACCCTGCCACATCCATGTCCCCTGGCGCACATGAGCACAGGGCCACAGGGATGGCAGATTACTATCCAGCTAAAAGTATGGGGCTCATAGGCCAGTACCACCCAGGAATGGATGGGCAGGCATCCGGGTATGGGCTCCCAAGTACAGTGCAATTTAGTGGGGAACCCCAGGAGAGTATGCCCACTAAGGGCATCCTGAAAACCTCTGCCCAGTTAAGTCAGTGGGGGGGTACCCATCAAATCCTGGCAGCAAGGAGGAATCTGAAGACTCCTCTGAACGTCACAGGACACAGGAGACCAGGTCCCCACATTCTGCCAGTGATTCCCAGGCTCGCAGAATCTGGGAAAACCTGGAAGATCAGAAGGGCACCTCTGGGAGCAGTGCTTCTGAGTCAGAGGAGGAATGGACCAGGGTTACCCGAACCAAAAAGGCCAATAAGGCAAAAAGGGCTTTGCTTAAGGACCCCTTAAAACAGATTAAGGCAATAAGGAGTGTCATCACGCCTTATCACAAGAACGCCAAGTATTCTGTTTGGGAACACTTGGAGCTTTATGAGCAAACAATGGAGACTTTCCATTTGAAAGACAGCAGTAGCTGCATTCAATATGTAAAGTGGACATTCTCCCCAGAATACTCCAGTTTCTTTGCTGGGCTGGAGGACCAAAACCATTCAAGATGGTCCACATATAGGGCGGCCATCTTGAAACATTTTTCTGTTCACAGAAATCCCCAAGAGGCTATCAAGGCAGCCTATAATTTGCAATGTGGGGAGGATCAGGCCCCACAAGAATTTGTGCAGGAATTGAAGCGTTCCTTTGCGCAGACTACCAGAAGGGTGCGCATGGAAAGTAAAGAGTTTGTAAATACGTTTTTCCATGCCTTGCCCAAATATATCATGACCCAGCTAGTGAGAGATTTTCATGAGAAAAGGTCACTAGACTGGGTCATTGAACAGGCTACCCGGATCTATGAGGTGCAGAAGCCCATAGAAAATAAAAAGAACGCTCAGAAAAGCCCCAAATCGACCAGCACCCCTGCTGCTGCCAAGGTGGCAGGGGTAAAGGTTGCCCCCATTTTAGATTTGGAGATGGGGGGCCTAAAATCCTGCCAGCACCGAATAATTCTCAGCCCAGACGACCCTCTGGCCAGTCACAGACAGGGAGTCAAGGAGGTAGTCCCACAAATGGGGTCCCTCGTTCCCCTGACTATGTAAGTCCCCGCTACAAGGGAAACACACCCATCCTGGGGTATGTGTGGACTCCTCCAGCCCAAGGGGGGGATCCAACCAGGCACCCAACCCAGGGAACCTCCCTCCTAACTTCCCACAGGAAGGCAGAATTTCACCAAACCCTGGGCAGAACTTTTTTCCCAGGTATCCACCCAATTTCCAGCCCCAAAATCATCCATCCTTCTTTCCCCAATTCCCTGAGCCCAGACAACCTAATCCAGGAGAGGGGAGGCCAAGGGTGGAGGGGTACCCAAATCTTCCCAACCCGGGGTACTACCAGAGAAGGGATAGCTACCCTTCCCGGGATCAGCCAAGGGGAGAAAATAGAACCCGTATCAGCCTAAGCGGGTTTCCCAACTTGAGCGCCAGGTCCAAAATATGGCACAGGAGCTGGGTCGCGTGCTAAGGGCTCAGCATAAGCCTCAGATGGGCATGCCGGCACAGAATGCACCAAACCCAAGGCCTGGTGCTCCAGAACAATGACGGGGGCAGCACCCCGATAACCCACCGGTTCCCAGGGAGGAGGCACAAGGGGAAGGGGGGTATAAAGCCTTGGAGGAAGCTTCCTTCCCCACTTGTAAACAGTCCCTGTTAACCCAGGAACCGGAAACAAAATCTCCTACCCCTGAAAGTCTGCCACCCAAGGAGCAGAGAGGAGCTAGGAGAAACAAAGGACCCAAACAGACCCATTTTGTGGAGGAGGTACAGGTCTTCCAATTTGAGGGAGAGGGATCCTCGGAGGATCCTGGGAAAAGGATCTTCTCCTTCAGAGATGGGGGAACTCCTCCCAAGGAAAAATGGGTCCCAAGGGATTCCAACCCAGACTGGGTAGAGGTGGGGATTGAGCTGTCACCGCCCATCATTTTATCCCAGAACCAACAATACTGAAAACCCCTGGTTCAAACACATCCCGGTGACTGCCTCCAAAAAGGGGGGGGGGGGCGGCCCAGAACCGGAACCAGGGGAACCCAAAACCGCATCCATAGACTGGGTAGATGTGGGGATTGAGCTGTCGCTGCCCATCATTCTATCCCAGAACCAACAATACCGAAAACCCCTGGTTCAAACCCATCCTGGTGACTGCCTCCAAAAGGGGGGGGCGGCCCAGAACCGGAACCAGGGGAACCTAAAACCGAATCAATAGACTGGGTAGATGTGGGGATCGAGCTGTCGCCGCCCATCATCCTATCCCAGAACCAACAATACCAAAAACCCCTGGTCCAAATCCATCCTGGTGACTGCCTCCAAAAAGGGGGGGGCGGCCCAGAACCGGAACCAGGGGAACCCAAAACCATATCCAGTTGCCAACTTTTTCTTTCAGATTCCCGAGGGGACTGCGGATTTGGACATCAAAATTGGGCAACACAAGGTGAAACACCCGGTCATAGTAGTGACTCCAGAGGGCACCCCTTGTTTACTAGGGAATGACCTCCTGAGAAGGTTGTCACCCCTAATAACAAGGTCCTCTGGACCCAGACTAGCCGAAAACTAAAACAGAGCGTCAACCATGTTACTTTAAACGGCACCTGCCACATGGTTGAACAAAAATCTGACCAAGAGAATTTCATTTCCAGAACAACCAAATTCCAGATGTGACAGTAACAGCAGTAGGACAACAGACTGGTGATGGGGGGTCCTCTCTATTTCTGAAAATCAACCTTCACTCCAGTTTAAGGTGGTATTCCACACTGGAAGGAACTACTCTGACATTCTTTACTAATCCACAATCAGAAACTCCCACTCCTATAGTCCAGAAAGATGTGAAATCAGCTCAGAGCCTGGCTGATGTTCAGCAAATTGGAGAGCAGTTGTTCATCCCTGTTCAGTTAAATGATGGGAAGGACTCTGTTCTCGCCCGAGTGTGTGTGAACAACGGTAAGAGCTTCATCAGCGAAGCCATGTTCCGCCAACTCCCAAAAGATCCTGCCATTCCCAAATTCAAACTGATAGACAAATGGGAAATGGATCTGGAAACACCCAATTCGAAACGTCTCCTGCCAAGAAGGTTTATCCTCAAAATCTCCATTGGCAACAAGAGCATAGTCCATAATTGTTGGGTCGTGCGAGATGTCACTGCCGCCTTTTACTTAGGCAGTGACATTCTCAATCGCTTTGCCATTAGTTTGGACCTAATAAGCTTCAAAGCTTGGTCCCGATTAGCGGATAATCCCATGGGCTTTGATGATCCAGAAAAAGCATTTAGGTCAGCTCAATTGCTACCTTATGCAGTTGAAATTCAGATTAAAGAGGAAGTCACCATCTCAGAAAGGACCCAACAATTTTCCCTGGAAGTGAAAGTTAAAAGAGGACAAAAATTGAAAAAGCCTGATGCTTATATTCATCTAAATGCTTCTCTCCAACAGCAAGGGTTGGGGGTAAACACAACACCATTAGTCAACATAGAACATGACACCATTCCAATAGAGGTGGATAACAGCGACTTAAAGAGTATCACTCTAGCCGCAGGCACCATTATTGGAATGGCGGTTGATGACCGACATTTCTCCATTGATTTCGGAAATGAACTGTTAGGACCAATCCCCAAGGACTGTTTTGACAGTGACAGTGATGACAATACGACACCAGACAGGATCTTTACCCGGCATGGGGGGAACTTCCTGGTGTACACTTCCTGCCCTTATGGTAAGGAAGATGTGACTTGTGACTTCAGGAGGGATGAGGTGATTTTCTAGGTCCATGAGGGCTGCCTTTCCCACCTGAAGCCTCCAGTCCAAATCAGCTCTCTGACCAGAGACTTCTCCACCCAGCTGGAGGAGACGCTGAGATAGCAAAACCAGAAGTCTTCCCAGGCTTCAGGCAGATGGTGGAAGAGAGAGTCAACCTATCTGATGCCTGTGTGACTCTGGAACAGAAGCAAAAGTTGAAACAAGTTTTCTTGGATTTCCAAGATCTCTTTGCGGTAGACTCATATGACTGTGGTCGCACCAACATCCACAAAATAACAATTCCCACGGACACTGGCATGACTCCAGTGTTTGTGAAGCAATATCGCTTGCCTCTCGCATCCATGGAGTCCCTTACTGAAATAATTAAGAACCTTGAGTCCCGGGGAATAATCCGTCCAGTCCACAGCACCTTCAATAATCCGGTGCTGAGAATATTGAAGCCAAACGGCCAGTGGAGACTCTGCGCCAACCTTATGGAGCTCAACAAACGGGTCCATACTTCCTGATGGCCTCTGCCCTACATTGACCAAGGGCTGGCCCAGATTCAGGGGTCACAGGTATTCACTGCAATAGACCTGACCAATGGATACTGGACCATGCCTGTCAGTAGGGAGGACCAATACAAACTGGCTTTTACCTTTGGGGGCCAGCAGTACACATGGACCCGAACTCCCTTCGGATACCTCAACTCCGGCAATGAATTCAACATTTTCCTACAAAGGCCATGCCCGACCTGGGTGCGAGGGGTAACCTGGCTTATGTAGATGATTCCTCATCAAAAGTTCATCTGTGGAAGAAAACATAGCGGAGACACAGTTGAGGGCTGCCGGAGCAAAACTTTCCTTTCAGAAAGCACAGTGGTGTAGAACCCGTGTTAATTTCTTGGGGCATGGGATTACTCCCCAGGGTCTCTGTCCCCAAGAAAAGAAAGTGGAAGCACTTCAGAAACTGAAAGACTCCACAACTCTGCGGGAACTAAGGAGCCTCCTTGGACTGACTAATTACAGCAGAAAGTTCATTGAAGGCTACGCAAAGATCACCAGCCCCCTGATTCATCTCTTGAAGGGGGGGGTCAAGTGGGAATGGGGTCCAGAACAATCCGAGGCAGTAAGACAGCTCAAAAGAAACCCCTCACAAGCGCCCTGCCTAGCTTACCCTGTCAGAAACAAGGAGTTTTTCCTGGAGACAGGGTTCTCTAATACGTGCTTGACGGCAGTATTATACCAAAAGCATGACAAGGTCAATAAAGTAATCTCCTATGCGAGCAAAACTTTATCCTCTGTGGAGGAAAAATTCAACGATTGTGAGAAGGCACTCCTGGCAACGGTGTGGGCATTGAAGAATTGCCACCCGTTCATCCAGGGAGAACACATCATAGTGGAGACTCCACACCAGCCTCTGCAATATCTCCAAAGTGACAGAATCTGGGCCGGAAATGTGAGTAATTCCCGAATTACTTCCTGGATTCTGTCAATGCAAGGCTTTCCTGTGGAGGTCAGATATGGCCAAAACAAGAAGAGTCCCCTCGCGCAAGGTCTGGCTGACTTGCATGATTGTGCCAGAGAAAACTGTCTCGAGGACGAAAGTCTAAAAATCAAGGACAACATGGAGGCATACCTTAATTCCCCAAACAAAGTCTTTGAAGAAGACAAGTGTGAGGGAATGCCCACTGTGTATGTGGATGGATGTTCTTACCATGTTGACAACAACGGGGGAAAAAGAACTTGTGGCCGGCGTAGGGAATGCATGGGGGAATGAGTCCTCAGAACCCTCCGCTGGATAGAAAATTGGTCCCCGAAGTAGTCAGGTGGCAGAATTGATGGCTGTTTATCAAGCCATCCTCACTGCTGTCCAACATCAACTCCACGAACTGGTCATAATCACAGACTCAGATTATGTACGGAACAGGTTCGTGGAGCACCTGTTAATTGGAAAACCAGAGGCAAGTTATGTACTACATCCCATCTGAAAGGTACTGAGAATGGAGTTTTCACCAATCCATATTTTGATCTTTGAAAGTATTTACTTGGCAAAGATTTTGCTAGGGCCATCTAAGAGTGACATTTTTCTATAATGAGCACAATCATCCAGTTTACCCGTTTTAAATATTAAGATAAAATGAGATTATGTCCAAGATTTTGGAATCTGGCCAGCCTCCACAATCTGCTTAAAAAGACTTAAAAGTATGCCAGCCCAAAGTTCCGAGTTGGCTTGCATGATAATATTACACACGCCAATGGGTCCTGGTAGATTTTTGTTAGCCTTCTTACCAATCTTACCAAGGTATCCCTATCAAAACATAGGTTTAATGTACGCGGGTTAAGCAGGGTAATTGTCCCTCAAAAATATTTCCCAGATGGTATGAGCTATAGGATTAGCTAGAGCCACTTGAGTCGGTGGTCCATTATTCCTTAATAGCTGCCACATGCTTTTCGTATCATGTTTACTAATGACTTCCCAAAGATCTCTCCACTGAGAGGTTCTACGTGAGAGGCAATGGTGCTTTAACCAAGAGCGATAGGAGGTTTTAAGCTTCCTGATTTTTACATATCTAATATCCTCTTCAACATCAAGTTTATTTTTACATATGTAATTTCGTGTCGCAGCAATCATTTGTTAGCAGTAATGAATTCATCATAACGATGAATATGGACACCTACTTGTCCAGAGAAAGTGCTTTGCCCCCTCTATATAGAAAACAATCAGGAATTGATTTTACCCACTCTATTATTTGGTTAGGGTCTGCAACATTTGTATAAACTACATCCAAAGCTCTCATGTAACTCGGAACAGCCACAATGCTTCTATCAGACCAGCCTACTTTATTGAAAGTGTTATTCAAAGCCACCTCCCCTGTGTTTTCTCTTTCTGGTAACTTGATTGGGGGTACCTTTAGCTTAAGAATCCTTAGCTCATGGTCACTATAATTTGTAAGGTTCAATGATAATTCCTCTGCCTTATTGTAGAGGGCTAAGCTTCCAAAGAAATAGTCAATGGCTGATTCTGAGACACCATTGTGCCAAGTTTTAGCTGCTGGTACTCGCCTTCCATTGTTCCTTTAAACATTTGCAACACCAAATAAAAAAAAAGATTTCCACAGGGGAGCCGAAACCACTTTTTTGGGGCGTTTATCATCCTTCAATGTTGTGAACAACACTCTCTTCACATTTATAGGATCATCCATACATGGTGAGTTAAAGTCCCCTCCCATAATCAAATCCATCACCTGGTAATTACTTATGTCAGACTGCAGTGATGAGCTACACAGGTGTGCAGGAGACGCTGCCTGACTATATGTAGCACACTTCACTACGTCCACGCTTCCGTGCCTATAAGAACTGAGGTATGGAGCCTCTGTGGCAAAGCCCTCGCATGATAAGGCTGCACTGTTCAGTGACACATGTGCGCAGGAGATGCTGCCCGACCATACATAGCGCGTTATGCTACGTCCATGCTTCCATGCCTGTATGAACCGAGGTACGGACCCTCTGCTGCAAAGCCCTTGCAGGACAAGGTTGCAGTGTTGAGTGATGTAGGTGTTTTGCAGCGATGGGGTAGCGGAATAGACAGTGAGTGTGGATGACCTCACCCTCCTGTTTGTGGCCACCAGGTAAGAAGATGCAGGGAGAGTAAGCTTGCTACACTCCATGCATCCCCCCTGACCTGGTGCCCCTTCTCACTCTTGCACATGCATAGTTTTTCTCCCCAAGTTCTGTCCTCGCACCACCCCTGCCCCGTTTAATTGCGCTCTCTCACATTTTATGCCGTGTGCGCACCCGCAGCACCCTAGGCAGCGTGCGCCCCCTCGTACTTTAGGTTGCGTCCAGTCCCTCACAACTTAGGCTGCATGCACGCCTGCGAAAACCTAGGCCGCTTGCGCCATCTCTCAATTTAGGTTGCGCTCACTCGCCCGCAACTTAGGCTGCATGTGCTCCCGCGCAACTGTAGGTCACGTGCGCCCCCTCTTACTTTACGTTGCGTTCACTCCCTCACAACGTAGGTTACATTCACTCCCTCAGAACTTAGGCAGTGTGCACCCCCTATCAGCGCTAAACCGCATGCACTCCCCCTTACTTGGCTGCATGCACGCCCCTCCTTCGCTCTGCCGCTGTGCTCCCTGCCTTCCCCGCAAGCCTTTGCCTCCCCTCTTCCTAGCCCCTTCCCCATATATTTTGTGTACTGTTCTTAACGATTTTGTCCTCCACGGTTGTTGGCTTGCATTGCATTGGCTGTATTCCTGCTGTGTTCTTCCTTTACTTCTAGGTTCATTTGTTGATTGTTCTGTTCCTTGTCATTTTCTGTTTCTCCAGGGTTGTTTGCTTACATTGTACTGCCGGCATTCCTGCTGTGTTCATCCTTTACTTCTATGTTCCTTTGTTGATTGCTCTGTTCCTTGTCATTTTTGCTTCTCCAGGGTTGTTTGCTTAAATTGTTTTGCCTACATTCCTGTTGTGTTCATTCCTTACTTCTAGGTTCCTTTGGTGACTGACTTTGTCTTTGAATTGCATCTGATTTTCCGTCTGTGTTCTGTCCTCTATATGCCACCCTCCTTCTGTGCCCCTCCTCACATTTCCCCATGCTATCCCCACCTCCCTGCTTTGGCTCCCCCTCCTCTTCACTTCTCCCCCCTCTTCCTCTTTGCACCCACTATGGTTCGCTCTGTCTCACCTACCTTCTCTAACTGCTTTTCTATCGACTATCCTATCCCTCTCACTAAGTCTGTCAGGAAGAAACTCAAAAGGGACATCCTGGTCTCCAACCCAGGCCTCCCTATCGCTGATACCAGTGCTTCCTTCAGACAGACCTTTATCGACATGCTCTTTGTCGTTCACTCTCCAGGCCTATGTTCCCCCCATATGGTCTCTGTTCTCACTCCTTTTTCTTCTTCGCCTATTAATTATGGCACCCGGAGGAAGGCCCTCCTGGCCCCCTTCCAGTCCTCCAAGATCATCATTAATATTTACCTAAATAGCACCGTCTTAGTCCAAGGTCCACAGGCCAACCTCCTCCTTTTTGATAGACGCTTCCCGCGCCTTTTCAACTTCCTTTATTCTCCTGCTGTTCCTTCTTTCCCCTCTCTTGCTCCTCTGCTGCCTCCATCCTCTTCCACCTCTACGGCTGCCTATGCTTCCTATCCAGCCACCCTTTTGCCTTCTTCCTCCGCCACCCCTCTGGCATCCACTTCCTCCTCCCTGGCTACCTTGCCTTCTCCTTCTTCCTCATCTGCCCATCCTCAAGCACTTGCAACACTTCCACAGGGCATAACTCTGAACTGTACCCCTCCATGGACTTCATTCAAAGGGGGAAACCTGCTCCACATTGCTACTCTCAACTCTTGCTCAGCTGTCAAACACGCCTCTCACATCTGCCATCTCCTGGAAGAATTTGATTTGGATCTACTTGGTCTGACCGAGACTTGGCTCATGGCCAGCTCTGTCACGAGCTTTGACACTCTCCTTCCTGATGGCTACAAGATCCTTTCCGAACCCAGACTCAACAGTCCCAGTGGGGGTGTAGCCTTGATCTTCCCAGAGTGGATCCCTGCTTCGGTCATTCCTATGCAGGACTACTCCTCTTTTGAATGCCTGGTCTGCAGGTTCTCTATCTCTCCTTGCCTTTCTGTCACTGTGGCCACTATCTACACGCCACCTGGCCAGGTCACCCCCTTCCTCTCTGAGTGTGTGGACCTCTCCTCCTCTCTCCTCACCTCTACCTCTCAACTTCTCCTCAGAGACCTTAACATCCACTTGGATGCTACCTGTCCTTCTTCAGGACTCTTTCGCAACATCTGCGACTCTCTCTCTCTATCTTTCTGATTCACTGTGCAGGTTACACCCTGGATGTTCTGATCTCCTCATACCTCCTCCTCTCCAACTCTCTCACCACTCCTCTGTCCTGGAGTGTTCACTTTCTCTTTTCCTCCCACCTCTCTCTCTATACTGCTCAGGCCAATCCGACTCCAGCACTGACACCCACCTTCTCGGCCATCCGACCCATGAAGTGTGAGTCAGTTGAGGCTTTCGCTGCTGCCTTCTCTCCTCCATCTGCACATTTGGCTGACTCACACCCTGACACAGCCCTTTCTGACCTGCATCTTTCTATCTCTAACACCCTTGATGTACATGCCTCTGTCATGAGGATCCGCTTGAAGCCCGACTCCAAGTGCAACTCTTGGTACGACTCCGATCTCATCACTCTTAACCGCAAAGGCAGGGTGGCTGAGAGGAAGTGGAGGGCATCAGGTGGACCCTCTGACAAACTGGCTTGCTGCCTGCTTTCAAAGGCAATACAGACTCTCTATCCTCACCAAAAAGAGAGCCCACACCCAAGCCCATGTCTCTGTGGCATCTAACAACTTGGCTGAACTCTTGAAAATCTGCAAAGAGCTGTCCAAGCCTGCTGCAGTCTCTACCTCGCCCATTCCCTCCCAGGCCCTCTGTGTGGCCTCGGTTTCTCATTTCATCACTAGAACTCAGGACATCCTGTCCACCCTCTCCTCCTCTTCCTTCTCCACGCCTGTCCCGCCTGTGGCAGTCTCTGCTCCTCCCTTCTCTTCCTTTCCCTTGTTCACCCATGACGAGGTTGCTAGAAAAATCCGAAGGCTCTCACCTGTTCATCCAGAACCATCAAGGATTACATTCACACCCTTGCTCCAACCTTGGCCGATTTCTGCAATCGCTCCTTTGCCACCACTGGAAACTTCCCTTCCTCCCTTAAGCACTCCCTTGTGCACCCTCTGCTGTCCCGTCCTCTCTGGCTAACTATCGCCTGATCTCTATCACCCCCTTTGTGGGCAAACTCTTAGAAAAGCTAGCCATCTCCCAGCTTAATCAGCACACTGAATCTGTTGGTTGTCTCCTCGACCACCAGTCTGGCTTCAGAGCTGGCAGAAACACAAAAATTGCTCTTCTGAACACATGTGAAGTTCTGCTTTCTAACCTTGATTCTAATCCTCCCTCTGTCCTCATTCTCCTCGATCTTTCTTCTGTCTTTGATATGGTCAACCATGCCATCCTGCTCAATCACCCCTGTGATAACCTGGGTATCACTGATCAGACACTGGCCTGGCTGACCTCCTTTCTCACTGACCAACCCTTCCAGAGCTAACTGGGGTATTTCCTCTCTTCTATCTCTCTCTCCCCTTGTGGTGCTCCCCAGGGGTCTAACTTGTCTTCCTGGCTTTTCTACCAATACCTGGCACCTCTTGCTCACCACATTGCTTCCTTCTGCTCCAACATTCAGTGTTATGCAGATGACACCCAGATTTCCTTCAGGATTTCCTCAGTCACCTCTTCTCCTTCTCTCATTCCAGACTATCTGACCGCAATTCAGGAATGGTGTGCCGCTAATGATCTCTGCCTTAATACCAGTAAGACTGAGATTCTCCTCATCAGAACACCAGCTCTCTCCTTTCCTCTCTCTCTCTCTGCCCGCCCACTCTGGTTCCTCTTCCTGCTCCTACCTGTACGGCTAAGAACCTTGGGGTCACTTTCGGCTCCACCGTCTCCTTCTCTCCTCACATCTCTGACGTCTCTAAGAAGTCAAACTATCAGCTGCACCTCCTCAGAGGTATTCTTACTTTTCTCACTTCCCCCAGAAGCTCACATTTCCAGAGCTCAGGTGCTCTCTAGGGTGGACTACTGCAACAGCCTCTTTCTAAATCTTCCTGCCTCTACTCTCTGACCTCTACATCTTATCCAGAACAGGACGGTGAGACTTTTCCCTGGCCTCAAGCCCAGGGATCATATCTCTCAAACTTTGAAATCGCTTCATTGGCTCCAAGTGGTGTTATGGATCAAGTTCAAGACCCACTGCATCTTCCACAAGTCTTTCTGGAGCCTGGGACCGCATTACCTCCAACTCTCTCTTCCTAAATTCTCCCCTCTCGAGCTCTCTGCTCATCCACTTCCAACTCTCTGAGGGTCAGTCGAGTGGAGGGCAGATCTCTATCTTTGGCTGGAGCCTGCCTCTGTGCCTCTCTCAAACTTGAATAGAACCACCTCCGCTTCCGGAAGCAACTCAAGGCCTTCCTCTTTGCTTCCACTTTCTCTCTTCCTCTACCCTGCTCATGTACCAACAGTCCATGCACTGGTCACCTGGTTACCCTCTGAACTTGGGCCCAGGCTCCTGCTTGTCCAGTTGCACTTTGCACTGCCTCCCGGCTCCCCTAGCACTTGTGGTCTGTATCTGCAATCCTACAGTCCCCCCTGTAATTATTAGCCACACGTTGGCTGCACTTTTTGTGTTACCTGCCCTTCTCCCTTGACCCACCGTCCGCCCAGCACTTCTCCCATTCCACTTCCCTGCTCTTGCGCGATCTTAATGATACAGGGCGTAGTAAAATCATTGTTTCCCCCTCCCTATGTTTCCCCCTCCTTGTCGTGTCACGCCTAGAAACACTTATGTACAGCCAAGTTATAAACGCCATGTTATATCATATCATATCATAACTAACCCGGCTTTGGATAAGTTTAAGGAATGTTCCTCTGAAACGGCAGTCCAACATGAAAGTAATACCATATTATCTACTATTGAGTCTATATTGCTCAAAAGTTAAGAACTGGCTCCTGGTGGATCGGAGTGGAATAGGGGTTTGGATTCTAGAGATGAGGGGGATAGCCTGCTGACCAGGTGGGAGGACAAGTTTTACAAAATATCAAAGCAAAGGAAGAAGATAAGAAATCAAAAATAATAACCACTTAAACATTTTAGGATTTTCAAATAAAAATTCCTGCAAATTCCTACGCCCTTTTCTCCAGGTAGAAGTAAATGGGTGTCAGGATTGGGTACTCCCCGACAGCACCATGGAAGAGGAGGATGGCGAATTATATGATGGGCTTAAATCTATAGGAAACAGTTTTTCAGTATTGTTGATAAACATGGAGATTGAATTGGGGGCTGTGGAGGAAGCAGTGGAGTTGGCTCAAGTGGAATTTCAGGGGGCGCTGGATGTGAGACTAATAGATGCTATGAAGCATAAAGGCCAGAATAAGGAGGGAGAAACCAAAACAGTCCACAGGTGGAAGGGGCTGTTTTTGACATATTTGAACATCTGAAGACCTTGCTCCAAAAAAGATAACAATACATAACAAGTAATCTGCCCAGAAGGGTGAAGAAACACCTGTTAATTCTCAAAGTTCTGTGGGTGGTGGGGAGACGCATAAGGTGGTGGATCAATCAGAAACAGATGGACCCTATCAAGGTGGCGAGAAGTCCAAACTTACTGTCCCCAGCATCAATCATGTAGGACTTGCCAGTGAAATACCTACAAAGCTGTTGACCGCGATATGTTTGGAGGAAGAGATAACTACCCCTGTTCTCTCTGAAGGGGATAGATATAAGAGAAACAGTAAAGAACATACAAATGCAAAATCAATTGAGAGGATTTACACTGAGGAAGGCTCCACTACAAGGCCTCCTGCATTGTGCTGAATGGGGTCTTAATTTAGTGAAGAATTCCCAAGAAAGGACTGTCCACATGGCAATTAACGAAGAACAGGAAGTCCATCTGGGAAATACCAACATTGGGAGTGGTGCTGCAACAAACATTTTGTCCACTATCCTGAAAGTAGCACTATGCCAGCCGGAAAATCCGAAATCACTGGATGGATTTGGAGCTTCGGATGGACCATCTCATTTGGCCTTCATCATGGAGGTCTGTGATTATTTGTCAGAGAGGCTAAAAGATATATCTGAAATAAACGACAGCTCTAGTAACACAACTCGGTACATCTCACAATAAATGGTTGTGCATATCTCCCCCTGTATTAATGTAGCTCCAATGCTTCCCCCTTGGGAAATCAATCATCTATGGCTCATCATGCAGGGATGAGGGAAGCACGACTGTGAGATCCGGTGTTCCCACGTTTCCAGCTTAATGCTACACTATATGTTCGGCCATGGTCTTTGTGACTCATTAAATAGACTACGAGTGTTGGCCTTGTTTAATGAGATTCCAGCCATTAGATTAATAACATCGAAAGACTAAAAGCTAGTCGACATTATTCATCAATTAAGATATGACTATTTGCGGCTAGTAATCCCATCCAGAATAGTATATGAGGCGCTCCTCAATGAACTGTAAAACTTCCACAAACTAGACTATTATCTATTTCCCTTTGATAAAGGGAAGGTCCAGAATAAATTGTTCCAAGATATCCAAGATAAGGTGCCACACAAAATAAAACCTGATTCAAGTTTGGAAGTTGAATCCAGATCAGATGGTTATGCAATGGAAAAGGAAGTTATTAATTGTGGTGGGCTTGCGTTGTCAATGTGAGAATCCATAATGCAATTGAAAGAGCTCAAAGGTCAAATTTAGCACTGACACTGATTTAACCTTCGTGTCATTGAATGTAAGAGGCTCTTCTCAGTTGAGTAAGGATCATGACCTCTGTTGGCATCTACGATCTTTCTCAATCATATTCTTACAAGAGACTTAGTTAGTAGCCCCTCATATGTTTGATGGGTAGGAAATAAGGGTGAAACCCTCTATTCAGGGATTAAGGAGTCGCCCGGCAGGAGGGTTGCTTATTGGAATCCGGAGCGGTTGGGGTTTAAGTGAAATTGAATATTGTAGAGTGAAATAAGGCATCTTAACTATGGTGATTGACTCAGAGGAACTGAATAATATTAGGCATATTGTACTCATAAACTATATAACCTGGGCCAAACCATGAAAGAACTTAATGTGATATTGGAAGAGTGGTTTATCACGACTCCAGGGGAACAGGTCATTAATACATGGGACTTTAACTCAGAATGTAATGCGGCTAGTCCATCAGACTTTGACCACGTCCAGCTTGTCAGTCTTGATAATCCAACAGATTCTTCATTAGATACCCAAGCCTTGAAAGGGAGGGTCTGTGACTTGAGGAGGAAAGGAATACAGGGTCAATCATGGCGTAAGAATTTAGAGGGTTGGGGTCTATTACATTACATTACATTACATTACATTTATAGTGCGCGCTATTGACCCTCAGGCATAAAGGCGCAGATCAAACAACAAGTATTTTACAACAAATAGGACACCAGACAATTCATCCTCACAAGAAAAAAAGGGGGGCAGACTGACATATGCCACTTGGTAAACCAGCTATCCACATTCGGTCATAGCGAGTAGATTTCTTATATTAGATTAGGCAAAGAGATGTGTTTTGAGTTCTTTCTTAAAAACTTGCAAAGACTTCTGGTGCCTTAATCGGTCCCGAAGTTTATTCCAGAGGGAAGGAGCCCTAACATTGAAAGCCCCGTTTTCTGCCTTAGCAGTCCTGCATCTGGGCTGGATAATCAAATTTTGTGTTCCTGATCTAAGGGAGCGCAGGTTAGATTTCTCTATTATGTGATTCTCTAAATAGGTGGGCACAGCTTGTTGCCTACACTTAAAGGTGATGACCAGGACTCTGAACTCTATCCGGGCTTCTATCGAAGCCAGTGAAGAGATCTTCTAGCCTCAGTTATGTGACTGTACTCGGGGAGTCTAAGAACTACTCTGACTGCCCAATTCTGAGCAACCTGTATTCTGCGTAATTCTAGTTGACTAATGCCTAAAAGAAGACTACATCAGTAATCCAACTTTGCCCCGATTATTGCTCTGGCAATAGTCTCCACACACTCCTGTGAAATCATAGGCCTTAGTTGGGAAAGAAGTTTAACATAATAAGTTACTCCCGTCACTACCGTGGTCACATGAGCCTTCCTACTTAACGTAGAATCCAAGGTGACTCCTAAGATTTTAGTTTTCGGTAGTGGAGAGATGATATCATCTCCTAACTTGAAAGAGCTATAAGCTATATCAAGATTTGTTAGAGCCCTTGGGCTACCGACAATCAGTACCTCTTTCTTGCTACGGTTAAGAGCAAGGAAATTTTCCAACATCCACCGTTCGATTAAGGAAAAAATTCTATTTACCTCTAATTCATCCCTCTCGTGGTGTCCTGTTAATGAGATGAAACATTGAGTGTCATCAGCATAGTTTGAAAAAATGACCCCCTCCTCTTCTAACATAAAGAAGAAAGGTGCCATAAAGAGGTTATATAAACAAGGTGACATGCTTGCCCCTTGGGGGACTCCATATAGCACCGATATAGGAATAGCTTCTGCCGAAGCAGAGCAGACTCTACTGCTTCTATGCTCCAGGAAAGACTGAACCCACTGTGCTGCCGAGGCCGAGAGATTAGCCACGTCTTGCAATCTTTGAATCAGAATGGAATGTTCAATCAGATCAAAAGCTGCTGACTGATCTAAGGAGATTATTAATGATAAACCCTTTTTATCCATATCTCCCAAGAGTTTAGTTTTAAGCTCTAAGAGTGCTGTTTCCGTGCCAAATTTTTTCCAAAAACCTGACTGCTTAGGATGAAGAATGGGGTATTTCTCCAAGTGTTCTGCCAGTTGGCCATATGCCACTCTAGCTAAGATTTTCAGTAGGAAAGGATTATTAGATATAGGTCGAAAATTAAGCGGATTGTCCGTTGGCAGGCCCGGTTTTTTGAGAATAGGAGTGACCATGGTAGATTTAATCTCATCAGGGACGCTATTTTCCTTCAAAGATGTGTTTATGAATATATTTAAAGCTTCAAGGAGCCGTGGGGGACATTTCTTTATAATCATCTATACCTGTTGAATGACATTAATGAAGGCTGAACTGTGAATATGCCAACTTGGTTCAGAAGGGGTGTCTCCTCGACTATAGACTTTATTTTTGTATCCAAAACACTGTTTGACCTTGTTACTAAGTTCACAATTCTGCCCAGCAGTTTCAGTGATCATAGTATGCTAACACTGCTATTGGACGGGATTAAGGTGGTACATGACAGTCAGGTTTATCCTACTCCTCTGATTACCAATTAGAAATGTAGCCGAATAAGCTGGAATTATGGCAATGTTTTAAAACTTAATATGGTTTTGCTGAAGAATTTTAAGAATTCGCCTCTGGAGATTAAATTAATTAAATACACCTCCAGAACATTAATCCTTACTTGCAATCTGTAATTGAAAATTTAGCAAAAAGGATTACAATGCCAAGAGAGGTACACCTGTATGCACACAAGGTCGATCTGCAAGTACAAACTATGAAAAAGTGTTCTCACAAACAGATACGGTTATATGTGACTTAAACAAATAATAATAAATAATGAAATAATAACTAACAAAAAAAAATATTGAATCATTTTATTTAAATTGGGGCCACCCCCCACAATCCTCCCATTTCCCCATGCCTTTAACAGCACCCAGAACTACCCCACACACGTTTGTACCTCTTACCCCTATATATTTATTTTTCGTTATAGCATTTTTTTTTTGCCCCGGTATAATAACTGGATACCACAGATACGTCAGTGAACTAAAGCATCTAGTACTGTGAGATATAAGTTCATGGCAATACAGAAAATGAGACAAGGTTTAAAAAACAGGATTAAACTCCATCGCCATCAAATGTATCAAAGGGATGGGGAGGCGATGATGTCAGTATTGAGAGATTGTAACTCTAGAACATTTTGGACCTTTATGAATGGACTGGAGACAAGTCAAATAGTGGTCAAAACCAATCCCCATTCGGAAACTATCTGGTGTCATCATTTTTCAGATCTGTATAGGTCAGGGGGAGTCCCCTGTAGTGATTTGTCCGCTTTTAAGTCTTCTGCGTGGACCTTGAAAACCTCAGGTGAAGACAAAGAGAGGATAATCCAGAAAGCTAGTACCTCTAGGGCTATTGGTCCAAACCAATTGACGAATATAATGTTCAAAAAGAACAGTGAATTGTGGTCAAAAGTCTTGTGGATATTGTTCATTGACATTGGGTCCTATTGTTCCATCCTCATTACATGGAACACTTCTTATGCAATTCCCATTTATAAAAAGGGAAATAAGTTATCACCTTTGAATTATTGCCCAATTACCTTGATGGACGCAGATTCTAAAATGTTTGCAGCTTTGGTACTGAAACATATTGAACAATGGTGTGTCCGCAATAATATCCTTGATATGTATCAAATTGGTTTTAGGAAAAGCATGGGCACTGACTGTGGATGTCTTTTGCTCTATGCAGCAATTAGCCAGGAAAGATAAATCTCCACCCATATACGTGGCCTCAATGGATCTATCTATGGCTTTCGGTTTGGTGGACTGGAACATGTTATGGTACAAACTTGATAAGTTGGGCATTCCAAGTGTACTATTAAGTATACTGATTAATCTTCCTGAGGGTTCCAAGATATAAGTCAGACTAAACCAAGATGGTTCATTGTCAAAACCTATTTTGACTTTTAACGGGCTTAGGCAAGGCTGTATATTGCCACCATGCCTATTCAATTTATACATCTCAGATGTGGGGAACACTCTTTCAAGAGCTGCTTTTGTTCCACCTAAAATCGGGGATTTGAAAATATCATGGGCCGTGTGTGCAGATGATTTTATTTTGTTCACCCATACACCTATAGGACTTCAAAGACTAATAGAGGCATTCAATCAATATACTGTGGCAGATAATTTGTGAATGTACCCGCAAAAGTCTATAATCCTAAGGATGAGCAAATGAAAAAGCTTGAATAAATCTTCATGGTATCTTAATAAATCGAAACTTGAAGTGAAAAGTGGTAGGATCTATCTAGGTTTTCCAGTAATTACTCATCCTATGAAGTGCTTTTACAGGAACTATCTTAAAGAAAAAACGTTCAAGTTAGTTGCTCAAATGAAAAAAAAATGATAATCAGTATGGCACATTTTCTTTACTTTCTGTCCTAAAATATTATTCAACCAAAGTGATTCCACTGCTGTGTTATGGACTGGAACGTTTTCCAGTTTGGGCAATATCAGAATTGAACACATATGAAGCCCTGATTTGGCAATCAGTACTACATTATATCCCTGAATGTGTTATTTTTGGTGCTCTATGTTATGAACTGGGACTTCAGTCACTCCAAAGTTTGGTAGAATGGAGGAGGCTCTCATTCTTTAGAAAATTGTATGTTTGTTCCGGTAAAAGCTTATATTTCTTAATAAGTAAACGTAAATAAGTTAGGAAAGGAAGATTGCAGGACAGTTTTGTTTATACCTTTTACTCTGACTGTATAGGTTTAATGGATAAATTGGCAATTGCACTGGAAACCTTTCTGTATAACCCCATTAAAGTGAAAAAGCTGATTCAAGAAAACGATTGGGCTCATACTCATGATATTGGCCCTCATTACGACCCTGGCGGAATTCGGAAAACGATGGCGGAAATGCAATACCGCCATCGAATAGCGCTCGGTGCGACTATGACCCGTCACCGCAAAGTACGAAGCCATTAGCGACACCGTAGTGAACGCCAACGCTAACTGCACCAAGCACGCGCGCGCGCGCCATGCCAAACCGTAAACACCACCATGGCGCAAGGGTACGCTAATTCCGACCCTAGCGGACATGTACCTAACGCCATCAAGCATGGCGGAATGAACCATTCCGCCATGGTGAGAAGTACGGCATCGCGAATCAACCGTAAACGGCCCCACTGAGTGCCTGTACACCGCTCCCTGCCCACAAAGTACAACTCCCCGTAGGTGCAATGAAGTCACAATGCAACCATTGAAATGTACAAGTCACCCATGCATGCCAACGAACAAATGAAACACAAGAGGGGCCAATGGGAGCTGCAGGGCACAGATGGCACGAATACAGAAGCCATCCCAATGGACATGACCACAGTCCCCCACCAAGAAACGCACGCAAACACAGGCACCTGTGACCAGCAATATTCCGAAAATCACATCATTCCACCAGTCCACCTGGCTGACCGGCATCTGTTACACAAAACCCAATCCCCCGCCCCTGAGCATGACAACATTCAAACAGTCATATTGGCAGCCCCCATCCCTGACCTCACGGGCTTCGTAGGCAAACGCGTCCAGTACAGTACCACGCAACTAAACTCCGAAGCTGGAACCCAATGCAGATCTCCTCACAATACATCGCTCCCCAAATAGGAATAAGCCACATCACTTGCAAAGAAGAACGCTACATGGGCCAAATCAGAATAGAAATTTAATGCACAACAAAATCACCAAGCCCATACAGCCATCAGGCCATGAACTCCAAAACACATTTCACCATTGTGGGCTGCATCCGCAAGAAATGACCAGCCACTACTTGTGTGACGCCCTGTTCCATCATGGTACACAGAGCCACATTCACATACGAAAAGGCAACATGGAAGCGCACAGAACCGCAGGGCCGTCCCAATGGGGAGGCACTAGTCCAGCTGAAAGGCCGAAATGTTGCTCCGAGCCACCAGTACTGCGTAAGGGCATGTGGCCCATTGGCGATCGTCCCATAAGATCGTAATGCTGCTCCACTGATTAACACGAAGCAGCAGGTGTCGGGAGTAAAACCCATCTGCAGGAGTGGCATACAGATGGCAGTGGCAAAAGGGGAGGAGATACCTGTCAACCAAAAGAAAAGAAAAAGAACAGAATGGCCATCAGAACTACATTCGAACAACTCACTTCAATGATCACACTAAATCCACAGCCATATGCATGCTAGCCCACTCCAAAGGTTCATCACCACCCAAAAACCACTTGCGACTCATAACTATCTATATCGAGGTGTAAACACCATCACAAACGAGTGTACCTGTGCATGCGTCTGTCAAAACAGAATCCATCTGATGGGATTGGTAACGTGCATGGACACAAGTGTCTGAGGGCGCGTCGAGACAGGGAGGGCTCAACAAGGCCAGATAGACGATGGTCCCACTATGGCAGCCCTGCATCACATAGCGTAGGGGAGGCGTATAGATTCCAAGAAGCCCTGCACATGGCAAACTCTGTATCAAATCACCTGCCCATGCATCCATTCATCATTCCCTCATCCCGGGATTAAAACGCCTGAATATTTACTCACATAACATTAGAAATATCCATCGAGTCTGTGCGTTATGCAGCCTGCAAAATCCACAGTGCCCCAGCCCGTAATGCCAGTGTTGTGAAGTAACATGTATTTGGGAACGTCCGGCCTCATCGCCCACGTCGCTATTGCGCATCCCAAACCATTCATATCAATCATTGCATCCTCGCCATGGCCCCTGTCCCAAGGACATTGAACAATAGTACGTTATATTTGCAGTCAGACCTGTGGGCATTTCCCCGCCGCTAGCTGAAAACCGAAAGCGCCGCCCTTCGAATTCCTCATTTGCAACATCACGTCGAAGAAGCATATGTGGCCGTTTGAAATCACTAATTAATCCATCTAGTGCGGCTGTGTGTGAAAATGGCAACTGCCTTCACCCACAAATGGGACGCCCCGCCCGTCGTTGCAACTCGGTACAGTGATGCATGAGGGCCCACCGTTACTCGAGTACTACGTACCACTGACCCTTCACAAGTCTGTTCGCGACTGCACAGATAGTATGTGAAACAATGGGACCATAGCAGAATGAACATATCAACCAATGTTACACGGCCATCGGGTACAAATACATGATTGCAATAGCAAGATGCCATTCCCCGAATTGCAGCGTTGTGTGCGGGACGTGCTCGGCCAAAGGGGAGAGCAGTTTGCACAGGTGGAATGAATCACCACAGGTGGAGGCCATACAGCCTGAAAACACATAAATTGCACAGCCAGTCTCCTCCCACAACCACACCGAAATGCTACCGGCAGGACTCGCGATGTTGGCCCTGGGGGACCTGATAGCACTGCAAGTACTCCAACTCCAGGAAGAAGACGAACACCAACTACAACCGGCCGCACGGAGGAGACGCAGGAGGAGGAGGAGGGCAAGGCAGGGCCAGCAAGGGCCGCCAGCACAGCCACTACCACCACGCAGGCAGCCCGCAATCTCACGCCTCCGAGCACATCCGTTCAACCTCACTGATGAGCAGATCCACACCCTCTACCGTCTGGACCGGGACACCATAGCCGCCATTGTGGACATGACACAGGCTGACCTTGTCAGCATGATAGACAGCCCAACCGCCATCCCACCCCTACTGAAGGTGGTGTCTGTACTCCACTTCTTGGCCACAGGCACCTACCAGCACACAGTCGGACAGTTGCATGGCATTTCTCAGCCACTGTTCTCACGAACACTATTGCAAGTGCTCGATGCCCTCCTGCAGCACGCAGACGACTACATCTCCCTACCACGCTCGGAGCAGGAAATTACCAACACAAAAGTGGGATTCCATGCACTTGCCGGCATACCGGGTTGCATTGGTGCCATCGACTGCACCCATGTGGAATTGGTCGTCCCACATGCCATGGAGGCCCAGTACCGCAACCGAAAACAATTTCATTCTCTGAATGTACAAATGGTGTGTGACTCCAACAGGATCATTACACATTGTTGTGCCCGATTCCCTGGATCAACCCATGATTCTATGGTCTTGAGGAACTCTACAATACCACGCTACATGGAGCGACACGCAGGGAACAGATCCTGGCTACTCGGTGAGTCTCATTACATGCATGATAATGTGGGGTATGTGATTCGGCAATGACCTGGCAGGAAGGGGGGGGGGGGGTGTGCGTACGTAGCAATGGCATTCCACATCATACGTTTCTCGTCCACATACAGGTGATGCTGGATATCCACTGAAGAGATGGCTCCTCACACCAGTCCGGAACCCACGGGACCAGCATGAGGAGGACTACAACCATGCCCACTCACGTACCCGTGTAGTCATAGAACAGGCATTCGGCCTACTGAAGGGTCGTTTCCGCTGCCTCAGCAGGTCTGGCGGGGCACTCCTGTACCGCCATGAGAAGGTTGCAAAGATGGTGATGGCATGTGTCATGCTCCACAACATGTGCGTACGTAGAAATGTGCCCATGCCCCCTGACGCAGAACTGCAAGCACCTGATGATGGTCATGATGAGGGCGGGGATGTGGCAGCACCTCAAGGAGTCTGCGAGGCACCGGAGGGCCGTGACATTCGTCAGCATCTCATTGATGTATGCTTCTAGCACTCACGCCTGGTGGCTGATACATGGACATGGGACTCGTGGCACTGTGTGTGTCTGGGACATGCACAATATGGACTGTACGCCTATGATGGCCTAGTACACAAAGATCAATGTCCACACATCTCATTGGTTGATCGTGCACTGTTTATGGCATATGTGATATCATGTTGAACACCCTATCGACCCGCCACCCAAGTGAGCCCAACACACCCCCTACACCCTCCTACCTCCCCCCCGAACACCAGTGTCCAAAGATGCTCATTGTCAGTGGGCAGTCGCTATTGCAAGCCCCCTCTGCGGGTATCAGGGGCACCCCTGCCTGTGGAGCGCAGGTTCCTCCCAGATCTACGTTGGGGGCTGCCCTGGACGGAACTTGCAACGGATGATGTCTCTGCCTGCTCACGTCCATGCATGTCCCTAAGGGTTTGCGAGAGCTCAGTGAGCACACGGCGCACTGCGGCAAGTTCGGCACATACGTCCTTGGACGTCGCATGCAGTTCCCCCCTCAGGCTCTCGGTGCTTCTCTCCATTTGGACTCCCAGGCTCTCGGTGCTACTCTCCATTTGTGCCCTTAGTGTCTCTGTACCTCTCTCCATTTCTGCCCTAAGTGTCTCAGTTGATGTTTCTATGTCTGCCTTAGTGCCCCCACATTCATCGGCATGGTCCTTGAGGAGCGTGGCCAGTTGCTGCTGTTGCACGATTAACTGGTCGAGGGACTGTTGCCTCTGCTGGGCCATGGCCATTTGCGGGGGTGTCACAGAGGGGCTGTTGACCTCATGTTGCCTTGCCACAGGGCTTGTGGGGGATGGCCAGTCGTCGTCTTGTGGGTGCCCCTGCGTGGTATCCTCATGTTGTACGGGATGGGACAGACAGGGGGATTGGGACAGGTCATGGATGGATCTGTCTTCGACATCCCCGTCTTCTGTGTCGGAGCATGCTGCCATCAATGGGGTGTCACCTATGGTGCTGCTGCCACCAGAGGCAGTGCCTTCTGTGGCATCCGTTGGGGGGACCTGTGGTGGTGGTGGTGTGGGCATGCTGGCTGCTGGGGTGCCTGTTGATGTTCCCTCCTCTGTGCTGCCACCTGATTTGTGCTGCTGCCGTGTCTTGATGCGTGCAGCTGAGGTGGAGGGTCTTTGGCCGTTGGTCTTGGCCCTCTTTGCAGGTGTGCTGGTAGGGGTGTCCTGAAGCTCGTCGTTTGGATCGGACCCTGTGGTGGAGTAAAGGAGGGCGAGGGTTATTGATGGGTCTGTGGGAATTGGAATGGCATTGTATCACATGCATTGGGGTGGTACCTGAGGGTGATTTGGGTCGGGGCCTTGGAGGTGCTTTCATTTGTGTGTGGAGTGAGGGTGCAGTTGTTTGGCAGCCTGCAGTTAGGGTGTGCCTGCTGCACGTGTAGTGCGTGTTTTAGGGGTTTTTAATTATTTATGTATTTATTGTGGGTTTTAACGTGCGCTATCAGGCCGATGTGTGTGGACGTTCTCCTGGACATGTGTTTCTGTTGCACTATGTGGACACATGGTACTTCACATGGTTGGACTTTGTGGATTTGGCATTGTTTTATCTGGCCCACCTACCTGAATCTTCGGATGTCTGCACTCCTTTCTCCATCCCTCCGACTCCCTCTATGCTCTCCATTCCGATGGTGGAGGCACAGATTTCTTCCCAGGGGGTCAACTTGATGGGTGATTCAGGACCTCCCCCGGTGGCTGTGGCAATGTTGCGGTTGGCAGAGAGTATGCTGCGGACGCGTATCCGCAGGTCGTCCCATCGCTTTCGGCATAGCTGTGGGGTGCGGGGTGCGGTCCCCACCGCACTTACCCGCTGTGCCACCAGAGCCCATATGGCCTTCTTGTTTGCAAGTGCCGTCCTGGTCATTTGTGTGCAGAAGACGACGGCAGCATTCTCCTGGAGGGTCTCTGTTAGCACGGTGAGTTCCTCACGGGAGAAGTGGACCTGCCGCTTGCGGTCGCACGCTTTCTTCGCTACTTTTCCCATTTTTCTTGGTTTCGCTAGGGTGGATGACGGGTTGGGGTGTTTCTCAGGGTAGTGTTTTTAGTGGTTGTGTGGTTTTAGTGGTTTTATAGGTGTACGCGGGATGTTTCCCGTTCCGGGCCCTTGTTTTAACTTCCGTTTCCGTATATTTCCGGTCACCGTACTTTCCGGTAGGCGCACACTGCGGTGTCCGCTGTGATGGGTGGCGGTATTGCACCTAGGGCGCCGTACGGCGGCGGTGTGGGCCGTTTTGGGGTCTTTTCCGCCATCGCGGACTTTGCACTTCCGCCATGCCGTGGTGCTCGTGCCCGATGGGTCGGAATGGGCCGCACTTTGCTCCTTCGTACAATGGCGGAAACGCTATTTACGCTGTGGCGGTCCGGTCAGTCACTTTCCGCCAGGGTCGTAATGAGGGCCATTGTCTTAAGATCTTGTCTCTATGCTCAGATTATCTCAGGACAAAAATTATTAGGCATGCTGCAACCATACCTAAAGCGTTTCCAAAATAGGGCGATGAGAAATAATTTCATACAGTTTAGTTTTAATGTCCTGCTTACCAATGACATTTGGGGGGTAATTCATAGAATTCAGCGCACAAGTGGCGAACGCGGCTGGTGCACAGTGTGCACGTGCGGCAGTCTGCGTGAGCCATGTGCGCCAAAATCCATTTCTGCGCACAGTGTATTCATGGATTTTAACATCCATAACCAGCCGTGGTGCAGAGTGGCGCAGCGACCCTGCAGCTGTGCCAGTTACACCCCCAACCCCTCCCCGTGCGCCATGAACAGCGCACAAATCCCGTACATGGCGCACAGGCCAGTGGACCAGCATACAGAGCCCCAACCACAAAAACGTCCGTAAAAATCCCTGTGCACCCCTCTGAATACACGTACCCCACTGCGTGGGAAGTGTTACACACGATTGGCCCTGTTCGAGCGGGGTACGTGTATTTCGGGGGTGCGCGGGAAGTTCTACACGCGATTGGCCTTGGGTGAGCGGGGTATGTGTATTTCTGGGGTGCGTGGGAAGTTTGCGAGGGGGTACGTGTATTTCTGGGGTGCGTGGGAAGTTTGTGAGCGGGGTACGTGTATTTCCGGGGTGTGCGGGAAGTTTGCGAGCGGGGTATGTGTATTTCGGGGGTGCACGGGAAGTTCTACATGCGATTGGCCTTGGGCGAGCGGGGTACGTGCATTTCTGGGGTGTGCGGGAAGTTTGCGAGCGGGGTACGTGTATTTTGGGGGTGCGCAGGAAGTTTGCGAGCGGGGTACGTGTATTTCGGGGGTGCGTGGGAAGTTTGCGAGCGGGGTACGTGTATTTCGGGGGTGCGCGGGAAGTTTGCGAACGGGGTACATGTATTTCTGGGGTGTGCGGGGAGTTTTACACCCGATTGGCCCTGTGCGAGCGGGGTACGTGTATTCCTTGGGTGCGCGGGAACTTTCATATGCGATTTCGCTGTCTGAGCGGGGTACGTTTATTCCGAGGGGTGCGCGGGAACTTTCACACGTGAATTCGCTTGCAGAGCGGGGTACGTGTATCCAGTGGGGTCTGCGGGGTGTTACACATGTGAATTGCCAGTGTGGGTCCTCCCAGGTGTGCCCTCGACCCCCTCCCCAGCCCGTGCAGACAGCCCACACCACAGGGGACTACCCTGCACCCCTGGTCATGTCCCGCAGGTAGCCCATCCACCATGGGCATGCCCCCCAGCCAGCCCACATGTCACCTTGCACTAGTGATCACCGACTCATGTCCCTCAGTACCCCCACCCACCCAGCATTGTGGGGCACCTGCCAGCAGGCCCCGACTCATGTCCCTCAGCACCCCCACCCACCCAGCATTGAGGGGCACCTGCCAGCAGGGCCCGACTCATGTCCCTCAGCACCCCCACCCACCCAGCATTGAGGGGCACCTGCCAGCAGGTCCTGACTCATGTCTCTCAGCACCCCCACCCACCCAGCATTGAGGGGCACCTGCCAGCAGGCCCTGACTCATGTCCCTCAGCACCCCCACCCACCCAGCATTGAGGGGCACCTTCCAGCAGGACCTTACTCATGTCCCTCAGCACCCCCACCCAACCAGCATTGAGGGGCACCTGCCAGCAGGCCCCGACTCATGTCCCTCAGCACCCCCACCCACCCAGCATTGAGGGGCACCTGCCAGCAGGCCCCGACTCATGTCCCTCAGCACAGGAGGTAGTTGGGTTCGAGCTTCAATGAGGTGGGAAGTTCATTCTATTTTTCGATACTTAAGGTCGGGAAGGCCTTGCCAAGGCTGTGCTGCTTTTTCGTTTTGGTGGTTTGCAGTTTACCTGTGTTGGAGGATCTAAGGCGCCTAGGTGGCTCGTACCACTTGAATTGTTTCTTGAGGTAAACCGGGGCTTTGCCATATAAACAGCGATGAACCATGGTGAGAGACTTGAAGGAGATTCTCTCTTTCATAGCCAACCAATGGAGAGCCTTCCTTTCTCTGGTGATGTGTTCTCTCCAAGTTCTTCCTGTGATCGTTCTGATGGCATTGTTTTGGATTGTTTGGCATCTTTTCAAACATTTACTGCTGGCTCCTAAGAGTAGGGAGTTACCAGAGTCCAATCTAGACAGTATAGTGGCTCTAGTGATGATCGTGCTATTTTTTTGATCTAACAATGGTCTGATTTTTTTTTTAGGAGAATTTGGTGGTACTGACAGTTTTCCTTAAGATAGGCTGTGTGTGCTTCAGCGCCTAGTGAGGCTTGGAGATACAATCCTAGGGTCTTCACTTTTTCTGATGTTAGAATCTGGGTGTTTTTAATAAAGAATGAAGAGTAGGATGGGCTTATAGGGGTATTATGAACAAAATGAATGAAATGAAATGAAAGCATAAAACATATTTCAAACCATGAAATGAAATGTATGTCCGAAACAGAATAAAAAAAACATATGAAGAACCAATCCAAAGTGATGAAAAAAAAACGTGTCCAATCTCACAGTCCACCAAATGAAATCCAAAGGAAATGTAAATTGAAAAATCCATTGATCCATGGTGATAAAATAAAATAAAATCCCCACATGATCCACTATTCAACTATGTACACAGAGCCCAACAAAAGAAATGAAACCTATCCAAAAAACTACCTAAGAAAAGAACTATATACAAATGTGTGGGGCATAGTCCAAACACCCCAAATCAAAGGAAAATGAAAATGAAACCTAACACTAAAAACTATATACAATGGCGGCGGGCTAGTCCGACGGCTCACTTTGCGATTTCCCAGGCCAGGGCTTCATCGAACTCCTGCTCAATGTCCTGGAGGCGGTCCTCTTCAATGGCCCATAGGGTTCGCAGGGACGATGCCATGTTGACCTCCAACTCCCTGCGAATTGCCTAGAGGCACTCGGCCCGCCTCAGTGCCCTCCGCATGGAGTTCTCCGCCCTGACCATTGTGAGCCGTGCCTCTTCCGCCCGCCGCCGCTCTGCATCTATGGCCTGGCCCAACCGCTGCCACACGAAAGACACTTCCAATCCTGGGTCCTCCTGCCCTGTGGCTGATGCCTGCCCCTCCGATGTTGATGGCCCCGAGCCATCATCGCTCCCACCTTGTTGCTGCTGCTGCTGTGCCTGTGCCCTGGCTCTTGCTGCCTGCACGTCCTCCTCCGGCTGGGGTGCAGTTGTCGTGGTGGCTACCCCTGCTGGACCTCCGACTCCCGACTGTGGCAGGGATGTGTCCTCCACCAGCCTGGCCGCTGGGTCAGAGGCAGCTCCACAGGGTACCCAGGTGATACATGGGTGGGAAGATGGCATGGAGGATGACTGGCGCATAGGGGTATCAGGTGCGGAGGGGGTCGGAATAATGTCCAGCATACGGAGGAATCCATCCCTGGTGACCCGTCCCAGTAGGTCAATGCGGTCAACAAGGCATCCGAGATGACGTGCAGTGTCTTCCCGAAAACACTGCAGGTCACCTCACATGCCCCGTTGACGCAATGCCATCCCAGCCAGGACAGGCTCAACCCGGTCCCGGATTGCCACGTCCGCAGGGAGAGGAAGGCCAGTTGTTGTGCGCTCATCCCCTCCCTGAAAACGGGTCTGGA
Source organism: Ambystoma mexicanum (assembly GCF_040938575.1). Classification (NCBI taxonomy): domain Eukaryota; kingdom Metazoa; phylum Chordata; class Amphibia; order Caudata; family Ambystomatidae; genus Ambystoma; species Ambystoma mexicanum. Next base: position 1,295,734,683 of record NC_090935.1, on the reverse strand, counting down.
CGTAGGCATCCCTGCTGGTGCAGGATGATGCAGTCACTAGATCAGGGACAGGATTACACACAGGCACCTCCGCGGCGGCCTGTGCTGCCTACTGTCCCTGCCCCTGCACTGCACCATTAGCACCAGTGGAATCCCCACCTCCAGACCCCGTGTGTGTCCCTTCCACGGCCTCCTCCTCCACCAAACCCCCCACCAATCTGGATGACTCCATGCCATCTTCCTCTGTCGGACCCTGTGGGGTCTCAGCTGCCCCTTCTGCTGCCGAGGAGTCCACCTCCAACCTCCACCTCTTGGACATACCCTCGGCAGCTGCGGCCTGGGACACGGCACCAGACTTCTCACTCCCCGACGAGATGACAACCTGGAAGGGGAGCTGGGCCTTGCGTCTCCGGCTGGTGGTGCGATCCCTGCCACTTTGCTCCACAGCACCCTCTCCGCCCTCTTCATCAGTTGGCGCTGCAGACAGGGAAAGATAGAACACAGGCATCAGGGCACTGTACAATGGACTGATACACACATGACAGTTGCACATGAGTGGCAGTGTAAAACTACAGACATGGCATCACACTCCCCAACACACATGTCATTTCAACTCACACAAATGAGCAAATCAACAGGAATATTGCACCAGGCAGCACCGTCCATACACAAACAACAGCACAAGCAGCCGAAGGGGAGCCTGACGTCACATGAAACACAGGGAGTGCATAACACATGCACACACGCCACCAGACTTACATAAATGTGTACATCTCCACCAACTGTCGCGGTGATGAGATTGTCAGCCATGTCACATCTCGCATTCAGCCTTCTACATGTCAGTGTCACATGCATCCATGTTGCATCACAGTTGCACACTTGTCAAGTACACCCGCATGCACATGTGCATAGTGCAGATACATGCAGCATGAACCAGCATCCATGTGTGACACCACAACCATGCCACAGTACATACACATAATTCATTACATTTGTGCACCCACACATACATTTGCAGAGCATGCTTACCAACGCATACACCATCGATGTGTCTCACACTTGATAGGAATCACATGTGGCAGGTTCACGACCCTGTACATATGCAGCCATACATGGCCCGACAAAGACATATGTGCAACCTGCACATTCCTGGCACACCACAACACACACAGCGTCCGATCAGTATGCATGTACACTTACCGCTCGACTCCAGACGGGTCTGCTCCTCAAGGACCTGGATGTGGAGCGCTGGGCGTATGCGTTCCAGGACCCTCATCCAGTTGTCGGTCAGCTGGACCCGGCACCCCTTGGCATCCGCTGCCTTCAAGAGGCGCCGGGCCTTGTTGAGAGTCCTGGACCTGAAGTCCTCCCAGCGCTTCCGAACATGTTTGATCTCGCAGACTGCCAGCCCCTCCTCATTGATGGCATAAAAGATGTCCATCCAGATCCTCTTCCGTCCTTCATTGTCAGCGCACAAACTTCCAAAGAGGGCATCATACTGCCCCAGGACTTGCTCCACCAGGACACCAACTTCACTAGCACTGAAGCTGGTGGCCCTCTGCCTCTCTGCCTGGGGGTTGCCAGTGGTGCCAGATGGTGTAGTGTCCGACATGGCAACCCCAGAGGCAGGTGTGGGTGGGCAACTGGGTCCTGGGGCTGGGCTGTGGAGCGATGGTATCCCAGTTGGGAGTCTTCAGTTCCAGCAGGGGTGGTCACAGCAACTGCACCCTTGGCTGACGTGCAGGCACCAAATAGCAGGGCACGTGGGCAGCAGGCAGGCAGGCAGCAGCAGATGGCAGGTGGGAGCGTGCTCGGGGCTCTGGGGGGCAGGAATATGGCCTTCTGGGTCAGAGCGTGGTCTTCCGTGTGTTTTCGCGTGGCCAGCTTGATACAGAGTGATTTGGCACATGAAAATGGTGCACGTCAGCGTGAAATCTGAGGAAAGGCCCTTAGCGCGTAAGCACGTCTGTGACGTTACGTGCGCGGGCGTTTCCCTCGTGACGTGTGCATAGTGGTTCAGCGTGTGAAAAAACTGCACGTCCGTGTGTGAATGCGTGTAATCTGAGGAAAGGGCCTACGTGCGTAAGTGATGCGACGCGCATGGGCGTTTCCCTCAGCATGGGTTAAAGGTGAGCAGGGCCAGCAGTTCGCTGTACGTGCCTTTCGTGGAGACCAACGTGTGTTGCTACTTCGTGTTGTTTCGCGCGCCATCACAACTTCACAGCGGATCAAGGACGTATCTCTTCTTTTGGCAGGGGTATTGGCTACGCGTGTTTTTCATCATCACGCTAGTTTGACGGTGAGTCGCGCACGCTATTTTTCCCACTGCGGGTGCCCCTGTGTATCGCGTACCCGTTTTCGAGGTCATAGTAGCCTGTGTGTCCCACGCGTACATGTTTTTCGTGTTACTGAGTGCCGCCGCATACTGCGGGAGGTTAATTCCACGCACTTAGGCTGCAGGGGTTGCATGCACGGTTTTGCTGCAGTTTTGGGGTGCCTGAGCGTTGCATGACCCATCACTACATCACCGGGGTCACATACAGCCTTGCAGGTGCAGGGGTGCTGTTAACATCTTGCATCCCACCCCCTTCACTCCAATTGCCCAGGACAATTGTGCTGTACACCTCCCACTGGCACTCCTCCATCTGTGCCGGCACTACTCCATCTGTGCCATGGTTGAGAGGCCACCAAAGGTGAGGGGCGCCTCAGCTGGGCATCCTCCTCATGGCGGGCGTGGTCAGGGACGTGGCCGGGGTGACCAGGGAGTAGGGGGACTCCAGGGTGTCCAGGGTGGCCACAGAGGGGGAAGGGGCAGGCAGGGGTGCGCCACTTGTGCACGATGTTGTGCCATGTGTCGGTGCAGTCATGCCAACAGCGCCCGTGTGACCCGGCAGTCCGTTTCATCGACTGCCACGGGCCCAAGGGTAGTGGTAGCTGCAGGTGCAGCTGTGGACACCACCACCCAGGCTCAGAGTCTGCCAGCGCAGGCTGCATTGGCACGTGGGGAGTCCTTGGAAGATTTCCAACAGGGCAGGGGGGAAACCGTAGGTGCACGCAGGGCTGCCCTGACCGAGACACATGTCCCTGGGGCAGTAATGTCATCTGCTGCCCCGACCAGCCAGGTGTTGGCAAGTGCAGGGGCAGATGCAGCCAACAACACCCCGGTTTTGAGTCTGCCAACCAGGACAGTCACGGTCAATGACCCTGCCACAGCGGATGTTGCTGCGCAGGGTCCATTAGAGGGCACCCAGCTGCCACTGACGCAAGTCAGGCCTTTGGTCGTCCCTCCACCTGTCACTCCCTTGGCTCAATCCACCGGTGCCACTGGCCATACTGATCAGGGCGGCATTTGCCAGCCAGGGTCTGCGCCACAATCCAAGAGGGGGAAGGTTACACCTGCAGCACAGGCTGGGACCCCACACACAGCCACGACCTCCTGCATGTCGAGGAAGAAGCCTTTCTGCAACCAGGAACTGGACTTCCTCGTGGACTACGTGCGGGACCACAGTCGTGACATGCTAGTGGGGCCTAATTGTCAGACTACGGCTGCCCACCGTGATACCCACTGGAAGCAAGTTGCGGAACATGTGAGTGCATTCGGCCATGAAGTGCGCACGGCGCAAGAGTGTAAAAAGGGTTGGAATGACCTCAAACCCAGCGCTAAGGCTAAGCGTGCCTCAAATTACAACTTGACTCTGGTGATTGTCAGTGGGCCTGCACCTGAGGAGGAAGACCTCATTCTGCACAAGTCACTCGTTGCGGAGTTCATACCACCAGAATCGGTCGAAGGAGTGGGAGAGATGCCGGACTTTGATGCCCTGACCAGTGAGTGTTGCTGCGTGTTTGTTGAGGACATGTGTGTTTTACTTGTGTGATCTGTTGTGCATGACTGCCACTACATGTCATGTGTACATGGTTCTGATGTGCAAGTAATGCAATGCTTCACTGATGCATGGCTGCTCTGCAGGATGGTGGACATGTGGAGCGGACGGGGACTGTCTGCATCACCACTATTGCACCCTACTCACATGCTAGTCACCAGGATGCCCCTCCGGTCCATGTTGCAGCTCTTCTGCATGTAGCCTGGGGTGACCTTCCTCTCAGCCCTGGGACTATGTCATAGCATGACTGACGTGCATGTGTCCTCTGCCTGCATGCGGGTACTCCACGTAGGCATGCTCCATTGCAGCTCCACCCCCCCTCTGCACACCAATTTCAACTTTGCACTGGTGTGCTTCAATTTTGCCGTTGAGTACTTGCCTGTTCATGCGTCCTGTGTACATGCTAATTTCCACCAGCCAATCTGCCAGACATATGTTGTGGGGGTGCATCCTTTGTACTTGATGCAGGGTGTCTCACTTGGACTGTGCAGAGGTCAGATGCCCCGCAGGGATATGAGTGCCCATTCATGCTCTATGTGGATTCCATGCATTCCCCTATGTGTCCTTGACTGGAAGATCATTGTAGTACATGTCCAGGGTGACCTACATTGCATGGCATTTCATCAGCGTTCCCATGGCCACTGTGGCTCAGTCCTGCATCGCACACATGTTTAGGGTGTGACAGTCTGTGTGGGTCACAGGCCTCAGCCTGTTTCATGGCCAATGACTCTGTCCAACTGGTGTAGTGTCTTCTTCACACGTGGGTGTACTCCTGAGGTTTCATCATGTGTCCTGCTTACTGTCGCATCATCATCATCTGCTGTGTTGTCACTTGACTCACATGATGCAATTGATGCTAGTCAACACTGTCTGTCAATACACAGGTCTATGGTCATACTTTTGATGCCATGCAAGGCACCCCTGCATTTGCACTTGGGGGCAGGGGTGGTTTGCTTGTAGCCATGCTACCCATTGCATGCACATTGCACATGATGGCTGAAGTTGACCTTGAACTGCCTTCACATTTTCTGATACACATCATGAAGTACTTGTACATGTGGATAGTGAGTAACGTACAAATGTACTGCACTGCATCGACCCACTTCAGAGCGATATAACACCCTTCTACATGCCTAATCACAGAAGCAATGTCAAGTTGACCCAGCATGCATAGCAGGTTCTCTTTTATTTGTGACATGTCTGCTTCATGTCTTTGGTGTCTGTGTGATGTCTATGTGTGTGTGTGTTGAGTGCTTCTAACATGTGTATTGACCTTTTTTCTCTCTACTTTTCAGATGATGACGCAATGGAGCCAGGGGATGGTGTTGTCATGCCAGGCACAGGGTTGTTATCACTACAGCAACCCGGCACAAGTGGGGGTAGTGGGGTGGTAGGCCACGAAAAACCCACATGTGCTACAGTTCATCTTGTCTTTGGCTGGCAATGAGTCCAGCCCTGATGACCACTCTGACGTCCATGTCGAGTTGGATGTGCATCAGGTCCATATGTCAGGAGTGAGTGATTCTGATGTGGGCACTCCTCTGTCCGTGACACCTGCACTGAGGGGTCAGACAGTCTTGGAACCTCCGCCTGTGGTGGATCGGGACACAGGGTCACCCTCCACACCAGTCACTGATGTGCCTGGGCCATCACGTCGACGGGGGCATGTAGTCGTGCAGCCACGGGCGGTGCCAACACAACGAGGGCACCCGGTCCTTGGGTCCAGCAGGTGTCAAGCATAGCTATGCGGTCGCCGCGCACAACCACTGTATACTGAGTGGGAGAAAGACATGACTGCCAATTTGTGAACACCAGGGGGCAGCAATGGAGAACATCGCTGTGAGCATGGAGCGTGTGGCCCAATCCGTGCTCCCCCCTCCTAGGCAGGTGCTTCTCCAGCAGCAGGCGGCAGGTCCATGGCCCGCTCGCTCAGGCCTCAGACAGGGCACGCCAGGCGGAAATGTTGTCTCTGCGTGAAGCAATTGCTGCTCATGCAGAGGCACACACGGAGGCCCTGAGGGAGGAGTATGCTTCCCTCAGATCCACTCTGGGTGTCCTTCTGATGTCCCAGAGGGAGCGGTCAGAGGAGAGGTTTGCGCAGCTTGAGCGTACCATCTCGGCTGAGCTACAAGCTTGCCGGGAGGTGCATCAGTTGTCCAGCCAGGCCTTGCAGGAGGAACTCTGTGTTACACGTGTTACCTTGCAAGAGGAAGCACGCGTATCACGTGAGGTTCTGCATGCAGACCTACGTGTCATCGCCGCACAGAACCAGGCTCACCCGTCCGGCAGACTTGCTGCCGATGAGGGGCAAGTTGCGGCTAGGCGTGGTCACGCTCCTGTGACACGTCCTCCTCTCCAGGAAGAGCCAGACTCAGACAACGAGGTATCTCCTACATAGGTCGGGCAGTGCAGGCGTTGAGCCCATGGAGTTTTTTTTTTCCTCAACATCATCTCATGTGGGTGTTGAGCAGCACCCTGTACCTCCCCCCTCCTGTGTGCCCCCCACCCGGGTCGTATGTGGCCATTTATGATTTTTCTTTTGGCTTAGTTAGTTAAGTTTCTATGTGATAGTGAGTTTAATTAGGTAATGTAGGTTTTTGATAGTTAGTGTAATTAGTTAATATAGTTTGCTTTCATGTGATGGTGTGGTGCTTTGTGGCTTTTGAAAGCATCCACTGTCTGTTCCAGCTGGTCCCTTCAAGCTTGTCACGTGTATGTGTTTGCAGCTTGGGGTCCTGACTCACATATGCCACTCCTGCTTCCCTTATCCATGGGCTTGCAAGGATGGTTTGGTGTAACAGCCTATTACGCAAGGGCTTTGGACTGTCATGTCTGTGGCAGGTCTGCTTCTGTACTACTTGTGTTGACACCCCTAGTGGGGATGATAGGGGTGATTTTGACCGCAGTTCTTCCTATGCTAGATAGGTGGTTTCATGATTCATGTGTGCATTCATTGCTATACATTGTGTAGTGTGTTTCTTATATTTGCTGTACATGTGCTTCATGCAATTCATGTTGTAGACAGTGGCTGACACACTTTGGCTGGGAAAGTTGCACTGATGGAGTGATTTCAGATGTATGTCTCTGACATGGTCCACTCATAACATGCCTGAGGAGAAACACACAGGGAAATTTCATGCATTAATCATGTGTTTTCTGCCCTTTCTGCAGGGGGATGAGCCTCCAGACCACCTTTCCCAGCAGACATGGCCCATTGGATGTAGGGAAGCTGGCCACGTTCGGTGGTGCAGACATGCACATTTGTTCGCAGGCAGAGCCACAGGGATTGCACTCATACATCATTCAGAAGCTGACGTGTTTCAAGGAACTCCAGGAAAGGTGAGCAGCACAAGGGTGCCACACCGCAGCCAACCGTCCACCAGGACAGTTGCACATGCATGCTAAGTAGCACCACTGATGGTGAGCTTGGACAGATATTGGTGTTGAAGCGCACAGTACAGCTAAGATGCATTGGTGGAGTAATGGGTAGTTGATGGGAAAGTTGTCAGGGGCACATGGAGGGGCAGTGGCACATATCCTCCGGTCCAACATGGTCCATTGAGGCAGTTGTATTAGCCATGTAGCGTTCCAAGACAGGGAAAGAAGCAGCTCACAGGGACAGACAGTGAGGGACAGACTTGTGTGCAGTGCATTTCATTTACAGGTTTGAATTGCCACATGCACTACCTACTTTATTTAGATTATGCTGGAATACGACTTGTACTGAAGTCGTACCTTGCTAAATGCATCTGGATGCTTACCCAGGGTGCATTGGATGTTGTGTGAATCTTGACACATTGGTCTTACATTTGCCACGCACCCACCGGCGCTTTACTTACTGCATTGACTGTGTATGTACTATCACAGGGGGAATCTTACGTATTGGTACGAAGCACCACACCAGATAGTTTGTAGAGAATCTTGTTACTTTGGGGCATGCATGGTGGTGGTGTGTGTGTTATGGGCATGCACAGATTAGTGACTCTGGCTCTCTTTGCAGCATTGAACTGGTCATGTTACCGGACCTGAGAGTGCGCAGGCAGGAGGCCAGCACTCACCCCAGAGATAAGTTTCTCTTTGACTTCAATTTGAGTAATTTGGTACTATGTGCATGATGTACACGTTTGGTCTGATTGTGTATGTGTTAATGTGATTATTATGTTTTTGTACATTCCCTACTTTCCCTTGTCAATCCTACTTCCCTCTCCTGCCCCTCATTCCGGTTATCCAGTATACCAATGCCTGTCCCAGCTACATATCCCTGACCCTCCTTCCCCACCAGGGTCTCAGAGGCCTGTGTGAGTTTGACCTTACAGGCACCCAGACCACGGTGGGGGTGGTTGGTTCGTGCCACTCCTGCGCCTGCACACAGGAGCTGTGACAGCACAGATCAGTTCGTGGTGCATCATTCGATATTATGTACCACACATGGTACACATCCTGTTGTGACATTGTTTTACTGTGCTACCTTGGTTGTTCCATCATTGTGCTAGTACTTGGGCTTTGTGACGTACTGCTACTTCAAGTCATCTGCTGGAGGCTCTTCTGGTTTGTTTTGCTGCCTGCAGGCTTTTTGCTTGGCTTATGTGTTGGCCTGCTTTGGGTTCTCTTTGATTTGTTGTTTTTGCAAGTCAAGGTGGCCTCTGAGGGTGCTGGACACTTTTTACACGCAAGGTGGAAGATGGAGACAAAGGGGAAGGGTGATCCTGTGGCCAGGTGAACTTCAAGGATGAAGGCTACATACCCCATGCGCAGTTGTTCAGTGGGTCATGGTGATATGTGAGGGAGGGGGGTATTTTGTTGTTGGACAGTTGCCTTGCCCCACAGTGTGATGGGCACCCTGACATTGTAATTGTGGTATCCTATGTACATGATGTATTCTGCTGATCAATGGCTGTTCATGTGTTGTGTTTACCTTTCAGGTGTGAGGGTATAGTTGTGGTTTGACATGCTGGGGTGTAGACATGGGCAATTTTCACATGTGATGAGGATACTGATGGTCACTTGATTGCACATGCATGTATTGAGTGCATGTCCCTACTGACACACACACTCGCACTATGATCCACAACATGTACAACCACCCTTCCATGTCCACATGTGCACACAGTTAGCCTTCTGAGGACCACTGTGTATGTGCATGGTAAAGCTTTGAGTCCCACCCACTGAATGGTGGTGTACCAAGTTCTTGGCAGCAGTTTGTGTTCTTGGAGCTGATCATACTGCCAGCATCTGTAAGTTTTCTCGAGTGTCCATGGTGCTTTAGCGGTTGATTATGGGTGGGTGGACTCCCATCAGTGGTCTGTGGTGGGGCCGAGCGACTTTGTCATAGCTGCATATGTCAGCAGATTCCCCCTGTGGCTTTCTCTTTCAATCTTGTTCTTATAGCAGCTCTGCACTGACTCTTGGTAAAGTGTGGGTCACTTGTCATTGCTGCGAGATTTCCACGGGTGTTGTCTGTTGTCTTGTCACTTCTGTTGTGTCATATGGATTTGGCTGACTTTCTCGCATTGCTGATGATCTATGAAAGTAAAAGAAAGACTGTCGAGTCATTCCTTCCAGGAGCATGGTAGGAGCTAAGGGTCTGCATGCAAGAATTCTGTCACAAGGGGATGACATGAATTGGGACTATCACTGTCCAGCACCCACCTCCAGGGTAGGACTAGCTCTAGATGGCTCCATGGTAGGCCTCTCTCCCCCGGCTGAGAGGGCTTCCCATCTCGTCTTGACTATACCAGTGCACTGGGCTTGTCTTGAAGGCAAGCATGAGATATGTTCCAATTTACTTTAAAGATGTATATTCTGTGTTTACCCCTGATAATCACTGTTTATATATAAAAGCTACTTTGCAGCATGTGCAGCTACTTTGCAGCATGTGTCATGCAAGTGGATCTATTGATCATGTAAAGAAGGTAATTATTTCTACGCTAATTTATATTGAGGCACTTATTAATCTTTTATTAAGCCTATAGTATCTATTTTCATGACATACATAATCTTTAAAGTATTCTAATGCCTGTACATGTTTCTTTTCCAATAGGCACTGTCATCGAATAGTTCCAGTTGGCATCAGGAATTAGTAATTTCCCAAAGAGGTAGATTTTTGTTTTGAATTAGACAGATATGGCATTTGCATTCTCCAGTTAGATAAGGGCCTTAAATAGGAATATCTTTTATGCTTTTTATGTTATTTATAGTGATCACTCTGATGAAGGACAGGCGTCCGAAATGTATTGGCCAAGGCTACTGTTTCTGCCACTCAAGTAATCCCTGTTGAATGTAATCAAGGATGGGGGTCAATGAGACAGACTTATGTCTACATCGTGCTAACATGAGAGAGACTGTCATATACATTTTACTGTTCTGCTGAACTTGGTTTGGAATACAGTATTCCATTCATCCCCTTCTTTGACAAGTACCACGTGATAGGCTCTAAATAGGTTTAGTTTTGTATCGATTTTGGCGTCCTTTAAGTGTACCAGAAGACGTGGGCTGAGAGGCAGCGGATAAAGTTTTTTGTTTGACACTTTATTATTCAGGGCCTGATTGCCAATGAAAGTTTAAAGAGTTCCTTCTTTTTGGGCACCAAGAAATCAGCAATGCCACGAGTGATCATGACAGTTTTATGAAGCTTTTTGCAAGGTTACCTATTCGGACAGCTATGTTGGTTTTGTTTTTCTGGGTTGTCAAGTAGTATATTCTACTGCAGGGTATGGTAACATTGGGGATGACGTCATTTTAGCAAATGTAGGAGTCATCTGACAGCAAGGCATCGGCCTTCTCTTTCTGAAAATCTTCTTCAAAGTTCCTGTATACTTCCTTAGGCAGTTTTCCCACCATCGCAAGGAGGTCTGGATTTTCTTTCCAGGTCAACAAAAAATGTACATGAGAACTGGCTGCGCATGATCTGGGTGACAGTTATACTCCCACTGAGGGGAAGTAAACGTTTGGTTCCAACTCTCACAGACTACGTGTGGGATATGCTTGTGACGTCATGGCATACCCAAAATCCTCTTGAATTATAGAGCATCAATCAGCTCAAATTGCATCCTCTTGTGGTGGCTGTCTTGGCAGAGAAGATGGATTTCTTGTGTGCAGGTGGTCATGGGCCTTGGGGTCACTCTTGTTCCATCAACACCTCTCACTTGGACGGGTTCTATTTGGGTAGGGTTGATATTTGTAGGGATGAGCCATACAAGCTGTTTAAGTAGTTTCATGTAGCTCCACAATGTGTGCACGTGATTGCTTTCATGCTCTTTTGGCCGAAGTCGAGATACACTGAAAGGATCAGATGTGAGGTCTGAGCGGGAATCGCATCTGACAGGCCAACCTCCTTTACTGTTCGACTTGCAAACTTCCCTGTTCTGACATTGATCACCATTTTCTCCTGAGATTGACACTACCCCTTGCTGTTTCTGGCCTGCTTTTGCTTGGACTGTTGTGACAAGGCCTGCTTACAGGCCGTGTCAGGGAAGGGAGGGAGGAAGTCCACCCCAAACATTCCGTAGTGCCCACACAAGTGTGTACAGACCCCCTCCCATCCCCACCTTACCTATGATGATGGCGAACACTGATCGGGGAAAGCTGCAGCGGGAGGCAGCAAAGGGAAGCCACCACGCAGCAGCAGTTTGCACTTCTCGCAGCACACAGCTGGCAGCCTAACATCGGCCACGCAATAAAGCGGTGTAGCAAAGTCTACAGAAATCTACACACCATTCAGGAAAAAAGGCCTTATTAATGAGGCTCCCACCAGCTCACCAGAGATATTAAGATTGTAAAAGTCCATTAGAGGGCCTTATGGAACAGGGACTCTAGTTCCTCCGAAAGTCTTCCACTTTCCTTGTCGGAGATGCTTCCAGAAAAGGGGGCGGGTCTTGCATGCCCTTTTTGAGGCCTCCCTAAACACTCCCCTGCCTCTTCCACTTGAGCCAAGGAAGTGATTGGACAGGGTGAGTGGCCAATCCTAGGACAGTGTGGGGTATTTAAGGATGTGTGTGAGAGTGTTTAGGTGTGGGTGTGTTGGGTGAGGACAGGAGATGGAGTAGGACGTCCAAGAGACCAGAGGAGGTGAGAGCGACTCTACTACAGAGGCTATTGTTAAGGAGGAGGTCTGTGGAGTGTCTGTGTGAGAGAGAGGAGAGTGTATTAGAGGTAGAATAGGAGTAGTGGCAGAGTGGGATAGTAGTAAGAGAGCAGAGATATCAGTAGTAGTTGTTGGGAGTAAAGGTACTAGGTGGCAGGAGTAGTGAGGGAAGAATAAAAGTGTTAGAGTGGTAGTCTGTAGTACAGGGGTGAGCAGGGCACCATATACCCAGGTTCTGTAACAGTGAGAGCGGGCAGTGTGTAGGGCACCATATCCCTGAGTGTCTTGAAGCAGAAAAGGTAGTAGAGAGGTAATGGTAGTAGGGAAATAGGAACAGTAGTAGAGCAGGAATAATGATAGTGAGTGGGCGAGTTGGAGGAGCTATTGGCATTAAGTGAGATACAAATTATAAGGATGGGAATAGCAAGAGGTGGGGAAGTAGAGTGAGAGGAAGGAGACAAAAGGAACCAAGATAGAGGTATAGCTGGAAGTACATGCGGCAGTAAAGAATAGGAGTGGGAATGGAAGTGAGATCAAAGGGTGGAGGTGTAAAAGAAGAGTGGGAGATTGGAGGGAGAGTAACGTGGTGGGAGGAGAATAGAATAAGGGATCAGTACAGGAAAGGGTTAAATGTGGGAGATTGTGAAATGAGTGTATGTGACGCTGGGTGAAATAAGACACCATCCTCTATTCGCCGAGAGATTAACCAATGATAGGAGAGGGAAAGTTAGACGTTCCCTAGGGAGACAGGTATTCAGCGTCTTAGGGAAAGCACCTATAGTCGTAGTTAGAAGAACAGATAGGTGTTACCGATCTGTAGTGATTAACAGCCCGCTAGGCTCATCTGGGGCTGAGAGGTGGGTTTGAAGGCCAGAGGAAAGGGACAGCCCTAGCTCAAATCCTCCCCACCCAGTCCCTTAGACCACAAAGAATCAAGAACAGAAGCAGCCATTCTGACAATTAAGCTTTCAAATAAAAGCCTTTGGGGTTTTCATAAGAGTCAGCGTGCTTCTTTGTGACAAAAGACCCTATCACACTGTGCATTCATGTAGGAAATGGTCTGCTGTTTTTTGCAGTACAGAGAGTATTGTTCCTGGCATCTTCGCTCCTCTACTTTCCTTAGTTAGGGGTCCACTCAATAACCCAATATGCAGTGGTTCAGAGGAGGATTAATCACTCAGAGTGGTTGTTTGCCCTGCTTTATCATAGGTAAATTGGCCTTTTTTCTACCAAGTCTTTATCTTTCTTTCTTTCTGAACAGTGGATGCCAAGATGTACAACAAAGGGTACACACTCAGCACACACAGTTGGAGGGTAAATCATCTGAATCAAAACAGGTTTAAGAACTTGTTTCATAGCCTGTGATAAAATAGTGGCATGTGTTTGTTTTCAGGTCAGTTGGTCTCTACCAAAAGAACATAGGTTAGCAAGCCCTGTGATCTCTGATGCTAAGTCAGTAGTTCATTGTTGAGGGCCTGGGCATGGTCCTTTCATGCAGATAATTTCGCAATTTCCTCCTGGAACCCCTTAAAGTCCTACAGAACAGGGCCACCCTTTTATACTAGGTGAATCGACTGATTGGGTCCATGATTCCCTAAATAGGATGGGATAAAGCCTACTTTGGTACTGGTCTTCAGGAATGCAGTTGGGCGACACAGGAAGTGTAGTTTAAATTGGTGCATAGATGAAGCATAGTTCAATGGTAGCCCTAGGAAACATTCTAGCAGGGTTAATGGGACAGTATTTATGGTAATTACTTGAATGGGATCAACAGCGAGCATGCTGATGTTAAATGAAGGTCTCCCCCTTTTGAATTTAGGGGTGTAAATTATGCCCCACGTGATGGGAGGGAGGTCTGCTGGGCATGTAACTCACCTACCAGGGTGGTTATGTGATGTTATATTATGTTGATTTATAGCGCGCACCGATACCAAGGGCAGTCTCCAGACACTCATATGGCTCTTCAAGAAAGAGAACAGGATTGGTTAGTGAGGGTAGAGTGATAGGATAGGTCCAGAACCAGGAGAAACTGGCATCTGTATGTGTTGTCTTGCAGATGGTTGGTTGCGTGCACTGGCTTGTATCCGTACAGGTATGGTCCAATGCCTGGGTTGTTTCAATGTGACTGTTATGTTGGACTGTGTCTGTGTGTTTTAAGTGCAGATTGGCTGGTATTTAGTTTGTGTGCACTGACTTGTATCTGTATGGATAAGGTCCAGTGTTCGGATTTGTTTGTTATAAGTGTGTGTTACTTGTGTTGGGTGTTTGTTAGTGTATAGGTTGCATAGCCCAATGGCCGGGTACAGTGTTTGGTGGTGTGTTGGGGTAAGCAGGAGCCAGGTGATTAGCACATTGGCTACTCTCTGAGTTCTTCTATGTGGTTAATCTACACATTTATATATAGTGATATGCATAGTTAATTTCACAATCTAACTAAGTGTGACACATGGCTAATCTGCAACAAATGTAACTAAAAGTGCTACATGGCTGTTCTTCACAGTTATATCTAAAATGTGCTGCATGGCTAAGCTTCACAATGTAAGTATGACTCGTGGCTAATCTTCAACAAATGTATCTAAAAGTCCTGCATGGCTGTTCTTCACAGTTCTATCTAAAATCTGTTGCATGAGTAAACTTCACAATTTAAGTGTGACACATGGCTAATCTTCACAAATCTATTTTAGTGTGACACATTGGCTAAACCTCATAAATGTATATAAAATGCTGCATGGCTTATATTATGTTATGTTATGCTAAAGGACATGTATATTGCTGTGTTCAGTACAGAATCAGAGAGGTGTACGCAGAGGGATAAGTTCTTCTTATTCATAGGGTTGGTTCATGCATTATTATCGAGATGGGATGCATAATGACATCCATGACTCCATCTAGATGTGACGCAAGCCAATATTCACAATTTCATCTAGATGTGATATTGACCAATCTGCACTGTTCCCTCTAGATGTGATGCATGCTAATATTCACCACTCTGTCCAGATGTGACGCAAGCTAATCTTCACAATTATGTCTAGATATTATACAGGCTGATCTTCACAGGTCTGTCTAGATGTGACACAAGCTAATCTTAACAATTCTGTCTGGATATGATGCAGGCTCATCTTGACAGGTCTGTGTAGTTGGGATGCAGGCTAATATTCACATTTATGTCTAGATGTGACACAAGCTAATATTCACACTTCTGTCTAGATGTGACACCAGCTAATATTCATATTTCAGTCTAGATCTGACCCAAGCCAATATTCACACTTCTCTCTAGGGGTGACACGGCTAATATTTACATTTCATTCTAAGTGTGATGCAAGCTAATATTCATATTTCTGTCCAGATATGACACAGGCTGATCTTTACATTTCTGTCTAGGTGTGATGCAAGCTAATATTCACATGTCTGTCTAGGTGTGTTACAAGTTTATATTCACATTTCTGTCTAGATTTGGCACAGGCGAATATTCACATTTCTCTCTAGATGTGACACAAGCTAAGATTCATATTTCCGCCTAGGTGTGACACAAGCTAATATTCACATTTCTGTCTAGGTTTGAAGCAAGTTAATATTCACATTTCTGTCTAGATGTGGCACAAGCTAATAATCACATTTCTGTCTAGACTAACTCACACAGAGTACAATTCATCTAGATGTGAGATATTGATAACTAACAGTTCTCCTAGATGTGATACATGGCTAGACAACACAGTTCACCTAGATGTGGGGTGCTGTCTCTGTGGGTCTATATGGGAGAGCATTTGCTATATGGAAATGGGTACATGCAGGCTGCAAGCTATCGGGTGGTGGGGAAGATAGGATATGAGAGAGGTGGGTCAGTTTAGTGGGTACACTGGTTGCTGTACCCCTGTCCACACCACACTTAATTTGTCTGTCGCTGCTGGGTAATGGCTGCAGGCCTCCTGCATCTCCAGCAGACACTGTCAGACACCATCTGAAGCTGCTTCTGTAGGAGCTGTCCTTTGACTTGGGGCCCTTTGTCACAGGGGGGTGCTACGGGCAGTGGGGCTGCCCTGGGAGGAAAAGTAAAGTAGGGCCTTTTGCCCAATAAAAGTGGACAGCAGGAATCCTCAGTCTGGCCTCTGAGAAAGGCTGAGAGTGTGGATACCAGGAATCCTCAGTCCTGCCTGTAAATAAAGTAGGGCCTATTGCCCAATAAAAGTGGACAGCAGGAATCCTCAGTCTGGCCTCTGAGAAAGGCTGAGAGTGTGGATACCAGGAATCCTCAGTCCTGCCTGTAGGTATGGCTTAAAGAGTGGACATCAGGAATCTTCGGTCCTGCCTGTAAGAATAGTTGAGAGAGTAGACACCAGGAATCCTGAGTCCTGCATCTGAGAATGGCCAAGAGAGTGGACACCAAAAATCCTTAGTCCTGTCTCTGTGATGGCTGAGAGAGTGGATACCAGAAGTCCCCCATCCTGCATCTAAGAATAGCTGGGAGAGTGCACACCAGGCGTACTCAGTCCTGAATATAAGAATGCCTCAGAGAGTGGACACCAAGAGTCCTCAGTCCTGCTTCTAAGAATGGCCGAGAGAGTGGACACCAGGAATATTCAGTCCTGCCTGTAGGAATGCCTGAGAAGGTGGACACCAGGAATCCTCAACCCTGATTATGTGATGGCTGAGAGAGTGGATACCAGCAGTCCTCAATCCTGCCTCTAAGAATAGCTGTGAGCGTGCACACCAGGAGTACTCATTCCTGCCTATAAAAATGCCTCAGAGAGTGGACACCAAGAGTCGTCAGTCCTGCTTCTAAGAATGGGTGAGAGAGTGGACACCAGGAATCCTTAGACCTGCCTCTAAGAATAGCTGTTAGAGTGGATACTAGGAATCCTTTGTCCTGCTTCTGAGAATGGCAGAAAGTGGACAACCAGAATCCTTAGTCTTGCCTCTAAGAATGGCGATGAAAGTGGACACCAGGAGTCTTCAATCCTCCCTATAAGAATAGCTGTGACAATGGACACCAAGAATATCTAGTTGTGCCTCTGAAAATGGCCAAGTGAGTAAACACCAAGAATCCTTGGTCCTGCCTGTGAGAATGGCTGAAATAGTGGATGCCAGAAATCATCAGTCCTGCCTCTGAGAATGGCTGATGATGTGGAAACTAGGAATCCTCAGTCCTGCCTATAAGAATAGCTGAGAGAATTGACACCAGGAATCATCAGCCCTGCCTATGAGATAGGGGTGTCACGGTATTGGTTTATGGCGGTATGATAACCTTCTTACCAAATGACAGTTTATCATGGTTATCGTGGTATAGAAGGTGGAGTTAACTAATCTTAACAAATATTTTCTTAAAGGTCATAAATTGTCAGCATTTTGAAACTTGTCTCTGCACATTTTTAGCTGATCCTCCAGCAATCTAAGGCGGCTGCAAATTTGGTCTTTCATGGCGCTCACTCGTTGATAGCCTTGAATGAAAGAGTGACCAGTGGAAGTGTTAAAATGCACATTTTGAGCAATGACCTTGCTGATCAGTCACATGTCATCGTTTTGTAAATCGGCCTCGACCTGCATTATTTTGGAACCACATGGCATGGGCATCATGACCCCTCACTGTGATCAGTCATAACATTTTGTTTTGATAACGCTTTATCCCATTAAAGGGAGAAAAGTCACTCATGTGAGGTCTGAAAGCCCATGTCGTTATGTTTCTTCTGTAAAAATGTCATAGCCAACACACACTCACTGAAAGGTTGCATATTGATCAAATCACTATAGCTCGTTTACCATCTGCCTGGTGTTTTATAAAGGTCTGATGTTGGAGTCAGCACTGACCATGTAATCCTAACAGGACAGCGTTCGGTGGGCGCAGCTAATTTCTTTCTTGATTCTTGCAATACATGTTCATTTTCCTTCTTAAAGATAGTGGCACAAACACTTTTAGAAAATGACAAAATTAAAATACATATCGACACAAATACTGCCTAGACCACCACATCACCACAGCTCCATCCTTACCATTTTCCCCAGGTCTGAGCGCATTAGGACCCCTGTCATCTGAGTTGAGACGGAGGAATGCTTTTTATGGTTGGTATCACAAATCGAGGATAGACCTGAGAAATATCTCACCCCATTGTTCTGGATACTTCATATTGAATATAGAATTTTTCCTGCCTGATTGAGTCCAGTTCCATATGCAGAAGGCAGGTGAAGGATTGAGTGAAGCAACAACTCTAGTGCCAATGTGTAAATCTACATGGAGGACAGTGGGGTGCAGTTTATATACTCGCACAAAGCACTTATAGGACCAGTGTTCATACAGTCTACAGAGCTTACATTTATTGTGGACATGCATCAGAAGGGCATCCAGTTCATTCCCCCCTTTGAATTCTGGGATGTGTAGTTCCCCATCTTTGAAATTGGTGGGAAAACTACTAATCGGCTGATCTTTAACCCGACTCCACTGATCACAGAGAAAGAGCAGTCACAGCATCAAAGCTGAATTTACTAATGTGGCCTCACTTTCCCTATGCTCTTGTCTGCCAAACGCCACATCCCACAGTGCAAGATCCAGATTGTTCAGCACTTGCTTACTGCAACCTTTCCAAATCAGATTGAAAAGCTCACTTAATAGCTGCAGGGCCTAAAATGGTATACCGGCATAAAAAAGTGACGGTCATTATAGTTTAATTAAGCTGTTCACGGTATCTATAACAGTATACCGTTATACTGTTACACCCCTACTCTGAGAATGGCTGAGTGAGTGGACACTAGGAATCCTCAGTCCCACCTCTGCAAATGGCTGAGAAAGTGGGCACCAGGACTGCCCAGTCCTGCCTTTAACAATAGCTGTCAGAGTGAACACCAGGATCTCGGAGTCCAGCCTGTAATAATGCCTAAATAAACACCAGGAGTCCTCAGTCCTGCCTCTAAGAATGGCTTAGAGAGTGTACACCACAAACATTCGTTCCTGCCTGTAAGAATGCCTGAGAAAGTGGACACCAGGATTCCCCAGTCCGGAGTGTAAGAATGGCAGAGAGATCGGACATCAGGAATCCTAAATACTGCCTGTAAGAATGGCTGAGAGAGTAGTCACCTGGTATCCTCAGTCTGGCCTCTGAGAATGGCAGCGATAGAGTGGACACCAGGAATATTCAGTCCTGCCTCTAAAAATAGATTTGAGAGTGGACACCAGGAGTCCCCAGTCCTGCCTGTAAGAATCCTCAGTCTGGCTGAGAGAGTGGACACTACAAGTTCTGCCTCTAAAAATAGCTTTGAGAGTGGAAACCAGGAGTCCCCAGTAAGAATGGCCAAGAGAATGGACACTAGAAATTCCAAGTCTTGCATACAAGAATCCCAGATAAAGTGGATACCAGGAATCCTTAATCCTTTCTCTAAGAATGGCGGAGAAAATAGAAACCAGAAATGAACAGTCCTACCTCTGAGAATGGTTGAGAGAATGGACAACAGAAATCCTCGGTCTCGTATCTGAAAATAGCTGAAAGTGGACACCAGAAGTCCTCAGTCTTACCCCTGACAATGGTAGAGAAAGTGTACCCCAGGAATACTTAGACCTGCTTCTGAGAATGGCCAAGATAATGGACACCAGGAATTCTTAGTCCTGCTTGTAAGAAAGGCTGAGAAAGTGGACACCAGATATCCTTGGTCCTGCCTCTGAGAATGGCTGAGAAAGTGGACACTAGGAATACTCTGTCTAGCCTCTGAGAATGGCTGAGAGAGTGGACACCAGGAATCTTCAGTCCTGCCTCTGAGAATAGCTGTGAGAGTGGACACCAGGAATCCTTAGTCCTGCTTCTAAGAAGTGCTGAGAAAGTGGACACCAAGAATCCTCAGTCCTGCCTCTAGGATTAGCTGTGCGAGTGGACACCAGAAATCCTCAGTCCTGCCTCTAAGAATAGCTTGAGAGGTGACACCAGGAGTCATCAGTGCTGTCTGTAAGAATGCCTCAGAGAGTGGACACCAGGAGTCATCAGTCATGTTTCTAAGAATGGCTGAGGGAGCTGACACCAGGGATATCCAGTCCTGTCTGTAAGTATGCCTGAGAAAGTGGACACCAGGATTCCCCAGTCCCGTGTTTTAGAATGGCTGAGAAAGTGGACACCAGGAATCTGCAGTCCTTCATATAAGAATGACATAGAGACTGGACACCAGGAATCCTTAGTCCTTCTTCTGAGAATGGCCAAGAGAGTGGACACAAGGCATTCTTAATCCTGCCTGAAAAAATGCCTGAGAAAGTGGACACCAGGAATTATTAGTCCTACCTCTAAGAATGGCTGTGAAAGTGGACACCAGGAATTCTCAGTCTGGCCTCTGAGAATGGCTGAGAGTGGACACCAGGAATCATCAGTATTGCCTTTAATAATGCCTAAGAGAGTGGACACCCGCATAGTCCTGCCTCTAATAATGGCTGTGAAAGTTGACACCAGGAAAACAAAATTCTGCCTGTAAAAATGTGTGACAAAGTGGACACCAGGATTCTCCAGTCATGTCTGTAAGAATGGCTGAGAAAGTGGACACCATGAATCTCGAGGCCTGCATGTAAAAATGGCTGAGAGAGTTGTGATGAATCCAATGGAACCATCACAGATTTCCCGGCGGTGACCTCCTCCAATGTGGCCAGCAGATGGCAGCCGCTACCTGATCCTAACACTTGGGGCGGTTTCGTGAGGGAGGATCACAAGGTAGAAGACGACTACTAGGGAGATGTGATGACTTCATTGGAGGAGTCGCAGTGTTGCCCCCTCCCCATGAGGTAGACCCTCTGATACCAGAGTTTTTAATGGCTTAACGTCCTATCGTCATTCTAGTCAGGTCCCACCTTTCACCCAAACACTCACAACTCACACATAACACCTTTTGTGCCTTTTTGTGAAAACCATGAGGGAAACCATCTAGGAGTTAAAAGTCCAAGAAAGTTATGGACTTCAACTCCCATAACCACTCATGTACTGAGATGAAGAAGAGGACAAGGGAGTTTGAGTTCCTGTCACTCTTCACAAAGTGTAACATGCAGACTAGTTGTTTTTCCAAACATGCAATGAGTGGGACATTTAAAAATGGTAACCGCACTATGGATAAGAAAGGTCCAGCAGGCAGTGCAGCAGAAGAGGATGTTGCCATTCACACCGCGGCTCCTGAACGCGAAGCACACCAGTGTATCCGGCAGAGCCTGAGAGGCCATGGGAACAGGAGGAGGAGTGCTGCATGCAAACAAGTAGGGCCATGGGGATGCCAGGAGCAGAGCAGGAGCTCCTGGAAGTTTGGTCGCCAGGCTAACAACTTCAGGAGCAGAGCAGGAGCTCCTGGAGGCTTGGTCGCTCAGGCTACCAACTTGTCTTGTTCAGCATGGACCCATATGCCCCACAGAAAACCAAGACCCTCACACTATTAACTTACCCGTACCTCCTGGCTCTCCTTGGTACCCTCTCTTGCTTCTGCAATTTTCCCTACCTGCTAAAATGTAGCTACCATTCAACCCCTCCTCAAAGAAAACCCTCTGATTACCCCAATAATTCTACCAACTATTAGCCCAGAATGTGCAGTTTTTACTTCATTATCATCAGCCTGTAGATCTAGAAGACTCTGTGATCCCCACCAATCTGGAGTTGTGGTGGGGACACTACATGGGAACAGCTCTCACATCTCCATCATTCTCACAACTGCTCAACACTCCAAAATCTCCTTGATTCAAAGCCTTCTTGCTCTCTGTTGACTTTGACACTGCCCGTCACCCCTCCCTCTAACACACCCTCTCTGACACAGCATCCACGCCTCCCAACTATTTGGATCGGTCCATCTCATGCAACATTAGAGCATCCGCCCCCCAATTCCTCTTGCAGTGGGTGTGCCTGTGGAATCTGTTTTTAGCCCAAACCTCTTCACACTATGCACGACCCCCCCTCAGCAAACCCATCTCGTTTTATCACTTCTCCTACCAACTAGTCACCAACAACACCCACGCCTTCTTCCCCTTCTCATACTTTACTCCTGAAATATCCATCCAAATGTCTAACTGCCATTCATCGCTGGATGGCAGTCCGGTGCCTAATGCTCAACTCATCTCAGACCGAAGTAATTTTTCACAGCTCCCTAAAGCTCCCAAAAGCTCCCAAGAGTATCCTTCATCTCACCCTCCTCAACCCACCCACCAGCACTCACAACCTAGTGTTTCTCTTTGAGAGTGACCTACATCTTAAATGGATTGGCACTACTTCTACAACTGCCCAGATCAATCTACAAAACAAGCACAAAATGTATCCCCACCTCAACTACCACTCTAATAAAACCATGATTCCCTCTCTTCTTCTCAGACAATTCACCACTGTTCTAGCCTTCTTCTAGGCATTCTTAGCCACTATGTTGCCTCACAAATGAATCTAAACTTTCTGACTCATACTATTACAACTTTGCATATCCCCCTACCATTGGTACCCACTGCCTTGATGCAAATAGCTATGCTTGCAACTTTGATTCCTTTCAGATTCCTCAATCTTTTATGTGAATCAATTAATGGACTGCCGCCACCCCTTCGTACTCAGTTTCTGTTTTCTCCCACCCTCGCACCATTTGTTTACATACTCTGCTAAGTCTATTTGTCCTCTTGTCCGCATTTGAGGCCTCAAGCTTCCACACCTTCTATCGCCTTGCCATTGGAACTCCCTCCCCCAATAATTAGGACATAGTCACTGTGAGGACATTCAAGGCCTCTCTCCAAACATAGCCCCACTCAAGACAAGGGTCAACTGAGACCTCGAGTAGAGATGTCAAGGTCGAGAATTGCTTTGGCTGCAGGTTCTAAATCCCTCGGACAATGTGACCAATGCCATCCTCCGTTTGACTGTAAATACCAACCCTTCACAACCATATTTCTTTTGCTTTTTCATAATGTTGTGGATAAGAATTGCTATCAAGTACCCGAAATAAGGCAGTACCAGTGGTATCACTCAATGCTGAAAAGGCATTTGACGAAATACAGTGAAGAATCCTCTTCAAGAGACCAGATGAAAGGGTTTTTTGCCAAGAGTTCATGAAACGAATGAAAGTGCTATACAATGGCCCAATTGCCTTGATCGATATGAACGGCCTATGCTCCCGGATTATTACCTTGACCCGGAAAAGAAGGAAAGGATGCTTTCTCTCACCAATACTTTTTGTGCAGGCACTAGAAGCGCTGACAATATGGATTAGAGATGAAGAGCAGATCCAAAGCCTTACATATGACAGGATTGAGCACAAACTATGTTTTAGGACCTGTTACTATTACTTCAGAATTTAGAATCTTCAATGCCAGTTCTGATGGAGATGATCAACCACTTAGGTCAGGGCCATCTTAAGCACTTTTGGGGCCCTGGGCACAGACATCTTTGGGGCCCCCTCCACCAAACCAAAGGAATTAAGGAATCAAGAATACTGATTGAGCCCCCCACAGCCCACCCGTCGCGCTCACAACCTATAGGATGATATGCTGTCTCGCAGCATAATAAACATGTTTACTCCCTTTAAGTCCCCTTGCCTCTTCATTCTTGCTCTAATCAGAATGAGAAAAACGTAGCATTTGAAGACCAACATTAGCAGTCTACAAAGGGGTTATTTGTTCTAGTAGATACAGGATACTTTTTATCAATAACATCCAGGAAGGTAGATGTAGTATTAATGCAGGGCCATATGTAAAAGGAACATGTAACCCATAATAGACAGAACTCACATTAGCTGCCTCACAAAATGTAAAAGTGCTCATGCATGGATAGAGACCAGCAATTGGAAGGACGGAGACCGCTACACATACTGTAGTATGGATATTGGAGGCAGATTACAAGCTACCAGGAAGGTGTCTCTATACAGACAGACTGAGATTAGAAATGGGATATGGTTTTCAAATAGTGTTGCCATTAGATATCAAAGGAACAAATGCCTGTGGTGTGCAATATAAATAGGCTCACTATTAACACAGCAAAACCATGAATAAGGCTTTTATGAAGATCATACCACGAGAAGGAAATCACTCGGAAGGGCTGACAATTTTGAAAGGTTTAGGGACTGGCAATATTGAGAGGTTAGGCAATACAAGATTAAATTAGATGCCCAGGATCACACATTGGTTAAGGGGTGAAAGGGTGAAGCTGGGATTTGTGCCAACTCTGCAATTTCTGCATTTGAACACTTTCTTTTCCACTTCTTACCATGAACTAAAACAATCTGATTTTATTAAAAAACAGACTTGGAAAGTAAACAAATCACATGACCAAACATGACTATTTTTAAACAAAATATTATAGAATGGTGTTATGCTTAATGGGAATGACTATAGCTTGGTTCTCTCCATCATCAAGGGAAGTATATAAGAAATAGCACTCCAATCGATGTGATTTAACACATTTCATCTGGGTTTGTTTTTTGTATTTTAAAGCTTTAAATACTTCCAAAACAATGACTTTTACCAAAAAGCAAACCGTTTTTTTGTATCAAACAAGCAGACCTTAAAACATGCTTGCCTGAGGCCTGCAACATATGGTCCACTCTCTTCTGTCTAACAACCTTTCCACCCAAATAGCCTACATAAGAAGAAAGATCACGTAATGGGCTAAACGATACCAGCAGCACACAAGAAGGCAAACCTCACAGATGGCAGCACAGTAATGTAAAATATATTAGATCATTTGACCAGTATCACTGTATTGTCTGGTGGTAAATCCAGGATACAAACATGAACGCTGTCGTTCCATGGTTTGAATTTGGATGCTTATTCACCTCTTCGACTAACAGTTTATCCCATCATTGGAAGCGATTGCCTAGGTTTTACAAAACCCCATCTGAACAAACCAATTTCTAGACCTTCACCATAAAGATGATAGGCTAGTTTTTATAGCAACCCCTAGCTGGTACAGGTACATTGCTGATAATAGCTGATGTTGTTCTGCAAAACTAAGTACATATGCAGGCAGGTTTATAAACTTCAGACATAGGAAAGGCTCAGCCTTGCTGGAATGTGATATTCTAATTTTGCATATGAACACATTTCTTTCCAATTGGTTCACACACTGAGCTAACTTCTGAACCATTGTGGCACTCAATTTATCACCATTGCCTATTGCACATGATCAACATAATTCCCACAGGAAGGAAAGAATGCTACAGAGTTGTGCCATAAGGAACACAAAAACTATGTATGCCACTGTGAACACAGAAAGCAGTACATGATGTATTCCTCAAGTCAGAATGCACTTGCCAAAATAGAAAGGCAAGGGTTTAGAGCCTCAGCAGCACCCCATAGCATATCATGATGTGTGCTATTTAAGACTGGTGAACAATGGAATCTTACTTCTTCAGATCAGCTAGGCTTGTGGGGCCCCCTCCAAGGTGGGAGGCCTGGGCAAGTGCCCCTTTTGCCCTCCCATAAAAACGTCCCTGAATTAGGTAAAGTGTCAGGATACAATATTCATTGGTTGAAGACTGCTACCTTGCCAGAATCAAAATCACTACCAGGAGGATGATAATTTGGGCTTCAATCGGTACCTTGTTAAGATATAATATCTAGGTATTTGGCTCACAGGTGCCCGAGATAAAATGATGAGGATAAACAAAGACTTTGTAATATCATGATTGAAGACAGATTTGGTGAAATGGTCTTCCATAAATGTTTCCTTTGAGGGAAGGTGAATGCACAAAAAATTGCTTACAATGGTACCACTATCTCTTGATAAAAGGATGAGGATGTACCTGGAATTGAATAGGGCTATACTGATCTTCTTGTGGGAGGCGAAACCGCAAAGCTTGACTCTTAAAAAGTTACATCAACCATCCCACAAGGATGGCTGAAGTGTGTCACAATATTGCAATATATCTTCTGGCTTTTTCAGCATGAAATGTTGTGGCGTTTTTGAAAGAGGAACCAGACACATGGACAAGGGCTGAGGAAAATTTGAGGAGACCATTGTAATCACATGCCTTGTTGACATTAGTAACAGGAAAGAAACATGAGCAGAAAAGTCAGACGGAATGTATGAGGAAATGTTGGAAAGAGCTGTCTCAGTTATAAGGACAAGACCCGTATATTAATAGAAAGCCATCCATTTGGCTCAACCTGAAATTCACTCAGGATAGGAAACTGCTCTACTGGCCAGCATTGCATTTGTCTCAGATACTTTGGTTTGATGACTTGATGTTGGAGGGAAAATGAGTCCCCTTTGGCATACTACAGAAGAATATAGGGATGGATGTTCTTATGAACGGTGTAGCACATTGAAAATTGTAATTATGAGGTCAGCCAGTTGCTTAAAATCCCTGAAATCTGCCGAAGGATTTAGGCAACCTCCTATTACAATTAGGATGTCAACATCATATGGCTTTAGCGGTCTACTCGCTCCTTCAAAGCATGAAATCAGGCAATCCTACACTTTTTGCTCAACAGTCTGAAGAGTTAGGCCATGAAACCCTGAGGGAAAGTAGGAGTAATGTTTTGCAAACATCAAGCTGATGTTGCTAAACTGGGGAGACAGAGCCAAGCAGATTAAGCTTCACAATCGGGTATATTGGTGACCTGCAAGGATGGCGGGGAGGGGTATGTGCACCTTGTAAAGACTGGGGGTGGTATCTGTACTCCTGCACTCTATATGGCAGAGTAGAAGCACAGAGCACCCAGCCAAGATTCTCTATATGGTAGTATGGATGAGCAATCGAGGCTTATGCTCTCGGGCGGAGATGCAGTCTGGTTCTTAAGTACAGTGTAGTCGCCAGGACCCCCACAAAGGTATGTCCACATACTATTGTATGTGCTATAAATAAGGTTCAGGATATATACATCAATCAATAACACACTTTGTACTCTGTCAATTCTAATATGGCAAATATATACACTGTCATGTGGTACTACACTTGGCTATTGACTCCTTTAAAATGCATCAACTGCTGACAGTTCTAATGGCATACAGATCAAACAGTAATGTGTATCAGCATAAGACATAGGAAGGAAGACAAGTTAGTTTAAACAATGGCAGAATATTTTGTCCAGCTACCAAGACACAGTTCTGTGTGAGGATCCCCCCACCTGGGCAACCTGTAATAAAGTGTATTAACAAGCCCAGTCCATTAATGTTAAAATAGTCTTGTTTCCTGGTCAAAAATGTTCCACTACCCCAATGTACCTGAGTTTAGCAGAGTTTCTTCTATGGTTCGTCGACGGACCCCTCGAGGGTGGACTCCCTTTAAAGCAGGAGCCACAGGGCATTGAGAATCCTAAAAGAAATGTGAACCTCAGCATTGAGAGTCCTCAAAGAAAAGAGTTTGGTGCCGCAAAGAAGACTCGATGAAGAACGTAGGCCCGGCAGTGAGCGTCAAGTGTCAGCGTCAGATGTTTGCGTCGATGGTCAGGACTCGACCATGTCTGGACATCGGAACATCAGTTGTTGGCATCTATGTGGACTTCGGGTGGTGGGAAACCCTCCGGCAGATTCTCCTTGGTCGTTGACGACCTCGACTTTCTCTGGCAGGACAAAGCGGCCGATGATCATGGCAAGGGAGCCCTTCTTTCAATGTTCTTAGGCAAAGGTGGAGTGTTGAGGTTCCAGTCGTCGAGCAGCAAGGCGTCAAGCTGTCCCCGCTTTTGGGCAACACATGACTCGACTGGCTTCCAGCAACTAGGTAAATCACCTGAACCCCGCTCAACGACAAAGGACTTTGATGGCCTCGATGTCCGGGTGCTTTACTTCGAGATTCCTCGGCGGACCCAGTCTCCAGTCGACAGCCTTTCAGGACTGGCTACCAGGCTGCCTTGGCGAAAATCAGCTGCTGCACGATGTTCCCTCATAGCTCAGGGAGAGGCCTCCTAGCCAGGTCCTCTCTTGGATCAGTCCTCGAAAGACACTACAGCTTTCGGATTTCGTGGAAGAAAAGCAGCAGCAATTCTTCTTCTTCCAACTGGGCTTCAAGGATAAGCAGCTTCATGTTTCAGCTTCAGCTTCTGAACAAATTAGTAAGTGAGAGGTCCCCATATATACACATCTGTCCCTCATTCACACTGCTGAGCCATGCTCAGTCAGCCAATCAGTCAGAAGGGCATTCATGCAGGCAGGCAGCCAATCAGGTTCACAGTGCATTTAGGATGTTCACCTCTACCCAGACACCCATAACAAGGAATGTGGATTGGGGCAAGCACCCAGCCTTTCAGCACACCACAATGCATTCATCTCAGTTTCAGGCAGGACTGTCTCATTCTTTATGTCAAACACACAGATACCAGCCACCCATATCATGGAATGCACATTGGTCAAACACTCCATTCTCACAGGTCCCACCCCAAGGGTGTACCCACAACATACAGTCACTGGCAAGGCTCCAGGCAGTCTGGCCTGGGCTTCCCCACAATACCATATATGGTTCTTCCTCCCATCAGCCAATCAGGGGAAGGGACAGAGTCAGGGCTTCGCAGGACTTTGGGAAAACAAGATAACAGGTAATAGAAAAAAGAGGCCACAGGGGCCAACTTGCCTTCTACCAGGAATCCACTGATTCCTATGGCAGGGCCTGGGTATCCCAAAATGGAGGATACTCAGAGCACCTGTCAAATTCAGCATGGAGCTGCCACCAGCTCATACCCTGCTCTGTGGGACACACACAGATGCCCAAAACATACACAAGGTTTACAGGGTTGTACCTCCACCCATGGGTGCAATAAGGGTATACCAAGTGTCTCTGTTCACCACAACCAAAAAGAGGAAGAGCTGCACTGCCTGGAGTCCCACTTGGACTCCTGTGCAGAAAACAACACAGACACACATCATAAGGGAGTGTCGAACAAAGACATGGAGGCCCTGTCCCTCCAATGTATTTCCAGCATCTCACGCATTTGATGTTTTTTGGGGTTGTAAACTCAGGAAAGAGACACTGGAACACAAAATATGGGGGTGTAGTCGGGTCTGTACATTTTGGGAGGAAATTGCAGAAACAGCATACACAATGCTAAGAACAGATTTGGAATGATATGATATGATATGGCATTAATAACGCGCCAATACACAAATAATTCAAGGCACGATGAAGCAAAGGGAGGGGGAACAGAGGGAAGACAGTGACAACGATCCTACTAAGTCAGGTGTAATTCAGATCGCGCACGTGCATGGGAAGGGGGAAGAGGGAAAGTCCGGTGGTAAGGGGGAGTGGTCAGTGTATCACATGGGTTAATAGAATAAATAAACAATAAGTAAAAAATGCGGCCAGCTGGGGGCAAGTGCTGGTAGCGGTACTGTAGGGATACAGAAAAAAAGTCCCCAAGTTTGGGGATTCCCAAGAGGCAGTGCAGGTGTGCGACTGGCTGGGGAGGGGCCCTGAGCCCGAGATCTGTGGGTGGCCAGGTAACCAGTGCAGTTTCAGTTTCAGCCAGGAAATTCAGCAGGGGTGAGGAGGAGAGAAAGCAGAAGCAAAGAGAACGGTTTTCAGGTGCTACCGGAACCGGAGATGGTTCTCCTCAAGTTTTCAGGGAGACAGGGAGGCTGTTTCAGGGGAAGGCCCCAGCTGAAGAAAGAGATCTACCACCAACTCATTGCATGGAGAAGCAACTGACCCTGAGAGAGTTTGAGGCAGATGAGCAAAGAGTTTGAGAAGGAAGATATTTAGGAAGAGAGAGTTGAAGGTATTGAGGCCCCAGGCCCCAGAAGGACTTGTGGACAATGCAGATTGTTTTAAACTTAATCCTCACAGCCACTGGGAGCCAGTGCAGAGATTTCAGTCCTGGAGAGATACGATCCCTGGGCTTGAAGCCAAGTACAAGTCTTGTAGTCCTGTTCTAGATGAGTTGCAGAGGGCAGAGAGTAGAAGCAGGTAGATTTAGAAAGAGGCTGTTGCAATAGTCCAGCCTAGAGAGAACCAGAGCTATGGAGACAGTGAGCTTCTGGAGGAAGGAGAGGAAAGGAAGAATACCTGTGAGGAGGTGCAGCTGGTAGTGTGACTTCTTCGAGACGTCTGAGATGTGAGGAGAGAAGGAGATTGTGGAGTCGAAGATGACCCTGAGGTTTTTAGCCTCACAGGTAGGGGCAGGAAGAGGGCCAAAAGAGGCTGACCAGAGGGTGACAGGAAAGGAGGGAGCAGGAGTGCAGATGAGGAGAATCTCAGTCTTACTGGCATTAAGGCAGAGATCATTGGCGGCACACCACTCCTGGATGGCGGACAGTCAGAGATGAGAGAGGGATAAGAGGTTGCTGAAGTTAGCCTGAAAATGAGTGTCATCCGCATAGCACTGGAAGTTGGGGCAGAGAGCGGCAATTGGGTGGGCAAGAAGTGCCAGGTATTAGTTGAACAGCCAGGGAGAGAGGTTAGACCCCTGGGGAACGCCACAGGTGGAGATGGAGATAGAGGAGAGGAAGGACATAAGTTGAACCTAGGAGGGTCGATCATAGAGGAAAGAAGTCATCCACACCAGGGCCTGACCGTTGATACCCAGGTTATCACAGTGACGGTTGAGCAGGATGGAATGGTTGACTGTGTCAAAGGCAGAAGAGTGATCAAGTAAGATGAGGACACAGGGGGTGTTGGAATCATGGTTGGAGAGCAGGTCTTCACAGATGTTCAGGAGAGCACTTTCCATGCTTCTGGCTGCTCTGAAGCCAGACTGATGATCATGGAGACAACCAACAGACTTAGTGTGAAGATTGAGCTGAGAGATGGCCAGCTTTTCAAGGAGTTTGCCCAGGAAAGGAGTGATGGAGATAGCCGAGCAGATGTGCACCCTAAGAAGAGGGTGCACAAGGGAGTGCTTCAGGGGGCAAGGGAAGACTCCAGTGGTGAAGGAGAGGTTGCAGAACTCGACCAGAGCAGGAGCCACAGAGTCAATGTGGTCCTTGATAGTTTTGGAGGAACATGGATGAACCTGTTTTGACGAGACTTTCATAGATCAGACTCGTCTGGAAACCTCTTCTGGAGAGAAAAGGGGAAAGGCAGAGAAGGAGGGAGGAGAGGTGGCCGAAGAAGAGCCAGAGGAAGAGCAGGGAGTAGAGGGCGAAAGGGGAGAGGAGGAGAGAGAGGACAGGATGTCCTGAGTTTTAGAGATGAAATGAGAAGCCAGTGTCATGCATAGGGCCTCGGAAGGGAAAGGAGAGGTAGAGACTGCAGCAGGATTGGCCAGTTCCTTGCAGATTTTAAAAAGTTCAGCCGCAGAGAGGCGGGCTTGGATGTGAGCTCTCTTCTTGGTGAGGATAGAGAGCCGGTATTGCCTTTGGAGCAGGCGGCAGACCAGTTTGTCAGAGGATGTACCAGAAGCACACCATTTCCTTTCACCCACCCTGCACTTGCATTTGAGGGTGACGAGGTCTGAGTCGTACCAGGAGTTGCACTTGGCTTTGGGCTTCAGGCAGATCCTCATGACAGGGGCAAGAACATTGAGAGTATCAGATATAGCAGAGTGGAGCATGGAAAGGGCTGTGACAGGGTGTGAGTCAGCCAAAGGGGGAGGGGGAGATGAGAAAGTGGCGGCAAAATCCTCAACTGACACGCACTTCATGGGTCAGATGACCGAGAAGGTGGGTGGCAGTGCTGGAGTTGGCTTGGCCTGAGGGGTAGGGAGGGTGAGCTGGGAGGAAAGGAGAAAGTGATCACTCCAGAAGAGAGGAGTGGTGAAAGGGATAGAAAGGGGAAGGTCTGAGGAGATCAAAAACATCCAGAGTGTGCACTGCAGAGTGAGTCGGGCCAGAGGGGAGAATAGAGAGTGAGAGAGAGTCGCAGAGGTCGTGAATGAGTCCAGAGGAAGGACGGGAAGCATCCAGGTGGATGTTGAAGTCTCCAAGAAGGAGGAGTTGAGTGGTCAAGACCATGAGGAAAGAGGAGAGGTCCACCCACTCATAGAGGAATGATTTTGAAACATTCACTTTGGGTGGAGACCCTGCTATTGATGACTTGTAATTCCCTGAGAAATGTTGGTTGTTTACAGCAGCTATTGTTGCCAAGAAAATGATACTGACGAATTGGAACATTCTAAAACCACCATTGAGGAAGGAATGGCTGTGGGAAATACATAGAATATCTTTAATTGAGAGAGTTATATTGAGAGGACAGAGGAAAATAAATTATACAATGACATATGGTTTCCTTTCCTCCAGATTGCTTTTTAATCTTGATCTCTCAGTAGTACGACACAGGTCTTAATGCAAGGGGGAGTGGAGAGGGGCATCCTGCAGCAACACTGCTATGATACATATTCACGTGTCTGCTGCTCTGTTATGTTACACAATTATAATAAAATATACATTACAATAAGTGTTGCTGAAAATGTAAACATAAAGAAGTGCCCAGAGACATATCACCCAATCTAACCCTTCTAAGGATTGACCCTCGGGCTATTCCCCAGGGACATCATTTCACCAAAATGCCTGCGGTAGCAAAAGTGACATCACACAACCCTTGACCTCCGATGACATCACAGGATGAAGTGACATCATGGGATGTGATGCACACGACCTTTCACCCCGTGACAAAACAGGAACTGGCATCACATAGCATTGTTCCTAAGTACACTACGAAAAATACGGTTACGATATCACTGTAATGTGATATACATTTCATACAAGAAAGGATCACCATATGTATTGTTAATGTCAGTTTCTATAGGCCCATATTACCAAGAATACAAGCAGACGTCCAAGATCAAATGATAATGATGTGCTACTGCCTAGTACTCAGAACAAATGTACATACAATATCACACAACCTGTGTTGGTACTCATGTATCGACCTCAGAAGGATGAAAGGGTGAGTTGGCTTTGCTAGGATTCGAACCTGCAACCTGCAGATCACACAAACATAGCAGCATTCAACGCTCAACTTACTGAGCTATCTCACCGGTTATAATAAGATTAGCAATTATATGCCTGTATGTTCTCAAAGTCAGAAAGCAAATTACACTCTGCAGTGGATACAATTAAACTGGTAACTGAACAGCAGGCCAGTTCATCTGCAGGTCTGGTGCACATTTGGCCACATGTCAAGCTTGTGTGGGTCTACTTTTCAGGCTTTATAGGGTGGCAAAATACATACCATTGGGAGTGTTCATAACTGTGTATAAAAGAATGTGGATTAGCGCAGGGAAACCAGCGCACTCACACAGCATCTCATTCTCTGGGCCCTCGTTACCTCATACATGCAAACATCCTGAACAGCATGGCATGGAGATAGGAAAGATAGACACATTGTAACAGAGCATTTATTGTGTCACAATGGAATCAAAGGCCACTTTATTTGCTATGGTCAAACCTTTCTACACTGTACACAAGCTTTTAGGCACAAGGATTTTGTCCAGTGACCGAGGACACCTAGATGGAATGTCTTGAGATGGTCGTAACAGAGACAACGGCAGAAAAACACTGGCTATAAATGCAACCTGTGAGAAGCAAAATACATAGTCTGAATTGGATGCTTTTTCTACTCCAAATGCTTTTTGGAAGTTTTGTCAGCATTGTGAATTTGAGGTGTTTAAGAACAGACTAAATCAAAGAGGCCACTCCAGAAACAAAGAGCTACGTGGTGCAAGTCACAGCTCAGGAGCTTCTCTTTGTAAAAAAAAAAAAAAAAGAATCAAAAACAAAAACGTTGTTTTTGTATTTATTTTTTAGGGTTAGCAAAGGAGACCACATGGGTAGCAAGGGAGACCACAGGGGTCGTAATTGCGACCCCTGTCGACCCCTAAATGACGTCCCTGCTATTGCCATTCTGCCCATTGTCAAAACCCCTGGCATAATATGTAATTCTCAGCTAGATATGTTCACTCAGTTCATCTCCTTAGTGAGCAATACTAGCTACTAGATCTTAGTTTGCAAAGGAACACCCCCATATTTGGGAGAATATCATTGTGGAGTCATTTCTAGAGGAATTGTGGGTGTCATATTGGATCATGGCAAATCTATGTACATGGCTGCTACAAAGACTTAAGTCACAGATTTCAAATGTTGCAGAATAATGTGGCAACATAATGATAAACACTCCTTATGCATCCCATGTCACCACTATATTTCAGAGGCTCTACTACTGTCTTCTTATTTAGGCCAGAATATATTTCAAGATGGACACTTAAATGCAATGCAGTATATAAGGAAAAGCTCCCAAATATACTTTGAGAAGGATCAAAGTCTATACACTCAACAAGACTCTTTTGATAATTTAGTCAGTGATATATTTAGTGATCCCAAGATTTAACCTCTCTAAATCTGGCGCCTGGTGGAATAAATCTGTCTATTCAGAGGGTACAAATCTGGAAGGCACACTTTCAAGTGTTTTTAAAACTGATTCGGCAATGTAATGCCCTTGTGTTCTTAGTCCTATACAAAAAAGTTTAAAATAACAACATGACATTAGCTTGGCATAAATCTGTTTAATGGGACAAGGCATCAGGTAAAGTCGTGCCCATGATTTGTTGTGACTTGGGACACAAATCTCTGCACAGCATGAATCTGAAAGGATGGGGGCATAGACAACGAACACACTTGCATAGATGTATCCATTAACAGTGCTCATCGTTTTACACACATACCATTCGTTTTTGGCTCACTAGGGACACGATTCAAGGAAGTCTGCGCGCAGAAAGAAAAATGTGCCCCGCGTATTCATGGAAATGACAGTGCAAAGTAACCGTATTCACAAGTCACGTCGGGAACGCCCCTGACACGCAGACACACAAAGCATAAAAAGCCAGAACAGCAACCTTTGCACGCTTCTCCGGGCATGAATACACGCATCCTTCAAACAGTGCGTGGGGTCCCCTGAAAGCAGGCCTGCAACTCAGGGACCCTGCGCAGAGTCCCCTGCAACAGTATCCAGAACCCCGACAACATGCGTATAACAAATCGTAAATCTGCAATATCTCGGGAAATCAGCATATGAAACCCTGTAAAACATTCCTGCACACTGCTACCCTCCTTACGCGCTCTTCTAAGTTACATCGGAACTCTGATTAAGTACATGCACCCCAAAATCCAACTTGCAACCCCCACTTGCACGCTGCAAATCCTCTGTGCAAGTGTACTTACGCCTGCCTTCGGGTGTCGGATCATATGAAAGACTTGCGTCGCCAGTTCCCAGTCGAGAAGAGGCACGATCGAATCCATGAATAAGTCTCATGCCGCGCAATTGTGGGCATGCGAGGGACTTCCTGCAGGGTGTCCCTCGGAACGCCCTCTTTTTCACAAGTGCTTCCCCAATTTTGGTTTTCTGCCACCTTCCCAGCCCTCCGCACAAGCCATGCCTACGCTCTGCATGGAGTGTCGTGCAAGGCCCTCGACAGCTTGCACAGGCGTGCCGAGCCAGCGTGAACTCCACAGAAGTCCAGGAAAAGTACTCATTAGATTCCATGAATCGAGGAAGGCAGATTTGCGCACAGTTGTGCGCTGAAGAACCCTATTTTCTGCGCAGATAATTCCATGAACAGTAAAAGAGATGTTGCCATATCTGCAAACCCTCTGGAGCATTGGTGTCCAAGACTACACAACAAGGTAATTGCTGTCACTCTCCAAAGAAACAAAAGGGAAGTATGCTACCAGCATTTGTGATTACAGGTGGTGGTACAGGTCGTCCTTTATAGGAGGCAAACACTGGTTGGCTGAGGAGTCAGTGCAGATATGTGTTTGTGTGACCAGAACGCAGTAAAAGAGAATGCCAAGGGCAGCAATCAGGGTGTATGCCATTTCTTTTATTTCTTAGGCACAGAGAGAAACAAACTGCCATACTCTTTTTTTAAATTATTATTAAGACCCTGTTCACAGGGTCAAGCAGATCAGAGAACAAGGTGTATGCATGGGTAAATCCAAGAGGAGATTGGTGGCTGACCACACAAAAGGCTTGTCTTCCCCCCCTTCCAGCACAATATCCCATGGCTAGGGCTTCTGGTCCATGTGAGTGTTTGGTTGGTGGGGGGAAGGTAACCCGAGGAGGAGGGGTTGGCTGCCTCCCTCCATGGCTTACATGACAGGGGCTGATGGCGCGACGTTCTATAAGTTGCTTGCCCGTCTCTCAGTGTTCTTTCAGCTCCCTTACCTAACAGATGAGTATCTGAATAGCCACCACCCACCGCCCGCTGCGCCTAGCAGAGCTGTGCTCACTGGTATATAGGAATTTAGGTGTCACAGCCAGGTAGAATTGGGCCGGTACCAGATGGGTTACCTAGTTACACCAATTTCTACAGCTCTGGTGTGTAGTCTACTCGTCGTATGGGGGAGTCAGGCAGGGAACTCTGGCAAGGGTTCAACTTTGCAGGGGCTGACATGTAGTTCTTGTCAGCTTGTATTTCCAGGACGAGCAGCCAGTAGAGCCCAGGGCTCGGTTAGCCTGGGCAGAATGGGGGTGGGCATCTCTGGCACCCAGAATGTAGCCTCCTGGGCATTCCTGGAAGTGGTCAGTGCTTAATTTGTAATAAAATAAGTGCCAGCGCCCAAATAATTTCTAGCATGCCTGAGATGCTGCGGTCGGGCAGTTCCTCACCATTGATGCCACCACCCACAGCTGTTGCCCACAGTGTCGACACATTTGCGCTCAAACTACTGCTCGGGCTATCATCACTTCATCATCAATATGAGTCTGAGACAGTAAGTGCTTGGGCTCAAAAATAAGTGTCGGGCTGAGCCCTGGCACACACACGCACAAATTAAGCACTGGTGGTCACCACTTTGGTGATGGGTGAAAAAAGGCGAGCAATCAAAGAGACTTTGCCCGGAACAGTTGGCCCTCTTACCAATAAATAAGGTTGCAGCCTTGGTTAACCGAAGCCAATGCGTGTCCTCTTTTTTGCCTGAGAGTATTGTATTTCCTGTCTTCAGTTCCTGAGTGTGTTTGCTATTCATTTATATATAGGTTATTCCAAGAGGAGGGGGTGGCCGACAACAACAAGGGTTACCTTCTCTCCCTACCAGCACAATGCCCAGACACCTACATCACAGTCAAGTATTATCACCAAAAGCTGAGGTACTCACAGCACACCTAGGGACTTCAGCCTCACCTTCAACTGCCCGGGTACTCACCCTGGGCCTGTGGCTCCACCCAAATCGCCAGCTTTACTCCAGAAAGTCCAGAGAAGCAAGGTGGTCAGGCGGAGTACGGGAGGACGTGGATGTGACGACGCATGTAGGGGCTGAGCAGTAACGGGATATACAATGCTTAGTCCAGTGGATTCCCCCAGCCCTCTTCCCAGGGCAGAACAACAGGTGGATGCTCTGCCCATGAACCGAAACTAACAGTG
Organism: Ambystoma mexicanum; assembly: GCF_040938575.1. Classification (NCBI taxonomy): domain Eukaryota; kingdom Metazoa; phylum Chordata; class Amphibia; order Caudata; family Ambystomatidae; genus Ambystoma; species Ambystoma mexicanum. The sequence continues at coordinate 1,295,697,551 of NC_090935.1, read as the reverse complement.
ACTCTCAGAATTTATTTATATCGCGCTCGTACACGTGTTTCAGAGGGCGAGGATAACATATTGCGCGGATTATTGTGTTTGAACAATTTATTCAACTGCAATTCTGCAAGTCAGCCGATTCTGTACACAAATCAAATCGTTGTTCTAAACCGCACGGCAGTATGATGTCAGCATATCAGCGTGCACCTACCCTTGTCACATAGCACTTTTTTTCCATTTCTGAAATATGCAAAACAATCCCCTGCACTCACCTTGTGCTTCGCAGCTCATGACTCCGGCAACAACAATGCACCACTTTAATACAGTAATTGCCATTATGCTACAGAAGGTATCCGCTTGACGTCCGGGTCGAAGGCAAGTTCTCTTCCGGGCAGGCAGCTGCCTCTGGCGAACGCTCCACGGTTGCCACTGGGAAAGAGTACAAACGCGACCTGGTCACAGTATTTAGCACGCAAGGAGCATCGCAACTCGACCCCACTGCAAATACTACCCCACAGCATTCTGCATATTGGCCACCAGCAACCCTGAAAATTCACAGCTTGCCTCCAAATGCCTGGGGAAGCAGAGTTTGCCGACTGCAGCCAGGCCGTTGGCATGTCGCAATCACTCCTTAATCATGGCATGGCAATAAAGGGTTCGCTTGGTACCTCGGTGGTAATATTTAGAGAATGTGGAGGTTCCACGATGTGGGTTTAATATTCCGTTAGCTAACTTGCAACCTCCATTTACATTATTGATCCAATATGGTGTGAAAAAAGAAATTACCCAGGGTCTTTCAGAGATTATACAGTTAGTGGGCCGAGGCATATTTTTGGCTGTGTTTTTTCCGACCCCTTTTCGAATGTGTTTGACAACCGTGAACCACTAACATAGCCCGTGCTATGGGAAAGAAAGGGGAGTCCCCTCTGCAGTAGGCTTGCTGCAACTCCAGTCACGCACACCACCCCCAGATTCTGCACCCCCAGACGTCTTCCACAGCCTGCTCAACAGAAATGTGGCACGCAAAGAGAAACCTAGGACGCTTCACGAATTAAAGTTGTTTTGTAATGTTAGTGGGAGGGGTTAAAAGGAATAGTTTCAATACATTATTATGTCTGTTGCCGCTTTTTCAGTGTTAGCGTGATACCCCAAAATCTAGGTAACTCCAATCCTCACAGCTTATCTGCTCTCAGGCTCCACTGAGCCTCTGTTTTGTTGAATAGGCATGTCCTGCTGGTAGTTCACAGCCCCTATTGGGAGACACGGCGTGAGCCGGTCCGGAAAAGGTGGCGTTAACGTTGTTACGGGCACCTCAATTCTGGACTGGCTCACTCGTAATGAGGGAGATTTCCTTTTTAAGGGTATATGAGTGGTTGATTAAAAATATGCAGCAACTGGCAATTACACTTTCTCTAGGGCAGCTGAAAAAGTGGTGGAACGTCACAAAATGTGTTTCCATCTACACATAAACTCTGAGCAAGAGCAAATGGAAACAATCTGCACATATAGGTGATTGTGATTTTACAAAGGGACAACAACACATAAGCCTCACCAACAGCACACGAGGACTGACATCGATCCAATACTCGCACCAAAGCTCAGCACCTGGTGTATGCCGAGTTGAAGCTGCCAACAGAACACCACTCCTCTCACTATCCTACTCCTGCTTCATCTTACTAACCAATCCCACCTTCTCGTTTGCAGATCCGCCAGAGCGCCTGGGGAACAACTCCGCTGGTGTCGGTGAACGGTACAAATACCTATAACATTTAACATTTAACATTTGCATGTGTACATGGTGCCTCTTGTTTTGTTCATGGTAAAACTCTCAAAAGCAAAACCTTCTCACCACGAAAGAATAGGAAACCCTCTCAACCCAGGGTGGAAAGTCTAGCTGGGTGGAAGCCAGAGCTTGTCCTACCCCAGAGGGGGACTGTGGCAGTTGTGATGACCACCTTTCCTGTCCCCTTCTTATGTGCATGTCTATATATGTGCAGTACCAACTTGCATCTCTCCATAACTCCTGACAAAAGTGCTGGTCAAGTTCTCCCTGTTCTCAAACTCTAAGCAGCAACAATATTTGTTGATTTATTCATTTATTTAGATTTATATAGCGCACAAACAGCCCCGGGGGCATCGAGGCGCTGTTACATGTGAAGGCTTAGTTACAGAGGGCGTCAGAGACGCTGATGGAATCAATACAGGTTAGTTGCATACATACATACTACATTTTGTCAAAGAGTATATGTAGCAACTCGGTGGGTGCTGGTGAGTTTAGGTGAAGAGCAGGGTTTTAACTGCTTTGCGGAAGGCAATGTGTGAGTTTTCTTCCCTTGGTCCAGGGTGGGGGGCGTTCCAATGCTGGGCTGCAAGGTAAGGGAAGCTGGCTCTACCTGCTCTGACTCTCTTGATTCTGGGCACCGTTAGCATTTCGGAATATGCAGTTCTGGTAGGTCTGGTGGTCGTGGGTTGGTGCATTTTCTGGTGCAGTTAAAGAGGGGCAGTTTGGAAGACACATTTGTGTGTCAGTGCGAAGGCCTTGAAGAGGATGTACTCTTTAATAGGTAACCAATCTGCCTGTTTACTGGCTGCAGTGATGTGTTCCCTTATGGGGATGCGTAGTGCTGCATGTAGAGCGCTGTTTTGAAAAACCTGCAGGTTCTCAATGTTTTTAGCTGACGTGCCCAGAAATAGGGCATTGAAGTAATCAAGTCTTGACCCTGTAATGGCTCTGGTGATGATCAGGCTGTTTCCCTGGATAAAAACGGTCTGACTGTATTCAGAAGTTTAGCATGGTATGCGGCGGCCGATGCTATGGCATTGACTTGCCTAGTCATAGATAGCTTTGAGTCTAGGTATACTCAGTGCTTTAAGTGGGCTGGGGCCTGCTCGGGCTGGGCCCCGGCAGTCTGCAAAAAGTGGGGCTGAGCCGGGGCCCTGCCGGGGCCCCTCCAGTCCCACCGCAACATTGGTGGGATGCATTATCCCGTCGCGGAGATGCTCCTGCCATGAAGTCAGGCCAGCTGACAGAAGTGCCAGCCAGCCACAGCGACGCTGTGACTCGCTGCCACTTCTGTCAGTCATAGTAACTGCCTCTGGTGACCCCTCGCGCGAGAGGTCACCAGAGGCAGTTACTGTCCATTTTTTTCCCCAGGTCGCCGAGGCGTCTTTAACCCTCGGTGAACCTGGGGATTCCTCGACATTTTTTGAGGTTTATAAAAGACGGCTTGAAAAGAACACAATTCAAGCCATCTTTTATAAAGCTTTGCTGACGGACAATTTTGGCCGTAGTCAAAGCTTTATAAAAGATGGCTTGAATTGTGTACTTTCAAAGCCATATTTTATAAACCCGAAATGTTTAAAAAGATGGCCTGAAAACTAGGCAAACCGTAAGGTATGCCCACAATTAGATATACATGTTATATATCTGTGTGCGTACCTTACTATGGTTTGTGTACTTTGCAAGCCATCTTTTCTAAACATAGAAATATGTTAGATATTTCTATGTTTAGAAAAGATGGCTTGCACAGTACACAAACCATAGTATGGTACGCATACACATATATAACATGTATATATATATTTGTGTGCATACCTTATGATTTGCGTACCTTCTAGGCCACGCCCCTCCCACAAGCCACGCCCCCAAATGAGGTCCCCCCCCCTCGATTTCTTACCCCACTTAAAGCCCTGGGTATACTCCTAGTGTTTTAACTGAATCAGAGACTGGGATTATGTTATTATCAATGGAGAAATGACTGAATTGGGAGTCGACGTTCTTTAGGGTTTCAGATGACCCAATTATGAGGAGCTCAGTTTTGTTACTGTTGAGACAAAAGCTGCTGAGGGTCATCCAGGCTTGGATAGTCGAGTAAATGGTGTTAAGGGTTTTGGCGTCTGACTCATAGTCACCTGTCAGTGTGAGGAGTATATGTGTGTCGTCCTCATAGTTTGTGTAGGAGACACCTAGTGAGTCAAGGATGTAAAAGAGGGGCCTTGTAAAAATATTGTAGCGTGTGGGTGGAATGCATGACCCTTGCGGTACACCGCATGAAATGATGGTAGGGCAGGCGGATGCTAGGTCGGAGAAAACTTGCATGGACCTCCCTTGTAAGAAGGATGTGATCGAAGCAGTTGCATTTTGTGAGAAGTTCACTGTGGAGTTAAGTTGGTTGCAAAGGACATTGTGATCGACAAGAATATGGATAAACCACCCGCAGAACAGCAACCCATCGGCACTTCTGCCAATCCACTTACATCTACCTGAAAATCAGTTTCAACACTGAGCGAGAGAGAACAAACAAAAGACGAAGCAGAGATTCTACACAGCTTTCCAAGGTGCCGCACACTGCTTCCCAGCACCAGCGCAGATGGAAGCAGCACCACTATGGCCGTCCTAGAGAACTTGATACATAATGTGGAACTGCCATTGCTCAGCAGGACTGCACTTATCTTGGCGGTAACTGGACCACGGTTCCTACGATGAACTCAGACACTTTAAAGCATCAGGCACCATTGTTGTGGCACAAAGTCCCTGTGCAGAGTAAAGGGGTGGGGCTTAATTTTTTTTTTAACTTCCTGTTATTCTAACACCTCCCAGGTAGTGAAGAGAGGGCTAGATTGGTCAGGGACAGTAATCCAATCAGAGAGAGAGGGGAAGATGAGAGAGGGAACAGGAATCAGTAAGTTGTGGGTTGTTTGGGTGTAGTCAGAGGAGCAGGATTTGGAAGACTAGGAGACCAGCAGGAGGAAATATGGTGGATTGGAATATTGAGGTGATTTGTGAACAAGCTGAGGTATTGGTGGATGAGAGCAAGTGGTACCTAATGGTGAGTGTTGCAACGACAGGGCGTGAGAGTGTTAGAGGGATTTTAGTAAGTGAATGGGGAGTGATTGTAAAAGGGAAAGGCGTGTGACTGGGGAGAAGGTGTGAGGAGTGGTAGTAGTAGTGAGGATGAGGGAGTAGTAGTGTTGAGGATAGTTGTGTGGAGGAGTGAATTTTAGTGTGGAGTAAGTAGTAATACTGTGTAGGAGGTAGTAGTATTTTGTAGTATTTTGGGGAGGGATTAGCAGAGTGTAGGAGGGAGTAGTCGTGTAGAGTAGAGAGCAGTAGTGTGTCGGAGGGAATTGTTATATGGAATGGTGGAGGCAGGAGAGAGAGAAAGACACTGGAGTGACAGAGGAAGGGTAAGACATAGGGAGTAAAAGGGAAGAAGTTGGGTGGAGGTGGACGAAGAAGACTAGTGAGAGGAGAACATCAGACAGAGGAAGGGAGAGGTACATGTGGACGTGCTAGGAAGAAGGTCAAGTCAGAGAGCATGTCTGAAAGGCACAACCTATAATTAAGCAATATTACCGGAGCAGGGGGGGCATTACAGGACCTGGTGATGCCCCAGGACAGTTAGAAGCCAGAGCTAAGCGAGGGCTTTAACGATACCAACACAATAATGCACGCTGGCGTTAGAGACCAAAACAATTAAAGGTCAGCAGTGTTCAATGATGCAATATAGTACACTAATGTTCAAAATGTAAATAATAGGCTGGTAGTGCCCAACAATGCAGTACAGTAGACTAGTAGAGTCCAAATAAATATTATAGTCTGGTAGTGTTTCTTTACGTATATGACATATATTTGATGTCGTTTTTTTGTCATTTGATATTGCAGTGTGAGTCCTTTGTCGCCTGAAGCTGTGCACGGTCCCTGCAAATATGTGATACACCATGCAATCCTTCAGGCCGTGTATACATGGAAGTTGGGTACATGTTTATATTGCTCCCCCAACCTCAGCATAGATGCAGCTGCTGAGGACAGAGTGGGTCGAAGCAATGGGCAAGATCCTGCTGTGTGCATACCTGATGGAGCCTTGACGACTTCTAGGCATACAGTGGTTAGATGGATTGTGCCATCCATGATTGCACCTCCATAGTAGACACTCCAGGCTTTTTTTCTTTAATGTATTCTAAATAGGTGTTTGCATTCATGTGCATTTTCACTATTTGCACACACCGACGTGAAGCACTTTAAAGAATGTCATGTTTATCAAAGTGATTTGCACTTGCATTTCCCTTAAAGCATTTGCACTTTTCCGCCGTGATGCCAGGCTGATAATATGCAGTAGTGTTGAGTTTGTGGTCCTTACGTTGTTTGTTTGAATAAATAGCCCTGTGCTCCTTCCAAATATGAACATGAATTCAATAGAGAGAATTGGCCGCGATTTAAAGGTTATGTGAGATTTGTATTTGTATTTGCGTGCTTCTATGAAGTATTTGTCCTGGTCTTCATGGCGTTTCCAGGAGCCCTGGAGTTGTATTCCAGTTACCTGCTGGAGCAAAGCTGGGACTGCTCCAATGCCTGCTTTATCTTGAATTCACCGACTGAGAAGTAACAGCACACGATGAGAGTGAGTTGTTTCCATGAATACAGCAGCTGTGGTGACTCTCCTGCTGTGGCATTAGGAGCTCTGGTGTACGGATATACATAATGCCGAGGTCGCCTTTGATACTGTCTCCCTTACTTGAACAGTCATGGCGTACTTTAGAAGTGCTGAAGGCCCATAATACGACGACTTGGGAGGCATTTGGCACAGACCTACGCAGAGATGATCTCCTTCCCGCCGCCTCCCTAAGCTTGGCATCCGTTTTACTAGAGGACATCTCTATCAGCCATCTCCAGTTCAAGCTGCCCACGTGCAAGAAAACTGAAACCAATGCCAGCCAGTCCTTTGTTGAGCAGCCTTTTAACATAGACAGCGGCATGACAGTAAAATAGCATTGAATCCACCAATGAACCACTTACCCATCCATATACCGACCAATCATTCCACTCAAACATGCAGTCACTATGCCATATACTCGCATCCACTTATTCATGCACACAATATAACTGACACACCAATCCAATTAATTCACTCATTTATCCACCCACGCACATATCCATCAATTTAGTAATGAACCCATCCACGTACTTGCTGATTCAACTAACCCAAACACCCACTCATTCATTCACTCAGCCATGCATTCCTCACCTATCCATCCATCCACTGACCTATACACTCACTCGCTCATCCATCCACCATATTTCCCACCCACTCAGTCACCCATCCTTCCACCACATTCCCCATCCACTTACTTGCTCAACCACTACCCACTCATCATTTCACATACAAAAGGACTGCAATACTTGGGCATGATGTTGGGCAGGGCCAATGCATTGCTGCAGCACTGCAGTGCAAGGAGTGGAAACCCAGGACAGGGTTAAGGTGGGAGTGATACAGAGCCAGCGATTCTTGCTGTATGGTTTGCATTGCTCTCCTATGATTCCTCTCACATGTGGTTTGTGATGAATGGGCATGCAATGCTGATGCTCCAGCTTTCTTTCCCTGCCCCCAGCATGGTGTCAGAGATGAGGATCTGTCAATTGCATCATTGTCAGTTCTTCATGGACGCCCATCACCAATTGTCAACTCTTGCAGCCACACACAACGGTTGCAGAAGAGGAAGAGAGCAAAGGACTGTTAAGAGAGTCCCCAGGCATGCTAAAAAAGGAAGTGACCCACCCACTAACCCAGTCCCTGGAAAGAACCCCAGCAAGTGCAGGGAGAGCACAAAAGAGGCACACAGAGACAAAGAGAGGCATGGCGAGAGAGAGAGAGAGAGAGAGAGAGAGATACATGCACAAAGACAACGTGAGAGAGACATCAAGAGCAATGAGAGGCATTGTGAATATCAACATATTCTAGCAGGCTTTATAATATATGCTATCAGGCATTTTCATGATAATAACTTCATAAGAGTGTGCCTGGATAGCGAGGGAAGCATGTCTGGCCTAATAGGTCTAAATAGGGGTGTCAATCAAGGATGCGTGTTGGCTCCCCTATTGTTTCATTGGTGTATTGCTGATCTGCCTGCTTGCCTTCTAAAGAGCTCCAACTGTCCACCTAAAATAGGGACAGAAAGAATAGGGTGCACGCTATACGCTGATGACTTGGTTTTATTTGACCACATGCTAAGTGAGATGAAAAATATGATGAATTAATTCTATGAATACACACATGAAAATTCTCTCATAGTCAATGGGCCTCATTACACGGTAGGCGGTGAGCCATGGTGCTAACAGCGCCATGGCTCATGCCGGTAAAATACCGACACCGCCTTGGTGGAAAGGGGATTTACCGCCCCATTCCAAGGTTGGGGGGCCGGTAAATCCCCCTTCCACCATTGCCCTTCCCCATTCCCATTTCTGCCCCATAGGGCTCTATGGGAATGGGGAAGGCGCTAATTACGGCACCGCAATTTTGCGGTGCCGTAATTAGCTCTGAGGTCCTTTTGCGGGTTGGATTTTAATGCCTGCAAAAAGCAGGCGTTAAATCCCCCAACCCGCAAAGGGACCTCGTAGTAAGGCGGTAAGGATTTACCGGTACCAGTATTTTACCGGTACCAGTAAATCCTTACCGCCATCCGTGTAATGAGGCCCAATATCTCCAAGACTAAATGCATGCTAATCTAAAAAAAAACGGCATAAAACAACTATGGGGGAGATCGAATATGTGGGAAGTTACGTGTATCTGGGACTTGAATTGAATAAGAAAAATAATTACAAAGAGATCGCAAAGTCTAAAACAAGGAAAGCACGTCAGTTGACGCTCCTCTTATGGAAATTCGTTAACAAAACCGCAGGATATTCGATCCAGGGTATATTGACTCTTTATAAGCAATGTTATTGACCTATGATATTATATGGGTTGGAGACTATAACGATGAGCGATCTTAGATGGCTGGATCATCTGGAGGGAATGTTTTAGCACAGGGCACTTAATTTACCAACTTTCTGCCCGATGGAGTTTTACGGCTCGAATGGGGCATAGTATTGTTAACTACTCAACTGCTTAAAAGGAGAGGGGCTTTATATGTAAAATCTAAAATGTCACCTTTATGCCCATTATTGGATAGATTGGACACAAGTTGTGGAAAGCATAGCACAACAACCGTGGTCCGATCACCACCTGATAATCTTCACCTTAGAGGCCCCTCCACCGTACTTCCAAATAATAACCCAGCACCTGCCATTCTCACCAGAAACAAAAGAAGTATTACAGCGGAAAAACGTACCCCCCTCATCCTACCTACCCTTAACTCAGTTCCTGACTATATTGATCCCTTCACTATGGTAGATGAATATAATAAAATAATGATCTCTTCCTTAGACGCTATAGCACCGCTAAAACTTAGAAAGAATAAACCTAAAAAGCATGTGAGTTCATGGTCCTCTCTGCACTTGAAATCACTCAAGACTAGAAAAACGCAAAAGAGAACAAATATGGAGACAAGATCCCTCTGAAACTAATAAGAACAACCTCAGTAAATTAGCCTCTTTTTACAAGAAAGAAATTATACTTGCCAAACAAAATTCCTTCAATCTAAGAATTTCCCAAGATAACTCCAGCATAAAAGAATTGTTCACCATCCTCAAAGAGATGGAAACTCCCATCCAGGCCCCTGACACCTGCGTGAAGGACAAAACATGGTGCACCAGCATCCGAAACACCTTATCCAATAAGGTAGCGTCCCTCCAAGCTAAGATTGCCAACAAAAAAGAAACCCTCCACCTTTCTGCCCCCAAGGCTACTAAACCCACTCTGCCACCTCCCAAACTCACACTGTCACCTTCCAAACAACCTCCCCCCTGTTTCAACTTCGCCAAAGTAACCATTTTAGAGGTCGAAAAAGTTATACTTACCCTCAAACCATCAAATTGCAAAGGTGACCCTTGCCCAACACAAATCATAAAGGATGCAGCCAGAGACCTCTCACCACTTATCACTAAACTCATCAATGCCTCCTTTTCCTCTGGTACCATCCCCAGCAATCTAAAAGAGTCTTGGGTTCTTACACTACTCAAAAAGCAAACACTGGACCCCTCTATACCCACCAACTACAGACCCATTACCACAGTCCCCTTCCTTCTTAAAATCCTAGACCATGTAGCATACCTTCAAATTCAACAATACCTAGAACTAAACCATCGTTTCGGAGTACGCCAGTCTGGTTTCAGACCCCAACACGGGACTGAAACAGCACTGATTGACTTAAAGGCACTGATTGACTTAAAGGCACACATTGAGGCACTTAGAGACAGTGGAAAGGCAGCTCTACTGCTCTTGCTTGACCTCTCAGCGGCGTTCGACTTAGTGGACCACAATATCTTATGCAACCACCTGGATTCTGCTGCCCACTTTTCACAAGAAGCTATAGGCTGGATCCAATCATTCCTTGACAACAGGACAATGCGCCTGTTCTCATCATCAGCCTCTGCTGACCCCATACCCATAACCTGCGGAGTGCCCCAGGGATCCTGCATGTCCCCAACCTTGTACAATATATTCACAAAGCCCCTTTTTGATGATCTTGACGGTCTTGGTATCACCTACATGAACTATGCCGATGATACCGAGATCCTCATCCCGCTGACGGGAGATTACAACAAGGATTTGGCCTTGGTGAATAGAGTGTACCTCATCATCCAGGCATGGATGGCCTCTCATTGTCTATGCCTGAATGATGACAAGACAGAACTCCTAATCCTCGGCACACCTGCCAACTTCAACAAACTGGGCCACAGCTATACCAATTTCACAATAGATGGTAATAATATCAAAGTAGCCAAGGAAGTCAAAACTCTTAGCTTCTACCTAGACGCCACCCTTACCTTTAACAAACAAGTTAACCCCATGGCATCATCCACTTCCTACACCTGTAAGATAATCAGAGCAGCTAAACCCTTCCTCTCCACCAATAGCTGTATTACCCTTGCAAGAGCCCTCATTTTGTTTAAACTGGACTATTGCAACAACCTATATTTAGGGAGTAACAAATACATCACAAACAAAATCCAGATTCTACAAAATAACGCTCTTACAGCAGCACTGAGCATCCCTAAAAAGGCCCACATTTCCAACATCAGAAGAAATAATAACTGGCCTACCACAAAAGAAAAAATCTCAGTAAAATTAGCCTCTCTGACACAGAAATGCCTTCATAATACTACCCCACAATACCTCACAGCTAGATTCACAAGACAGTCCTCCAACAGCCCCACAAGAACTGCTAATGACAATCTCCTAACAGTACAACAAGCAGGAGACCGAGTAAAAATACTAGGTCACGCAGCCGCTCTCAAAGAATGCCCAGAGGAGGGCGTAAAGTTATATAGTTCAAAAGGTTTAGTTGTATCCATAGTAATTAAGGTTCTCAATAGAATAAATGCAATGAGTCATCCGTTGGTTTTTCAAAAGTTTTTGGTTTATCCAGAAGATAAATATAGCTGTCACTAATATTTTCTTAGTGAGAGGATAGTGAACCGCAACACATATGTACAATAGATGTGTACAATAGACTAGGGACAATGCATTTCGGAAAGGTTTCCTTCTTCAGGGCAAGTCTATGCAATTACAGACAACAAAAGGAATAATACACAAATAATGTCATTGCATATGCATGATGTAGAGTAACAAAATATACACATACCAGTTGGTGGATAATCCAATAGAAGATGCAGAATGTAAAAAAGAAAGGAACAACAGGATGATAAACATGAGAAAATTGAAAATAAAACGCAGAAAACATGAATAAAGGAAAAAAGGTATGATTACCTTAATTGTGTTGCTAAGGTTCAAAAAAACGTTGGGTGCCCACACGCAAGATGGGTCGCCACGTTTAAGCGTGCATGCAGCAGCAGATTGAAGTGTCAGTAATCTCGTAATCTAATAGGGAAACGTGGATAAGGGTAAGTATGGTAGAGGGAGGTAAAAGACCTCAGTACGATGTAAATTGACGCGAGCGCGTCTCTTACCAGGATCCGCTCGGAACAAGTGGGTACTGCTGCAGGGAGTATCCGACAGCGAAACGCTGTGTTAGGCGGTCGCCTTGGAAACCCGGGGTTTTAGGCGCACGTGACCATCGCCTCGCGCTCGAGTGTCCGATGGTCGCGTAACAAGGTGACAAGCAGAAGTGTGGCTGTGAGTTAAGGGCTAATAAGTAATTATGGGGCATGTACTCACTAAATCCTATCCAAAAAAGGAATTTAGACACCATTTAAAAAATGACCTAAATGAGGCATAAAAATAGAAGAAATACTCCGTGAGGGAGCCCAGTAAAAAAAAAAAAAAAAAAAAATGAGACAAAGCACAATTGTTAGAAGAACTGGAAAAGTGCCAATATACATAAAATATGCTGATAACATAACTCAAAATGGTAAAAGAATGTAACATATTGCTCAGATGAAAGTGTAATGTAAAAACAAACGGTTAACACATGAGAAAATAAATTGCATACAATATAGAAACCACAATGTAATACAAACAAGAGATTTGCTTCAGAATGACCTCGTCGAGGAAGGTGCCACCCAAATGTGCGTACACCTTGGGTCCCAGACCTCAGTCCGGGATATGCAACGAGGTTGCAGTTAAGATAGATTAGGGTCAGAATAGAAAAAGCCTGAATATTGGTAGGTTAGTCACAGGAAACCCCAATGTTAACAGCAATAGAACTGAGTATGCTGATACAGGGCATGCATCTAAATATAACAACAAGCAGGAGACCGAGTAAAAATACTAGGGCACGCAGGAGAACCTCGTGGAAACCAAACAATAGAATAGGCATGCACTTCACAGAACATATTTTTTAGACATAGCAGTGGTCATTAATTTCCTCATTTAATCCGTTAGGGACCAGACTGCCCAGTTTGTCGATCCAGAATGTTTCTCTCCGGTTTAATCGTAAACTGAGATCTTCATGAGGATTGTTTCTCGTTAGCACTTCCAACACCAGAAACTTAATCTGTGACAAATTGTGATTGTTCGTGGCCCAATGGCGGGCCACGGCTGAATTTGGATTGGAATTCCGGATACAGGAGCGGTGTTCATTCCACCTGATCTTTGCCGCTCTTGTGGTCTGGCCCACGTAGTATTTTCCACAGGGGCATTTAATGCCATACATGATGTTGATACTATCGCAGGTACCATATGTTTTCAGAGTAATCTTTTGACCTGTCCGTGGGTGAAAAACAATGTTGCCTTTGATTACAGAATTACAATTCACACAATGCAAACATGGGAATGTCCCAGTACGTTGTGTGGACAATTTTGTGTTAGCTACTCTAGTTCGTACAAGTTCGTCGCTTAGATTCCTACTTCTTTGGAAGGCGAACACAGGTGGTTCTTTAAATAAATAAGTCTTGCACTCTTGTGTCATTTTTGAAAATATTCCAATGTTTTTTAATAGTCTTCATGATTTTATTGCTTTGTGTGGAAAATGTAGACACATAAACGGGTGATTTCAACTCTCTAGCTGGTTTCTTTGGTGCAGAGAGTAGAGTATCACGATCGAGGATATTAATTCTGCTGGCAGCAAGGTCCAATTCTTCTTGGTGGTAACCTTGTTGTAGGAATTTTTCTTTCATCAAAAGTTGTTGTGCTATGCAATCTTCCGGATCGCTGACGATTCTCTTAACCCGTAAGAGTTGACTATATGGCAAGTTCCTGAGTAAGCTAGGCTGGTGGAAGCTCAAGCGGTGAAGCAGATTGTTGCGATCTGTAGGTTTTCGGATTAGGGTTGTTTTATAGCCTGTGTCTTTCATTGTTATCTGTACATCAAGGAAAGTGATCTCATCCTTTGAGAATTCTCTGGTAAATTGTACTCTGGGGTCAATACTGTTGATGTATCCGAACAAGTCCTCAAATCGTTGTTCTGTACCTATCCACACACCAAAAATATAATTGATATACCTAGTCCACATGTGGATGTCCCTTTTCCATTCGTTCTTGGTCAATATATGGTCCATCTCAAATTTAAACATAAAACAATTGGCATATGAGGGTTGTTAAGACGGATTTCTGAACTCTGTCCTGGTGGTGCAGAAGTTCAGAAGGCCAACCTAATTACTTGGAACAGGGTAACCTCTGGACAAGCCAGACCAATAAGGGTAGCGATCGCGGCGGTCAAGACTAGGTCTCAAGAGGGGTGAGGGTGACTTAGAGCCCGCAATGAGCACACAAAGCAAGGACACTTACAAACTACTCCAAACAGGTGTTATATTAAAAATATATACACATTTATTCCAAGGCCTTTAAAACAATGACCGTAGCGAGAAATCACAATACAACTCTAGTAAACCAATACATACCATACCAATACAATACATATACAAATACAAACAAGTCTCAAGCGTTAGATGCACAAAATGTGTAGTCCACCTAAAAGGGAAGGAAAACAGGCAGTGCGAAATAATGCTTAGACCCAGTCCGGCTTCAGAGGCACCTAACTAAGAGGAAGTCCGAGCCCTACGAAGAGTGGAGCCTTGTGCTCAAAAGTACCTGCATACGCTGGTGCCAAAGGGCAAAAAGGGGAGTTTCTTCGAGGGAATCAGGCAGTTCAGTTTAGTGCACAAATGAAGAAAAACAGAGTTCCGCGACTCAAGCGCAGCCTCCACTGTGGGCAGAAGCAGAGCGCGAGTACGGAAAGGCGTGCTGTTTTGACACAGCGGGGAAAAGCTATGGGCTCCTGCGGGAGGGCGACCAGTTCCTAGCTATGCTACTCACCGGTCCCCGATGCAAACAGACCCAGGCTTCTCCGTGTCAGTTTCAGTCGCTGGCAGGTACAGGAGAGCAGGGGACATCTCGTCGTCGTGTTGATTCTGCAGCAGCAGAGTTGAGTTAAAGATGTCCCAAACGAAGTGAACCCGCACAGTTTGTTACCACAGCAGGGCAACGGAGCGGCCGTGTGTTTCTCAGCCAAATGTACACTACTCACTTCAGACCTGGGAATGCCAAGTGTACGAATCGTGTGAGAGTGACAAGGACTAGAAATACAACACAACCTGGCGGCGGTTACAGAGCAAGACTCCTGTGTAGGCTGGTCAGTCTGCTGGATGGCCCAGAGACACTTCCAAAGGCTTACGTGCAGGAGATGGTGAAGATGCCGAGAATAGCTGTCCCCGCTATTCCAAGGGTCGAAGTACCAGTACAGGCCTTCTGGTTCGATCGGAAGTAAAAGGGTTTCACAAGGCGACAGCAGTGCAGAGGAGCAGTCCTTCAGCGGGTCACCAGCGATTCTTCGGTTCAGCCTCTTGGTTGCAGGATACTTGGCTCCTGTATTCCTTCGTTCGTGAGAACTCAGGAGATCGACATGGTAGTGGTGTTTCCTGCCCCCTCTTATCCACGATTCCCTTCACGCCAAAACGGAGGGGACCCAATGGGAGATCCGCTCATCAACACTCACACCATTCGTGGACCTATCACGGACCACGGTGGTCCCAGGCATTCACACCACCCTAGACTCTCTGGCACCCAGGATGTGTATTGGGACCAGACATCCCAGCCCAGATCCTGGAGGCACACACAAGGCCTGTAGAAGCCCGCGAAAGCATCCGTGTTTCGCGGGAAAGTACATGCCCAAATAAGGAAGGCCCCGGGTCGGCTCGACCTGGGGAAGGTGAAGGGAGCAAGACGGTCAGCAGACAGGACAAAGGAGCCTCGTGGTCTGGCCATTTTGGGAGCCAGGCCACCATTTTGGGCTAAGAGCGAGAAACGCACTTAAAACGCCAAAAGGAGCTCAAAACACAAGAAACGATCGCTGCCACCATTCCCGTCCGTGATTCACTTGCACCGGTCAGTTACAATCCAAAAAGAGTATCTAGGGCCTGTAGAAGGCTAGAGACCCAAGAGAGCAGTAACTTAGCTTACAGTGCCCTCTTGTGTCATGTTGCACGAAAGCCGCAACATGATAAAAGAAACTACGGAAAACAGCGTTTCCCGGTACTGACTGTCTTAAGGGCATGTCAGTTTCCCCGTAAGAATGGAGCGAAAGCCCAGAGGAGTGCGGCAGAAGGCTGCACTTCTCTGGCAAAGTCGAGATCAAGGTGAAAAACAACAGCAAAAAGTTTAGGGGTTGCCACATGGAAGGAAAATTACCCACCATTACGAAATCTTTCCTAACACTCGCCCCTCCAAGACTATGGACAGGGGGAACTAATCCACCCCTGGATGAGTCTCTTGTTCAGGTCGGTTAAACATTCTGGACAACCCATCAGCATTGCTATGTTGGACACCTGGCCTATGCTCAATAGTGAAGTCGAAGCCTTGTAGACTTATGGACCACCTAAGCAACTTTGGATTCTCCCCCTTCATGTTCATTAGCCACTTTAAGGGCTTATGGTCAGTTTGCACAGTGAAGTGGGTCCCATAGAGGTAGGGCCTCAGCTTCCGTAGGGCCCACAAAACAGAGAAACATTCTTTCTCTACCGTGGACCATCTGAGCTCTCTGTCCTTAAGCTGGCGACTAATAAAACCAATAGGGTGTTCCTTACCCTTCTCATCTACTTGCGATAGTACAGCTCCTATCCCAGTGTCAGAGGCGTCCGTCTGCACGATAAAAGATCTTTGATAATCAGGGGCCCTGAGGACAGGGGCCTGGCACAAGGAGTCTTTTAAGCCGTTGAAGGCCTTCTCACACTCGTCGGTCCAAGTTACCTTCTTGGGTTTCTTCTGAGTGGTGAGGGCAGTCAGAAGGGCAGCTATGGTGCCATAGTCTGCCACGAAGTTCGGTAATACCCCGTGAGTCCTAAGAAGGCTCTCACTTGGGTCTGTGTAGTGGGGGTAGGCCAGTCTTGTACTGCTTGTACTTTACTGGGAATAGGCTGTATCCTCCCTCCACCTACTTCATGTCCAAGGTAAACCACTGAGCCTTGTCCAATCTGGCATTTACTAGCCTTTATGGTCAAGTGTGCTTTCTGAAGAGCCTGGAGCACAATCCCGAGGTGTTTCACATGGTCTTCCCAGGTGGCACTGAAAACAGCTATATCGTCCAGATATGCAAGACAGAATTCGTCCAACCCATTCAAAACATGATTCACAAGCCTCTGGAAAGTGGCAGGTGCATTTTTCAACCCGAACGGCATTACCCTGATTTGGTAAAGGCCGTCTGGAGTAGAAAACGCTGTCTTCTCCTTGGCATGTTCTGCTAAAGCTATTTGCCAATAGCCAGCAGTGAGGTCAAACGTGCTGAGGTACTTGGAGGCACCCAAAGTATCCACCAGCTCATCTGTTCGAGGCAAGGGGTGTGCATCTGTCTTGGTGACAGCATTCAGAGCCCTGTAATCCACGCAGAACCTCAATTCAGAAGTGCCTGCCTTTGGAACCAAAACCACAGGGCTGGACCAAGGTCTACTAGAGGGTTCAATCACCCCAAGGTCTAACATCTTGTTGACCTCGGTCTTAATATCAGACCGTACTTTGTCTGACATCCTGTATCCTCTACTTTTGGTAGGTACACTGTCTCCTGTGTCTATGTTATGTTTGCACCAAGGTGTCAAACCAGGCGACTGTGAAAACAAGGGGGAAAGCTGCCTAAGCAAACTTTTCACCTCAGCCTGCTGATCAGAAGTCAGGTGAGGGGCCATTTGGACACCCTCAAAGGAGCTATCTGAAGGACCGCTTTGGAACAGGTAGGGGAGAGGTTCAGACTCCTCTTCCTCAACATCTGAAGCCAGTAGCAGTGCTGCGATTTTGACTCTTGGGACGAAAGCCTTCAGCCTATTCACGTGAAACACTTTTGGAGCCTGTCCAGGCCTTCCAAGGTCCACTAAATAGTTAACCTCACCCAGGGGCTCCACCACTGTGTAAGGGCCTGACCATTTGTCCTGTACAGCTCGAGGCCTTATGGGATTCATGATCAGGACTTGCTGACCAGGTGTAAAGTTGATGAGGAAGCTTTCTGGTCGTACCAATGTTTCACCAGCGCTTGTCCTGCCTTCAATTTATCACTAGCCAAGCCCATCAGAAGTACCATCCGTTTTCTGAGCCCTAGCACATAATCTACTACGTTGGTAGTAACAGGGGGAGTGGGCATCTCCCATCCCTCTTTGACTATGGCTAAGGGTCCCCGTACGGGATGACCGAACAGAAGTTCGAAGGGGCTGAAGCCAACACCCTCCTGTGGTACCTCTCGGTAGGCAAACAGTAAGCATGGTAAAAGAAGATCCCATTTTCTTCTCTGAGGTTCTTCCAGAGCCCCAATCATGCTCTTTAACGTTCTGTTGAAACGTTCCACCAGACCATTGGTCTGGGGGTGGTATGCAGAAGAGAACTTGTAGGTGACCCCACATTCTTTCCACATAGCCTGCATATACTTCGACATAAAGTTGCTGCCACGATCCGACACAACTTCTTTAGGGAAGCCAACCCTAGTAAATATGCCAAGTAACGCTTTTGCAACTGACTTGGCAGTTACAGTTTTCAATGGGATGGCCTCAGGATATCTGGTTGCATGGTCAACCAGCACCAGGATAAACCTATTGCCTGAGGATGTTTGCGGGTCAAGGGGACCAACGATGTCGATCCCTACCCTTTCGAATGGTATTCCCACAACTGGGAGTGGTACCAATGGAGCTTGGATTGTCGAGCCAACCTTCCCAGATAACTGGCAGGAGGCACAACTCCTGCAGTGACTTTCTACTTGCACCCCCATCTTGGGCCAGTAGAAGTGCATGGATAACCTTTGCTTGGTCCTCTTAATACCAAGGTGACCAGCAAGGGGCACTTCATGCGCCAACTGCAGGAGGAAGGGCCTAACAGCAAGGGGAACCACCAACCTCATATGGTCTCCTTCTGTAGACTCTGTGGGCTCACTATACAGGAGTCCACCTTCCCAATAAATCCGATGCGTCCCAGGAGGTTCACCCTCAAGCTGGGAGCAGGCCTGTCTCCTTAGGCCTTCCAGAGATGGGCACTCATGTTGGCCTTTACTGAATTCGTCCCTATCAGGACCACCTTCTACTAACAAGTCTTTTAGTTCAGGATGGTCGTTGGGGTCAAATACTTCAGGCATCGCCACCTCCTCGTCAGATCCGGGCGATTGACCAACTTCCTCCACCGCAGTGGTAGGCGAGCTCAGGGGAATATTCTCTTTCCCTCGTCTTGACTTGTTTACTCCTTTCGCCTTGGGTTTCCCCTTCGGCTGGGGCGGCGTATTGGTCTTGGCCAATGCTGCCCGTGCTTGAGACCGTGTGTAGGGTCTTTCGGCAGTGTCTCCTACGAGCCCTAAAGCTCTGAGATCATTACCTAACAAGACCTTTCCTGGGACGTTTCTCTGAATGCTCACTGGAATCCTGACTGCTGTACCATTTAAAGTAAGATTTACAGGTATTACTGGGAACATACAGAGTGGGCCGTCAGCCAACTTAGTGGGCATCAGAGTAGCTCTGGCAACTTCCTCTGAGTCTACCAAGGTAGAATCCACTACAGTTCGACTGCACCCACTATCCCTAAGAGCTGGAGTATCTACTCCATTGATCAGCAGACTGTCTTTAAAGTAGTGCTTGGTATTATCTGGAATCCTAGCTTAAGCCTCTGCGACTTTAGGCTCCCAGGAACCCAGGGAAACTAAAACTACCTCAGCTTCTATCCCGCGCTGGGAAATGAGTCTGAGGAGAAGGATGCTCCTGTAATCTCTTCTTCCTCGTAGGAGGAGAAGGCCAAATTAGCGGAGTGGACCCCCAAAGGTCTAACCTTACACCGGGGATCCCCCTTCACGTGGTCAGTTACTCCACAAGCAAAACAAGATCCATTGGGTCTGTTTACATAGGGAGGCTTATTGTAACCAGAGTTCTGTTTCGGAGGCTGACCTCCACTACCCTGTGAGTTCTCTTGTGTCTTACCCTTATTTTTCTTTTTGTGGCCCTTTTGAGAAGAAGATTTATCAGATTCTCCACCCTCCTTATCTTTGGACTTTTTCCCTTCCTCCTGCTTACCAGGATGAGTTTTGTCCTTATGGGACACTCGATGTGACACCCATAAGTCTGCTGCAATGGCCAGCTTCTTAGGATCTATCTCCTTAGAATCGGCCAAATGCTGCTTAAGCTCCGGGGAAGAAGATGCAAAAATGTGTTCCAGCATGACAAGATTTATCATGCCTTCGAAGGTAGAAACCTTATAACCTTCGACCCAGCCAGTTAAGTTTTTTTTAAGGATTCAGTTACATAAGATACCCAAGTACCACCTTCTTTTTTCTTATACTCTCTGAATCGTTTTAAATATTGGGCCGGAGTCTTTCCAAACTTTAAAATGAGAGTTTGCTTTAACATTGCAAAATCAGCTCGCTCAGCCTTCGACATTTCCATAATGGCACTACAGCCAGAATGGGGGAGTCTGCTGAGTAACCAGGCAATCTTCTCAGCATTGTCAACTTGTTGAACTTCGCATGCATACTCAAACGCATTCAGCCAGGCAATAATGTCATTCCTTTCCTCGTATACACTGAGCAGATCTTTCGGAAACCGTGGATGAGAGGAGGCCCCAGACCCATGTCCAGGACCCTTGGACCCATTTGCAACATGAGGCTTGGCCAGTTCCAACTGGTGATCCCTGTCTTTCTGTTTTTCTGCTTGTTCGATTTTTAGTTTGGCTATGCTGAATTCAAGCTCCTTCTGCCTAAACCGCAGCTCTTGCTTCTTGAATTCAAGCATAGCCTCCCCATCAGCACTGGCAGAGGAAACATTAGACATCTCATCCTTCCTGTCTTCGTGGTCGCGGTGGATCAGTGCAGCGGCAGAACCGTCGGTTCTACCAGTGAGAGTAGCCCCACCTCCTTCCGCACTGTCCTCAGAAGTTATAGCGTCAAGCTGCGCTTCTTGCCACACCACGATTCTTTGGATCATATCCAATTTCGTGCCTTGAGAGGAAACACCTCTCTCCGCACACATCTTTTTCAATGTTTCTGATTTGGAAGCATTTAAAGTTAACAAGGTATTTGTTTCCATACTGTTAGATAGGACTATGGCCTTTTTAAAGTTATACTACAACAATTCACTACGTGTCCTGGTAGGAATAACTTGAAATGCCTTAGTTTGTGCGCAACACTGGATACCTTCAGTCGTATCCCACCGCTGTATACCAAATTGTTAAGACGGATTTCTGAACTCTGTCCTGGTGGCGCAGAAGTTCAGAAGGCCAACCTAATTACTTGGAACAGGGTAACCTCTGGACAAGCCAGACCAATCAGGGTAGCGATCGCGGCGGTCAAGACTAGGTCTCAAGAGGGGTGAGGGTGACTGAAAGCCCGCAATGAGCACACAAAGCAAGGAAACTTACAAACTACTCAAAACAGGTGTTATATTAAAAATATATACACATTTATTCCAAGGCCTTTAAAACAATGACCGTAGCGAGAAATCACAATACAACTCTAGTAAACCAATACATACCATACCAATGCAATATATATACAAATACAAACAAGTCTCAAGCGTTAGATGCACGAAATCTGTAGTCCACCTAAAAGGGAAGGAAAACAGGCAGTGTGAAATAATGCTTAGACCCAGTCCGCCTTCAGAGGCACCTAACTAAGAGGAAGTTCGAGCCCTACGAAGAGTGGAGCCTTGTGCTCAAAAGTACCTGCACACGCTGGTGCCAACGGGCAAAAAGGGGAGTCTCTTCGAGGGAATCAGGCAGTTCAGTTTAGTGCACAAATGAAGAAGAACAGAGTTCCGCGACTCAAGAGCAGCCTCCACTGTGGACAGAAGCAGAGCGCGAGTACGGAAAGGCATGCTGTTTTGACACAGCAGGGAAAAGCTATGGGCTCCTGCAGGAGGGCGACCAGTTCCTAGCTATGCTACTCACCGGTCCCCGATGCAAGCAGACCCAGGCTTCTCCGCGTCAGTTTCAGTCGCTGGCAGGTTCAGGAGAGCAGGGGACGTCTCGTCGTCGTGTTGATTCTGCAGCAGCAGAGTTGAGTCAAAGATGTCCCAAACGAAGTGAACCCGCACAGTTTGTTACCACAGCAGGGCAACGGAGCGGCCGTGTGTATCTCAGCCAAATGTACACTACTCACTTCAGACCTGGGAACGCCAAGTGTACAAATCGTGTGAGAGTGACAAGGACTAGAAATACAACACAACCTGGCAGCGGTTACAGAGCAAGACTCCTGTGTAGGCTGGTCAGTCTGCTGGATGGCCCAGAGACACTTCCGAAGGCTTACGTGCAGGAGATGGTGAAGATGCCGAGAATAGCTGTCCCCGCTATTCCAAGGGTCGAAATACCAGTACAGGCCTTCTGGTTCGATCGGAGGTAAAAAGGGTTTCACAAGGCGACAGCAGTGCAGAGGAGCAGTCCTTCAGCGGGTCACCAGCGATTCCTCGGTTCAGCCTCTTGGTTGCAGGATACTTGGCTCCTATATTCCTTCGTTCGTGAGAACTCAGGAGATCGACATGGTAGTGGTGTTTCCAGCCCCCTCTTATCCACGGTTCCCTTCGCGCCAAAACAGAGGGGACCCAATGGGAGATCCGCTCATCAACACTCACACCATTCGTGGACCTATCACGGACCCCAGTGGTCCCAGGCATTCACACCACCCTAGACTCTCTGGCACCTAGGATGTGTATTGGGACCAGACATCCCAGCCCACATCCTGGAGGCACACACAAGGCCTGTAGAAGCCCGCGAAAGCATCCGTGTTTCGTGGGAAAGTACATGCCCAAATAAGGAAGGCCCCGGGTCGGCTCGACCTGGGGAAGGTGAAGGGAGCAAGACGGTCAGCGGACAGGACAAAGGAGCCTCGTGGTCTGGCCATTTTGGGAGCCAGGCCACCATTTTGGGCTAAGCGCGAAAAACGCGCTTAAAACGCCAAAAGGAGCTCAAAACACAAGAAACGATCGCTGCCATCATTCCTGTCCGTGATGCACTTGCACCGATCAGTTACAATCCAAAAAGAGTATCGAGGGCCTGTAGAAGGCTAGAGACCCAAGAGAGCAGTAACTTAGCTTACAGTGCCCTCTTGTGTCATGTTGCACGAAAGCCGCAACATGATAAAAGAAACTACGGAAAACAGCGTTTCCCGGTACTGACTGTCTTAAGGGCATGTCAGTTTCCCCGTAAGAATGGAGCGAAAGCCCAGAGGAGTGCGGCAGAAGGCTGCACTTCTCTGGCAAAGTCGAGATCAAGGTGAAAAACAACAGCAAAAAGTTTAGGGGTTGCCACATGGAAGGAAAATTACCCACCATTACGAAATCTTTCCTAACAAGGGTGCTATGGTGGCACCCATAGAGGTTCCAGAAGTTTGTAGGTAGAATTGATTGCAATACTGGAAATAGGAGTTCTCAAATATGAATTGTAACAGGGTCAAGATGAATTCCTTTTGTGCGCGCACCTCAGGTGCTTGCAGTAGCAACCATTCGACAGCTTCAATACCGAGATCATGTGGTATGGAAGTATACAGACTTCTGACCTCTATGGTAAACATCAATTGATTTGGCTGTAGACTGGTGGATTTGAGTTTCTGCAGGAAGTGAGTAGTGTCTCTGGTGTAGGTCATAGTTTGTTGTATGAGTGGTTGAAGGAAAAAATCGATGTAAACACCCAGAGGATGATTCAGACTATCCATCCCTGCGACTATGGGCCGGCCAGGGGGTTTGTTGAGGTCTTTGTGGATCTTCGGAAGTGTATAGAAATTGGGGATCCTTGGGTGGTCGTTAAGAAGAAATTTGCGAGTGTGCTCATTGATCCATTCAAGTTCTAATGCTTTATCAAGTAGAATAGCCAGGTTGTTTTTGATGGAGATCGTAGGATCTTGATCTAATCTGGCATATGTGGTATCATCCTGTAATTGACTGAGACATTCTGTGTCATAGTCCACGGTGTTGAGAATAACAAGGGCACCACCTTTGTCTGCAGGTCGAATGGTTATTTTCGTGTCACTGTATAGGTCTTTGATCAGTCTTATCTCATGTGGTTTGAAGTTCTTGTGTGGTGGAGTTCTATAATTGATCCGTTCAAGATCTCTAGTGACCAATCTCTGGAAAATCTCTATGGAGGGGACGTTGATCGGTGGAACAAATCCGCTCTTTGCCCTGAATTCTTGGAACTGCGCCATTTGTGTGGGTATATCAGTAACTTCAAGTTCTTCAAAGAACACTTTGAGTTTCAGCTTCTTAACGAATTTGTACAGTTCGAACTTGCTGTTAAATAGGGTGGTACTGTAGGTTGGAACGAAACTAAGGCCTTTTTGTAATGTGTTCTCTTCCATTTTGTTGAGAATTCTACCCGAGATGTTAATGACTAAATTCTCTTTAGTTGCTGGCGCGTCTGCGGTCTTGGTCTGGGGTTTCCTCCTCCCTGAAACTCAAAGTGTTCTTTGAAGAACTTGAAGTTACTGATATACCCACACAAATGCCGGAGTTCCAAGAATTCAGGGTAAAGAGCGGATTTGTTCCACCGATCAACGTCCCCTCCATAGAGATTTTCCAGCGATTGGTCACTAGAGATCTTGAACGGATCAATTATAGAACTCCACCACACAAGAACTTCAAACCACATGAGATAAGACTGATCAAAGACCTGTACAGTGACACGAAAATAACCATTCGACCTGCAGACAAAGGTGGTGCCCTTGTTATTATCAACACCGTGGACTATGACACAAAATGTCTCAGACAATTACAGGATGATACCACATATGCCAGATTAGATCAAGATCCTACAATCTCCATCAAAAACAACCTGGCTATTCTACTTTATAAAGCATTAGAACTTGAATTGATCAATGAGCACACTCGCAAATTTCTTCTTAACAACCACCCAAGGATCCCCAATTTCTATACACTTCCGAAGATCCACAAAGACCTCAACAAACCCCCTGCCCAGCCCATAGTCGCAGGGATAGATAGTCTGAATCAACCTCTGGGTGTTTACATCGATTTTTTCCTTCAACCACTCATACAACAAACTATGACCTACACCAGAGACACTACTCACTTCCTGCAGAAACTCAAATCCACCAGTCTACAGCCAAATCAATTGATGTTTACCATAGACGTCAGAAGTCTGTATACTTCCATACAACATGATCTCGGTATTGAAGCTGTCGAATGGTTGCTACTGCAAGCACCTGAGGTGCGCGCACAAAAGGAATTCATCTTGACCCTGTTACAATTCATCTCTGAGAACTCCTATTTCCAGTATTGCAATCAATTCTACCTACAAACTTCTGGAACCTCTATGGGTGCCACCATGGCACCCTCATATGCCAATTGTTTTATGTTTAAATTTGAGATGGACCATATACTGACCAAGAACGAATGGAAAAGGGACATCCACATGTGGACTAGGTATATCGATGATATTTTTGGTGTGTGGATAGGTACAGAACAACGATTTGAGGACTTCTTCGGATACATCAACAGTATTGACCCCAGAGTACAATTTACCAGAGAATTCTCAAAGGATGAGATCACTTTCCTTGATGTACAGATAACAATGAAAGACACAGGCTATAAAACAACCCTATTTCGAAAACCTACAGATCGCAACAATCTGCTTCACCGCTTGAGCTTCCACCAGCCTAGCTTACTCAGGAACTTGCCATATAGTCAACTCTTACGGGTTAAGAGAATCGTCAGCGATCCGGAAGATTGCATAGCACAACAACTTTTGATGAAAGAAAAATTCCTACAACGAGGTTACCACCAAGAAGAATTGGACCTTGCTGCCAGCAGAATTAATATCCTCGATCGTGATACTCTACTCTCTGCACCAAAGAAACCAGCTAGAGAGTTGAAATCACCCGTTTATGTGTCTAAATTTTCCACACAAAGCAATAAAATCATGAAGACTATTAAAAAACATTGGAATATTTTCAAAAATGACACAAGAGTGCAAGACCTATTTAAAGAACCACCTGTGTTCGCCTTCCAAAGAAGTAGGAATCTAAGGGACGAACTTGTACAAACTAAAGTACATAACACAAAATTGTCCACACAACGTACTGGGACATTCCCATGTTTGCATTGTGTGAATTGTAATTCTGTAATCAAAGGCAACATTGTTTTTCACCCACAGACAGGTCAAAAGATTACTCTGAAAACATATGGTACCTGCGATAGTATCAACATCATATATGGCATTAAATGCCCCTGTGGAAAATACTACGTGGGCCAGTCCACAAGAGCGGCAAAAATCAGGTGGAATGAACACCGCTCCTGTATCCGGAATTCCAATCCAAATTCAGCCGTGGCCCGCCATTGGGCCACGAACAATCACAATTTGTCACAGATTAAGTTTCTGGTGTTGGAAGTGCTAACGAGAAACAATCCTCATGAAGATCTCAGTTTACGATTAAACCGGAGAGAAACATTCTGGATCGACAAACTGGGCAGTCTGGTCCCTAATGGATTAAATGAGGAAATTAATTACCACTGCTATGTCTAAAAAATATGTTCTGTGAAGTGCACGCCTATTGTATTGTTTGGTTTCCACGTGGTTCTCCGACCGGCTGCGTGCCCTAGTATTTTTACTCAGTCTCCTGCTTGTTGTTATATTTAGATGCATGCCCTGTATCAGCATACTTAGTTCTATTGCTGTTAACATTGGGGTTTCCTGTGACTAACCTACCAATATTCAGGCTTTTTCGATTCTGACCCTAATCTATCTTAACTGTAACCTCGTTGCATATCCCGGACTGAGGTCTGGGACCCAAGGTGTACGCTCATTTGGGCGGCACCTTCCTCGACGAGGTCATTCTGAAGCAAATCTCTTGTTTGTATTACATTGTGGTTTCTATATTGTATGCAATTTATTTTCTCATGTGTTAACCGTTTGTTTTTACATTACACTTTCATCTGAGCAATATGTTACATTCTTTTACCATTTTGAGTTATGTTATCAGCATATTCTATGTATATTGGCACTTTTCCGGTTCTTATAACAATTGTGCTTTGTCTCATTTTTTATTTTTTATTTTTATTTTACTGGGCTACCTCACGGAGTATTTCTTCTATTTTCATGCCTCATTTAGGTCATTTTTTAAATGGTGTCTAAATTCCTTTTTTGGATAGGATTTAGTGAGTACATGCCCCATAATTACTTTTTAGCCCTTAACTCACAGCCACACTTCTGCTTGTCACCTTGTTACACGACCATCGGACACTCGAGCGCGAGGCGATGGTCACGTACGCATAAAACCCCGGGTTTCCAAGGCGACCGCCTAACACGGCGTTTCGCTGTCGGATACTCCCTGCAGCAGTACCCACTCGTTCCGAGTGGATCCTGGTAAGAGACGCGCTCGCGTCAATTTACATCGTACTGAGGTCTTTTACCTCCCTCTACCATACTTACCCTTATCCACGTTTCCCTATTAGATTACGAGATTATTGACACTTCAATCTGCTGCTGCATGCACGCTTAAACGTGGCGACCCATTTTGCGTGTGGGCACCCAACGTTTTTTTGAACCTAAGCAACACAATTAAGGTAATCATACCTTTTTTCCTTTATTCATTTTTTCTGCATTTTATTTTCAATTTTCTCATATTTATCATCCTGTTGTTCCTTTCTTTTTTACATTCTGCATCTTCTATTGGATTATCCACCAACTGGTATGTGTATATTTTGTTACTCTACATCATGCATATGCAATGACATTATTTGTGTATTATGCCTTTTGTTGTCTGTAATTGCATAGACTTGCCCTGAAGAAGGAAACCTTTGCGAAATGCATTGGCCCTAGTCTATTGTACACATCTATTGTGCATATGTGTTGCGGTTCACTCTCCTCTCACTAAGAAAATATTAGTGACAGCTATATTTATCTTCTGGATAAACCAAAAACTTTTGAAAAACCAACAGATGACTCATTGCATTTATTCTATTAAGAACCTTAATTACTATGGATACAACTAAACCTTTTGAACTATATAACTTTACGCCCTCCTCTGGGCATTTTTTGAGAGCGGCTGCGTGACCTAGTATTTTTACTCGGTCTCCTGCTTGTTGTTCTGTTTTGAAGTCGGGGTGTCTCCAGACTTGTTGCAGCCAGCTCCTCTTTTATTTTGGATGAATTAATAAGTATATTCAACCTTTGATGAAACATTTCACCCTACAAAGTGGTGCCCACTTACTTCCCTGTTTGCCTAATCTCCTAACAGTACCCAGATTCAAACGCACTAAAACCGTAGTAAGTAGTTCCTGGTCAAAGCCGTCCAATACTCAAACTCCCTTCCCCCTCCTTTGAGGGAAGACCTACCATACCCTCGCTTCAGATCCAACCTCATCAACTGGATCAAGGAAAATGACCACTAACCTGCTAGCACACACCTTGCTTCTCACCTCCCCACCTAACCCCTCAGCCCTACCTCCTCAATACATTGTATATCCTTTATACGACTTTTCTGTATTTGTCTTACATTGTACCTATTGACTGTACATATCATGTATATACTGCATGCACGTGTGACACAGCTATGTACGTTTCCTGTATTTATAGCATGCATATGTGACCACACAGCAATGTAACCAAAGCTGCAAAACCATCTTGATGCCTATTGCGCCCTGATAACTTCGGGTCTGGTGCGCATTACAAATATTCAAACAAACAAACGAAGGTATAGTCAGTGGGAAGAATTTCAAATCCCTATATTTGGATTTATTTGACAATGTGAGCTCAACGTCCTGTCCAAAGTTCTGGTATAATTTTGATTGTATAAAAACATCCCTATTTACAAAGGGTAATAACTGGGATTGGATCAAAAAATTATAACCGCTTGACAAACCTTAGCAATTATAGTGCAGTTGGACAGGTAACACATAGATACCTGAAACCTAAGCGTTATCAGCCTTTAAGTGCTAGCCCTGCAGTGTTGCATTTTATGCTGAGACTGAGAATGAATCTACTCCCATTACAAACAATGAAAGGTCCACAAATGGGCATCCCAAAATAAAAGAGGTTATGTTGGGTGTGCAAATCCCATCTGCAAGGCATGTAATGATAGAATGTGGTGCCCTTGGGCCTGTACAGATGTGTCTCCTGGGCACAAGGGTGCATGGTTCCGATTCAATTAGATCAGACTCGTTCTGGGACTATTGCTTAAATTCGGACTCAACCCGAACAACAAGAGTTTGGAAAACAGTGGAAAAGCACCTGGTAGCGTGACACTCTGGGCAATAGGCAGTTGTTTGATATGAATGGGTGGACTTGTTACAGAGGACCTACTACTAAGTATGGACAATCCTAGAAGTGGCACCTATAATAGGTTTAGATTAAATGCAACCTGGGTATTGGTTGAATATTCCTTTTAAGACTGTTTTTAGATGATTAGGCCTTGGCGAATGTTGACATTTCTTTCATTTATTTTCATGGAAAGTACTACATTTTGTTTTGTGCTATTGATCAATTAACCCGTTAGAGGGTGATTTTGCCTGACTGTATTAATGGATGTAATAATTTGATTGTGTGTTTTTATTGGCCCTCATTACGACCCTGGCGGAAAGTGACTGACCTGACCGCCATAGCGTAAATAGCGTTTCCGCCATCGCACGACGGAGCAAAGTGCGGCCAATTCCGACCCATCGGGCACGAGCACTACGCCATGGCGGAAGTGCAAAGTCCGCGATGGCGGAAATGTCCCCAAAACGCCCCTCACCGCTGTCGTACGGCGCCCTAGGTGCAATTCCGCCACCCATCTTAGCGGTCACCGTAATGAGCGGCAACCGGAAAGTACGGTGACCGTAAACATACGGAAACGGAAGTAAAAACATGGGCCCG
Organism: Ambystoma mexicanum; assembly: GCF_040938575.1. Taxonomy (NCBI): domain Eukaryota; kingdom Metazoa; phylum Chordata; class Amphibia; order Caudata; family Ambystomatidae; genus Ambystoma; species Ambystoma mexicanum. Next base: position 1,295,667,993 of record NC_090935.1, on the reverse strand, counting down.
GAACGGGAAACAGCACGCCGTACACCTATAAAATCAGAATTCCCACACAACCATTAAAAATACTACCCTGAGACACATCCCAACCCGTCATCCACCCCAGTGAAAGCAATAGAAATGGGAAAAGTAGCGAAAAAAGCGTGCGACCGCAAGCGGCAGGTCCACTTCTCCCGTGAGGAACTCACCGTGCTTACAGAGACCCTCCAGGAGAATGCTGCCGTCGTCTTCTCCACGCAAATGACCAGGACGGCACTTGCGAACAAGAAGGCCATATGGGCCCTGGTGGCACAGCGGGTAAGTGCGGTGGGGACCGCACCCCGCAACCCACAGCAATGCAGAAAGCGATGGGACGACCTGCGGATACGCGTACGGAGCATACTATCCGCCAATCGCAACATTGCCACAGCTACCGGGGGAGGATCGGAATCACCCATCAAGTTGACCCCCTGGGAAGAAATCTGTGCCTCCACCATTGGAATGGAGAGTATAGAGGGAGTCGGAGGGATGGAGAAAGGAGTGCAGACATCCGAAGAATCCGGTAGGTGGGCCAACTAAAACAATGCCAAATCCACAATGTCCAATCATGTGAAGTACCATGTGTCCACATAGTGCAACAGTAACACATGTCCAGGAGAACGTCCACATACATTGGCCTGACAGCGCACTTTAAAACTCACATTAAATACATAAATAATTAAAAACCCTAAAAACACCCTCTACACGTGCAGCAGGCACACCCTAACTGCAGGCTGCAAAACAACTGCATCCTCAATCCACACAAAAATGAAACCACCTCCAAGGCCCCGACCCAAATCACCCTCAGGTAACACCCCAATGCATGTGATACATTGCCATTCCAATTTCAACAGACCCATTAATAACGCTCGCCCTCCTTTACTCCACCACAGGGTCCGATTCAAACGACGAGCTCCAGGACACCCCTACCAGCACACCTGCAAAGAGGGCCAAGACCAACGGCCAAAGACCCTCCACCTCAGCTGCACGCATCAAGACACGGCAGCAGCACAAATCAAGTGGCAGCACACAGGAGGGAACATCAACAGGCACCCCAGCAGCCAGCATGCCCACAACAGCACCACCACAGGTCCCCCCAATGGATGCCACAGAAGGCACTGCCTCTGGTGGCAGCAGCACCATAGGTGACACTCCATTAATGGCAGCATGCTCCGACACAGAAGACGGGGATGTCGAAGTAAGATCCATCCATGACCTGTCTCAATCCCCCTGTTTGTTTCATCCCGTACACCATGAGGATACCACGCAGGGGCACCCACAAGACGGCGACTGGCCATCCCCCACAAGCCCTGTGGCAAGGCAACATGAGGTGACCAGCCCCTCTGTGACACCACCGCAAATGGCCATGGCACAGCAGAGGCAACAGTCCCTCGACCAGGTGATCGTGCAACAGCAGCAACTGGCCACGCTCCTCAAGGACCATGCTGATGAATGTGGGGGTACTAAGGCAGCCATAGAAACAGCAACTGAGACGCTTAGGGCAGAAATGGAGAGAAGCACCGAGAGCCTGAGAGTACAAATGGAGAGAAGCACCGAGAGCCTGAGGGGGGAACTGCATGCGACGTCCAAAGACGTATGTGCTGAACTTGCCGCTGTGCGCCGTGTGCTCACTGAGCTCTCACAAACCCTTAGGGACATGCATGGACGTGAGCAGGCAGAGACATCATCCGTTGCAAGTTCCGTCCAGGGCAGCCCCCAACGTAGATCTGGGAGGAACCTGCGCTCCACAGGCAGGGGTGCCCCTGATACCCGGAGAGGGGGCTTGCAATAGCGTCTGCCCACTGACAATGAGCATCTTTGGACACTGGTGTTCGGGGGGGAGGTAGGAGGGTGGAGGGGGGGGTGTTGGGCTCACTTGGGTGGCGGGTCGATGGGGTGTGTAACATAATTTCACATATGCTATAAACATTGCACAATCATCCAATGAGATGTGTGGACATTGATCTTTGTGTACGAGGCCTTTATAGGCGTACAGTCCATATTGTGCATGTTCCAGACACACACAGTGCCACAAGTCCCGTGTCCATGTAACAGCCACCAGGCGTGAGTGCTAGAAGCATGCATCTATGAGATTCTGACGAATTTCACGGCCCTCCTGTGCCTCGCGGACTCCTTAAGGTGCTGCCACATCCCCACCCTCATCATGACCATCTTCAGGTGCTTGCAGTTCTGCGTCAGGGGGCATGGGCACATTTCTACGTACGCACATGTTGTGTAGCATGACACATGCCATGACCATCTTTGCCACCTTCACATGGCGGTACAGGAGTGCCCCGCCAGACCTGCTGAGGCAGCGGAAACGAGTCTTCAGTAGGCCGAATGCCTGTTCTATGACTACACGGGTACGTGAGTGGGCATGGTTGTAGTCCTCCTCATGCTGGTTCTGTGGGTTCCGGAGTGGTGTAAGGAGCCATCTCTTCAGTGGATACCCGGCATCACCTGTATGTGGACAATAAAGGATGTTTGTGGAATGACATTGCTACGTACGCACCCCCCCCCTTCCTGCCAGGTCATTGCCGCATCACATACCCCACATTATCATGCATGAAATGAGACTCACCGAGTAGCCAGGATCTGTTCCCTGCGTGTCGCTCCATGTAGCGTGGTATTGTAGAGTTCCTCAAGACCATAGAATCATGGGTTGATCCAGGAAATCGGGCACAACAATGTGTAATGATCCTGTTGGAGTCACACACCATTTGTACATTAAGAGAATGAAATTGTTTTCGGTTGCGGTACTGGGCCTCCATGGCATGTGGGACGACCAATTCCACATGGGTGCAGTCGATGGCACCAATGCAACCCGGTATGCCGCCAAGTGCATGGAATCCCACTTTTGTGTTCGTAATTTCCTGCTCCGAGCGTGGTAGAGAGATGTAGTCGTCTGCGTGCTTCAGGAGGGCATCGAGCACTTGCAATAGTGTCCGTGAGAACAGTGGCTGTGAAATGCCATGCAACTGTCCAACTGTGTGCTGGTAGGTGCCTGTGGCCAGGAAGTGGAGTACAGACACCACCTTCAGTAGGGGTGGGATGGCGGTTGGGCTATCTATCATGCTGACAAGGTCAGCCTGTGTCATGTCCACAATGGCGGTTATGGTGTCCCGGTCCAAACGGTAGAGGGTGTGGATCTGCTCATCAGTGAGGTTGAACGGATGAGCTCGGAGGCGTGGGATTGCAGGCTGCCTGCGTGGTGGTAGTGGCTGTGCTGGTGGGCCTTGCTGGCCCTGCCTTGCCCTCCTCCTCCTCCTGCGTCTCCTCTGTGCGGCCGGTTGTTGTAGTAGTTGGTGTTCGTCTTCTTCTTGAAGTTGTAGTACTTGCAGTGCTATCAGGTCCCCCAGGGCCAACATCGCTAGTCCTGCCGGTAGCATTTTGGAGTGGGTGTGGTTGTGGGAGGGGGTTGGGTGTGCAATTTATGTGTTTTCAGGCTGTATAGCCTCCACCTGTGGTGATTCATTCCACCTGTGCCAGCTGCAATCCCCTTTGGGCGAGCACCGTACCGAGGTTCACCGACGGGCGGGGCGTCCCATTTGTGAGTGAAGCCAGTTGCCATTTTCACACACTGCCGCACTACATGGATGATTTTGTGATTTCAAGCGGTCACAGATGCCTTTTCGACGTGATGTTGCAAATGTGGAATTCGAAGGACAGCGCTTTCGGTTTTCAGCTAGCGGCGAGGAGACGCCCACAGGTCTGACTGCAAATATAACGTTCTATTGTTTAATGTCCTTGGGACAGGGGCCATGGCGAGAATGCTATGATTGATATGAATAGTATGGGATGCGCAATAGCGTAGTGGACAAAAAGGCAGGACGTTCCCAAATACATGTTACTTCACAACACTAGAATTCCGGGCTGGAGAACAGTGGATTTTGCAGACTGCATTACGCACAGACTCCATGGAAGTTTCGAATGTGATGTGAGTAAATAATCAGGCGTTTTCATACCGGGATGAGGGAATGATGTATGGATGCATGGATGCATGGACAGATGATTTGATGGAGAGTTTGCCATGTACAGGGCTTTTTGGAATCTATCCACCTCCCCTGCGCTATGTCATGCAGAGCTGCCATAGTGGAACCATCGTCTTTCTGCCCTTGTTGAACCCTCCCTGTCTCGACGCCCCTTCAGGCACTTGTGTCTATGCACGTTACTAATCCCATCTAATGGATTCTGTCTTCACAGACGCATGCACACAAACACTCGTTTGTAATGGTGTTTTCACCTCGATTTTTATGGTTGTGATTCGCAAGTGATTTTTGGGTGGGTATAATCCTTTTGAGTGGGCTAGCATGCATATGGCTGTAGATTTAGTGTGATCATTGAAGTGAGTTATACAAATGTAGTTCTGATGGCCATACTATTCTTTTTCATTTCATTTGGGTGACACGTATCTCCTCCCCTTTTGCCGCTGCCATCTGTACGCCACTCCTGCAGATGGCTTTTACTCCCGACACCTGCTGCTTCGTGTCAATCAGTGGAGCACCATTACGATCTTATGGGACGATCGCCAATGGGCCACATGCCCTTACGCAGTGCTAGTGGCTAGGAGCAACATATCGTCCTTTCTGCTGGACTAGTGCCTACCTAATGGGACGGCCCTGCGGTTCTAGGCGCTTCCGTGTTGCCTTTTTGGACGTGAATGTAGCCCCTGTGTACCATGATGGAACAGGGCGTCACACAAGCAGGAGCTGGTCATTTATTGCGGATGCAGCCCACAATACTGGAATGTATTTTGGAGTCATGACCTAATGGCTGTATGGCCCTTGGTGGTTTTGTGGTGCAGTAAATTTCTATTCTGTTTTTGTTTGTCTCATTTTTCTGCTCATGTTGCTGTACTTGGACCTTCACATGCCTGTGCTGCATCAGTGCGGCAATGGTGCCATGGCAGATATGGATGCCCACTCACAAGGCACTTGGAGCCCCTGGATTCATTTGTTCGTTGGCATGCATGGGTGACTTGTACATTTCACTGGTTGCATTGTGTGACTTCATTGCACCTACGAGGAGTTGTGCAATGTGGCCAGGGAGTGGTGTACAGGCACTCAGTAGGGCCGTTTACGGTTGATTCACGATGCCGTACTTCTCACCATGGCGGAATGGTACTTTCCGCCATGCTTGATGGCGTTAGGTACATGTCCGCTAGGGTCGGAATTCGCGTACCGTTGCGCCATGGTGGTAATTACGGTTTGGCATGGCGCGCGTGCGCGTACTTGGTGCAGTTAGCATTGGCGTTCACTACGGTGTCGCTAATGGCATCGTACTTTACGGTGACGGGTCATAATCGCACCGAGCGCTATTCGATGGCGGTATTGCATTTCCGCCATCGTTTTTCGATTTCCGCCAGGGTCGTAATGAGGGCCATTGTGTTTTAAAGATTTAAGAGATTGTATTCGTATTAACAATTTGTTAATGTTCTAATTGAACTATAAACTAATAATAAATAAATACATATCAACAAGCGAAGTGGTGCAAAGTTTGTTCTTTGGCAGGAGTGCCTTAAAAGCTAGCACATTCGTGAAGTGCGTGCAAAGTTCTCGCAAGTGCAGTCAGCAGTCTGCCGGGTTGCCGAACACGGACTGGAATGGAAGTCGAGTGCCTTCCAACTAACAGAGAGTACTAAAAGTAGTTTCCATTTGGCGACGCTGTAAGAGTACACATAGGTAGTAGGAATTTGACAGCTGCGATATATGGCCTATAACTTGCAAAGCCAACCAGGTCTTGAGCAAGCCCATGAATCGGCACGTGATACAAACACTGGAGGCACTACTATGAGGAAAATCACGGCCTTCTTTAAGGCAAATGAAACACCCATGGGTAATTCAGTCATAAACTCAGCAATTGAAAACGCAACCAACACATTAGTCGGGAGCATGGAAAATATGTTTATTACCACGACTACATCAGTCATTGATAACAATTCACTCTTTGATCTGTGTGTGATTGTACAAAAAGTTAATATTGACTTAAAACCACCAATGGATGTTCCGCTGCTTTCCTAATTCATACAAATTGCCTTGATATGGACCCAAGTGAATTCTTTAAATCATTTGAGAAAGGAAGTCACAGTCCAGCCCTTGGTCCACTTTCTCCATCCAAACATGAATTACGTAATACGGAGACAGCCCCCATATATGAGGGATGCCAGCAAACAAGCACGTGCCTAATGGAGCATGAGGCGTGGGGGAAAAAACTAATGGACATCTGTATGGGTTCTCAACACATACAGAAAGATCAATATGTTGTTTTGGCTAGCATTGAAGGTTTATTGCAAAACTAAGTATTCCTATTAGAAGGACAGACTATTGACAGATTATCAGCCTAGAATGAACAGAATTTATTGGAGAGATTTTGGACGAGCTTGTTTGGCACGAGAATATACCAGAAGATATAATAGACACAGAACAAGAGTCCCCTCAGGTGATACAAGAGAATATTAGTGCAGTAGTGATAGATACAGACACCTCTAAACAGGATAATCCCCTGCTAACAGCGCAAGAACCTATTACCGAGGGTGAAGAGCAAATAAAGAGAGCACGTAAGGGGAACAAAAGAAGAACAGGGCAAAAGAAGCAGCCACTATGAAAAAGCATAGTAAACAGCCCAAATGGCAAGCAAGAACCTTTGGACTCCTTACTTATAGCAATTGAGGAAGCCAACTTGCATTCCTGTAACTCTTCGGAAGTGGGGAAGAAAAGAAAAAAATAAGAATCGTCACAAAACAAAAGAAATAAGCGTAAACATAATAACAACTTGGATGGATGGTTAATGCAGCACACGCTGAATGCCCCATCGATACAAACGTTAGAAGAGTAATTGCGCACAGTAGAGAGTGCAACAATATCACAGGATAGAGTTAACATGGAATTGGTAGGGGAATGTGAACCCCTATCGTCACCCCAATTGGTGGTGGACTTAACTCTGGAGAGCATTCCTAATCCTACACACCAAGTGATAGGACGCGACGGGATCTTAAATGGACTGGCAAAGCCCTCTACTGTAACTACAGGAACCTGTATGGAAAGTATGCCTCCAATTGCAGTGCAAAAACCGAGATCTCCTGGGAGACTCTTATTAACGCTAAAGATGAACGGCAGGAGACGAATAAAACCTCCACCCTTATAGTACAAGATGTCTTTGACAAAGAGGAAGAAGGGGCTATTAACAGACCTAAATTCCTATTCCTATTACATTTGGTGCCAGAACTGCACGTGATTACTACAAAAGATATAGACACTGGTGAAATGTTTAAAGCAACTTATCAGAGAGTATCTGTAATACATTGTTTCTCATCAAAAATAGTTGGCTTTAATTTAACACATGCGATTACGTTTCTTATGATGGGACATGACATGTACAAAGGGGAAGAAGCGCCAATCACGCATGCAGAAGATTATCTTGATTTAAAATCCCTGCAGTAAGCAGGTCAGGCAGGCCTCAGTTATGAACATTAAACTGGAGAGGCATGGGCTACAAGATGTTACTGATTGAGCATGGATTCCGCAAGTTCTAACACAGAAGGAGCTAAATTCCTAACCATTACTAGGAACACTTTCATGTACACAAGGACATAACCATTACTTGGTCCTACTCACCTCTAAGAGTTTTGATGATGCTGATTGCAACTTATTCCTAATAACCTGGCTGAAAATCCCGCCCAGGTTGGACGGGTATAAATAACACCTGCAGTCAAGGACCAGAAAGGCCAACCAGAAGGAGGCATGATAATTGCCATAAAAACACACACATAGTAGTGAGAAGGTCCAACTGTTCAATGACAGTCCATATATGCCCGCAGCCTTGGTCCACTTAAAAGAGATGGAGGATGTATTGATTATTAACATATATAATTCCCCAGGTGTAGCATATTTAGAAAATATATTGCAAGAAATAGAGGAATTAATACTGAAATTTGAATGTAAAAATAAGAAGTAGTTCATTTTATTAAGGGGGGATTGGAATGCCCATTATGGTACCAAGTATGATAGTGAGTACGATGCGCCAGAGGTATCGAGCATATTGGAGGCTGCCCTACCCGCCACCAAGGGAGACAAACAGGGATTGTACCTGATACAAACTATGGTACGCCATGGGATGATTATGAGTAATGGCCATACAAACAGTACCAATTCTCATTAGTATCCCTGGCCTATGGGCACAAAACAGACAATACTTGATTATATGTTTCTGAACATCTCTAATTGGGACATAATAATTGAAATGTCTGTCCAACCAACTAATCAGAGTGACAATGCTCTGGGTGAAAAAAAATGGAATGAAACATGACCTTATAAGTACTCCCCTAGTACTCCACCAGTGAATAATATGGCTTTCATGCCCTGCCAGGAGGGCAGACATCGCCTTTAAGGGCCTGTCAACCCGAGCTAAGGCAGGTCTGAACAAAGAGAGAGACTCAGCTCGGGCTGTGGGCCGTTAAAGGCCATGTCCGCTCTCCTGGCAGGGCATGAAAGCCTTTCACACCCTGGGGTTCATCCGGGGCATGAATGGCTTTCACAATTTTTCATCAGGAGACCCGCGCTGCTAGCAGAGTTGATTTCCCGATAAAAAATTAAGAAACAAAAGAAGAAAAAAGATTGCAGCCGCCATATGGAAAAGTCCCTTTTCTGTGTCTATGTCAGTGGCCAGGCAGGAGGATCTCCGGGACTAGCGCGCAATGCTCTGGTACTGCAGGTAAGTGGAGGGGTTGGGAAGGCAACATGGAGAGGCTCTCTCTTGTCTCCCTGCAATGAAAAAAAAGCTTTAAAAAAGCCCCACCCGGGGAAGTGCCTTCGGTGGCTGGGACTGTGGTCGGGATTGTGCATTCTCACCTGCTGTTCCAGCCACCTGATTAGCTGAGACCCCTTCCCAGGTGTGAATAGTATATTCTGCTTGTTTCACGCCATGATTAACCATTGCTCTTAAGCAGTGGTCGAAGTGTATGAAAAGAAGTAGTGGAACTATGTTCCCTACTGGCCTGCACCACTTGCCACAGACCTCATCGCCGCGCCCTCCTACGCACAATAAAAACTCCAAAACACATGTGCCTGCTCTTTAAGGAAACGTCCTGTGCAGTGCACTGAAAGTGCAAGTTTCAACTTCTTCCTACACTTTTATTTTAAAACGAAACCATTCCATAACAGTTTCTTTTTAAAATAAAAGTATAGGAACGGTAAAATGTAATTAAAAGAAGTAGAGGAGCACCACTCCCGACCGCTCCCGCCCACTTCGAAAACTGCTCTTGAGCCACAGACTGAAATGTACTGAACCACACTGCGCATGACACCACTCAAGACGCGCCTCAACCATTATTAAAAAATGCTCGCCTTTACTGTTCACCCTTCTAAAGAATCCGTTTTTGGCATAGCTAAGCATATTTCATGCTCTCGCATTTAGTTCAAGGCAGCTATAGCAGGAAGATGTTGTCAAATTACAAGGCCTCTCACCTGCATCAGGGTGGGATGTGAAGCTGTATGGAGAATAGTTACCTTGAAGAAACGTGTTACAGTGTGATGCTTACTGATAACACTAACGAGTGCTACTGAATTCAGCTGGCATCAAAACAATGTACAAGAAGGGCTTTGTTTTAGCAATAAAATGTAAAGGTGTGTCCTTGCTCAGACCACCCCCTTCCATTGGCACTCCACCCTTATAGTACAAGATGTCTTTGACCCAGAGGAAGAAGGGACTATTAACAGACCTAACTTCCTATTCCTATTACATTTGGTGCCAGAACTGCGCGTGATTAGTACAAAAGATATAGACATTGTTGAAATTATTGAAGTGACTTATCAGAGTGTATCTGAAATACATTGTTTCTCATATAAAATAGTTGGCTTTATTTGAACACATGCGATTATGTTTCTTATGATGGGACTTAACCACCTACCTACCACCAGCCCACACCTAGACAACTAATGTAGGGTCCATTCACTCCAGAAATGAGAGCTCAGCTTTCTAGATTATTCTCACCCTCCTCAGGCACATCCAAAGGCATCCCAGACACTACCATAAATTCCAGCACTGCTGTGTTCCCATTCAGACAGCTTCCAAGAGGGGGCCACACCATAATCCGTGTACATGCCGCATCGAACACCAACAATTTAGTTAACATGTTCCAGAGGTTCCCCAAAATACAAGAATAACCTGCCGAGCTCCAGGAGGAGCTCCAAGTGATAATAGTCTGCTATCATGCCACCTGCATTGATCTAAATCAGTAATGCCCCTGGACACATTTGCCTTACTTAAGGTACATGCCAAGGGGTCGCAGAGCTTGTTGCACCGCTGATATCAATTGACCCAGCTACACACTATGTTGAATGTAACGGGGGCAGGGCAAAACGTTTCATGTTTGGTGGATACCGGAGCATCACGCTCCACTCTAAGGGCATGTGAATTTTCCCAGACCCACAGTCAGAAGAAGTTATAGATGCAGTTGTCATAGGAGGTATGCTGTTACTTTCACTCCATTCACTGCGTAGGTAATACGAAATAGAGCAACACGCTTTTTCACAATCTGTGTAACCTTGTAGCTTCAGTTCTCCTCGTTGTGTGAGGGAGGATCTGGGAAATGGGTTGTGGGGATAAGGAAAGTGACGTGAGAAAGGGAAAGGCAGGGCAGTGATGGTTTAGATATGAATATGGGTAAGTATGACAGACTGCATCTTTAGTCCTTAAGTCCAAGCTCTGATTATCTCAAACACATACTGAATGTATTCATAGCAGGTGCACTATCCCTAAATTGTTTTCTACTCATTGATACTGTAATGAGTTGTGCACTCATAATTAGCTCTCAGGGCAGGTACATCAGCCAATGAGGTTGTTCGGAACTTGGGTTGAATATCATGATACAAGACTGCATTCTGAGCAAGCTCACCGATGTTCGAAACTGTCTGCCAAACTCCCTCCCACTCTCTGTCCTCCTCGCTGGTGCATTCCCATTCTCCCCACATCCCACTAACATTTACAGGCCGATTCATGGAATCAACGTGCACCGAAAAAACGGCGCACGCGTGCGAAAACGTGCGATTCGCAGAGAAACTACGAAAATCGCAGTGCAAGTGCAATTGTCGCACAGAAAACATCGCACATCACTTCATGGAAGTCTGTGCACACGCGAAATGTGGGATGAGCGCTGAGAAAGTGCGCGGCGCACGCTGGCGCACGCTGGCACACGCTGGCGCACAGGTCAACGAACGCTGTGCGATAAGGCCACAGCGAATTCGCACATAGTGCGGCGCACATAACAAAAGTAGGCGTAACAAAGGGCGTCATACGCAGAATGGGGAACAACTCGTGAAAATGTGGGCGTCACGGGGGGAGTACAGGAGGCAAGTGCGCAGAACGCCCACACGCTCGCCTACAACACCTATTCATGGAATCGAATAGGGAAAAACAGCGCACGGCCAAAGACGCGCAAAGGCCCATACATGTCCGCCACACGAAAGCAGGCGGTAGCGTCCCTGCGCAGGAAAAAAATGTGCGCCAAAGTCCTACACGCGCGAGAAGGCCCACATGCGATCGGGCCTGGGGGAGCGTGTGCGTGTATTCCAGGGGTGTGCGAGAAGTTCCACACGCGATTGGCCTTGGCGCGTGTATTTCAGGGGCACGCGGGTGGTTTCACACGCGATCGGGCCTGGGAGAGCGTGTGCGTGTATTCCAGGGGTGCGCGAGAAGTTCCACACGCGATTGGCCTGGGCGCGTGTATTTCAGGGGCACGCGGGTGGTTTCATACGCGATCGGGCCTGGGGGAGCGTGTGCGTGTATTCCAGGGGTGCGCGAGAAGTTCCACACGCGATTGGCCTGGGCGCGTGTATTTCAGGGGCACGCGGGTGGTTTCACACGCGATCGGGCCTGGGGGAGCGTGTGCGTGTATTCCAGGGGTGCGCGAGAAGTTCCACACGCGATTGGGCTGGGCGTGTGTATTTCAGGGGTGCGCGAGAAGCTTCTCACACGCGATTGGCCTGGGCGCGTGTATTACAGGGGCTCGTGGGTGTTTGTACACGCGATCGGGCCTGGGGGAGCATGTGCGTGTATTCCAGGGGTGCGCGAGAAGTTCCACACCCGATTGGCCTGGGCGCGTGTATTTCAGGGGCTCGCGGGTGTTAGCACACGCGATCGGGCCTGGGGGAGCGGGGTATGTGTATTTCAGGGGTGCGCGTGAAGTTTATCACGCGATCGGGCCTGGGGGGGAGCGGGGTACCACTCACCGTCTGCCTTGCGTGTAGAAGAACGCGTAGCCAACACCCGCTGTGAAGTAATAGCGTGTGAACCCCAACGGATGGAAAACACACGCAGCGCACGAAAAGCACGTACAGAGCAGTGTAAAGACAGGCGGGATCTCCAAGCCCTGCCAGGGCAACGCCCATGCGCGAAACTCCACAGACGCGCTTACGCTGTAAGGGCCTTTGGTCCAATGAAATCGCGTACGCGTGCTGACGCGCTTACGCGCTAAGGCCCTTTCCTTGAATTTCACGCTGACGTGCAGGATTTTCACGTGCCAAATCACTCCGTATCAAGCTGGCCACGCGAAAACACACGGAAGACCACGCTCCTGCCCAGAAGGCCTAATCACTGCCCCCCAGTTCCCCGAGCAGCCTCCCACGTGCCATCTCCTGCTGCCTGCCTGCCTGCCTGCCTGCTGCCACCGTGCCCTGCCATTTGGTGCCTGCACATCAGCCATCTGCAGGGGTCCAGTTGCTGTGTCCACCCCTGCTGGAACAGAAGACTCCCGACTCGGATAACATCGCTCCACAGCCCAGCCCCAGGACCCAGTTGCCCACCCACTCCTGCCCCTGGGGTTGCCATGTCGGGCACATCAACATCTGACACCAGTGGCAACCCCCGGCCAGAGGGGCAGAGGAGCACCAGCTTCACTGCCACCGAAGTTGGTGTCCTGGTGGAGCAAGTCCTGGGGCAGTATGATGCCCTCTTCGGATCGTCCCGCGCCAACAAGGATGGACGGGAGAGGATCTGGGCCGACTGTGTGGTTGCCATCAACGCGGAGGGGGTGGCAACCCGCACCATCCAGAAGGTCAAGAAGCGCTGGGAGGACTTGAGGTCCAGGACCCTCATAAAGGCCCGGCGCCTCGTGGAGGGGGGCCGGGGCCGCATGAGTTCCATCCAGATGAGGGTCCTGGAACGCGTACACCCAGCGCTCCACGCCCGGGTCCTTGAGAGGGAGACCCGTCTGGAGTTGAGCGGTAAGTGGCCAAGCATTGCTGTGTGAGACAGGGCATGTTGCAGTGTGCTGGTTGTCTGATACTTGCCTGCATGTGTGACATAGGCCATGTACGCATGTATGTGTGCAGGGACATCATGGTAATGCATGTGCGACCAGTAATGTGTGAACCGCACGGTTGTTGCATGTGTTTAAATGCGACATGAGGAGCCCTATGCAGATTGCACACATGAGAGCATGGCAGTCTCAGTTCCTGGACATGGGTGGGGGTGAGGGATGGGTGCTGATGCCAGGTACATATATGGTATCCATGTCTGTGTGCCTGAGCTGCGTGTCTGTGACTTGTGAATGCCATGGATGCATGACACATGTCTGTGACAATTTACAGATTCACTGATGCAGCCTAGTCATCCTTGTATGCACTGTGATTGGGGTGTACGGGGCCAGATGGATGTGACTGAGGTGAAGTGTGTGCATGTGATAGGCATGACCCATGATGCATGTGAGTACCATTACATTGTATGATACGAGAGTCCATTGGACATGTATGGAAATGTCCATGGCATGCACCATGACTGTCACTGTGTGTGTTTCGCCTGGACTGACACATGTGTTGTGGAGTGACATGATGGAAGTGTACTTTGACAGTGGCACTCATCTGCTATTGCTTCCTGTCTAGGGGACCATTGTACAGTACCCTGATGCTTGTGTTCTATGTCTCCCTCTACGCAGCGGCTAGTGAAGAAGAGGGCGGAGACGGTGCTGTGGAGCAAGGCGGCAGGGATGCCCCCACGGCTGCAGAGGAAGGGGTGGGTGAGCCCCCACAGGGGTCTGCTACGGCGGTAGACGGTGAGGAGCCATCCAGGTTGGTGGTTTCCACAGAGGAGGAGGAGGCCGCCACTGAGGCGCACATGGGGCCTGGTGGGGGCATCCCTGCTGGTGCAAGTGGTGCAGTCCAGGGGCAGGGGCAGGAGGCAGCACAGGTCACCGTGGAGGGGCCTGTGCATGTCGCTGTCCCTGACCCTGTGGGTGCACCACCATGCACCAGCAGGGATGCCCCGTCCCAGGCCCGTCCGCAGGTAGAGGGGATGTCCATGTCATCTGACTCCCCTCCACCTGCGGACGAGGGGACCCCTGGCCGTATGGAGAAGGTCCTGATTGGGGTCGCGATGCGCACGGCTGTGATTCGTGATGCCGTGCGTGCTTCCCAGGAGGAGCACGCACGTCATCACGAAGAGCACCGTGCCGACGTGGCCCAATTGGGATCGTCCATGTTCGGGGGTTTCCTGCATGTGTCGGCCAATCTGGCGGCCCTCTCCTCCTCTGTGGAGACTATACGCCAGTCGTTCTCCTTGCCGTCTTCCGGCCCAGATGCCACCAGGGCCCCCGTGTGGACCTGCCCTGAACAATGCAGCCAGGTCGGTGGGGATCCCATCCCTGCCACAGTCGGGAGTCAGAGGTCCAGCAGGGGTGGACACCACAGCAACTGGACCCCAGCAGATGGAGGATGTGACGGCATCATCGGGCAGGGCACGTGCACGACGGCGTCGGTGGTTTCCATCAGCCTGGATGCCGCCGTGCTGGCACAGGCAGTTGCGTCGGAGGCAGCAGCAGGCTCAACGTGGGAGGCATCATGGCTCGGGGCCATCAACATCAGGGGTGCAGGCATCGGCCGGAGGGCAGGAAAACCCTGGAATGGGAGTGGCTTCCGTGTGGGAGCGGTTGTGCCAGCAGATAGGTGCGGAGCGGCAGCGGGCAGAGGAGGAACGGCTCACAATGGTCAGGGCGGAGGACTCCATGCGGAGGGCGCTGAGGCGGGCTGAGTGCCTCGAGGGTCTTCGCAGGGAGTTGGAGCTGGACACTGCATTATCCCTGCGGGACCTCGGGGCCAGGGAACATGCCCGCCTCCAAGGCATTGACCAGGAGTTCGATGATGCCCTGGCCCATGACAACAACCAGTGAGCCGTCGGACTAGCCCGCTGACTTTGTATATAGTTATTTAGTTAGTGTTAGGTTTCCTTTAATTTATTTTTTTTATTTGGTTGCGATTGGACAATGCGCCACATTTTTGTATAAAGTTCAGTTTTTAGTTAATTGTCATAGTTAGGTTTCATTTGGTTGGGGTCATGGACCCGGGATTATCTTGTAAATAGTTCTTCAATGGCTTTTTTTATTTTGTGGATTTTTTTCATGGACATTCATCTTCTTTTGGTTGTTTTGCTTTGTGGTTTTTCTCTTTTCATTTCCATTCAAGTTGATTTTCAATACATTTTTATTTTCATCCTTCAATGTGTCGTATCATCTCATTGCTTTCATGCATGTCATGTTGGGTGTTTTAACATTCACTTGCAGCCATTGTGTGTGACAGACATGTGTTCATTTGCATTATTTACATTGGGTGTGTAACATGTAATTGCCTTTGACATGTGGGTGGATGTGATAGTTGGTTGGGCCTTTTGGCAGGGGAGGATGGCCATTACGGACATGATTGGGGATTGTTGGGACCCAGGTGCAGGGGGGCATGGATGGGACATGGGCGAGGGCCTGGTGGAGGGTGCCCCGCTATTCTGGGGGTGGGGGTGGTGGGGAACATGAGTTGGACATGGGTGGGGGCCTGCTGGCAGGTGCCCCACAGTGCTGGGGGTGGGGGTGGTGGGAGACATGGGTGGGGGCCTGGTGGAGGGTGCCCCACAGTGCTGGGGGGTGGGGGTGGTGGGGAACATGAGTTGGACATGGGTGGGGGCCTGCTGGCAGGTGCCCTGCAATTCTGGGGGTGGGGGTGCAAGGGGACATGAGTTGGTGATCATTAGTGCAAGGAGACATGTGCCTTTGCTGGGGGGCATGCCCATGTTGGGTGGGCTGCCTGCGGGACATGACCAGGGATGCAGGGTAGTCCCCTGTGGTGTGGGCTGCCTGCAGGGGCCGTGGAGGGTGTACAGGGAACACCTGGGAGGACCCACACTGGCAAATCACATGTAGGACTCCCCGGCACCCCTGAAATACACGTACCCTGCTGAAATCGCGTGTAAAACTTTCCGCGCACCCCTGGTATACACGCACACGCTCCCCCAGGCCAGATCACGTGTAAAACTTTCCGCGCACCCCTGGTATACACGCACACGCTCCCCCAGGCCAGATCGCGTGTAAAACTTCTTGCGCACCTCTGAAATACACGCGCCCAGGCCAATCGCGTGTGGAACTTCTCGCGCACCTCTGAAATACACGCGCCCAGGCCAATCGCGTGTGGAACTTCTCACGCACCCCTGAAATACACGCACACGCTCCCCCAGGCCCGATCGCGTGTGAAACCACCCGCGAGCCCCTGAAATACACGCACCCAGGCCAATCGCTTGTGGAACTTCTCGCGCACCCCTGAAATACACGCGCCCAGGCCAATCGCGTGTGGAACTTCTCGCACACCCCTGAAATACACGCGCCCAGGCCAATCGCGTGTGGTACTTCTCGCGCACCCCTGAATTACACGCACACGCTCCCCCAGGCCCGATTGCGTGTGAAACCACCCGCGAGCCCCTGAAATACACGCGCCCAGGCCAATCGCGTGTGGAACTTCCCGCGCACCCCTTACATACACGCGCCCAGGCCAATCGCGTGTGGTACTTCTCGCGCACCCCTGAATTACACGCACACGCTCCCCCAGGCCCGATCGCGTGTGAAACCACCCGCGAGCCCCTGAAATACACGCGCCCAGGCCAATCGCGTGTGGATCTTCCCGCGCACCCCTGAAATACACGCGCCCAGGCCAATCGCGTGTGGAACTTCTCGTGCACCCCTGAAATACACGCGCCCAGGCCAATCGCGTGTGGTACTTCTCGCGCACCCCTGAATTACACGCACACGCTCCCCCAGGCCCGATCGCGTGTGAAACCACCCGCGAGCCCCTGAAATACACGCGCCCAGGCCAATCGCGTGTGGAACTTCCCGCGCACCCCTGAAATACACGCGCCCAGGCCAATCGCGTGTGGAACTTTTCGCGCACCCCTGAAATACACGCGCCCAGGACAATTGCGTGTGGTACTTCTCCCGCACCCCTGAAATACACGCGCCCAGGCCAATCGCGTGTGGAACTTCTCGCGCACCCCTGTAATACACGCACACGCTCCCCCAGGCCCGATCGCGTGTGAAACCACCCGCGAGCCCCTGAATTACACGCGCCCAGGCCAATCGCATGTGGAACTTCTCGCGCACCCCTGAAATACACGCGCCCAGGCCAATCGCGTGTGGAACTTCTCGCGCACCCCTGTAATACACGCGCCCAGGCCATTCGCGTGTGGAACTTCTCGCGCACCTCTGAAATACACGCGCCCAGGCCAATCGCGTGTGGAACTTCTCGCGCACCTCTGAAATACACGCGCCCAGACCATTCGCGTGTAATACTTCACGCAGGCGCAGCCCTTTGCGATGGTTTTGCGATCTTGATGGCTTTTCCTTGCGCAAGGGCGTTCTTGGGGGCATAACTGGCGCTGATGCAGGGTCGCTCCGCCACTCTGCGCCACGTCTGCTTTTGGAGGTGGGAATCCATGAATACGCTGTGCGCGGAAATTGATTTTATCGCACGCGGCTGGCGCAGACATTCGCACGGGCACGCTGTGCGCCAGCCACGTGCGCCTCTTTTGTGCGAAAATCTATGAATTACCCTGCTACTGTTGTAGCGCCTCTATGCCGCTCCTTTCATGCCCGCTCTGGCCACCATGAAAACAGAAGAGGGGCTGCGCTTGTAGCCTCACTTTCATTTACATGGCAGCCATGTTGGGTATGTTTTTGTCTGATACAAAGGGTTGCACTCTTGCTGTGACCCATTGTATCAAACAAATACATTGTTATTAGCATCCTGGAACTTTTACTCAGGGTGCTAATAGCTATAAATGTCAGCCCTCAAGAAATATTCCGGGTGGTTCCATCCCGGGGATCCTCCTTAAAGGCCCTCGCTCAGCTTGGGCCTGTTAACTCAGGCCCTGGGCCGTTAACACCCAGGATAGCCCAAAGAGCTAGTACATATAGCTTAAATAAAAATGACAAAACATAAGTGATGCTTTGGGTTGCCATTTTGTCTGTCATATGGGTTTAGAAAGGATGGAGCACTCAGTAAACCTTAGGAGCCTATCACGCTTTCTTCCCTTCCTCCCTCACCATTGGTTATGCTTTTCGCGTCAACAGAATCTGTCTTCTATCATCCTAGTGGTTTTTGGTATCTAGGAAGCCAACTGGCAGTGTGACTTCCCGTCTCAATAACACAACTCCACCACTGGGTTCAGTTAAACCCAAAAAACACCACCACCTCCTGCAAAGAAAGCTGCATGACTCAGTGCTCTCCACTGCCAAGACCATGTTAGAGGCTGCAGCATCCCCCGCTGGAGGTTTGCCCAGGCCTAGAGTACCAGTCACACGCTTTGAGATAAACGACCACTAATGTTCTAACTTAACCACATTGGAAGCGCCATCTTCCACCGCACGTGCATTTATACTTCACACCTACCTAATGGCATCTCACTTGTCTATCAAATTAACTAAGATACATCTACTTTACAACCGAAATGTCCATCTGCCTCTGACTAGTGTGGGGACAAAACCGTTTCACGTTTTCTTCTGAACAAAGCAATTCATTCACTGTGGCAGTTTCCATTACAGACAATTAGCATGTACAGCGAAGCTAATGCATTTACTAAAACCTCGTTTAAAACGCTTCCGTAACATGAATTATACGTCTTCCACTTTTCTACTCATCCACACAAGGTACAGAAAAAAAATTACCCAGCTTAATCCAATGTCAATATCACCGAGAGTTGATTTTAGAAATGATGCTGCGTAGTGAAAGGAAACATTCTCCTTTAAAAAGTAAATCCCACAACACGTGCCATGAAATTGTTTCTCTGGCCAGAGATTAGCTCTGGCACTTGAAACGAATCGATTAAGGGCCTTAAATTGCGAGCCGGCCCTGCGTCCAACGAATCATGTAGTTATTTCTGAAGATTGCATGGCCTAATTAGGTACAGCAAATCCATTTACTCTGCTACTTGCAAACTAAAGTTGCTTGACTAAAATAACACTCTCTCTCTCTCAATGGGTGCAAAGATAACAAAACAAGTCGTTTTGTAATTTTGATTTACTGTGCCTGCATGAGTATGGTGCTGCCCCCTTAAGGGAAGCACACGCCGCGTGCATTATAAATAAAGGAGACGTTCCCGGCCGCGATAGTGCGACCGGGGCGCCCGAACTGAACAGACGTGTGTGGCTCAGTCTGTGGGGTTGGGGGCTCAAAGGGATCGCTACATGGGTCACAGAGAGACCCCCAAACAATGAGTGGCAGTCTTCTGCAGGTAGCCTTCATTGCTGCCTTTTGTTTGCACACACAAATATAGTTGCATGGGTCCATGAAGTGTTTAAAAACAACACATTGAAAGGTGTAAAGATGTATGCTGGCATGTATCTAGAGAGGGTCACTTTATAGACAATATTATTGCATGCAGGTCAGGGGGCCGCCAACGTTCGTATACATACACGTTGTGGGTTCCCCTGTGCGTACTTCTAAATATCTACAAGGCGGAGTGGACAGCTGAAGAGTAAAACCAAGCAAATTTGCAACTACTCTTAAATTGTACTCCCATTGATGAACATGCTGGGGCTCATGTTTACAAAAATGGCAATTTGACGACAGGGAGCCATTACATTTACACTTTAAGTAAGCGGGCCCCGCCGCCAAAGTTTGGTCATTTGCACTGTGTAGTTCAAACGTAAGGGCAAAAAGGCAAAAGGCTGCTTTTGAATTCTGCAGTGCATATTGAGTAAATGCTTTCTGGCATTCTGGCATGCCAGGCAGCGTTTACTTTTGATTGTGATGGCAAGCAGTGCTCACAATTACAATTATACATTCTCCAGTATGCTTGCATGTCAGAGAGCGTTTCATTTTCATTTGTGGACAGTGCTTACCTTACTTGGTGACTGAGTGCAGTCAATCCTTTATCCAACCATTAATTGCCAAATCATTCCTTACAAATGCAGAGAACTGATCACTTCAACAAATAAATGACAAGGAAGCATGCAAGGAGCGCCCACAGATACCTGCCCCTTCCCCATGCCATGCACAGGGCGGTACGTAGGGAGGATCTAGAGCTATCGGATGCTCCACCATAATTGCAAATGTGACCTACCCATTCTTAGACTGTGGGCCTCATCACGAGATTGGCGGTAACCCTTAAATCCGGCGGTCATGCTATTACCTCCGGATTTAAGGGTCCGCCAAATCAGGGCTTCGGTGGATTTCTCCCCAGCTCTGAGCTGGGGGGAAATCCACGGAAAATTTGCGCCATTACTGCCGGCGTGAAATCCGCCGGCGGTAAGAGCGCGAAAATTCCCCATTGAGCCCAATGGGAAATGGGGCATTCCCGAATGGGCTCAGTGGGGAATGGGGAATTCAATTACCGCCAAACCCATGATCTGGCGCTAATAGCGCCGGGGGGTTTGGCAGTAGGGCTAATACTGTGGCGGTAATACCACCGGCATTACCGCCCAACTCGCATTCTATAATAAGAACAGCAATATTCAAGTCGTTTTTATTTTATATCACTCATGTAAATCTGTTAAGGTTTGCATACGTTAATCTTGCAAGAATATGTACCTCAATGGGTTCAGTGGTATTTCTAATTAGTCCCATATGATGTCATAAATTCTAGAGGTGATGATACATGGTAACAAGATCTGCATTGTAGCAGCAGGCCTTCCTTTGTTGTGTTATTGATATTTATAGCGTGCACCTGCCATTTTCATGGTCTCCAGGGGCTCAGGGGGAAATGAATGGGAAGGAGGGTTGGGGGTGTTTATTTATTTATTTATTTATTTATTCAAATTTGTATAGCACGCAACAGCCCGAAAGCATTGTGGCGCTTGTTACAGTGAATGATCAAAGCTTAGTTACATAAAACAACAGACAGATATACATATTGCACTATTTGTATAGAACAGTTTGTACAGCAATGGATAGGGTGGAGGATGAGGCGTGGGGGGAAGTAGAGAGTGGTTAGTTAAAGAGAGCAGTTTTAAGGTTTTTATGAAAGGCAGGGAGAGAGGTTTCTGCTCTGAGGGCAGTGTGGAGCGCATTCCAGAGCTTTGGGGCTAGATATGGGAAGTCTGTCCCTCCTACTTTGGCTCTGTTATTGCGCTGTATGGTACGTTGGTTGGTGTAGCATGTTCTTGTAGGCCTAGTTGAGGTGGATCTTGATAGTGTATCTGAGAGGTAGGATGGTGCTGTAAGATTGATGCATTTGTGTGTGGTCATAAGAATTTTGAATGTGATGCGCAGTGAGTGAGACGCAGAGGCGTAGGCAGGGTAGGGCCTGACCGGGCAAACCCCATTCAAAATCTTTAAATGTCCACTAAGCAGTGCTGTGTGGGCATTTACAGATATTAATGTCACTGTGGAGGGCACAACTACAATACCTTTGGGCCCCACTTGTTAGACAATCCTGGCTACACCTGAGTTGGAGAGGGATAGGGCAAGAGAGATTTTTTGGTTAGCTGCTGTTGGCTTCATTTCGGAAAATAAACTGTCACTGTCTGCTGGACATGCTTCTAGATTGTATGGGCTAGGTGTGTAGCGCTGGAGATTTAGGGCCTAATTCACAGAAGGATTTTATAATGGCAAATCCCCTCTGGTAAACACTCTGTGAATATGGGCCTTAGTGTTTTGGGTTGAGTGAGGGAGTGTGCCGTTTGCTGTGTGATTTCTGGTTTGTGCTGTGGTAGGGATATGTGTGTGTTGTATTTTGTGGTTGAGCAGTGATTTTGCAGGAAATTTGAAGGTTTTTAGTAGGGTTAGTGTTGAGGGAGGTCTGTGCATTCTTGTAAATTGCATTGTTTTGTCGATGAGGCTGAATTCTTTATTTTGCAGTTTGTCAATATTATGCATACCTTCATTGGGCCAGTCCAATTAGTTTTGCTTTGATTTGGTTTTGCAATGGTTTGTGGGGCCTTTCCTATTTTTGTGGTTAGGTTTTTGTTCTCAGTAATGCTTCCAGTTTAGGTGGGTGAGTTAAAGAGCCAGGTGTCTAGTAGTTTTCTGCATTGTAGGTGTTCTTCTGTTCTTCGCAGTTCCTTGGGGAGTGAGTTCCAAGGTATTACCAAGATGCTAGAGAACGCTGATACCCCATAGGGAAATAAAAACACACATTTCACTGGTGAAGTAAGATTATGTCATAAAAAAGGAATGACGTGTTAAGAAAATGTGTCCTGAACTGTAGAAAATGTTATTATTTGTATTAATTTACTATGTGTTTGATGAATTCACCTATTCATAAAATTCTTTGCACCAAAGGAAACAATCATTTTCAAGAAGCCATATTTAAATAATCTTGCTGAAGCCCCGTTTTGTGACGCCTCGTGGCATTAATCATGGACCCTGTCTTGTAAGTACACTATGGCCCTGTTTGGGAGCAGCAGTATGAGCCGACCAGAGCGTCAGCCGGAAGCCCCTGACCGCGTTCTGTAAGTTGGGAGAGTTCTCAGTGTCCCTCCATCGCCTCCCGTGACCCAAACACAGATGCTGCTTCTCCCCACACCCCCTCTAAACTCCATGCGTATTTAATTAGAGGCTGAAAATGCGAAATCTTTGGACGAGCATTGTGCGTGCTCGGTGTCGCCATGGGCATGAAGGCAAACTAATGGGAGTTCTGCCTCCTTCAGGGACGCGTCCGTGCCTAGTCTCGGGAGGATAGCTCAGTGGCAACGTGCTCGCCTGGCAAGCAAGACGACACAGAGCACCACACGTTCGATGCCCGGGTCCGCGCTTAGAAACCTCTGGGTATTAAGCGCGTTATAAATAACCTATCATTTCATTTCATTTCCTGGCGGTAAACGTGTTGGCATCCCTTTCCAGCATCAGCAAGTATCATTCCAAATGCCGCGGTAAATCCCATAGCGCCTAGAGTGATCCCCTGTGCTAGAAGTTAAAGGAAGGACGGCTCGTGCAGGCATGCTCGGTCAGTATACCATGTACTACACGCCGTTCCTTTCTGTGTTTCTCTCTCTCTCTGTAACGATTCGTCGCAGAGTGATGGCTCTGGAAAGGTGGATTGAAGTAATTTTCTCAGCACTTGTGTCAGTGACAAGTCGATATGTGATAGTTTGTTGTACCGTGTCCTGGCACACAGATCCCCCCAAATAAACCTTCAAACTGGGAAAGCAAAAGACACACATATAAATAATTGTATTGATATGTGATGGGTACATGTTAGCTCGACAGTTTACAAGTGCGTCTCTAGGAGCTGCGGGTTCAAGTCCCGGCCTCCCCGGTTTTTGATAAAATGGTGTGATCCTCGGCACTGACATACACCGCTGTATGAAAACAGAGCATCTTCATACGGCTGTATGAAAACATTACAGAATGTCCCATTAAAAACAAGGAACATAGCACAGCAGGGGACACTGCGACAATGAAAACTTAACACGTGGTGCTAACGGTTACACTGCCTCTATTGAAGGACTTGTGAGGTTCCCAATCGGCTCCCCTCAATGCTCCAACGCAATGTCACGTTGATACAAGTTGGTAGAAAAGGCTGAGACCGAACTTCGATACCTCTGTCAAGACGCACACGTTTCCCTCCCTCATATAAACCTTAAAATGAGGATCAGGGATCCTGTGGATGTAATGCACCCAGCCTCCCCCGCTTCTCCCGCCGATACATTGCCCCTGAGCGCTCAGCAACTGCCCTACATACAATTAAATACAACATGGACCTTATAGTTGAAAAACGCAGTGGCTATGCAGCCCAAAGCTGGAGCTGTGGCAGCTGGAGCAGCAGGCAAAGCCTCTCCCTGTGCAGTGTGCCATCCTGCCAGTCCTGCACACTCATAGCCAGGACAAGCCTTTCAATGAACAATGAAGAGAACCCATCATAGCAGGAAACATCTATTTTCCTCTGACAGGGCCGGTATTGAGTGCAGAGTACATGTGTGAGGTTACTCACTGCTGCCTTGGACAAGACCTGCCTCTAGGAGTACGGCTGCCGTACACTGGGGAACGGCCACTTATCTCTGCACGGCTAAGGTGTGCTATTTTTGGCTGTCCATATTTCCCTTCTCTGCCAGTTTATCAATTAACATTCGTCACCTGCATTGTTTATTGCAGCTAATAATTCATTGAATTGTTTCAGACCTTGGAGCAAGATTACAAGCAATGCTTTTTCAGTGATCACCACTGTACATGCTACACAAGACTAATGTAGTGTGCAGTGCACTCAGCTGATTTTGAGAAGGGCGCAACAGAAGCAAATGTACTGGCCGCTCATGCCTACTAGTCGCTCAACCACTACTGAATAGTAACATATACTTGACAGGTACCGCAGGCTTAACTTTCAGCCACTGTGTCGCACCTAGCGTTAAAGGAGAGTTCCGGGACTTTTTTTTTATTGTCCCTACGGTTCGGACATGTGTTTTTAAGCATAACTCGGTAGATCGTAGAAAACTTTCCTATGGACCATACCCGACTTTTCGTCCATTAACGCACTCGAAATCAGCCGCCATTTTCTGATAATCCTATCATTTCCCCCCATCGACCTGGCTCACCTGCTTTTGCGGCACTAAATCAAATCCCCCGCCCCTGAGCCTGACATCAGCAGACGCCTACCGCCCATTTCCCAACGCCAAAGCACGTTTCGTGTCAACAATCGCTGCGCCTCAGCTAATGACGTGTCGCCATGGAAATGGCAGGACGCCTCTTTCCTCAATAAGTATAAACACACCGTTTCACAACACACAGCAGCAGATTTTCGATTCCATTATTCTCTCTGTGTTACTTTGAGTATTCTGTGACTCGTTTCTGTGCTCTGGTAGGCTACCTTCGCCGCTTCTAGGCCTTGTGAACACCTGTACCATCTCTGTAAATTATTTTACTTTCTTTACCACACAATGGCTACAATAATGCCGTATATGTACGAGCCCGAGTACACCGAGGAAGAACTACTGGAAAGGCAAGCACGCGAAAACGATGGGGATTCGGACGGCAGTTGGGAGGACCAGTCAACGGATGAAGAGCCTGGACCATGTCGCATGGACGGCGTCTCCACCTGGTGCACGTGCAATCGGTGCGAGCTAATGCCAACTGAGGAGGAGAACTGCTGCTGCCGTGAAAATTCCGGGTGCTTGGCCTACATTTCAGAAGGCGAGCCAAGTCCGCAATGCATCACCGAGCTGCCAGAGTTCAGGGAAGCCTGCCTCTCACGGACCGTGTTGAGGATGATGATGGTGCTTATGCACGAACTTCGCGGCACTGTTCGTCCGCGTAATCCGAGTAACGAGTAAGTATACTCTGGTTGTGATGTCAGTGATGCCACTACTATTTCATGGTCGTCTCCCACATATAAAATGACATCTACATATCATTCGAACGCATGTAAATTGGTTCCATATTGTGCATTTTCTAGATAGAATTTTTTTCAAAGCAGAATGACATTTTTTACCTGAATCGACATTGATAAGAAAGTTTTGTCATTTTAATACAGTTTGCATCTTTCTTTTTCACAGGTGGTACAGGCTGGTGGCCTATCGTTGCTTCACTTGGTGGCTTCACGGGAGGCTCGGACACCGCGTTCGGAGAGTAATACCTGCCTGTGCGGTACTTGCCATTAGACAACATTTCCCCAGCGACAGTGGACAATACCGCGGATTTTCCCTGGATGTGCTGCAACCGGAACTTTACAATGTGTAATGTTTATTATTTATGTTCAATTGAAATTAAGATCTAAAATAAAACCCAACATATATTTTAACAATGGTTGTTTTGATTTTTTAAATGAATCTAGTGTGTCTCCATTGAATAGTCTTCCTGTGCCTTGTCTTGTCACACCACATGTCTCCGGCCAGCATCCTGCAGCCTGCCTCTTACATGCAGTTAGATGGCCTCTCCTTGGTGAGGCCCTGCGGCAAACGAGTCTTGTCTGCACGACCACCGCCCCAATCCACCCCCCCGCCCTATCAAAGGCAGTTCGCACCGGGGTACTTGCGCTGGCAAGTGGAGCTGTCAGGGAGCGATAAAGGCCAAGAGGTGCCAAAGACCATGTACACTTCAAAGTGGTCTATAGAGCATGGGTTGTTGTTCCCATGTCTACCTCCAGACCCCGTGTCTCCTGCCAAGCATCCCCCCTCACGCTGGACGGCCCCCTGCAATCCACATAAGTGTGTCTCCATTCACGAGTCTTCCTGTGTCTTGTCTGCACGACCACCGCCCCAATCCACCCCCCCGCCCTATCAAAGGCAGTTCGCACCGGGGTACTTGTGCTGGCAAGTGGAGCTGTCAGGGAGCGATAAAGGCCAAGAGGTGCCAAAGACCATGTACACTTCAAAGTGGTCTATAGAGCATGGGTTGTTGTTCCCATGTCTACCTCCAGACCCAGTGTCTCCTGCCAAGCATCCCCCCTCACGCTGGACGGCCCCCTGCAATCCACATAAGTGTGTCTCCATTCACGAGTCTTCCTGTGTCTTGTCTGCACGACCACCGCCCCAATCCACCCCCCCGCCCTATCAAAGGCAGTTCGCACCGGGGTACTTGTGCTGGCAAGTGGAGCTGTCAGGGAGCGATAACGGCCAAGAGGTGCCAAAGACCATGTACACTTCAAAGTGGTCTATAGAGCATGGGTTGTTGTTCCCATGTCTACCTCCAGACCCCGTGTCTCCTGCCAAGCATCCCCCCTCACGCTGGACGGCCCCCTGCAAACCGCATAATGCCACGACATATACACGTCATTCATTCACAAACACACCCCTGTTTCGAATTCTTTATAACCCACTTCATATTTCTAATGAGAACTACTTTGCGCTTTGCTAGTCAACCCGTGAAGGTGCTGGTTATCTGCTCTTCGTCTCTGTGAACTTCCGTGACCACTTCGAGGAAACTCGTCAGTTTGCAACCTGTGAACTGCTCCCTGTTCTACGACAAGAAACTACTCTGATCCCTGCATCTAACTGCTTGTTCGTCAAGGTAAGGCCATGTACCATAATCATTTTGCGTGCAATTTCTTTTCGTTCAAGACAGTACATGCAAGTAACTAGTCACATGTTCTGAGTTTAGTCAAATTATTTTTCTATTTTTTTAAAGTTATTCAAATACTTATCCGCATGTGAATAACGTGTATAGTTCCAAGAACCAAAACGAACCTTGCATTGAACCTTTTATGTGTCATTTAATTTTTTAACACATTGGTATTCATAGAGAATTGTTGATCTTTACTTTTCAGAACTTTCCACAATGCCTGCCTGTTCCATTGGCGGTTGCCCTTCGAAGACCCATAATAAATCTGAAGGTATTATAATGCATGTTTTCCCTAAGACAATAGATCAGATAAGAGAATGGGTCCGATATTGCGGATATCCACCGTCTGAGCTTGAAAGTAGAGTCCTAGAAGTCTTTGCGGACAAGAGGGGTGATCGATACCGCATCTGCAGCAGGCACTTTAGCTCAGACATGTACTCCACATCATTGCTAATAAAGAAGAACACACCGCGAGCGAGGCGAAAATTGCTCTCAACCGCTATTCCCACTCTATTCGTCCACATCCCTCCACTGGTGAGTCAAGTTTATGTATTTATCTCTCGGCCTTGCGGTAGTGTGTAGCATTAGCTAACAATAATTTCCCCATTTATGTATCCACTCAATATGAAGGCGGAAGATTCTCCATCCGTGTCGTTATTGCAGTCATCAGCCACTTCAAGCGCCTATCGGGTAATCTTACTTGGCTATTCTGCCACTGACTTGTTTTAGGCATGTAAATCAATAGTTTTAATTTATCGTGTAATTATTTTACCTAATGGTACACCCTTGTACTCGTCCTCTAGTCTTTGTTTTCAGTTATAATTATTGTTATCCAAAATAATGCAAGTACTGTCTTTCAGGGAGATGCTGAGGAGTCCAACGTATTGACGACTACCGTTGATGTCACTCAGATGCTCGAGGTACGTTTCAGGACAGTTCCATCGATGGAGATCATCAGATCTTACATTCTTGTAGCGTGATTGTTACACACAATGTTTCTTTCGTTTTTAGCCATTGATATGTCCTTCTGTCGTCGCCCTCCTATGTGTCTTCTTTTATCAATATTGTGTTCATTACTAATGAAAGTCCTATGTTTCAGGGAGTCGATGGAGCATTAGTCCAAGAAGAAGGGGGAGCGTGCAGTTACGGGTCGGCGCAACAGCTTGCAGAAGTGTGCACCGCAGTTACATCGTCCCTTGATGTTCTTATGCATTTCGAGGTATGGATACTGACAGTTCGATCAAGCGAAATCATATGACGTGATTACATCCGCTATACTTCCTTCTTTATTAACGCAAGTACTATGTTTCAGGGAGATGACGGAGCTTCTTCTACAAGAGCATCACCCCTAGTAGTTGATGCAGATCTCTGGGTGGTGACACTTCCAACGATCGAGCAAATCGAATCATATTTACATATCCATTATTTATTTTAGACAACTGATCGTTTGTGCAGGTCTATTTAGATGAGCCGTTCACGCCTGCACAAAGTTTCTGTTCTTTTTATCAAAATAGAAAACCATACTAATGCAATTACTGTGTTTCAGAGAGTCACTGAAGCATCATCTTCAATAATATCATCAATGGAAGTCTATGAGGAGCCCGAGGTATGGATCTTGACAGTTCCATCTAACTAGATCAACAATGCGTGAATAATTGTCGTTTGAATGTTCTACACAAAGGGTTAATTCGTGTTTTGCTATTGACATGTACGTGGGTATTGGTCCCCAAGTACATTTTGTGTTTTCGATATTATTATACATACTAATGAAAGTTCTATGTTTCAGGGAGTCGATGGAGCGTCAGTGCGTGATGGATGTGCTTATCAGGAAAATATAGTCGTTGCAGCGCAAGAGGAAGTGGAGACATGCACACACGAGTCGGAGCAACAGCGTCCTGATGTTGAAGTTCGAGGCAATAAAGTTTCAAAGAAAAGAAAGCAAAAGAAGGTTAGTGTCCTGGTCACTATATTATGTTGTTTTTCACTGTTAATAGTTCAATACTGTAAGTTGTGTTTAAACTGAACATCCCTTTTCCAATCTGTCCTCTAGTTGCGAGTGGGTGTACGAACTAGATCTACACAGACAGTGAAGCGAACGAGAGATGTTGCTTGTCAAACCTTTTGGCAGGGACTTGAGACTGGAGATGCATCGTGCCAATGGGAAGAATATGAAGTGATTGACAACGGAGCTATACCAACACCAGCCATTGATAGTGGATGTCCTCCTGGTAGTTCGGATGCAGTCGGAGATCAATTCACAGAATCCACACCCGCGAAAACTAAGACCGCGAGAAAGTTGAAGAAATTGTTTTATTCACCCATCGCCGGAGAAGGAACAGATGTTGCAATGGAAGAGAATGAAGTGGACGACAATGAAACACCATCAATATCACTGAACATAGCGGAAGACGATATCAGAGATTCTACCTTTCATGTGAGTGACATGTCCTCAACGTTACAGGCCGAACCAGCTGGGATGCAGAGTGACAGTATAAGGAAAGAGGCCAAATTCATTGTATTCGATAGTTGTTTGATTGATATTATTATTCGGATGAAATGTGGGCATTCGGTTGGTGGGGAAGTATGTGGGGAGCCATTGATTAATGTGACTCGTGCAATTCGAGGCACTAACCTTAAAATACATGCCACCTGTACAAAATATCATCCTTTCTCATGGTCTGCACAACCTATGCTGGGGCAACTGCCAGCAGGCAATCTACTTTGTGCAGCGGCTGCACTTTTTAGTGGTTCAAGTTTTAAAAAGTTAGAGTCTTTCTTTCAGTTTGTGGGAATCCATTTCATTGCGAAAACTCAGTTCTACAAATACCAAACCGATTATCTATTTCCAGCCATTAGCGAAGCTTGGAGAATGGAAAAAATGTCTATTGATAGTACATTCGCGGGCAAACGGTTCAGGCTAGCCGGTGATGGACAGTGCGACAGCCCAGGATTTTCAGCCAAGTACTGCACCTACCACTTTCAGGACATGGAAAGTAAGAAAATTGTGAGTTCGGTGGTCGTGCAGGTGTCACAAAGTACATCCTCAGTGGCCATGGAGAAAGTTGGCTTTGTAGCATCATTGCAAGAACTACAATCGCGGGGAATGGTGATCGACCTGATAGCCACGGACCGACACGTTTCAATTGCCAAGACAATGAGAGAAGAGTACAAAAATATAAATCACCAATTTGACGTTTGGCATCTTGCAAAAACAATCAATAAAAAATTGTCGGCTGCAGGTAAAAAAAAAGATATGCAAGGTATTTCACAGTGGTCCAAGTCAATCAGCAACCATCTTTGGTGGAGCTCAAAAACATGTGGAGGGTCGTTGGAAATTCTACTGGAAAAATGGCGGTCAGTAATGCTACACTGTACAAACGTTCACCGATGGAACACGAACCAACATTTCCACAATTGTGAACATGGCCATTTGTCCACAGAGGAGGCACGGAAGAAGAAGTGGTTGATTCCTTCATCACCCACTCACAAAGCCATTGAAAAGATTGTATTTGATAAAACTATAACAAAAGCTTTGAGGGGACTCACGGAATTCTGCCACACAGGAGATTTGGAGGTGTTCCACAATATGTGCCTAAAGTACAGGCCAAAACGATTGCATTTTGGCATGGAGGGCATGATAAATCGGACTCTTCTAGCGGTCTTGACACATAACCATAATGTTGGCCGTCAACAAAGTAGGACGACCGGAACTTTAGGGACGCTTCGCTACAATAAGGCCTTCACTAAAAGAAGTAAACAATGGGTGATCAAACCAGTGTTTGAGGATATGCAATATGAGTTTATTGAAAGACTTATTGTTGACGTCCTAGATAGGCACATAAATGGAGTTGTGAACGAACCTGTGCAGGGGACAACTGCATTGCCACCCAACATTGCCTGTGTTCCATGTCCACTTAAAGAAGAGCTCATTGAGAAATACACATCACGGTTTAAATGATTGTAATTTGATTGTCTGTTCTCTCGAGTCTCCTCATGTTGCAGGCCCATTGAATATGTGTATCTATGTAATGTGTAAATAAAAGTGATTGCTCAGTGTACATGCAATGTGTCTCTCCACTGTTGCCCCTCCCTTCACTGTGCAGTTGTGCGAACCACCCGGGTGTCACCTGTGACTTTGCTCTGGAGTCTCCTCATGTCGCAGGCCCATTGAATATGTGTAGCTATGTATTGTGTAAATAAAATTGATTGCTCAGTGTACATACAATGTGTCTATCCAACCTTGTTCATTTGCGCATTAAATTAAACCAAACAGTAATATAAATCATTTTTCAAAAAATATAGAATGTCTCCGTATTTATGGTTCTGTGGGGCTGCAAAGCACGCAGACAAAATGCAAAGATGGAGTGTAAATTTCAAGTCCTGTGAGATGGCCTTACACTGAATGTAGCTAACTAGGAATGTGTGCTCGTTCAAAGTGAAGGTCAGCTGCTTTGATTTTTTCTCGGGTGCCAGAAAGGCCCACGACTCAGTATAAGGTTCTATTGTTATTTGACCTTGACAGGCCGGGACCACGTAAGAAACGATAATGAATATAATTTCAGAAACGAAAGCCATTTCATGTTCGTTCATTAGAAGAAATAACGTCGGCATAGAAGGAGTGGTATTTCGGGGCTGCCCTACGCACAGACACAATGGAAAATGCAAATATAATGTAAGTAACTCTTTAGATGAGTTTATACCGCAATTTAATTACTATACAGTAGCTTACCGCGCACTAGAACCGTCTCCTTTTACGGAAGCACCTCAAAACCTTCCTCTTTGCTTCTGCTTTCTCTCTCCCTCTCCCCTGCTACAACTGGTCCACTGTCTGCGATCTCGGTCCTGGGCCAATTTTTTTCAGTTTCAAGGAGCATTCTTTGAACAAATTGAAGGCACAGCCATGGGTGCTGCCATGGCACCCAATCTTGCTAATCTATATGTGGAATTTTTTGAAAAAACGGTCATTTATCCAGTCACCAACCCGTATAAGAAACACCTGTTGAAATGGCTTCGGTATATAGATGACATTTTTATACTATGGGAAGGAACAGCTGTAGAGGCAGAATTTTTTGTCGAGTGGTTAAATGCACAGAACCCTTTCTTAAGATTCACTAAAGAGATCAATGCACAAGAAATTAACTTCCTAGATATCACCATATTTCACCATGAAGGCCACCTTAAAGTTAAACCTTACAACAAGAGAACTGACAAAAATGCTCTTCTCCATTTCTCCAGCCACCATGCTAATCATATCAAGGAGAATCTGCCCTTCGGGCAGTTTTTGAGGCTAAAGAGAAACAGTAGTCTGGGGCAGGATTATAAAGAAAGTGCAGCTCTGTTGTCAAGAAAATTGTGTAATAAAGGCTATCCTGCTGAGCTGGTAAAGAGGTCTTGCAAAAGAGCTTTTAACAATAATCGAGAGGCCTTACTAGAGAAAAGACAAACAGATGATAAAGGTGATCGGATTGTATTTGTCAATACGTTTTCGAACTTGTCATATAAAATCAAAGGCATTATTAATAAGACATGGAAGAAAGTGTACAATGCTGAATCGACTCCACCTCCATTGGTGGCTTTTAGGAAAAGCCAAAATATCAGACAGATGCTCATTAGGAATGACATATCCATCAAACGTCCATTAGCACCCAGGCAAACTACTTTATGGGGCCTTCCGCCTGTTAAGGGACATTTTCCCTGTGGAAAGTGTGTGATGTGCGCCACGACGAAGGAAACAAAATATATTATGTTAAATCCTGATATTAAGTGGGTTCTTAATGAAATGACCAATTGTAACACGGAAAATGTTGTCTATTTAATTACATGTCCTTGCGGATTACAATATGTAGGCAAAACCAATAGGAAATGTCGTACTCGTATGATAGAACATCGAAGTTGCATAAAAAACAGAGTACTGCTAGCTCCTATGGTTAAACATTTTGTACAGATGAAACATTCCCACGAGGATTTCAGTTGGGTGATCTTAAAGAAAATTTATGGCAAAAATAAATCAGAAATAGATGATAAACTCATTCTATTCGAACAAAAAATGATTTACAGGTGCCAAAGTCATATCATTGGTCTTAATGAAGAAATTGACTGGCTGCATACTCAGAGATAAAAGGACATTGGGTGGTGGTACATCCCTATGGAGATATAGATATATCTGATGGGTCATTAGTGAGAAATATGAAGAATTAGTAAGATGCACTATGTATAGAAATGGTTTTTTCAAAAATGACACTGTTTTAGACTTTGAAAATATAATGTGATGAGTCGGATATGGTTCAGGTATTGTAATATATTTGTGTAATGTGTTGTATGGTTGACTTCACTTTGTGTGGGTAACTTTGATTACCTAGAACCTATTACATTCAGAACTTGGTCTGATAATGGTCCCCTGGTTATGTTTTAAACCCCAGGTTTTTACCTGTCGAATGGACTAGACTTTCTCCAGCATGTAATTCTGGGTAAATTGTAATTGTGGTCACTAATTGGCCTTCCTTGGTAGGTGTATGTGAGCGGGTTTATTGTACTTATGAGAGCAGTGGGTTAGCAGCCGAACCACCGCGCTTACCGGATTTTTGTTTTGGGTTTCCAGAGCTGCATTGGGTGTAATTCACGTCCTTATGCATTGTTATTGAATACATTATCGGTCGATTGCCCATGATCGAGTTAATCTGTTTACTATGTTTATGAAATAAAGAAGGTTAGTCCTTCGTTTATGTCTCAGCAATAGGATGCACAACGTTCCATGAAACAAAGAAGGTTAGTCCTTCGTTTGTGTCTTAGCATTTGTTTACTTGAACTGCTTCTCATTATGAAAACATGGGTTTAGCAGCCGAACCGCCGCCCTTACTGGAATCGATCTCTGGTTGCCGGAACTGCATTGGGTGAAGTTTCCGTCCTCAATTAAGGTTACAACTATTGATATTTAGTACACTGTACTGCAGACGTTACTAATTGGGTATTAAATGATGGGCCATCGTTTTATACGAGCATTTATTTGGATTTTCTAATAATGGTTGATATTAAGTAAACTACATTGTATTGGGCATAGCGTGCTACAGAAATACTTGTGATATATTTTTTTTGTCTAGAACATTGATCAGGTTTCTTCTGTTGTAGGTTACAATTTTGTGGACAATTTAACAGCGACGAAGAATATGTAAACAATCTCTTCAACCATGCAGGAGTAGTGGCATGGCGTAATAGGTATATATGCATATATTGTTTTAAATGAGTGATAATGCTTTGGTGAAGGTTGTAGTTTCAAAAGCACTATAGGGTTGTTATGGAAGGTATGATAGGAATACACATGGGGTCACTACTTAGATGAGTAGGTTCATCGGAGCACTATATAGTTTTTGCGGTCACGTGAATTTGTGATGAAGTGAGGGAGTAGTGGTTGTGTTGTTCACACCACTGTTTGTTTGTTGTTCCTTTCTCAGCTGTAATCAGGTTCATGGTTACCAAAGAACCATTTATAGAACAGGATCAGACTTATTGAAAGAGGTCGGAGGGCATTTGGGTGCACTGTGGCACACCTACACTGCAGCAATCCTACTTGTGAGGTATGTAGTGACCATTGGGTTCAATTGATCTTGCCAGTATATAGGTACATATTTGAATGTTACTGGAATATAGTTAGCATTATGTAGCTGACTTATGTATTTGTGATGATGTTGATCTGTAGTGATACCCTATTTTTCTTTGTGTATTGAATAATTATAGGAGTACGGTTTGAAGAGTACTGTTGGGGCCCTGGATTACATGGTGGAGAAAAAATTAAAAGTGTCTTCCCCTGAAGAAGGTTCATGCATTTGGTGCCAAGAGGAACTGAAACATGTCGGGACTGTTTATTCTGAGTTAATAACACTCAGTGATTGGAAATGTTTAAATCATTATATAAATTTTATATGTTGATGTATTGTATTGTCATGTTACAGGAATGGATGTGAGTGAAACTAGTAATTTGTATTGTAAATGTATCCACTGTATGTTGTGTTGTGGGGTCCTTTTTACTGAAAATACTGTTTTAGAGTTAGTTTTATAAAAGAACAAGTTGGGTTGTGGTTCAACCTATTAAAATAAACTATTTTTGATATTATAAAAAAACAAATAAGTACTAGGTCTATTTTTTCAAGACTATTGGTATAAATAGGGTTTTTTAGCATCACACGATATGTAAAGATCACTGTTGAGTGGGGAATGTATTTTCTGTCTCCTTTATATGATAACAATGTTTTTTGTACATAATAGAATAGAATGGTCATAGAATGATCATTTTCCATAATTGTCTACCCCAAAACAGATAGGTGTACAATCTATTCTTAACCTCTTTGAATGGTCAAAAACAGGAATGTATACTCGTCAGCACCGTTTCTCCAGAATCACAGAAACATCGAGGTAAAAAGGCACTTAGTATCCTGATGTTATGTAAATGTAGAACTACAAAAATGGACCTAAGTAGTAGTCTTCATTTAGACCCAAAGGGGTCATAGCATCAGGTTTATTGATCCAAAATAGTTCCCTTTGGGCCAGCAGTTTGGGTAAGTTGCCTTCCCTACTGAATGGACGTAAGACTTCCAATATTACTAGTCTCATTTGGGAAACATTATGTCTCATGTCACGAAAGTGTCTAAAGACCGGTGATTTATTATTTTGTGTCCTGATACATGATTTGTGTTCCGTCCACCTATCTTTGGCCCTTCTGTTCGTCTTGCCAACATAATATTTACCACAAGGGCAGCGTATGGCGTAGATAACATTCTTTGTATCACATGTTGCAAAGTTTTTCAACATGACCTTTTTGCCTGTGTGTGGATGGCGGATATGATCGCCTTTGATCAAGTTATTGCAGTGCTGACAATGTAGGCAAGCAAAGGTGCCAATTTTTGGTTTGCTTAGTGTCCTCTGGGATATTGGTTTAATTCTTTCTGCTCTTATAAGCTGGTCTCTGATGTTCTTCCCTCGCTTGTAGGCCATCATAGGCGGATCTGGAAATAAATGTGATAGTGTGTCATCAGATTTGATTAAATCCCAGTTTTTATGAATAATTCTTTTAATTTGAAAACTCTGGCTCGAATATTTGAGCGTGCATATCAAGTTTTTGTCTTCTTTCTTCCAGTGATCTTGTAAGAGAGCATTTCTGTCTTGAGCTTCAGTACGTGTGATTGCTTTGTCGATTGTTTTCGGGGGAAATCCTCTATCCAGGAATCTTTTTTCATGGTATTATATTCATCCTGTAGTGTGTTAGTCTCAGAGGTGATTCTTTTAAGTCGTAATAGCTGACTGTAAGGTAGGTTTTCTTTTAGAAGTTTTCGGTGATGGCTTGCATGATGTAAGCAACTGTTGACATTCGTGGGTTTTCGAAAGATTTTAGTTTTGATGTTTATGACAGTAAGTTCCACTGTGACATCAAGGAAGTTCACTGAAGGTTTACCAGTTTTGATCGTGAAACCAAATTTCGGGTTACAGGTGTTCAAGTAATTCCAAAATTCAAGGAACTCTGTTTCTGTGCCTTTCCAGATTCCAAATATATCGTCAATATATCTCAACCAGATTTGTATTTTGTTCTTCCATGTGGGGTTGTCCAGTACATATATTTTTTCGTAGTGGTACATGAAAATATTGGCATAGGATGGGGCCACTGAAGACCCCATTGAAGGGCCTGAGATTTTAAGATAATATTGTCCATTGTACATGAAATAATGATTATAAAGTATGATGTGAAGTAATTCCAAAGCAAAGACTTTTTGGATATTCACTTCTCTGTGTGTCAACAGGAACCATTCCATTGCTTCAATACCTTCTGAGTGAGGGATGGAGGTGTATAAGCTGTTGACATCCATTGCGAAGAGTAGTAGATTTTCTTCCTCCAGCTGTAGTGATTGTAAGATTCTCAGAAAATGAGTAGTATCTTTTAAGGTATGTGCTGATTGATTGTACTAACGGTTGGAGAGCAGTGTCCAGGTAGATGGCAAGTAGTTGAAAAATGCTATCTGTCCCTGCAACTATTGTGCGGAATGGTGGATCGTTGGTATTTTTATGCATTTTTGGAAGTCTGTAGAATACCGGAGTGACAGGATATTTCTGAATCAGATATTCTGCTGTTTTCTCAGAGATCCAGCTCATGGTCTCAGCTTTGTCCACAGTTGTTTGGATAATAGAAATGATCCCTAGCACTGGGTCATTGTCTAGTAGCTTGTAGGTACGAGTATCTTCCAGAAGTTTCAAGCATCCCTTAATCGTAAAGTGAAGTGTCCATTAAAACAAGTGCACTGTCTTTGTCAGCTTGTTTAAGTGTAAGGGTGTTATCCTCAGCCAATTGTTGTATGAGTTTCAAATGGTGTTTCCTGATGTTACATTTTTTCAAGGGAGCATATTTGAGACGTTTCAAGTCTTTCATAGTTCTCTGTTTGAACAAATTTATGAGAGGGTGGTTCACCTGAGGGTGAAAGGTGCTCTTGTTCTTCATCTCCAGATCCCTTGGTGTATCTGTGGGTTGTATATTATCTTCAATATTGTGGAAGAATACCTTTAGCTCCATTTTCCTTATTAACTTGAACAAATTAACTTCTTCTTCAAAGAAGGAGGTGCAATTTGTTGGTATAAAGGAAGTTCCCAAATGTAATGTTTCGATTTGTGCAGAGGTAAATGGTTTTGATGAAATGTTGTTGACCAAGTGTTTGTCTATTTCTTTTTCTGACGCAGTTTTCTTCTTTCCTCGTCTTGCTTTCCGTTTCCTAAAAAAGGACGAGGTTGGGTTTCAGCTGTGGGTCTGGTTCTGGGATCTTCAGAATGATCTGGGATTAAGTTGCTAGTGGAGGTTGATGCCACTGCGGGCAAAGATCTATCATCAACTTCCCCACTTAATACTTTGCTGCTGTCAGTGTTACTGTCAGGTGTTGTCCACATACTTACCTGAGACTCCACGTCACTCGCGCGTGCGTGACGTCATTTTTTTTCAAGCCGCTCGTGCATGCGCGTGTGACGTCACAAGATCTAATTAGCATATATAAACTTGCCTCCTGCCCAGTCTCACTTCTAATTTTTTACAAAGAAATCTTTCATTTAGATGTCTACCAGAGTAGATCAATAGACTTTTTAGGCAATCTTATGCCACATACTTACCTGAGACTCCACGTCGCTCGCGCGTGCGTGAGTGACGTCATTACATTGCACACCGCTCATGCATGCGCGAGTGACGTCAAAAGATCTAATTAGCATATATAAACTCAGCCACGGAAGATGAGGACAGAAAGCTGCGCTTCCTGACCTCATCTCCACTGTAGATCACGCCTGCACTCTTATCAAGTAAGTCATCTTCTATGGGCAGCTCTTTTGTGCCCTTACAACCAGTATTTTTTTCTACTGACGCTCTTGTCCTCCTTTAGGAGAACAGAGTTAGCTTTTCCCCTATGCAACATTATGGAAATTATTGTCCAAACCATGTTAGTTCAACATTGAAGAATAAGGGCTTTCATCCCTCTATTCAAAGCTTCTTCTCCAAACCCTTAGAAGAAGGGTGAGTTCCTTAATCATTTTCTTATTCATTAAGTTAGGTTTGTTTCACACATTATTTTTACCAGATCAGGGTTAATTATTTCTGTGTATGTATATATTACGCCCCTATTCTTTCACTAAACCTAGAGTAGGCACTGGTGAATTGAAGCCTTGCAGCCATAGTGTGACAAAATCCAAAATCTAAATCAGACAATGTTGCTGCTAACATATGCCCCTTTATGAAAGCATTTATACCTAAGCACTATTAGGTTTCCAATGACACTGGGGACAGGTTGTCCATCTCTAATTAATTGTGTGACTACAAAAGAGTTTTTGTTTTAAATTATGTTATTGCTGCTTACAGTCAATCATATTAGTATACATCTGATTAATTTCTTGTTCTTTATAGATTCTTGTGAAATTAATGTTGAAACCTATGCCCCTGATGAAGAGTATATGAATCTCGAAAATGTGTTGGGCCAACCTGCAAAAATTAATAAAAAGGAGAAGATCTTTTTTGTCTAACAAAAAGGAGTCACTGAATTTCTTGATGAATCTTTGCTTATTGAATTATGAATAGTTAAGTTACAAGAGAAATTAATTATGTAGCAAACATCTTTGATAAACTCATTTAGGCTTATGGGCTTTTAGAAAGTGTGCAGGGGACGCAGTTTTCCATAATTTGGATTTCCTTGTTTCCTAGTATATTCCGGCCTAGATACCAAGGCTGAGTCTTTCTCCCCTGCAAATTGAACTCTGTTATTACACTACATTAATTCACACAGTTTACCTTTCATTGAATTTACTGAAAATTGGTGTCCAAGTGTATTTTTGTGTTTTCTCCCTCTGTTCTCATCCTCCTTGATCAGTACCCTGCCTTTCGACACTGTCTATCATGCCACCCTCTTAAATTGCCTCCATGATACTCTGGATATCACAGACTGGGCACTGGCTTGGTTGACCTCTCTCTTTTCAAATCTGCCCTCCCAGGTTCAAATGGGCCCTTTTCTCTCCTCTACCTCACTCTCTACCTGCAGCGTCCCTCAGGGCTCTCTCCTCTTGCCGTAGCTTTTCAACATTTACCTTGCCCCTATTGCCCACTTGATTTCCACCTTATGTCCTCATTTCCAGTGTTATGTCAATGACACACAGCTTTCCTTTCAGCTCCTCTCCTCTACCTCCCCTCCTTACTCTCTCATTCCCAAGAGTCTGACTGCTATTCAGGCATATTGCGCTGCTAGTGATCTCTGTCTTAGTGCCAGTAAGACCAAGATCTTTCTCATTGGAACAACTGCCCTTTCCTTTCCCCGTAACCTCTGGCTGCCCTGCTTGGGACCCCACCCTCACCCTCTTGTGAGTCAAAAACCCTGGGAGTCATCTTTGACTCCTCTCTCTCTTCTCATCTCATATCATGGACATTGCTAAGAAGGACTACTTTCAGCTCTACCTCCTCAGGGGCATTCTCCCCTTCCTCATCTTCCCCCAGAAACTCAATGTCTCCAGAGCTCTAGTTTTCTCGGGGCTGTTTTATTTCAACAGCCGCTTCCTCAATATACCCCTCTCCTCTCTTTGCCGTCTACAACTAATCCAGCATCATCATTTGTCACAGATATGATTTCAGATACTGCAGGTCATCACAGAAAATCCCCATGACAACATCCACAGAATACTTAACTGCAGATAATGATGGTTTGATCGATTGAACTCTGTCTCCCCATGGGATATCAATGAGGAAAACAATTCATCTGGTTTCCTTTAAGTTTGACTCCAAGTTCTGATTTATGTGTCCTGGTTTCACTTGCTGGTACTCATTCTTGCTGTATTTTTTGTATGTTTACCCCATATATACATTCTTTTTTCTATTGTTTGCTCTAGGTCGTTTCTTCACCCAGTCTTTGCTTTAATGGTCATTTTGAAGTTTTCACGTTAGATTATTATGTATATTTTTCCTCACATATTCTTTTTTCTTTATCTTTTTTAAATGTATTTTCATTTTGTTTGCTTTGATTTGGCATTCTAAAAATCTACTTGTTTTTATACACCTTTCCCATATTGCTTCATATTTTATGGTTCCATTGTCTTTGTCATTATCCCTCACCTTATATGGATGTTCACATTTCTTCTCATGTTTTGTCTTGTATTTTGAGGCCGTGAGTAACTATTTTCTGTTCATTTATTTAGTACATCACGTTTGTGGTGTTGTAGCGCTTTGTGCGATGACATCATTGTGATCTCGGTGATGACATCATTGCATGCCCCAGATGACGTCACTAGCATTCATGCACGCTATCAGGAATGTTTGAGCTGAATTTCAGTTGTTTGTTGTTCGTTCCTGGTATTCACCTTTGTGATACTTCATTGGTAGATCAACTTGTTAGTTGTATGTGGCTTGTTTTTCTGATGAGCTGCTTTTACTCCTTTTCCTATCTTTTTGTTAAGAGCTACTCAACCTAAGTGGATAATATTTATTTCCTTTCTTTTTCCTTTTTTGTGTGCATTCAGTATTTTCACAAGAATGTTTTCACAACGACTGGGTATTCAGTACCTTACCATACTTACCTAATTTTGCAATATATATGTTTATGTATATGTACAATTTTATTTCAATTGATGTTTTTTGCACATTTTTAATTTATTGTGTTGGTTCCTCGTTCTGTGCAGAGGAATATGCCTTCCACTGAAGACAGGTATGATCTATTGACATATGATAGGTGTCCTCCTGAGTTATATCTATGTTTTACTTTTGACTATGTACAGTGGGATCATCGCGTTTTTTCTGTTCCTATTTATTTTGCCAGGTGAAGGATTAACAGTCCACCCAACACGCGTTGTCCTATTGTGTGTTGGTTTGCTTCCATCTTTCACCACATTACGTGCATGGACTACTACAACGATTTCATACCCTTCATTCCTTGAGTTTATTTGCAGTTGAATGTTCCACTGAATCAGCATGGTTATTTGTAACCTCATTTGTGAGCAGGTGGCACTTCATGAAACGGCTATGGTTCTTTCTCCTAATAAACACATAGCAATAATGTTCACACGAATCTGGTGATATCTGGCTCATTGATGAGAGTGGGCGATTAGAGGACCAATCATCAGGTGGTTTAACAGACTTCAGTAGCACCATAATAATAATTATACAGGTAGTGTCTGGGGGGATCCCTTTAAATATGGACACGTCATTCATGCTCAGAACCATAGGGACTAATTCCACTGGGAATTCCTTACAGACCTCAGCCTTGAAACTGTAGCAGGTGCCTTACAGTTTGGTAAGGTTATGATGGCTCCAACTATTTCTTGTATTGCAATCACAGCTATGAGAATTATTTCATTGTTTTGAGTCAACTATTTTATTCCGTTCATAGCAATACCAACATATACTTAAAAATAACAATCTAATAACCCACTTTAACAACCAATAATAAACACTGAACATTTTTAGGTTACCACCCACCCCCTCATATTCAATGACCGCTGGATCAGCACATTTTATTTATAAATAAATAAATAATACATATAAATAATAATAATATTTTCAATTAATCAGTTCAATAAATCAATAAAATAAACTTATTTTATAGTCCAGATTCCTCCAGATCTTCTTCCTCTAATACAAACTCATTCCAATTCGCAATTCAGAAATCCACTCCAAATGTTATCAAACATTTTGTTTTTCTTCTGCAAGTTCATAACTACTCTTTCAATATTGCTAATTGAATGCATTTCTTCTAGGTGGAATGATGTCGTTTTCCAGTTCCCTAGAATTATCCTTTTTGCAACCATCGAAGCCTTCGAGATCCATGCCACTCGATGATACAACAGAATTTCCAGGTCAGTATCTTAACCCAAAATTAGAGTTCCAAAATCATATTCTCTGTTTTCTCCCAGGGCTTTATGTCATGCCCGCGCCACTGGCGCACGCATTGGCAACCATCATGGACTACTTGGTACTCATTTATCCTCCTAATACTCCTTGAACAACTCCTTTTCACGCCTTGGTCTTTTATTTCCATTTGCTCAACTTTGGTTCTTTCTTATTTTATTCAATTAACTACATTTACCATAATGCACCTGGCTGCAGTCCTCAATTCATGGCTATTCTCATTCATCGTTATTGGGACCACAATCCCCAGAAGCCCTAGCGGCCAGGGCTGCTTCCACCTGCTCAGGACCAGAGAGGGAGGAGGCAGATTGTCTTCAGGTGTGCTGCTACAGGTGCTGTCAATTAGCCTGCCTCAGAACAGGGCAGGGCTGTATATAAGCAGCTGCCTGCAGGAGCACAGTGTCTTGCAACTTGAGATCTCCCGCTCCTCTTTGCCTTGACCCGCTACTTTGTATGCTGTTCCTGTTGCTGCATTATCCTGTTTTGATCCAGTGCCCTTTCCGGGCTCCCTGCCTTGCAGCCGATCTCACTCCGCTGCCTTCTACCTACAGCCTTTGTCCTCTGGGCTCCCTGCCCTGCAGCCTGCCTCACTCCGGCTGCCTTCGGTCCTTGTCCTCTGGGCTCCCTGCCCTGCAGCCTGCCTCACTCCGGCTGCCTACGGTCCTTGTCCTCTGGGCTCCCTGCCCTGCAGCCTGCCTCACTCCGGCTGCCTACAGTCCTTGTCCTCTGGGCTC
This sequence comes from Ambystoma mexicanum, assembly GCF_040938575.1. Classification (NCBI taxonomy): domain Eukaryota; kingdom Metazoa; phylum Chordata; class Amphibia; order Caudata; family Ambystomatidae; genus Ambystoma; species Ambystoma mexicanum. The sequence goes on along the minus strand of NC_090935.1, from coordinate 1,295,624,626 downwards.
CCTGCCTACAGCCTGCCTTACTCCGGCTGCCTACAGCCCTTGTCCTCTGGGCTCCCTACCTTACAGCTTGCAACCGTCTGCTGTCTCCAAGCCCTTGTCCTCTGGGCTCCCTACCTTGCAGCCTGCACCTCTTCGCTGCCTACAGCCCTTGTCCTCTGGGCTCCTTTCTTGCTGCCAGCTCCCTCCGCTGCCTACAGCCCGTGTCCTTTGGGCTCCTTCCTGGCAGCCTGTCTCCCTCTGCTGCCTACAGCCCTTGTCCTCTGGGCTCCCTGCCTTGCGGCTTGTTACACTCCTCTGCCTTACAGCCTGTAATACACTTGGCTACCTACGGCCCTGCTCCTCTGGGCTCCCTACCTCATGGCCCTATTCTTTTGGGCTCTCTGTCTGTCGCCTATTACTAATCTCTCTCTGTCCTGTTCTTCTGGACTCCCTGTCTTGCAGCCTACTACAGACCTCTGCAGTCCACTACAGTTTGCCTGCACCTAGTGCCACTCTTGAGTGCAGACCTGCTTCCTACTTTGCAGCCCTTCTGTTTTCCTGACTGCTGCTCCCTTGTTCTCTTCCTAGAGTTCCCTGTACTCCACCTTATACTCCACCTTAGGTTATCTACTTCAGTCTAACTGCCTTTCCTTCATTTCCTTTTGCTAGATTGACTTCCTTTTCGCTGGATATATCTGTTCTTGTCTTCTCATGTGTTTTATGTAATCCCTTTGCACAGAGCTTGCCTGTTGGTTTCCGGCAGGCAACCTCTGCCCCTTCCCTTGTCCCGTTTTCAGTGTTACAGACACACACTGCTGTTGTTCCCAGCCATAAGCATACAGTGTGGGCCTCTGTGATAGCAATATGTGCAGAAGGCTGGAGTTTCCTAAGGTTCGTGGAACACTCTTTCCCATTTCAGCATACACCCCAAGAGGAAATCCAGTTTGTTTGTACCTTTGTATCTTTTGCCCCTTTTGGCTCACAGCTACAGTTTCCTACTCTTCTGTCTTGTTGAACTTCCTGCTGTGTGTGCTTATTTGCTACCTTACTTCAGCACAGCCACTCAAAACCTACCTGGGTACTCTGTGCCACTCTTGACAGAGTGCCATTCTTGACACTTTATTCATCACATCTGCTACCCCATGCCAGAATGTTTTTACTTTATAGCAATCCCATACCATATGCTCAAGTGAACCTCTTTTATGTCCTCATCTCCAGCAGTTATCTGTAAGACTCAGACCTTGTTTGTACATGCGTTCTGGTGTCCAATAGAATCTGTTTAGCAACTTCACCTGCCAAGCCCTCTCTCCAATGGTCAAGGACAACCGGGGGATATTTCTACACAACGCCTCCCAATGAGTTGCCATCATTTTTTCCTGAAGGTACTGTGACCAGTAACCCAAAGGTTTTGTATTCCCACTTGATTTTTTTACTCAGTAGTTTATACATCCCAGACGCCATATTATCATGGTCCCCTATGCATTTAACAGGAGCCATCAGATCAGAATCCTTTAGAACGTCAATGACACAGCTCCTCTTAGCATCTGATACTCTCCGTATGTACAACCCATCAGACCATATTAATGCACGAAATGAGAGCCAAGTTCCTCCTTCAAACAGGTCACCAATCACCCTTACTCCTTTCAGAAACCAATTCGGCCAAACTATGATTTTATTGTCCATTTTAACAGTAGGATTTAGCCAAATAGATGAAGAACCCATCAGGCCTGGGTCAATACCATCCATATTCAATGTTTTAAAATACAATGATTCATGACAGTTCCCATTTAAGCAGTCAAAGCGCTTGCCTAATCATGGATGGTTGTCATCTGTCATTTGCTTTTCAGTTTATCCACATTTTTTTTGTGGATGCTGTGATCACCCCTGATCGCCTTAACAGAGACATTGGGGCTCAATACAAGAATGCCGGTCTGGAAACAACAGTGCCGGTAAGCTTATCAGGAGCGGCATACTACAGGTCTGCCTGCCGGAACCGCCGTGCCCGGCAGGTCTGACCCTGCCGGACACAGCGGCCATGGTAGGCAGACCGTCACAGAAGAACCATCACCATTAATAACAGAGCCGGTGCTTCCGTGTTCCCCATTTCCATAGAGTCCCGTGGGACTCTATGGGAATGGTGAATTACAAGTTACCGGCACCTGACTATCGCCAGTAAATCATTACGGTCTGGTGGCAACATGCCGGTAGCACCAGCACGGTTACCGCCGGGCCCGTAATGAGGCCCATTGTGGGGCTTTGAGATGAAGGTCTGAGGTGCACTGAATACCATATAATATATCCATTCATTAGATGATTATTGGATTTTGAAAATGGAAATCAGTGCAATCTATTTTCCAGCAAGCATGTTACTTGCTGGAGTGTGCAGTATTCAACTGTAAGTTATATTCTGAGGTGAATGGTGGTTGTTTCTACTGTATTCAGTTACGCTCATGTGAGTCTGTCGACATGAAAGTCAGAATAGGTATGTACAATATCTATCCAATCCATCCTTCCAAGTGTTATTCTTTCTGTTTTCTTTTTGTGTGTAAAGTATGCACAGTTTTTAAATATTGTTTTTTCATGTTCTTTTACTCATTTTCTCATCATTCTCTTTTTTTAACCCACCACCACCTCGAACTTCATTCAGCAGTAGCATGCCCAGATGCTGATCTTATGCCCCACCTCCCCCCACCCTGCAACAACCTCCATTCTCTACTCTCCACAACTTGATCCCATGATACACTTCCCAAAAACCACTGCACAGGCACATGCAGAAAGGGTATTTTGAGCTTGTGTTGGGTCACAAGTAGAGGGTGTTACATTGTACATTTCTGATTCTGCACACTCTCTTGGTTTCTTTGAGACTCATCGGATACATAAGGACTGGCCTAAAGACTTGCCTGAGAACTGGCCTAACATCTGAACATCCGTGCCAAGCGATGTCTCTGAGCACAGCAGCTGATCTGTGGAATTCCGTAGGCCTCGGAGATGGGCATGAGAACAGCCCCACTCCCACTTGAGAAGTACACAGTTCTGATGCTGTTGGCTCAAGTCCCAAGGCTGATTCAGGCAGCCATGCAAAGACATTCTGCTGTTACGATATGTGCTTTCTTTCTCCCTGTTTGGAAAATGTTATCATACATACTGTTCATGGGTGGGGAAGAATGTGTAGTTTCTGCATTGTACATAGGGATGAGCCAGGCCTGGGAGGGGCAGAGCCAAATGCAGCCCTTCCAAGCACTGGTGTGTGTTAACATTACATCGCTTTTAACCCTAATTCTGGCCTTGTGTATTACCAGATCCCTTATTTGTTTGCTCTTTTGGACTTTGAGACAGAAGCTGGACTCGAGGTGGAGCAGCCCCTGCTACGAGGGAAGCAAAAGCTGTGGAAACCAGAATGGCAAGCTGATTCCCAGTAGAGGAAAAACTGCAACAAAGTCACCAGAAACATCGATAGAGATGACTTTCAGGGAAATATCTAGTCAGACAACAAGAGCAAAATAGGATCAAAGGCAGCAAGAACTTCAGAAGAGTAAAAGGGGTGCACACAAGGAACTTGCAAACATAGGCACACATTAATGATGCTTTTTCATATTGCTTGAAAGGCCCCGCTGTCCAGAAGTGATTAGTGGTCAGTGTACATTGGAATTGGTGTGAGGACATGACTGGACAGGAGCCGTGATGAAATAATGAGGTATATGAATGAAGGGAGTACTTTAAGGAAAAACATGGGGAAGAAGAGATAAGAGAACATGTAATAAGCACAGGAACAATGCTCAGAAGTCCACAGGTTAGGCCACAGAAAAAATGATTCGTACTTAGGAGGTTTCGTCGTGCCAAAGATTGTTTGGTTTGGAAGGCAACCATATGTGCTCTAGAGTCCCATAGCAGAACTGTGGGTAGGAGTGAAAGTATAGGGATGTCGCCCGCTGCTGAGACACAGCAAGAGCAACCTGGGGAGAGTTGTGGGGTCCATCTCTATGTTAACCACAAGAGGGAGTGGTTGAAAATAGAGTCTAGTAATATGCCTGCGTGCCTTGAGATTCATTTTGGTTCACCAGACTCCCCCATATTTAACTGTCTTTGGATGACTTCCTTTGATTGTGCCATCATTACATTGCAGTTTATTTTTTTGAATGCGGGCACTTCCTCATTTTAAACCAGGCTCTAATTGACCTGGAACATAACAATTGTCAAAGACAAGCACTCTGGCCTTTACAGACCACCAATGTCTCAGCCCAATCAGAGAGGCTTTAATGTCGATGCAGCAGCCTGCTTCTGACTCCTGTATGCACATGAACAGCGACCAGGATTACGGCTTCTTTTCTGGTGGAATTCTTAATTGGCCAGGGACCTGGGATTGCCCTGATTACTATGACTGTTCCATGAGCCCACCAGAAAATAATCAATTTTCTACAGATAAGGACATGGCCAAAAGAGTGATGGCTAGTGTAGCCCTATTCTTAAAATGCACACTTCCATTCATTTAGCCAGTATATAATCAAAGGTGGTTGTATTCTCCAGTAGAAATTGTGACTGTACCGGGGAGGTCTGTAGCTAATCTCCAGCTCTCAACTTTTGTGATTTCTTCACATTAACACTGAGCTTTCATTAATACTGGGAACTCAAGCTGAGTGTGACCGGTTCTGTAAGGGGCTCTGCTAGGAAGGATCCTGGCCATAGAGTCTAGACATAGGGCCTCATTTCGAGTAGGGCGCAAAGGGATACCGGGCACCGTTAAGGACATCGGTGCCGGTAAACCCTTTGCGCCCTACTACGAGGTCCCTTTGCGGCCCCTTCCTTAATGCCTGCTTTTACCAGGCATTATGGACGGGATTCGCAAAGGGACTTCAGAGCTAATAATGGTACCGTAATTTACTGTAGCGTTATTAGCACCCTCCCCATTCCCATTGAGCCCTATGGGGGCTCAAATGGGAATGGGGATTGACATTTTCAATGGGGACTTACTGGTCCCACAAAGGTCAGACTAGACCAGTAAGTCCCCATTGAACGAGGGCAGACACGGTACCGGTAATGGTGCTAGTCATGGCGCTAATAGCGCCATGACTAGCATCAACCTCGGAATGAGGCCCATAGACTGTAATGGGAAATCGCCTCATTACATGTTTGCTGGTCCGTAAACAAGGGTGCTGTAAGCAACATACTGACACCCTTTTTTCGGACTGCCAAACTGCGAGTTTGCCGGTAGAGGCACGGAACTCGCAGTAGGCTGCCAGGAGTTTAGGCCCCAACCGGCAGTGTTTTCACTCATGCAAAGGCTGTTTTCAGTGGTCCCGGTGCTTCAGTGAACTCATTCCCATGGAGTCCTATGGTACTCCACAGAATGGCATTTTCCGTTTCCGCCGCCTGACATAATATCCCGGTGGGACTGGGAAGTCAGGCGGCAGAAACAATGTTACGGTGTTGGCGGTAACCCACACCTACCGGCGGGTTTTACCGGCAACCCCATACTAAGGGCAGTGTATTCCATCCAATGACAGTTGGAAAAATGAGCTGGCTTAACCTAATGCACACATAGGAAGCACAAGGTGTGCAAGCACAACGTAATTTTTCAATCACTCCACAAGCAAATTGTGCATATGTTTTCAACTTAACGTGCATCCATTGTGCTCGCACAACTAGAACATTATTTTTGAATTAGCAAAATAATATTGACTAAGTGAATGTCTGCATATATAATCTTGCAAACGACAAGTCACGCCATATAGTTCACTGTGCATATTTCTTTGTAAAGTACGAGTAAAATGCCGAGAAATGTTTGGGTTTCAATTGGTGATTGCCCTTGTGTAGAATAGCCTCGAACTTCTCAAAGGCAAACAGAACCACACAGCATTTTTCTTCGGGTGACAATAAAACAAATACACTTCTTCTCTAAAGTGTGACCTTCATCTTGTCAATTTATTGTATTTCTTCGTCCTTCCGTTGCCTTCGAAGTTACCCGCAGTCAAGCGCCTGACTGGCAGTAACTGAACTGACATCGCATCGCATCTGCGCCGCGCGCTCCCATTTCTAACCCTTTTAGAAACCCAGTCAAGCAGCTGGTAAACACGGGCAAAGTTGACTTTCCCAACGACCTGTGACATGAAGTACAAAGCATCTTAACTTCAGAATTCGGCTTCTTGGCCACTCTGTTATTTCGTGAGAAAGTGCTAAGCCTGTGCGCTGTTGTGCTGGTGGTGCTCGGCTGGACCCGGCGTGCTCCGCGTCCTCATGACTTGCAGTCGTAGGCTGCCCCGGGTTGCGTTAATAATACCTGGAGGAATGTAAAGCCATCACATGACTTGCCAGCATCCAGGCATCTGACTCCCTGGGGGTGATCATCGGAAACTAATGCTCCAGTGTGAACACACAGGGAGCATTCACTGTGTAATATGTAACGATGACTGATCGGTGCGCGTTTCCTAATTGCCCTCCTATTCAACTTCTTTAGAATGTCTGTCGTGCATCCCAGTGGCGGAAGCCAATAGCTGCACGTAACGTTAACACGCAAACTATTTGGACTGAAAAAGCAGGACTGAATAAGTTGTTTACATAAAACGTACAGGATGATTCATGGAATTAATGTGCGCTGAAAACGGGGGCGCAAGCGTGAAAATTGCAGCACACGCGTGTGAAAGCCGCACTCGCCGCCGTTTGTCGATTCATGGGAGCCACTGCGTGTGGCTTACCTGAGATCTGCGCTGAATCTGCGTGTGGCGCACAGGTCATTGCAACATCCTGAAGACTGTGCCCGAGACGGCCAGTGAAGGCGCACACAGGGCAGCACACACACCGAAAAAAGGGGTTGTAATATGCGGAATGGGGAACAAAACGTGAAAATATGGGCGTTATGGGGGAAGTACTGCTGCTAAAACCTCGCAACGCCCACACGCGTGCTAACAACACGTATTCGTGGAATCGAACAGGGGAAACCCACGCGCCTCAAAAGACGGCTAATCCGGAAATACATACGCCAGGCGGAAGCTGGCGTAAGCGGTCTCACGCAGCATAAAAGTGCACGCAAACAACAAACAAGCTCATATCGCTACAATGAATATACCATTCCTCGCAGCAGTGGTCGTGGGACACCGCAGGAGGAGGAGGACAGCCAGGCCTTGCATCTTTTTACCCAGGTCCAGCCTTTTTGGGATGCCTGATGACCAGGTCTATGGCAGGTACAGCTTTCCACCCCATATCATCCTAGACCTGGTTGCTGAGTGGGAGGATGAACTCACATCACCCACCCTGTGCTTCCAAGCACTGAGCCCCTTGGAAAAGGTACTCAATGTACTGCATTTCTTGGCCACTGGGTCATTTCAGCGGACAAGTGCCATAGTTGGGGGCATCTCACAGGCCACGCATTCACGCTGCCTACACCAGGTGTTGGCGATCATGACTGCACGCCCCTCAGTCCGCAGGCACATATATACATGCCCAGAACACCTGCAGAAAGGCAGGCCATGGTCCAGGATTCTTACGGGGTGGCACACTCTCCCAAAGTGCTAGGTGCCATTGATTGCACCCACGTGGCTCTAAGTCCTCCTAGGGCCACTGAGCACATCTATCCCAACCACAAGCACTGGCATTCCATTAACGTGCAGGTTGTTTGTGATGCCAAGGGAATCATCACCTCTGCACATGCCAACTATCCAGGGTCCAGCCATGATAGTTTCATATTCAGAATGTCACCCCTAAACCGGGACCTGGAAGCTGGATGGCATGGCGACACATGGCTAATTGGTGAGTACAAATGCCACTACACATGCATGCATGTCACACACAGAGAAATGGCAAAACCCATCTAATAACAACCATTATCACCTCCCCAGGGGAACAGTGCCTATCCTCTGAGCACCTACATGATGACACCAATACGGAACCCCACCACAACACCCGAGGTAAGCTACAACGCAGCCCATATTGCAACCCGGGGCATAGTGGAGCGCACATTCGGAGTGCTGCTTGACCGCTCTGGTGGCCAGCTGCTATATGTGCCCCAGCTGTATGCAGGATAATAGTGGCAGCATGTGTTCTGCACAACGTTGCAAACCGGCGGGGCGTGCCGGTGGACATGGTGGTGCCCCCACATCCCCAACCACATGCACGGCCGCTGTGCATGGGAAGGGAAATGGCACGTGGTGAGGCAGCCCATACTAAGCTTGTGGCAAACATTTTCACCTAAAATCCCACACGTGCGGAGTGCCTAGCACATACCAGCTGGCAATTGTTGATGACAAAAGGACAGTCAACTGTCACAACCATACCACCCTGAGATTGTTTCAATGGAAGTGCTACATTATGTGCACCCTAGCTACTTAAACACACCCAATGCTGTGTCAGTTAAAGGCACACATTCATGCTGCATGAAAGACTACCCCCTTTCAAAACAGCACACCCAAATACTGGTATGTCACCCAACCCCTCCCAAACCCCATCTCACCCGCCCAAGACACCATGGCATGGCATGCAATGTGAAAGCAACCAAATGAATGCACAACACATTACACAACTGTCACCAAGTGCACAGTCACAAATGGAAACAGGCCACAGACAATTCCCTCTCACCTATGAAAACGAAACAGCACACATGAATATATACTTACCAGCATGGCAAAACATGAATACAGGACCCAACAGTGGCAACGTCTGACAGTAACCAATAACAATAGTGCAAGTTTGACAACCTGACAAAGGCAGCAAATCGACCCCTTCCATCTCCAGTGTGTTGCTGTTAGGCAAATGGGACAGGGTACTGCATACAACATGAACTGCATCTGCAATGGAGACAGGCAAGGTAAGACATGGAGAAGCTACATGCAAATATGCATAATGAGCAATATGGAATACACTATACAAATCAACCATGCAGTGGAGAAATCATCAGTAATCCCCGCTAGGGGTGTATACACAGTTTGGACTACAGACTGGCCACACAACTGATAGAAGCCCAATGCCTCTGTGTAAGTTACTGTCACACGGTGCCACCCTTGCGAACCCATGGAAAGGGGAAGCACGAGTGGCATATGTGTCTAGACCCCAAGCTTCAAACACAAGACAAGCCCGCATGGGCCCAGCTGGAACACACAGTGGATGCCTACGGGTGCCACACAAATCAACACACTGTAACATAAATGCACAATAGACAAAAAAAGAAGAAAAATAAATAAAATAAATAAAAATCAAAAATGGCCATGGGTCGACCAGGGGGGGGGGCAGGAGGGAGGAGGTGCAGGGTGAAGCCCAACACTCAGATGGATGTTGAGGAAAATAAAATACCCTCCATGGGCTCATGGCCTGCACGGCAACCCGATAGTGAAGAACTGCCGTCGCTGTTGTCACCCTCTGGTGCTACATTAGAAGGTGTGCATGGTATGGGAAGCAGACCACGCAAAGCCCTGGCATGCTCCTCCATGGCAGCAAGCATGCAGGTTTGAAAGGTTTGGTTCTGCAGGATGATGGTCCGGAGGTCCCCATGCAGCACCTCATGGGTAGCACGGACTTCTGCCTGCAAGGTCTCACGTGATGCACGGATCTCCTCATGGGTTGCCTGGAGCTCAGCTGAGATTGTGCGTGTTAGCTGCTCCAGCTGCTATTCTGACCGTGTACTCTGGGACACCTCAAGTGCACCCAGAGTAGCTCTGAGGGAGCTGTTTTCTTCCCTCAGGGCATCCCTGTGGGCCCAAGCCTCTGCAGATATGGCTGTGTGCAGAGCCTCCAATTCAGCCCGTCGGTCCCTGTTGGCAGCCAACATGTCCTCCCTGTGTGAGCAGCATGTGGATTCTGTTGCCTGCTGCTGGAGCTCCACCTGTGTTTCTGGGGGGAGAATGGAAATGGCCACCCTATTCACGGCCTGAGCCATCATCTCACATGATGCCCCCTGTTGTGCTGCAATTGCATAAATGGAGTTCTCCCACACAGTATTGCCCGGTGGCGCACGGCCACAGCGTTGCAGGACACGACACCTGTTGGCCCCAAGGTGATGTGCACCTTGCTGTGCTGGCACTGCCTGAAGCTGCAGGACTGCATTCCTCCTTTGATCTGCTGCCCCAGGAACAGGAGCAAATATTGGGGAGTGTGACCCTGCATCCGTAACCACCACAGGCAGACAATCCTACACTGAATGGGCCATTGAGGGTCTACCCCCAGTGCAGGTTCATTGGACAGAACAGCATCCCTGCCAGAAACACTCACCTGCGACGTGACATTTGTCTCAATGTCTGATTCAGCACCTGAGGCATCAAGATCATCGGAGGTGTACCCAGAGACACCCGTGGACAGGATGGTCTGTAGGACCAATGGATTTTTGTGCACTACCACCCCACATCCTCCAGTGGTGCTTGGTTGGGGCTCTGAGTACTCCTGCCCCTGCGTCATCTCCTTCTCCTCCAAAGCATTTAGTGTCTCATCACCTGCACAAAATGAAAAGAAAAGTAATGAAGACATGCATGAACAGCATAGCTGACACACATAGGCATCACAATGTACACATCCAATACATTAATCAGACATGTCACACATGAAACAAACTCAGCCATGCATGCAGTGGCAATGAAGTGGAAGGGGACCCTGAAAGCAGACACTCATGACTCCAAAATGGAAAAGCAACACATGTGCTGCATGGTGCATAGCACCTGCATCACACATTAGCCTGTGACTGGCATGGACCATCCACAAACATGATACATGCAGGCACACAGATGGCACGTACCATAGCCATGCCAGAACTGACAATGCCACCCAGATGAGAGTTAATCACTACTGTCCCCATCCATGTGAAACACATATCATTAAACAGAACATGCAAAAGAGTGGGACAAAACACACATGTGTCACATGCTGCACCAACACCAGTGTGTTCAAATACAGTGATGGGAGGCACATGGATACATCAATGGTAGGTCACTTGGACATGTACGAAGTGTAGGTGAGCACCACAGTAATTGATACTTAAATGCTGAAATTGTTCATTATAATACATTCATACAAAAATGTTAACCTGGTGCTCCCAGTCTGAAAGAGATCCTATGGCATCCGGATCTCACTGTACAGAAATGAAGAAAAAGTAAGGTGTGTATGCTCCACTTAAGACTGGTGCTCTCTTGGATCAAGTCAATTGTCATGTTGACCATTCAAACAGGGCTCAGAAGTGATTGGGTGTAGTGAATGTGTAGGGGCACAGCAGTCAATCAGCCTGATTGATGAAATCATTTGGCTAAAAAGAGCACAAATGTGGGCCTTTGTGGGGGAAAATCCCTGTTTGAAGTATGGTTATTTTGGGGCAGAACAGCACACACATCAACATTTATCATGCATATGATTCCATCAATCGGGCAGAATAAAGACAAAAAATTGTATTAACAATGTCGTGGCATGATGGCAGTTTAAGGGCAAGTGCAGTCATCATGTGCAAAGTGTTTGCAGCGGTCAGTAGGGATATAGTGAACCCCAAACCCAAGGGCGGGGGATGGCTTGGAGGCACGACATGGGTAACATATAGCAGTTATGACTACACAGCCTGACATGGCACTCAATCACAACACATCACCCAAGCAACATACACATGGTCTGGACACACACGCATCGGACATTGTCTCAAGATCTGGTAGGTCTCCCATGCCTTGGATCTGATCCTCTGCGGTGAACCCCTGTTAAGTGACTTCAATTCAGCACTCCAACTAAGTCAATGCCAAGTCTGGGATGCCCAAGGGAAACCCTTATTTATATATTTTTATGACAAGTTCATAGATTTGGATGATAAACCCTTGTATAACACCCCTCTCTTTGAATCCCCCTGACCTCACTGAGCCAAGAAGTAGGTTTGTTTTGCAAATTAAAAGATTTATCGAAAAATTAAACAAGATATATATCACACTTTTATAAATAAATTAATATTTGATAGCACACTTATGAATATGACAGTGATCAACAATGGATAATATTACACTAGCACACGTTTTTAATTACTTAGGAGCTGGTATAGAAAGGATAAAGTAGCTGAGAATACTTTATGGTTTCAAAGAAATGCAATGATGGAAAAGAATGCAGCACAGAAATAACTGAGATGGTTTCCACAAGAGATAATATGATCACTTTTTCTTTTGACAATTTACTCCTCCCCCTATGCAATATAAGGAGATGGAAGGAGAGCACACAATTTTCAGGAATACAATCAAATGCAATACCAATTCAGTTCCCCCCTTAGCAAGCTGAGAGCAACAGGGATGATTTTAAAACACAGGCAAAAATACTTTAAATGTGATTTGCAAAGAAGTGAAAATATGCTAAAAATGATTTTAATTCCCTATAGGAGATTCAGAGTAGGTGATAGCTACTTAAGATTGGTTCAGGTCAACACTATCAGTGATTCATGAGGGATTATCAGGTTGAAAACGGTAGCTCAGCAGTTGCAAGCAAAAGACAGTGATTTTGACAGGTGGAGAAATTTGATTCAAATTGCAATTCGCAGCACTTTTTCAGAGTGCGTCGAGCGCGATTACAGAAAAACTATAAGGAGTAGAAAGTCTGTTTAGGGCTTGGAAAGCTGAGGATCTTAGCTTTAATATGAAAGTTACATCTCGTTCCTTGCACGTATGGTTCAAAAGATACGGACGATTTTGTGGAGGTCGATTTCAGAAATGAAATAATGATTCAGAATGGCAATTGACACTTTCACAGGTTTGAATCACAGAGTGGACACACAATTTCTATGCAGTTCTAAATAGGTGGAAATGGTTTGAATTAGATTATTTTAAACTAAGAGATTGGTTTGCACAGTTCTGTGGGTACTCACACTATAAATTTGGAATAGGCCGTCAAGATCTGGTCAGGTCTGGGCTTCACTCGCCACGGACGGTATCTGGTACCGGTTCTGCTCACAGCGATCTGGTCTGGGTCTCTGGTTCTGGCAAAAGTTCTAGCACTGCACAGCAGTCTGATCTGGTCTCTGGTTTTGGCAAAAGTTCTTGGCACTGCACAGCGGTCTGGTCTGGTCTCTGGTTTTGGCAAAAGTTCTTGGCACAGGGTTCTAGCCAGAATCACACAGCTCGCCCGGCTGTTGAATAGTTTGGTTAGGTTGCTGGATTCTGAGGCCTCTGGAAAGGATTCAGCTTGTGGACTAGGCCTTTCTGCTAAAAATTTCTGGAATCTGGAGTCTGGTTTTCTAAGTTCTGGTCTCTGAATATTGTCTGGATTTGAAGTCGTCCGGCAAAGTGCTTCGCAAGAACGTGGAAAGAGCAGTCTCTACCTAGGTCTCAGTGGCTCTTTTTATGTCTTTTGAAAGTGGGTGGGAAGGCTGACTTTCTATGCCCAACCCTCTGAGGATCCTGATAGGCCATAGGATTCTCTGTCGCCTGACTGGGGAACTGAATTGTGAGTCATCCGGCATCCTTTTTATGGCATACAGAAAGAAAACTCCCCTTGTCACTTTGCACACAAATCTATTTTTGAGTTAAATGCATATTTATCTATGTACAATTTTTCTAATATTATATGTCCAGTTAACATATTTTCTGTAGCGCCAAACCATCCAATCCCTGTCTTTGTAAGATGTTGTGTTCACTACTGACAGAATTCTGCCCTTTTCATCCAGAACACAACCTCTAAACTTTTCCAGAATTTACACAAATGTGCGCAAGGAACATGGGCATCAGATGATGAAGTATCAGATTTTTAACATACAGACATTTGGAGTAACACCCTATTTTCTGCTACTACCCCCCAGAACATCCCACAGAGTCCTAACACCTCTTAAAATATGCACAAAAAAATCACAGGAATGATGATATTATTGATATAATTTTGACAATTATGTACTATGAATTATACAACTTTCTAAAATGATGCTCTGGCCCAGAGGGGTGTGGTTTCCCAAGGCACATGGGAAATTTCTGGTTTGTCCACTTCCTCCAAGCTCAGCTGGCTCATAGAGGCAGTGCCCCTCCCATTTCCTTCCAAGAGGAAGCCATTTACGACCCCCTGATTTAGCAATGGCTTGGAGCAAAGGGAGTTCATTGTTCTGTTTTCCTGCAGTCCCAGGTGCCCCTACCCTGATTCAATCAGAGAGGTGTGATCTACTTTTGGTGGAGGCAGCAGAATGCAGCCAGTCCTGTGAATGCAGTTGCTGGCCAAGTTTCAACTCCTGTCGGGGGTAGTTGCCAGGCAGAATTCAATCCCTTTAAGCCAGGCTTCAGCCAAATGTCACTTTTGTTCCCATTTTTCTTCATTCAAATCAAACTTACAATTTTGACACATGTAGCTAGAACGCTGATTCTAAGTTCAAAACTATGACATTTAAACAGTTGCAACCTATGTGGCACTCCAAAGTAAATCACTCATTTATTTTAAACATTTCGATTTTAGTTGCTTTAATCCCATTTCACTTAAGCTGCTGACATCCACAGCTCAGCCAGTTTTGTTATGAACATTATTTTAGGCTCTTCATCTTTCCAGATTTTGTATGCACACAAGACTTCATTCTGCCAGATGTCTGCTGGGGTTCAGTGAGATGTTTGAAATAGGCATTTTGAGCTTTCATTCAGAGAAACAAAGGTGATTTCAAAGCGCTCTTTGAGCTAACAGGCACTGCTGTTTTTCCTTTGGCACCACGTTTCACTCATGGCGCTTCTGGCCCATCATGCTCGCACTGGTGGGTGGCAGGTCAGGCGACCATTTTGGTGTGCGCAAAAACTGTGCGGTTTTCCTGGATTCTGGCGCATTTGTGGGCTTTTCAGCCATCTTGGATTTTCTAAACCCACAGCACCAAATGTTGCAGCATAATAACTTGAACGTGGGTCGATACACCTGACAAGCCCCTCCGCTCGACTGCACTTTGATTTTGAGTCGAGGGGGAGTCAGGTGCAAAGGATGTTTTGATCCATGCGCTGGGATGTCCGCATCATCTTCTTCCGATTCCGCAGATGGCACAGTTCAGCATCTTTTCCTCCATCAGGGTGGATCGGTCGGTTCTCCTTTCCGGTCCTGATGGGAGTTTCGGGCAGTACCCCGGGCCCCTCGAATCTTGTCTCCCGGGCCCTGGGTCGTCCTTCTTGGGCAGTATCCATGGTTTATCTCTCTCTCTTCTCACCTAGGATGACAAAGCAAAAGTGGCAGAAACATATTTATAGACATTTCCCCACCACTATTATTGGTGGGGCGAACATATACATTTTATACATCAGGAGACATTTGCATTCAAGATTCAAAGAATTTTATAGGCTATATGTGGAATATTTTAGGGTTGGACTTGTATTAATCTGGAGCTGCCCCCTCTGGGATTGCAGAGGACTCCTCCAGTTGCTGCAGAGTGTGCTTGGGTTGGCAACACTAGCTGATTTATATGGACCCACTTGTCTTCCCCTTCTGCCAAACTACCCTTGGGGATGCAGATCTTGTAGGCGACTGGGGAGATCTTGTCTACAATTTCAAAAGGTCCCTTCCATGTAGGCAGAAATTTCCGCTGTTTGGCCTGGTTCCTTTGGAAATTGTATAGATAAACCCGGTCCCTTATATTGTATTCTTTCCTAGTAGTCTTCAAATCATAGTGCGTCTTCATGCTATCGGCTGATCTTTCTAGGTTTTGCTGAGCATAGGCAAAAGCATATTGGAGGTGTTTCCTTAAATTTTTAACATACTCATGCGTTGTGGAGGCATTGATCAAGGTTTGCTCTTGGGTCCTGTAGAGCAAATGCTGGGGAAGCACCATCCTGCATCCAGTCATCAGCTCAAACGGTGACATTTTAGTTGCAGATGAAGGGGTAGATCTGATGGCCATTAGGATCAGAGGTAATCGGATATCCCATCTTGGCCCAGAATCTGCCACAAACTTTTTTAATATGCTCACAATGGTTCAGTTGTAACGTTCTACTGCACCAGAAGAGGCTGGCCGGTAAGCAATGTGTAGCTTCCTTTTAACCCCCAGTATCTCCCACATCTTAGTCATTACTTTGCTGGTAAAATGGCTACCTCTGTCTGACTCGATCCTTTGGGGTAGACCGAAACGGGAAAAGATGTGGTTGATCATCTGGTCAGCTGCTGTTTCTGCCTTGCAGCTTGGGGCCGGGAGACATTGCACCCATTTAGTAAATAAGCATGTCACCGTTAACATGTACTTATTTCCCCTAATGGAGCGAATCACGGGGCCTATGAAGTCGACTTGCAAATCTGACCATGGCAGCGGCATCCCCCTCTTTTGGAGGGGCGGACTTTGTGTGAGGGATGTTGGCTGAAATTGTGCACACACAAGACACCCCTTCAAGTATTGGTCGAGGTCCTGCCCCATGTGTGGCCAGTATGCAACCTCTCTTAAGATCTCTAGTGTTCTGTGAAACCCCCTATGTCCGGCGGTGGCCGCATCATGGGCGTGACTTAACATCAGGCTTTGGAATGAGGTAGGGACCACCCACTGATCATGGCCAGCTTGGGATTTCCTTACCAACAAATCGTCTTGGATCCGGAACATTTTTGGACATTTCATCAACATTCTAAGGTCCTCTTTCCCAATGTAATAGGTATCCATCAGGGGAAAGTTCTCAGGGTCCTCAATGTCTTGGTAAAACTTACCAATTATTGGATCCCCCTTCTGAGCCGTTATCAAATCAGCATCTGGGGTCTGCTTACTCCATTGTGCAGTTGAAAGATCATTGTGAGCATTGATCTGGGACCTAGTGATAGCAGTGACCTGGATTTCCCCCAACAGGGACTCAATCTCTATTAGATTCCCTTGGATGGCCCCGGTTTTGGCCAGATGATCAGCTAAGTCATTTCCAGTTTTGTCTGGTCCCTCTACTTTGGAATGACCCTTGATCTTCTTCCAGTAGATGGTCATCCCATTCACGGTGACCAGATCATCAATGTTTTGAATTAACTTCCCATGTTTCAGGGGTTTGTTATTAGCACATAATATGCCTCTGATTTTCCAATTAAACAGGTGCTCCACGAACCCGTTCCGTACATAGTCTGAATCTGTGATTATGACCAGTTCGTGGAGTTGATGTTGGACAGCAGTGAGGATGGCTTGATACACAGCCATCAACTCTGCCACCTGACTACTTCGTGGACCAATCTTGTACCCAGCGGAGGGTTCTGGGGACTCATTCACCCATGCACTCCATACGCCAGCCACAAGTTCTTTTTCCCCATTGTTGTCAACATGGTAAGAGCATCCATCCCCATAGACAGTGGGCATTCCCTCACACTTGTCTTCTTCAAAGACTTTGTGTGGGGAATTAAGGTATGCCTCCATGTTGTCCTTGATTTTTAGACTTTCGTCCTCGAGGCAGTTTTCTCTGGCACAATCATGCAAGTCATCCAGAACTTGCACGAGGGGACTCTTCTTGTTTTGGCCATATCTGACCTCCACAGGAAAGCCTTGCATTGACAGAACCAAGGAAGTAATTCGGGAATTACTTACATTTCTGGCCCGGATTCTGTCACTTTGGAGATATTGCAGAGGCTGGTGTGGAGTCTCCACTATGATGTGTTCCCCCTGGAAAAATTGGGTAATTCTTCAATGCCCACACCGTTGCCAGGAGTGCCTTCTCACAGTCGTTGAATTTTTCCTCCACAGAGGATAACGTTTTGCTCGCATGGGGGATTACTTTATTGACCTTGTCATGCTTTTGATATAATACTGCAGTCAAGCATGTATTAGAGAACCCTTTCTCCAAGAAAAAACTCCTTGTTTCTGACAAGGTAAGCTAGGCAGGGCGCTTGTGAGAGGCTTCTTTTGAGCTGTCTTACTGCCTCGGATTGTTCTGGACCCCATTCCCACTTGACCCCCCCCTTCAAGAGATGAATCAGGGGTCTGGTGATCTCTGCGTAGCCCTCCATGAACTTTCTGCTGTAATTAGTCAGTCCAAGGAGGCTCCTTAGTTCCCGCAGAGTTGTGGAGTCTTTCAGTTTCTGAAGTGCTTCCACTTTCTTTTCCTGGGGACAGAGCCCCTGAGGAGTAATCTCATGCCCCAAGAAATTAACACGGGTTCTACACCACTGTGCTTTCTGAAAGGAAAGTTTTGCTCTGGCAGCCCTGAACTGTGTCAGAACATAACAGATCTCCACTATGTGTTCCTCCACAGATGAACTTTTGATGAGGACATCATCTATATAAGCCAGGTTACCCCTTCCACCCAGGTCTGGCATGGCCTTGTGTAGGAAAATGTTGAATTCATTGCCGGAGTTGAGGTATCCAAATGGAGTCCAGGTCCATGTGTACTGCTGGCCCCAAAGGTAAAAGCCAGCTTGTATTGGTCCTCCCTACTGATAGGCACGGTCCAGTATCCATTGGTCAGGTCTAATGCAGTGAATACCTGTGACCCCTGGATCTGGGCTAGCCCTTGGTCAATGTAGGGAAGAGGCCATCGGGAAGTATGGACCCGTTTGTTGAGCTCCCTAAGGTCAGCGCATAGTCTCCACTGGCCGTTTGGCTTCAATATTCCCAGCACCGGATTATTGAAGGTGCTGTGAACAGGACGGATTATTCCCCGGGACTCAATGTTCTTAATTATTTCAGTAAGGGAGTCCATGGATGCGAGAGGCAAGTAATATTGCTTCAAAAACACTGGAGTCATGCCAGGGTCTGTGGGAATTGTTGTTGTGTGGATGTCGGTGCGACCACAGTCATATGAGTCCACTGCGAAGAGATCTTGGAAATCCAAGAAAACTTGTTTCAACTTTTGCTTCTGTTCCAGAGTCACACAGGCATCAGCTAGGCTGACTCTTCCTTCCACCATCTGCCTGAAGCCTGGAAACACTTCTGGTTTTGCTATCTCAACGGCCTCCTCCAGCTGGGTGGAGAAGTCCCTGGTCAGGGTGCTGATTTGGACTGGAGGCTTCAGGTGGGAAAGGCAGCCCTCATGGACCTGGAAAATCACCTCATCCCTTCTGAAGTCCCAAGTCACATCTTCCTTACCATAAGGGCAGGAAGTGTACACCAGGAAGTTCCCCCCATGCCGGGTAAAGATCCTGTCTGGTGTTGTATTGTCATCACTGTCACTGTCAAAACAGTCCTTGGGGATTGGTCCTAAAAGTTCATTTCCTAAATCAATGGAGAAATGTCGGTCATCACCGCCATTCCAATAATGGTGCCTGTGGCTAGAGTAATACTCTTTAAGTCGCTGTTATCCACCTCTATTGGAACGGTGTCATGTTCTATGTTGACTAATGGCGTTGGATTTACCCTTAACCCTTGCTGTTGGAGAAAAGCATTTAGATGAATATAAGCATCGGGGTTTTTCAATTTTTGTCCTCTTTCAACTTTCACTTCCACGGAGTATTGTCGGGTCCTTTCTGGGATGGTGACTTCCTCTTTAATCTGAATTTCAACTGCATAAGGTAGCAATTGAGCTGACCTAAATGCTTTTTTTTGGATCATCAAAGCCCATGGGATTATCCGCTAATCGGGACTGTAAGGATATTTGGCGTGTTACAGTACAGAGTACAGTAATACTGCACAAGTAGCACATTTTTTTTTGCAGCACCACCACAAGGGTGCGGTGCATTGCTATATGGGTTACCAGATTAACAAGGAAAGACAGGCTATTCAGTCAAAAACGATTTTAACATATAAGATGCAAATCTATTTTTACAGTTAAAAGCACACGTGCTCATTTAAAAATGCACACTATTTTTCACCTGAAATGCCTATATTGCTAGAGACACATTTGAAAATTAACAGCTAACCTATTAACAATTAACCTGACTAATAAAACCTTATTTAATATAACCCACTAATAAAATGTGTTCTCCACTGCAGAATTAGGCATACTCTGAAAACCATTTAAATGTGTGTGCAGATTTTTTTTTCTCTTCTCTTCTCTGCCTGATTCTCCGTGTTTTTGTGCACAGTAACTGCAGGAAGAAGGAAGTCAGATTTGCAACAATTGCAAATGTATAAGCGAAGCTATTGTTGAAGAGTAGGAGGATGAGAGATGATGGATTTCATTGGGACACGTCATACAGAGGGCTGAGAGGAAAGTTTTAGTGGGCAGTATCAGGGAAAAAGACAGGAGACATTTTTCTGCACTACTGGGGAGAAGACCTGGCTGTGGGGTCCTGACTGAATGCAGATTCCTGTGTCCTGCTGCAGTCGAGATTGGGGAGAGCTGAAAGAAAAACCTTTCCACTGGCTGAGGCATTCCTATCTGAAAAAGCTGAGAATTCCAGGCAATGACCCCGGCTTGAGAAGGCAAGCGTTCCTTTTTGCAGGAGTTAATCCAAGAGAGCCACATTCACAAAGAGAACAACTAAAAAGATAAGGTAATGAGAAGTGTGGGAGCTGAGTGTGTACGGTAATATGCAGTCAGTGTAGGATTCCTGTGCGTGTCTTAATCAAATACCAATGTTGCAATTTGAGTTCTGTTCTCCGCCACGCTCTTTGCAGTGTGTCATAGACAATGCTTTGACTGTACCATTTTATTTATTTCTGTAAAGAATGAGATCGTGTCTAAATGCAG
Organism: Ambystoma mexicanum; assembly: GCF_040938575.1. NCBI lineage: Eukaryota > Metazoa > Chordata > Amphibia > Caudata > Ambystomatidae > Ambystoma > Ambystoma mexicanum. The sequence continues at coordinate 1,295,604,200 of NC_090935.1, read as the reverse complement.
CTTTTATAATACAGAAAATATTTGAAAACAGACGGGTGTTTTATTTTCTATTTACCATTACAATGCCGATGATGTGGGGAGATTTTTAAACAGTGCAATGGTCATTTTAAGACAGATGTGTGCATGTCAGAATCAGTATGAATAATTGTGAGTGACTGTAGCATAGCTTGTTGGAGGTACATGAGCCAACGGGAAGAGAGACTCTCTGAACATAGCTCCCTACCGTATATAAGGTAGTGGAAAATACCACAAGACTACCACATATAGCTCTCTGTCGTAAATAAGTCAGTGAGTTCGCCCATGGTGGCACACCAACACTATCACTGGAAATGTGGTATTCCTAGAATGCAGGTCTGAGGTCTCTCTAGTGATCACACGAAAAATCTAAGCAAAGATAAGGGATTATGGACATTGGGGCCACAAATAAAACAAGGGAATTATGCTCACCAAAATACCACCAACCACGTATACCAAATATGCAGGTCTGGGTGCTGAAATAATGCATGTCCATTGTATTATTGTTGCACATGGCCAAATCTGAATACAAAGAGTGATTATTGCTAAGTTATTTTTCGGCGGTAATAAAATACCGTCAGGCCCCAAATCTCCACAAAATACCCTACATATTTATGGTGCGTTGCAGGCCGGGAAAGTGATCATAGAGTACCTACTGGGCGTGGCAAGTGTGTCTCACACTGCCATTTGCACATTAAAGGGAACCCATTTTATAATAGCAGTGTGCCACTAAAAACGAATTTCAGAATGTCACAAAGGGAAACCACATTCTCAGATCTAGTGCAATATTTAGAGGCAAAGTTATTTGCACATGGGAATTGGTCTTCGAATAACACGTTAGAATGGAGTAACCGCATTCAGGGTGAGGTGCAGAAAGAAAAACTAGACAATATTTTTGCAGAAGGCAGCATAATTCAGGTCTGCCTTACAAGATTATTGAATGCAGCCGATAAAAGTGCAGAGAAAGACTGTTTAATACGGCTATGCGGCAAAATATGGTTTATTTTAAACAAGTCCCTGCGAATACAAGAGAATGATACTCAGCTAATTAACAGGTTAAAGACTGAATTAGAGGGGGCAAGTAAAAATCAGGAAATGTTGAGAGCAGAATTGGATGTATGCCAAAAAGACATGCAATTAAAATGCAGAGACTTTGATACTCAGTTATCCAAAAGCAAGAAACAATTTGAAGATAGTGAGCAAGAATTGGCACACTTAAAAGCCTTAGTGGATCACATTAGGCAGGATAAAGATGAGGTTGTTTCAGAAATGCAGATTTTACAAAAAGAACATTGTGAAAAAGAAGGTGATCTCCAGAGTGCAGAACAAGAAATGATTAAAATGATTCAAGAAAGAGACAAGAGAAATAAAGAGTTCAATGAATGCCAAATGCAAATGTGCGAAATGCAGGAGGTGATTAATAAAATGAGTGATGAAAATAATTATTTGCATGATGAAGCCAATAGACTCCTTAAAAAGTGTAAGGACTTAGAACAGCAAATGTGCATTCCCAGGTCCCAAGAGAGGCGGCAGGGTACCACATTCAATGGAGTGGAGGTGAATTCTAGCTCTGCCCAAAGAGCTAGTGCCCCAGTGACTGGGCCGGTGACTGAACTTGGTTGCAGCGCCCTTGGGGGATTTGATACTCCCATTGGGGGCAGTCACCAATCTCATACACCTGAAAACAGGATTGACTCACAAAATAGTGCAATTCCATGCATTGCAACAAGTAGCCCCATAAAAATAATGAAATCCATTAAAGCCCTGATCAAACCATTTAAAAAGGGAGGTGAATGCTGCATTGAGGATCACTTAGAAGCGGTGCATGACATTTTTAAAGCACTCCAGATACCTAGGGAACAGTACAGACAATATTTTCATTTAACTTTAGATGCCCCGACGGCCAGCATCATAAGGGGATTAAATGAACAGCAGAATATGACATGGCTGGAGTTTGAAAAAGAAATTAGGCGTCATTTTTCTCCTTTTCAGTCATTGCAGGAGGCAAAGAAAGTCGCGTACACTATTACTGCTGGACCTAATACATCCCCTCGCCAATTTTTACAAGACTTAAAAAGAGCATTCTCTCGCTTTGATGTATCTTTTGACTCAAATTCCAATGAGTTTAAAACCGCATACTTCTATGGGCTACAGAAAGACATCATATCCCAATTGGTCCGTGAATTTGACCGTGACAAGTCCCTTGAATGGATTGTACATCAAAGCACTAAGCTATATGAGGTACTCTATTGTCAGGGTAGAGAAAGTGATAAAATGAAAGATACTAGGCCTAAATCTAAAGAACCCTCAGCCACAGTAATGGAAATCAGGTCAGCCAAAATGTCCCTTGAGTCTGCTCAAAGCCAAGGTAAAAATAATGTGACACCTGAACAAAGGGGTAATCAACAAAGATCGCCATTGCCTGTACCAATGTTCCAAACACATGATCCTAGTAATAGAGAGAGCTACATCAGCCCTAGGTACTTAGGGGATAGACCCCGGGTAAGATACCGGTCTGATATGGCAGGTATGAACAATAAACAGAGACAAAATCAAGATCAAAGAAATGATGGTCCCTACCAGTCATTGGGGACACAGAGTAGGTTTGATCCCAACACCATGATATATGGTAATCAGGATAGGCCCCGATATGTGGATCGATTTACTGATAATGGAAATCAACATAGGGGCCAGTACCCACAATCTGAGAGACAGGACATGAGGCAAAACGTGAACTACAGTCCACGCCAGTACAATGATTCCCCACCAGGGGACTATAATCAAAGGATGGGTGCAACCTGCTCCCCTCCACAAATGAATCAAGAGTTCAGAAACCATCCCAACCGGTATCAATCACCTGAGAGGTATCAGAATAGATCCAATCAGGGGGAAAACAACCAATATCGACCTAGGCCACAGAAAGAGGATCCTAGAGAGATGGAAAGATTCCAGTGCCTTGAGGCCCAAGTGAAAATGTTAGCTGAGCAAATAGGAAAGCTCTATGCAGCGCAAAAACAACCTTCCAAAGAGGGGGCTGATGGCCATAGCAATGACCGGGGGGTTTCCGAAAAGTGACTAAGTACTCATGATAACTGGAGTGCCAAAATGACAGATTGCTCTGATATAATTTTGCATAACGACTCTGAGATGCCTAATGGATTAAAAATGAAAGTACCAGTAAATGAAATTGTGATAGAAAGTGCAAATACTTCTAAAAAAGAGGTACGGTTTAGCTTAGAGCTAAATAAAACAGTAAAGATTTGGACAAATGAAAAAGAAACATTAGGAATTCCAAAAGAACAAAGGAACAGATTTAAGAAAAATGACTCATGCATGGGGAATACCAGTGAACAGGGAGTAAGTGGGGATGCCATAGCTCCTTCCCTGGGCAAGCAAAACAATGACCAAACACGGACAGAAAAAGGAAATACTCACAAGGAGGGTACAAGTCAATCACCTGAAAAATTCTTTGAGCCACATATTTTTGAAGAGGCTGAAAGGGCTGGTATTACACTAAATGATCACAAATGCACAGAATTAAAAAATGACAAATTGCTGAATGATGATGTTACACATGTTCAGTTGGAAGGTTGTAATGTGGTCTCTGATGTTACCCAGATGGATGGGCGAACAGTGGCCACACTCCAAAAAACCTCTGAACATGGAGAAATGAATAAAATATCTCGCACAGAAATGGGTAAAAAGGAGGGAAAAATGTCTTTTCATTTACCAATGTGCTTAGCCAAAAGTGAAAAAGACCTGAGAAAGGTGAGCCCTGAAATCAGTAAGAATTCACATTTCTTATGTGTATTAGAGGAAGTTGAGGACAGATATTATGCACCCATCACTGTAGAAGAAAAGTGCCACACCTTTGCTATGATTGACACTGGCGCACAGGCCACAATTATGTCCAAGGAGCTGGTAAAGAGTATCAATGAAGGGAGGCCTCCACAGAGTCAGATCACAGTGAAGGCAAATCAAGGCCCAGTGCATAACTTTAATGGGGAGGAGGTGCCCATCATAGGTGTAACTGAGGTTGACATAAAAATAGGAAAGCACAGAATGAAACAAGAGGTATTGATCACATCTATTTGTGAAATTCCATTTCTGATGGGGACAGATTGCCTGAAAAGATTGTCTCCTCTCATAGATGGGGTGAATGGAGTGCTGTGGTCCTTAACCAAAACACCATTGAGGCCTAAGAAACTAAAATCACAAAACAGCAATATAAATGAATGTCACACCGTTGCCAAAACAAATGATGCTGTGGAGGTATATCTCCAGAATAGCTGCATACCTAGTGTCACTGTTATATTAATGTGTCAAGACAAAGATCAGAGCGACAATGAAAAACTACCTGTACAAATATACTTGGACCCAAGGAAAGATTGGCAGACTGCTATAGATGAGCACACATTACGTTTCTACTTAAAAGAGAATACATGCAAACAGAATATTGTTCCTAAAACAGATTCAGAAAAACACATTACCACTCTGGCAGAAATACACATGGAAGATGAGCAACCATGGGTTCACGTTGGTATAAATGATTATCTTAAAACAATAAAAGCCACTTTAGCGCTTGAACATGAAAGGAGTTTCATTAATGAGAAATTGTTGCAAAAAAATATGGAGAGGGAAGAAATCCCGAAATTTAGGATTAAAAACCAATATGTTTCTGGGTTGGACAGTCCAGACTTTGAAAACCGAATTACAGGCAGATGCATGCTTAAAATTAGCATTGGGCAGAAAACAATTTACCATAATGTATGGATAGTGAATGGAGCACAAAATGAATTTTACATGGGCAATGACATCATGCACAGAATGTGTATGGTGTTAGATTTCCTTAATCAAAAAATATGGTCACGCCTAGGTGGGCCGGCGCCTGAATTTGAAGACAAAAGAAGGGCTTATCATTGTGCACAACTGGTTCCTTATGCCATCGAATTACAAATAAGGAAAGATACTATTATTCCTGCATTTACAAAACAGTTTGCAATAACACTGAAATGCAAAAATGGACAGCAGATGAAAGGCTCTGATGCATTTGTATGCCTGAATGAATCCATAAAACAGCAAGGCCTGGATTATGAATACATTCCATTGGTAGACATTGGTGAGGGATCTGTAAAAATCATGGTAAATAATAAAGGTTGTCAGGATATTCATTTAGAGGAAAACTCCCCATTAGGAATGGCCATACAAAAATCACATTATACGGCAGATTTAAATAACATGGTGATTGGGAATATTCCTGAAAAATATGTAGATGCCAAGGGCGAGTTGCCAGAACACCTGGACTCTCAGCCCAAAGGAATATTTAAAATTCATTCTGTGTATCCTTATGATTCAAATGAGACAGTGTGCTGCCATCAAGAGGATTGCATAATATTTAATTTAAATGAAAATGAAACAGGAAATCAGCCCATTGAAGTGGAAGCTGATATGCCAAAATATTTAAAAGTGGCAGCTCTACAAAAAGACACAGCCACACAGTTAGAGGAAAGCGCTGAGATTCCTTTACCAGAAGAGTTTCCAGAATTTTCCAGAATGGTAGAAGAGCAGATCTCCTTAGCGGATGCATGTGACAGCGATGAGGATCGAGACGACCTGAGGGAAATATTTATGGAGTTTAAGGATGTATTTGCAAAAGATGCTTATGATTGTGGTTTAACTGATTTACATGTGGCCACACTACCAGAAGGTTGTAGCAGAAATCCAGTGTTTGTACGCCAGTATAGACTACCGCTGGCATGTTTAGAATCATTGCCAGAGATTATTAAAAATTTGGAATCACGGGGAATAATCAGGCCCATTCATAGCACATCCAATACGCCTATTTTAGGTGTGTTAAAGCCAAATGGTCAATGGCGGCTGTGTGCAGACTTAAGAGAGTTAAATAAAAGAGTACCAGTATCTAGATGGCCACTACCATTCATTGATCAGGGCCTAGCTCAGATACATGGTTCAAAGGTATTTACCACATTAGATCTCACCTCTGGATATTGGTGTGTGCCATTGGCAGAGGAGATACAACACTTATTTTCCTTTACATTTGACAGGACTCAATATGCCTGGCTTAGAGCTCCGTTCGGGTACATCAATAGTGGGAGTGAATTTGGCATATTTTTGAGAAAGGCCATGCCGGATGCAGCGGAAAGAGGAACAATAGTTTATGTGGATGATGTCCTGATAAAAAATGAAAGCCTTAAAAGCCATTTTGATGAAATAAGACATATACTTGGCCAATTGCAGAAAGCAGGCGCCAAAGTATCTTTGCAAAAAGCACAATGGTGCAAGAAAAAAGTGAACTTTCTAGGGCATGAAGTGACTGAACATGGGCTAAATCCACAAAGGAAGAAAATAGAGGCCATACAAAGATTAAAAGATCCTAAAAATGTGAAAGGAGTAAAAAGTTTATTAGGGATGACAGGCTATAACAGAAAGTTCATTGAGAATTATGCAGAAATCACTCAACCATTAACTAAACTGCTTAAACTAAATACTCCCTGGAGATGGGAAAGAGAGCAGTCTGATGCAGTGGATAGATTGAAGGAATGTCTTGTAAAGGCACCATGTTTAGCATACCCCATAAAGGACAGGGATTTCTTTATAGAAATAGGCTTTTCTGAACATTGTATGTCAGCAGTGTTATCACAAAAACACGATTTGAATCACAAAACCATTGCATATGCAAGTAAGGCATTTTCCCAAGTTGAAATGAAATTTAATGAATGTGAGAAGGCCCTATTAACCACTGTGTGGGCGCTACAACATTTCCGCCCCATTGTTCAGGGAGAAAAGGTGATTATTGAAACAAATCATCAACCGTTGCAATTTTTAGAGAGTAAAAGAATTAGATCAGGCAATCTAGCGCAATCCAGAATCACTTCATGGACGCTGGCATTACAAGATTTTCCCGTAGAAGTGAGATATGGACAAAATAAAAAGAGCCCAATTGCTCAAGGGTTAGCTGACCTACATGACTGTGCAGCTGAACAAATACCAAATGAAATGGAAGTGGAAACTAGTCTACAGGAATTTGAACAATCATCACACAAAGCTTTTGATGAAAAAACATGCAAGGATTTGCCAACTGTATATGTGGATGGTTGTGCTTTTACTGCAATTGATAAAAAGTTCAGTGAAATTGTCCTGGTGACTGATTCTGACTATGCACGGAATAGCTTTGTGGAGTATTTGCCTGGTTGGAAAGCAAGAGGCATGGTTACATACAACAAAAAGCCACTTAAACATGGAAAAATGATACAAGCCATAGACAAATTGGTGTCAGAAAATAATTTAACAATATACTGGAGAAAAATTCGTGGGCATTTAAAAACACCAGGAGAGGATAAGGAGGGAAATGATAAGGCAGACCATCTGGCTAAGATTGGGGCTGTGATGGGAGAATTGCTACATATTGATTATTTAATGGGTGAAATACAAATTGATGCAGTGACACGTTCTAAAGCACCAAAGGAGATAGATCAACCGGTGGTGCAGTGGAGTCATGACACGCCAGACCAAGATTTGATTGAGGCACAAAAGAATGATCAAATTTTGGGAATCTATTATAATCATTTGATAGATCCTGAACAAAATCCTTTAACAGAAAAAGATTGCATGGGAAAAGAAGAGTTGAGGGTGTTATTAAAGAACAAAACACGAATCAGATTACAGGATGGACTCATGATTAGAGAGTCCATAACAGGACAAATACAGTGGGTAGTACCCCTTTCATTCAGAGGACTAATGCTACACCATGCACACGATGCCATAACTGCAGGCCATAGAGGTTCACAAAAAACATTAGAAATACTAAAAGATTATGCTTACTGGCCTCATATGTCCCAAGATGTGGAATTATATACTAGAGGATGTCTAGTATGCGCCCAATTTAAACCTGCTTCACCAATGCATAGAGCACCATTGATGAAAAGAGGCCTAACTCTCCCATGGTCAGATTTGCAAATAGACTATGTAGGTCCTTTAAAAAGGTCGAGCAGGGGACACCGTTATATTTTGAGTGTGGTATGTTTGATGTCGAAGTGGATTGAGTGCATTCCTGCACCAGATTGTAGTGCGCAAACAGCAGCCACATTACTGGTGAACCATGTGTTCTCAAGGTTTGGGTTGCCACAAAGAATTGAGTCAGACAGAGGAAGTCATTTCACAAGTACTCTAATGAGCAAGGTATGGCAAATACTAGGTGTGAAAAGGAAACTACATATCGCATATCGGGCGGCGTCTTCAGGTACAGTTGAAAGAAGCAATAGGTCTGTTGTGGATATTTTAAAGAAATTTGTGGCAGAAGCAGGTTCCAGCTGGGATTTGCGTTTACCATTCGTTTTGATGGCAATCAGGTCGACTCCTGCCAAAGCAACAGGTGTTAGCCCCCATGAGGTCTTAACAGGTAGGAAAATGGTGTTACCACAACACCTACTATACAGAACACATGAGCAAACTCTAGTGAGTGCATCCACGGTTCATGAATATATTGATGAACTGAGGAGGCATTTGCAACATGCATTTGCTTTTGTGCAGAGAAATCTGGAAAGGGCTGCTGACAGTGCTAAGTCATATTATGACAAAAAGACATCAGTAAAGGAATACAATGTAGGGGATCAGGTGTACAAGTTTCATTTTGGAAAAAGTAAACAGAAAAATTCTAAATTTCTAGCAGCCTGGCAGGGGCCATTTCGAATTATAGATAAGGTTTCTCCTGTAGTGTATAAAATTTTGAAAAATGAAGGTGAAACAGCAATAGAGCAGTTTGTCCATGTAAATCAAATCAAACCATGCCATCCCAGACATGAGATCAGGCGGCTTGAGCATGTAGAAACAGATAAAATCACTTGAACACAAAAAGAGAAAATAAATGGGTACAATCAGGAGGCAGTGACAAAGAAGTTAAAAAGTTGATTGTTATGATGGCACATAAACACTGTAGTATATGTAAAATATAATATAAAATGAATATAAATAAATAAATAAATGCACATATAATGGAAGCTCATGGTTGGTGTGCAGAGAGAAAGTGTATTAAATATTGAATGCTGTTTTATATGTGTTTGTTTTCTTTTAACTTGTGTTTAATTTCAGAAGAAAGAAAAAAAAAACGAAATATTTTTACCAAGCATGTTTTATTTTTGGCAAAAGGATGAAGTTAGTATTGTGCTATGTACTTAATCTGTTTATTTTCTATTTTGATTTAGACAATTAACATTATTTGGTCGGAGGTTCCGGGATCAGAGGCCACGGGAGACGATGGAGTCCTGGAGTCCCCTGGATGAAGACCAAAAGATGCCTGCCTCCAGGTGGAGGTGAAGACAAAATAACCGGAATGCCAAAAGAGATGACTACTGTGGATTCAAGATTGCCAAGATGAAAGAGTACTCGAATGAACCGAATAACATCGCTGGTCGGGACATACCAAAAGAGACAAAACAAAAGTTCCGGCATATGAAGTTCCACGTATTTATTATTTTAATTATTTATTTTAACTTGTTATATCACTTATTTGTTTTAGTTAGTTGTTTTATTTCATTGTTTTTAATTGACTTGGAAAATTTAAACTTAAAGTAATGCCACTTCCACTGAGAAGGCAAATGTGGAACATTTTATGAACTGATGGACTCAGATGAAATGTTGATTGCAAATTTTCATTGATGCACATGAATATTCATTTTGTTGGATTGCTATATTGTAAAAAAAATAGAACAAGTTGTTTTTAGGAATTGGCTTGGATTATAGCCAAGTTCTAAAAACAAAAGGAGGGTATATGTAAGGATATTTGGCGTGTTACAGTACAGAGTACAGTAATACTGCACAAGTAGCACATTTTTTTTTGCAGCACCACCACAAGGGTGCGGTGCATTGCTATATGGGTTACCAGATTAACAAGGAAAGACAGGCTATTCAGTCAAAAACGATTTTAACATATAAGATGCAAATCTATTTTTACAGTTAAAAGCACACGTGCTCATTTAAAAATGCACACTATTTTTCACCTGAAATGCCTATATTGCTAGAGACACATTTGAAAATTAACAGCTAACCTATTAACAATTAACCTGACTAATAAAACCTTATTTAATATAACCCACTAATAAAATGTGTTCTCCACTGCAGAATTAGGCATACTCTGAAAACCATTTAAATGTGTGTGCAGATTTTTTTTTCTCTTCTCTTCTCTGCCTGATTCTCCGTGTTTTTGTGCACAGTAACTGCAGGAAGAAGGAAGTCAGATTTGCAACAATTGCAAATGTATAAGCGAAGCTATTGTTGAAGAGTAGGAGGATGAGAGATGATGGATTTCATTGGGACACGTCATACAGAGGGCTGAGAGGAAAGTTTTAGTGGGCAGTATCAGGGAAAAAGACAGGAGACATTTTTCTGCACTACTGGGGAGAAGACCTGGCTGTGGGGTCCTGACCGAATGCAGATTCCTGTGTCCTGCTGCAGTCGAGATTGGGGAGAGCTGAAAGAAAAACCTTTCCACTGGCTGAGGCATTCCTATCTGAAAAAGCTGAGAATTCCAGGCAATGACCCCGGCTTGAGAAGGCAAGCGTTCCTTTTTGCTGGAGTTAATCCAAGAGAGCCACATTCACAAAGAGAACAACTAAAAAGATAAGGTAATGAGAAGTGTGGGAGCTGAGTGTGTACGGTAATATGCAGTCAGTGTAGGATTCCTGTGCGTGTCTTAATCAAATACCAATGTTGCAATTTGAGTTCTGTTCTCCGCCACGCTCTTTGCAGTGTGTCATAGACAATGCTTTGACTGTACCATTTTATTTATTTCTGTAAAGAATGAGATCGTGTCTAAATGCAGCTTTTATAATACAGAAAATATTTGAAAACAGACGGGTGTTTTATTTTCTATTTACCATTACAATGCCGATGATGTGGGGAGATTTTTAAACAGTGCAATGGTCATTTTAAGACAGATGTGTGCATGTCAGAATCAGTATGAATAATTGTGAGTGACTGTAGCATAGCTTGTTGGAGGTACATGAGCCAACGGGAAGAGAGACTCTCTGAACATAGCTCCCTACCGTATATAAGGTAGTGGAAAATACCACAAGACTACCACATATAGCTCTCTGTCGTAAATAAGTCAGTGAGTTCGCCCATGGTGGCACACCAACACTATCACTGGAAATGTGGTATTCCTAGAATGCAGGACTGAGGTCTCTCTAGTGATCACACGAAAAATCTAAGCAAAGATAAGGGATTATGGACATTGGGGCCACAAATAAAACAAGGGAATTATGCTCACCAAAATACCACCAACCACGTATACCAAATATGCAGGTCTGGGTGCTGAAATAATGCATGTCCATTGTATTATTGTTGCACATGGCCAAATCTGAATACAAAGAGTGATTATTGCTAAGTTATTTTTCGGCGGTAATAAAATACCGTCAGGCCCCAAATCTCCACAAAATACCCTACAGGACCAAGCTTTGAAGTTTATTAGGTCCAAACTAATGGCAAAGCAATTGAGAATATCACTGCCTAAGTAAAAGGCGGCAGTGACGTCTCGCACGACCCAACAATTATGGACTATGCTCTTGTTGCCAATGGAGATTTTGAGCATACACCTGCTTGGCAGGAGATGTTTGGAATTGGGTGTTTCCAGATCCATTTCCCATTTGTCTATCAGTTTGAATGTGGGAATGGCTGGATCTTTTGGGAGTTGGCGGAACATGGCTTCGCTGATGAAGCTCTTACCGTTGTTCACACACACTCGGGCGAGAACAGAGTCCTTCCCATCATTTAACTGAACAGGATGAACAACTGCTCTCCAATTTGCTGAATATCAGCCAGGCTCTGAGCTGATTTCACATCTTTCGGAACTATTGGAGTGGGAATGTCTGATTGTGGATTAGTAAAGAATTTCAGAGTGTTTCCTTCCAGTGTGGAATACCACCTTAAACTGGAAGGAAGGTTGATTTTCAGAAATAGAGCGGACCCCCCATCACCGGTCTGTTGTCCTACTGCTATTACTGTCACGTCTGGAATTTGGTTGTTCTGGAAGTGAAATTCTACTTGGTCAGATTTTTGTTCAACCATGTGGCATGTGCCATTTAAACTAACATGGTTGACACTCTGTTTTAATTTTATTGGTCGGCTAGTCTGGGTCCAGAGGACCTTGTTAACACAGTCTATTAGGGGTGACAACCTTCTAAGGAGGTCATTCCCTAGCAAACAAGGGATGCCCTCTGGAGTCACTATTTTGACCGGGTGTTTCACCTTGTGTCGCCCAATTTTAATGTCCAAATCTGCAGTCCCCTCGACAGGAATTTCCTTCCCGTCAAAGTTCTGAAGTTGTCCAGGAAAAGAGGTGAGAGGAATATGGTAATTCTCCCCCCTTTCTGCATTTAGTTCATCAAAGGCCCTATTGGACAGAAGAGTAGCTTGGGATCCAGTGTCCACCAGTGCCAAAATTGTACCCTGCCCCTGCACTTGTACCGGGGCATAGTATCTTCCCTCCTTCTCCTCAAGGGGGCACAGATAATGCATATTTTTGGACAACTGGTGGGCTAATTTTTTAGTTTTGGACATTGCGCGAGAAGAGATCTGGGCAGAATTCTGTGGAGAGTCATGGGAATCTGCCAGAAAAAGTTGGCAACTGGAAATCAGAGCCATTGTGGGTTCCCCTGGTTCCGGTTCTGGACCGCCCCCCCTTTTTGGAGGCAGTCACCACGATGGGTTTGAACCAGGGGATTTTGATGCGGTTGGTTCTGGGATGAGATGACGGGCGGTGCTAGCTCAGTCCCCACATCTCCCCAGTCGGGATGTGAATCCCTTGAGACCCATCTTTCTTTGGGAGGAGATCCCCCATCTCTGAAGGAGAAGATCCTTTTCCCAGGATCCTCTGAGGATCCCTCTCCCTCAAATTGGAAGATCTGTACCTCCTCCACAAAATGGGTCTGTTTGGGTCCTTTGTTTCTCCTACCTCCTCTATGCTCCTTGGGTGGCAGACTTTCAGTGGTAGGAGATTTTGTTTCCAGTTCCTGGGTTTCCAGGGGCTGTTTACAAGCGGGGAAGGAAGCTTCCTCCAAGGCTTTACACCCCCCTTCCCCTTCTGCCTCCTCCCTGGGAACTGGTGGATTATCGGTGTGCTGCCCCGTCATTGTTCTGGAGCACCAGGCCCAGAGTTTGGGGCATTCTGCGCCGGCATGCTCATCTGAAGGTTCTGTTGAGCCCTCAGCATGTGACCCAGATCCTGTGCCATATTTTGGACCTGGAGCTCTAATTGTGAAACCCGCTCAGGCTGATACAGGGTTCTGTTTTCTCCCCTGGGCTGATCCCGGGAAGGTTAGCTATCCCTTCTCTGGTAGTACCCCAGGTTGGGAAGATTTGGGTACCCCTCCACATTTGGCCTCCCCTCTCCCGGATTAAGTGGTCTGGGCTCAGGGAATTGGGGAAAGAAGGATGAATGATTTTGAGGTTGGAAATTGGGTGGATACCTGGGAAAAAAGTTCTGCCCAGTATTTGGGAAATTTCTGCCCTCCTGTGGGAAGTTAGGAGGGGAGTTCCCTTAGTTAGTTGCTTGGCTGTATCCGCCCCTTGGGCCGGAGGAGTCCACACATACCCCAGGATGGGTCGGTTTCCTTGTAGCGGGGACTTACATAGTCAGGGGAGCGAGGGACCCCATTTGGGGGACTACCTCCTTGACTCCCTGTCTGTGACTAGCCTGAGGGCCTTCTGGGCTGAGAACTATTCGGTGCAGGCAGCTTTTTAGGCCCCCCCATCTCTAAATCTAAAATGGGGGCAACCTTTACCTCTGCCACCTTAGCAGCAGCAGGGGTGCTGATTGATTTGGGGATTTTCTGGGCGTTATTTTTATTTTCTATGGGCTTCTGCACCTCATAGATTCAGGTGGCCTGTTCAATGACCCAGTCTAGTGATCTTTTCTCGTGAAAATCTCTCACTAGCTGGGTCATGATGTATTTGGGCAAAGCATGGAAAAACGCATTTACAAACTCTTTACTGTCCATGCGCACCCTTCTGGTAGTCTGCGCAAAGGCACGCTTCAATTCCTACACAAATTCTTGTGGGGCCTGATCCTCCCCACATTGCAAATTGTAGGTTGCCCTGTGAGCCTCTTGGGGATTCCGGTGAACAGAAAAATGTTTCAAGATGGCCGCCCTATATGTGGACCATATTGAATGGTTTTGGTCCTACAGCCCCGCAAAGAAACTGGAGTATTCTGAGGAGAATGTCCATTTTACATACTGAAGGCAGCTACTGCTGTTCTAAGTTCAAAACTATGACATTTAAACAGTTGCAACCTATGTGACACTCCAAAGTAAATCACTAATTTATTTTAAACATTTCGATTTTAGTGGCTTTAATCCCATTTCACTTAAACTGCTGACATCCACAGCTCAGCCAGTTTTGTTATGAACATTATTTTAGGCTCTTCATCTTTCCAGATTTTGTATGCACACAAGACTTCATTCTGCCAGATGTCTGCTGGTGTTCAGGAGGATTTTTGAATATCTTACGATGTTTGAAATAGGCATTTTGAGCTTTCATTCAGAGAAAAAAAGGTGATTTCAAAGCGCTCTTTGAGCTAACAGGCACTGCTGTTTTTCCTTTGGCACCACTTTTCACTCATGGCGCTTCTGGCCCATCACGCTCGCGCTGGTGGGTGGCAGGTCAGGCGACCATTTTGGTGTGCGCAAAAACTGCATGGTTTTCCTGGATTCTGGCGCATTTGTGGGCTTTTCAGCCATCTTGGATTTTCTAAGCCCACAGCACCAAATGTTGCAGCATAATAACTTGAACGTTGGTCGATACACCTGACACCCCCCAGCAATTGCCTCATGTTCTGTGAGTTCATCCTCCTGTGGTGGTGACCCACTGCCAGTCACCAGAGTAGAGGCGTAATTGGAAGCCAGCTTGTTTTTCGCTCTGCGTTTGAGGTCATTCCAACGCTTTGAGCAATCATCAGTTGTGCGCTTCACAAATCCAAGGGAACTAATGTGGTCTGCGATGACCTGCCAATGGGCCCTACGCTGAGCAGTCGTAGTCTTGCACCCTGCCGTCACCAGCATGTCGCGGCCATGTTCCGACACATAGCGCACAAGTGTGTCTAGTTCCACATCATTGAAACTCTGCTTACTTGACGTGCTGGAGGAGCGAGCCATGTCTGGGGTCCCAGCCTGTTCTGCAAGAGCATGCTTCTTCCTCTTGAGAGGTGGTGCGGACCCTGAGTGGATTATGCCACTCTGGTCTGTAGGGGCTGAAGTGCAGGTAGACTGGCCACTGGAAGCAGGCAATGGCACAATGACCAAAGGTCTCACTGCAGGCATTGGCTGCTGGGTGCTGTTGCCAGGAGCAAGCGGCACAACTGCCTTGGTGTGAGGGTCCAGCACCAACACAGTCCCAGCTGGGTGACTCAGAGCTGGGGTAGAGTGAGCTGCAGCTGCTCCTGCAGCCTCCTCACCCTGACTACTCAGGGCAGCAGATGACATTGCTGCCCCAGATCCACGTGGCAAGGTGACAGCAACTTTCACCGCCACACGTGGCTTGGATTTTGTGACACGGAAGTCAGCCTGTGAGTCATCCCGTGCCTGTTCGGTGACCAATCCGGGCTGGGCTAGAAGATCCTGAGCTGGGATGGTGTGTGTCAGCTGCATCTCCCTGACCCACTGGGGGGAATAGGTATCTCTGAATGGTCCTGAACACACTGCCCTCTTGCGCCACACTGCCCACGTTGGTCACCACTGCCACCTTGGCCACCCTTGCCACCCTGCTCATCCTGGCCATATCCCCTACCACGGACACCTCGTAGATGTCGGCCACCTTTGCCTCCCTTAGCACTTGGTGTCCTCCCAACCATGGCACTGATGTACTTGTGCAAATGGGAGGTGCAGAAAACTATTGTCCTGGGCATTTGGGGTGAAAGGGAAAGGGTACTAGATGGAATAGGTACCCCTGTGCTCTTGCAAGGCTGTCTGCAACCCTAGGGGAAAAATGACAGGTCATGCAATCCTCAGGCACCTCAAAAACAAAAACAAATGTGCACACGACCCCTCGATAGCCCACATGTGTGGAATGAAGGGCCCGCAGTACGCTGTGGCACCCAGAAACACAAAAATGCATAAGTGTGGTAAACGCAGGATATAATGACCTCTGAATGGGTACGCGACACACGGGGGCAACCAGAGTGGAAAAATACGTGCGCGACTCACTGCCTGGAAAATTTACGGAAAAAAGACGCACATGTGTGCGTTGGCAACACCCCCGCCAAAAGAAGAATTGAGCCCTGCCTCAGAAAACAAGGAGTATGGACTGCAACCGTTGTGCAATAATCACGTGTCAGTCGTCAAAAAGTACAAGAATCACATTCTCGCTCTTCACAAAAAGCACGTACAAGAAAATGGCGCACTATGCATACCTTTAACCCCTGCGCAGAGCAACGCCTACGCGTGTCACATCACTTACGTGCTTACGCGCCTTTCCTCAGATTACACGCAAACGTGCTGATTTTCATGTGCAGATTCACTCTGCATCAACCTGGCCACTCGACAACACATGGAAGACCACGCTCCTGCCCAGAAGGCCATTTTCCAGCCTCCCACGAGCCATCTGCTACTGCCTGCCTGCCTGCTGGCCATGTGCCCTTCTATTTGGTGCCTGTACATCAGCCATCTGCAGGGGTCCATTTGCTACAACCACCCCTGCTGGAACAGAAGACTCCCGACTGCTGTTCCATCGCTCCACAACCCAGCCACAGGATCCAGTTGCCCACCCACACTTGTCTCGGGGGTTGCCATGTCGGGGCAAACACCACCTGAGACCACTGGCAACCCCCAGCCAGAGAGGCAGAGGGGTGTCAGCTTTTCAGCCACAGAAGTTGGCACCCTGGTGGAGCAAGTCCTGGGCATTATGATGCCCTCTTCAGAAGCCCGTGCACCGACAAGGATAGATGGAAGAGGACCTGGTTGGACATCGTGGTTGCCATGAACGCGGAGGGGGTGGCAACTCATGACTTGAAACACACACAATTAAGACTACAGGTGGCAATACAAGTTTTACCTTTGGTACAAACCTGTACTACTATGTTAAAGTGGTAGCAGTAGCGGAGCAGCCAGGCTTATCTCAAGAGTATAAGAGCAGTAGCAGAGATTACACAAAGGGACCACAATTACTGTGACTCAAGCAAACATTGACTCAAGGTTTCAGGTAAAAAAATATAAGTACATTTATTTTTAAACCATTTAAAAAACTGAAGCTTCTTGGCAGAAGCCCGCCAAAAGACAGTGAACAAAGAAGGCAAACCTGGTTTGCCGTGCAAAGTCAAACGCAAGAAGGACTTTAGCAAAAAGAAATGGCGAATAAACCCGACCGGAGCCAAAAGAAAGAGTATTTGGTCAAGCCGGTTTATGTTCGAGGCTAATATAATAGACTAAAACAAAACCACGTTTATATAGTATAATCGCGGTGCAAAGGTTAGGGTAGATACCACTGCCACCAGCCAAGTCTAAATGTTAAAAGAGCGAAAAAATGCTCTAGGAGGTACAGCTAAAAAGGGCTAAGGATTAACCCTTTCCAGTACTCCATGTAAGATGGGGTGTACTGGATCTGTGGTTAAATGACTAAGTAAAGTTAATGGCAACTTTACCCTTTTGTGGGGGACAGTAGTCAGCCTCAGAAATGGAGTCAGTGGGAAGTCGAAAAGACCCTGTGTCACTGCACTGAAGGTGCTGTGTAACACACAAAAGAAGGGGGCTACTGAAGTGGTGTACTCCAGAGTCCACAATCACAAAAGCAGATGAAATACACATGGCAAAAACACAGGTAAGAGTGGGAAAAAGGGGCAGACTCTTACCAAGTGAAAAAAACTCCAGAAATCCAGCAAAGCTGCTGGGGGACTACCTAGGTGAGGGAAATTAGCCATAAATGAGAAATTTCCCTAACACTCCCCCCCCAGACTAAGGGACAGGAGGATTTAATTCACTCCTGGATGGATCTCATACCTCTAGTCGGTTATAAACATCCTAGAGAGACCATCAGCATTTTGGTGGTGACTTCCTGCTCTGTGCTCAATGGAAAAATCTAATCCTTGTAGGTAGATTGACCATCTGAGTAACTTTGGGTTTTCCCCGTTCATTTGCATCAGCCATCTCAAGGGTTGGGGGTCAGTCTAAATGATGAAGGTAGATCCATATAAGTATGGTCTACACCTCTTCAGTGACCACACAATAGCAAAAACATTCACGTTTTATTGTTACCCAGCTTGTCTCAGGATCCTTTAACTTCCTGCTGATGAAACAAATGGGGTGTTCCCTACCTTTCTCATCCAGTTGACTGAGGACTGCACCTATACCTACATTAGAAGCATCAGTTTGTACAATGAAGGGTTGGTGATAGTCAGGAGCTTTTAGGACTGGAGCTTGACAAAGGGCGTTCTTCAGACCTTCAAAGGCTTGATTGCACTCCTCATTCCACCTGACCTTTTTTTGGGAATTTGGGAGAAGAGATGACATTCAAGGGAGAAGCTATGGTCCCATAGTTCTCTATGAAGTTCCTGTAATACCCAGTGAGACCTTGGGTTTGAGTATTAGAGGTGGCCCAGTTCTGTACAGCTTGTACTTTGCTAGGCAATGGCCTTATTTAACCTCCTCCTACCTCCTACCTTTAACCTCCCCCTACCTCATGTCCAAGGTTGACCACTGTACTCTGACCAATTTGACATTTGCTTGCCTTTATGTTCAGATGGGCCTGTTCTAGAGCCTGCAATACATATCCTAGGTGTTCAATATGTTCTTTCCATGTAGGGCTGAGCACTGCAATGTCATCCAAGTATGCCATGCAGAAGTCCTCCATCCCATTCAGAACTTGATTGACCATCCTCAGAAATGTAGCAGGTGCATTCTTTATCCAAAAGGCATTACCTTAAACTGGTAGAGGCCAGCTGGGGTGGAGAATGCAGTTTTCTCCTTGGCATGGTCTGTCAGGGCTATTTGCCAATAGCCTGACGTTAGGTCAAATGTGCTGAGGTACTTGGCTGCACCAAGTTTGTCCACCAGCTCATCTGACCTAGATAAAGGATGGGCATCAGTCTTTGTGACTGCATTTAGAGTTCTACAGTCCACGCAGAATATCAACTCCTTGGATCCTGCCTTTGGTACAAGCACAACTGGGCAAGACCATGGGCTGGTAGAGGGCTCTATAACCCTGAGGTCAAGCATCCTGTTGACCTCATTCCTTATATGGGTTCTTATATTGTCTGACATTCTGTACCCCCTGATTTTGACAGGCAAACAGTCACCAGTGAGTATGTCATGCTGTCCCCAAGGGGTCAAGCCTGGTGAAAGTGAGAACGGGGAGGCAAACTGATTTAACAGTAGCTTGCACACATCCTGCTGGTCAGATGTGAGACTGGAAGAGAGATTAACTCCTTCCACTTGCTCATCTAAAGGTAAGCCTCTGAGGAGGTCAGGCAGAGGTTCACTCTCCTCCTCCTCCTGAGCTGAAGCTAGAAGCAGAGCTCCTATGTCAGGTCTAGAGACATAAGCCTTTAAACGGTTGGTGTGAAAGACTCTGGGAGCCTCCTTAGGATTGCCTAAATCCACCAGATAGTTCACATCTCCAAGTTTACCCACAACTTTGAAGGGTCATATCAATTTGTCCTGCAAGGCCCTCTGCCTTGTGGGGACCATAACAAGAACAAGCTGGTCTTGAGAGAACAACTCAACCATGTTAGCCTTCTGGTCATGCCAATGTTTGACCAGGGCTTGACCAGCCTCCAATGTATCACTTGCCTCTGCCATCATGTGTGACATTCTCCTCCGGAGACCTATCACATAGTCAGTCACTCTGACTGGCTTGGGGGAAGGAGCACTCTCCAACCCCTCCTTAATCAGGGCCAATGGACCTCTGACTGGATGGCCATAGAGAAGTTCGAAGGGACTGAATCCTACTCCCTCCTGAGCGACTTCCCGATATGCAAAGATAAGGCATGGCAGTAGAAAGTCCCACTTTCTTCTAAGGGGTTCTTCTAAAGCACCTATCATGCTCTTCATAGTTCTGTTAAACATCTCCACCAACCCATTGGTTTGGGGATGTTAGGCAGTTGAGAACTTGTAGGTGACTCCACAGGTTTTCCACATGGCTTGCATGTAGTGCAACATACAATTTGATCCCCTGTCAGATATCACCTCCTTAGGGAAACCTACTCCGGTAAAAATACCAGGTAGGGCCTTAGCCACAGCCAGAGCCGTAACAGTCCTCATAGGTATGGCTTTAGGAAATCTAGTGGCATGATCCACTACAACCAGGATAAACCTGTTACCTGAAGATGTGGGAGGGTCAAGAGGACTAACAATGTCAATCCCAACCCTCTCAAAAGGAACTCCCACCACTGGGAGAGGCCCCAAGGGTGCCACATTCTTGGCTCCACTCTTGCCAGAGGTTTGGCAAGTGTGACAGCTTCTGCAGAATGTGCCTACTTCTGAACCCATTTTAGGCCAGTAGAAGTAAAGAGAGAGCCTTTCCTTGGTCTTCTTAAAACTTAAGTGACCAGCCAAAGGTATCTCGTGGGCTAACTGCAGAAACTGGATTCGGTTCACTAGAGGTACTACACGTTTCTTGCAGTCTCCAGGGGTTGACTCAGTCGGCTCACTGTAGAAGAGGCCATCTTCCCAGTGCAAGCTATACTTCCCAGGCTCAGTCCCACTGAGCTGAGAAGCTGCCTGTAGGCAAAGACCTTCCAGGGTAGGACACTCTCTTTGTACTTTGCTTAAATCTGCCCTGTTGGGTCCACCTTCTGCCAGTAAAGACTGCAGCTCAGGATGGTCAACAGGATCAAGATCTCCTTCCAGAGTAAGATCTTCTTCTAGATCTAATTCCTCAGTATCTAGCTGATCCATACATGGTTGAATCTCACACTCAGCCTCAGCTGGTGGAGGAGTCACAGATGTGACTTTGGACAGTCTTGGAGATGTTCTTCTGGGCACAGGGGTGCTTGCTGGTTGCTTGCTGGTAGACTTGGGTTTCCCCTGTGTATCTTTCTGTCCTGCAATAGCAGTAAGTAAGTCCTGTGGACTTGGGGTGATAGTTTCCTCTATCATATCCCCAGGAGAGCCTCTCAAGGTTCTCTCCCTGGTAGACCTAGTGAGCTCCTACTTCCTTCTGCTGGGGGGACTGGGGGTACTAGACACAACTCCAATAGTTTTAAGGTCATTACCCAGCAGAACCCTCCCAGGTACATTATTTTGCACACTTACAGGTATTCTGACAGTCATGTCATTACACTGGATGAGAGCTGGTAACTGGGGAACCATTTGCACAGTGCCTCCAGCTAACTTGGTTAGGTGTTTGGGTGCCTTAGTAACATCCTCCACCTTGAAAAAACATTCATCAACCACAGTTATGCTGGCTCCAGTGTCTCTGATGGCACGGGTTTCCTGACCATTCACAAGAACACTATCTTTGTAATACTCTTTAGTATTATCTGGGATTGAGTTATAGACATCTACGTTCTGTTGTTCCCAAAGACCCAAGGACACTAAAGAAACACTAGCTGAGACTCTCATGGGCTCATCAGCTAGTAACCAAAAGTTTCCACTGGCCATAGGTACTTCATCCACCTGGGAGAAGGCTAAGGAGACAGTGTGGACCCCTGAAGGTTTACCCTTACATCTGGGATCTCCTTTCACATGGTCAGTTAACCCACAAACAAAGCATTCCCCAAATGCTCTCTGGAATGGGGGGCTTGTTCTGACCTTCATCTGGTTTGGTACCAGATGGTACCCTAGCCTGATTTGGTTTCCCTTGTGGCTTACACTGGTTGTTTGTGGCCCTCTTTTGGATTGGAGTTATTGGAATTCTCTTTGTTGTCTTTCTTGGGCTCCTTCCCCTCATCCTTTTTCTGAGTAGCCCCAGGCAGCCCTGTTGGCAACCCACAAGTCAGCTGCCTTAGCTAGCTTCTTAGGACCTATCTCCTTTGAATCAGCCAAGTGCTGTCTAAGCTCAGGAGAGCAGGCATCAAAAATAGAATCCAACATCACAAGATTCCCCAAACCTTCATAAGTGTTCACTTTGTAACCCTTAACCCAACCATCTAAGTTTTTCAAACATTCACACACTCAGGTAGCCCAAGGGGTACCATCATGTTTTTTGAGGGTTCTAAACCTCTTAAGATACCGGGAAGGGGTCTTCCCAAACCTAGCTTTAATGCTAGCTTCACACACTCATAATCCTGTTTATCCTCCTCCCCCAACTCCATTACAGCATCACTTGCAACAGGGGGAAGCCTAGAGAAAAGCCAGGGAATCAGCTGATTCCCTGAGATACCTTGAATCCCATGATTGTACTCAAACATTGCTAACTAATCCAAAACATCAAGTTTAGTCTCATACATATCAATCATTTCCTTTGGCATACGGGGTCTCTTAGGGCTGGAAGACCTAGAAGACTCTGGGAGAGAAGCATTTTCCACAGACTGTTTCTTCATCTCTAGTTCATGATTCAGCTGCATTTCTCTGAGCCTCAACTCTTGATGTTTCATGGAAGTTTGTGCATCAATACGTTTCACTTCCAATTCAAGTCTCATTTTCTCAAGTGCAATAAACGCAGGAGTAAGTGCAGGACCTGTGGAGGTCCCTGTGGACAGAGGTTGTGCTTTCTGACAAGGCAAATGAGTTGTAGGGTTTCCTAACAAGGACTCAACTACTTCTTCAAAAGTAACACTCTCAGAATCAGAAACATCAGTATCCACATTTGCTGGATGGGTAGGCCCTTCTGACCCACTCACCAGACTTTGTTTTCCATTAACTTTGCAACCAATTCGGATTTCCTTCCTTTACCAGAGAGACTCCTCTCCCTATACTTGGTTCTCGAAACCTCAACAGTGTAGTTTAAGAGACCCTCTTCAGTGTAGCTTTACATATTTGACATGATTTCTCAGTTAAATAGAATTAGTGGTGTTAGCCTCGTGGTTAGTTGAACCCAAGTAATAGCAACACTCTAAGTGTAATCATTCTAGTTCCAGATCCTTACCACTGTACACCAGTGTTAGGCAGAATCCTGTGCAGTGCCCTTAGGGACCACTACACACAATTAAGACTACAGGTGGCAATGCAAGTTTTACCTTTGGTACAAGCCTGTACTACTATGTTAAAGTGGTAGAAGTAGTGGAGCAACCAGGCTTATCTCAAGAGTTTATGAGCAGTAGCAGATATTACACAAAGGGACCACAATTACTGTGACTCAAGCAAACACTGACTCAAGGTTACAGGTAGAAAAATATAAGTACATTTATTTTTAAACCATTTGTTATAAACACAACACTTATATTAATTCAAAATCACACGCAAAATACACTACAACCAACCAATTCACTTTGGTACACTCTAACTCAAGGTAAGTACCCTATGTTTTGACGGACCGGTGTTGTGAAACAAAAGACGTTACCGGGAATATGTATGCGATCACTTTTTGACAGTATTGACAGTTTGGTCTTACTAAAGAAACGCGTATTTGCGGCAAGAAATGTTACCGGGGCAAAAACACACTTAGCACCTGAGTTAACCAGAGAGTTGAGGGCAAAAATCATAGGCAATACTTTTGTCAAGGCAGACAGAATCAGAGAACTCTTGTTGACAGAAATTCAAGAGTCAATAGGCCGGAGCCAGTGTCAAGTGGAACTGGGTTCCTGTTGTCGAGGATCACACAGTCGGACAGTTCAAAATTCAACGTTGCCAGGAGTACTTAGATATTGTCAACAGAGGAAGCAAAAGTTATAAGAAGGAGGGAAGACAAGGGCAAGCCTTGGAGTCGAAGAAAAGGGATTCACCCTAATTCTTCAAGCATAACACAGTACCTTATTCAATGAAGAAGCTGGTGCCACAGCAGTTGTTGCTGGTAGTTTCCTGCAGACCCACGCTTCCTGGAGCTTCGTCTTGAGGAGTCTGCACCACACAGGGTAGAGGCCGCCAGCAGCAACAGTGAATAAAAGGTGCGCTCCTTAAAAACAGGAGAGGCTCTTCAGATGGCTATCCGGACCACTGCAGCTGTGTGCAGCGATTTCGACGAAGAAGAGGATCCTCTGGCTGTGGAAGATGAACTGGTTATCCCCACCAGGCTCAAGGGAAGAAGACTCCGGACTGGATCTTCTCTGGACGTCGAAGGGTAGACAGCTGAGGACTGCAGCAGGGCTTCACCGGGACGGGGTAGTTGCAGCAGCCATCTTCTTCTCCGCTTCTCTTCGGTTTCTTGTAGTTCCAGTGGCGACTCTGACTTCTAGCCCAAGAGGCCTGCCTTTTGTGCGAAAATCACCCATTCACACAGCCTGGCTGTCAATCACGCAGCATGGGGGTTGCCCAGCCCTCACAACCACCTCAGCCAATCATGGCAAAGTGCGACTTGGGTTTCCTAGGATACCCTGTGCAGGGGGTGACTACACCCCTCCCTCACATTCAGCCCACCTAGACACCCAGGTGCCTGGAGGAGGGCTTCTTGGCAGAAGCCCGCTAAAAGACAGTAAACAAAGAAGGCAAACCTGGTTTGCCGCGCAAAGTAAAACACAGGAAGGACTTTAACAAAAAGAAATGGCAAATTAACCCGACCGGAGCCAAAAGAAAGAGTATTTGGTCAAGCGGGTTTGTGTTCGAGGCTAATATAATAGCTTAAAACAATACCACGTTTATATAGTATAATCGCAGTAGAAAAGTTATGGTAGATACCACTGCCACCAGCCGAGTCTAAATGTTAAAAAAGCGAAACAATGGTCTAGGAGGTACAGATAAAAAGGGCTAAGGATGAACCCTTTCCAGTACTCCATGTAAGATGGGGTGTACTGGATCTGTGGTTAAATGACTAAGTAAAGTCAATGGCAACTTTAACCTTTTGTGGGGGACAGTAGTCAGCCTCAGAAATGGAGTCGGTGGGAAGTCGAAAAGACAACCCTGTGTCACTGCACTGAAGGTGCTGTGTAACACACAAAAGAAGGGGGCTACTGAAGTGGTGTACTCCCGAGTCCACAATCACAAAAGCACATGAAATACACATGGCAAAAACATAGGTAAGAGTGGGAAAAAGGGGCACACTCTTACCAAGTGAACAAAATAACTCCAGAAATCCAGCAAAGCTGCTGGGGGACTCACTAGGTGAGGGAAATTAGCCATAAAATAACAATTCTCCCTAACAGAGATGCACACATGTTTGCATTTCTGTGTATGTACAATGCCATGGTTGGGGTGTGACTCAAGGATGCTGATTCCACCTTCATGTACGTGCACGGTGTACATGTGTGTGTGTGTGTGTGTGTGTGTGTTTGACATGTGTGTGACTGTGAGAAGCCATGGATGCATGTGACCCGGACATGTGGGTACCTGATTGGCAGATGTGACTTAGTTGCCGATGATTCCACTGTGATCGGTGGTGGAGATGTACAGATTCATGTCTGTCTGGTGGCGTGTGTGCATGTGATCGGCACTCCCCATGTTGCTTGTGACGTCATGCCAACCTATGGTTGTTCATGCAGTTACGCGTGTATGTATGCTGATGCCTGTTGCACTATACCAGTTTATTTGTGCATGTGTATGGTTTCAAATTATATGAGTGTCGGGGAGCGTAATGCCATCTGTGAAGTTTGACACTGCCACTCATGTGCAACTGTCGTGTGTATCAGACCATTGTACAGTGTCCTGATGCCTGTGTTCTATCTCTCCCTGTCTGCAGCATTGACTGATGAAGAGGGTACAGACGGCGCTGTGGAGCACAGCGGCAGAGATGCCAACGCCAGACGGAGACGCAAGGCCCAGCTCCCCTCCCAGGTACTGATATCTTCCGGGAGTGAGGAGTCTGCTGCCACGTCCATGGCCACAGCTGCTGAGGGAAGGTCCAAGAGGCAGAGGTTGGAGATGGACTCCTCAGCAGCAGAAGGGGGAGCTGAGCCCACACAGGGGCCTGTGGAGGAAGACAGCACAGAGTCATCCAGGTTGGTGGGGAGTTTGGTTGAGGAGGAGGCCGTGATAGCCCCACGCACGGGGCCTGGAAGGGGGGATTACACTGGTGCTAGTGGTGTTGTCCAGGGGCAGCACAGGAGGCAGCACAGGCTGCCACGGAGGTGCCTGTGTGTAATCCTGTCACCGATCCTGTGACTGCATCATCTGGCACCAGCAGGGATGCCTTTGTCCAGATCCGTTTTCAGGGAGGGGATGTGCGAACAACAACTGGCCTTCCTCTCCCTGCGGACGTGGCAATCAATGACCGGATTGAGCCTGTCCTAGCTTGTTTGGCATTGCGCGCACGTGGTATTCGGTATGACGTGCATGGGTCTCGTCAGGACAATGGACGTCATTTTGAATACCTGTTCGGGTGCGTCAAACTACTAGGACAGGTCATCGGCACTGGTTTCCTCCGTGTGCTGGATCTTCTTGTGGCCCCCTCCTCAACTGAACCCCCTATGCGCCATTCATCCTCCATGCCATCTTCCTGCCCAAGTATCACCTGGGCCCCCTGTGGAGCTGCCCCTGAGCCAGCAGCCAGGCTGGTAGAGGACACATCCCTGCCACAGTCGGGAGTCGGAGGTCCAGCAGGGGTGGCCATCACACCAGCTGGACCCCAGAAAATTGAGGATGTGCAGGCATCAACAAGAAGGGCATGTGCACGACGGCGCCAGGGGAATCATCAGCCTGGATGCCGTTGTGGTGCCAGAGGCAGTTGCATTGGAGGCAGCAGCAGGCTCAGCGTGGGAGTCATCATGGCTCGTGGCCATCAACATCCCGGGGGCAGGCATCGGCTGAGGGGCATGAGGACCCAGGACTGGGAGTGTCTTCCGTGTGGCAGTGGTTGGGCCAGCAGATAGATGCAGGGGGCACGGCTCACAATGGTTAGGGCAGAGAACTCCATGCACCGAGCATTGAGGTGGGCTGAGTGCCTCGAGGCAACTCGCAGGGTGTTGGAGGATGCCATGGCTGCATCCCTGCGAGACCTCATGGCCAGGGAACAGGGCCACCTCCGGAACATCAACATGGAGTTCCATGATGCCCTGGCCCGGGACATCAAAAAGTGAGCCGTCGGACTAGCCCGCCGCCTTTGTATATAGTTTTTTAGGTTTAGGCTTCATTTTGTTTTTTTATAATTTGGAGTACACAGACTTTGCTCCACTTTTTGTATATAGTTGTTTTTTATATAGGGTTTTTTGTAGGTTTCATTTTGTTTTGGGATCATGGACCCTTCAGACTTTCATTGTAAATAGTTCTGGACATGTACATACTTTCTTTTTTACGTCATCCCATGGAGTAATGGTTTTTATGCTTTTCAATTTTGGATTTATTTGTATGGGCCCTCATTACAACTCAGGCGTTAAGGGTTTAACGGCGCCGTCGGCGCCATTAACCCTTAACGCCTGATTACAAGTGTCCCTTTGCGGCTTGGTGTTTAACACCTGCTTTTAGCAGGCGTTAAAAATCCAACCCGCAAAGGGAGTTTGGAGCTAATTACGGCACCGTAATTTACGGTGCCGTAATTAGCGCCTTCCCCATTCCCATTATGCCCAATGGGGGCAAAAATGGGAATGGGGAAGGGCAAATGGTGAATGGGGAATTACCTCCCCACTCACCTTGGAATGGGGCGGTAATTCCGCCATCCACCATGGCGGAATCGTAACCTTAGCGGCATGGCGCCAAGGTTGTAATGAGGGCCATGGACTTTGGCAATGGAGCACTTTTCATTTTTCATGTGTTGGATTTAAATTTTTCCTTGGATTTTACTTTCTTTTTGATATTGCATTCATCATTTCTTCATTTGCATGTGTGTTTTCATTTTGTCGTTTTGTTTTCTTTTTAATACATTTTACAATTCTTCATTATTGGTGTGGTCTACTCTCATTGGTTTTGTGCATGTCTCTATGAGCATTGGCTGAGTCATCTGTTGCCACTGTGTGGCTCTGTAGGACATTTATTTATGGGCATGCTGGTTCTTTTTAGACTCTCATGGCATGGGTAATTTACTAGGGAGTGGGTGCAGTGGATGGTTGCGTGTTTGTACTTGGGGGCGGGGGGGATTTGGGTTGGCATTAGGGCCATGGGTCTGTATTGTTATGACGTGGTGTTTGGGGGGACATGAGTCAGGGCCTGCTGGCAGGTGCCCGTCAATGGGGGTGGGGTGGAGGAACATGTGTCGGGGCCTGCTCGCAGGCACCTGTCACTGGTGGGGGGACATGTAGCTTCGCCTGCTGGCAGGTGCCCGTCACTGGTGAGGGGGCATGTCTCGGGGCCTGCTGGCAGTTGCCCCTCCCTGGTGGGGGGGTCATGTCTCAGGGCTTGCTGGCAGGGGCCTGTCACTGGTGGGGGGGACATGTGTCGGGCCTGCTGGCAGGTGCCTGTCACTGGTGGGGGGGACTTGTGTTGGGGCTCACAAGTGCATGGTGCCATGTGGGCTGCCTGCAGGGCATGGTCAGGGTGGATGTGCTGCCTGTGGGGCATGGTCGGGGGTGTAGGGTGGGCCTGTGGTGTGGGCTGCCTGCAGGGTATGGTCAGGGTGGATGGGCTGCCTGCGGGGCATGACCAGGGGTGTAGGGGGGCTGTGGTGTGGGCTGCCTGTGGGGCATGGGGAGGTGGGAGGGCACACCCGGGAGGGCCTCCACTCCCAATTCACGTGTAAAGCTCCCTTGCATGCCCCAGAATACACGCACCCCGCTCCCGCCAGGCGCTTTGGGCTAAAAGCTCATTTGCACACCCCGGAATACATGTACCCTGCTTGTGCCAGCAAAATCGCGTGTATAGCGCACTCGCATACCCCGGAATACACGTACCCCACTCCCGCAAGCGAAATTGTGTGGACAGCTCACTCCCGTACCCCAGAATACATGTACCCCGCTCACCCCAGCGGCATCACGTGAAAAGCTCATTCACGTACCCCAGAATACATTTACCCCGTTCCCGCGAGCAACATATGTAAAAAGCTCACTCGTGCACCCCGGAATACATGTACCCCATTCACCCCAGTGAAATCGCGTCTATAGCTCACTCGCATACCCCTGAATACATGTACTCTGCTCCCGCAAGCAAAATCACGTGGACAGTTCACTCGTGTACCCCGGAATACACGCACCCCGCTCCTCCCAGTGAAATCACGTGTATAGCTCACTCGCATACCCTGGAATACACGTACCCCTCTCCTACAAGCAATATCGTGTGGACAGCTCACTCTCGTATCCCAGATTCACACGTGGTGAGGACCCAAATTCACCCCCTGCACACAGCCCACACCAGAGGCCCCCCCACTACACCCCTGACCATGCCTCGCAGGCAGCCCATCACCCCTGACCATGCCCTGCAGCCAGCCCACACCACAGCCCCCCCTACACCCCTGACCATGGCCTTAAGCCTGCCCATCCACCCTGACCATGCCTTGCAGGCAGCCCATACCACGGGGGACCATCATACACAACTAGCCATGGCCCACAGGCAGCCCATCACCTCTGACAATGCCCTGCAGCCAGCCTATCCACCCTGACCATGCCCTTCAGCAGCCCACACCACGGGGGACCCTCCTACACCCCTGGCCATGCTCCGCTGGCAGCCTGCACCACAGGGTCCCCCCTACACCCCTGGGAATGCCCACAGGCAGCCCATCCACCCTGACCATGACCCACAGCCAGCCCATCACCCCTGACCATGCCCTGCAGGCAGCCCACACCACAGGGGACCCTCCTACACCTCTGTGCATGCCCCACAGCCAGCCCATCCACAATGACCATGACCCACAGGCAGACCATCACCCCTGACCATGACCCACTGGCAGCCCACACCACAGTGGGGACTTTTTCCATGCAATTTGCCAGGCACAGGCAGAGTACGTGTATTCAAGGGGGTGCGCAAGTTGAATTTCACACATTTTAGCTGTTGCGAGCAGGGTACGCATATTGAAGGGGGTGCGCGGGGAGATTTTCACACGTTTTGGCTGCTGCGAGTGGGGTACGCGTATTGAAAGGGGTGCGCAAGTACGTTTTCATGCGTTTTGTCTGCCGTGAGCGGGATACGCGTAGTTTTTCATGCGATTACAGTGTAGGGGGCCTGTAAGCTGGTCCAGGGTTAGCGTGGCCCTTTGCGCCGTATTGGGGATTTCTATGGCATTTCCTAGCGCAAGGGGCATCCTTGGGGGCATAACTGGCGCTGCGGGATGTTTGCTGCGCCACAGCTACAAATGGCTTGGGAAATCCATGGATACCCAGTGGGCCAGAATGCAGTTTGGTGCACACGGCTGGCACACGCTGGCGCACGCTCCCTCTATGTGCTGCCCGCGTGCGCTACTTCTGCGCTGAATTCTATGAATTACCCCGTTAATTGGCAATTCAACAAGGTTTGGCTAATCCAATAGTCTGTAACTTTTCGGCTCTCTACGTTGACCAATGTCCCTCAACATTCGCTAAGGCTGATGGAAGTTGTAGTCAGGGCCGGCCCTAGGGCAGGGTGGGCCGAGTGACCTATTAGCACCCTGATTCTTTCAAGAGCCCCCCCGAGCTGGCACAGTGGGAGAAAGTGCGGCAGGCACCCTTTTGTTATTGAATGTGCCCACTTATTGAAATGATTACCTACCCGCTCCGACGTAGGAGTGAGGCAGTTTTCATTAGAATAGGTAGCTCATGCATTAGCATGAGTGCCCTATTCCAGTGATTAAATCCCTGCTCAGGTGCCGGAGCGGGGAGTTAAAAAGAAATTGCTGGTGCCCCCTTAACCCCACCCCGCATTGACCAGGAGCGCGCAAGGAGGGGTGGGGGTTCACACCAAATCTTTCTTAAACTGCACGGGGCACTGCCACTGCTAAGGCCGGCACTGTTTGTAGTCCAAAACATCTGGCTAGGCAAAAGTTGCAGGCATCTGGTAAGCCAATAATTGTACGTGCCAATGCATGTGATTGAACATTTGCCCATGAACAGAATTCCTTGATTCTACTTCAGGAAGTCTACATATTTCCCATCACGATGCTTGTTCTTCAGCCATATTTATGTTTTTTTTTTCAACTTAATTTTTATTAAAACATTTTTCAAAAGACAGAAAGTAAAGGTTACGATATCGGTTGATCAATCTTGAAAGACAACATCAGAAGTAACGCAACCCCCCCTCTTCCACCTCCTGCATATAAACAACCAAGTCCAACCAGACATTGGGGACTTAAACGAACACAGATTTGGGACCTGATATTGGAATTAGGCTGACAAGGATGGTTCAATCAATACAAAAAGAATGAGTGGTGGAGTGAATCATTTGAATCAACAGCAGGCTGGGGTGTTCCTGGGCAGGAATCATCAAAGTCTCAATGCACCACAGTCCTCGTGCAGGAGTACCACTGACCAGTCTAGCAAAAAGGCTGTTAGGCAGAATCACATGCAGTACGCTTTGGGAACACTACCTGTAATTAGGACTACAAGTGTGAGCAAAGTACAATTTCCCCTTTGGTACAAGCCTGTACTACACATTAAAGTGGTAGCGATGGCCGAGCAGCCAGACTTATCTCAAGAGTTCAAGTGAGCAGTAGAACAAGTTACACAAAGGACCAACTAATACAGTGATTCAAGCACTTACTCAAGGTTTCTTGGTAAAAGAATATACATGTATTTACTCAGTCAGTTATAAAACATTACTCTAGTAGAAGCAGCTAAATATCACACATTATTACACCACAAAAATCCAACCGGTAAGTAACTAAACAAATTTAGCTCCAAAATGAAGTGGGAGCAAAATGGCACTTCAGATACTTAATAAAGGAGGGAAAAGACAAGGTTATAAGAATAAACAGCCCAAATACATTCATAGGCAGGGCAAAGGGTTTCAGTTAAATACAACCAGCAATTCTTCTCAATAGGCCTGGGCCAAAGTCTATGGTTCAGAGTCTTTTATATAGGATAGCACAGTTCTGGCAAATAACGGTTAAGTCTTTGCCATAGATTTTTGAAGGATTTGGCTAGGCGAAAAAAAAGTTTGACGAATGTTTAGGGAAGGACAAGCCTTCATAGTGGAGGAAAGTTTCACACACTTTCTCGATGGCTGCAAAGATTTCCAGACCGCGTTTGCAGAGTACCTTCTCAATGAAGAAAGCTGTAGCTGAGGCAGCTGTTCCTGGCAGTTTGAGCAGATCTCGCTGTTCCTGAGCTTCAGTCATGGGGACAAGAAGGAGGACATCGGGAGGTTCCTGCACTGCCCAGGGAAGAGGCCAAAAGCTGTAGCAAGACGTCGGTTTAAGGTGTGAGTGCCTTAAAGTCCACAAGCTGGTTTCCTTCCCTCTGGCTATCCGGTTTTCAATAGCACTATGACGAATATTTGAGTAGAATAGGACGCTGTCCAGGTGACTTGCAAGTTGTTTGTTCCCACCAAACTCAAGGGAAGAAGTTAACCTTGAAGGGATTCTCTGTAGTCGGAGTTTCAGGCAATTCGGACCTGCAGCAGGGCTTCACCAGTCATCCATGAGTTGCAGCAGTCCTCTTCCTTCCTCTCCACTTCGGTTCTTTCGTTCCAGTGGTCGACTCTGCTTTCCAAGTCCCAGAGACCTGCTTTTTTGAAAATCAAGGTTTATTAGCATTTTAGGTTATAACATCTTACATTGTATGTCAACATTCTACTCCGTAATACAATTATAATGATAACCCTCTCCCAATCCACACCCATAGCCATGGATCAGGCACAGGTATCTAGTTTGTCTAGAGAACTCGCAGAGAACATTTCAAGGTAGAATCAGAACCTTATTTCCTTGCACACTGAAGCCTTGGGCTCAGCTCTGTTACCTCTGTAGCACATATCTCATGTAGCACTTCATCTATGCCCAGTGTAATTCCTGGTGGCCTTTCAAATTTGGGGTGATCCCCAGGCGTGATGTTTTCACTTCAGACCAGGCGCCCATATTTTTCGAAGAAAGGGAGCCAAATTTGTATTCATTGATAAGATGTGTAATGAACTCTATGTCATAAATAGCCCGGACTTTAGTGACCCACTCTTTTTCTCCTGGCATGTGTGGACTTTTCCACTTCTGGGCCAGGCAATACCTAGCCGCCACCAGCATGATCTGCAACATATGTCCTTGA
This sequence comes from Ambystoma mexicanum, assembly GCF_040938575.1. Classification (NCBI taxonomy): domain Eukaryota; kingdom Metazoa; phylum Chordata; class Amphibia; order Caudata; family Ambystomatidae; genus Ambystoma; species Ambystoma mexicanum. The sequence continues at coordinate 1,295,571,130 of NC_090935.1, read as the reverse complement.
GTCTCCTCGTGGTCATCACCCACCTCAATTCCAAAGAGGAGGAGCCAAGGGCAGAGGGCCCTTGCAACTCCATCAACCCCTTTAATCCAGGATAAAACCTCTCCCCAATATGTCTGTACCACCGGGCACCTCCACCACATGTGTATATAGTCACCTTTTACCCTGCGACATTTCCAACAGTGCGGCGCAATATCCCGTCCTCTTCTTAGCAATCCTCTGCGGGGGGTAGTGCCACCTGTGCAGCACCTTCAAAGCCTGATGTCGGAATTGGAGCGAGGCCGTTGAGCGGTTAGCTTGTCTGCACAATTTGGTCCACCTTTTATTGTCAATTGCCCCCCCTAGGTCCTTTCCCATTGTATATGTGCTGGTGGTGGGTCCCTTGGAGCCGACAGGAGGAGGAGTTTTTAGAGATGAGATATCACTCCCTTGGAACCCCGGGTTGAGATGAACAGCCTCTCAAAGTCTGTCAGGTCCCTCCTGAGGGTGTCTCCCCATGAGGGCTTGGTGAGGACCCCCTTGAGCTGGAGATAGCGAAATGGCGAGAGGGTACCCAACCCGAGAGCCTCCTCCAGGTCTTTCAGGGGTAGAAAGGAGCCCCCTACCGACAGCTGACCCACCCTGCTGAGACCAGCTTCGTAGCATTGTTGGAATGCGGCTGGTTCGGCTACCTTGTCTATGGGGCTCATTACAAGTTTGGAGGTAGCCATGCCCTTAATAAGTGCATGGCTACCCCCAAACACAGATGTGGGATTCCCTGAATGGGGAAATACCGTGCCATTCCGACCTTGGAGGGCCCAGTATTTCCCCATTCAGGGAACCCGGACCCGGTCCATCCCATTCCCATTTGAGCCCCATAGGGCTCAATGGGAATGGGGAGCATGCTAACAACAGGCCTGTTAATGACGGGCCCATTGTTAGCATGCTGGGCCGCTCATGGAACCCGCTAAGGACGTCTGGTAAAACCAGGCATCCTAAGTGGGTCCCGCGAGCGGACCTCGTAATAGGGCGGTAAGGTGTTAATGGCTCCGGCACCTTTACTGGCGCCATTAACCCCTTACTGCCCACCTCGTAATGAGGCCCTATGAATGGAGGGCCCAAATACAACTCAATGGCGAGCGCCAAGTTGTAAGCCATCTATAGTAACCTCCCTCCCTCCACACTGACCACAAGACCCCCAGTAACGGGTGATGCAGGACCCCTCTAGAGATGCACGCTCTGGGGACCCATAGCCACTCATCTAACGTGACCGGGGCAAGAACCTTGTTGTCCATCGCTACCCATTTCTTTTCCGTCCCCGGGTTGAAGTGATCTATCAACACCCTCAACTGGGAAACCTTATAGTATGTTTCAAAGTCCGGGAACTCCACACCTCTGTCTTCCTTGGGCCTAGTTAGCACCTCATACGAGATCCTATGTTTCTTGCCTGCCCAAGAAATCTCAGGAGGGCTAGTTTTATTTCTGTTAGGAATGTCTTGGGCTCCTGCACCGGGAGCATTTGGAACAAGAATAGGAACTTGGGGAGAATGACAATTTTCACCAAATTGAGACGAGCCATCCATGAGAGTTCTGATCTCGCACATCTTTCCATATCCCTGTTGACTTCCGACCAGAACGGATGAAAATTATTGAGAAAGAGGCCATCTGGGCTGCGTATCACTTGGACACCCAGGTATCGAAAGCCGTCCCTCTGGAGTCGGAAAGGGAGCCCTCCCACATAGACCACCTCGGCGTCTGTCAGATTTCCCCCTATAAATGCCACCGACTTCGTAAAGTTCACCTTAAACCCAGAGAGTTCTCCATAGCATGTTAGGCTCTGCAGAACCAGGGGGACAGTCTGGGAAGGTCTTGTGATATAAAGCAATGGTCATCGGGAAGCATGCCGATCTTGCAATGTGTGTCTCCTATACGTACCTCATTGATTGCCTCGTCTTTTTTGACTGAGATCGCCCAGGGCTCCATGACCAGTGCATATATTAGGGGGGATAGAGGACATCCTTGCCTTGTGCCCCTCCCCAGGGAGAAAGCCCTTGATTCCGTCCCTTTTGCAACCACCTTAGCTGATGGAGTGGAGTATAATACCAACATCCAGCCTAGCCACCTCAGTCCCATCCCCAGAGAAGAGAAAACCTCCCCCATGTAAGCCCAGCTGACCCTATCGAAGGCCTTCTCGGCATCGAGAGCCAACAGAAGGGCTCTATCTTCATGGACCACCCTCAAATTCAGCCCATGGAGGGTCTTGCGCATGTTATCGGAGCCTTGTCTGTCCAGCACGAATCCCACCTGATATGGGTGGATCAGGCGGGGGAGGCATCTCTCTAGTCAAGTGGCTAGAATTCTGGGGAAGATCTTAGCATCTAGGTTGAGGAGAGAGATGGGCCTGTATTAGCCACAATCTGCCTGGTCCTTGCCCGGTTTGGGTATTACGGTAATTAGGGCTTGTAGGAACGTCGGCAGGATTGAGTCTTGGTTTCTAATTCAGTTGAACAATTTGGCCAGTGGTTTCGTCAAGATGGATTGACACTGTTTACAGAAATCTGCCGTGCAACCGGCACCCCCGGGCCTTTTCCCTCTTTTAACCTCTTTATGGCACATTTCACCTCTTCTTCTGATATTTCCCCCTCAAGGCCCTCATGCTCTGGTTCAGTCAATCGGGGTAGTGGATGTTCAGCCAAATACACCCGACTCTCTTCCACCGACTCACCCTCTTGTTTGCTGTAGAAGTCGGCAAAGCATTCCACTATGTCCTCCCTTTTCTTACACACGCTGCTCCCTTGTCTCTAATGGGCCCCACTCTCCTTTCCATTCTACATCCCCTCGCTCTTCGTGCCAGGAGAGTCCCCACTCTATCTCCCCGTTTGTAGCATCTTTGTCGCGTATACCTCAACTTCTTAATCACTTACCCTATGAGGACCATATGTAAGGCCTGCCTCTTATCTTGTATTTCCCCCAGTAGGGCTTCCCGGTCTTCCCCATCGAGATTGAGTCTGGCCACCGAGCCCTCAGCTCCACTCGGATCCTGTTTTCAACAAGGCCCCTTTCCCTCTTGCGCCTGGAACCCTCAGCTATCAGGAGACCCTGTCGGTTTCCCCATTGTCATGTGTTTCAAAGTAGGCTGTAATTTCCTTCCATAGGAAGTCCCTGAAGACCGGGTCCCTCAGGAGTGTGTCATTACAACGCCATCAAGAGGATCTTGGGGAAACGGCCAACAACCAGTTTGCCACTAGGAGCTCATGATCAGACCACCTTATTGCTTCCACCTTTGGTAGCTCGGCTACCCCCCTCTCCTCCGAGATCAGTAGTAGACCAATCCTTGTGTATGTATGGTGTGGGGGGGAGAAGAAGGTGTGTCACCCCGGACCTGGCCACGCTCTGTGCCATACATATACCCAGGAGTGTTCCCTTAGAACAGTCTACAGGGCTGGATTTTCCTTGGTGCCTCCCTTTGTCCCGCACCCTTCGCTGACCACCAGTCCAATTGGGGGTCAATTATGAGGTTGAAGTCACCGCCCAGTATCCTGGCCCCCTCCGCCCATTCATCAAGTACCATGAAAATCTGAGGTAGAAACCGTATCTGACCTGTGCACCCAATTTCCTTTCCTCTTATCATCGATTCCTTCCCTTATTTATAGTGGGTTTCTTGTAAGAAGAGGGCCATCAACTGTTGTTTGCGAAACATGTTGCTAGTCAAAGATCTCTTATTCTGAGAGTTTAAGCCTTTAACGTTCAGTGTGCCTATCCTTCCTTCAACCATTGTCATCCTTGATCTCAACCTCTTTGTACGCCTCTGTATGTTTCCGGTACGGAGCCCATTGTAAAGCATAAGGCCATGGCTTGACCCGACTATTCCCATTCCACTCTACCCCAACCACTACCTCCCCTTTCCCCCACCCTCATATCCAACTGACCCTTTTCCAATCTATTCCGCTCCATGGTGACTCCCTCCCCCTACCAACCCATCCCCTCCCCCCTTGACCCCACCCAGCCCTACCTCCTCCATCCCCCCTAAAGAGGCGTTCGTCTTCATCCCCCAAAATCTAGTGGGATCAGTCAACGAAGCACCAGGGGCCGTCTTTGACACCGAAACATTTGTCTGGTGGGTAACCCAATCCTTAACCGTCCACTTGTAACTTCATGTTCAACATTCTGCAGTGATCTCCGGTTAGAAGCTCCTCAATTTGCCCCCCCCCCCAGCACAGTCCCCACAACGCTTTGCTCCAAACACTTCTTAAACAATTAAATGCAAGCCAGTGAACACTTGTCCATCTTCAAGAACAACCAGAACCATTGTGTAACGTGGGGAGCCGACCAGACCTGGCAGGGGCCCAGGCCGGTCGTCCCCTTTCTTATTGCCCCCCCAACTGGGGCAACCGTATAAGTCACAACATGAAAGCCCTTTGAAAGACAATATCAACATCAGTTTAAGTGTCCCTCAGAGGCAGGGGAGGGGTGTCTAGTCTTCTGAAACTTCCGGGTGCCTTTGACCTTAGTTTTTCCCTTGGGCGTATCTGGGCTCCTGGGACCCCATGCGAGGTCCACCTGTCCTCGACTCTGATCCTCCGAGGGACCAGGTCTACTGCCCACCAGATCTTCCTGACCCTTTGGATGTCCTCCTCTGATGCTTCTCCCTCTGCCATTCAAATGCAAGGTAAAAGGGATGGCCCCAGCGGTACCTGACCCTCTTCTCCTGTAGCCATCTGGTGAGATAACCACACTTTTTCCTCATCAACAGTGAGACGGCGGACAGGTCTTGATAGATGGCAACCGCTGAGTCCCCGTACTGTATATTTCAAAGGTTCTTGGCCTTCTCTAAGATCTTAGCCTTGCCTCTGTGATAATGGAGTCTTGCGAAATTGAGCGGGGACCTCTGCCACCTCCACCTGCCTGGTGAACTCTGTCCAGTATGCTCTCTTCTCCCGTGTCTGACCCCAGAACAATTCTTATTATGTCCTAGACTTTGCCTTCCAGGCCCTTCGGGGTTTCGCCTTCTGATTCCATCAAGCCAAAGATGCGTAGGATGTTCTTTCTTTCTCTGTTTTCCATATCGTCGACCTTGAAGCATAGTTCTTCCTCATGCTGTTGCACCTCCATGAACCTCGCCTCCATTTGAGTTTCCAGGAGCGCTGCTGATAGATCGTTATTCTCTACTCCCTCCATGCGGTCCTCCAACGTGGAAACCTTCGACGTGAGGTCTGCCAGTTTGGCCCCCATGTCAGTTCCTATCCCTCTGAGCTCCTCCAGGATCGTCTGAATATTATTCTACATAGTCCCCAGGTCTGGGGGTGGAACGGGGGCCCCCCAGATGCCATTTTAACTGCTCCAGCCTGGCACTGGTATTTGGACAGTGTCTCTTTCCAGCTCATGGAGGTCGTGCCGCGGCACTGCTGTGAAGGCCAGATGTGAAGAGGGGTCCGGGGTCTCAGCACCGTTGTGGTTAGAGAGTAGGCAGAGATGAGACTGTCACTCCATGGCTGGGGTTAGACAGTGGCCTAACAGGCTTCCCCAATATCCACCCAATGGGTACAGCTGCAGTTCACTGGGGGTTGCCCTGAATGTCTGTCTGTATCAGCATGGGTCTGTTAGCAGGCTGGGGGGGAACAGCGTCACCATCAAAATGTATTGGTGGGTCTCCTCCGACCTCAAAGGTGTGCTATGGGCTTTCTGTGTGTTGGGGCACCCCCATCAAGCACTTCATCCGTGTGTCCATGCCCCACTCGGAGGCGGGGGGCAGAGAACAAGCCCAGAAATCAGGCACTATATGGGCAGTGGGATGGATGTTATGTGGGCTCAACCACCGAGTGTGGCTTGCAGTGACGGTATAGGGGCCAGAACTAAGGCCAAGGCCGGGGGGAGGCCCGTGGTGCATCTGATGGTATATCATGAGTCTCAGTAGGGACCCTTGTAGCTGGTTCACAGGTTGGTTCTGTAACTGGAGCCAGTTGAAGGGCCTATCCCCTCTGAAGTGTCCACAGTTTTGTTTTAGCGTTATAACTCCCCAGGGGAGCTTGATTATTGTTAGTCCTCCTGGTGCCGCAGGGGGGCCAGGTGTCTCCCCCTGTCTACTCCTCACCTGCCTCTCCGCTGTGTGGTGGTGCTCCTCTTTTTCGTGCGCCCCTCGTGAAGAGGGGCCGTGGGGGAGCGCTGGGTCCCCGGGCCGGGCCCACCAGCACCCCCTCTGCAGCAATGGTGGCATCCAAGTGGAACGTTGCAGTCCTCTCAGTGGGGCTGCTCCGTGTCCCGTGTGGGCTCCACTGCAGCACCGTATATGCAGTGAAGTCACGGGGGGATCAGGGCTTGCGCACCAGACCCGCTCTGTAAGGGATTTTTATCAGGCACACACCCAAGTCTGGCCTGGCATGTAGTGCGCAATGAAACCCTTATTTATTTTTGTCTATAGGTTCAATAATCTGAATGATATACCACTCATATCACACCATCTCAAAATACCCCCAAGTCACACAGAACCAGGAATCAGGCTAGTTTGTAAAGGTAAATATTTATTTATGTATTTAATATTCAAATCACACATAAGTTTAATACTATATATATATATATATATATATGGGGCAGCAATCACCCGAAGGGTGACAATACAATTCAGAATATATGTCAAGCAGTTGAATTCACTTATAATGATACAGCATAGAAAACACAGGAAAAAGAACAGTTTTGTTTTGTACACAGATAGCGTTTAGGTTAAGATTCCCCCTGCAAAGTTTTGTTCAAATACAAATGAGCAATCCTACACCAATGTAAGTAACCAGCAGGTATTCAGGAATGAAAGAGAAGTTCTAGAGTTTATATGCAATGTTCCCTCCCCAAACAAGAGAGAAAACCGTTTTGTAAAATGACACTTTTAAACTGAGAGATGAAAATTGCTTTGTAAAATACTGCAACAGGGTGCAAACATGCTTAAATGGAGAAAAGTTCTAAGGAAAGCAACACTAAACAAGGCCCAACACACATGAGCTATAATATAAACAACAATACACACGTCAAATGAGGATCGGATGGAAAGAGCACATTGAAATGGGCAAAAGACACATGTAACTTTGGCTAAATTGCAAATTCGTGGCAATCTTCTACTATGCGATATTGGAGAAAAACTGGTCAAATACACTGTTCCGCGATGCGGTTTTTAGTAGTGGATGAAGCTAAGGGTCTTAGGTGTCAGTGAGAATTAAGAAATGGTTTCTATCTTTAAAATTGAAGCTGTGTTTCCTATGTGTAGTGAAACTCCTATATTTATACATTACAAAGTTTATGGCATGGGCAGAACTTCAAAAACACACCCCCATGTCTGTGAGTGGCTACAAGCATTTGCTTTGTCCTGGTTGGCAGTCTGAACAGAGCTGTCATCATTATGACAGGTTTTAGGAACTCCCACCTTGATTTTTACCAAAACATAACTCTTGCTCACATGTACATTTCTAACATTATGTACCCTAATAAAATTGGACACATATATTTCATACTTGATTGACTACATTCACATTGAATCCCTGTTCTTGTGCGAGCTGTCTTTCTCATTCTATGGATTTTTATCAATTTTACCAGTAACAGTTAGGATAAATCATTTCTAATTCGGTACTTCTCTGGGCGCTGATCAGTGGATCATGTACATACAATTTTAAGCTTGCAACATTAATAGTTTTGCCAGAATCAGTGTTTTAGTGTATCTTTGGTTCCTTATGTAGTAAGAACTCCTACCACATCTTCAACTATCTAGCATGAGTTCAGATTTATAAGTTTGTATTTTTCACTTGTCTACTTATTTTGGTTGCCATGTTAAACGTCATAAAGTTCTGAGGCAAAAACAAGTAATTTCCATTGAAAATCCAGGCCAGGTTTTTTTTCTTGCTTCCTAAGAGAACAAATGGCCAGTCCTTTGAAGTTCACTGAGAAACCTCCTCTACATCCTGCCCCTACTTCAGGAGGCTGGGTGTCCAAACCTTCCTTTGTCCTTGGGTCAGCCAGGAGACGAATGTCTGAAGCTTTCTTTGTTTTCTTTATGTGGGAACCATTAGCATCACTTAAGCCTTCCTGTAGCAACTGAGTGTCAAGCTGAAATGTGAATCTTCCGGGCTGGGCTGTCAGATCAGAATTAAGTAGTTGATTCGCTCCAGACTGGGTTTCTATACATTAAAGTCTTTTCAGTTCACATATAAAATACAAGCACAGTTTATAAGGGATTTGGACATTTTAAAAGAATAAGCCCTTTACAAACATATGCGATTTTTGCTATTTTAACCAGGAAACAGAAACACTGTTAAACTGGGTTTGACAGCTAATTTTCTGAAGCAGCTGTCAGTCAGAGAGACCTAGATTCCTCTAGCTGCCTGGAGAATCCATGTTTTCAGCACACTTTCCTTTCAATAATTCACTGGGGAAAATGACTGAATTTAGCGCCAAAACAGCACTTTGAAGTTTACCATTGATTAGGAAGCTGTATTTAAGGGCATTTTCGGATTTTAGCCCACTTCTGTGGCATTGATTCATGTTGCAGGTGAAAGATGACAGATGACAGGTGACAGCAGTAATTCTTGTTTTTACACCACTTTGCCTGTGTGTGTGGCAGAGTGTGCAGCTCTTTTGTGGTTTATGCACCAATCACAGTCTTGCAGATTTGGCGCGCACAGGGTTATTGCCTCCATTTTTGGCAGTTTTCTTTTCCGATTGGCAAAGGGGTGCAGTGTGGCACCTTGGTGTGGATAGAAAATATTCCAAAGACCCCCCCTCACTCCAGCATGATGTCCAGTCGTGGGGGAGTTGGGCAAGTGTGATTATTTTTCTTTCGATCCATGTGAAGAAATCCGGTTGTTTCTCCCATCAGTGATGGATGCGACATGGTCTCTTTGCTGGTTCTGGTTAGAAGTGTGGAGTGACACTCCAGGCTCTTGGTCCTTTTTTCCGGTCCCAGAGGAGTCCTCCTTGGTGATTAGGTGGTTCTTAGTTCCAGTGCTAGGAAACAGAACATAGCACGGTTATGAAAATGTCCCCACTACTGTTCCCCGAGGGGTGTAGTGGGGCAGATGCATGCATTGAATACAATTTACAATATTCCACGCCTATATTTAATAATGGCCTTAACACTCTCCTCACACGTACACAATGAACATTAAATAATTCTTTTTATGTCTCCGGATTTTCCCCTTCTGGGTTTCTGGTCAGCTCCTCTATTTGCCGCAAAGTATGCCTCGGATGGCAACTCTTTAGCTGGTGGATTCTGCAGGTTAGGTGTTGGATGGTGACCTCTCCTCCATTTCTGAAATTCCAATTCCTACTGTAGCACTAATGCTAACCGGAAGGCTTTCTTTTGGTCTGCCAGGACCCTGAGATTTACTATCCAGTTGGGACCAGGCTTGGCAATAACAGGGGTCCAACTTAATCTCCAGTTGGTTGAGGAGGTCACTGCTCATATAAAAGGCGGAAGGAACACCTCACACAACCCAACAAGTATGTACTATGCTTTTGTCATCGCTAGAAATTTTGATCATGCAACTGCTAAGCAGAGGATGTTTGGAGCGGGGCGTTTCCAGGCCCCATACCCATGGCTGCACTGACTCCACGGCAGGTAGGGTCTTGCCTTTTGGGAGCTTTTTTAATAATACTTTGCTGATGAGGCTTTCTTCGCTATTCAAGTCAACTTGGGTGTGGACAGACTCCTTCCCGTCATTTAACTGAATCGGGAAGAAGAGCTGTTCATCCTTCTTTAGAATGCCAGCTAAGTTTTGTGCTGGTTGGATATCAATTTTGGTTATGGACTTGGGATTTTCTGATTGTACATTAGTATAAAAGTTCAATGTATCCCCTTCCAGGGTGGAATGCCACTTGACATTGGAAGGGAGGCTCGTCACCATTTTGTTGTCCCACAGCTATGACGGTGACATTGGGTATGTCATTGTTTTGAAAGGAGAACCTGATTTGGTCCAGTTTTTGTTCAACCATGTGGCAAGTGCCATTTAGACTAACATGGTTGACACTTTGTTTTAATTTAATTGGCCTTTGAGTCTGGGTCCAGAGTACCTTATTCACACAATCTATTAGGGGAGACTATTAGGGGGTTCCCTCGGGCACCACGACTAGGACCGGGTGCTTAATTCTGTGTCGCCCAATTCTAATTTCTAAATCAGCAGTCCCCTCTACAGGAATTTCATTCACATTGAAGTTCTGAAGTTGTCCAGGAAGAGGGGTGAGAGGAGTCTGGTATCTCTACCCCCTCCCTGAATTTAGCTGATCAAAGGCCCTTTTCGACAGAAGGGTGGCATGGGATCCAGTGTCCACCAGTGCCAAAAATGTACATTCCCCCTGTATTTGGACCGGGGCATAAAATCTTCACTCCTTTTCCTCAAGGGGGCAAAGATAATGCACATTTTGGGCCAATTGGTGGGTTAATTTCTTTACTCTTGATTCTGACAGAGGGGTAGTTTGGGCAGGATTCTGTTTGGGAACTTGGGAATCTGTAAGAAAAAGGTGACAGTTGGATATAGGGGGAGTTTGGGCTCCCCTGGTTCTGATTCTGGGCTGCCCCCTCACTTTTTGGAGGCAGTCACCAGAATTGGTTCGGGCAAGGTGATTTTCTGGCTTGTCATGCTGGGGTTCAATGATGGGCAGTTTTAACTCAGTCCCCACATTTACCCAGTCTTGATTAGGATCTCTCGGGCCCATTTTTCTTTGGGAGGAGTTCCCCCATCCCTGAAGGAGAAGATCCTTTTCCCAGAGTCCTCTGAGGACCCCTCTCCTTCAAATTGGAAGACTCTAACCTCCTCCCCAAAATGGGTCTTTTTAGGCCCTTTATTTCTCCTACATGCCCTCTGTTCCTTAGGTTGCAGACTTTCGGGGGCAGGAGATTCTGATTCTGGTTCCTGGGTTTCCAGGGGCTTTTCACAAGTGGGGAAGGAAGCTTCCTCTAAGGCTCTACACCCCCATTCCCCCTCTGCCTCCTCCTTGGGAACCGGTGGGTTGTGGGGATTCTCTCCCTGTAATTGCTCTGTAGTACCAGTCCCTTGATTTGAGGGGTTCTGAGCTGGCATGCTCATCTGAGGGTTCTGTTGAGCCCTCAACATGCAACCCTGATCCTGTGACAAGTTCTGGACCTTGCGCTCCAGTTGCGACACCCGCTCTGGCTGGTATGGGGGTCTCTGGTACATCCTAGGTGGATCACAGGATGGGTAACTGTCCCTTGTCCCATAATACCCTTGGTTGGGATAGTTCTGGTAACCCTACACCCTTGGCCTCCCCTCTCCCAGGTCTGTCTGGGCTCAGGAAAGTGGGGAAAGAAAGAAAGGTTGTTTTGGGGGTTGATGTTTGACGGGTACCGGGGAAAGAAGCTCAACCCGGCATTTGGGGGATTACTGCCCTCCTGGGGAAAGTTAGGAGGGAGGTTTCCTGGGTTGGCAGCTACCTGGTTGGACCCCCCCTTGGGCTGGGGGAGTCCACACATAGCCCAGGATGGGTCTGTTGCCCTTGTAACGGGGGGTTATATAATCAGGGGAGTTAGGGGTCCCATTGGCGGGATTACCTCCCTGGCTACCTGTTTGGGATTGGCCCGAGGGCCTTCTGGGTCTTGGGTTACAAGGATTTTACACAGGAATATTTTTATGCCCCCCATCTCCAGATCTAAAATGGGGGCAACCTTCACCTTTGCCACCTTAACAGCAGCAGGGGTGTTGGCTGGTTTGGGGTTTTTGTTTGTATTTTTATTCTCTACCGGTTTCTGCACTTCATAAATACAAGTTGCCTGTTCAATGACCCAGTCTAGTGATCTCTTCTCATGAAAGTCCCTCACCAGCTGGGTCATGATGTATTTAGGGAGTGCATGAAAGAAGGTATTAATGAACTCCCTACTGTCTGTGCGCACCCTCCTGGTGGTCTGCGCAAAGGCACATTTTAATTCTTGCACAAATTCTTGTAGGGCCTGGTCTTCCCCAAACTGCAGATTGTAGGCCATCTTGCGGGCCTCTTGGGAGTTCCTATGTAGAGAAATTTTTTTTAAGATGGCCGCCCTATAGGTGGACCATCTTGAGTGGTTCTGATCCTCCAGCCCCGCAAAGAAGCTGGAGTATTCAGGGAAAAATGTCCATTTGACATATTGAATACAATTCTGGCTATCTTTCAGGTGGAAAGTGTCCATCATTTGCTCGTATAACTCAAGGTGCTCCCAAACTGAATACTTTGCATTCTTATGATAGAGAGTTATGACGCTCCTAATGGCCTTGATCTGTTTCAGGGGATCTTTCAGTAGGGCCTTCATAATTTTGTTGGCCTTTTTAGTGTTAGTTACCCTTGTCCACTCATCCTCTGACTCAAAGGCAATCCCAGGATTGGCTGAGTACCCCCCCCCCACACTGCCCCAGCTGAGAAGAGGTCTTTAAGATGCTTGTTGTGGGCCTAGTTTCATGGAGTTCCCCACCAAATTTTACAGACTGATCCTTTGGCAGACTGTATTTTTAAGCATTCAATTCCCTGATTCTCCCCTCACTGGAGTCTTCCTGATCAGAGAGGCTAGACCTAACATTTGGGAATCTGTACAGAGATGCCCGCCCATCCATTTCTGGGAGGCGCTGCTCTGTCAGTCCCATGTTTCCCATTCTGCTGAAGTCTATCATCCCCGTGGCACTTGGTTCATATGAGCCAGTGGACATGAGGACGGCAGAGCCCATCATACTGAAGGGGTTAAAGTCCCTGATGACAGGGGTCCTGATGTTATGCTCAGCGGTTTCTCTGTCCCCTCCTACCTCATCTCTTTCAGCCCCCATTCCCTGGTGACATGCCACAATCTGACTCTTTTGCTCCTTACTGGTCTCAATGATTTGCTCTTGCATGGCTATCTGTTTGTGGAGCCTATGATTCTTTTCACGGAGAGCCTCAATGTCTCTCTGTGCTTCCTGCTGGGATTGGAAATACTGGGCCAATGTTTGCTGCAGGAGACTCACCTCCTGAGTTTTGTCATTATTGGTCTGAGAGTTCTTTTCCAGAGCATCCTCCACCCACCTGGTTTGCTCTAGTAGCTTCTCATATTCAGTTTTAACTTCACTAAGTTCCTGAAGGGCCAGCTTTCTTTCTTCTAACTTAGTTTTTAATTGGCTGACTTCCTGGTTTAAGGCGTCCCTCTCCTGACTTAAAGTGCCCCTCTGTTCAGCCGGGTCATCCCTCTGTTTTTCAAATGCACTAGATTTCTGGCGCTCCTCATCAAATTCCTCTTGAGAGTGGATGTCTTTAATAATTAATTTATTATTTTCCTCTTTCAAGGATTCTATGTGGTTCTGTAAAGTGCCTATCTGTTCCGCGCAGGTTCTGTTGTAATTTAACTGTTGTGCCAGCTTCTGTTGACTCTGTTTTAAAGAGTCAACCCTTTCCTGATACTCATCTTGCAGTGTCTGTAATTTGCTATCTTGCTCTGCATTCTGTTGCTGTAAAAGAGCCAGATCGTCCTTTAGTTTGGTGTTATGCTTCCTAGTTTATGTTTCAGATTCTTGGCTCTTATGGAGCTTTTGCTCTGCAGAGTCCAGATTAGTCTGGATTTTCTACAGTGTTTCCCCTTGCTTCTTTGCCAGATCTATGTTGTCTGCATGCTTTTCCTGTATTATTCCTATGTAGAAGTACAGGTAGGCCACTATATTGGCAATTTTACATTGCCACTCTTTTATTTTTTTCGGGGCCATGTACAGTTTGCTAAACACTTGATGTAATGGACCCTTGTCCTGCCATCTATCTAGGTCTATTACAGTGACTTGTTGTTTTATTTCCTGTAGCCATACCTGTTCATCCTATTCGGGCCACTTACCCCATACAAACATTTTGTGCAGAAAGTGTTCCCTAGCAATATTAATTTCTACTGGGGGTTGCTGTTTCAGAAATATCAATTTCCTTCTGATCATTTCAGGGTTAATTTACTTTTGCAAACAGGCCCAATTTTTGGAGTATTTCTTTTGAAGGGTGCTTGTACAGTTTGCAGGCTAGTATGCTGTGTTAGACTGTCACAGGTGGTATTTCAATTCAGAATCGCGGCACGAGCTCCCAAGCTGGCAGGGATTTCAATCAGGCACAAACCCAAGTATCACCTGGCATGTAGTGCGCAATGAAACCCTTATTTATTTTTGTCTATAAGTTTAATATTCTGTATTATATACCACTCATATCATACCGATCTCAAAATACCCCCCACGTCACACTGAACCAGGAATCAGGCTAGTTTGTAAGGGTAAAGATTTATTTATTTATTTATGTAATATTCAAATCACACATAAGTTTAATCTATATATGGGGCAGCAATCACCCAAAGGGTGACAAGCCAATTCAGAATATAAGTCAAGCAATTGAATTCACTTATAATGATACAGCATAGAAAACACAGGAAAAAGAACAGTTTTGTTTTGTGCACAGATAGCGTTTAGGTTAAGATTCCCCCTGCAAAGTTTTGTTCAAATACAAATGAGCAATCCGACAACAATGTGAGTAACCAGCAGATATTCAGGAATGAAAGAGAAGTTCTAAAGTTTATATGCAATCTTCCCTCCCCAAACTAGAGAGAAAACAGTTTTGTAAAATGACACTTTTAAACTGACAGATGAACATTTCTTTGTAAAATACTGCAACAGGGTGCAGAAATGCTTAAATGGAGAAAAGTTCTAAGGAAAGCAACACTAAACAAGTCCTAACACACATGAGCTCTAATATAAACAACAATACACACTTCAGATCAGGATGGGATGGAAAGAGCACTTTGAAATGGGCAAGGACACATGTAACCTTGGCTAAATTGCAAAATCGCTGCAAACTTTTACTATGCGATATTGGAGAAGAACAGGTCAAATACACTGTTCCGTGATGCAGTTCTGCGATTTAGTTGTGGATATAGCTAAGGGTCTTAGGTATCAGTGAGAGTTGAAATTTTGTTTCTATCTTTAAAATTAAAGAAGTTATAGAGGTTTTAATGAGAGGCATTTTTGCAAAATAGGTGCAAAAACAAAAACAGCAATTCGATTTTAAAAATGACAGATATGTTTTCTTAAACTATATTAATGACTATGAAAAAGAAGAGAGCACACATGAACCTTCACGGCTACATGGCCAGTGCAACCATTCACGTGATGGGTCCTCAATTTCTTCTGGGATTTACTTTAGTTACTTGAAATCATTAAGGAGTTATGGTTTTGTAACACAGATGAGAGTAAAATCAGCGCAAGAAGGATTCTAACAATACTATGGTTCTGAATTAAAGATGGGTTGAGATAGGGATAATACAATGCAAATATGTTATGGGTCACTGTTCTTCCTATTATACTTACATTCCTTTATAATTAAATTGGACCGTCCGGTTCTGGTCATAGGATCGGATCAGGTCTACCGACAGCAATGCATCTCGGGAGGAATTTGGATCAGTAGCGTCGTTCTGGTCAATTTTGGACTGCACCTCAGATTGGATTTGAAAGGGCCCCTTCTGGTTACTGGACACGGTAGATAACAGGATGCAAGTTTCAGCGGGCAAGCCTTAATGGTAGGAAGCCAAGCTGAATCAGAATTATTCTTTTAAGTTCTGGAGGTTTGCAATTGGGTCAAGCTAGCAAGAGTTCTGCAATGCTAAAGTCTGGATTCTGCAACGAAATCTGGATCTTCTAAGAATTCTGGAGTCAGCTACAAGATGAAGAGTTCTGGAATAAGGTGCTGCACGGACATCTGGATGGGTTCTGGAAGCAGTGGGTCCTATGAGTAGTGAAAATCCTATATTTATACATTACAAAGTTTATGGCATGGGCAGAACTTCAAAAACGCACCCCCATGTCCATGAGTGGTTACAGGCATGTGCTTTTTCCTGGTGGCAGTCTGAACAGAGCTGTCATCATTATGATAGGATTTAGGAACTCCCACCTTGATTTTTACCAAAACATAACTCTTGCACACGTGTACATTTCTAACATTATGTACCCTAATAAAATTGGACACATATATTTCATATTTGATTGTCTACATCCACATTCAATCCCCATCCCTGTGCGAGCTGTCTCTCTCATTCTACAGATTTGTATCAATTTTACCAATAACAGTTAGGATTAAACAGTTCTAATTCGGTACTTCTCTGAGCGCTGATCAGTGGATAATGTACATACAATTTTAAGCTTGCAACATTAATAGTTTTGCCACAATCAGTATTTTAGTGTATCTTTGGTTACTTATGTAGTAAGAACTGCTACCACATCTTCAACTGTCTAGTATGAGTTCTGGGGCAAAAACAAGTAATTTTCATTCAAAATCCAGGCCAGGTTTTTTTTCTTGCTTCCTAAGTGAACACATGGCCAGTCCTTTGAAGTTCACTGAGAAACCTCCTCCACATCCTGCCCCGCCTTTAGGAGGCCGGGTGTCCAAACCTTCCTTTGTCCTTGGGTCAGCCAGGAGATGAATGTCTGAAGCTTTCTTTGTTTTCATATGCAGGAACCATTAGCATCACTTAAGCCTTTCTTTAGCAACTGAGTGTCAAGCTGAAATGTGAATCTTCCTAGGCTGGGCTGTCAGATCAGAATTAAGTAGTTGATTCACTCCAGACTGGGTGTCTATACATTAAAGTCTTTTCAGTTCACATATAAAATACAAGCACAGTTTATAAGGGATTTGGACATTTTAAAAGAATTAGCCCTTCACAAACATAGGCGATTTCTCCCATTTTAATCAGGAATCAGAACAACTTTTAAACTGGGTTTGCAAGCTAATTTTCTGAAGCAGCTGTCATTCAGTGAGGCCTGGATTCCTCTGACTGCCTGGAGAATCCATGATTTCAGCACACTTTCCTTTCAATAATTCACTGGGGAAAATGACTAGAGTTAGTACCAAACAGCACTTTGAAGGTTACCATTGATTAGGAAGCTGTTTTTAAGGGCATTTTCAGATTTTATTCCACTTCTGTGCCATTGATTCATGTGACAGATGATAGATGACAGGTGACAGCAGTGATTCCTGATTTTACACCACTTTGCCTGCGTGTGTGGCAGAGTGTGCAGCTCTTTTGTAGTTTATGCACCATGTGCAGTTTTCCAGATTTGGCACGCAAGGGGTTATCACCTCCATTTTTGGTAGTTTTCTTTCCCCATTGGCACAGGGGTGCAGTGTGGCGCCTTGGTGTGGATAAAAATATTCCACACCTCTGGCGCAGCACGTTCCGGCCTCTGGCGCAGTGTGAACCCCGGATCTCGCTGGGGCCCACGGGGGAAGGCCGGGCCACCATGGGGGTTAAGTGGAGGCTCCGCTCTCCCTCGGCGGTCCTCTGCTGGCTCCTGTATCAGCCTGTCAGCCCAGGCACCACAGTGAGTCCGCAGGCGTGGGGGAAGGACTTGGCACTGTTTCATGGGCCCCAACCGCCTCTCATGTTTTGGAGCCGCCGCGCTCCTGTGTGCTGAATGCACACGCGACATCTCTCCTGGAGTCCTCAGGCACGGGTGAGGGGCAGCCCCACAGTGCCGGCCAGATATCTCGGTGCTTAGGGCACCTCTAGGAACCCGGGTAAAGCCTTCCAGTGGACGGAAGATCAGACATGCGATCCTGCTGCTGTTGCGGGGATCAGGTCGCTTTCTCCTCCAGAGCTCCTCTAATGTTTCAGGGCAACGGACGGAGCTGCAGATTCAGGTGGCTATTTTGCCCGCGCCCCTTGGTGCCCTCCCAGAGACCTGCTTTTAAATAATTTTCCCCCATTCATTCCAGCCTGGCTGTCACTCACACAGCAGGGTGGCTGTCCTTGCCAGACAGCCAGCCAGCCAATCACACCAGAGTGCATTCAGGTCTCCTAGGAGACTAAGCACAGGGAGTTTCAGGCACCTCCCTCACATCCTGTCCACCCCAGACACCCTGGCAGCAGAGGAGGACTTCAGCACTGAAGCTCGCCAAAAGGCCAATGAACAAAGGGACCAAACCTGGTTTGGCACGCAGAGACAAACACAAGAAGGACTTTTCCTAAAAGAAATGGTAAAAAAAGATGACCAGAGTCTGTTTTTACAAACGGGTCTTGGCCGCCATATTGAAAAACATGGCTGACTCGATTTTTAGCTACCGTTGTTACCGGACGGGAAAAATCATAGTAGTTGATCTAAACCACTGCCACCAGCCATTTAAAGTAGGAAAGGGTAACATTTGAACGTTACATGAGTGTTTTGAATCAGGGGAAGCTAGACAACCCCTCCGGGACTCTATAGTAAGATAGTGTGTGCTGGGTCAGTACATTTAAAGAGACTAGTAAAGTCAATTTAACTTTACATGCTCTGGGGGATGGTAGCCAGTCCCAGAGAAAGTATTTAAACCTTGGGAAGTCGGAAATACATCCCTGTGTCATTGCACTGAAGATGCTATGTGACACACAGAAAAAGATTATGCTTATGGAGTTGTTTAAAAACTTCATAACCAAAGAACACAAAAGTAAAACACACATCAAAATACATGAAAGAGTGGGGAAAAAAGGTTCACACTCTTTTCAGGTAAAAAATCAAATCCTAGAAATCCAGCAAAGTTGCTGGGGGTCTCACAATGTAAGGGAAAATAGCACATTTTGAGAATTCTCCCCAACATCCCTCCCAAGGAAAAATGGGTCCGAAAAGGCCCTGAGTTGATGGGATAAGTATGGAAACCAACCCAGAGCAAGAATCATTTAAACAAACAATGTCACTCAGAGGACCCAGAAAACACAGAGGTATCCTCTCCCTAAACTGGTTTGTATAGCTGTCTATAGAAATTGTGGGACAGCAAAGAATTGGGGGGAAAAGGATACTTCCCAATCCCACCTGTTTCTGGGTGCAAATCTTTGTTTACAGATTACCGGACTCCGACACAGATCGCATAGTGTCGGTGTTCAATATAAAAAGGTTAACCACCAAGCTGGCACAGAATGCACATTTTCTCTGCCACCTTGGGGAGAGAAAATTAAGATTTTATGATTTCGACCAACTAAATTCAGGAAGCGGGGAGAGTCACCAAATTCACCTCAAACCTTTTCCTGGACAACTGTAATACTTCGATGGGAATGATTTTTCCCATGAAGGGACTGCGGATCTGGAAATAGAAATTGGGCGACATAGGGTGAAACAACCAGTGATAGTCGTGACTCCAGAGGGCACACCTTGTCTATTGGGGAATGACCTCCTTAGGATGTTATCACCCCTGATTGACTGCGTGAACAAGGTACTTTGGACTCAGACTAACTGGCCAATTAAATAAAAACAGAGCACAAATTATATGAGATTGAATGGCACATGCCACATGATTGAACAAGGGTCCGACAAAATAGAATTCCATTTTAGAAACAATCAAGTCCCAGACATCACCGTCATCTCTGTAGGAGAACAAAATGGTGATGGGAACCCTTCTACATTCTTGAAAATCAACCTCCCTCCCAGTTTTAAATGGCATTCTACACTGGAGTGCAATACTCTAAAGTTTTATACCAATCCACAATCAGAAGAAAATCTACATCCCATTACAAAAGATGATGAAAAACCAACTCAACATTTGACCGACATCCAGATCCTGGGTGAACAGCTGTTTTTCCCCATTCACATAAATGAGGGGGAGGAGCCTACTCTCACCAGAGTATGCCTGAATAACGGAAGAAGCTTCATCAGTGAAGCATTATTTGGGAAAATCCCAAAAAATCAGACCATTCTCACATTTAAATTGATTGATAAGTGGAAATGGGCCTAGAAACTCCAACTTCCAAACATCTCCTGTCTAGCAGGTGTATGCTAAAAATGTCCATTGGTGACAAAAGCATAGAGTTTAATAGTTGGGTTGTGAGAGATGTCCCCTCCACCTTTTACTTAGGCAGTTACATTCTCAATGGATTTGCAATTAATTAATAACAAAGCCTGGTCCTGACTGGGGGGTAACCCAATGGGATTTAACAACACTGAGAAAGCATTCCGGTCAGCTCAATTGCTGCCATATGTTATCGAAGTTCAAGTGAGAGAAGTGGTTACGAGCCCAGGACAGGTGTGACAATTTACCATTCCCCTAAAAATTAAGCGAGGGCACAACCTCAAAAACAAGGACGCCTATATAAATTTGAATTATCTCGAACAGCAAGGTTTGTACTTATATCCAACACCCCTAGTCGACCTAGAACATGACACCATTTGAATATTAGCAGAAGCATCAGTTAACTTGAAAGCAGGACAAATGGATAGGACCCTTCAAGGTTGTGGGTGAACTTGTAGAGGTCAACTATCTGGTGGACTTAGGCAATCCTAAGGAGGCTCCCAGATTCTTTCACACCAACCGTATAAAAGCTTATGTCTCAAGACCAGAAGTAGGAGGAGAGTGAACCTCTACCTGACCTACTCAGAGGCCAGCCTTTAGATGAGAAGATAGAAGGAGTTAATTGCTCTTCTAATTTGACACCTGAACAACAGGAGGAGTGCAAGTTTCTGTTAAATCAGTTTGCCTCCCTGTTTTCACTATCACCATGCTTGACCACTCATGATATTCAAACTGGTTTACCTGTTAAAAGCAGAGGTTTCAGGATGTCAGACCATGTAAGATCCCACATAAAGGAAGAGGTCAACAAGATGCTTGATCTCGTGGTAATAGAGCCCTCTACCAGTCCATGGTCTAGTCCAGTTGTTCTAGTACCAAAGGCAGGATCCAAGGAGTTGAGATTCTGTGTGGATTATAGAGCTCTTAATGTAGTCACCAAGGCTGATGCCCTGATCTTTTCTATATGGGAATTTATTGAATTAACTTTAATTAAATGTACTAAGGATCTACACAGTTTCACCCCCTCACCCACAATTAAATGGAAAGGATTCAGGCAGGTCGTTCTCAACACAATGGATAGCTTTGGGATATGTATACTTCCATAGGAGATCTCTATGCTCAGCTCAGGAGGTCAGCCAGATCTCAGAACCTCTTTTTGGAATAGGTAGGCAGCTCACACCTCTGGTCTCTATTCACAGCAAGGTCTCCCCAGCCACAGATCTCTCTCGGATAGGGCTCCCATTTTCCAAGCAGAAGTCCCCAGCAAGTGTACCAGGGTCTCCTGCCTATCTCCTTTCCTGGGTGTTAGCCTTCCTTTTTGTTTGTCAGCTCTCTATTGTTGTCCGTCATATATTATCTATCTGCTCTCTTCCTTTTGTCCTTCTGTGTCTCTTTAGATTGAAAACCGATGTTATACATTGCTGATGACACTTACATATTATGAATATTCACATGCTACAGAATGGACACATTTCCTCCCCTCCCTCCAATCCGCCCACTGCCAGCTGATAAGGACAAGGAGTTTTAGGGAGGCTCTGGATTATGGATAATGAGGAGGAGACACTGCAACATTTCAAATGGCATTTTTGTTTACATGTTTGGTTTTCTTAGAATATCACTTCATGGCAACTATCTTCTCCTTTTAGATAACTGCATAGAAAGATATATTTTTGAATTCTACAATTTACGACAAATCAGAGAACACTAATTTTATCACTGCATGGCCTTCCTGGGGGGAGTTATCATTTTTCAGGGTTTACACATAAACTGAAATATTTATTAACATCAAACTTCACAAAGCACACATTAATTTTTCTTGCTATCAGCTCACCAAGTTTGGCATTTTTCTAATTATTATCAGTGTCCCAAACCCATTTTCATCTCTAAATTACATTCCACTCATGGCATATGGTTAATAGTTACAGAGAACTGACAGGCTTTCTGTGACCTTTAATATGAGTCCTGGAAGAGCTCATGGCAATGCAAGATTCTCCTGTTGTTAAGGAAAAAGGAGTCCAATGTTAATCAAATTACAAGACATAATATGGACCATACTTGAGTTTCCATTTCTCAAAACCCAGCCAGTTTCATTTAATCCAAAGTCACATGACTTGGACATCTTTTTTGCTCCAGGTTAGTCCAGCTCAGCAATTAAGTGCCCTAAAAGGTCTCTTGTTGGAAGCTTAATGCACAATTTATTGGGAGAGTTCAGGTTGTGTTTCCTTGTCTGACCCCTCCATGAGTTTGATCTCCAAAAGTGTATTTCTTAGCATTTTAACCTGAAAACCAGACCTGTTTTCTTGGTGGAGCCAACCCAGAGGTCTTGAGGTCACAGTTTCAGAGGCACATACCTTTCAATTCATTGGGGAAAACAAGCTGAATCCATAATTCTGAAAGGATAGCATTTTAAATCGACACAATGTGTTTAACATGTAACTTTTTGTATTGCATATGGGCCTGATGTCCATGAGTAAAGTATTTCTTTAATATACTGGTTGAAAAGGCACAAGTGTCCCTTTCTGCATTGTTCTCACATTGGCCAAAGTTTACCATGGGAAACCAGTGCTCACTTTTAAACAAGTAGGCCTCTCCTTTTAAATGATGTCATTTTGAATGTTGAAAAGTATGTTTTTTTATCAGTGACAAATGCAAAGTGCTTGGCTTCACTTTATATTTCTGAATCACAGTCTTGTGCTGCATTAAACTCAATGTAATATACTGCTATATCTTTGAGTGAAATTGTAGCTTTTCATATTTCATGAAAACAGCATTTTCAGCCACACGTGTCTTTTGCCATGCATTGGGTACATCCAGCAAATTAAGTTCTCAGGCACATTTTCCTTCAATTGAGTGCCTACCCATTTTGGTAAAGTTGAAAGAGGCCCATTTTTGTTCATTCACCAGACCTTCTGTTAGAAAACAATGTTTTGAACTGGCCTTCATTTTCCAATGCGTCTCAACTTCAGTCAGCTTCATTCGCACAATAGGGCCTTGTATGGCCTCTCTGCCAATCCTAGTGCTCTTGCATTTGTAGTGCAAACAAATGATCATTATCATATTATATGTGGGAAGCACCTCCTAGGTGTGATAGAAGAAAGAAATCAGCTCAACCATGCCAGAAGAGAGCAGTAAGGTTCTAGGCCTACCTATAATCTTTCCTTGGTGAGCACACCTCCAAGGTTGTTACATTTCTTTATACCGAATAAATGTATATTGAATGCCCATATATCTAAACTTTCACCATTGGCCAAAGTTTATGGCATGGGTAGAACTTCAAAAACACACCCCCATGTCTGTGAGTGGCTACAAGCATTTGCTTTGTCCTGGTTGGCAGTCTGAACAGAGCTGTCATCATTATGACAGGATTTAGGAACTCCCACCTTGATTTTTACCAAAACATAACTCTTGCTCACATGTACATTTCTAACATTATGTACCCTAATAAAATTGGACACATATATTTCATACTTGATTGACTACATTCACATTGAATCCCTGTTCTTGTGCGAGCTGTCTTTCTCATTCTATGGATTTTTATCAATTTTACCAGCAACAGTTAGGATAAATCATTTCTAATTCGGTACTTCTCTGGGCGCTGATCAGTGGATCATGTACATACAATTTTAAGCTTGCAACATTAATAGTTTTGCCAGAATCAGTGTTTTAGTGTATCTTTGGTTCCTTATGTAGTAAGAACTCCTACCACATCTTCAACTATCTAGCATGAGTTCAGATTTATAAGTTTGTATTTTTCACTTGTCTACTTATTTTGGTTGCCATGTTAAACGTCATAAAGTTCTGAGGCAAAAACAAGTAATTTCCATTCAAAATCCAGGCCAGGTTTTTTTTCTTGCTTCCTAAGAGAACAAATGGCCAGTCCTTTGAAGTTCACTGAGAAACCTCCTC
Organism: Ambystoma mexicanum; assembly: GCF_040938575.1. Lineage (NCBI taxonomy): Eukaryota > Metazoa > Chordata > Amphibia > Caudata > Ambystomatidae > Ambystoma > Ambystoma mexicanum. The sequence goes on along the minus strand of NC_090935.1, from coordinate 1,295,547,499 downwards.
TAGATCCTGCCCCTACTTCAGGAGGCTGGGTGTCCAAACCTTCCTTTGTCCTTGGGTCAGCCAGGAGACGAATGTCTGAAGCTTTCTTTGTTTTCTTTATGTGGGAACCATTACCATCACTTAAGCCTTCCTGTAGCAACTGAGTGTCAAGCTGAAATGTGAATCTTCCGGGCTGGGCTGTCAGATCAGAATTAAGTAGTTGATTCGCTCCAGACTGGGTTTCTATACATTAAAGTCTTTTCAGTTCACATATAAAATACAAGCACAGTTTATAAGGGATTTGGACATTTTAAAAGAATAAGCCCTTTACAAACATATGCGATTTTTGCTATTTTAACCAGGAAACAGAAACACTGTTAAACTGGGTTTGACAGCTAATTTTCTGAAGCAGCTGTCAGTCAGAGAGACCTAGATTCCTCTAGCAGCCTGGAGAATCCATGTTTTCAGCACACTTTCCTTTCAATAATTCACTGGGGAAAATGACTGAATTTAGCGCCAAAACAGCACTTTGAAGTTTACCATTGATTAGGAAGCTGTATTTAAGGGCATTTTCGGATTTTAGCCCACTTCTGTGGCATTGATTCATGTTGCAGGTGAAAGATGACAGATGACAGGTGACAGCAGTAATTCTTGTTTTTACACCACTTTGCCTGTGTGTGTGGCAGAGTGTGCAGCTCTTTTGTGGTTTATGCACCAATCACAGTCTTGCAGATTTGGCGCGCACAGGGTTATTGCCTCCATTTTTGGCAGTTTTCTTTTCCGATTGGCAAAGGGGTGCAGTGTGGCACCTTGGTGTGGATAGAAAATATTCCAAAGACCCCCCCTCACTCCAGCATGATGTCCAGTCGTGGGGGAGTTGGGCAAGTGTGATTATTTTTCTTTCGATCCATGTGAAGAAATCCGGTTGTTTCTCCCATCAGTGATGGATGCGACATGGTCTCTTTGCTGGTTCTGGTTAGAAGTGTGGAGTGACACTCCAGGCTCTTGGTCCTTTTTTCCGGTCCCAGAGGAGTCCTCCTTGGTGATTAGGTGGTTCTTAGTTCCAGTGCTAGGAAACAGAACATAGCACGGTTATGAAAATGTCCCCACTACTGTTCCCCGAGGGGTGTAGTGGGGCAGATGCATGCATTGAATACAATTTACAATATTCCACGCCTATATTTAATAATGGCCTTAACACTCTCCTCACACGTACACAATGAACATTTAATAATTCTTTTTATGTCTCCGGATTTTCCCCTTCTGGGTTTCTGGTCAGCTCCTCTATTTGCCGCAAAGTATGCCTCGGATGGCAACTCTTTAGCTGGTGGATTCTGCAGGTTAGGTGTTGGATGGTGACCTCTCCTCCATTTCTGAAATTCCAATTCCTACTGTAGCACTAATGCTAACCGGAAGGCTTTCTTTTGGTCTGCCAGGACCCTGAGATTTACTATCCAGTTGGGACCAGGCTTGGCAATAACAGGGGTCCAACTTAATCTCCAGTTGGTTGAGGAGGTCACTGCTCATATAAAAGGTGGAAGGAACACCTCACACAACCCAACAAGTATGTACTATGCTTTTGTCATCGCTAGAAATTTTGATCATGCAACTGCTAAGCAGAGGATGTTTGGAGCGGGGCGTTTCCAGGCCCCATACCCATGGCTGCACTGACTCCACGGCAGGTAGGGTCTTGTCTTTTGGGAGTTTTTTTAATAATACTTTGCTGATGAGGCTTTCTTCGCTATTCAAGTCAACTTGGGTGTGGACAGACTCCTTCCCGTCATTTAACTGAATCGGGAAGAAGAGCTGTTCATCCTTCTTTAGAATGCCAGCTAAGTTTTGTGCTGGTTGGATATCAATTTTGGTTATGGACTTGGGATTTTCTGATTGTACATTAGTATAAAAGTTCAATGTATCCCCTTCCAGGGTGGACTGCCACTTGACATTGGAAGGGAGGCTCGTCACCATTTTGTTGTCCCACAGCTATGACGGTGACATTGGGTATGTCATTGTTTTGAAAGGAGAACCTGATTTGGTCCAGTTTTTGTTCAACAATGTGGCAAGTGCCATTTAGACTAACATGGTTGACACGTTGTTTTAATTTAATTGGCCTTTGAGTCTGGGTCCAGAGTACCTTATTCACACAATCTATTAGGGGAGACTATTAGGGGGTTCCCTCGGGCACCACGACTAGGACCGGGTGCTTAATTCTGTGTCGCCCAATTCTAATTTCTAAATCAGCAGTCCCCTCTACAGAAATTTCATTCACATTGAAGTTCTGAAGTTGTCCAGGAAGAGGGGTGAGAGGAGTCTGGTATCTCTACCCCCTCCCTGAATTTAGCTGATCAAAGGCCCTTTTCGACAGAAGGGTGGCATGGGATCCAGTGTCCACCAGTGCCAAAAATGTACATTCCCCCTGTATTTGGACCGGGGCATAAAATCTTCACTCCTTTTCCTCAAGGGGGCAAAGATAATGCACATTTTGGGCCAATTGGTGGGTTAATTTCTTTACTCTTGATTCTGACAGAGGGGTAGTTTGGGCAGGATTCTGTTTGGGAACTTGGGAATCTGTAAGAAAAAGGTGACAGTTGGATATAGGGGGAGTTTGGGCTCCCCTGGTTCAGATTCTGGGCTGCCCCCTCACTTTTTGGAGGCAGTCACCAGAATTGGTTCGGGCAAGGTGATTTTCTGGCTTGTCATGCTGGGGTTCAATGATGGGCAGTTTTAACTCAGTCCCCACATTTACCCAGTCTTGATTAGGATCTCTCGGGGCCCATTTTTCTTTGGGAGGAGTTCCCCCATCCCTGAAGGAGAAGATCCTTTTCCCAGAGTCCTCTGAGGACCCCTCTCCTTCAAATTGGAAGACTCTAACCTCCTCCCCAAAATGGGTCTTTTTAGGCCCTTTATTTCTCCTACATGCCCTCTGTTCCTTAGGTTGCAGACTTTCGGGGGCAGGAGATTCTGATTCTGGTTCCTGGGTTTCCAGGGGCTTTTCACAAGTGGGGAAGGAAGCTTCCTCTAAGGCTCTACACCCCCATTCCCCCTCTGCCTCCTCCTTGGGAACCGGTGGGTTGTCGGGATTCTCTCCCTGTAATTGCTCTGTAGTACCAGTCCCTTGATTTGAGGGGTTCTGAGCTGGCATGCTCATCTGAGGGTTCTGTTGAGCCCTCAACATGCAACCCTGATCCTGTGACAAGTTCTGGACCTTGCGCTCCAGTTGCGACACCCGCTCTGGCTGGTATGGGGGTCTCTGGTACATCCTAGGTGGATCACAGGATGGGTAACTGTCCCTTCTCCCATAATACCCTTGGTTGGGATAGTTCTGGTAACCCTACACCCTTGGCCTCCCCTCTCCCAGGTCTGTCTGGGCTCAGGAAAGTGGGGAAAGAAAGAAAGGTTGTTTTGGGGGTTGATGTTTGACGGGTACCGGGGAAAGAAGCTCAACCCGGCATTTGGGGGATTACTGCCCTCCTGGGGAAAGTTAGGAGGGAGGTTTCCTGGGTTGGCAGCTACCTGGTTGGACCCCCCCTTGGGCTGGGGGAGTCCACACATAGCCCAGGACGGGTCTGTTGCCCTTGTAACGGGGGGTTATATAATCAGGGGAGTTAGGGGTCCCATTGGCGGGATTACCTCCCTGGCTACCTGTTTGGGATTGGCCCGAGGGCCTTCTGGGTCTTGGGTTACAAGGATTTTACACAGGAATATTTTTATGCCCCCCATCTCCAGATCTAAAATGGGGGCAACCTTCACCTTTGCCACCTTAACAGCAGCAGGGGTGTTGGCTGGTTTGGGGTTTTTGTTTGTATTTTTATTCTCTACCGGTTTCTGCACTTCATAAATACAAGTTGCCTGTTCAATGACCCAGTCTAGTGATCTCTTCTCATGAAAGTCCCTCACCAGCTGGGTCATGATGTATTTAGGGAGTGCATGAAAGAAGGTATTAATGAACTCCCTACTGTCTGTGCGCACCCTCCTGGTGGACTGCGCAAAGGCACATTTTAATTCTTGCACAAATTCTTGTAGGGCCTGGTCTTCCCCAAACTGCAGATTGTAGGCCATCTTGCGGGCCTCTTGGGAGTTCCTATGTAGAGACATTTTTTTTAAGATGGCCGCCCTATAGGTGGACCATCTTGAGTGGTTCTGATCCTCCAGCCCCGCAAAGAAGCTGGAGTATTCAGGGAAAAATGTCCATTTGACATATTGAATACAATTCTGGCTATCTTTCAGGTGGCAAGTGTCCATCATTTGCTCGTATAACTCAAGGTGCTCCCAAACTGAATACTTTGCATTCTTATGATAGAGAGTTATGACGCTCCTAATGGCCTTGATCTGTTTCAGGGGATCTTTCAGTAGGGCCTTCATAATTTTGTTGGCCTTTTTAGTGTTAGTTACCCTTGTCCACTCATCCTCTGACTCAAAGGCAATCCCAGGATTGGCTGAGTACCCCCCCCCACACTGCCCCAGCTGAGAAGAGGTCTTTAAGATGCTTGTTGTGGGCCTAGTTTCATGGAGTTCCCCACCAAATTTTACAGACTGATCCTTTGGCAGACTGTATTTTTAAGCATTCAATTCCCTGATTCTCCCCTCACTGGAGTCTTCCTGATCAGAGAGGCTAGACCTAACATTTGGGAATCTGTACAGAGATGCCCGCCCATCCATTTCTGGGAGGCGCTGCTCTGTCAGTCCCATGTTTCCCATTCTGCTGAAGTCTATCATCCCCGTGGCACTTGGTTCATATGAGCCAGTGGACATGAGGACGGCAGAGCCCATCATACTGAAGGGGTTAAAGTCCCTGATGACAGGGGTCCTGATGTTATGCTCAGCGGTTTCTCTGTCCCCTCCTACCTCATCTCTTTCAGCCCCCATTCCCTGGTGACATGCCACAATCTGACTCTTTTGCTCCTTACTGGTCTCAATGATTTGCTCTTGCATGGCTATCTGTTTGTGGAGCCTATGATTCTTTTCACGGAGAGCCTCAATGTCTCTCTGTGCTTCCTGCTGGGATTGGAAATACTGGGCCAATGTTTGCTGCAGGAGACTCACCTCCTGAGTTTTGTCATTATTGGTCTGAGAGTTCTTTTCCAGAGCATCCTCCACCCACCTGGTTTGCTCTAGTAGCTTCTCATATTCAGTTTTAACTTCACTAAGTTCCTGAAGGGCCAGCTTTCTTTCTTCTAACTTAGTTTTTAATTGGCTGACTTCCTGGTTTAAGGCGTCCCTCTCCTGACTTAAAGTGCCCCTCTGTTCAGCCGGGTCATCCCTCTGTTTTTCAAATGCACTAGATTTCTGGCGCTCCTCATCAAATTCCTCTTGAGAGTGGATGTCTTTAATAATTAATTTATTATTTTCCTCTTTCAAGGATTCTATGTGGTTCTGTAAAGTGCCTATCTGTTCCGCGCAGGTTCTGTTGTAATTTAACTGTTGTGCCAGCTTCTGTTGACTCTGTTTTAAAGAGTCAACCCTTTCCTGATACTCATCTTGCAGTGTCTGTAATTTGCTATCTTGCTCTGCATTCTGTTGCTGTAAAAGAGCCAGATCGTCCTTTAGTTTGGTGTTATGCTTCCTAGTTTATGTTTCAGATTCTTGGCTCTTATGGAGCTTTTGCTCTGCAGAGTCCAGATTAGTCTGGATTTTCTACAGTGTTTCCCCTTGCTTCTTTGCCAGATCTATGTTGTCTGCATGCTTTTCCTGTATTATTCCTATGTAGAAGTACAGGTAGGTCACTATATTGGCAATTTTACATTGCCACTCTTTTATTTTTTTCGGGGCCATGTACAGTTTGCTAAACACTTGATGTAATGGACCCTTGTCCTGCCATCTATCTAGGTCTATTACAGTGACTTGTTGTTTTATTTCCTGTAGCCATACCTGTTCATCCTATTCGGGCCACTTACCCCATACAAACATTTTGTGCAGAAAGTGTTCCCTAGCAATATTAATTTCTACTGGGGGTTGCTGTTTCAGAAATATCAATTTCCTTCTGATCATTTCAGGGTTAATTTACTTTTGCAAACAGGCCCAATTTTTGGAGTATTTCTTTTGAAGGGTGCTTGTACAGTTTGCAGGCTAGTATGCTGTGTTAGACTGTCACAGGTGGTATTTCAATTCAGAATCGCGGCACGAGCTCCCAAGCTGGCAGGGATTTCAATCAGGCACACACCCAAGTATCACCTGGCATGTAGTGCGCAATGAAACCCTTATTTATTTTTGTCTATAAGTTTAATATTCTGTATTATATACCACTCATATCATACCGATCTCAAAATACCCCCCACGTCACACTGAACCAGGAATCAGGCTAGTTTGTAAGGGTAAAGATTTATTTATTTATTTATGTAATATTCAAATCACATATAATCTATATATGGGGCAGCAATCACCCAAAGGGTGACAAGCCAATTCAGAATATAAGTCAAGCAATTGAATTCACTTATAATGATACAGCATAGAAAACACAGGAAAAAGAACAGTTTTGTTTTGTGCACAGATAGCGTTTAGGTTAAGATTCCCCCTGCAAAGTTTTGTTCAAATACAAATGAGCAATCCGACAACAATGTGAGTAACCAGCAGATATTCAGGAATGAAAGAGAAGTTCTAAAGTTTATATGCAATCTTCCCTCCCCAAACTAGAGAGAAAACAGTTTTGTAAAATGACACTTTTAAACTGACAGATGAACATTTCTTTGTAAAATACTGCAACAGGGTGCAGAAATGCTTAAATGGAGAAAAGTTCTAAGGAAAGCAACACTAAACAAGTCCTAACACACATGAGCTCTAATATAAACAACAATACACACTTCAGATCAGGATGGGATGGAAAGAGCACTTTGAAATGGGCAAGGACACATGTAACCTTGGCTAAATTGCAAAATCGCTGCAAACTTTTACTATGCGATATTGGAGAAGAACAGGTCAAATACACTGTTCCGTGATGCAGTTCTGCGATTTAGTTGTGGATATAGCTAAGGGTCTTAGGTATCAGTGAGAGTTGAAATTTTGTTTCTATCTTTAAAATTAAAGAAGTTATAGAGGTTTTAATGAGAGGCATTTTTGCAAAATAGGTGCAAAAACAAAAACAGCAATTAGATTTTAAAAATGACAGATATGTTTTCTTAAACTATATTAATGACTATGAAAAAGAAGAGAGCACACATGAACCTTCACGGCTACATGGCCAGTGCAACCATTCACGTGATGGGTCCTCAATTTCTTCTGGGATTTACTTTAGTTACTTGAAATCATTAAGGAGTTATGGTTTTGTAACACAGATGAGAGTAAAATCAGCGCAAGAAGGATTCTAACAATACTATGGTTCTGAATTAAAGATGGGTTGAGATAGGGATAATACAATGCAAATATGTTATGGGTCACTGTTCTTCCTATTATACTTACATTCCTTTATAATTAAATTGGACCGTCCGGTTCTGGTCATAGGATCGGATCAGGTCTACCGACAGCAATGCATCTCGGGAGGGATTTGGATCAGTAGCGTCGTTCTGGTCAATTTTGGACTGCACCTCAGATTGGATTTGAAAGGGCCCCTTCTGGTTACTGGACACGGTAGATAACAGGATGCAAGTTTCAGCGGGTAAGCCTTAATGGTAGCAAGCCAAGCTGAATCAGAATTATTCTTTTAAGTTCTGGAGGTTTGCAATTGGGTCAAGCTAGCAAGAGTTCTGCAATGCTAAAGTCTGGATTCTGCAACGAAATCTGGATCTTCTAAGAATTCTGGAGTCAGCTACAAGATGAAGAGTTCTGGAATAAGGTGCTGCACGGACATCTGGATGGGTTCTGGGAGCAGTGGGTCCTATGAGTAGTGAAAATCCTATATTTATACATTACAAAGTTTATGGCATGGGCAGAACTTCAAAAACGCACCCCCATGTCCATGAGTGGTTACAGGCATGTGCTTTTTCCTGGTGGCAGTCTGAACAGAGCTGTCATCATTATGATAGGATTTAGGAACTCCCACCTTGATTTTTACCAAAACATAACTCTTGCACACGTGTACATTTCTAACATTATGTACCCTAATAAAATTGGACACATATATTTCATATTTGATTGTCTACATCCACATTCAATCCCCATCCCTGTGCGAGCTGTCTCTCTCATTCTACAGATTTGTATCAATTTTACCAATAACAGTTAGGATTAAACAGTTCTAATTCGGTACTTCTCTGAGCGCTGATCAGTGGATAATGTACATACAATTTTAAGCTTGCAACATTAATAGTTTTGCCACAATCAGTATTTTAGTGTATCTTTGGTTACTTATGTAGTAAGAACTGCTACCACATCTTCAACTGTCTAGTATGAGTTCTGGGGCAAAAACAAGTAATTTTCATTCAAAATCCAGGCCAGGTTTTTTTTCTTGCTTCCTAAGTGAACACATGGCCAGTCCTTTGAAGTTCACTGAGAAACCTCCTCCACATCCTGCCCCGCCTTTAGGAGGCCGGGTGTCCAAACCTTCCTTTGTCCTTGGGTCAGCCAGGAGATGAATGTCTGAAGCTTTCTTTGTTTTCATATGCAGGAACCATTAGCATCACTTAAGCCTTTCTTTAGCAACTGAGTGTCAAGCTGAAATGTGAATCTTCCTAGGCTGGGCTGTCAGATCAGAATTAAGTAGTTGATTCACTCCAGACTGGGTGTCTATACATTAAAGTCTTTTCAGTTCACATATAAAATACAAGCACAGTTTATAAGGGATTTGGACATTTTAAAAGAATTAGCCCTTCACAAACATAGGCGATTTCTCCCATTTTAATCAGGAATCAGAACAACTTTTAAACTGGGTTTGCAAGCTAATTTTCTGAAGCAGCTGTCATTCAGTGAGGCCTGGATTCCTCTGACTGCCTGGAGAATCCATGATTTCAGCACACTTTCCTTTCAATAATTCACTGGGGAAAATGACTAGAGTTAGTACCAAACAGCACTTTGAAGGTTACCATTGATTAGGAAGCTGTTTTTAAGGGCATTTTCAGATTTTATTCCACTTCTGTGCCATTGATTCATGTGACAGATGATAGATGACAGGTGACAGCAGTGATTCCTGATTTTACACCACTTTGCCTGCGTGTGTGGCAGAGTGTGCAGCTCTTTTGTAGTTTATGCACCATGTGCAGTTTTCCAGATTTGGCACGCAAGGGGTTATCACCTCCATTTTTGGTAGTTTTCTTTCCCCATTGGCACAGGGGTGCAGTGTGGCGCCTTGGTGTGGATAAAAATATTCCACACCTCTGGCGCAGCACGTTCCGGCCTCTGGCGCAGTGTGAACCCCGGATCTCGCTGGGGCCCACGGGGGAAGGCCGGGCCACCATGGGGGTTAAGTGGAGGCTCCGCTCTCCCTCGGCGGTCCTCTGCTGGCTCCTGTATCAGCCTGTCAGCCCAGGCACCACAGTGAGTCCGCAGGCGTGGGGGAAGGACTTGGCACTGTTTCATGGGCCCCAACCGCCTCTCATGTTTTGGAGCCGCCGCGCTCCTGTGTGCTGAATGCACACGCGACATCTCTCCTGGAGTCCTCAGGCACGGGTGAGGGGCAGCCCCACAGTGCCGGCCAGATATCTCGGTGCTTAGGGCACCTCTAGGAACCCGGGTAAAGCCTTCCAGTGGACGGAAGATCAGACATGCGATCCTGCTGCTGTTGCGGGGATCAGGTCGCTTTCTCCTCCAGAGCTCCTCTAATGTTTCAGGGCAACGGACGGAGCTGCAGATTCAGGTGGCTATTTTGCCCGCGCCCCTTGGTGCCCTCCCAGAGACCTGCTTTTAAATAATTTTCCCCCATTCATTCCAGCCTGGCTGTCACTCACACAGCAGGGTGGCTGTCCTTGCCAGACAGCCAGCCAGCCAATCACACCAGAGTGCATTCAGGTCTCCTAGGAGACTAAGCACAGGGAGTTTCAGGCACCTCCCTCACATCCTGTCCACCCCAGACACCCTGGCAGCAGAGGAGGACTTCAGCACTGAAGCTCGCCAAAAGGCCAATGAACAAAGGGACCAAACCTGGTTTGGCACGCAGAGACAAACACAAGAAGGACTTTTCCTAAAAGAAATGGTAAAAAAAGATGACCAGAGTCTGTTTTTACAAACGGGTCTTGGCCGCCATATTGAAAAACATGGCTGACTCGATTTTTAGCTACCGTTGTTACCGGACGGGAAAAATCATAGTAGTTGATCTAAACCACTGCCACCAGCCATTTAAAGTAGGAAAGGGTAACATTTGAACGTTACATGAGTGTTTTGAATCAGGGGAAGCTAGACAACCCCTCCGGGACTCTATAGTAAGATAGTGTGTGCTGGGTCAGTACATTTAAAGAGACTAGTAAAGTCAATTTAACTTTACATGCTCTGGGGGATGGTAGCCAGTCCCAGAGAAAGTATTTAAACCTTGGGAAGTCGGAAATACATCCCTGTGTCATTGCACTGAAGATGCTATGTGACACACAGAAAAAGATTATGCTTATGGAGTTGTTTAAAAACTTCATAACCAAAGAACACAAAAGTAAAACACACATCAAAATACATGAAAGAGTGGGGAAAAAAGGTTCACACTCTTTTCAGGTAAAAAATCAAATCCTAGAAATCCAGCAAAGTTGCTGGGGGTCTCACAATGTAAGGGAAAATAGCACATTTTGAGAATTCTCCCCAACATCCCTCCCAAGGAAAAATGGGTCCGAAAAGGCCCTGAGTTGATGGGATAAGTATGGAAACCAACCCAGAGCAAGAATCATTTAAACAAACAATGTCACTCAGAGGACCCAGAAAACACAGAGGTATCCTCTCCCTAAACTGGTTTGTATAGCTGTCTATAGAAATTGTGGGACAGCAAAGAATTGGGGGGAAAAGGATACTTCCCAATCCCACCTGTTTCTGGGTGCAAATCTTTGTTTACAGATTACCGGACTCCGACACAGATCGCATAGTGTCGGTGTTCAATATAAAAAGGTTAACCACCAAGCTGGCACAGAATGCACATTTTCTCTGCCACCTTGGGGAGAGAAAATTAAGATTTTATGATTTCGACCAACTAAATTCAGGAAGCGGGGAGAGTCACCAAATTCACCTCAAACCTTTTCCTGGACAACTGTAATACTTCGATGGGAATGATTTTTCCCATGAAGGGACTGCGGATCTGGAAATAGAAATTGGGCGACATAGGGTGAAACAACCAGTGATAGTCGTGACTCCAGAGGGCACACCTTGTCTATTGGGGAATGACCTCCTTAGGATGTTATCACCCCTGATTGACTGCGTGAACAAGGTACTTTGGACTCAGACTAACTGGCCAATTAAATAAAAACAGAGCACAAATTATGTGAGATTGAATGGCACATGCCACATGATTGAACAAGGGTCCGACAAAATAGAATTCCATTTTAGAAACAATCAAGTCCCAGACATCACCGTCATCTCTGTAGGAGAACAAAATGGTGATGGGAACCCTTCTACATTCTTGAAAATCAACCTCCCTCCCAGTTTTAAATGGCATTCTACACTGGAGTGCAATACTCTAAAGTTTTATACCAATCCACAATCAGAAGAAAATCTACATCCCATTACAAAAGATGATGAAAAACCAACTCAACATTTGACCGACATCCAGATCCTGGGTGAACAGCTGTTTTTCCCCATTCACATAAATGAGGGGGAGGAGCCTACTCTCACCAGAGTATGCCTGAATAACGGAAGAAGCTTCATCAGTGAAGCATTATTTGGGAAAATCCCAAAAAATCAGACCATTCTCACATTTAAATTGATTGATAAGTGGAAATGGGCCTAGAAACTCCAACTTCCAAACATCTCCTGTCTAGCAGGTGTATGCTAAAAATGTCCATTGGTGACAAAAGCATAGAGTTTAATAGTTGGGTTGTGAGAGATGTCCCCTCCACCTTTTACTTAGGCAGTTACATTCTCAATGGATTTGCAATTAATTAATAACAAAGCCTGGTCCTGACTGGGGGGTAACCCAATGGGATTTAACAACACTGAGAAAGCATTCCGGTCAGCTCAATTGCTGCCATATGTTATCGAAGTTCAAGTGAGAGAAGTGGTTACGAGCCCAGGACAGGTGTGACAATTTACCATTCCCCTAAAAATTAAGCGAGGGCACAACCTCAAAAACAAGGACGCCTATATAAATTTGAATTATCTCGAACAGCAAGGTTTGTACTTATATCCAACACCCCTAGTCGACCTAGAACATGACACCATTTGAATATTAGCAGAAGCATCAGTTAACTTGAAAGCAGGACAAATGGATAGGACCCTTCAAGGTTGTGGGTGAACTTGTAGAGGTCAACTATCTGGTGGACTTAGGCAATCCTAAGGAGGCTCCCAGATTCTTTCACACCAACCGTATAAAAGCTTATGTCTCAAGACCAGAAGTAGGAGGAGAGTGAACCTCTACCTGACCTACTCAGAGGCCAGCCTTTAGATGAGAAGATAGAAGGAGTTAATTGCTCTTCTAATTTGACACCTGAACAACAGGAGGAGTGCAAGTTTCTGTTAAATCAGTTTGCCTCCCTGTTTTCACTATCACCATGCTTGACCACTCATGATATTCAAACTGGTTTACCTGTTAAAAGCAGAGGTTTCAGGATGTCAGACCATGTAAGATCCCACATAAAGGAAGAGGTCAACAAGATGCTTGATCTCGTGGTAATAGAGCCCTCTACCAGTCCATGGTCTAGTCCAGTTGTTCTAGTACCAAAGGCAGGATCCAAGGAGTTGAGATTCTGTGTGGATTATAGAGCTCTTAATGTAGTCACCAAGGCTGATGCCCTGATCTTTTCTATATGGGAATTTATTGAATTAACTTTAATTAAATGTACTAAGGATCTACACAGTTTCACCCCCTCACCCACAATTAAATGGAAAGGATTCAGGCAGGTCGTTCTCAACACAATGGATAGCTTTGGGATATGTATACTTCCATAGGAGATCTCTATGCTCAGCTCAGGAGGTCAGCCAGATCTCAGAACCTCTTTTTGGAATAGGTAGGCAGCTCACACCTCTGGTCTCTATTCACAGCAAGGTCTCCCCAGCCACAGATCTCTCTCGGATAGGGCTCCCATTTTCCAAGCAGAAGTCCCCAGCAAGTGTACCAGGGTCTCCTGCCTATCTCCTTTCCTGGGTGTTAGCCTTCCTTTTTGTTTGTCAGCTCTCTATTGTTGTCCGTCATATATTATCTATCTGCTCTCTTCCTTTTGTCCTTCTGTGTCTCTTTAGATTGAAAACCGATGTTATACATTGCTGATGACACTTACATATTATGAATATTCACATGCTACAGAATGGACACATCTCTTCCTCCCCTCCCTCCAATCCGCCCACTGCCAGCTGATAGGACAAGGAGTTTTAGGAGGTCTGGATTATGGATAATGAGGAGGAGACACTGCAACATTTCAAATGGCATTTTTGTTTACATGTTTGGTTTTCTTAGAATATCACTTCATGGCAACTATCTTCTCCTTTTAGATAACTGCATAGAAAGATATATTTTTGAATTCTACAATTTACGACAAATCAGAGAACACTAATTTTATCACTGCATGGCCTTCCTGGGGGGAGTTATCATTTTTCAGGGTTTACACATAAACTGAAATATTTATTAACATCAAACTTCACAAAGCACACATTAATTTTTCTTGCTATCAGCTCACCAAGTTTGGCATTTTTCTAATTATTATCAGTGTCCCAAACCCATTTTCATCTCTAAATTACATTCCACTCATGGCATATGGTTAATAGTTACAGAGAACTGACAGGCTTTCTGTGACCTTTAATATGAGTCCTGGAAGAGCTCATGGCAATGCAAGATTCTCCTGTTGTTAAGGAAAAAGGAGTCCAATGTTAATCAAATTACAAGACATAATATGGACCATACTTGAGTTTCCATTTCTCAAAACCCAGCCAGTTTCATTTAATCCAAAGTCACATGACTTGGACATCTTTTTTGCTCCAGGTTAGTCCAGCTCAGCAATTAAGTGCCCTAAAAGGTCTCTTGTTGGAAGCTTAATGCACAATTTTTTGGGAGAGTTCAGGTTGTGTTTCCTTGTCTGACCCCTCCATGAGTTTGATCTCCAAAAGTGTATTTCTTAGCATTTTAACCTGAAAACCAGACCTGTTTTCTTGGTGGAGCCAACCCAGAGGTCTTGAGGTCACAGTTTCAGAGGCACATACCTTTCAATTCATTGGGGAAAACAAGCTGAATCCATAATTCTGAAAGGATAGCATTTTAAATCGACACAATGTGTTTAACATGTAACTTTTTGTATTGCATATGGGCCTGATGTCCATGAGTAAAGTATTTCTTTAATATACTGGTTGAAAAGGCACAAGTGTCCCTTTCTGCATTGTTCTCACATTGGCCAAAGTTTACCATGGGAAACCAGTGCTCACTTTTAAACAAGTAGGCCTCTCCTTTTAAATGATGTCATTTTGAATGTTGAAAAGTATGTTTTTTTATCAGTGACAAATGCAAAGTGCTTGGCTTCACTTTATATTTCTGAATCACAGTCTTGTGCTGCATTAAACTCAATGTAATATACTGCTATATCTTTGAGTGAAATTGTAGCTTTTCATATTTCATGAAAACAGCATTTTCAGCCACACGTGTCTTTTGCCATGCATTGGGTACATCCAGCAAATTAAGTTCTCAGGCACATTTTCCTTCAATTGAGTGCCTACCCATTTTGGTAAAGTTGAAAGAGGCCCATTTTTGTTCATTCACCAGACCTTCTGTTAGAAAACAATGTTTTGAACTGGCCTTCATTTTCCAATGCGTCTCAACTTCAGTCAGCTTCATTCGCACAATAGGGCCTTGTATGGCCTCTCTGCCAATCCTAGTGCTCTTGCATTTGTAGTGCAAACAAATGATCATTATCATATTATATGTGGGAAGCACCTCCTAGGTGTGATAGAAGAAAGAAATCAGCTCAACCATGCCAGAAGAGAGCAGTAAGGTTCTAGGCCTACCTATAATCTTTCCTTGGTGAGCACACCTCCAAGGTTGTTACATTTCTTTATACCGAATAAATGTATATTGAATGCCCATATATCTAAACTTTCACCATTGGCCAAAGTTTATGGCATGGGTAGAACTTCAAAAACACACCCCCATGTCTGTGAGTGGCTACAAGCATTTGCTTTGTCCTGGTTGGCAGTCTGAACAGAGCTGTCATCATTATGACAGGATTTAGGAACTCCCACCTTGATTTTTACCAAAACATAACTCTTGCTCACATGTACATTTCTAACATTATGTACCCTAATAAAATTGGACACATATATTTCATACTTGATTGACTACATTCACATTGAATCCCTGTTCTTGTGCGAGCTGTCTTTCTCATTCTATGGATTTTTATCAATTTTACCAGCAACAGTTAGGATAAATCATTTCTAATTCGGTACTTCTCTGGGCGCTGATCAGTGGATCATGTACATACAATTTTAAGCTTGCAACATTAATAGTTTTGCCAGAATCAGTGTTTTAGTGTATCTTTGGTTCCTTATGTAGTAAGAACTCCTACCACATCTTCAACTATCTAGCATGAGTTCAGATTTATAAGTTTGTATTTTTCACTTGTCTACTTATTTTGGTTGCCATGTTAAACGTCATAAAGTTCTGAGGCAAAAACAAGTAATTTCCATTCAAAATCCAGGCCAGGTTTTTTTTCTTGCTTCCTAAGAGAACAAATGGCCAGTCCTTTGAAGTTCACTGAGAAACCTCCTCTACATCCTGCCCCTACTTCAGGAGGCTGGGTGTCCAAACCTTCCTTTGTCCTTGGGTCAGCCAGGAGACGAATGTCTGAAGCTTTCTTTGTTTTCTTTATGTGGGAACCATTACCATCACTTAAGCCTTCCTGTAGCAACTGAGTGTCAAGCTGAAATGTGAATCTTCCGGGCTGGGCTGTCAGATCAGAATTAAGTAGTTGATTCGCTCCAGACTGGGTTTCTATACATTAAAGTCTTTTCAGTTCACATATAAAATACAAGCACAGTTTATAAGGGATTTGGACATTTTAAAAGAATAAGCCCTTTACAAACATATGCGATTTTTGCTATTTTAACCAGGAAACAGAAACACTGTTAAACTGGGTTTGACAGCTAATTTTCTGAAGCAGCTGTCAGTCAGAGAGACCTAGATTCCTCTAGCAGCCTGGAGAATCCATGTTTTCAGCACACTTTCCTTTCAATAATTCACTGGGGAAAATGACTGAATTTAGCGCCAAAACAGCACTTTGAAGTTTACCATTGATTAGGAAGCTGTATTTAAGGGCATTTTCGGATTTTAGCCCACTTCTGTGGCATTGATTCATGTTGCAGGTGAAAGATGACAGATGACAGGTGACAGCAGTAATTCTTGTTTTTACACCACTTTGCCTGTGTGTGTGGCAGAGTGTGCAGCTCTTTTGTGGTTTATGCACCAATCACAGTCTTGCAGATTTGGCGCGCACAGGGTTATTGCCTCCATTTTTGGCAGTTTTCTTTTCCGATTGGCAAAGGGGTGCAGTGTGGCACCTTGGTGTGGATAGAAAATATTCCAAAGACCCCCCCTCACTCCAGCATGATGTCCAGTCGTGGGGGAGTTGGGCAAGTGTGATTATTTTTCTTTCGATCCATGTGAAGAAATCCGGTTGTTTCTCCCATCAGTGATGGATGCGACATGGTCTCTTTGCTGGTTCTGGTTAGAAGTGTGGAGTGACACTCCAGGCTCTTGGTCCTTTTTTCCGGTCCCAGAGGAGTCCTCCTTGGTGATTAGGTGGTTCTTAGTTCCAGTGCTAGGAAACAGAACATAGCACGGTTATGAAAATGTCCCCACTACTGTTCCCCGAGGGGTGTAGTGGGGCAGATGCATGCATTGAATACAATTTACAATATTCCACGCCTATATTTAATAATGGCCTTAACACTCTCCTCACACGTACACAATGAACATTTAATAATTCTTTTTATGTCTCCGGATTTTCCCCTTCTGGGTTTCTGGTCAGCTCCTCTATTTGCCGCAAAGTATGCCTCGGATGGCAACTCTTTAGCTGGTGGATTCTGCAGGTTAGGTGTTGGATGGTGACCTCTCCTCCATTTCTGAAATTCCAATTCCTACTGTAGCACTAATGCTAACCGGAAGGCTTTCTTTTGGTCTGCCAGGACCCTGAGATTTACTATCCAGTTGGGACCAGGCTTGGCAATAACAGGGGTCCAACTTAATCTCCAGTTGGTTGAGGAGGTCACTGCTCATATAAAAGGTGGAAGGAACACCTCACACAACCCAACAAGTATGTACTATGCTTTTGTCATCGCTAGAAATTTTGATCATGCAACTGCTAAGCAGAGGATGTTTGGAGCGGGGCGTTTCCAGGCCCCATACCCATGGCTGCACTGACTCCACGGCAGGTAGGGTCTTGTCTTTTGGGAGTTTTTTTAATAATACTTTGCTGATGAGGCTTTCTTCGCTATTCAAGTCAACTTGGGTGTGGACAGACTCCTTCCCGTCATTTAACTGAATCGGGAAGAAGAGCTGTTCATCCTTCTTTAGAATGCCAGCTAAGTTTTGTGCTGGTTGGATATCAATTTTGGTTATGGACTTGGGATTTTCTGATTGTACATTAGTATAAAAGTTCAATGTATCCCCTTCCAGGGTGGACTGCCACTTGACATTGGAAGGGAGGCTCGTCACCATTTTGTTGTCCCACAGCTATGACGGTGACATTGGGTATGTCATTGTTTTGAAAGGAGAACCTGATTTGGTCCAGTTTTTGTTCAACAATGTGGCAAGTGCCATTTAGACTAACATGGTTGACACGTTGTTTTAATTTAATTGGCCTTTGAGTCTGGGTCCAGAGTACCTTATTCACACAATCTATTAGGGGAGACTATTAGGGGGTTCCCTCGGGCACCACGACTAGGACCGGGTGCTTAATTCTGTGTCGCCCAATTCTAATTTCTAAATCAGCAGTCCCCTCTACAGAAATTTCATTCACATTGAAGTTCTGAAGTTGTCCAGGAAGAGGGGTGAGAGGAGTCTGGTATCTCTACCCCCTCCCTGAATTTAGCTGATCAAAGGCCCTTTTCGACAGAAGGGTGGCATGGGATCCAGTGTCCACCAGTGCCAAAAATGTACATTCCCCCTGTATTTGGACCGGGGCATAAAATCTTCACTCCTTTTCCTCAAGGGGGCAAAGATAATGCACATTTTGGGCCAATTGGTGGGTTAATTTCTTTACTCTTGATTCTGACAGAGGGGTAGTTTGGGCAGGATTCTGTTTGGGAACTTGGGAATCTGTAAGAAAAAGGTGACAGTTGGATATAGGGGGAGTTTGGGCTCCCCTGGTTCAGATTCTGGGCTGCCCCCTCACTTTTTGGAGGCAGTCACCAGAATTGGTTCGGGCAAGGTGATTTTCTGGCTTGTCATGCTGGGGTTCAATGATGGGCAGTTTTAACTCAGTCCCCACATTTACCCAGTCTTGATTAGGATCTCTCGGGGCCCATTTTTCTTTGGGAGGAGTTCCCCCATCCCTGAAGGAGAAGATCCTTTTCCCAGAGTCCTCTGAGGACCCCTCTCCTTCAAATTGGAAGACTCTAACCTCCTCCCCAAAATGGGTCTTTTTAGGCCCTTTATTTCTCCTACATGCCCTCTGTTCCTTAGGTTGCAGACTTTCGGGGGCAGGAGATTCTGATTCTGGTTCCTGGGTTTCCAGGGGCTTTTCACAAGTGGGGAAGGAAGCTTCCTCTAAGGCTCTACACCCCCATTCCCCCTCTGCCTCCTCCTTGGGAACCGGTGGGTTGTCGGGATTCTCTCCCTGTAATTGCTCTGTAGTACCAGTCCCTTGATTTGAGGGGTTCTGAGCTGGCATGCTCATCTGAGGGTTCTGTTGAGCCCTCAACATGCAACCCTGATCCTGTGACAAGTTCTGGACCTTGCGCTCCAGTTGCGACACCCGCTCTGGCTGGTATGGGGGTCTCTGGTACATCCTAGGTGGATCACAGGATGGGTAACTGTCCCTTCTCCCATAATACCCTTGGTTGGGATAGTTCTGGTAACCCTACACCCTTGGCCTCCCCTCTCCCAGGTCTGTCTGGGCTCAGGAAAGTGGGGAAAGAAAGAAAGGTTGTTTTGGGGGTTGATGTTTGACGGGTACCGGGGAAAGAAGCTCAACCCGGCATTTGGGGGATTACTGCCCTCCTGGGGAAAGTTAGGAGGGAGGTTTCCTGGGTTGGCAGCTACCTGGTTGGACCCCCCCTTGGGCTGGGGGAGTCCACACATAGCCCAGGACGGGTCTGTTGCCCTTGTAACGGGGGGTTATATAATCAGGGGAGTTAGGGGTCCCATTGGCGGGATTACCTCCCTGGCTACCTGTTTGGGATTGGCCCGAGGGCCTTCTGGGTCTTGGGTTACAAGGATTTTACACAGGAATATTTTTATGCCCCCCATCTCCAGATCTAAAATGGGGGCAACCTTCACCTTTGCCACCTTAACAGCAGCAGGGGTGTTGGCTGGTTTGGGGTTTTTGTTTGTATTTTTATTCTCTACCGGTTTCTGCACTTCATAAATACAAGTTGCCTGTTCAATGACCCAGTCTAGTGATCTCTTCTCATGAAAGTCCCTCACCAGCTGGGTCATGATGTATTTAGGGAGTGCATGAAAGAAGGTATTAATGAACTCCCTACTGTCTGTGCGCACCCTCCTGGTGGACTGCGCAAAGGCACATTTTAATTCTTGCACAAATTCTTGTAGGGCCTGGTCTTCCCCAAACTGCAGATTGTAGGCCATCTTGCGGGCCTCTTGGGAGTTCCTATGTAGAGACATTTTTTTTAAGATGGCCGCCCTATAGGTGGACCATCTTGAGTGGTTCTGATCCTCCAGCCCCGCAAAGAAGCTGGAGTATTCAGGGAAAAATGTCCATTTGACATATTGAATACAATTCTGGCTATCTTTCAGGTGGCAAGTGTCCATCATTTGCTCGTATAACTCAAGGTGCTCCCAAACTGAATACTTTGCATTCTTATGATAGAGAGTTATGACGCTCCTAATGGCCTTGATCTGTTTCAGGGGATCTTTCAGTAGGGCCTTCATAATTTTGTTGGCCTTTTTAGTGTTAGTTACCCTTGTCCACTCATCCTCTGACTCAAAGGCAATCCCAGGATTGGCTGAGTACCCCCCCCCACACTGCCCCAGCTGAGAAGAGGTCTTTAAGATGCTTGTTGTGGGCCTAGTTTCATGGAGTTCCCCACCAAATTTTACAGACTGATCCTTTGGCAGACTGTATTTTTAAGCATTCAATTCCCTGATTCTCCCCTCACTGGAGTCTTCCTGATCAGAGAGGCTAGACCTAACATTTGGGAATCTGTACAGAGATGCCCGCCCATCCATTTCTGGGAGGCGCTGCTCTGTCAGTCCCATGTTTCCCATTCTGCTGAAGTCTATCATCCCCGTGGCACTTGGTTCATATGAGCCAGTGGACATGAGGACGGCAGAGCCCATCATACTGAAGGGGTTAAAGTCCCTGATGACAGGGGTCCTGATGTTATGCTCAGCGGTTTCTCTGTCCCCTCCTACCTCATCTCTTTCAGCCCCCATTCCCTGGTGACATGCCACAATCTGACTCTTTTGCTCCTTACTGGTCTCAATGATTTGCTCTTGCATGGCTATCTGTTTGTGGAGCCTATGATTCTTTTCACGGAGAGCCTCAATGTCTCTCTGTGCTTCCTGCTGGGATTGGAAATACTGGGCCAATGTTTGCTGCAGGAGACTCACCTCCTGAGTTTTGTCATTATTGGTCTGAGAGTTCTTTTCCAGAGCATCCTCCACCCACCTGGTTTGCTCTAGTAGCTTCTCATATTCAGTTTTAACTTCACTAAGTTCCTGAAGGGCCAGCTTTCTTTCTTCTAACTTAGTTTTTAATTGGCTGACTTCCTGGTTTAAGGCGTCCCTCTCCTGACTTAAAGTGCCCCTCTGTTCAGCCGGGTCATCCCTCTGTTTTTCAAATGCACTAGATTTCTGGCGCTCCTCATCAAATTCCTCTTGAGAGTGGATGTCTTTAATAATTAATTTATTATTTTCCTCTTTCAAGGATTCTATGTGGTTCTGTAAAGTGCCTATCTGTTCCGCGCAGGTTCTGTTGTAATTTAACTGTTGTGCCAGCTTCTGTTGACTCTGTTTTAAAGAGTCAACCCTTTCCTGATACTCATCTTGCAGTGTCTGTAATTTGCTATCTTGCTCTGCATTCTGTTGCTGTAAAAGAGCCAGATCGTCCTTTAGTTTGGTGTTATGCTTCCTAGTTTATGTTTCAGATTCTTGGCTCTTATGGAGCTTTTGCTCTGCAGAGTCCAGATTAGTCTGGATTTTCTACAGTGTTTCCCCTTGCTTCTTTGCCAGATCTATGTTGTCTGCATGCTTTTCCTGTATTATTCCTATGTAGAAGTACAGGTAGGTCACTATATTGGCAATTTTACATTGCCACTCTTTTATTTTTTTCGGGGCCATGTACAGTTTGCTAAACACTTGATGTAATGGACCCTTGTCCTGCCATCTATCTAGGTCTATTACAGTGACTTGTTGTTTTATTTCCTGTAGCCATACCTGTTCATCCTATTCGGGCCACTTACCCCATACAAACATTTTGTGCAGAAAGTGTTCCCTAGCAATATTAATTTCTACTGGGGGTTGCTGTTTCAGAAATATCAATTTCCTTCTGATCATTTCAGGGTTAATTTACTTTTGCAAACAGGCCCAATTTTTGGAGTATTTCTTTTGAAGGGTGCTTGTACAGTTTGCAGGCTAGTATGCTGTGTTAGACTGTCACAGGTGGTATTTCAATTCAGAATCGCGGCACGAGCTCCCAAGCTGGCAGGGATTTCAATCAGGCACACACCCAAGTATCACCTGGCATGTAGTGCGCAATGAAACCCTTATTTATTTTTGTCTATAAGTTTAATATTCTGTATTATATACCACTCATATCATACCGATCTCAAAATACCCCCCACGTCACACTGAACCAGGAATCAGGCTAGTTTGTAAGGGTAAAGATTTATTTATTTATTTATGTAATATTCAAATCACATATAATCTATATATGGGGCAGCAATCACCCAAAGGGTGACAAGCCAATTCAGAATATAAGTCAAGCAATTGAATTCACTTATAATGATACAGCATAGAAAACACAGGAAAAAGAACAGTTTTGTTTTGTGCACAGATAGCGTTTAGGTTAAGATTCCCCCTGCAAAGTTTTGTTCAAATACAAATGAGCAATCCGACAACAATGTGAGTAACCAGCAGATATTCAGGAATGAAAGAGAAGTTCTAAAGTTTATATGCAATCTTCCCTCCCCAAACTAGAGAGAAAACAGTTTTGTAAAATGACACTTTTAAACTGACAGATGAACATTTCTTTGTAAAATACTGCAACAGGGTGCAGAAATGCTTAAATGGAGAAAAGTTCTAAGGAAAGCAACACTAAACAAGTCCTAACACACATGAGCTCTAATATAAACAACAATACACACTTCAGATCAGGATGGGATGGAAAGAGCACTTTGAAATGGGCAAGGACACATGTAACCTTGGCTAAATTGCAAAATCGCTGCAAACTTTTACTATGCGATATTGGAGAAGAACAGGTCAAATACACTGTTCCGTGATGCAGTTCTGCGATTTAGTTGTGGATATAGCTAAGGGTCTTAGGTATCAGTGAGAGTTGAAATTTTGTTTCTATCTTTAAAATTAAAGAAGTTATAGAGGTTTTAATGAGAGGCATTTTTGCAAAATAGGTGCAAAAACAAAAACAGCAATTAGATTTTAAAAATGACAGATATGTTTTCTTAAACTATATTAATGACTATGAAAAAGAAGAGAGCACACATGAACCTTCACGGCTACATGGCCAGTGCAACCATTCACGTGATGGGTCCTCAATTTCTTCTGGGATTTACTTTAGTTACTTGAAATCATTAAGGAGTTATGGTTTTGTAACACAGATGAGAGTAAAATCAGCGCAAGAAGGATTCTAACAATACTATGGTTCTGAATTAAAGATGGGTTGAGATAGGGATAATACAATGCAAATATGTTATGGGTCACTGTTCTTCCTATTATACTTACATTCCTTTATAATTAAATTGGACCGTCCGGTTCTGGTCATAGGATCGGATCAGGTCTACCGACAGCAATGCATCTCGGGAGGGATTTGGATCAGTAGCGTCGTTCTGGTCAATTTTGGACTGCACCTCAGATTGGATTTGAAAGGGCCCCTTCTGGTTACTGGACACGGTAGATAACAGGATGCAAGTTTCAGCGGGTAAGCCTTAATGGTAGCAAGCCAAGCTGAATCAGAATTATTCTTTTAAGTTCTGGAGGTTTGCAATTGGGTCAAGCTAGCAAGAGTTCTGCAATGCTAAAGTCTGGATTCTGCAACGAAATCTGGATCTTCTAAGAATTCTGGAGTCAGCTACAAGATGAAGAGTTCTGGAATAAGGTGCTGCACGGACATCTGGATGGGTTCTGGGAGCAGTGGGTCCTATGAGTAGTGAAAATCCTATATTTATACATTACAAAGTTTATGGCATGGGCAGAACTTCAAAAACGCACCCCCATGTCCATGAGTGGTTACAGGCATGTGCTTTTTCCTGGTGGCAGTCTGAACAGAGCTGTCATCATTATGATAGGATTTAGGAACTCCCACCTTGATTTTTACCAAAACATAACTCTTGCACACGTGTACATTTCTAACATTATGTACCCTAATAAAATTGGACACATATATTTCATATTTGATTGTCTACATCCACATTCAATCCCCATCCCTGTGCGAGCTGTCTCTCTCATTCTACAGATTTGTATCAATTTTACCAATAACAGTTAGGATTAAACAGTTCTAATTCGGTACTTCTCTGAGCGCTGATCAGTGGATAATGTACATACAATTTTAAGCTTGCAACATTAATAGTTTTGCCACAATCAGTATTTTAGTGTATCTTTGGTTACTTATGTAGTAAGAACTGCTACCACATCTTCAACTGTCTAGTATGAGTTCTGGGGCAAAAACAAGTAATTTTCATTCAAAATCCAGGCCAGGTTTTTTTTCTTGCTTCCTAAGTGAACACATGGCCAGTCCTTTGAAGTTCACTGAGAAACCTCCTCCACATCCTGCCCCGCCTTTAGGAGGCCGGGTGTCCAAACCTTCCTTTGTCCTTGGGTCAGCCAGGAGATGAATGTCTGAAGCTTTCTTTGTTTTCATATGCAGGAACCATTAGCATCACTTAAGCCTTTCTTTAGCAACTGAGTGTCAAGCTGAAATGTGAATCTTCCTAGGCTGGGCTGTCAGATCAGAATTAAGTAGTTGATTCACTCCAGACTGGGTTTCTATACATTAAAGTCTTTTCAGTTCACATATAAAATACAAGCACAGTTTATAAGGGATTTGGACATTTTAAAAGAATTAGCCCTTCACAAACATAGGCGATTTCTCCCATTTTAATCAGGAATCAGAACAACTTTTAAACTGGGTTTGCAAGCTAATTTTCTGAAGCAGCTGTCATTCAGTGAGGCCTGGATTCCTCTGACTGCCTGGAGAATCCATGATTTCAGCACACTTTCCTTTCAATAATTCACTGGGGAAAATGACTAGAGTTAGTACCAAACAGCACTTTGAAGGTTACCATTGATTAGGAAGCTGTTTTTAAGGGCATTTTCAGATTTTATTCCACTTCTGTGCCATTGATTCATGTGACAGATGATAGATGACAGGTGACAGCAGTGATTCCTGATTTTACACCACTTTGCCTGCGTGTGTGGTAGAGTGTGCAGCTCTTTTGTAGTTTATGCACCATGTGCAGTTTTCCAGATTTGGCACGCAAGGGGTTATCACCTCCATTTTTGGTAGTTTTCTTTCCCCATTGGCACAGGGGTGAAGTGTGGCGCCTTGGTGTGGATAAAAATATTCCACACCTCTGGCGCAGCACGTTCCGGCCTCTGGCGCAGTGTGAACCCCGGATCTCGCTGGGGCCCACGGGGGAAGGCCGGGCCACCATGGGGGTTAAGTGGAGGCTCCGCTCTCCCTCGGCGGTCCTCTGCTGGCTCCTGTATCAGCCTGTCAGCCCAGGCACCACAGTGAGTCCGCAGGCGTGGGGGAAGGACTTGGCACTGTTTCATGGGCCCCAACCGCCTCTCATGTTTTGGAGCCGCCGCGCTCCTGTGTGCTGAATGCACACGCGACATCTCTCCTGGAGTCCTCAGGCACGGGTGAGGGGCAGCCCCACAGTGCCGGCCAGATATCTCGGTGCTTAGGGCACCTCTAGGAACCAGGGTAAAGCCTTCCAGTGGACGGAAGATCAGACATGCGATCCTGCTGCTGTTGCGGGGATCAGGTCGCTTTCTCCTCCAGAGCTCCTCTAATGTTTCAGGGCAACGGACGGAGCTGCAGATTCAGGTGGCTATTTTGCCCGCGCCCCTTGGTGCCCTCCCAGAGACCTGCTTTTAAATAATTTTCCCCCATTCATTCCAGCCTGGCTGTCACTCACACAGCAGGGTGGCTGTCCTTGCCAGACAGCCAGCCAGCCAATCACACCAGAGTGCATTCAGGTCTCCTAGGAGACTAAGCACAGGGAGTTTCAGGCACCTCCCTCACATCCTGTCCACCCCAGACACCCTGGCAGCAGAGGAGGACTTCAGCACTGAAGCTCGCCAAAAGGCCAATGAACAAAGGGACCAAACCTGGTTTGGCACGCAGAGACAAACACAAGAAGGACTTTTCCTAAAAGAAATGGTAAAAAAAGATGACCAGAGTCTGTTTTTACAAACGGGTCTTGGCCGCCATATTGAAAAACATGGCTGACTCGATTTTTAGCTACCGTTGTTACCGGACGGGAAAAATCATAGTAGTTGATCTAAACCACTGCCACCAGCCATTTAAAGTAGGAAAGGGTAACATTTGAACGTTACATGAGTGTTTTGAATCAGGGGAAGCTAGACAACCCCTCCGGCACTCTATAGTAAGATAGTGTGTGCTGGGTCAGTACATTTAAAGAGACTAGTAAAGTCAATTTAACTTTACATGCTCTGGGGGATGGTAGCCAGTCCCAGAGAAAGTATTTAAACCTTGGGAAGTCGGAAATACATCCCTGTGTCATTGCACTGAAGATGCTATGTGACACACAGAAAAAGATTATGCTTATGGAGTTGTTTAAAAACTTCATAACCAAAGAACACAAAAGTAAAACACACATCAAAATACATGAAAGAGTGGGGAAAAAAGGCTCACACTCTTTTCAGGTAAAAAATCAAATCCTAGAAATCCAGCAAAGTTGCTGGGGGTCTCACAATGTAAGGGAAAATAGCACATTTTGAGAATTCTCCCCAACATCCCTCCCAAGGAAAAATGGGTCCGAAAAGGCCCTGAGTTGATGGGATAAGTATGGAAACCAACCCAGAGCAAGAATCATTTAAACAAACAATGTCACTCAGAGGACCCAGAAAACACAGAGGTATCCTCTCCCTAAACTGGTTTGTATAGCTGTCTATAGAAATTGTGGGACAGCAAAGAATTGGGGGGAAAAGGATACTTCCCAATCCCACCTGTTTCTGGGTGCAAATCTTTGTTTACAGATTACCGGACTCCGACACAGATCGCATAGTGTCGGTGTTCAATATAAAAAGGTTAACCACCAAGCTGGCACAGAATGCACATTTTCTCTGCCACCTTGGGGAGAGAAAATTAAGATTTTATGATTTCGACCAACTAAATTCAGGAAGCGGGGAGAGTCACCAAATTCACCTCAAACCTTTTCCTGGACAACTGTAATACTTCGATGGGAATGATTTTTCCCATGAAGGGACTGCGGATCTGGAAATAGAAATTGGGCGACATAGGGTGAAACAACCAGTGATAGTCGTGACTCCAGAGGGCACACCTTGTCTATTGGGGAATGACCTCCTTAGGATGTTATCACCCCTGATTGACTGCGTGAACAAGGTACTTTGGACTCAGACTAACTGGCCAATTAAATAAAAACAGAGCACAAATTATGTGAGATTGAATGGCACATGCCACATGATTGAACAAGGGTCCGACAAAATAGAATTCCATTTTAGAAACAATCAAGTCCCAGACATCACCGTCATCTCTGTAGGAGAACAAAATGGTGATGGGAACCCTTCTACATTCTTGAAAATCAACCTCCCTCCCAGTTTTAAATGGCATTCTACACTGGAGTGCAATACTCTAAAGTTTTATACCAATCCACAATCAGAAGAAAATCTACATCCCATTACAAAAGATGATGAAAAACCAACTCAACATTTGACCGACATCCAGATCCTGGGTGAACAGCTGTTTTTCCCCATTCACATAAATGAGGGGGAGGAGCCTACTCTCACCAGAGTATGCCTGAATAACGGAAGAAGCTTCATCAGTGAAGCATTATTTGGGAAAATCCCAAAAAATCAGACCATTCTCACATTTAAATTGATTGATAAGTGGAAATGGGCCTAGAAACTCCAACTTCCAAACATCTCCTGTCTAGCAGGTGTATGCTAAAAATGTCCATTGGTGACAAAAGCATAGAGTTTAATAGTTGGGTTGTGAGAGATGTCCCCTCCACCTTTTACTTAGGCAGTTACATTCTCAATGGATTTGCAATTAATTAATAACAAAGCCTGGTCCTGACTGGGGGGTAACCCAATGGGATTTAACAACACTGAGAAAGCATTCCGGTCAGCTCAATTGCTGCCATATGTTATCGAAGTTCAAGTGAGAGAAGTGGTTACGAGCCCAGGACAGGTGTGACAATTTACCATTCCCCTAAAAATTAAGCGAGGGCACAACCTCAAAAACAAGGACGCCTATATAAATTTGAATTATCTCGAACAGCAAGGTTTGTACTTATATCCAACACCCCTAGTCGACCTAGAACATGACACCATTTGAATATTAGCAGAAGCATCAGTTAACTTGAAAGCAGGACAAATGGATAGGACCCTTCAAGGTTGTGGGTGAACTTGTAGAGGTCAACTATCTGGTGGACTTAGGCAATCCTAAGGAGGCTCCCAGATTCTTTCACACCAACCGTATAAAAGCTTATGTCTCAAGACCAGAAGTAGGAGGAGAGTGAACCTCTACCTGACCTACTCAGAGGCCAGCCTTTAGATGAGAAGATAGAAGGAGTTAATTGCTCTTCTAATTTGACACCTGAACAACAGGAGGAGTGCAAGTTTCTGTTAAATCAGTTTGCCTCCCTGTTTTCACTATCACCATGCTTGACCACTCATGATATTCAAACTGGTTTACCTGTTAAAAGCAGAGGTTTCAGGATGTCAGACCATGTAAGATCCCACATAAAGGAAGAGGTCAACAAGATGCTTGATCTCGTGGTAATAGAGCCCTCTACCAGTCCA
Organism: Ambystoma mexicanum; assembly: GCF_040938575.1. NCBI lineage: Eukaryota > Metazoa > Chordata > Amphibia > Caudata > Ambystomatidae > Ambystoma > Ambystoma mexicanum. The sequence continues at coordinate 1,295,519,124 of NC_090935.1, read as the reverse complement.
TGGTCTAGTCCAGTTGTTCTAGTACCAAAGGCAGGATCCAAGGAGTTGAGATTCTGTGTGGATTATAGAGCTCTTAATGTAGTCACCAAGGCTGATGCCCTGATCTTTTCTATATGGGAATTTATTGAATTAACTTTAATTAAATGTACTAAGGATCTACACAGTTTCACCCCCTCACCCACAATTAAATGGAAAGGATTCAGGCAGGTCGTTCTCAACACAATGGATAGCTTTGGGATATGTATACTTCCATAGGAGATCTCTATGCTCAGCTCAGGAGGTCAGCCAGATCTCAGAACCTCTTTTTGGAATAGGTAGGCAGCTCACACCTCTGGTCTCTATTCACAGCAAGGTCTCCCCAGCCACAGATCTCTCTCGGATAGGGCTCCCATTTTCCAAGCAGAAGTCCCCAGCAAGTGTACCAGGGTCTCCTGCCTATCTCCTTTCCTGGGTGTTAGCCTTCCTTTTTGTTTGTCAGCTCTCTATTGTTGTCCGTCATATATTATCTATCTGCTCTCTTCCTTTTGTCCTTCTGTGTCTCTTTAGATTGAAAACCGATGTTATACATTGCTGATGACACTTACATATTATGAATATTCACATGCTACAGAATGGACACATCTCTTCCTCCCCTCCCTCCAATCCGCCCACTGCCAGCTGATAGGACAAGGAGTTTTAGGAGGTCTGGATTATGGATAATGAGGAGGAGACACTGCAACATTTCAAATGGCATTTTTGTTTACATGTTTGGTTTTCTTAGAATATCACTTCATGGCAACTATCTTCTCCTTTTAGATAACTGCATAGAAAGATATATTTTTGAATTCTACAATTTATGACAAATCAGAGAACACTAATTTTATCACTGCATGGCCTTCCTGGGGGGAGTTATCATTTTTCAGGGTTTACACATAAACTGAAATATTTATTAACATCAAACTTCACAAAGCACACATTAATTTTTCTTGCTATCAGCTCACCAAGTTTGGCATTTTTCTAATTATTATCAGTGTCCCAAACCCATTTTCATCTCTAAATTAAATTCCACTCATGGTATATGGTTAATAGTTACAGAGAACTGACAGGCTTTCTGTGACCTTTAATATGAGTCCTGGAAGAGCTCATGGCAATGCAAGATTCTCCTGTTGTTAAGGAAAAAGGAGTCCAATGTTAATCAAATTACAAGACATAATATGGACCATACTTGAGTTTCCATTTCTCAAAACCCAGCCAGTTTCATTTAATCCAAAGTCACATGACTTGGACATCTTTTGTGCTCCAGGTTAGTCCAGCTCAGCAATTAAGTGCCCTAAAAGGTCTCTTGTTGGAAGCTTAATGCACAATTTATTGGGAGAGTTCAGGTTGTGTTTCCTTATCTGACCCCTCCATGAGTTTGATCTCCAAAAGTGTATTTCTTAGCATTTTAACCTGAAAACCAGACCTGTTTTCTTGGTGGAGCCAACCCAGAGGTCTTGAGGTCACAGTTTCAGAGGCACATACCTTTCAATTCAGTGGGGAAAACAAGCTGAATCCATAATTCTGAAAGGATAGCATTTTAAATCGACACAATGTGTTTAACATGTAACTTTTTGTATTGCATATGGGCCTGATGTCCATGAGTAAAGTATTTCTTTAATGTACTGGTTGAAAAGGCACAAGTGTCCCTTTCTGCATTGTTCTCACATTGGCCAAAGTTTACCATGGGAAACCAGTGCTCACTTTTAAACAAGTAGGCCTCTCCTTTTAAATGATGTCATTTTGAATGTTGAAAAGTATGTTTTTTTTATCAGTGACAAATGCAAAGTGCTTGGCTTCACTTTATATTTCTGAATCACAGTCTTGTGCTGCATTAAACTCAATGTAATATACTGCTATATCTTTGAGTGAAATTGTAGCTTTTCATATTTTATGAAAAAAGCATTTTCAGCCACACGTGTCTTTTGCCATGCATTGGGTACATCCAGCAAATTAAGTTCTCAGGCACATTTTCCTTCAATTGAGTGCCTACCCATTTTGGTAAAGTTGAAAGAGGCCCATTTTTGTTCATTCACTAGACCTTCTGTTAGAAAACAATGTTTTGAACTGGCCTACATTTTCCAATGCGTCTCAACTTCAGTCAGCTTCATTCGCACAATAGGGCCTTGTATGGCCTCTCTGCCAATCCTAGTGCTCTTGCATTTGTAGTGCAAACAAATGATCATTTATCATATTATATGTGGGAAGTACCTCCTAGGTGTGATAGAAGAAAGAAATCAGCTCAACCATACCAGAAGAGAGCAGTAAGGTTCTAGGCCTACCTATAATCTTTCCTTGGTGAGCACACCTCCAAGGTTGTTACATTTCTTTATACCGAATAAATGTATATTGAATGCCCATATATCTAAACTTTCACCTTGAAAACATTTATATCGATTGCATTTTTTTCTTTTTTTCTTTATTTTTGGGAAGGGGTCCCCCCCAAATCCCTATTTCCCACCACTATAAACCCATCTCGACCATTTCTGAAAAAATGCAACCCTTTACTCCACCCAATTGATATAACGTTTTTCAAAGTAAAAGTTTCAATATAAAAATCATTCAATATAAAATATTTGATATAAACACTGTATACCCTACAGGCTATTCATATGTCCGCAGGCTGCTGACTCCCTTGCATCTCCCTTACACTTTACAATATGTGCATAAGACCCCTGTTTCACCACTTCAACCAACTTCACATACCATATACTAACTTTGCTGATGACATGCAAATGCTTCAGAACATCATTGGAAACCACAATCTAGACTCTGCTAACTGTCTACAATATCATTCAGACCTGGATTGCCTGTACACCATCTTTGTATCAATGATGACAAAAAAGGGCTCCTTTTCGTGGTACTACCTCACTGGCTCAAACTACTGGTCCCTGCTGTTAGCTATATTTTCTAGAGGAGTTACACCTGATCTTGTGGTATGTTTATTATTGTGGTATATCTTATTTATTTATTTATATATTTATTTATTTATTTATTTATTTCTTTATTTATTTATTTATAACGCGCAACCCGCAAGCCCGGAGGCATCAGGGCGCAATTTATACAAGGTTACAGAGATGCATATATACAGGAATAGCAATGCATGAATTTACAAAGGAATAACATTAAATGATATGAACAGGACATTCAGTACAAATAATACGGTGGTACCAGATCTGCTAGGTAATAATCGGGGTCAGCAGGTCAGAGTAAGTAAGACAGAGGCGCTGTGCGGGACTTAAAGCTGGTTGAAAAGCCAGGATATAGTGTTAGCTTTGAAAGTGTAAAAAGACTCTTCAGCTCTGATTGTAGCAGGGAGGGAGTTCCAGGGCTTGGACGCTAGGACCGGGAAGCTTGAACCCCCTGCTTTTTGCAGTTTAAATCTAGGGATGGCTAGACAGTGGGATTGGGCAGTTCTTAGTGGACGGGAGGCCGAGTGTCGCGACAGTCGACTGCCGAGGTAGATTGGGGCCTTGTTAGCCAGGCATTTGTGCGTAATGGCGAGTGCTTTGAGTGAGATTCTTTGCTTGACAGGTAGCCACTTTAACTTTGTTCTAGTTTCTGTGATATGGTGGTTACGAGGGATGTTTAAGGCAGCACGAATGGCATTGTTTTGGGTAGTTTGGAGTTTATTTAGGTTCTCTTGGCTAGTGCCTAGGTAGAGGGCACTACAGTAGTCGATTTTAGTCATGATGAGGGTTCTCGCTAGTGTGACACTGTTGGAAGTAGTAAGGAAAGGTTTGCAGGCTGCAATGAGTTTGCATGTGTATGCAGACGCAGAACGGACAGCATTTGTTTGTCGGGTTAATGATAAAGTAGCGTCAAGGTAGAATCCTAATGTTTTAGTGTCTTTTGAGACTCAAATGTTATTGCGGTCAATGGTGAATGACTGGTAAGCCAGATCTAGTCTGCTCAGGCGTTGTGCAGTGCCCAAGATCAGAAGCTCTGTCTTGTCGTCATTTAGGCACAGCTGGTGTTGGGCCATCCAAGCTTGGATGACCAAGTAGATATCATTGAGGGCCTTGGTGTCAGCTAGATAATCACCAGTGATGGGGATGAGTATCTGGGTGTCATCCACATAATTAGTGTAGGAGACACCCAGATAGTGAAGCACATCAAAGAGTGGTTTTGTAAAGATGTTATAGAGTGTAGGTGACAGACAAGAACCCTGAGGTACGCCACAGTGAATTGGGGAGGGGTCGGCAGCTGCGGATGTGGCAAAGACTCTCATGGATCTGTTGCTCAAAAAGGATTTGATCCATGCTGCAGCCGAGGATGAGAAGTTAGCAGTGGAGTGGAGGTGCTTGCAAAGGATTTGGTGATTGACCAAATCAAACGCGGCCGAAAGGTCGAGAAGTAATAGCATTGCTAGCTTGCCCTGATCTTTTAGGACCTCGATTTGGGTTTTGAGGTCTATTAACGCAGTCTCCATCCCGTGTCTGGGGCGGAATCCAGATTGTCGTAGACCTAGCATGTTATTGGATTCCAGGTAATTTTGAATCTGAAGGTATGCAGCACGGTCTAAAATCTTAAGCAGAAATGGTACTGTTGTGATAGGTCGGAAATTGGTAGGAATGCTTGGGTCGAGGGAAGGTTTTTTGAGCAGCGGGATCACCCAAGCGTCCTTCAGGTTGTCCGGGACAATACCAGTTTTGAAGGACGAGTTAATGAAGGCCGTGATGAATGGGGCCAGCTCGTGCGCCGAGTCCTTAATAATAGGGGCTGGGCATGGATCACCTTGGCAGTTGGAGGGTTTGATTCTGAGAATTATGTTTTCTACCTCAACGATGGTTAGCGGTGAGAATGTAAATGGTGTAGTTTTAGCAGTGTCTGGATTGGGGGCCTTGGCAGGGGAAAAAGCGCGGTTATCAGGCTTCAGACTGTCCTGCTTATCTTTGATTTTCGCTTGTAGTGTGGAAATTTGCTTGGATGTTAGCACACCATTTACTATCTTTCAAGCAGGTGTCAGGGAGGGCGACTGGAGTTTCAAGCTCTTTTATGATTTTGAAGAGTTCCTTAGTGTTCGAGTCAGCTTGCATAATGCGGTTGTTGAAGGATTCCTTTTTTGCAGTGATGATGGCATCTCCATAAGGGAGTGAGGCAAGAAGGAAGCTATCTTTGTGCTCGTCAGAGGGATGGCTTTTCCATCGATTTTCGGCACAGCGTTTCGCTTTGCGGAGGGTTCTTAACTGTGGGGTGAACCATGAGTTAAGATGAGCTTGTAATTTGGCCTTTCTAAGTTTGATAGGTGCTATAGAGTCAATAGCCGTTAGCATTGTTTGGTTGTACGTGTCTGCTAAGGACGTAGGGTCAGCGCAGGTGTTGATGGCTGCATCAAGGGTTGGGAGTAACAGTGGGAGGAGTTTCTCCTTAGTTATATCTTTTTTGCTTCTAGTCGGGAGTGCTGGGGCTATTGGAGTCGGGATGCGTTGGGTTGCTTCAATGTTAAAGGTTATGACGTGGTGGTCAGACCATAAACAGGGGGTGTTGCTAAGAACCTTAATGTTGCAGTTGGAGCCAGCTAACCAATCAAGTGTTCTACCTTTGATATGGGTAGGTTCTTGAATATACAAGGTGAGGCCAAGATCAGTTAGTATGTTCTCCAGGTCAATTGCCACAGGATTCTTAAGGTCACCAAGACCTAAGTTAAGGTCGCCTAGGACGATTGTTTGTGATTTGTTTTTAGTATTGTCCAGGAGGAGGGTGGATATTTCACTGACAAAGGACGGTGCCGGACCCGGAGGCCTGTAAATAAGGTGCAAGGTGGCCGTTTGATTGGGGTAAGTGCTAATTTGACTGACAGCAGCTCAGCTGATGCAAGTTTTGTATCAGGTATCACTCTTAGGTCAAGTGCATTTTTGTGGATGAAGGCTACACCCCCACCTCTAGAGTGGGAAGTGGGGCGGTCACATCGTATGATACCGTAGTCAAGCGGTAGAGCCAACGCTAGTAAGGGGCCAGAAGCAGCATGAAGCCAGGTTTCGGATATAGCTAGGAAGTCAAGGTCAGACGTGGTGATGAGGTCAGCTATGTCTAGTGCATGTGCAGTGAGGGATCTGGCATTAATAACGGCACCCTTAAACATGGGCAGTTTAACCTCTGTGGTTGTCGATTTGCAAGTGGTAGTGATTGGTGGTGAGCCAAGTGGAGGTAGTAAGGTTTGCTTCGAGGCGTTGTTACGGGAGTGACGTAGGCAGAATCTGGTGCCTAGTCTCTTATTTCTGAGAAGGAAGGGGCAAGGTTGGTTAGGTGTAGGTTGCTTTGCGAAGTGTTCCAGCCATAGTGCAGGGTCATTAAGGTATTGGTTGATCTGTCCTCCAGCAAAGGCTGCCGGGCTCATTCTGGGAGACACCATAAGTCGTGGGGAGGCAATACTGAGAGAAAGCTGAACAGGTTTATGACGGTGTGGTAGGGTGGTTACCGTATGTAGCTGAGTGGCTTGGGCAAGTTGTAGGGCTATAGTGTAATAAAGTGGAAGGAGAGCACTGATGCACATGATCGTAGTCCTAGTTACCTGCGTAGGAGGGCACTGCAATCACATGCCTAAATAGGGGTCACCTGGATTTGATTTAGCATGAAGGCAGAAGGCACAGCAATCAAATGCATAAATAGGGTCACCTAGATTCGATTTAGCAATGAAAGGCAGAAAGGCACAGCAAGCAAATGCATAATAAGGGCCACCTAGATTTGATTTAGCAATGAAAGGCAGAAAGGCACAGCAATCAAATGCATAAATAGGGTCACCTAGATTCGATTTAGCAATGAAAGGCAGAAAGGCACAACAATCGAATGCATAAATAGGGTCACCTAGATTCGATTTAGCAATGAAAGGCAGAAAGGCACAACAATCGAATGCATAAATAGGGTCACCAAGATTCGATTTAGCAATGAAAGGCAGAAAGGCACAACAATCGAATGCATAAATAGGGTCACCAAGATTCGATTTAGCAATGAAAGGCAGAAAGGCACAGCAATCAAATGCATAAATAGGGTCACCTAGATTCAATTTAGTAGTGAAAGGCAGAAAGGCCTAGGCATAGGGTACAACACACTTCAAATGTGGTCAGGAAGCGACCATAGGGTACAATGCAACTCACAAGCACTTAGGTCACACATTAACTGGAATACATCAATGCACCTGAGTACTAAATCATAGTATGGGGCTGCTTGTATTGAGCTCACATATTGAGTGGCGTGCATCGGGGCACAAAGTTCAAAGTCATGCATGGAGACACGAGGTGGCACAGTAAATGCATGATACGGCAATGAAAACTGATTTCAGCTGCAGTGGGTAAGTGAGAGTCAAAGATTGGTGGACGCTATCTCGCTCCGGTGCGCTAACAGGGGTGCCAACAGGGCCTTTGGTGCGGGCCTTTGGGGTCAGGGCCGGCTGCGCCTGCCGGCTTGCGATTGGCCTGCTAATGCAGGCTGGAGGCCAATGAGGCTGCGTTGCCGACGGCAGCCTGGCCAGCAGGTTAGGCAGTGCTTCGTTGCACTGGGACCTGCCATTTTGGAGTGGCAGAATACGAAGCAAAAACGATTTCTGGGCAATCACAAGGCCCGTGGATGGGGACAATTTCAAAGAAGCACTTTCTTACGATGTAGCCTTACTGGTGCTGCAGCAGAATATATATGCAGCGTATTAAGTGGGCTCGGATGAGCGTTGCGTGCAAGGATAGGCACGTGTCCTAATGGAGCTGGGGTGCCCTCGTGGGCTTACCTTTGCGTGTGCTCTGCATCAGGGGTGCACCACAGGCTCCTGCCTGGTGCGGATGGCATCGGAGTTGCCTCTCAGTAGTGAGGTCCGCATGGAGTATCAGCCCTCGGTGTGATCCGCTGGGGTCAGGGCCGGCTGCGCCTGCCGGCTTACGATTGGCCTTCTAATGCAGGCTGGAGGCCAATGAGGCTGCGTTGCCGACGGCAGCCTGGTCAGCAGGTTAGGCAGTGCTTCGTTGCACTGGGAGCCGCCATTTTGGAGTGGCAGAATACAAAGCAAAAACGATTTCTGGGCAATCACAAGGCCCGTGGATGGGGACAATTTCAAAGAAGCACTTTCTTGCGATCTAGCTTTAATGGTGCTGCAGCAGAATATATATGCAGCGTATTAAGTGGGCTCGGATGAGCGTTGCGTGCAAGGATAGGGACGTGTCCTAATGGAGCTGGGGTGCCCTCGTGGGCTTACCTTTGCGTGTGCTCTGCATCAGGGGTGCACCACAGGCTCCTGCCTGGTGCGGTTGGCATCGGAGGTGCCTCTTAGTAGTGAGGTCCGCATGGAGTATCAGCCCTCGGTGTGATCCACTGGGGTCAGCGCCGGCTGCTCCTGCCGGCTTACGATTGGCCTGCTAATGCAGGCTGGAGGCCAATGAGGCTGCGTTGCCGACGGCAGCCTGGTCAGCAGGTTAGGCAGTGCTTTGTTGCACTGAGAGCCGCCATTTTGGAGTGGCAGAATACAAAGCAAAAACGATTTCTGGGCAATCACAAGGCCCGTGGATGAGGACAATTTCAAAGAAGCACTTTCTTACGATCTAGCCTTAATGGTGCTGCAGCAGAATATATATGCAGCGTATTAAGTGGGCTCGGATGAGCGTTGCGTGCAAGGATAGGCACGTGTCCTAATGGAGCTGGGGTGCCCTCTTGGGCTTACCTTTGCATGTGCTCTGCATCAGGGGTGCACCACGGGCTCCTGCCTGGTGTGGTTGGCATCGGAGATGCCTCTCAGTAGTGAGGTCTGCATGGAGTTATATTGTGTTATATTATCATTGTGTTAATTTAGTGGTGGATTACTTATAGTGGTGCAAATCTCTTCAGAATATAGTCTAACACCTGTCCGTTCTAGCCTAGGGTTATTCACAATACCAGATACTGGACTTATTACACTTAATTTAGGGCGGTATCTCTGCCCTTCAGCACCTTATCTATGATGCTGATGTATGCCCTGGTGGCTGATCTACACAGCTGTAAACAGGCAAAATGAAATATGGCACACTCATTCACTTTCTAAAAATACAGTTCATTTAAGATTATTTATTACATGGAAACATTTATTATCGCACACTTGTCTGTGTGTGCAGGTCAAATAGAATGACCAACTGCCACAAAATGCATCAGAACACAAAGTAATTTTTATGATGTGTCTTTATCGTGACAGATAAACTTAGCAACTGCACATGACAGCAGCTATGCATAGAACAGATATGTATAGTGCCAATGTTTTTTTTAAAAATGCAAAAGGCACACATTTTCCAAAATAGAATGAGCTGTAACCAACCCTAGCATCCCGAACTTGAAAGCAAATAACTTGGCAAGAATTAAGCTTTATGAAAATCAAACTGTAAAGCAATCTTGTAAATGTGGAACTGCATGCACTGATAACATTGAAACATTAACCATGAAATGACCCATTCCTGACTGACTATCGGACAGGCAAATCCAGCACACCCTCACTTCGGCCTATATTTACCTAGAAACTGGCGAGATTCCTTGCACTGCTGAATGTGGGAATGACCTACCCCTGTCAGTCAACAGAAATCCTTCCCCTCAACCAGATCATGTCACTTCATCCGTCCTGCTCAGTATTTTTCCCATTGCAAGTGACTGTCCTGCTACACTACAAATGTAACATCTTCTTCCTGTGCAAACACAATGGCCTTTTTAGCAGCATATATTTCATATTTGCAGCTTCTGCTACCCTGCAAGTTTAAAACTCGCATTGAATGAATCCACAGAGCTCATAACTGTACACTAAACCAATTACAGAAGAACATTTTCCAAAATCGTTTTCAAGTTATTTCATCTGGACCAATTTGCACTCATTTATGTTAAGGACATGTTACAGGTTACTGGGAGAGGTTATCCTGTTAGTTTATAATAATATTTAGATATAGTGAAAGCCAGTCAAATGAAATATTATCCTAAAGTAAAACATTTTTGAACATGTGCAATCTGTGAGAATGTGTGCATTTCCATCTGGTGCGTGCGCCGGCAGCAATTGTCATTGCTTGCTGTGTTTCTGTTGCCCCGTCTCTACATAAGCACACTAACACTACATATGCATGCTAAGATAATAGACCCCTGTGACACAGCCTCCTGGCAATTCCTACATTGTCTTCGATTCTTTTTACATCAATAGTAACCCTAGCCCCCGTCTCCAGCCATGTGAAAATCCTGGGCGTCTACCTCGATGAAGAACTCTCCATGAAAAAACACTCCCACGCTGTGCCCTCATCTGCATCATACTCCACAAAACTGATCAATCTTGGTAGAACATTTCTTACATCTGACAATTGCCTTACTGTAGCCAGGGCCATTATTGGTAGCACACTGGACTATTATAACGCCCTCCTCTCTGGCACCTCCACCAAAAACATCACAAAACTGTACTTGATCCAAAACAATTCCCTCCCTGCTGCCTGGATTATGAAACGTACAGATTGCATTTCACAGGCAGGTGAAATGCTCAGTGGCTCCCAGTCAAAGCCTGTATTGAGTTCAAGATCCTGTCAATCACACACTGCTGCATTCACAACGCCACATATTCCTTACTCAACCAGCAAATATCCCAAAAAGTTAGACCCTGCTGTCTTGGCTCATCATCCTCCCGTGTCCCATTTAGATCCAGATACAATAGAAAGCGAGCAAGGGTAGTGAGCATTCCTGTCACTGCACCCACATTGTGGAACTCCCTAACATCCTCCATTCAAGAAGAACCTTCATATACCCTCCTCAGGAAATATTTGAAAATATGGTTGTTCAATAAATATGGGGGATAAGCAAGTGTTGTGAGCACAAGGGTTTCCTCAATTTTTTAAGGGGGCTGTGGTATGTGAGGAGAGATCCAGCAGAAATCACACCAAAAGAAATCACTTTTAAGGTTAGCAACCTGGCTACTTGTTTTGTATGCACACAAACACCACCATCACCGTTTTTATCATGTTTGAGTAAAACAATTTTTATTTATCTTTTTAGGTCACTACACTGACACATAGGCGCCATGTTGCCAGTGTAACGTGTTTCTTTAACCTATCGCGTCCTGAAGACGGGGCGTTGGACTTTACTGACAAACTTTAAACTGCAACAGTGTTGTCCTTCTCCCTAGAAACATATTCAAATGTTGACGCTATTATACCATGTTGTTGTATAATTGAAAATGCAATCAAAATACACCATTACTAACATCACGCAAATTGTACATTGCAAATGTTTTGGTGTCTGCTTCTTCCGCCCATTTGTGTTTCTACAAATAACGAATGCTGGAAATAGGTTTTTTATGTTGTTTTACCATGTTGTTTGATATAATAATTAAAATATGCTAAACACATTTCTATGTCTATGGTGGGAGATATGATCCTATGAAATTCCTACTGTGAGGTAAATTTCTGACAAGTAGCCACCTTTCGGTGTGTTAGAGGTGGGTAGCTAGTGGTATATGTACGTTTTTTTCTGCTGTTCAATAAATATGACTAAGACTATGCCATGCTCTCTAGCTTTGCCAACACTAACATTGTATAGCCTTGCCTATGACACTACTTGCTTCCTATATTACCATACTATGTACTAGTGCTGTGATGCCTACAGGTCTGGTCGCTGTAAATAAATAAATATAATTTGCAAAGAGACCAGAGTGTAGCCAACCTTTCCCCAGCACCACAAAACACACACAGACCCTTAGCAAATAGCAGGAGGTAGAGACCAACTACCCATGAGGCTGACTATACAGTGGCCAAAACAGATGACCTGCCCATTCGGTCAGCTTTTGACCAAGGAATCTCAGAAAAGCAACAGCGTCAGAAAACACAGCAATATTTTTGGAGTGGAAGGGTGGCTATTATATAGTTTGGTGAAAAGACCAATTAGAAATGGACAACAGCGCTTTCAAATATTAGTTCCTCATCCATTTATGTAATCAGTGTTAGAACTTGTCCATTCCCACTTAATAAGGTGACATCAAAGAATAGCTAAGAGCTAGGGCCAGGTATTGATCTGATTCTTTTGGCATGGGATCAATACATTGCGCTAACTCTTATTTATTGACTGTCATAGTTTACGTAGCAACAGGCCTCCCCAAGGGGCGTTGAAGATGTTTGGATGAAGCCCAGTCTGTGTAAACTCTTTGGCCCAGAATTGGACACGCCCGGGTTAGCATAGTCTGAGATGATGAACATGGTATTCATGGGAAAGACATGAACGGCATGACCTTCTGAAACAGGATCTGCTCTTTTTGGCCTTCATTAAAATGAGTGTGCACTATCATGAGTATCTACTCCTAGATGATGTCCCCATTTTCCATGTTTACAATAATGTGACCCCCCCACACATCCTAGGGACCCTCTAAAGTGGCTGAGGAGGAGTAGAAAGCCAGTTTCTGGAGGTTGGGTTTACTGGAGGAGTGGTCAACCCACATACTCCTAGAACACCAAAGTCCTTGGGGGTGTTCCCCAACTTGAGGCTATTCTCCTATTCAATGTTCTCAATTCGTTTTGAGTTACTTTGTTGGAGTAACAATATGCTTGGTTTGTCAAATGATATACACAGTGAATGTCACAGGCTTTCTGGTCTTTGCTTAGTGTAGCATGGCTGATCATTGGTTCATCTTTGTTTGCCTTTTCAGTCAGGCACTGAACTTGGAACAGGACCAATGAGCAACACGCTGGCACTGGAGCCAGATTGGAAACCCAGGGCAACATGCTGGCAGTGGATTTATTCATATGACAAGGTTCAAGTAGATTGTAGAGTGAAGTGCAGTGTTCAGGTAAGATGTTCAGAACATCTAGCAAGTATGTGGGCAAGGCAGAGCCTTAAATAATCTTGGAAGTGCATGGAATTCTTGGGACTCTAGTTTTACCACTAGCGAGCATGAGTATTGTAGTTTCCTGGTTTCTTAGGTCTTTTTCTTAGACCAGTCTTTTTCCATTTTAGGGAGATCTTGGGCAATGACTTACTGGCAACCATTCTAGGCCCCGCAATTTGGTATTTCCAGGTCCACCCTACTGAAGCTTGGCTTGACTCTATATGGTGTCATAGGAAGGGAATGGCCCTGATTCTAATGGAATTGCTCAGGCATCCCATGACGTTGAAAGATTAAACATTGTTAAAATTGCCCCATCTGCCAAAAGATTCATCAAAGTGATGTGGGTCATGCACTATTATAACTATTCCCTAATATTAGTATCCTGATTTTCTACGGTGAATATGAACATCATGCTACCCATTGGTCCCTCAAAAACTGTGAGTATGTAATCATGGTAGACTCTGAAATGGGTTATTCTGATTCCCTCCCAATGCAAAATAACACAATTCATTACGTCACCCAGATGGAATTGCCAAGAGGAACCTTAATTGAGCATGTGCCCACCTTTATTACTAACTTTATAGCAGACTTCTACAAATAGACACCTCTTGGACTTTCATCTATCATCTCCAAACAGTTGGGTTAGTAGAGGGATTCAACCAAAATCTTAAGATCCTTCTACATAAGATCACCATATAAGACTCTGAGAACTGGGGTAAATTAGTACAGCCGATTTTATTAACCTAAAGTCTCAACTGGATACTCACAATTTGATATTGAGGACAGACAGGAGCCCCAGGATATTCTAAACATGCTGAGAGAGAAGTGAAGGAAAACCAGGAAAATGCAAAGATGACCATTGTTCGATTTGTGCAAGATATCAGAGCATGAATGTGTTTAGGTAGGACCATGGTGCCGCAGCATCTGCAAGAGTTAAAAGAGAGATAGAAACCACTGTACAATCCAGATTCCCAACTATACTTATTTAAAGTGATGACCAAGTCCCGGTCATCCTGCCGACATTTGATAACAAACATCTGACCAAGTGGCATTGGTCTTATCAATTTGTGGAAGTCCTCAACAACTACGACCACAGATGTTTTGTTTTCAACTGAGTTTTTTGACTGACTTGGGAAAATGATTCTGGGAGGCATGTGTACTTCCAAAGAATCTGACTGGCAAGACATTCTACGCCTCATTCAAGATACCTCTGTCCACAAGATAAGTATGGGTAAGGCCTTGTTGACCAAAAGAAGACACCGCCAGGTAAAGTAAAGACTCTTCTCCTGTATCAACTACAAAAAGCTGGACACCAGGCCATGCAGATAGAAGTCAAAAAGACTTTGGAACTTGGAAACATAAAACCTTGACATAACCAGTTGTCCTCATTTATCATCCTCAAGGGGCAGCCATGCATCAGACAATTTCATGACTTATCAAAATGAGAAATGGACTGGCCCCGTATATTTCTACACTAGACTCAACAAATTGGTACTGGCATATTCTGTTAGTGCCAGAAGATCAAGAAAAAATAGCTTTCTCTACACCTGGTGAGCTCTTTGAGCTTACCCTTTACCCTTTTCATTTCATTGTGATCCAGCAACGTTTCAGAGGGTGATGTATATGAACCTACAGAATCATTGGGAATATATTGGAAAGTATTTAGATGACTGTGGTGAATATATATATATATCAAGTTTGTCAAAGTCTGCAGTAGTCGGGTCTGAGAGCCAATCCCAGTAAATGTCATATGGCCATGAAAACCATTAATGATTTTGGAATCTTGGATATAAGGTTTGAAGAACAGTGTGGTTCCAAAATGTCAAGGTGGATGTGGTACAGCACAGTTTGACAGGAAACACAAAGAAAGATGTGTGGGCCTTTCTTGGCCCTTTTAACTACTGAGAAGATTCATCTCAAAATTCTCAATGGTTGCAAGACCTCTAAAAGAGCAACTAAGACCAGTAAGTCAAATTAAATAAAATGGACCTCTGAAACAGAAGAAACTTTGCAGAGTTTGAAGCATCTCTTTTGCCATCTGCCCCTCCTTATTACACTAGACTTTAACAAAATATGTATCCTGCAAATTGATTGCTCTTAACAAAGCTCACTGCTTTTCCTTTTTCAACCCATTCTCTCTCTGGTGCTCTGAGATATGAGCTTATTGGTATTTAGGGTGATATAAAACTGCAACTAAATAAATAAATACATAAATACATAAATACATAAATAAATAAATAAATAAATAAATAGATAAAGCAATAAATATTGGAGCTTCAAATGTGTGCAACATCCATTTTCCTTTTCATGGACATTCTTTTTAATTTTGGCTGAAGGTTGACCCTTACATGACAGAGTCAGGCCAATACTGATTGGATGAATACTCCTTTCCTTCCATTCATAACATTACCTCTGGTTTCTCCTCCTATTCCCAGCTTCATGCTTACAAAAAACAAAGTGCATATTTATACTAAGTAATCAGGGCTGCCATATTGGCCTATTACACACGTAATGAGCAAAAGAAACCCTGTTGCATGAGAATATTTTGATAAGCGTGAGGTTGCCTAGAGCTTTGGGATGCATTTGGGTTACGTTTCACCTTATGTCCATTTGTAGAACAAATATTTTTGATGGCTCTTGCTGTGGAGTTGGGGGAAGAGTAAGGGCATGCAGTGGATGTATAGAGTTTGGAGGGAGGTTTAGTTGAAAGAGGTGGAGAAAAGAGATTGGCCATTAAACAAAGTGAGATGCCCCACAGCATCAAATCTTTACAATCTGGCTTCATGCTGTAGGTATACTTCTGCCTCGCATCATGGGATGATTAACAACATGTCCCTTTCTCTAGTCCCAAACCCTGCTTCATTGAAGGCTATCCAACTTCCCTACACTGATTCAAATACAATTTGTTTGTATGAATACTGCCAGTTCACACATATCCTCATGTTTTTCATTCTGTGCTCCCTGGAAAGTGGTCCATTTGACGATCCTGGGTTGGTGTCATGGAGAAGAGATGCAGATGACCTGGCCAAGGGGTGGTGCGGTTAACGAGGAAATCTTCGCTGCCGCACTATCACCATTCTCTGTGGGACTTCCTTTTTCTCTATCCTTATCCAGTATGTAATGCTCATGAAGAACACCACTCACCTGTCCTCCCTGAACATATCATCATCAGTTATGTCAGTCAATCTATACCCTTCCTCAAGAGCTATCACTGTTCTCCATGGTCTACCCTCATTGTCTAGCCCTTCGAGCATTGCTGTTTCCTGTCATACTATGGCTGCTTCCAATTCTATAGGAATAGTTTGTCCACCTTCCTCATCCATTGGTATTTGTGGTCAAAACAGACAAAACTCATCAGGTATTCTCACAAGCCTTCCCACCAGGCCAGGTAGCCATGTCAGTAAAATGCTCACTCCATATAGAAAAATCTCTGGACCTACCTGATCGCCTCGCAGAGCCACTTGCCCTGTGAATGCCATTATAAACTCTCCCACGTTTAAATAGTCTATTCCTGGAGTGAAGCACACTATTCCTTGATTTGTAAATGAAATCATCATATTATGTTTCGTCATTAAACCTCTTCCCAAAGTTTTAACCAGTGCCTGTCATGAATATAACAAGGGAACGGACATGTCACATTCTCCTATGGAGACTGGTAATTTATCAGTAAAAGGAACTTGACTTGTAGCTCCAGAGACCCTTGAACATTCATGGCAATACCGGACATTGGATATTTTCCCTCTCGTAAACAAGAATGAGATGCAACAGTGTCTACAAGAAAAGGATTTGCCTCCTACCGTTACATCAACCCATGGTTCCTCTTGGGGGTCTGGTGTCACTGATAATACTGAACACATCACGTCACCCTGTGAGGTGCCTACTGTGGATACAGGCTCATCCCCGTTCATGTGAAAGGATTTCCTCCTACCACAGTGACACCTACTAGTCTGGGTGTCAATACTTGTCCTCTGTTTGCATATTGCTGTGTCTGCATAGGGGCTTGTTGTGACTGCCCTTGTGGCGGTTTCATTTGTACTTGTTCCTGCGTGGTACCTGTTGTACTCACGTCACTTGTGTCTGATAAGATGTGTGATTTTGATCAAAACCTCCTCTGGTCTGTGAACTATAAGGTGGAGGATAAGTTGTCCCCCCTCTAGAGAACTGTCCATTCTGTACATTCTCTTGGCTCCCACATATGCGTGCAATATGTCCTGTCATTCCACAATTCCAACATACTGGAGGAATTCTCCTATTAGTCCCTCTCTGAACATTCTGATTCTCATTCTGTGTACCTTAAAACTCACCATGATTATTTTGAAATCCACCTCCTCTTTCTCTGTAACCCATACCCCTGCCTCATGGTATGAACCCATATCCACCTTGATCCTTCGGGTGCAGATTGTTCGCCTGCGATGTACCCATTGCTTTCTGCATTCCCAATCCTTCTCTGCTTGTCAATACCGCACTTTCTATAGCAAATTTGGCCAACTTTTTATGTAGTAATTTAGCTTCCTTCATTTTCATATTCACGTCCTTCTTCTTGTTATTCTCTTGTAATAACCAACAATGGTGTACTATCGTCAGCTGTGTCTCAGCCCATGGTTTTGCTTCCACCCCTACTTGTTTTTGCATCTGCTTTTGTACTGACTGAGGCAACCACTGAAATAAAATGTGGTAAAATAATGCCACTGTCTTTTCCCACAGCTCGTAAGTTTCAAGCTGCCATTTCTCCTGAATATCCTGAATATACGCAATAGGGTCATCTTAGGTATCATAATTGCACCCATATCTGATGTGTCAGGACTCTGTATCCTGAGTGCCCTCCAAACATCTACTCTACAATTATTAAATGGGGCTCCATCATGCGCTGTGTTTTGTGCAGTCACACTTGAATATCCCGCTCGCTTCCATATGTCATCAGTCCTCTCCATAACAATCGCTGCCAGGAGACCTTTTATGTCCCCTATGACCAGCGTATTTACTCCTGCCATTTTTTCTAATTCTTATATCCATTTCCCAGTGCCTGAAGTCA
Organism: Ambystoma mexicanum; assembly: GCF_040938575.1. Classification (NCBI taxonomy): domain Eukaryota; kingdom Metazoa; phylum Chordata; class Amphibia; order Caudata; family Ambystomatidae; genus Ambystoma; species Ambystoma mexicanum. Next base: position 1,295,501,290 of record NC_090935.1, on the reverse strand, counting down.
AACTAGGGAGCTTTCATCTTAAGTTATCCTTGTCCATCTGTGGCCATGGAATATATTGCAGCGTTTTTCCCTCTTTTTCTAACAAGATAAACTGTGTGAAGCCCATCCCATAGTTGGATCCCACTATTGGTCTATCCATTGCAGGGATAATCATCCCTGTCTGACTCCTTGTGGGTAATGACCTTAACCTGCTCACATATGGTGGCGACTCTCCTTTCTCACTATGTGATCGTCCTCACGGATGCTCAGGTTATGCATTAGGATCTGATGTTCTATCTTTAGGTTGTTCCAGATCTGACCAACTCACTTCCTTATCTATTTATAGACTTTCTTCAGGGACACACCTGCTCCCTCTTTCTTCCCCCAAAACCGAACTCTCTTTTTTCGTCCGACATCTCTAGTCCCCAACCAGTGTGAGTGTCATCACCTTCACCCTCATCCAGATTCAGTCTACTTAAAGACAATTCTTGACGTTCATCACTGAACAGGCTTTCATCCTCACTTCGTGATTGATCATCGTTCCCTTGAGTTTCATACTTGCTATTATGCCTTAACTGTCGATAGACAGTATCAATCCATTCCCCAATGCTTTTTGCATCAAATCCTTCTTCGTCTAATGCAACTCTAGATGCTGCTGGCATTACTTCCATTATTGGAAGAATCTATTCCACTCTATTCCATTGTATTTCTGGGCTCAGCCTCATTTGTTCTTTACGAACGAGACTGTCACCGAGACATTGCTGTCTCCTTTTCTGTTTTATTTCTTCATCTACTTCTCTTCGCTTTCTTGCATCCCTTCTAATTCTTTCTTCCTCTTGCCTTCGTTCAACTCCTCTGCTTACTCCTTCCCTTCTTTCCTCTTCTCCCCTTCGTCTTTGTAATCTTTTGTCCCTTGATCTTTGTGCTTCTTCCTCCTCTCTCTTTCTTTCCTTTCTATCCCTTTCTTTTATCGGTCTGTGTCTATTGTCCTACTTTCTTTGTTCTTCTGCCCGTTCTTCTTTTATCTCTCGCTCCTCCTGATATATCTGCTCTGGTCACTCCCTGCTTTTCCTTTTCTGCTCATCTTCTTTCAATCTCTTCTCTCGTTCTTTATCTTTTCTTTCGTGTTCATCCTTATCTTCTCTTTGCCTAACTTCCTCAATACTTTTCCCAACTATCTTAAGTAATATATGTCCTCCCATCCATTTGTTCTGCACAAGCGCTGTCTCATCAGCCTTATCCTTCTCTCCTTTCCATCTCTTAATCTCCCTGTCTATCTATGTTGACAATTTTGACCGCTCACTCTTGTCTTCCTTGTCTTGTATGATCTTATAAATCTCTTCCTTTCTTTTATTCTCCTTTGGACTATCGTCACTACTGTAAGCGAGGGGTTCATATATTGGATTACTATACCCCATTGCTGCTTTCAGTTCCTTCAAAGGATGAACCCCTATTTTTTCCATGGTAGCACCCTTTGCTTCAGGTGAGATAAGGGGAGCTGAGGGCTCAACGCCTTCCTCCTTATGCTGATTAGGCATCCACTCCTCAGGTGGCGGGTCTTCTCTTTCCTTTTGATACATCTTTCAGAGCTCTAAAATCGCCAATCTTTTCTCTAATTACTTCCCTTTCTACTCAGCGTGCAAGTATGTGGTCATGTGTTTCAATGCCGCTTTTGACAATGATCCCCCTTGTGGCCACGGCATGACCATTTTATCTGCTGTGCCTTTTACCCATTCTGCACTATACTGTTGAAGCTTGGGCATGTGTTTGGCAGTGTCTTGCATAGGTGCATGAGAGGAGTATCCCCATAATAACAAGTTTCAATTGACTGTCGATACATACCATAGTATTAAATAAACTTTTGTACCTTGGCTTACATCACCACTTTTCAATGTTTTTTCTTTTTTTATGAACAACAAATATGAGCAAGCTACATCAATCGCTGCTCAAGCCTCTAATTCCAGCAGCCTATCTATTCTCTTGCTTGACGTAGCCAATCATTTTGCTATACTCAATCACTGTTACATCTCAACCTTTTCATTTTTTTACAATCTCTATGTAATGGCCACTGAGCAAAGACCACTAGTTCCATCATATAAAGGGTCCAGGTGGACCAAGTCCTGGTGCCTTTGACACCAGGCTCATGAGAAAGTGTGCTCTGCACACTTTATTTGTGGTGCATGTGTTATTTCTTTTCCTACAGGGTCCCCACGTGCATCTAGGTCAGGCGTGGTCATAGGAAAGCACTGGGCTGCATCCTTTGGGAGTGGCATGGTGGGGCCACAAGACGTAGCCAAAGGTACGTGGCTGGGAACAGGCTATTTAAGCCTGCCCCGCTCACATGAAAGCGCTTCTCATTAGTCTGCTTACAGCAGCGTAACGCTCACCACCACCAGAAGCGCTCTTACCTGATTCCAGCAATACCATCGCTTGAAGCGCTCTTACCTGATACCAGCAATACCATCGCTTTAAGCGCTCTTTCCTGGTTCCAGCAACACCATCGCCTGAAATGCATATTAGCTGACTCCCGCAATACCATTGCCTGACGCGCATGTTTCCTGATCCCAGCAGTCACCGCAGTTGGAGCGCATCCTTACCTGTTCCAGGCGTCTAAGCTACGAGGGAGCTCATCTCGTCCAGCATCCTTGCAAATCCATCCATCCAGCAACCGCTGGCAAGTCTTCAGGTAGCAGCTTCTCGTCAGACTTCGGCAGGCTGTCCCTGCAGGAGAAAAGGACAAACAAGTTTAGAAACAACATAAAGACATTACGCTAAGGTCGCGTGCAAATCATTCCTTGCGCTTGACCTTAGAACCAAACTTACCATCTACTTGGGGCATCGTAAAGTCCTCAGGCCCCATTGGAACTCGCTTCCAGCACCGCGACACCGCTGGGCCCTTCACCACCTATTGGGGAAAAGGAAAGACATTACAAGGGATATGGACAATAATCACAGAAAAAAGACATTGCAAAAGGATACAGACAATAATCATTGTTGAGAAACATTTACCTTGAAGTGGATCAGCCACAGCTGGTCTGGGCTGCCACACACGGGGACCAGTGAAGAAACTAGGTCCATTTAAGGCACCCTGCAGTTGAGAAGAAGGATGGAGAACTCATCCTCATAAATAAACAGGTGAAACTATATGGGTAGACGCATGCTCACCTCATTCTGGGCAGAATGGTTTGAGGGAAACCACAGTCCTACCACAGCATTCTCACGGCCTCTTGTATTCTCTCAGGGGCAGTGCCAACAACCGGCGCAGCCAACACTACAGGAGCGGGGGAAGAAGCTTGATCCAGGGAAGCCAATTCCAGGGAGGGCTCCAACCATGCCCCAACGTCCCCACAGAAACCAGGTGAGCACAACGCTCTATCGATCTTTGATATTTTTACTCAACAAGCAACATTCAAACTAGTCAAACATTACACATTCATAAACACTGTGATCACCAAATCTCTCACATTTATTTATACCCTATGCAGGCTTTGAAACATCACCTTGCGTAATCCTGATTACGTGTTTTATTTTTCACTCCACTCCCATTGGAGTTTGAGATTTCTCCTTCTAACTCCCTTGAGTCGGGGCTTCTGGGCGCTACCTCTTCTCTTCACAATTCTCCCCTTACTCACAAATGATCACAATCATGTCCCCTTATTTGCCATTCCCCTTAGTCTACTCACCATTTCTTAATTGATTCGAGGCCTTCGGTATCCTTCACTCCGACCACTTCGCCTTCCATCCGCAAAGCACCTGTGGAAACCGGGCTGGGATTTCGTCAAAGGGAGACCTGCACACCATCTCAGTTCTTCTTGCAAGTTTATTTCTATCAGCTTCTCTCCACAGGAAACCCTGCAATCTTCCAGCTAATGGCAGAGAATGCCTGATTGTCCGAAAATCTGTAGACAAACTGGTTTAGGCCTTTTAACCATCTACACAACTACCACATGAGCTTAGGGCCCTTTAGTAACGTGCATGCAATGAATGGGTTCACAGAGTAACTCTAAGTCGAAATAAACGAACCAGCTCAGAAAGATGGCAAAGAACTGTTTTATTTTCAAGTATCTAAAACAGGAAGTTACAACCGACATCAATTGACGTTTGCGCAATTTCTCTCAGCAATCTTTTCACAAAACATAGATTTTATACTAAAAATACATCAGAGGCGATGTCAAACTACGTGGCAAATAATTGAAAACCTACTAGGATTGTGATAGGCTTAAAAGTAACATCTGAATATACATTACATAGGACCTAGGACTGTAATTGGCTGCCCGCTGTCAGGTGGACATTATATGCCTACCTCTAAAACATGTCATCTTTAAAACTATTAAGTACACGGTTTTCAATTGGTCTTCAAACTATAACGACCTTCATTATACAGACCACTACAATTGGTTGGCACGCCTGTGCCATGTCGAAAACATTCTGTTCACTTAGCAGCAAGTAAACCCAGGCCCAGGTGCAAGGAGGTGGGCCCGACTCTATCTCCCCACCCAATTAGTCCAACATCTCTCATCATCCAAGCCTTCCGTTATGAAGATTGTCAGTGAACTTGCCATTGCAAAGTATCCTTGTCTCTGGGAATACATGGGAGTTTGAGCACTCACTATTGTTGTTCTAGGACTCCAAGTTTGACTCTATTTTCATGCTAGGCTCACGTGACAGGTGACCATGATTTGGTCCATTTTGCAGATTTTAAATGTCTCAAATGAATAAAACTTGGCACTCCTGGTGTTCTTTCTTTGCACCTTAACAAGAGAAGATTCATCCTTCTCACGTTCACTCCTTTCAAGAATAGATAGCCGACCTTGGCTGCTCAGTTGTATACTAGGCCAGACAACTTTGCCATGCAGCTCTGTGATTTCATCTTTTTCTTGCTGTAACACAATTCTCCCTTTCTTCTTCATGGGTCATGGCCTATTAACATGCATGATACTGATGTCCAGATTCTATACAGTGGCTGCTTCACCTGTATTCTATTCACTATATATAGCCAGATTCTATGATGACTTGGTCTACCTTGCGTTTCAGCGTCTGTACAATTATTGAATGGTTGATTCTCTGCAGCACTTGGTACACGTGTAATCTTCTTTTTCATATTTAAAAGTTCAATTCATTCTTTAATTCGTCATTAGTTTCTGTAGGATCCATGCATCCTCTTCAGCCAATATCTCGGGACATCACACATGTCTCGTGTGACGTCACTAGCTTCTCTTTTTGCTCTTTTTCATATTCCTTCAGGGAGTTTCTCCCTTAGATTGTTGTCCCATCGGAGGGGCATTCAATAGGGTTGTCATAATGGGTATCTTCTTTCGAATATACACTACAGTGCTGGCCTAACTGCTGGTGTAACACTGTACGATCTCAGACTTCTAACATATAGGAGGTAGGGGGGGCGGGATTTCCTGCAGAGGCGTGTAACTGCTCCTCTACACAGGTGTCCGTGACACGGGCAAAATCTAGCTCATGTGACGAAAACAGATGCTCGGGTTGGTTCTCTAGTGTAACACATGAAACACGTCTAGTAAATGTAATGTCACCGATACTACAAAGGTGCAGTTTACAATACTTAAATGAGGCTCCAGTCACAACGTATCTATGCTAGTCAAAACTATCTCTATCAACCACTTCCATGGGTCAAGCTGTGTTCGCAATCTATCTATCCAATAGTGAATGGTCACTGTGGATCACTCGCATGAGGATGCACCCACTATATGCCTATGCCAATAATAATTGTCACTATAACTCAGTTGCCTGAGGCTGCAGCCACAATCTGTCTATGCCAATAATTATGGTAATTGGAAATCACTTGCATGAGGCTGTAGCCACAATCAGTTTATGCCATTATTTATGGTCACTGCAAACCACTTGGGTGGGGCTGATCCTGAACCCACAAATCAGTATTGTCACTGCCGTTGCTTCCACCATACAAACCCATCAGACACGCATGGATGCACTGCACACTTTTAGATACACACACACAAACACACACACACATACCCCCACACCCTGAACCTAACATGCACACATACACACACACAAACACACCTACAGTCATCTAACTCTTCCATGTGCATGGACACACTGCATGCATTACATCTGTCTGCATAACCTCAGAACAGAACATGTTTTCATCATACAAACGCCCAAAGTATTGGCTTTGTCAGTGCTTATTTCATTGGACACCCAAATCAAAATGTGAACCACTTATAATGCCAGAGTCAACTTTACTTATTCAAACACAGAAGATGGCCAATGTTCCATTACACAGAGTACAAAGAAGTGAGTTTGATTATCTCTAACGTGATGCGGATTAAGGCTTCAAGAGGATTAGGCCCATTGCAATGTACCTAATGGCCCAAGCACGTGAATAACTTGCAGTTGAATAACTCTCCCCTGTTAGCCACCACTCCCACCCACTGGAACCACATGTGTGAATATTGTTATCATTAAGCAGCAGAACCTTGTTACTAGCGGGTTATTTTGCACGCGGGGTGCATTTCTTGTATAATAGAGCCCAAAATTCACTCTCTATGAAAATAGTATCAAATCAGGTCATTAATCAAGTCTCAAGTACATGTTTCTGTATGACAGCACAGGGAGCTTTCTTTAGAAAGAAAACAGGGCTTCACTTAAGCCTCTTTTGGATATTGTTAAGTTAAGAAAAAGCAAACAAATCCCTGAACATTTATGCAAGGAAGTCAACCCGCCTATGGATGGCATTGTTTAAAATACAACTTGCAGTTGTAGGTCTCAGGAGTATTCCTAAACATGCTGCTGGAATTTGTATTTTCTTTGAACAATTCCCAAAGTTCTTAATACCCCAGAAACCAGGTTTAGACTTTTAGAAATCAAATTGTAACTTTGTTCTCTATATTTGGTTAGACAGAATTTAAGAGAACGTTACCTTCTTCTTGCCTAACCATTGGCTTCAATTTATGTTGCAATGAAAATCATATATTCCAAAAAAAAAAAAAATGTAAACGTGGAAGTTTTTTGTCTAAAAAAAGAAAAGGGTATGGCTTTGATGATTTTATGCTTTCAATTGTATGACTTCCTCTCCCAAAAAGTTAACTGAAGCTCTGAACGAAAATGAAGTTAGAATGTTCTTGAACATTGCTGACTGCGCCTGTCGAGGGTATTTGTTTCTATGGAAAGAAATTCCACTGCTTGTCCTTTTCGCAGCATTAACTTGTTTAACAAAATGCATGTTTGAGATTGATTTTCAAAGACGAAGTGTACATTAATTCATCAATGTATAACTTAAAAAAGAAATGTGCAAGTATGCGCGATCATCAAACATCCCTGAGCTGGGTGAGAGGGTTCGTAATCCTACTCGAAAAGACATTGGCTCTCATCGCGAAATTGGCTGTAATCACAAAAAGTGCCTTCATGGATTTACCTGCACTTTCACTGCTGCGCCTAATTCCAAGTTAAACAATCTGCTGCTGGCAATACTTAGAGGCCTAAATATCCTTGAGCAATTAGCACAGACAATGAAAAAGTGAATTCCACAGTATCACAAGCCCAAAAGCTGCCAAAATGCCACTTAAAACTCTCTGTTACCCCCCGATCAAGGTGAGGAAAAAGCACCAATTTGATGTAAATTAAGCTAACATGGCATCCAATAGGTTCAAAAAGTGTATTCACGTGCCACATCTCCAAACCTCTTTCCAATCACAGGCAGCCCCTAGAAGATGTCTGCTTAGATATGTACATTTCCCTACTGTTCCTAGACCTGTAAATGCATGGAGTACAGCTGCAGACACCGATCCCAGCACAGTAAAGGCAGAGAGGAGGAGACGTGTAGTGAGGAGGCGTCCCATTCCTTATGTCTGGCCGCCACCCTGCCACTCACGCATGCACAGTTAATCGCCCTGCATTGACTGAACTAGAACATCCTGTAATAACTACGGACCAGAGGCATAGACAGGGTAGGGCCTGAGCGGGAAAGGGCCAGCCAAAATATGTGTGTGCAGACCCGCGTAGCTGGTGGGGAGCGTGTCACAATAGTCTGGGAGTGCCTTTTTGGCTGCGGGATACACATTGCTCCCTGAGGGTGGCGGAGCTAGAGCTGACACCGTTTTTCTATTGATATGCTGGAGTGTGAGTGTAAGGAATGGTCTTCATCACTGTCTCATTGGGAGCTGGCATGGACCTCATTAAATCCTGAACACTTTGCCCAACTACAGCAATGTCAGCAGAGCTATTCACCTGTTCTGTCTGTCCAGGGTCAAAGCTACCCTCTGATGCCCACTTCACAGCATTGTGCATTGCCCGGAAGTGGCTTAGTTGCTCCTCAGCTATGCGCTCCACCAGATCCTTGTGTTGCCCTATCAGGGCGAGTGTCTCGCAGATTGCATGAAGAGTGTGTTGTGGAACTGCTAATGCCAGTGATGAGTCGCATGGGCTGGGGTACTGGCAGAGTAGTGGTGGCTACAGTGGTGGTAGGAGCTGCAGATTCACAGATGCCAGAGTTGGTGGTGGTGCCGGAGATGTTAGGACACACAAACAAAGTATCAGAGGTGGGGGTGGTAACGTTGGTGGATGTGCCCATGGGCACTGTAGTCACATAGATGGTGACAAGAGGCAAGGAGGTGGCAGATGCTCTGATGATGGATTGCGTGCACTGTACCCTCCATCCCTAGTATAGTTGGCAATGGCAGGTCGTGGGGAGGAGGTAGTGGTCACATAAGGTCATGATGTTCTGGCACCTCCTTCCTCTCCTTGGCTGGCATGGGTGTTAGTTGGGGGAGATCTGACATGCTGCCACTTGCAATGGTACGACGACTTTCATCGCAGGATGTTTTTTCACATTTCTTTTACTGCAGATTTTTTTTACAAAAATAAAACTCCGAAATTTTTGTGGGGGTTAGAAACATATATGTTTGGGGTGTGGCTGTAAAAAACCCTGCGAAAAAACATCCCACGATGAAATGACATGGAGCCCTTGCAATGATGGCAAAGGGATAGTTCTGCATTGCAGTAGCACAATTTAGAGGCAGCCCAGTGAAACTCATAAAGATAAGGTTCAAGAGGTGACACATGGGCCATCTTTGACTTGCATCCAAGGTTATCTGCACATGTTTAATGGTGTTGCTGCTTGTTTTGGATGGTAAGGCTTATATTTTGATAGGTTGTGATCCAAGTGGTTCTATGGATGTTTCAGCTCTGTCGGGCTCACACTCTACTCAATGCATATGTTCATCCTTCATGCCATAGGTAATGTAAAGTGAAGTTGATGCAACAGTGCCTACAGGTGATGCTCTGATTTGTGTGGTGTGTTGGTACTCATCATGGTATGTCCCCTGAATAATTGGGAATCTACAATATACAGGCATGTTTAACAGTATATTGGCACCAGCCAATACTGTATGTTTGAATACATGTTCTTGGTACATGGGTACACAACAATTCTCCAGCATATGGATGTTTGACCTATCGGTTGGTATTCCTGTGTGTAGGTCTTGCACCATCATGCTTTGGGCCTGCATGTGCGGGAAGGTGCCAGGTTATGGTAGTTGACGAGGGATTGTGATCCTTGTGGTCCCTCTGTGTTACATGGTGCAGCATGTATGTGGCAGGTGTACTACCATGATGGTGTGCAAGTTTCCATTTCATGTCCCCTTTTGAGGGTGCCACCCTTCTTTGGCTCTCAATACTGGTCCTACTGTATTGGTTGTGTTCATGGTGCATTGCCAAGTACAGGCTATGCAGTGTGACAGGTAGTGTATGCCTTGCCACTCATTTGGGGATTTCAGACACCAATATCTGCTTGGCTGCCAGCTCTGACCTCGGCAGTGCCAACATCCCCTAATCCAAATCTAACATAGGATGCTGCTGACCGTCTCTTTTGAGGATGTGAACTTTAGTGCTGTTACAGGGCCTCCTCCTGTGGCAGCTGACTCCTCCCTGTGATTTGCTAGGAGACTGCGGACTTTAGGTAATTCCAATTATTTATATCTTTGCTATACCATGGCACCTTCTCCTCAGCCACCACCTCATCCTGAACTTCTTACCGGGCAGCAGTCTTCGTCTGGTTGATTGGTTTTCTGGATTAGGCATCAAAAATATTATCTGCCTGTGCTACAGCCTCAGCTGTCATTAGAGCTAGCCAAGCCTCCTTAACATTTTGTGTAAGCACCCTAATTTCAAGCACCTTTGCTTTACCTTTGTCTCCTGTCATATTTTGGCCTTCCTGCCCCCTTGGATTGCCCCAGGAAATGGGTGATTTCAATTAATTGAGTTTTTAAAGATGGACATTGATCAGCTTCCCATTTTTGATATGATTTTATTTCCTCCTATTGGCAATTCTGTCGTTTTTCAGAGGAATTATCATTCCTTAATACCTTTAAATACTGGCTTGGCGTAACAATAAACAAAAAGTTCCAGATGATTCGCTCAGCAATTGTTTTTGACAGTAATTACACAAGATTTAATGAACACAAAACAAATTGCTGTTGCCACCAAGCCAACTTCGGTTCAGGAATGCATGGGATTGTAATATGGTGGTAATTCGGCAGACTTCATTGGTTGTCCTGCTAATTCCCTCTAACAAAATAGCTGCCATTTTTACTGCCTAATTTATTAGGAGCCACACAATTTATTAGCTTGTCTACCTGAGATTGCATTTCTCCACATCATTCTATTGACTTTCCTTAAAGCAAACCTGGCGTTTGCCTAACTACATTTCTACATTTTTAATTAAAAATTCTGCTTTCTAAATATTCGGTTAATTTGTGTTTTGAAATAGAACTACAAAGCATAGTTGAAAAATAGGAAGAATGTAAATTACCAAATTGTTAAACTCAAAATCGAAATATATCTATTGGGAATATGTCCAGTACACATTATTTATGAAGGACATGTGGTCAAAGAATGACATCATAACAAAAAGAGCAAAACAGTTCTTTCCACTGAAACTGAATGACCTTGAGGCAATATAAGTCAATAAAGTGGCGTAAAAGGCATCATAAATTAACGTTTTAAATAACTTACCCCCACAGAAAGGGACACATTCAGTGCCTTAAGTGGCACTACAAATCGAGCCGGGGCTCATCGAGGGGACGTGGCCTGACAACGGGGGTCTTCGTGGCCCGTTAAGCCACGCCCCTTGACGAGCCCCGGCTCAATGGGCTAGTGGCACCCCTGCCAGGCAGCCTTTTGTAGAGATTAGCACCCTCTCCTCTATGGAGGAGAGGGTGCTGATCTCTGCATTTATTTTTTTATAGGCCTGCCTGGCAGGGGACAGCGCCTCGCCTATTCAGCCTTAATGGTGGAGCTGCCCCTCGCCAGCTGGGGAGGGGCAGCGTCACCATTAAGGCTGAAAGGGTGAGGCCACTGGAAGCAGAGGCATTTTTCCTAAAGACTGAAACTCCCGCGAATCCGCGGGAGCTTCAGTATTTAGAAAGCAAGGCCTCTGCTTCCAGTGGCCTCACGTTTTCTCCATAATGGTGGCGCCAGCCTACGTGCATCACTTGATTAAAGGGATGTCTCGCAGGTGCGGCGCCACCATTACGGCTAAAAGGCATTTTTTTCTGAAGCCTGAAGCTTTCGCTCACGAGCGAGATCTTCAGGCTGTAGAAAAAAATGCCTTTTCATGTAGTGGCCGGGGCTGCCAGGAGAGATTAGTGGGCCCCAGCAGGGCCCTGCCTCAAAACAAAATTTCGGAGCCTGCCGGGGCCCGGCCCCGGCAGGCCCCGGCCCACTTAAAGCCCTGGACACATTTATACATTCTAAGATGAGTTGTTCATGTTTAAAAACACACCCAGAACTTCCCTAAATTCCCAAACTTAATTAGGACGAGTGGGACTTCAAAAACCTTTTTAAAAGAAGGAAAGTCTGGTTAAAGAGGGGACTCCAGGACGGACATCCGGAAGAGTAGGGCAGGGCTCTGTGTGTTCAAGGAGACACACGATAGGTCAAAAGAAGGTAATAGTTGTTTTTGACAGTTTCCTGCCGGGCAGAGGAATGGTAGGGATGGGGAGGATATCTATCACATGGCAGTGGCGTAGTTAGAAATACACAGGAGAACGGGCAGAGGGGAGATAGAACGGAGACACGGAAACAGAGGCAAGAAGAGACAGGAGTGTACAAAAAAAAGAGCTCTTGGTACGCTGCCCTTGGAGGCTGGGGGCGGGTGCAAAGGGATCGAGCTGAAGAAGGCAGTGTACAGGGTGGGTCTTATTCTCCTTTGGTCAAGAAGGTTTGCTGGGGAAGCAATTGATGTGGGCGGACGGAATGCTTTTATCTAAGATGGTCAGCAATCACAGATATGCTTTCCTTTGATCTTGCCATGCCACAGGTAAACTCCTTCGCAAGTATTCCTTTAACAACCCCACATGCCACACCCCCAATCTCTTCCAAAGTCATTCTTGTTAGCTACAACATTTCCATACTTCACTCCATTGGGGGCCACAAGGTACTCTGGGGTCAATTCTTTTGCACCATGTATTTGAAAGATATATGGGTTTTTTAGAATGAAAGCACACCTAGCTTGTTAGTTTGATAATTGTCAATTGACAAAGGGTCAGCAATTGTGAAATGTACACTGAAATAGAAACGTATCTCACAGGAATCATATTTTGCAGCATTAGCAAAATGCTTAGCTGCCATTGGCCTGTCCTTATAGTGCTATGGCAGTCTGATCCAACATTGCATTAACCAATTGAGCAGAGGAGTGCAACATATAGAAAATTATAGTGACAAAGATGACTATGCAAACTTAATATTCAGAATAAAGTATTAGCTTGCAAGCATGATGGGAGGATACCTCAAGTGCAATGCACTTGCCTTGGGAACAAGTAAATGACATGCACGGTTGGCTTGACACCGTGATCAGGCCATACAGCTCTTCGACAACCCCACCCCCCACCCAAGGTGATACATTGAGTACCACTATTGGATAATAATAATGAAACTGATCATTACAGTGCTCTGGAGCGGGAGGAACACAGCCTGAAGAGTTATATAACATTATTATAATTATTTATGAGCAAGTGGTCTATTGGCATCATATCTAGCTATCTCTTTGCATCTGTAATTCTGGTGATTGAAAAGGCTTTTATACTTAAGAGAGAAAAGCCCACTGGGAAATGGACCCCAATGAAGGCAACATCCAAAGTTGAAGGAAATTCCCGTTGATAGGCACGTCCAAATAAATGCCTTTATTTCTTTTAGGGATTTCTGATGAGGGCTCAAGGAAGCATTTACACTACTGCGTATTTTTAAAAAAATTAAAATGTTATAGTTTAAAAATAAACTTTTCATTTGTGTTCATAAAAATGTGCAACACATTTGGTTAAGCATTTACCATCTGTTGTTTTCTTATACAAACAAAGTGCATCGATATTAAGAGGGAGAATTATTCAAGTAGTGGAATAAAGCAGGCAAGAAACCAGAGAGGGAAAAAAAAAATAGAAAAAGGGTTTCCCTCAGGTTATGTTCTAGGAGTTCAGTTCTTTTGAAGAAGCGAAGATCTCCTTGAGGAATTGGACAACTGTGTAAATCAGTTTCTTTTCGTGTGCTTTTAAAAGTTTAGTCCATCTGGAGTCGCCTTCTTCTTGTTGGGTCGATAGCTTGAATAATTCGCCGAAGATTACTCTCTTAGCGGTGAGTGCTGGGCATTTCATGATTATGTGTTTCAACATTTCCGGTGTGTCTTTGTCCAGCCAGAATCGGCAAAATTGATCTGACTTCGCTATTTGTCTGGTATTGGCAAGGCTGTGTCTGGTCGGATAAGTGTTTAGGCGAATTTTCATGAATGCCATGCGAATGGTCGGATCTGGGAAGAGAGCCAGGTAACGCAGAAGTTCATTGAGTGCTCGGATGTCCATTGGGCATTGCAAGTTCATGATGTATTTCGCCTTTTTTTCGGATGTTTTGCTCAATCATTTTGCTGCAATTTATTCTTGCCTCGTTGGGGGCGATTGATTAGCATTTCTATGGTGATGTCTTCAATTATCATGTGTTGAGATAGGACTGCTTTCCATGCCTTTAACAAGCTGTTGTTCATAGTGTGCGGTGTCTCTCGTAAGATTTGAGTAGCCAGTGTTTTGTCTTCATTTATCAGTTTGCGCAGTAGATCCAACTGCTTCCACAGTACAATTGACGTGAGAGATTGCAAGGCCACTTCGAACCGAATTCTGGTCATGGGTAGCTGGTAGGCAGGTTTAAAATCTTCCGCCAGAAGGAGGCTTCGGTAGCTTGCCAGTTTATCTTAGTTGCTATAATCATTGCGTCGCTACCATAAGTAAGTAAGGGGATGACATTTTGCCGATAAAATGCAATTATTGGTTTGCGGGAGAATTTCCCATATCGTCTATGCAGCAGCACTCCTTGTCTGGCTAGCATCTGAATTTTGCCTTGTAGGAACGACACCCATGCTGTTTCAGATTTCTGATGATTGATTAGAACACCTGATATTTGAAGGTGGTAACTGCCTCCAAAGGTTTGTTGTCTACAATGAAGAGTGGAAGACTGCATTGAGTGTTCGTAGTTGGGTGTTTAGTTAATGTCATTATTTTTGTTTTTTTGATGTTGATCTGGAGTTGGTTCTCACTTATGTATTTTTCTGTCATACGTAGATTGTTTTGGACACCTGATGGAGTTTTATCACCCCTGCACTTGCGCGGTCTGAATGATACCTGGCCTAGTAGGATCGTTGTCTGTCTTCCCCTTGTTCCCCCCCGCCTCGTCGCGCCTTGAAACACTTGTGTATAGGCGCATTACAAATGCCATATCATATCATATCATCAGTATGATGTCATCTGCATACATGAGGTAGGGGATCGGGTGAGAGTTGAGTTTTGGCGGGTTGAGTGTATCGGTTAGGATTTGGGTAGAATAATCAGCAGTGTATAGATTATACAATGTTGCAGCAAGGGGACAGCCTTGTTTTAGTCTGTTCCATGTTCTTATTTCATCTGTGGCGCTTCCTTCTTTTGAGAGCCTTATAGTGACCGAGGTGTTGGAATAACGGAGTTTTATCGGTTCACTAATCTCCAAGGGGCATTTCCATGTTGCAAGTTTGTGCCACAACTTGTTCCTATTAATGGCATCAAAGGCCGTGTGCAGGTCTATGAAGGCAGCGTATACTTGAATGCTGTTGGTTATGGCTTCATGCTTGATTAGATTGAGGGTCAGAAGATTCACATTCGTGCCCACGTTTGGGGTGAAGCCCATTTGGCGGGTGTCAAATCGATTTGTTTCTTTAGGCCAGGCAGTAAGTTTTTGTAGAAGGTATGTGGCAAACAGTTTCCCCAGGGGGTCTAGAAAATCAATGGGTCTAAAATCAGATGGAAGGTCTCTGTCTCTGTGTTTATCGAGTTTATCGATTGGAATCAGGACTGCTCTATTCCAGGTAGCGGGTAGCTGTTTGAGTTTGTTCATTAACTTCAAGAGGAGGACCATTAGATTTGCCCATGTCTCTGGTGCTTGTTTTAGAATGGTGTTGGATAGACCATCAGGTCCAGGAGCTTGGGATGCATTTAGATTTTTGATCATCTCTGAAAAATGATGCTTGTCCCAGGTGATGGACCATTGATGTGAGACTGATGATTCCATATAATTTGTATCTGGGATCCGAGCTTTGTACAAGTTGGAAAAATGTGAGATCCAATTCTGCACAGTGACATTGGAGACCATGAGTTGTTGCTGCTCAACGTTGTTGTTTAACAAGTTCCAGAGATTTCTCAAGTTTTTACTTTTGAGTGTTAATAACATGGCTTCCGCATCTGTTTGTTGGAGGGTCAACGCATGCGCTTTTTTCCAATTGCTGTAGGCTTGTTTCGCTTTTTTCATAGTTTCCAAATTGACTGGAGTGAGAGTCTTTCTCCATTTTTGACAGCTTTGTTGTAGGGTTTTCTTTTTATGTGCCAGCTCGGGATTATAATGATGTAAGTGTGTCGGCTTCTCTGCAGATGAGGTCTTTCGTTGGAAGGGGATCAGGATCCATTTGTAATTTAGTTTTGCTTCATCCGACATACTTGTTTGATGGAAAGTCTGAGGGAGAGAGGCTAAGTGTTTTTGACTGATTCTTAGCCTAAAGGTTGATCCTATAAGTTCCAAGGGAGGAACAGAGGGTGTTGAGTTCTTTTCAAGCACGAACCATGGCCCTCTCGCTGAACCCGGCAACCAACCAGGCTATTCAGCCCTACTGGCACCCGGACTTGGGAGGACCAGACACCAGCTCTTGTTAGAGCCCACCACGATACTCAATTGGCCTTGAAAAAGACTTAGGTCGAAAAGCGCGTCGGCTGTTTTCACACATTTATGTTGACTAACTGGCAATAAATTGCCACATTGATGATTTTTGGTTCTGGTAAACCAACTTAAATAAAAAACCAAATGCACCATCAACTCTTTGTCTCGACCATGACTAAATACCACAGGCAAAACTGCAACTTCTTGGACTATTAAATCCAACCAGCGCCCGCACTGATCCGTAGGTTTGTCATCCCCATCATTCTTTTCAAGCAGGCCAATGCCTTGAATCATCAGCAGGCGATGGTCACTCTTATCAGTTGGAAGTATTTTGAATTTCAATAACAGGTTATTCAGAGCTGGAGTAAGACAGATGTAATCGATGATTGCGGAGGACATTCTGCAAGACTACGTGGGGATCGGCAAATTGTGTTCATCACATGGATGGGTGTTTAGGATCAATTTTCTCATGGCTATCTCTTTGGACCATCGACGCGATCTGGTTGATAAATCATTGGATGCTCTTTGGGTCCCGTTTGGAGTATAGAGATGGATGTTGAGGTCTCACAGGTGATGAAGTCGATATTTGGAAATTTCGCACTTAATTGGTCAATGTTCAAAAATACGCTGTCCAAGAAGTTGTTGTCGGCAATGGCTGTTGGATTCTAGTAAACATTTATGACCGCAAGCATTTTAAAGGTGGAGTTATTCGGTTGGATTGACTGTGTCAAGGTTGCAGGATTCGCTATCTTTATGGTCGAGAGTTGAATCCAGGGATTGATATTTTTTGTGTCGATGAGACTCCATGTGGGGGTAATTTTGATCATTGTTAGTAGTCCCGAGGAAGCTCGTCCATGCTTGCTTTGTAGGGCCGGATTGAGCAGTAATGAACCCTTCACAAGTCGGTGTCTTAATGATCCAGGTCTCTTGGAGACAAATAATGTGGCAGGAGTCAAGTTCAGGAGCTGGTAAGTCAAATAGATGAGAGTGCCCTCGTGTTCCATGAACACAATGTCCAACCTTGGATATTCGCAGTGCTTTAAGTGGGCCGGGGCCTGCCGGGGCCGGGCCCCGCCAGTCTCCAAAAAGTGGGGCTGAGCCAGGGCCCTGCCGGGGCCCCCCGTCCCACCACGCCATGGCAGGACGCATTATCCCGTCACGGCCGCCGCCGCGACGGGAGATGTGCCCGCCAGTGTAACGTTAGGCAAGTGGACAGAAGTGCCAGCCAGCCACAGCGTCGCTGAGGCTGGCTGGCACTTCTGTCAGTCACTGTAACTTCCCTGATGACCCCCCATCTGAGGGGTCATCAGGGAAGTTACAGTTCCTTTGTTTGCCCTCGCCAGGTCACTGACCCTCTGTGAACCTGCAGGCTCCATGATCTAATATGTAGATTATATCACGGAGCCCGCGGGTTCCCAGAGGGTAAAAGACGCCTCGGGCTCTGTGATCTCTGCTCAGAGCAGCGATCACTGAGCCTGAGGTGCCTGTCTCCTTTGGCAAATCTTTATAAAAGATGCCTTGAAATGTGTACATTTCAAGCCATCTTTTATAAACGTAGAAATATTTCTACGTTTATAACAGACGGCTTGAAACGTAAACAATTCAAGGCATTTTTTATAAAGCTTTGTGGACGGACAAAACCACCTTGGGTTTTGTCTGTCCTCAACGCTTTATAAAAGATGGCTTGTACGTTTCAAGCCGTCTTTTATGAACATAGAAATATGTTACAAATGTCTATGTTTATAAAAGGTGGCTTGAAAAGTACACAAACTATAGTAAGGTATGCACACAAGTGTGCGTAACTTACTATGGTTTGTACACTTTCAAGCCACCTTTTATAAACATAGAAATATGTAACATTGCTATGTTTATAAAAGAAGGCTTGAAAAATACACAAACCATACTAGTACGCATACAAATATATAAATGCTCTACTACATTTATATATTTGTTTGCGCACCCTACTATGATTTGTGCACTTTTAGGCCACGCCCCCAAACGAGGGCCCCCCTCAATTTCTTACCCCACTTAAAGCACTGGGTATTCGGGAAGATTGATGGTAATGAGTCATGGATCAGGCCTTTGGGTTGCGGACGGAGCTCATTGTCGTATTCACGCCAGAAGGGGCTTATTTTTTAAAGGAATAAAGCAGAGAGTTTTTTTTTTTAAATGACATCCCACTCACCCACCTCCCGCACATCCACCCACATCCACATCAACACATTACATTCTTTATTTCTCTCCACCCAACCTCTAAGCTGATAACCCCCTTTTTATTTCATGATTCCATGCCATTTATTTAAGGAGAACAATTAGGTGTCCAAATTGCATTGCGGATATGACAATGCATACCTGTCAATTTGCCCTGAGGTTAGTCTGTTCACCACCCAGAGTGGAAAGAAAATGATGGGAGGGGAGACGGGGAGAAGCATACCGAGAACAGGGCGATTAAGAAACATACGTTGATGTGTTTCTGTCGCTCCTTCAGGGGTCTAAGGCTGACTCAAAACATGAAAGGAGAAGGGGGGAAAAGGAAACAAAGTAGGAAAACCGAAGAATGGTAAAGTTGTTGTCAAGGGTCTTGTATATAGCACACAGCTGTCAATGATATAACTGCGTGGTGCTGTATTCTTTCCAAAAGTAAAGTCACTGTACAATTCAGGGAGTGCTGGCTAAGCCTGGGATGAACCACCCACATTCTTTACTGTATTTGGGATCTGCTGAACTTTCTGAACTCCCCCCTGCCCCTTATCCACCTGTGATGGGCATACCTGTTAGGCCATCCTCTGCACACCGATCCACTGCACACCAGAACACTGCTCATATTTCCCCAACACCTCCCTCCAGGGTTCGAGGCTCATGTGATTCGCTTAACCCAAAGGACCGAAAGCTCCGTACCAGGTATGGTGTACAGGCTCGATTGCAACCCTTCCTGCACTGGCAATTGCCATTGAGAACATACAGCAGAAGGGGCGTCGTTACATCTCCACGCTGATCACGTGATCCAGAGTGGCGTTCCTCACGTGACCTTGGTGGACGTCACATGACCCAGAAACGTCACATGACCAGAAACGCACAGTATATAAGGCTTGAGACACGGAACACTCATTGCTTCTCAGCTGTCTTCAGACCCTGTTTGGCGTTACGTTTTGCTCTACTGTTTACCTTGACCTCGGAACTCTATCTTGGACTCCTTCGGATACTCCTTTGTACCTTTGCTTGGAACTGTTAACCTGTTGCTGGATTTTGGACACGACCCTGACTTGCCTTTGGATCATCCCTTGGTACCTTTTTGAACTCCTACGCCATTTCCCTCTTGGGATTCAAGTCACGCCTTCAGTACCACAGGTGGCTTATCCTGCATCCACGCTATCCTGCGGTTCTACTGTTCTAGGGACCGCCTCATCTGAGTCTCGAACCTCCCTCCTAGGTTTCCTGGGTTTTCCTAACATCAGATAGGTAAGACTATTCAGATTCTTAGGTTAACGTGATATATTGTAATTGACTGGTACTTAACCTCGTTCTTTTTGACAGCAGCATCAGTGTTCCAGAGGTTCCGTGGATCTGGGAAGTAACATCTCCCACCTGTGGCCCCAAAGGTCGCACAGCGGGTTTCTTTTAGTTCCCCTGTGCGTCACTTGAGGACAGAGGTTTCAACGGTCTACACGACACTCAAGTCAGAACAATACCACATCCTTGTACCCCTCCTGGGAAGACCTTCAAAGGTAGTAACCAGGTTCACCTAGTTACCCTCAGCTCTTGCTCTGCTGTCAAACACGCTTCTGATATTTGTCTTCTTCTTAAAGACGTTGACCTCGACGTTCTTTCCCTCATTGAGACGTGGCTCACTGCCAGCTCTGTCACTGATTTCACACCCCTGCCTGAAGGTTACAAGATCCTCTCCAAGGCCAGGGCTAACAGGTCTGGAGGCCGAGTGGCCTTGATCTTCCCTGACTAGATCCCTGCCACTATCATTCCTACTCAGTCCTACTCCTTTGAATGCCTCATCTGCAGGCTCAGCGTCTCTCCAACCCTTTCGCTGACTCTCGCCACCATCTACAGTACACCTGATCCAGTCGTCCACTTCCTCTCTAAGTGGCTGACCTCAAATCTTCCCTTCTTGCCTATACCTCCAAACCTCTCCTCCAAAATTCTTGTTCTAACTTGATGGGTCCAACTTGATGGTCGTGCAGTTATGTAATGCCTCCGTCCCCAAGTACCGCTCGAGCAGAGAGTAATTACTGCTCAAGCAATCTTTGAGGCCACAGGTGGGAGTGTTGTCGTCAGCCTGGTATCGGGAACGCCGGAAGGACCCCTGAGTACTGTAAGGCAAAGGATTATAATCAAGGAAACACTCAAAAGGCAATTGGCAATGGACAGAAGGAGTAAACAAGATGCAGTGACACCAGCTTACCTAAAAGGGGTGAAGTGTAGGTAAGGAACCTATGCAGGGGAACCCACAGCAGGCTGGAATGGTGTAGTTGACACTCCTGAAAGCACCTGGTGGAACAAGACTGGATCCGTGGAAAAGCGTGAAGCAATCCGAGGGTTGCAAAAACAGAGGGGGCAATCCAATAGCAAGTCCAGAGTACAAATAGGTGTCAGATGTCCGGGAAATCCGAGAGCGCGCCAGAGTCCAAGGGTAATCCAAGAGCAGTTCCAAGAAGCGTTCCGAGGTCGAAGCAAGGAGAGAAAACAAGAAGCAAGGGTAACGCCTGGCAGTCCTCCATAGAAGTAGCTGTGAAGCAAAGAGTCTTGTTTGCCGGCTTCTTTTGAAGAGGCAAGCGGTATCACGTGACGCATCACGTGACTGCTCGCGCACGTCGCGTGGAGCGCAACGTGGCCAGCGATTGGGGCTGTCGATACGTCCTGGTATCCTGGCGTTGCCGGCTGTGCTGGAGGCGCCATGGCAACCGCCAACGCGGAAAAGGGCGAAAAGAGGCAGGTCCGCCCAACATGGTATTCCACCTACCGTGTTTCCCCCGCTGGTGTGAATGGGAAATACGACGGCGAGAAGCGCCTGATGAAGGAGACAGGTGTGAGGGGGGAAGTGAGAGATGGGTTGCGTGAGAGGGCGTGACACCTCTCCTCCTCTGTGATTTAATATTCACCTTTACTCTCCCTAGGTGGCCACTGGACACTTCTGCAACATCTGCAATGTTCTTCCCCTCACCATTCCTCCCTCCAGTCTGACACACTCTGCCAGACATACCTTGGATGCTCTCATCTCCTCAGACATTCCTATCTCCAGCCCTCTCACTAACCTCTCTCCTGGTCTGACCATTCCCTCCTATCTTCTCATCTGGATCTCTTTGGTCGCTCTGCTAAGCCTATGCATGCAATGCCTGTCTCCTCTGTCATCCCACCGGTCATCCCACCGATGAAGCGATTGTCAGTTGCTGCCTTTGCTGCCACCTTCATTCCTCCTCGCATTCCTGCCATTAACTCCCACACTGGCTCTCATCATGCAAATCTTCACCTTTCTATCACCAACAACTGGATATCCTTGCCCCTCTCGTGAGGATCCAAATGAAGCTTACCTCCAAGTGCAACTCCTGGTATGACGCCTACCTATCCTCTCTGAAACGCAAGTGCAGAGTGGCTGAGTGGAAGTGGCGTGCACCAGACGCATCCTCTGACAAACTGGCCTCTCGCCTGCCCCAAAGGCAATACAGACTTTCCATTCACTCAAAGAAGAAGGCTCACATCCAAGCCTGCATCTCTGGGGCCACTAACAACTCTAGCAAACTGTTTAAAATCTGCAAGGAACTTGCCAATCCTTCTGCAGTCTCCACATCTCCCCTGCCATCCATGACCCTCTGTACCTCTCTGGCCTCCCACTTCCTTTCCAAAACCTAGGACATTCTGTCCTCACTCTCCTCTACCCCTTCCCAGCTCCATCCCCAGCTGTCATGCCTCCCTTGACTCCCCTCTCCCTTTCCCTGCTTCTCTCTGCCTTCTCTCCCTTAGCACCTGATGAGGTCTCTAGACTAGTCCTCTCTATGAAACTCTCTTCCGAACAGATGTTCCCCTGACCCTCCAGAACTATCAAGGAGAACATTGCCACCCTTGCACCTCCCCTGGCTGATTTATGTAAAACTTCTTTGCCACCGGCTCCTTCCCCCTGCCCCTCAAGCATTCTCTTGTGCATCCACTCCTTTAAATGCCCTCTTCTGACCTCCCCTCCCCTGCTATGACCCTATCACCATTACCCCATTCCTGAGCAAATTCCTGGAGAAGCTTGCCATCTCCCCACTTACCCAACATACCCAATCTTTCGGCTGTCTCCACGACCACCAGTCTGGATACAGAGCTGCCCGAGGCATAGAAACTTCTCTACTTAACACCCGTGTTGACTTGCTGTCTAATCTTGACTCTAACTCTTCTTCCGTTCTTAACCCCCTGGATCTTTCCTCCGCCTTTGACACAGTCATTCATGCCACTCTGACAAATCGGCACCATGACACCCTTGACATCAAGGGCCTGGCACTGGACTGGTTAACCTCCTTCCTCTCCAACCAACCTTCCCAGGTTCAACCGGACCCTTTTCTCTCCCCTATCACACTCTACACCTGCGTGTCCCTAAAGGCACTATCCTCTCACTGTGGCTTTTCAACATCCACCTTGCCCCCTTTGCCGACTTGATCTCTCCGTTCTCTCCTCACTTCCAGTGTTATGCAGATGACACATAGTTCTCCTTCAAGCTTCCCTCCTCTTCCTCCTTTCTTCCTCTCTCAACCCTGACTGACTGACTGCCATTCAGTCATGGTGCACTGCCAATGATCTCTGCTTTAATGCCAGTAAGACTGAGATCCTTTTTATTGGGACCCCCAGCTCCCACCTTGCCTCTCTCCTTCTGGCTGCCCTCTATGGGTCCCCTCCCCTCACCCTGTTGTGAGGCAAAAAACCTTGGTGTCATCTTTGATTCCTTTCTCTCCTTCTCACCTCACATTGCGGACCTTGCCAAGAAGGCCCGCTATCAGCTGCATCTCCTCAGAGGTAGTCTCCCTTTCCTCACCTTCTCCCAGAAACTCAATGTCTCCAGAGCTCTGGTCCTCTCTAGGCTTGATTACTATAACAGTCTCTTCCTCAATCTTCCTTCATCCTCCCTTCGTCCCCATCAACTAATGCAGAATACAACTGCAAGACTTATTTATGGCCTCAAGCCCAGGGACTGCATCTCTCCAGCCCTAATTTCTCTCCACTGGCTCCCGGTTGCTACTAGGATCAGATTCAAGACCCTATGCATCATCCACAAGGCTTTCTGGGGGCTGGGACCCTGGTACATCCAACTCTCTTCCTAAATACTTTCCTGCTAGAGCCCTTCAGGCTTCTAGCTCCAACTCTGCAAATCAGATGTTTCTGTAAGCAAAGAGTAGGGGGTAGATGTCTCTCCTCCGCAGGAGCCTCCCTCTGGAACGGTCTCCCTGTCCCTTTCAGGTTTGAGTCGGATCTCCTTAAGTTCTGGAAGCTCCTCCAGAACCTCCTTTTCTCATCCTCCTCCACTCTCTCGCTCCCCTGATAACACCGTCTTCTGCCTCAGTGACAAGCTTCCTGATTCCCTCTGTGTACTACAGGGCTCCAGGCCCCCTCAATCAGTCCACCCCCCTTCCCTGCACATACCTTCTTTCCCCAGCACTTGCCCTCTGGCCTCCCCTTAGCTCTTGCATTTCGCCTCTCACCCTGTTCCCTTCCCACCTTAGCACTTAGTTTTTGCGCAGATCAGCACTTCTCCACTCCCCCCTCCCTCACAAATCTTGTTCTGCGCGATCTGAATGTCACAAGGCCTAGTAGGACCGTTTGTTGCATCTTTCTCCCTGTTCGTCCCCCCTTTTAACTTGTGGTGACATGAAACACGATTGTTGTATAGGCGCCTTCCAAATATCCAATAAATGATTTAAATTAAAATAAATCTTGTAAGAGATTTGGATAAACGACTGTGCAGCAGGCAGATTCACCAGGCAATAAATGAGGAGGTTGCAGGTAATCTTTCAGAAAGGGATTTGGGTGGTGTAGACTGCTGCCTGTTGCTGTTTCAGAGCTGGAGCATTTACCATCCTTTCTAGGTAGGGTTTTTGGGATGGTGCATTTAATATATTTATGGGGAAATGCACAGAGAAGGACAATTAATAAGGAAAGGAAGGTTTAGGTTTCTATTGCTGTTTTAGAACAGGCACATTTTGCTTTCATTTTTGGGCAGGGCTTGATTTCTGGACTTTGAAACAAAGCATCATCACATCTTGTACAATTATAGTATAGAAGAGAACTTGGGTAGGGTGATTTTAGGCGCTGCTGTACGCAACAACATTGTATTTTTTTTATTTTTGCAAACACCACTGTAAAGCAGGCTTTCGTTTGGGATTTACGTGTGAGATTTCATATTCTTTGCCAGGAAACTCAACAATTTACTTTGCATAGAAGCACTGAGGTTCATTGATTGAACATACACTTGAAAAACAAATAGTTGAATTTAATTTGCCCAAATGTGGTGGAACAGAAAATATTGTGGGTGTTGTAAATATCGTTGTGATCACAGGTGGTGGGCATTAGATGCTGATTGATTGGCTGTGGATTTGTTTAGAGTGATTTCACTTTCTCTGCAAGGCACTTCTATAATTTACTGTTCATCTATGTGTTGGGGCAGCATGATTGAACACACACCCAGATCCACACAGTTGAATTTATTCAACTGTGTGTATGGGTGCGTTACAAATGCCATATCATATCATTCGCCACATTGGAACAGAAAACAAATGTGGGGGTGTCAGACGAATTACAGATGCAATGAGATAATAGAGGACATTGCACTGTTTACCAATGGGTAACATATTTAACATTTGCTTAATATACGCAAGCCAGGAAACCAGTGTGAATCTATAGGTATACTGAGGTACATTGGAGACTGTACCAGTTAAACCTCAAGAGTATGTTTTGTGACATCCAGAGCAACTTAGCATCTCCATTGAAATCACTACAATGTCCTGACATTACATAGAGGCTGCAGAACTCACTTTAAGACTGAGGAAAATGCCAGTCATGAACGATTGCAACATTGCATCAGAATCCCAATGTAGTATTTGCTATGTTTTAACAAAAGAAGAACCAAATAACCAACAGCTTGCTTAACTCACATCTGAGACCTTCATGGAAATATAATTATGCCTATAGACCGACAGAGCCATGACTCATAAACAGCAAATTGTACCCTCTCTCCCCTCACCACCCTCCTTTCTAATGTGTTGCACACCACTCATACCTAGTACAGCATCCTTCTTTCAGGGCAACATGATTGAAGGTGGTTTATCATCTGCTGAGAGAAACATTGAGGACTCAGATCGGGTAAAGTGAGACATGGACCTAATGGTGAGGTGTCGGCTTCATTCCCCTTGCAGAGAGGAATGCGACTAGGCTGTGTTTTAGCTCCACTAGCTTCAATTCAAATCGTTTTAATATTTACATCAACGATTTTGAAATGGACATGACTGGAGTAGAGGACATGCTAAGGGATGAAGGTCTCCCGCTCACATTATTGATACACGAGGGTGGCACAATATTACTGCCACGCACCCCAAAGGCGTTACAGTCGCTTGCAAACAAAGTTGTGGAGCTTATGGTTAAGTGTGAATACCGCCAAATCTAAACTGATGATGTTGGGTGGGAGGAAAGCAAAGTTTCATGGTATTTTGTGTAAAAAGGAAAAGATGGAATGGATAGACAACTTTGGTAATTTTGGAATCACGTTTTCTAAATCTCTAGGATGGGAGGGTTTGTGGTGTAAAAAGGAAAAGATGGAATGGGTAGAGAACATTGGTTACCTTGGCACCACGTTTTCAAAATCTCTAGGATGGGGGACCCATATCGAAAACAATACAGTACAAAAGAAGGTAAACCCCTCAAACTTAACAAAGGTGAAAATCCCAACAGACATTCCCTGTGGCTAAAGGGCGTGCTGCATTTCATTCAACCACCACTCAGCATCTCATCCAACCTGGTAGCACATAGGTCTAACCTTTGTTAAGACTGAGGGGTTGACCTAATGTCTCCCCCTTCTTTTGTAATGTATTGTTTTCTTGAAATATTTCTTGAAATATGAATTCTGAATGCAATTTGCACATGGTTACTAATCCCACACATGTGTTCTTTGCTGCACTTATCTGTTTTTGCTCTCTAATAATGTTTTGCAGGATACATTTCTTTATTGATGTTTTGGAATAAAATGTATTTTTTTACAAACCATTTTAAGAAATGTTGCTGCTAAGGTGTGGCCTTAGGATTAAGTCCGTATGAAGTAATATTCTTAGAAGGCTGTGTTAAGGTGTGTGCACAGGATATGGTCGCCTACTTCCTCTAACTTGATTTTTGTTTGTTCTTTCCCCATGTAGAAGCAGGTGCCCTTCCTAATTGCGAGGTAGATTTAGGGGTGAGCCATCTTGAGATTTCTCAGAAGAGAAGAGAGGACAGGGGAGCCCTTAGCCATGGGGTCATTGCTGTCTGTGAAGAATGAAAGTAAAGATGGTGAGTTTGGGAATAAGACTTGTACCCTGATATCAAGAGGTTGCAAGGAAGTATATGTGGAACCTCTAGATAAGCTTCTTGGTGAAAGGTCTGATAAGTTTCTTCCCTTTTGCATGCCTAGGTGGCAAATGCACATGGGACTTGGTCAGGACCAGGGATCTACCCGAGCCCCATAATCATGGTCCTACCTGACCCCAAGGACGAGAAGCAGGCAACATGAGTTCATCAACCAAGCAAACAAGAAAGAAGTGTGAGGACACTCAAAACCCATGGAACGTGAGTAGATTTACATTGATTGCAGACACCTGGAAGGAACGTAGAGGAGGATTTTCAAGGTGAAGACTTCAGCTGTTAACCGCAAGGAGCAGCCATGTTGTTGCTGTTGAATATTTGCCTTGCATTTTTCTAGTTAACCAATATCTGTAAATAGCCCTAATTATCCTTTCTGTAACCACATCATTGTGTTTGCCTTATGTTGATTCTACTCGATTTCGTGATAGTATGCTTTTATGATATTGTCTGTGTTTTCAGGGTTTATCTCGAGTAAACAGGAGGAAACAGGAGGACACAATCACTCTGTTTGTACTATTCAATGCCATTTTGAATTAATTTCATGGACGGTGTAGGAGCAGGGAGATGAAAATCTGCTCCGACTGTTGCTCCACCTCGGTGCAGAAACTCTGCCAGCATTTTGATGCAGGTGGAGAGGCTGGTATTCCCACCAATTCCTGTTGCTTTTTTTATCAGTAAAAGCAGGCAAAATCCATAGGGATTCATTGCAATCACAGCCGCCATGCACATACATGGTGGCTCGTATTAACACTTTGCTTGTTTTCATTGTATAAACAAGGCAAGGGAGCACAGGGCTACTCAATTGCTAGTGGCTTTTGTACACACCAACCAGAAAGGTGTAGAGGGGCTGCAAAACCGTTACCTGATGCGGTCCTAACTGTGGAATTAACATTTCATTCACAATTAATGTATTTCTATCTTTTTATGGCGGGAAAGGATCCTCTACCCTGTTAACAGTGTTTAATGATGAAATACATTACATATTTTTAGTTGGTTGATGTGGAAAAAACATTTGACTTCTGATCACTTTTTCTCAACAATCCTGGTGAACTCCTGTCAATAATCATGGACCTGTCCAGCCAAGTTATCTCTGTTGATTTATTTCTTAAAAAATATAAATTGATACATGTTATCTCCAATTTGCTCTTCCTCCTGGTAGTCTTTTTAGGAATTAAAATGCCTTGATAATTTGCACTCATAGTTTGTAGTCTTTTCTGCAAAATCATGCACATGTTGCAAATGCGTCCTCAGATTTTCAATATGCTCATGTAGAGTACATGCATTGAAGACTGTTTGGTCATGTGAATGATAAACTACATGTTGAGTAAAGACCAGCTTTCTTTCAGTTAGCTTTACATGAAGACATGTGCCACAACTTGCACATTTCTAGTACACATATCCTTAACAGGTCAACTATAATTTGATTATATCTCTCCACCTCACCACTAGAAGTGAAGAAATATGGAATATTAAGCTTATGCTTAACACCAAGCATTTAAGAGAAAGGTAAGAAAGAGGAAAGGGCCCCCAGTACTAGGTGTGTCCTGGTAGCATAAGCTACAACTACTATATGCAGAGATCCAAACATTGTAATAGACCATATTGTGTCAAAGGCAGTTCATTTTAATTTGACATTTTCTTAATCTTCCATATCCGATATTCAAAGAGGCAGATTGACTGTTGGACAATGCATTAACAGCCACAGTTCCTTTATCAGGGCAGTACCTGTCCCCAGGATGTGCTAAATCTGACATAGTTTCTATGTGTACACATGTACAGGCACTTTATAAATGACATATCACATCATATCTTATCATATCATATGAAGACAGTGAGCAAAGCCTATAGCAGCATGACTATGGGCCTCACAACTAGTCCGGGGGTAACCCTGCCGTCGCCTGACTTCTGCTGCCACTGTGAGATTACAAGTCAGGCGCCGGTAACATGTTAGTCCCCATTCCCATAGAGACCGATAGGACTCTTTGGGGGTGGGGACTCGGAAGCACCGGCACCGTTGCTAGCAGTGCTTGCGCTTCCGTGAACGGTCTGCCTAGCATGGCCGCTGCGCCCGACAGGGTCAGACATGTCGGGCACAGCGGCCCCCGAAGGGAAAATTGGTGAGCTTACCGGCACACTTGTTTGTGGACCTGCAAACTTGTAATGAAGTCCTATATGTGTACGAAAAGAGGGACATATGTTGGAGAATCACTGGGTCCAATCATAATATACTGGCAACCACTGCACTGCTACACCCACAAGAACAGCTCAGCAAAACAATTCCAGCCCTGCAAGCACATGCGGTCCATTCCACCAGATGAGATCAACTGATCGATATACACAAATTGGTACTTCAATTCCTTCCTACCCATGTACTAGCTTACTTATATACAGAATGGACAGAGGTAGCCCTAGCAAGCCTATTCCACTCACACCACTTATTAAGTTTGCGTCAATATTCTACAATACAAAAACTGCAAATCAAAGTGCTGTACGCATAACCAAATGTGGAAAGTCATGTAACTGCGTACTTGTGCCACTTTTCAACCAAATCTAATATATGGTGGTCTTCAAAAGAAAGCATCTGTTTCACTGAACAGCATATGACATATTTATTAATTCAGTTTCCAAGAAACATCACCTGCAACTTTGCAAATCTGTAAACATAAATCAAAGACATGAATCGTAAATTCAATAATGTTCTAGTGGGTTTGGTGACATATGGCTTACCCTAATATAATTGGCTCAATACTTGTTACTGAGGCTACAACTCGGGGAAAATCCCCTATGTCTTGCCAGGCATGGACATGATGACCATCCACATATCACCCTCATTTTGCTCTTCGTGAGTGGATGAGTATTTCCAAATCTCACTGATACATTCTGACATGAGGGTGAACGCCATGCAGAGGAACACTACAGTTTCTTCCTCAGTCTTAGGACATGAGATGAAACTGGGCAAGATCAAACCATGAAAAATATGTTTGCAGACACGTGTCTCCATGCTGGCACCTTTGGGCTGTGTCAGACAATTGGGAATAATTGTGCAGCTCACAGCTGCTTCTGCTGAATCATGACACGCAATGAGGCTTGGCAGAGTCGTACAATGCCGAATAATTGTACAGAAACACAATCATGGCTATGGGATAAATCAAACACCAGGGAAAGACTCTGCAGCACACACACACACCGACATGCACACACACTCCTTGATCAGGATATTAGTAATGCTGTGCAGTGTTAGGTTGTACGTAATACCTTCCTAGTGCTGCAGTTCCTTTACACCAAATCTGAGTGGGTTGAGACAATGAAGATAGGTTGGCAACACACCACTCCATATTCCAAACTCCGGTCTGAGTACGAAAATTGTACATGGATGTTGAAGCACTAGCCCAGTTGAATTTTCTTACCAAAAAACTTCCATTTCATTGACATATATCACTTCTATTTTGCCCCACAAATGCCCCAGCGGCGTGGAAAATACAGACACGCAAGGCACTGTGAACGGTCTCATGAATAAGTGCCCTTGATTTTCAATAGGTTTCATGATGATTGAACAGGCATGCTCTATCTGCAGTACGTGCAGCTGTCATGAGCCCAAAGGAGGTTCACATCCATTCAGGTAGGTGTCATTGTTGTACCACAAGTTGGAACGTTCACTATGTTAGTCCCCATCAATGATCTGAAATGTTCCTTTTTCTCCCCACATTATTAATGATATGTTTTTCTCTAACATAAACAGGATTCAGCTTTTTCAGTAATTCCCAGTTTTTTGCAGGAAATGGTTTTCCACGATTTATTTTTGCATTATGGGATTTGTAATCCTGCATTTTAAAAGGGAACATCATGAATACCATTTGCACCTGGACACATCTTACCGGTGAGGTACAGGGGATGCTGGAAGGTATGTGGCAATGATATGCAAGTTGATGGGATGTTGTTTCTATGGCTCCTGTACCAAAACTCTGCCAAGCTCTCAATTTCATTTCTTTCTTAAGCCACCACCTAATATGTTGTGTTATCTGACACAAGATTATCCATATGATGCTCTTTAGAAAAAAAGAAAACACAGCATTAAACACAACATTGCATCCTAATTATGCACTAATAGCATCCCAGCAAGGTATGAATCTACGCCTTCAAGGAGAACCCAACAAAACCCATAGCATGATGTCACTGCAAAAAGAAAACAATCGCCATGATATCATTGTTTTACTCTTTTAGCAATACAGCAAGATATTAAATAAGGGCTCCATGACAGTAAGCACTGCCCATTAAATGCTATTTTTATGAACAAGAACATTATATACAAGGTCCTTAAAACCTGATATGCAGATTTGGGCAGTTTGCTGGCAGTCTAGGGATTTTGACAAATGCCATAGATTGTCATCATCAGCATAAACATATCCTAGTTTGATAACTCCTAGATAACAATTGCTCATAGAGGAATAGGAGACAATAGGCACTTTAGACCCTCCGCCTGGTAAGTGTCATCCCGTCTAGACAGCCAATGTTCTTTGCCAATTACATTGAAATACCACATGCCTTTGATGTACAGAATACAATCATAAGTCAGGTCTACAACTGACTCCTATTACTTTTTTAAATGCTATTGTTACACTTGTAAATGCCAACCAATCGCTTATGAGCTATGCAGTGAGAACTGCAATTACGTTTCTGCTGGGCTAAGGGGGCAGATTCTGCCCACAAACATCGAAGTTGACAGCTGTCTTGCACAATCATTGCCACTTGGTGCTGTTTTTTTTATCTTCGCGTTTCTTTTCCTTTTGACTGGTTGACTATCCCCACCCTCAGTAAGAGTCACCCTGATTCTCCTGCCACCATCATCTGCCCAGATTTGAGCACAGCTAGTAGGGCCATCATGGATACTTGCATTGGCATTGCATCCTTAGTAGACAGCCATGGCTTCACTGCAAAGTTGTTAATCCATGTCTTAAATGTCAAACCCACATAGCCTGCCATTGGTGCAACATTCATTTAAATGATGAAACATCTGCCGATGTGACTATGGTGCTGTAAGTGCTTAAAAAAGAGAGAGAGTCACATGTTTTACCATTACTTTAGGGCCATGTCTGAACAGATTATTTGCCAAGACCTGACCGGATAATGGAGAAAAAATACTAAAGATGGAGAGAAGAATGGTCTAGACTAGGTCTTCCATTCCACAGAAACATCTGATGTTGGTCAAAAGACTGGTGTTAAGGCATGATGTGCCTACCTTAAAAAGTAACAGACCTGAGAAGGAAAAGGAAAACGTCTCCTGAAAGGCCAAGAAAGTTCCAGTGGACTCTAATAAGAACAAGGTACACCTCATTGTCGAGCATAAATTAGTGTAGAGTACAGTATGTTGCTTGTTTGTCTCTTTCCCATAAAAAAAACAACAAAAAAAACCACAGTGGACATTCATTACATCCTGTATGAGTATAATAGGCGTGTGTAGTATGTATGTGTTCTTCTTACCCGAGGACATTATCTTACAAAGGAACAACACAGCCCATTTTAGAAATCCCAATGTACATGGTCCAAGATTCTTTTTTTTATGTTGCTTATCCATCAAAGACCAAACTTTGCAAGTCGCCTTCAATTTGTAGAGTGTAATGTGCTTTGGTCTCATTTCCACTCCCCTCACAAGCCTCATACCTTTCACGGAAATTCCCCAGAAAACCTTCACCAACCTCCAAAGAAATGCTCATCTCCAATGGTTAAAATGTGGACCTCTTTAAAAACCATTTGACATCCCCTACTAAACTAACTATGTATGCATTGGCAACTGTAATACAGTGTTCATTATATTAACATGTTGTATGTTTGTTTTCTCCAGCACAAACCACGAGTGCTGGACCTCTTACCAGAAAACATTGTGTAGGAAGCATTGAAGACTATGCCACTCAATGACACTATTGAGTGATATAAAGAGCAGAGTCCAGATTGACTTCAGATGAACTTGCTGATGGAGCAGAGATTCAGGAGGTTCAGAAAGTAGAGGGGGCTGATAAAATGAGCAGGCGAGTCCTTCCGAAAGAGTTGAGGATCTTTTGGGTGCCCCCAAAAGATTTCAGTACTTGCAGGTCTCCCCCCAGCTCTCCTTCAGAGGATGTATGATGAACTATGTATGCAAAAGTAAGGAACATTTGCACTTTCTAGGTAGCCACGTGCACCTCTTACAGAGACTACAGAAAATGTGCATGGAAAGCTATCTACCCATATAAATCAGCAGGGCAAAACACAGTAAGTACTAACAGGGCTCACCTCTTTTGACATCCAATGTATGGTCACGAACTGGACATAGAACAACTCATGACTTATACCCCGTCATCCATGCTCCAACCACAGCACACCGCCACTCTCATAGGTCACTGCCAGTGCCCCGTGTCTATGTTATCCTCCACATCATTGGTCGTCATCCATACAGTACCCCATTTATATGTCCCTCCCCCTTTTGACACCCTGCCCATGTAGCATAACTCTTGAACCTACTGGCGCCAGTCGATCATCCCAACAACACCTGTCCCCTCGACAGCCTTGGCCATGACAGCTTCCCTCACACTACCACTTCCATGTGTGCCAGAAACTCTGATCCCTCTGTAACTCTGAACCCTCTGTGCAGTCCCTTTTTCAGGAGGCTGCCCACGGAAGCACATGTTCGTGACCCGCCCATGGTTCCAAGGAAGAAGATCACAGGTATGCTGTTGTCCTACTACCCATTGAGTCCCATTCCTAAATATCAGATCATAATTAGCATCTACACACACTTTCTGGAGGAAATGGGCCTGAATGAGTACACACCTTTGGGAATTTCCCACGAGTATCAACCTTGTGTGGTGGATCAAATGTGAATCAAGTAAGACAAACCACTGCTCATCTGTCCCCAAATTCTCACTAGAATATAAATATATCTGCAAACTGGGCCTGTGAGTGACCTTTGGAACTATCAATATTTGTTTTCACCCCTTAATAGCATTGAAAAATGAAGCATATCACAGGGCTTGATTTTCAGAAGGTGGAGGAGCAGATATTAATTAACCACTGAAACACAATTTAGGGCATTACTGAATACTAAACATAATGCTTTGTTTGTTATGCCTTATTTATTTGGCAAATCGTGTGCTAAAATAAAAGGCACAGATGTGGCAAGGTGCAGTACAGTACAGAGGTCCATGGGCAGGGCTTTAAGTGGGGTAAGAAATCGAGGGGGGGCCTCATTTGGGGGCATGGCTTGTGGGAGGGGCGTGGCCTAGAAAGTACGCAAATCGTAAGGTATGCACACAAATATATATACATGTTATATATTTGTATGCGTACCTTACTATGGTTTGTGTACTATGCCGGCCATCTTTTCTAAACATAGAAATATGTCACATATTTCTATGTTTAGAAAAGATGGCTTGCAAAGTACACAAACCATAGTAAGGTATGCACACAGATATATAACATGTATATATATGTGTGTGCATACCTTACGGTTTGCCTAGTATTCAGGCCATCTTTTTAAACATTTCGGGTTTATGAAAGATGGCTTTGAGAGTACACAATTCAACATCTTTTATAAAGCTTTGACTACGGACAAAAGTGTCCGTCGGCAAAGCTTTATAAAAGATGGCTTGAATTGTGTACTTTTCAAGCCGTCTTTTATAAACCTCGAAAAATGTCGCGGAATCCCCAGGTTCGCCGAGGGTTAAAGACACCTCGGCGACCTGGGGAAACAAAGGGACAGTAACTGCCTCTGGTGACCTCTCGCTCGAAGGGTCACCAGAGGCAGTTACTATGACTGACGGAAGTGGCAGCCAGCCTCAGCGTCACTGTGGCTGGCTGCCACTTCTGTCAGCTCTGTAGGGTATTTTGTGGAGATTTGGGGCCTGACGGTATTTTATTACCGCCGAAAAATAACTTAGCAATAATCACTCTTTGTATTCAGATTTGGCCATGTGCAACAATAATACAATGGACATGCATTATTTCAGCACCCAGACCTGCATATTTGGTATACGTGGTTGGTGGTATTTTGGTGAGCATAATTCCCTTGTTTTATTTGTGGCCCCAATGTCCAGAATCCCTTATCTTTGCTTAGATTTTTCGTGTGATCACTAGAGAGACCTCAGACCTGCATTCTAGGAATACCACATTTTCCAGTGATAGTGTTGGTGTGCCACCATGGGCGAACTCACTGACTTATTTACGACAGAGAGCTATATGTGGTAGTCTTGTGGTAATTTCCACTACCTTATATACGGTAGGGAGCTATGTTCAGAGAGTCTCTCTTCCCGTTGGCTCATGTACCTCCAACAAGCTATGCTACAGTCACTCACAATTATTCATACTGATTCTGACATGCACACATCTGTCTTAAAATGACCATTGCACTGTTTAAAAATCTCCCCACATCATCGGCATTGTAATGGTAAATAGAAAATACACCACCCGTCTGTTTTCAAATATTTTTCTGTATTATAAAAGTTGCATTTAAACACGATCTCATTCTTTACAGAAATAAATAAAATGGTACAGTAAAAGCATTGTCTATGACACACTGCAAAGAGCGTGGCGGAGAACAGAACTCAAATTGCAACATTGGTATTTGATTAAGACACGCACAGGAATCCTACACTGACTGCATATTACCGTACACACTCAGCTCCCACACTTCTCATTACCTTATCTTTTTAGTTGTTCTCTTTGGCTGTTCTCTTTGTGAATGTGACTCCCTTGAAGATTAACTCCAGCAAAAAGGAACGCTTGCCTTCTCAAACCGGGGTCATTGCCTGGAATTCTCAGCTTTTTCAGATAGGAATGCCTCAGCCAGTGGAAAGGTCCTTCTTTCAGCTCTCCCCAATCTCGACTGCAGCAGGACACAGGAATCTGCATTCAGTCAGGAGCCCCACAGCCAGGTCTTCTCCCCAGTAGTGCAGAAAAATGTCTCCTGTCTTTTTCCCCGATACTGCCCACTAAAACTTTCATCTCAGCCCTCTGTATGACGTGTCCCAATGAAATCCATCATCTCTCATCCTCCTACTCTCAACAATAGCTTCGCTTATACATTTGCAATTGTTGCAAATCTGACTTCCTTCTTCCTGCAGTTACTGTGCACAAAAACACGGAGAATCAGGCAGAGAAGAGAAGAAAAAAAAATCTGCACACACATTTAAATGGTTTTCAGAGTATGCCTAATTCTGCAGTGGAGAACACATTTTATTAGTGGGTTATGTTAAATAAGGTTTTATTAGTCAGGTTAATGGTTAATAGGTTAGCTGTTAATTTTCAAATGTGTCTCTCGCACCATAGGCATTTCAGGTGAAAATAGTGTGCATTTTTAATTGAGCACGTGTGCTTTTAACTGTAAAAATAGATTTGCATCTTATATGTTAAAATCGTTTTTGACTGAATAGCCTGTCTTTCCTTGTTAATCTGGTAACCCATATAGCAATGCACCGCACCCTTGTGGTGGTGCTGCAAAAACAAATGTGCTACTTGTGCAGTAGTGCTGTACTCTGTGCTGTAACATGCCAAATATCCTTACAGCTCGCCTGACTTCATGGCAGGCGCATCTCCCGTCGCGGCTGCGGCCGCAACGGGATAATGCATCCCGCCAATCTTAAGATGGGACTGGGAGGGCCCCGGCAGGGCCCCGGCTCAAGCCCACCTTTTGGAGACTGCCGGGGCCGGCCCACTTAAAGCACTGGATGGGGTTCTAGGCTCACGTTCTAGTTGAAGCACCAGGCTGTTCAATGACCAAAACAAACTCCTTTTTCGAATGGTCAGTTCCCTTGTGGGACATGGCTTTGAAAGTACCATGCCTTGTTTTATGGCTTCTGAACACGCTTCAAATGACCATAGAGCTGCATCCAGTTCATTTGGATCAGATTTAGGTCTGGTGAGCATGCATAGTGCTGACTCAATTGAGCCACTGGCTTTCAAAGAATGCTCTAGTTGAGGAAGGTTTTGGTTGCGTCATCCTCTTGAACATTGTAAGTGTTCAGGGCATGAAATGTTTTCATATGTGGCACCAGCACCCCACAGAAAATATTCATACTGAAGACGCTGGTACCAACTATTCCTGCACAATTTAAAATGCGTCTTAAGACATGCTCTGAGATGCCCCAGACATGGACTTTCACAAGATATGTGAGTTGTGGCTTACCAGACAAGTGTCCTCTCTTCCAAAATACCACCCTTTGAAACGTTCAAACTCAGTGTATGTTTCATTGGTGAACAGCATGTCTGTGAAGTCTACACCTTGTTCATTCAGTGTTTGGAGTGCACCACCTGCTTTTCTTTGTTCACTTTACAGGTAATACAAAGGAGCCCAAGACTTGCCAAAAAACACTGTTACTGTTCC
The DNA here is from genome assembly GCF_040938575.1 of Ambystoma mexicanum. Classification (NCBI taxonomy): domain Eukaryota; kingdom Metazoa; phylum Chordata; class Amphibia; order Caudata; family Ambystomatidae; genus Ambystoma; species Ambystoma mexicanum. Next base: position 1,295,464,167 of record NC_090935.1, on the reverse strand, counting down.
GTACATCAAGTCTGTACATCAACAGTGCACGCACCCCTAATGTTACTGCTTGCATCTCTAGCCAGCTGGATGTTTTTAATAGCAGGTGACACGGTGGGAAGTGCCTAAAAATGAACGTAAATGGGCTGAATGATAAAATAAAGCGGTCTGCTCTCAAAGTAATTGGGCAGGTATAGAGCGGATGCGGTTCTTCTGCAGGAGGCACACCTAAAGGGCACTTCATGTGGCTTTCCGGGGAGGGGGCAATACAAGATTGTAGAACACACAGGTTATTATAAGGTTATTATAAGGGATCAAGGGTCATCACCATCATGATTAGGACATCCATTCCCCTTGAGGTGGACAAAGACTGAAGGGATCTACAGGGGAGGTACATCTTGATCACGGAGGAACTACGGTGGGAAGAGCATCGCAATACTGAATATTTATGCACCACCACTCCCGCAGACGGAATTCCTAGCAGAGGTCCAGACACTGTTGGCCATGCATGGGGCAGAACTGATGATACTGGGAGGGGATTTTAATGACGTAATGTGTCAGGTGTTAGATAGGACCATATAGGGGGGAGGAATACCCTGGACCTCCAATGAGAACATGCTGGCCACATTGGCTGAAGTAATAGGAATAAGAGATGTGTGGAGGGATAAACATCTGGGAGATAGGGGGGGGAGGGTTCATTCTACTCTGGGGCGCATGCATCACTCTCCTGAATAGATTAGTTCTTTCTCCCCTGAAAGGATCTGGGAAAGGTCACAGAAGTGGAATATCTGCAGATGGATATCTCAGACCACGCCCCGCTATTGATGAGATTAACTGGGAGAGAGCAGATCAAGGGCCAGGGGGAATGGCTGCCAAATGCGTATTACGTGGGCAATGAGGATATACTAGTAGGGTTGAAGGAAGGGACTGAGGAAGATTTCACGATCAATGACAGATCAGTGGGTGGAGGAAATAGAGGAGTGCTTAGTTCAATCAAAGACTGGAAAGACCCCGGGACTTAATGGGCTCCCACTTGAGTGTTGGAACAGGATGAACAAGAGCATAGTGAACCCAATGAGGGATTTGTTTATAGAAATCAGGGATAAGAGGGAACTATCAGAGGATCTAAGGCTGGCCACCATCGTGGTTATCCATAAGAAAGGGAAGCTGAGGTAGCTATTCTCCTCATATCGGCCAATATCATAACTGAATGATTAAACATAAATATTCGCCAAAATCCTGGCAAATAGACTAATTCAAGTAATACGTTTTTTGATTCACTCAAATCAGTGTGGTTTTGACCCTGGCAGGGTCACAAGAATGAATATTAGAAGACAACACGATGCACTTGCAAAGGTGAAGGATCTTCAGGGTCCTCATGCTATTATGGCGCTGGACTCTGGAAAAGCCTTCAACTCAATAAAGTGGGAATTCTTGTGGGAAGCAATAAAGAAAGCTGGATTTGGGGGAAACTATATGGCATGGGTTTAATTACTATATGCAAACCCAAGAGCCATGGTTCGGGTGAATGGCTTTACATCTGGCAGTTTCCTGCTTCAGAGTAGAACCCGGCAGGGCTGCCCACTGTCTCTGCTATTGTTTCTCCTAGCAATCGAACCACTGGCAGAGATAATTAGGTTGGACCGACACCTCATGTTATGGCCAGGGAGCTGGGAGGATCACATCTCTCTTTAAACAGATGACTACTTACTATATTTGGGCGAATTGAGACATACTGGCCCCAGCGTTATAGACATATTACAGGAATTTAGGGGAATGAAGCGGTCTAAGAATAAATTGGAGGAAGTCAGTATTTGTAGCAGTGAAGGAAGGGACTGAAAGGGTCGTGGAGAGATGCCTCTTGCAGGTTACCACAGACCCATTAATTTACTTGCTGCTTAAGATTCATTCAGCAGAAAAGGGGTTCCTGCAGAACAACTTGGGCCCAATCCTGACTAGACTCCAAGAAGTGGCTAAGCATTCAGTGACCCTACCCTGACCCTCATAGGGAGAACACATTTGTTTACAATGATTACACTGCCGAAGCTGCTGCACGTGCTGCAGAATGTTCTGATGACAGTTCCCAAAACAATCTTTGCCAAGATTCATTCGATATTATGTAGGATACTTTGGGGAAATGGTAACCCTCAGCAGAGGCTGGGATCCTTTTTACAAGGAGGGCCTTTCTCCTACAGACTCGTATTTCTTCTTACACAACCTATTAGTTGTAGGCAATGTAGTTTCCAGCTTTCTCCCACAGTGAATCTTGTTCTAGGATTGTTACATTCAAATGGTCTTGTTATAACTCCCAACTCACTTTTATGTCTATAAAAATACAGCACCTGAGGAATGTTCATCATTAAAAGGAACAGAAACATGTTGAGCAGAGCATGAGGCTGTAGTTCATTATTTTAGCCTAGCATTCATTATCGGACATTACACTGTTGGGGGACAGACCCCCATTGCAAATACTGTATGGGAACCCATGGGGTGGAGGGGCACAGGATCATCGAAATTAGGCAAGAAGTCACTAAGGCCATGGGGTGTAAAGGGATTTTCACTGCGATGGCACCGGTCTGGGAGAACGCTACTATCTCCTAAATTTACAAATTTGGGCAAGCAACAGAGGTGGTCAGGTAGGGGGATCTCCATTGTGGGCGACATCCTTCAGGGGGACAGGCTCAAAACGTTCCCCATTCTGATTGAAAGGTACAGGTTGAGTCAAGATATTTATACAATTACAGGCCCCTATGGCATGCAATGAGAACCCAATTTAGGGGGCTAGTGGGAGTGCCAGAACACATACCGTTAGAGGCTAATCTCTTTACGGAAAAGATTGAAAAGAAAGCAATTACGATAATGTACCAGACAGACTTTGGATAGACTTAGGTCTGAATGGAAGCAGGACCTAGAGCTGCTGGAGGAGGAAGAGTAGGTGGATCAAAAGAAGCAGTTAGAAAGGCCAATATGTCCACAAAGCTCAGACTGGTGCAACTCAAGATATTACACCACGTTTTTTATTCCACAGTAAGCTTGCTTAGAATGGGCAGGATAGAGAACGATACTTGTTTGAAATGTAAAAGGGAGTTGGATTCCTTCTTCCACCTGCTGTGAGAGTGCACACAGGTCAAAGCATACTTGGAAAATGTGTTGACAGTATTGCCCTGGTTGGTGGGGAATGAGATAGCTAGATACACGAAAATACCCCTGCTGTATACCTTTAGAGAGAAAGTGAATGTTGTTGGGAGGGACAGAAGCCTCATTCACATCGGTCTGGTGGTGGCAAAAAGAGATCTGGCCACACCATGGAGGGTGGCCAGGGTAGCATTGGTGGCAAAATGGAAGGAAGGGATGCATCAATGCAGATACCTTGAAGACATTGTGTATAGATGTAGGGGGTGCCCCAGGAAATGTCAGAGGATATGGGGAAGTGGGACATGGAAGGGTAATAGGAAGAACAGGCAAGGTATTTCCTGGGAGGAAGGGAGATGACGTGGAGAGGGGGGAATTTGTAGATGCTGGTGGTTTAGGGAGCAGGGAGGTGGGATGAGAGGGTGGGAACAGGGAGGTGGGGGGCTGGAGAGAGGAGGAAGATGTTTTGGTGCTCTGCCAATTTTATAGTTGGTGATGTTCTAACCAAGTGGGGACTTTTGATTCGATGCAATGTGTTTGTTAAAATAAAACAAATAACATTGGTTATAAAAGAAAAATGATGTTAGGGGCAACTCATTGTACATTCCTTATCTTAAAGATCTCTCAGTCAGATATTTGATGAAGCAAGTGTTTACGTAATGGTGCCAATTTGGCTCATTTTAGGATGTAAGACTCATAGTGATCTAAAGATAATTTCTTAACCTACTGGAAAATATTGAAGGGACTTTTAGGGTGGGGTGATGGGAGCACCCCGTTTAAGACTCAAGCAGACCCACACAGCTGTTTTTGATTAGGTGTATTTAATGAATATGCTTCTTATTTAAGCCTAGAAATGTATTTTATGTTCAGTATTGATAATACTAGGGCAATGGTTACATTGATTTGGGGGTAATTTAAAATTAGCAAACAAAATTTAACTCTAAAATATGTATTTATTTATTTGACACTTGCAAAGAGCAACATTCGCCCGAGGATACTACCTAAGCAAGTATAAAGAAAGGAGCTAAAATAGATAAGCCTTCAGGAATCTCCTGAAGTGCATGTAATCATCAATCCTCCAAAGGGATAGAGTGAGAGAATTCCACAGGACGGCAGCCACAACCAAAAAAGACCACCCACCAACCCTAGACAGTCTGAAGCGGAGGGCCTCCACCCAATCAGCTTCAGTTGAATGTACAGACCGGCGAGGCACATTTTATTTATTTATTTATTTATATAGCGCTCTCCACCAAAAGGTATCTTGGCACAAATTTACATGTTACAATTAGACATACATATTTTACAGAGTACAGGTACAAAGAAAATAAAGGTGTGTTACATTACAGTCAGTGTGGTTTATAGTTCATAATATACATATTGTACAGGTTACAGGTACACTGCATATAGGTTAAATCACAGTAGGTGAGGTACATCAATACATATGAAATTGCAATGATCGTACAGGCATTGAAGTGGTATGCCTAAATGTAGGTGTTTATATTCTGTGATCAGTGTCATTAGTGCAAGCTAGGACATCAAGGTAGTAGGGTAGTGGTCAAAAGAACATACGGGCTAGGGTATGCCTGTGAGGTCCTAGCTTATTCTAGTGATACTAGCTATGTTTTTAGTTTGTGTCAAAATGTTTGGTATATTGTGTCTGTTCTGATGTTGAGATGTAGGGAGTTCCATAGTTTGGCGCATAAGACTGGGAAGATCTTACCCCTGGATTTCTCATGCTTGTACTTGGGTATGATGAGTTGATTGATTTGAGCCGTCCTTGTGGGTCTGTTGGATACTTTTTTTTAGAGAATTTGCAGTTAAGGTATTTTGGCGCTAGGTTGGATAAGCATCTATGGGTGATGGATAGTGATTTATACACGATTCTACTCTTGATAGGGAGCCACTTTACTTGTTGTCTGAAGGATGTGATGTGGTTGGCTCTTGGTATGTTGAGGGCCGCTCTGAGAGCGTTATTTTGGAGTACTTGGAGTTTGTTCATGTTACGCATACTGTTTCCATTGTAAAGTGTGTTGCAGTAATCAAGCGTGGACAAGATAAGTGCTCCGGCTAAGGTGATGCAGGTTTTGGGAGACAGCAAGTATAGGCTACCGATGAAGCTGTTGCGTTGATTTTCTTAGTGAGGTTAAGTTTTGAGTCAAGGTATATTACTAGTGTTTTGACTACCTTGGAGACTTGAATGGTATTGTTGTCAATGATGAAGGATTGCAATTGGCTCTGCAGTTTTCTAAGGTGATATTGGGAGCCAATCAGCAGCAACTCCGTTTTATCATCATTCAGGCAGAGGCCATGCGTGGCCATCCATGCTTGAATAATGAGATAGATCGTGTTAACGAGATCGGAGTCTGTTGTATAGAAGCATGAGAGTGGAAAGATAATGTGGGTATCATCTACATAATTCGTGTAGGTGATACCCAAACTGTCTAAGTGGTCAAATAAGGGCTTCGTAAATATGTTGTACAATGTGGGTGATACACACGAGCCTTGGGTACTCCACATAGGACTGGGGCTGGGTCTGCAGTTGCTGTGGTGGTGAATACTCTCATAGTCCTATTAGAGAGAAAGGATTGAATCCAGGCAGTGGCTTTGGTCAAAAAGTGAGCTGCTGATGTAAGGTGCATGCAGAGGGCCTTGTGGTTGACCAGGTCAAAGGCAACCGAGAGGTCTAACAGGAGGAGAGAAGGGCTATGTTCCCTTTGTTCTTAATCTCATCCATTTGTGTTTTGAGGTCAATGAGAGACGTTTCTGTGCCGTGACCTGGTCTGAAACCGGATTGGCGAAGGCCAAGGAGGTTGTTCTTTTCAAGGTGTTTCTGTATCTGGAGGTAAGCTGCCTTATCCAGGATCTTGAGTAAGAACAGTGCCGTAGTTATTGGTCTGTATTTTGTGGGTGTGTTAGGGTCAAGAGAGTTTTTTTTTAGATGAGGGTGAACCCATGCTTTTTTGAGGTTGGTTGGTACTGTTTTGGTTTCAAATGAAGAGTTTATGAAGTTCGTGATAAAAGGTGCAATATTGGCTACTGGCTCTTTGGTAAGGGTATGAGGGCACATGCCACCTTGGCATTTAGAGGGTTTGATGCTTTCAATAATGCTGATAACTTCTGGTACTGAGACAGGTGTTAAGTGGAAAGGAGTGGATTGATGTTTGGTAGCTTTAGCTTTGTTGAATTTGCTGGCTTCGAAGGATAAACTAAGATTTTGGGTATCAATTTTGGTTTGGAGGAGTGTAATTTTGTCCAGTAAGGCTTTTTAGATGCCTGTGCACCATTTGGAGTCTTTGATGCATTGATCATCAAGTGTGATGGGAGTTTCTAATTCACAGAAAATTATGAATAGCTCTTTAGTCTCAGATTTCGCATTACTAATTCTCTGGTTATATGTGTCACATTTAGTTTGGTGTGTGGCGGTCTTGTAGTTGGTGGAGGCTAGTGCAATTTTCTTTTTATTGAGGGCTGATGGTTTCTTTTTCCCTTTACATTCAGCTGCTCTCTTAGTACTTCTTCACTTTTTTAGATTGATGGTGTACCAGGCATTGAGGTGTGCAACTTGTTTGGCTTTCCTCATTTTTAGTGGGGCTACATTGTCCAATGCTGTGGTGAGCATTTGGTTGTACAGATCTACTAGTTGATCCGTCCCCATGTAGTTGAGGTTCGGTGGACTGGTGATAGGGTGTAGCCGTGGGAACATCTTATCCAGAGTGATATTCTTTTTATTTCTGTTAAGTACCAAAATCAATCCTGCAGATAAACTACCCCTGTCCCTTGCATGGTGCAGAAAGCCAGACAGAGTGCCATGAATTGCACTCATTTTGCAATTGTTAGCCTGTGAAGACGTTATAGACGTGGCCACACGGGCTGTGAAATTTTGTAAAATGTGCAGGCAGCAGGACTGCATGAACGATGGTAGCAAAGGCGGCTGACAGCTCAAGCAGGATTGATCCTGTTCTGTTGGGAGCAAGGAAGTGGGATGGGCGATTCAAAAGGCACAGTATTAGGGAGTGGGGGATAAAAAGATATTACATCAGTCTTTGCAAAATTTAAAAATAGACTATTATCAATATACAAATCCTGGACAATCTGTCGAAGGGCTTGATGTGCTGAAGTGGGTTTCCATCAGTGTCCTGGTTTAGCAATATTTTGGGGTCATCCATACACAACTGGAATGCAGGAGTGAATAATTATTTTAGTTAGAAGATATTCTAGATCAACCCTAAATACCCAGTGTGAGATGATTACTTTTGTGGTACCCCACCTATTTCCATTGCGCAAATATAATTGAACTCACACATTTTCACCTGGTTTGTATGTTGCTTAATTCAATAATGTATAACTACATAACCTTGTCATAAAGTGTTATTATTCTCAGATAAATCATTGATGTTTTATCCTGGGTTACAAAGGTATTTTAATGGGGAGAACTTTGTTCTTGGTGGGGGCACTGCTTCACATCTGGCCTCAATACGACTACACGTGTGCTGTACTGCAGTGGTGAACTGTGATCTTTTTAATTGGAGGGATGTGAATGTTTCCCACAAATATGCAAGAGAGACCAATGGTAACAAGAGAGTTTGACAAACCAGTGGGGGTTCTGGTGGGGGCTCTCCCACAAGAATTTTTTTTTAATAATGGGTTAACATTTTGCCTTTACACCACAATTTCTGTGAAAAAGCCTTTGGCTGAAAAGCCACACAGTGTACACTAACCTTTGTAGGGTAACACCTGAATAAAATCCAATAGATACAAGATGACATGATGATTTTCACATGTTCACCAATGCACCATACACTCTCTCATTCACATGCTCATACACAAGTACATCCATGACATGATATGATATGATATTTTATTTATATCGTGCCCATACACATGTGTTTCAGAGCGCGAATACATGGATTTTTGATTGAAGTTCCTAGATTCCATCGCTCTAGAATTGGTTGTCGTGCCTTCTCTGTGGCAGCTGCATTGCTCTGGAATAAGCTTCCTTTCAATCTTCGAGCTATAGAAACGACCTTCTCTTTCGATGCCACTTAAAGACCTTGCTGTTTTAGCCCTTCCTCACAACTGCCGTTTTTCCCTGTTCCGTCTCTTAAGGCACAGGTAGTATAGCTCAGTGGCAACGCCCTCGTTTTAAGACGACGCAGACCAACACCGGTTTGAATCCCGGGTCTGCGCTTAGAAACCTCTCTGCTATTAAGTGTGTTATAAATAACCCATTATGTGTTATTATTATCATCATGATGACTTTGGGTGTACACTGCTCTGTATACATTCAATGAACATAACATACATTAACAAGCAGTTGAGAGGAGTGCTCATTGTTTTCACTGGGCAGGCTTGTCTCGTTCAAGATGGATGGCAGTTCTGGTCCCTAGCGCCCATTATGTACGTTTGTCCATTGGTATGATGAGGGAGAAATAAACAGTGTAGAAGCAGCTTTCCAGCAGGAAATCTCTGATACAACAAAGACGCAAAGAATTCGGTAAACAAGCTGGAGTCCATAGAAAGAAGGGTTCATCTTATGACTCGCACATTTGCGGCAATTAATGAACGCCATTTTATGCCGAACTGTTTTCTGTCGACACTTCGTAAGCCCCCTGTATCGAGTTGTATCTCTACCTACTCACTGTTTGCAAAGCTTTCATTATTACATGAAGTGGCGCTTTTAACAATGTCAGTATTTAAATAACCAGCTATTTCTAGTTTTTGGAATCCGGAACCAGTACCCCAGTGGTCAAGCAGCAGCTTCCCTCATATGCCTTACAGGGCCTCGAGCGTGTGCGGAAAGAAATGCCCTTGCAATCATCACAAGCACGTCTATTCTTCCTTGTTGCCGGCATCAGTCAGATCTTTTCATGTGACTGTGGCATTAATACAACTTTGCTCCTAGCCTCTTGTTTTTTTTTCCTGTTGCTGGGCATGTGATCCGGGATTAAGCCCAGTGGAGTGGAATGGGCCTCGTCCACTCTTGGAATGCACCTTGGAGCATCGGCCGGGTAAAAGAGCCCCATTCACAGACAAGGTGCTGCAGGCAGAACAGGCACTCCTGGCACAGTGTGCTGCAGTCATTCGGCTTGATGACGTCAATACGCTACTGGCGCAAGGATTTGTTTGTTACTGTACTTCTGGGGAGAAACCACCACGATTCATATCCGCTTATATACCCTTATAACGTCAGAATTCGGTCGAAACACAAACCGAACACTGTCTCTCTGAACTGAGGCGCTGAAGCTGCTGCCACGTTATGTTGGTGTAATAAAACAAGGAGGCAATTTGAAAGACCCTGAACGCAATTTAAAGAGCTAATAACAGAATGCGGGGAAGTCACCATGAGGCATATGAGTAATGCTTCATTTATTGGTTGCTTTAAATTGCATTTGTTTGGTATTTTGCTCATGTGGTGTTGTTCATTTGCAATGGTTGGAATGTTCCACCTTTTATTCGTATGTTTGATGCTTTCCAAATGTGAAGTCAATGCGCAAACACAACGACAACACATTAACACAGAACACACAGAGAAACATACGTGACAGGTGGAATATGTCAGCCAGTGCAATTCCAAAGGGTGCATTGTTGCTCTCTGCAACTTAGCACCAGTGCAGTAAAATAAAACAGAACATCAATGGATCACAATTGCACAATCCAGTGCAGTTTTATAATCCTTGGCTCCTTAGTGGGCAGCACAGATAGCGAGGCTTTCCAGGTTCGACGGCCCCATGTCCTACTTCTTCCCACACACGTGTGGCTGCGATACAAAGAGCAGGAGCCTATATCATTGTGTGGACAAAAGTTAACGAGATGCTAAGGGACCAGTGCAAAGGACATATCACTGTCCATTCTACCCATTCACTTCATGCAAGTAAGGGAAGAAGCTTGCAAGAATTGCTCTATACATATACACATTTTGTGCAGTGTGACTAAGCATGTTAACATATATTTGACAATATACTAAGTCTTATTTTCACTTCAGTGACATTAAGACCATTATGTTACTATTATATTGACATTTAGTTCCTGTAGCAGCAGTTGCTGTAGACCCAATTGCAGTGTATGCAGCACCTCTGCCTCCCGCGCCTCCCATAGCAAATCTATCAAAAGGTTGGAGTCAAAGCTAGCCCCGCAAGAGAACAGACCCGCAAACAGTCCTTCTTCTGCCTGGCCCGACCCCTGGAACTCTGTACCGCTGCAGGGACAGACAAATCCTCCATTTCCACAAAACACTAAAAACATGACTCTTCCTTCAATACCTCTCCAACGTCTAAATCCATGTTTCTCCGTCCTTCCACCACCAGTACTGAGCTACTATCCAAAAACACCATAGCCAACGCTAGCTTCAACATATTGTAAAGCGCTCTGCTGCGCTCAAGCTAGGGTTTTACCATAAACTATCAAATAAAATAAATAACAAAGCAGCTGAACACGGCTGACTTCTGAGTGAGTAAGCATATCGTCATGAGTAAGCATCGACTTTATGGAGAAAATAAAATGGATGTAAGCATTGAATTGAGGAATACATCTTGCCAAGTCCGTTTCTCTAATCCACCTTGTCTACTGTGCACATTGTCAATTAGATTTATAAAATGTGTTTGACTAAACATTTTAGCAATAGCTCTTTGCAGTGGACAATAATGAATGCAAACACAGTTTGTGCATGTAGCCGACACTGCAAAAAAGTGGGATTTTTCAGGGGACTTGCTAATAAAAGTATGTTTACTAGAGAATTGTGTGCCCATTGAGCCCGTCAAAAAGTGTTGTTCCCTTTTGCTTCTCACATCTAGCGTGTATCCATGTGCCTATTTATAATGACTGCTATATGAAAGCCACTGGCGTAACAGGGGCCCCGCAACCCCCACGGTGCGGGGGCCCTGCAAACACATGTTCTGGCAGGGGGCCCCATTTAGAGTAAAAAGAAAGATTTTTTTTTCACATTTCTTTTTTTTTCAACATTTTTTTTAACATTTCCTTTTTGAATTCGCTGCATTTCTAAAGAAATAATTTCTGTAACAGAAATAATTTCTTTATGAAGGCAGAGTGAATACAAAAAGAAACTTTCTTTTTGAAGTCTGGGGGCTACCTCCAACCCATGACATGAAGACCCTAGACTGGAGGCCTCCATGTCATGGGGTGGGGGAGCCCTAAGGCTTCAAAAATAAATAGTTTATTTTGAAGTCACTCTGCCTTCATAAAGAAATTATTTCCGCTATGGTTCAGTCCTTAACGGAAATAATTACTTTATGAAGTCAGAGTGACTACAAAAAGAAAGAATTTATTTTTGAAGTGTTATGGCTCCCCTCAACCCCATGACATGTGCATGTGTGAGTGTATGGTGAAAGAGTGCACACAAATGTATGGGTGGCTGGGTATGCGTTTGTGTGTGTACGATGAAAGGATGCACACTTAAATGTATGGGTGGCTGCCTGGGTGTGCCTGTATGGTGAAAGTGTCCACACTTAAATGTGTAGGTGACTGTCTGTCTAAGGGTATGGTGAAAGGGTTCACACTTAAATGTATAGGTGGCTGCCTGTGTGAGTGTATGGTGAAAGGGTACAAACAGATGTATGGGTGGCTGGGTGTGCGTGTACGGTGAAAGGATGCACACTTAAATGTATGGGTAGGTGCCTGGGTGTGTGTGGGCCTGTATGGTGAAAGGTTGCACACTTAAATGTACAAGTGGCTGCCTGAGTGCGCCTGTATGGTGAAAGGGTGTACACTAAATGTATGGGTGGCTGCAGGGGTGTGCCTGTTTGGTGAAAGTGAACACACTAAATGTATGGGTGGCTGCAGGGTTGTGCCTGTATGGTGAAAGCGTGCACACTATATGTATGGGTGGTTGCATAGGTGTGCCTGTATGGTGAAAGAGTGCACTCTTAAATATATGGATGGCTGAGTCTGCGTGTGTATATATGGTGAATGGTGTGTGTCCTTTGGAGGCACAACAAAACCTACATTTCAGGGGGGCTAACCCTTCAAATGTTGGGAGAGCCGCTAACTTCACGTGTGGTGGGGAGGAGTGAACTTATTTGTGTGGGGGCATCTAACTTCTCTCCGCATTTTAATGAGACTATGCTAGTGCTGCTTCAATGTTAAAAGCAGTTCACTCTCTCCTTTAAGTCTGAAAGCACCCATTTATGGACTGCTGTGAGAATGACTGGTCTCCTGTTCCCTCTCTACCCTTCTAATCACTCCCCTGGCATGCAAATACTAAACCCACATCGCAATTTCAATTGCTTAAAAAATTGTGCATTTGAATGCAGGTACTAACAGTGAAATGATGCTTATTAGTAATTGCTGGGCCGGGCCCTTGTTAACAGTGAAACCCTGGTGCCATTTAACATCTGTGTCCTTTTCTGTCCGGCAACTGCTCTGTAGGTCAGCCAGGTCAAGTCAACATAGCCCACAATTTCAGTGGAAGGTCAGTGCTGAAGCCCAGTCAGCTCAATGGTGTTGCACCACTAGTTGTGTTTAATGCCTTGATTACTTATTGATAATCTGCATTACACCTAGCCCTATTCTTCCTCATTCCAGTACTTGTGTATGAAGTAGTACTTGTGTATGAGGCAGTATGCCTCATACAGAAGTACTGGGATAAGCTAGATGTACATGAAGATAATGCCAGATTTAGCTACATGTAATCTTCACTACCCTTAGTCCCACTCCTCCTCATCCCAGTACTTACCAGTGAGCCAGGGAGCCTCATATGTAAGCACTGAGACAAGGAAGAGGGACGTGGAGGTAATTCTGGGCCAATTAGCTGATTTTGGAGGTTGGGGTATGGAATGGGAGGGGGAAGGGATGTGTGGGGGCGGGGTTGTGCAATAAATCATAATGGTCGTCCATGTCCATGCTAAGCAGGCACAATATGTGGTATTAGTGGCTAGTGAGGCATTTTGGTGCAGCAATTCTAGTCATTCCTCAGTTTGGTATGACTTTTTTTTTTAATACTGGGCATTTCTGATAAAGCAGTCCTGCTAAGTGTAATTACCTGGCTAGACTGGCATTTGGGTTCTGCCAGTCTAGCCGTTTCTTACTGCAGCACTGCATATTTTTCTGGGCATCTGTGATAAAATTATATGATATGATATGATAATTCATATATAACACACCTGTACACAAGTGTTTTAAGCACGACAAGACAAGGGAAGTAAAACAGAGGGAGGACAAGACAAATGATCGTACTAAGCCTTGTGTCAATCAGATCGTGCAAGTGCAAGAACGAGAAGTGCAAGGGGAAAGGGAGGGGAGAAGTGCAATGAAGAGGGGAGGGGAAAACAGGGCAGGAATGTTCTGAGTAAGTGCAGCCAGAGTAGCGCAGCTCTGGGTAGTGCAAGGAGAACAAGGGACTGTAGAGTTACAGTTACAGCCCCTAACTGCGTGGTAGGCCGGAAGGCAGTGCAAGTGTGACTGATCAAGAAAGAGCCTGGACTCAGTGAGACTGCGGGTATTCAAGCAACCAGTTGGTACAGCGGACAGGTAGTTCAGGTAAGTCAGCAGGGGAGGGAGAGAGAGAAAGCAGAAGAGGAACATTTTGAGCTGCTTCAGGAACTTCAAGTGAACCAGTTCAAGTTTGGGAGGGGCAGGGAGGCCATTCCAGAGGGAGGCACCTGCAGGGGAGAAGGATCTACTCCCCCCACTCTCTGCCTGGAGAAGCATCTAACCCTTCGGGCTCGAGAAGGAAGGTATTTTGGAAGAGAGCGTTGGATGTAGTGCGGATCCCAGCCCCTTGAAAGCCTTGTGGACAATGCAAAGGGTCTTGAACTTGACCCTTGCAGCCATCGAGAGCCGCTGGAGAGATACGGTCACTGGGCTTGAGGCCAAGGATATGTCTCGCAGGCCTGTTCTGGATTAGTTGCAGAGGGCAGAGAGTAGAGGAAGGCAGATTGAGAAAGTGGCTGTTGCAGTAGTCCAGCCTAGAGGGAACCAGAGCTCTGGAGACAGTGAGCTTCGTGGGGGAAAGTAAGAAAGGGAAGAGTCCCTTTGAGGAGGTGCAGATGGTAGTGGGACTTCTTGGCGACCTCTGAGATGTGAGGAGAGAAAGAGAGAGTGGAGTTGAAGATGACACCAGGAATGAGCGAGAGAGGAGAGTAGGCTGAGGGGATCCTGAAGGAAAGTGAAAAGATGATATCAGGCCACACGGTAAGGATAAGTTCTTTATTACGGAGCTCCCCGGAGCCCTGGCAACACTTCTCCTTCTCTCGTCTTAACTGCCTCGCTTCGGTCACGCGGCTCTCCCGTCTAAACAATAACAAGAGAGTGCCCGTGACCGCAGCGAGGCTCCAGTATAAACAAACACAAGCAATTCCCTACACATCTTCCCCCTCTAACAACATTAAGTAACAAATCTTACAACATATATTAACAGTCATAAAAAGAGAAAACAGCAAACAATTTTGATGAAAAGACATTCATATAAATAGACCTGGCTAATAAATATCAAAATGCATTTCATTTTATACATTGAGGTTATGACAGGAATATCAAATTTCAACCCTCATAGTCTCTCATCCACACAGGCTTTGATCTAGCTCTATGCGAACATTCCTCATTGACTATCACATCAGTATTATTATTGTCAACTCTCAATGTCCTCCTTTTAGGCTCCTCTTCCACCTTACACAATGTTCCTCTCCTAGTTTCCTCTTCTACATCCCCCGCTCTTGCCAACCTTCCTTTTGACCAAACTTCTCCTCCTTCAAGGATGACCACATTACTCTTAACCGCACATATCCTTTTCGGTCCCAGAAACTTACTTTCCACACATTTATTAACTAACCTGGGATTATTGACATATACCCTTTCCCCAATCTTCCACTCCTGTTCTTTCACCCTCATCCTGTCATCAAACAACTCCTTGTTCCTTTCCTGACTCAAGTTAATGAGCTTCATAATGTGATGCCAATCAACATGAACTACTTTGGCCATTCCTAGCCATCCCGGACAAAGCCTTGTTCCAGGCTCTCTACCTTTCATGGACACAAATGGAGATACTCCAGTCACTGAATGATGTGTAGTGACATAATTCCACGTTAGCATCCTTAACACCTCCCTCCACGGCTGTCTTGACTTCATGGCCATTTGCAAACCCCCTTTTATATATCTGTTGACTCTTTCAGCAAGACCATTTGCCTTGGGGTTATACAACGCAGTCCTCGTGTGTTTTATACTATAACTTGCAAGAAATGTTCTCATGGCCACAGATACAAATTGTACAACATTATCAGACACAATTTCAAAAGGTACACCTTCCTTAAGAAAAACTCTCTCTAAGAAACCAATCAATTCCTTAGCCGTGACCTCTTTGACAGCTTCCCACTCGAACCATTTAGAATGAAAATCTTCCACCACAAATAAAAATTTCAAACCTTCCCCCAAACCTGCTACCGGACCCATAATGTCCACTGCCAACTTGCTCCAAGCTTGGCCTGCTACCACATTTGGTACTAACAAAGCTTCTCTTACCACTCTACACTTGTCACTCGTCTGGCAAACCATGCAATCCTTGACATATCTTTCCGCACTCCTGTCAATCACAGGCCACCAATAGTTCTGCCTTAATTTCCTCTTCATTGCACCTTCCCCAGGATGTCCCTGATGTGCCAGCCTTACCAACACAGATCTGAGAGATTGTGGATGAACAATACAACATCCCCTCCTTAACCTGTTTTCACACATATTCAACTCTTCCTTTATCTCCCACCATACATTGAATTTACCATCCAGATCTCTCTTGGCTGGCCATCCCCTCACAGTCCAACCCTTGACAAGTTTGAGGTCCTCATCTAAATCCTCTTCCTGTGCCCACTCTTCCTGACTAACTGCACTTTGTAATTCTGCCAGTACTGACTCCTCCTCCATCTCCTTCTCCACCTCGTCCACAGGGGTATTGCTCACCGGCAGCCTGGACAGGCAGTCAGCTACCACATTTTTCATTCCGGGCAAATAGCTCACATCAAAGTTACAATTTTGTAGTCCTAGACCCCACCTGCTTATCCTGGGGGAGCCAATAGCCCATCTACCACTCTCAAAAAGCTGAACCATGGGTTTGTGGTCCGACCTGACAACAAATCTTCTCCCCCACAAGAAATACTTAAAGTGAGTCACAGCCCAAAACATGGCTAACGTCTCCCTTTCAATGACGGAATATTTACACTCCGCACCCCTAAGCGTTCTAGACGCAAATGCAATAACTCTCTCCGTGTTGTCCCTATCATTTTGCACCAACGTTGCACCCAGACCCAACATACTTGCATCAACCACCAAAACAATCTTATCCCTGTGGTCAAATCTACCAATGGATGGTGCCTCACTCACTGCTTGCTTAATACAATCACAAGCCGCATCACATTCTGCCGACCATTCAAACTTCGCACCTTTCTTGAGCAACATTCTGAGAGGAATAGACACTTTGGCAAAATCCTTCACAAATCTATGGTAATATTCGGCCAAACCTAAAAATGATTTTACTTGCTCTTTGTCTACTGGCACAGGTGCACACTTCACCGCCTCCACTAAGTTCCTCTTTGGCTTCACCCCATGTTCATCAATTTCATGCCCTAGATACTCCACCCTGTCCACCGCAATCTTACACTTGCTTCTTTTCACAGTCAACCCAGCTTCACTCAATCTGCTCAATACTTGTCTCAAAACCTTATCATGTTCTTCAAAGGACCTAGCATATATCAGAACATCATCCTGAAACACAATAATGTTCTTCACTCCATTCATCACAGTCTCCATCGCCCCTTGGAATACAGCTGCCGCTGAGGCAAGCCCGAACGGCATTCTACAATATCTAAATGTTCCAAATACAGTAATAAATGCAGTCAAGTGTTGACATTCTTCCTTCAGGGGAATCTGATGATATGCCTGGGAAAGATCAATTAATGAAAATACTTTGGCATCATTGAGTACTGATAATTTGCCACCAATTATCGGCAAAGGATGTCTATCTATTAGGATGTTTCTATTTAGATCCCGCAGATCTACGCACAGCCTAATGTCTCCATTTGCCTTTGCAGCGACCACCACCGGCGACAGCCATTCTGAGCTTTCACTCTTCTCTATGATTCCTCTTTGTAGTAATGACTCCACTTCTACTTTAAGTTTCTCGTTCAGATCATGAGGCACCGGCCTCACCTTGTGCACCTTAGGACTGGCGCCAGCCTTCAGTCAAATCTCATGTTCAAAGCCCTTTAGCATCCCCAATTTCTCTTGAAACACCATTGGGTATTCCTTCTCCCATTTGTCCTTCAACTCAGCCACATCAATAGGCTCTTCAGCATTTGCTTGTATTCTGATTCCCAACTTTCGCGGTTCACTCCACCCCAGGATAGATAAACCTTCTTGAGTAACATACACCTCTGACTCACAGCTCCTCCCTTTATATTTGATGCAGGCCTGGAACATCCCCAGAATCTCAATTCTCACATTGCCATATGCATAGGGTTCTATTTTGTGCTCCTTCAATAGTTTCACATCCCCTTGCATGCAACCCTGAAATGTTGCCCTCGACATCAGAGTCCACGGCGAACGACTGTCCACCTTCATTGTCACAACTCTTCCGTTGACCATGAATACATCTGTAGGTGCACCTCCCTTGCGTGAGACTTCCGACACCTCCAGTACATGCTTCGCCTGGCTGTTCTGCCCCATTGCCAGATTCTCTTCTTGTTCAGGTACTCTTCCGCCTGACTCAATGCTCTGTACCATCCCAGATTCACGACAAACCCTCGCGAAATGACCCTTCTTCTTGCATTTCAAACACGAAATGTTTCTCGCTGGGGAAAATATATTTGTGGAAATGTGGCGGTTGCTCCCACATTTGTAACGTTTAACTTCCGTGTTTGGGACCCCCTTGCGAAATCCTCTCACAGCAGCTACTTCTCCTTCCAGCTTGTCGCCTTTCATGGATGACATGTACTTATGGGTCTGTTCCATGCTTCTTGCCGTGTTTATAGCTGACTCTAGTGACGCATCTTTTGACAATAGTCTCTCCTGTATTTTTATGTTATTTGTGCATCGGACCAATTGGTCCCTTATAAGAGAGTCTGTTAGCAGTCCAAATTCACACGTATGGCTGAGAGACCTTAACGCTGCATTTAAGTTTTCCACTGGTTCATGTGGGTCTTGTACCCTCTGAAAAAACTTGTGTCTCTCGAACGTAATGTTTTTCTTAGCTTCAAAATGGGCTCCCAATTTCTTTTCTGCCATAGAATATTGGTCCATTTCCCCTTGGCCCTCCTGTGGAAGATCAGGTAGTCCATCATAGACACTTCTGCCTTCCGTTCCCAAATTGTGGAGCAAAATTGCTTCTTTTCTTGCTGATGCAAACTTATCACCTCCTATGGCAACTAGGTAGGTATCAAACAGCTTCTTCCACCTGTCCCACCTTATTGGTGGAGTACCCGGTTCTGATAGAAAAGGTGGCGGTGGTGACATACTCGCTGCAGCCATCTTTATGCTCTGTTTTGGTGTTTCTGTTACACTCAGCTGCACAATACAATGTACAACTGCAGTGACTCCTTATTACACAATTTGTATTGATTTCCTCAGTGCCTTTGTATGTCCTCCAGCTTTACACCAGTGACTCCTTATTGCACCACTTGTAATGATTCCTCTGGTACCCTTGTATATCCTCCAGCTCACAAGTCTCTTAGTGGTTAAGGGATTGTCTTGCTCATTATCCCTATGCTTAATCCACTGGGAGGCACTCTAACACTTCTTGTTTGGACCTCCCCCTCTGGTTGTGCCCAACCCCTCTCCCCCTCTGCTCCTCACCTCTCTGTCCAATGAGAGCCGGGGTGGACGGCACCAACCAGGAACAAATGTGACTGCCGCGCAGGCTTTCCGGAGCAGAGGTGGGGAGACTGTCCCTCTGCAGCGCCACTCTCCTCGCCTGCCGCAGAGATTGTCCCCCTGCTGCGCCGCAGAGACTGTCCCCCTGCAGTGCCACTCCTCCCCGCCTGCTGCGCAGCTACCGTTGGTCGCCTAGACCAGATGGCCGCGTTGAGGCGTCTGGGTTACATGGCCCCTACTCGATTAGTGGGTGACCTGACCAGACCATCCTCGCTCCGTGGCAAGCTCTGTGCCTCGTCGCCAATGAAAAAATGATATCAGGCCGCACGGTAAGGATAAGTTCTGCCAACACTTCTCCTTCTCTCGTCTTAACTGCCTCGCTTCGGTCACGCGGCTCTCCCGTCTAAACAATAACAAGAGAGTGCGCTTGACCGCAGAGAGGCTCCAGTATAAACAAACACAAGCAATTCCCTACAGAAAGCTGGGTGTCATCCACATAACACTGTAAGTTAGAGGAGAAGGTAGAGATCAGGTGCGCCAAAGGGGCCAAGTAGAGGTTGAAAAACCAAGGTGAGAGGATAGAGCCATGCAGAACTCCACATGTAGAGAGAGGTGGCGGAGTGAAAGGGACCAAGTTGGACCTGGGAGGGGCGGTCCACGAGGAAGGAGGTCAGCCACTCCAGGGCCTGATTCATGATGCCCAGGTTCTCACAGAGTCAATTGATCAGGATGGCGTGGTTGACCGTGTCGAAAGCAGAGTAAAGGTCCAGGAGGATGAGGACAGAAGGAATGCTGGAATCAAGGTTAAAGAGATCAGATCTTCAGAGATGTTTAGGAGAGCAGTTTCTGCTCCTCTGGCAGCTCTTAAGCCAGACCGATGGTCATGGAGACAACCAACAGATTCAGTGTGGAGAGTAAGCTGGCAGTTGGCCAGCTTTTCCAAGAGTTTGGGAGAGGGGAAAGTTCCAGTGGCAAAAGAATGATTACAGAAATCGGCCAAGGCTGGATCAAGGGTGTCAATGTGGTCCTTGATGGTTCTGGAGGAGCAGGCGAGCACCTGTTTCAATGACACTTCCATAGTTGGAACTTGTCTAGAAACCTTGTCAGGTGTTAGAGAGAAAGAGGATAAAGGAGGAGGAGAGGGAGAGATGGGCAAAGGGGGCAGAGAGAGGAGGAGGGAGAGGAAGAGGAGATAGTGGACAGGATGTCCTGAGTTTTAGCGGAGAAGCGAGAGGCCGAAGTCAGAGGGCCTGTTGAGGGAACAGGAGAGGTAGAAACCAAAACAGGATTGGCCAGTTCCTTGTAGATTTTAAAGAGTTTGGCTGTGTTGTTAGAGGCCGCAGAGATGCAGGCATGAATGTGTGCTCTCTTCTTGATGAGTCTCATTGCTTCGACTGGCATTTTGGTGCAACCAGTCTAGATATGTCTTAATGCGGCCTGGCTTGCTTTACTGTGATGTTATTATGTGTCTACACTGGTCTACATTGTGCAGCCAGTTGGACATGTTTTCATTGTGGCATGGCATTTTTAATAGCAAAGCATTAATGTTCATGAAGTGGGAGATTGGGACAAAAGACTCCCCTTGATCACCTCGGGCCCCTGGCCTAGAGGATCGCGACCAAGACACCCGCCACAAGATGAATTTGCCTACCTACCAGACGACCAAATACCCTGGTACAGCAACATACGGATGTGCCCATCAGCCTGCCTACCAGCCTGCCCTGCTCAAGCCGACACCTGCGGCATGGATGAACTTGACTAAACCTTTCAACAGTAAATAAACACATTGTTAGAGATGCCATGACGACCTAGCCAACTGCCAGAACACCCGTGCAACCATACACACTGGACACCCCCACACCAATCTACACGAAGAACATATTCAGTGCTATGACATAGGTGACAGACACACCCACTGACGCGCATCTTTATTATTCTTCACATAGGTTTTTCAAAATGCAGAAACGCAAGACGCCAAAGCATACATCTAAAATGCTTGCTGACGCTTCCCCTAACCCTTGCATTGTGATGAAAATACAACAAAGACGTGATACTGCCTATGAAGCAATGTGATACCGCAACTTAAAGTGCCGTGCATTAAACATCCCCACCTATGCACCAGGCCCAAGTAGGCCGCAAGCAAGAGAGTAAACGAACATTGAACGAGCAAGAGTACAATTGCTGACCCTGCAGAATGAGCCCAGCGAGAACTGACAGCCAAGGGGGCAATGTTGCAACTCGCATGCCACAAGCCGAAGCCAAGGTCACACCTGCAAGCTAAGCCAGACACACAGTGGAAAAGACAACTTTAAATCTGCAGAATTCTGTCTCAACCACGGTCTCTCCTCACGTGACCAAGTCAAACCTGACAGGGTGCCAGACCCAGGAGAGAGAAGTCGCCTGGGTCCCACGTTTAAGACACAGGCTGCAACAATGAAATGACCCAATGGACACCTACAGCGATGGGAATGGTCTGCTCTCAGGCATATGAGCAAATCCACGCATTGTCTGCACGAACACATAGTTACATATTGTTGCAAATGACAGGTACACTGCAAGCTGGGAACAACGATGGTCCCAGGCTGGGGGGCTCGCGAGTGGACCAATCAGAACATGGGGCACTCATCACTGACGCCATTAACCATAGCCAATCATTAGTGGTCTTTGTGTAACAATTTTCAAGTCTCTAATAAAAGGGACAACCCAAGTATACCACCTGACTGACCCTTAACCACTAACAGCGTTCTCTATACATATGCTATACTAACCCTACCACTCGAGGAACCAATCCAGAGTGGCAATAGGTTTTTTGCTAACTTTCCCAGGTGAAGCAAGTAGCTCGTCATACTGAGGCAAAAAGGGCCTGCGAGCCCCACGAATTTCGAGAGTCTGGACGGATGCGTACGATCCTAGACCCATCTCTGCCGTTATTCAATAAACAGCAGAATCACCTTGTTTCTTGTGTGTGTCTCATACTCATTTTTGGGATACGCGGGAGGAGTTGGGGCCTCCCAGCCCGGAGGTCCGCGGAAGGCCCAGCCGACCCCGGGAGAAACCCCCCCGACAAGTTGGAGGCACCGCTGAGATCTGTTTAAGATCTACCTTTTATTTTTATTTCTCCCAATTCTCTCGTTGCGAGGAGGCCCGGCAGCGCGGCCCCCTCTGCCGCTGCCCCCTTTTTAGGACTACAGGACCATCGCAGAACTGCGAGAAGACCAGACAGCGCAATCCGGATATTGGCCTTCGGGAGCCGGTTGAGAAGTATCCCGCCCGCGGTTGGTGAGTGTCCAGACGTGGTCCAGACAAGGGGAGGTGGCGAGCCGCTTGGAGGGGTGCACGCAGTCGAGCGGCCCTGCATCAAGAGAACTTGGTGAGTATGCCACACCCAACAAACAATGTGAAATTGTGAGGGAGGGGGGAGGAATAGAATAAGGGAGGTGGGAGGTGTTATGAAGGTGCGTGGCGAAGGTTTGATAAATTAGTGTTGACGGTGAAGTGAATGGTAGCTGGACAAGTGCGAGAGCAGTCCACTACGTTAGGAAGAAGGGTGGGTGGAGCACAAAAACATCACGTGCGGCTGCTTGTGGACACTGATTGGCCTAGGTCGCGACCACCTGTAAGGGTGTGTGTGTGTGTGCGGTTTCCTACGAATTGGCGATTATTGATCAATGAGTCGATGAGGATCCCTATTGATCGAGCAGAAAACTCGATAGATAGATGACGTTTCCCTGTAGGCGGTAGCTAGTTGGTTGCCTAATACGGAAGATAATTGGCTGGTTAAGCCCTCCTGTCGAGGGGCGTATCAAACGCGAGGCGACACAGCGTGCGCAGTCTGATTATATTGTTGATTACCTTGTTCCAGGTGTGACAAGAGGACAGCTGTGGGGTTAACGGAGATAGATTGCAAACTTGTTTCAAACTTTTAAAACATGAAAAGAACTTACCGGAAGTATCGGAAGAGGTCGGTGACATCACCAGTAGGGCTTTCATAGGATACCTCGAGTAAAAGGCATTGTTGAAGAGTGGTGGGGAAGAGAATAATGGTAAGGGAGTGGAAACGGAGATAAACGGTAACGATTATATCGGGGCAAGGTGAAGAGAGGGACGTGACCGCGCACGGAGAACGCCGGCCACGACAAATGAAGGAGGAGGAGGAGGGGTGAAATAAAATTGTGATGGCTGTATAAGAACGTCACACAGGGCACGCAGCCGCATGGGGCTACGTGCGCCTCAGCCGTAGGGGGCCGTAACAGTATCAGATGAAAGAAGAAAAAAAAAAAAAAAGAGAAAAGAATATATAAATGCAAATGCTATATTTTACAATTTTCTTTTAGCAGACGATCGCAAGTCCCCAAAATTACGGGGCCAGGTAAAACATCTGAAATTGTATAGCGTTCATTATTAGTAAGATAACCGCCCCCATATCGAGGGAGGTAACAACACTGTGCTACTATGTCATACGGGACAGGATCGGGAGGGTGGGGGAACACCCTCACAACCCCGCTACAGCATATATGTAAAACACTGTCACCCCATAGGGAGAAACTAATTAAATACAGCATAGAATGGACGCAGGGGACGGCAAACAAAATGACGACACCATGGCCGCCTAATGGCAGTTTCGACCCATACATCCAGCATTCACTATTGACCCATCTACATAACACATACAAGGGGAAGAAGTTGACACACCATGTGGAGGTGTTTAACTTATGGAGGATGTTCCAGGGGTGCCGACCAGGACCAAATGGAATGTTCACTGTGGGGGAAACAAAGGAAGAGAAGAAGATTAAGGAGGAAGAGCAGAATGGAGAAAAAGAGAGTGAAGGCACACAGTGCACAGAAAAAGGACAAGAGGGAGGAGAAAAGAGCAGCAACTTGAACGAAAAAGAGATAAAAAAGGAACAGGGTGACGACATGCCCCTAGCAAAGGTAGTGAAAAAAGAGGAAGGGGGTTATATCCTTTAACGGAACTACGAGAAATAGTGAGAGAACAATTAAGGGCGGCTGAGGGGTATTCGAACCCGGCATACAGCCCACTGCCATATACAGCTACAGGTGGCTACACGGGAGGGGAGCCAAGAAGTACGGTAGGACCAACCTATACGAAGATGCCCGCAGGGGAGGGAAAGAATAGCGAAGAACAAGTTGCATCAATAGGACATGATGAGTGGGTAGCTGCACAGTTATTATTAAAATTGCGTGGTTCATTAACAAGAGAAGAGAAGGTGGTAGTAAGGAAAATGGATGAGGAAAATGAGAGTAATAGCGAGATGAAAGGGGAAGGGGGGAAAAGAAAGGAGGAAGAACTGTTAAGAGAAAAAGAAAAGATTTTAGAGGAACGATTAGC
Organism: Ambystoma mexicanum; assembly: GCF_040938575.1. Taxonomy (NCBI): domain Eukaryota; kingdom Metazoa; phylum Chordata; class Amphibia; order Caudata; family Ambystomatidae; genus Ambystoma; species Ambystoma mexicanum. Next base: position 1,295,439,902 of record NC_090935.1, on the reverse strand, counting down.
AGAATTAAGAAATGAGCAAAATGCCCTGATCAAACAGCTTGAGAGGGAAGAAAGAGAGAGAGCACGGGAAAGGAAAGAAAGTAAGAATGAGTTGGAAAAAATGAGGGAACGAACTGAAGAACGGAAGAGAGAAGCTGAAAGGGTGAAGGCAGCAGCAGAAAGGGTATCTCGAGCAGCACAGCGCGACAAGAAAAGAGAGGAAGAAGAGAGAGAAAAGGAAATGGAAATATTGAAGAGGAAAATATTATCAGAAACACCAAGAAGTACGAAGAAGGAAGGCTGATAGAGAGCATATCAGAGAGAGAAAGAGAGAAATGGGAAAGGAAGAGAGAAGAGGAAAGGATATTGGAAAAGATGAGTAGTGAAGTAATGGAGGAATTGATAAAAAAGAGAGAGGAAATAGGTAGAGAAATAGTAGAGAAAAAAGAAGGGGAAAGAGAAGATAGGAGAGGGGAGAGTGAAATAAGTAGATATGTACGCAGAGACACAGAAGTAGCAACAACATCAGCACAGAGGGGAGCAATTGGAAAAGAAGAAACAGGAGGAACGGATTTAATAGATTTAAAAACAGTGACGATTAGGGGGAAAAAGACAGATTGGGGGTTGTCGCTCCTGGATGACTTTTGCAGCGAGGAAGAAGAAGGAATGGAGAAAGAAGGAAGAAATAGGGAAAGGGAAAGCTTAGATAAATTGTACATCACCCGAACTAACAGGGAATCACCATGGGCTTGCAGAAGATAGGAAGAAATAGAGGGAAGTGAGGGGGAAGAGCAAGGAATGGCGGGAAGGCACACACGTGCAGCTACACCCTCATCATCCCGTCCAACATGCTCTACTACCCCACACTCATTGCGTGCAACATACCCACCTACACCCGCACCCGCCCCTCACGAACACACACCCTACACTGGTAGGCTTAGAGATCTCCCTGGACGCAGGCAGGAAGAACGAGTACACACGCCCACATCAAATAAAGGAAATGATAAAAGAAGGGGAAGAGATGGAGGAGAAACAGTTACGCGCAGGGGAAATATGGACATAACAGATGATGTAGACGACACGGAAGAAGAGGAGGGGTATACGGACTCAACTATGGGGAACCCAGGGGTCAGGTAGGACACAACCTAATGCCACTCTTGGAGAGAGGAGGGGTTAGACCACAATATGTCCCTTGGAAGCATGCAGACAAGGAAAATATAAAGTGCAGTCTCCCATCATTAAGTGGAGGTGCGGGGAAATGAATATATGAAATGGAAAAACACACCACAGGACAGAAATTGGCAGTAGGAGATGTGAAGGGCCTACTAATATCAATATTGGGGGATGCAGCAGATGACATCTGGAAAAGAGCAGGCTTCCCTGGGGTCACAATAACAAACACATCACACGACGGAGCGCCATTCGCAAACTGCAGACATGCATTATGGCAAGCACTAAGGGTACAAGACCCAGACACATCGGACATAGGAGCAATTACGTCACGCAAGATGCTTGAGAACGAAGATCCTGTTGATTATATCCAGGAAATTCAAGAGAAGTGGCGTATGGAAACTAGAGAGCAATGGGACAAAACACCAGCAATATTTTATCATATACTAATACAAGGGCTCCCGGAAGAAGTGCAGAAACAATTGAAGAAAGTAGTGGGGATGGAAGCAATGGCGTGGCCAGAAATACAACTGACAATAGTACATCATTGTAGGACATGGCAACAAAAGATGAAACAAAAGGAAGAGGTAGAAAAGCGGAAGAGGCTAAATTGGTGCAGAAAAAACGTACTAAGTACACGATGGAAGGTGCACTTATAACTACACCTACAACAATGACACCAAACCCCACACAAGTGGTGGCCGCACAAAGCCCCTCCCAAATACAATCATCACAGATCATAGCACAACACCTGCCACCACCCCCACCATACACGACTAACATGGGAGGAGGATACCCAACACCAGGAGCTGGATATTATAATTACAACAGGGGAAGGGGAGGAATGATGAGAGGGAGAGGATATGGCTACAACGCACAGCAGCAAGGGGGAGGATTTAGAACTTTCTACCCAACTGGGCAACCGGTATACCAGGACAATTCAGGGAATTTCCCCTGGCAGACCAGGGAACCACCTGTATGTTGGATTTGTGGATTATTAGGACACATGTCATGCACATGTAGAATGAGACCCGGCACACCAGCATGGGGAGAACAGGGACAACAAGAGCCTACAAGGGAACAGCAGAGCAACCAACAACAGCAGGCACTGCAACCGGGAAACATGCAGCAACAGTTAGTAACACAACAACAGCCACAGACATATTCACTACCGCAACAACAGGTAGCAATATCACAACAACCTCAAGCGCAGCAAGTACAGCAGCCCACTCAAATTCAAGACCATAAGGTAACCTCTACCAATACACAGCTACAGCAAACACAACTGGGAAGGGTGACGGTCCTGGGACACAACCCTTACACAGGAAGTGGACAGCCCACAGACGGCCTTGGTGTGTCCCATCCTGTCGGTAACACCTAATAGTGCGGAGGAACCACGCATAGAGGTAACGATAGGTGACAAAAAGTTATCATTCCTTGTTGACACTGGAGCAACCCGGTCTTGCATAAGGGAAGGTAAATTTAAGATGTCAGGTGAGGCCATGAACACCCAAGGATTCTCTGGGGCTAGGGGGTTGGTTCCCTTTACTGATAACATCCCCTTATCGATAGGGGATTATGATATGTCCGTTCCGCTTTTATATTCAAGGGACTCGCCAGTAAACATACTTGGGAGAGACATAATGAGCAGGTTGAATATGACAATATCATTCACGGAGGACGGCATAATTTGTTCCACTCCTGGAATAAACATGCTCACTGCATGGCAAATTATGCAAGCATACTGTGGGCAGACAGTGATTAGGGCTGAGCCAGTAGATGGCGAACTGTTCCAGTATGGAACAGATATGGCATTCGCATGGATGCCAGGAATAGAAGGGAAGATCTGGAGGAGACCAACAGCCTATCTGTTCAGACCCGAGACACCAGCCAATGAACCAGAAGGAAAGGTAATTTCAGTAAGCATGGAGAGCATTATAGCGACTGCTGACTACATTGCAGTACATGCCCAAGACCGGGAGGGAAGAGCATGGAGGGCAGTGATAGCACTAGCTGAGGGATGCAGGCTCACCCAGGTGTCAGACGAGGAGCTCTTTTCAGAAGAAAAGGAAGAGGGTGAAATGGTATTTATGATGAGTGTAGATATATGGCTAAGAGTGACATACAAACAAGTGGCACAGAAAATTGCAATGGCACTTGAAGCACCCACATCCACCCAAGTTCATTTTTTCGAGAATGATATTGCAAAAGTTCCAACATCATTGTGGACTATTAGTCCCTATGACGTGGGGTGCATAAAAAGCATCGGGGGAGTAAGAATAAAACTGAAAAAAGGCGCAATACTGCCTAGGGTGAAGCAATACCCACTATCAAAAGAGGCAGATGAGGGCATATATGAAACAATAACGGCCCTTATAAATAATGGCATATTGGTACCATCAGAATCACCATGTAATACGGCCGTATATCCAGTGCGCAAGCTAAAGGAGGGTCTTGGCGCTTCATCCAAGACCTCAGGCCCTTCAACAACATAGTGGAAGCAGAGTATCCCATAGCAGCAAACCCGGCCACAATACTATGGGGAATTCCAGCAGAGGCCTCACGATTTACAGTGATTGACCTCAAAAATGTCTTTTTCTCAATACCCCTGCATCCAGATTCACAGGATCTAACAAGCTTCACGTACAGAAATACAAAATGGAAACACACCAGGTTACCACAAGGGTACTGCGAGTCACCCTCAATTTTCAACAGAGTAATACAGATGGACTTAGGAAACATTGAACTGGAAAGTACAGTGTTGCAATATGTTGACGACATAATAATTTGCAGCACAAGCGAAAAAAGGTGCAGGGAGGACTCATTGAAGATGCTGACAATATTGGCTGAAAAAGGTTACAAGGTAGACAAAGAAAAGTTACAATACTGTCAGGAACAGGTATTATACATTGGTCAGCTGATATCCCAACACGGAAGAAAGATTGCACCACAAAGAGCACAGCCTATATCAAATACGCCATTACCACAAACAGTGAGGGAGCTGCAGCAGTTCCTGGGATTATGCAATTACTGTAGAGCATGGGTATTTGATTACAGTTCATACATAGGACCCCTACTTGAAGCATTAAGAGAAGCAAACAAAGGGGAGAAAAAATTGTGATGGACAATGGAAATGAAGGAGGCCTTTGACGAATTGAAACACGCAATATCAACTGCTCCGGTACTAGCCACCCCAGATTATGAACGACAGTTCTTTATCTTTTCACATTGCGACTCAGCAGTAATGAAAGCAGTGTTGGCTCAAAAAACAAGCATGGGATACAAACCAGTAGCATTTTACAGTGGTCACTTGGACCCTGTTATGTTAGGTCATTTCCCTTGTGAACAAGGCCTCGCCGCAGCTGCCTTCGCGGTAGAGAAATCATCATCTATTACAATGGGGTGCCCAACCACACTATTTGTAGAACATGCACTATTTGCAATATTGAACAAGCCTAAGTCCACACTAACCACGCAGAGGGCGTCAGGCTATGAGATAATATTATCTAGCCCAGAACTATCCATTGTTAGATGCAGCACAGTTAATCCTGCAAGGTTTATAGCGGAAGTTATTGAGGAAGGGGACTATGCTCATGATTGTACCCAGACTACTGAAATGTACTGATGTACTAGAAAAGTTGAAGAGGATGCGCTAAACGGAGGAGAGCTCTTGTTCATTGATGGGTCATCAACAATAGACCAAAGTGATGGGATACGGAGAACTGGGGCGGCAGTTGTAAAAATGACAGAGGAATTGGTGTGTGTTGCGGTGAAATGTGTACAGTTACCACAGCATTATTCTGCTCAAGCAGCGGAATTGGTTGCACTGATTTTGGCGTTGAAGGAAAGCTTTGACAAAAGAGTTACTATATATTCTGACATTGCATATGTTACGTCAACTGTCCACTCAGAGTTGACAAAATGGCGAAGAAGGGGGTTCAGAAGGGCCGACGGCACCCCAGTGCAACATGCCCTCTTATTAGCTGAGTTAATTGAAGTAATAAATAATCCCCAAGAACTAGCTTTGGTCAAATGTCCCGCACACACTAATGGAGAAGATCATATCTCAAAAGGAAATGAGGCAGCAGACGCATATGCAAAGTATGGGGCTTATTTTGGTGAGATATGGAACCCACCAGAGTCAGAGAGAGGGAGAGGGAGGGGGATAGCTAGAGAGATGTTGATGAAAGAAGGATACACCCACCTCCCAGCCACACAGATAATGGAGTTACAAGCAGCTGCACCAATGGCAGAAAAGGAAATATGGGTAAAAAGAGGATGTACAATGTCACCAACTGACGCACTATGGTGTTAGGGTAACACTGGAAAGATGGTCATGCCATTGGCACTATTGAACACCGCCCTGAGCCAGCTCCATCACCCAGCTCACACAGGGAAGGAAGTTATTGCAGCACGAATTAGGGAAGACTGGTTCTGCCCCGAGTTAAATTCTCATGTAACAAATTTTATCAGCAATTGCCTCACATGTCAACAGTTTACGGCCGGTCACAAGCTGCAAGTGATAAAAGGTACTATACCCCGGCCAGAGGGACCCTTCCTGCACATTCATGTTGATTACGTTGATATGATAACGTATGTCAAGGAAATAGGTATATGATTGTAGTGGTATGCCCATTCTCCAGGTGGATTGAGGCAGGACCCTGCTCACATGCGGATGCGTTCAGAGCAGCTAAATTCCTAGTAAGGGAGGTTTTCCCCAGGTGGGGAGTGTGTGAAGTGTTGCGGTCAGATAACAGCCCACATTTCGCTAATGAAATGTTTCAGCACATCACGTCCTTACTGAATATCAAGCATAAATTCGCGTGTGCATATCACCCGCAGGCCAATGGTTTATGTGAACGCCTGAATGGCCTATTGAAGGAGGCAATCGCAAAGATACAGCAAACAACAAAGAAGAGTTGGTTGTATTGCCTTCCGCTAGCCCTATTTGAGCTAAGGAATAGACCAGGCTCCGACCACCACCTCACTCCTCACGAGGTGGTGACCGGACATCAAATGCGCCTTCCTCTAACGCCAACATCAAGAGCATTCACAGACTATGAAAACACTGCAACTGTTCTTGGTGATGAAATGTACCAATATGTGTCTTCTTTGATTACTAGTGTAGTGTTTGTGTCTCAACAGCTCGAGCGCACGTGGGGCGGGTCTAAGAGTTATCAACAAGAAGATGCGGACAAAGAACTGGAAAAGGAAAAACTGTGCAAAATTGCTAAAGGTGACCACGTGCTACTCCGCAATTTCAATAGAAGGTGGAACAGCCCACGCTTCACTGGCCCCCACCTGGTAGAGGAGGTATCTACGAGAGCAGTAAAGTTGCAGGATAAGCGTGCTTGGAATCACCTACACGACGTAAAGATCTGCAAACTCCAGACCCGCCCTAGCGTCACCGACAGGGCCATTGGAAGAGCGGCAACAGCGTCACCTACTGAGAAGGAGGCGTCTACCACAGCTGACCACCTCAGTATCCCCATACCCTGCCACCCCCCAGAATCCCCAGAGACAAGTACTGAAATAGAAACTGGTAATTTGCATACCGCCCACCCAATGGTCACACGATCAAAGAGTAAAGAGACGTCCGCCAGTTGAGCCCCAAACCCTTTGCCCACAAACCCCCGGCCCACTATAGCCACCACAGCCACCACCCAATTGAAGGACATTGTTTTGCACATATACACATGTAAACACTTGTATGTTTTCTTTTTTCTCGCACATGCAGGTACCGTGTGTTATTGTATTGCTAAGAAATAGGTAACTAACAGTGTACATTGCCCAGGAGTAGATGCTACCCTCAGACGATAATTACCCTGAAGCCCTATCACACCAATTTGTATATCACATAAAAAGGCCAAAATACCTAAAAAGAAGGAGGATACGTGTTTACTACACCGCATTTATCTTGGCTATAGAACAATCAATGCCCCATCTTCACCAGCTCTTACCAGCTCTAAGAGATAGATCGCTTATATTGGCGTGGGAGCAGCTCTTCGCCTGGGCACTGAACGACTACCTGATAGGGAGGGCTTGATAACGACAACTAACAATAATAACAAGCGTATTGAGAATTTTCAGGCGGGCAACTTTAACGTCGCAAGAATAAGCTGCCGGACTGCAGCAAGGTAAGAGCAAATGCCGGTGAGACTAGCTTTTGTAATAAAAATGATAGGGGTTTTGGTGATCACTGGTTTTTTGGCTGCCTCTGTATGGCAGAAAAGTTATGCTATCAATATTTTGGCTGCACCCAAACCTAATGTACCCCCACCCACGGCTGCAACAGGTGTTACATCAGGTGGTACTAGCAAACCTCCACATAAGGGAAGTAGAGTTAAACGCAGCACATACTCAGATAATAAAGGTATTGATAATTACATAACAGATTCAGCACACGTCTCGAACAACATGTGGTACCAGCACATGACCCAAATAGGTAAGCAGACAACAGAAGACAGCTGCTATGTGTGCTCATTGATCCCATACGCCATGAGCGCTTCTAGAACATTCGTTGCCACAGAAATAGAAGAAAAGATGGCACGATGTATAATATATCTGGCACTATTCCAAACGAGAGGGCGATTTCAAGGAACGGTGGTGAGACTGGTGTGGAAAACGCGAGATACATATCCATACGAAAACAACTTCCTCAAGTCATATTTGAGTTACCACAAGAGCAGTTTGCATGCTGAAGCGTTCAGATACATGACAAGTGGTCTTGAAAAGGGAGAAACGAAGAAAGTAACACTACAATACCTACCATGTGACTGGTACGCCACTGAAGTTCCTGGTACACAAGGATGTTGGGAAAGACCACTGGTAACAATAACCTGGAAGGTATACATGGACAATAAATGGGACATAGGAGTGGTTGGCAGCAACATGGTAACAAGAGAAAATATTACCACTATTGATGAACACAATAACAGATGTTGGACGATTTGGGGCAAGTACGTACCCATGCTGACGTGGATGGAGAAGGATGAAGACCCAATGAGCATACTGCCGCTGTCTGCACCTAAGCTATGCTACTAACACAGAGGAGAAGTGGACGTGGGATACAACACCAACTGTGCCAGGGTGTTAGAGCTACCAGAGGGGGGAGCAGGAACAGCAGTATTAATGGACCACTACTGGGCCTGCGGAAATAAGGCATACCACACACTGCCCCCTCTGTGGAACGGTATATGCACAATGGTGCACATTAATCTACCATCACTAGTGGTGCCCCAGAAACATGTGAACATGGCGAACTTCCCCAAAATGGATGAAGGAAACAAGAGGAAGAAGAGATCGGTACAATCTCAGAGGGGATCAGACAACGCAAACAACAACAACTTAATGTCCTGAATAGAAAAAAGAGACAAGGAGATCCACTGACAGGAAATTACCTATGGGGAAGGTCGGAATCAGCACTCACTTCAATCCCACCAGAACACAGACTATTCAGCAGAGCAGCAATGTTTTTCTCATCAATAATACACCCTGGACTACAAGCTTATGCAAACGCAAAATGGCTCCAGATAACCCGATGGGAGCTGATGATGCCAATTAATTCTACAGTAAATTTATTTAACGCAATAAAAGAGGAACTAAGAGCAGTAAGGCTGGTAGCACTACAGAACAGATATCTATTAGATCTCCTTACAGCAATGGAGGGAGGAGTTTGCGCAAAGATAGGACAATCATGCTGCACATTTATCCCTGCCAACGATGCCGACAATGGTACACTCACAGAAGCAGTATCACAACTGGCCCAGATGCACTCCAAAATGATGGAAGAAAGTAAAGGAGTGAAGAAGGATGACAGCTGGTTTTCATTGTTATGGTCATGGATGCCATCATGACTGTCGGACGGCTGAAGATTATAGTTGGATGTATAATACTGGCTGGAGCTGCACTGATCATAGTAAGGTGTCAGCTTCCGATTCTACCACTGGTGTAATACCCTTCTTTCTCTCTTCAACCTCCTCACCTGTGGAGTCGAAATCCTCTTCAGCTGGACTGAGTGCTCGATGCGCCGTATAATCCTTTTCCTTTTTTCGAGGTTGAGAGTGTCTCCCACAAGAGGAAGCCACAGTGAGAGCGTGTAAATGCGCCCTGACCGTGTCCCCCTCCCGGGAGAGACAGGAAGGGGGAAAAAAGCCAGAGTAGGCAAAAAACCCCTTGGACCGATAAGTATCCTGATGGCCGCTGGACGTGTATGCAGATGAATGATGGGAGAAGGCAGCAACCGGAACCAGGTGGAATTATAATGCAGCGAAAAACGCCAAAAGGTAAAGAAAACAAAGTAAAGGCAAAGAGCTGGAACTAAGGAATGGAGGTAGAGAGGAAACGAAAGACTGGGACCGGAGTAGGACCGGTAATGAAAGAGTAAGAGAAAAAATGCTCGAGGAGCAAAAGGTAAACAGCGTGTAGCAAGACCGCGGCAGCGAGGAAAAGCAGCTGACCGTGGAAGGTTGCAACGCGCTGTGCTCAGGGAGAGGAGTGGTTAAATAGCGCTACGGTGGAGAAGACTAGACCGCATAGAGAGAACGTAGCGTCAGCGTGACGGGAATCAGGAAGTCCCTAAGCGGCAGCGGGGCCAAAGACGCCAGGTGCGGAGGCGGCGCATGACAGTATGCCCCCTGCCAAGGCCCAGGCCACCCGGTTTGCCGGGATGCAAACGGTGAAACTTCCGGAGAAGGATAGGAGCGTGGATGTGTGCAATTGGTTCCCAAGAGTCCTCAGTATGTGAAAAACCTTTCCAATGCACCAGGTATTCCAGGCGCCCTTTGCGGTATCTGGAGTCCAGCAACCCGGACACTTCATAATCAGGAGCATCAGGTGAGTGAGAAAGAGTGGGGAAAGGACGAGCCCTTAATGACTGTTCGGCACTCTTCAAAAGAGATGCGTGAAACACTGGGTGAATCCGCCTAAGAGAATGTGGCAGCTTAAGGCGGAAGGCCACTGGATTGATCTTGGCAGAAATGGGATAGGGACCGATAAACCTGGGGGACAGTTTAGATGGGCGAGACCATCTAGGAAGGTATTTAGTAGATAACCATACCTTGGAACCAACCTCCCAATCAGGTACAACCTGCCGGTGCCGGTCAGCTTGCCTTTTGTAAGCCTGGAGGCTATCTCTGAGATTCAACTTGGCTTTGTCTTGGATGTCCTTTATTCGGATAAGTGTCTCTTCTACCGCCGGAAGTGCAGGTTTGCAGAAAAAATGTGGAATGATGGCTCGGGGATGAAAGCCATATGAACAATAGAATGGAGACATTTTGCTTGCGGAATGACTGGCATTATTATATGCGAACTCTGCTGTCGGCAGCATATCCACCCAGTTGTCTTGTTCCATATTGGTATAGCTGCGCAAATATTGTTCCAAGGTGGCGTTTAACCGCTCTGTCTGCCCATTGGTATGGGGATGATATCCTGATGACAAAGCGCGCTGAATATTAAGGGCGGCGCATAAGGACTTCCAGAATCTGGAGACGAATTGGCTTCCTCGATCTGATACAATCTTGTCGGGGAGACCATGGAGTCGAAACACATCTTTAACGAACACTAATGCCATACCATCGGCAGTTGGTATACCAGGGAGTGGAGAAAAATGAGCCATCTTGGTGAGAGAGTCGATGGACACCATTATGCATGTACATCCGTGGGACAAAGGTAAGTCCACAATGAAATCTGTAGATATATGACTCCACGGACGTTCCGGGATGGCATCTTGTTGTAGCAGACCTATGGGTTTCTTTGTGTTGTTTTTACTCTGACAGCAGACTCTGCAGGACTTGACATAATGTTTAACATCTTTAGACATATTAGGCCAATAAAAAGCTCTACTAATCAAGTCCAAGGTGCTGGTTTGTCCCCTATGGCCTGCTGTCTTGTGATCATGGCACCAGGACATTATGTCTTTTTGAAGAGGTTTGGATGGTATCCAGATCCTCTGTTTCTTCAGGAACAAACCATCCTTTTGGATCATGCCGCGAGGTTCTGGATGTAAGGAGACAGCTTCTTTTATCCGTTGAAACAGGGAAGAGATAGTGGCAACTATGCGGTTCCTGGGAAACAACTTTTCCGGGCAGGATGAGGCAACATGGGAGGAGAAAGCCTTTCTGGACAGAGCATCTGCCAAAGTGTTTTGGCTTCCAGGAATATATGTGATGGTAAAGTCATATTGTGAGAAAAAATGCGCCCACCGGGCTTGTCTGGAATTGATGCAATCCATTGACTGTAAAACTTGTAAATTCTTATGGTCGGTCCGGATTACAAAAGGGTGGTTGCACCCCTGTAAGAGGTGTCTCCAGACTTCACAGGCTTTTTTCATGGCTAGTAGTTCACGTTCTATTACTGAATAATTCCGTTGACTCGGAGTGAGAGTTTTTGATAGATATGCTATCGGGTGTTCCGCGTTGTCATGCTCTTGTAGTAGAACTGCTCCTATTGCTGCGGCAGAGGCATCTGTCTCAACAATAAAAGGTTTGCTTTGGTCTGGCTGGCATAGGATGGGAGCGCTGCAGAAGCTCTTCTTCAAGAGTTGAAAGCTTTCTTCAGCCTGTGGGCTCCAAATGAAAGGCACAGATGTCTTCTTTAACAAATTGGTAATTGGTAGGACAGTGTTGGAAAAACCTGGCACGAAACGCCTATAAAAATTAGCCAGGCCCAGGAATCTCTGAACTTCTTTGACTGAGGAAGGAGCCTGCCAATGGAGAATGGCCTCAACCTTCTTTTGATCCATTTGTACTCCTTGTGGTGAGAGGATAAACCCTAAGTAAGGGATCGAGGATACCCCAAAAACACACTTTTCACGTTTGGCCAATAAATGATGTTTTTTAAGGCGCTCCAGGACCTCAGTGAGATGTAGTAGATGTTCTGACATAGACTGTGAAAAAACAAGTATGTCGTCAAGGTAAACCACAACTGAAATAAACAATAAATCAGAGAATATTCGGTCTATGAACCTTTGGAATATAGCGGGAGCATTGACCAGTCCGAAAGGCATAACGTAGTATTCGTATAGGCCGAATGGTGTCCTGAAAGCCGTCTTCCATTCATCTCCTGGACTCACTCTGAGTAAATGATATGCATTGCGCAGATCCAATTTAGAGAAGACTGTTGCTCCCTGTACAGATTCCAAAATGTCAGGAATGAGGGGCATGGGATATCTATCCTTACAAGTGACTTTATTGAGTCCCCTGTAATCGATGCATGGTCTGAGGTCCTTAGAATCCCTCTTTGGAATAAAAAACAAGGGAGCACCCGCCGGGGATTTAGAGGGTCTGATGAGACCGTTGCACAAGTTGTCATCCAGATATTTTCGTAAAGCGTCCTTTTCAGTCTTGGATAAAGCAAACATTCGTCCAAATGGGACCAGGGCATTAGGTATTAGCTCGATAGAGCAGTCCTCCGGTCTGTGAGGTGGTAATGCCATTGGAGCGGATTCAGCAAACACCATAGGGTATTCTTCCAATACCGAGTCAATGGAAAGCACCCCTATACTCGTGGGGAGAACAGTGGGAGATATCTTTACCTCCTGGTAATGTGCTTCTTTAAAGCAGTGTGTCTGGCAATAGCTGGAATTAAACTGCAAAGTGTTAGACTTCCAGTCGACATGGGGATTATGTAGTCGCAACCAGGTAATCCCCAAGATAAGAGGAAAATGGGCTGCTCGAATGATGTCAAAAGTAATGACTTCTGAATGTTGAAATATAGTCAGAGGAAGGGGTTCGGTTGTCTGAACAATGAGTCCTGAACTCAAAGGTGTGCCGTCTACTCCTTCTACTTTCTGACCGTGGCTGCGGTCTATCCGTGAAGCACCCACTTTGTCTACCCAAAGGGTGTCAGCGAAGTTTCCTGCGGCACCGCAATCCAAGAGAGCCAGCGTCTCTACGGGGCTGCCATTGATAGTAACCTGGACCGTTATAACCATCAGGCGGGAATCTTCAGAAGGGTTCGAGGAATCAATAGACATAGTAACGTAGGGACTGGAAGATTGCCCTCGATAACCCGTCCCCACTAGGTTCGAGGGTTTGCGTTTTCCGCCGGTTTCTTGGTTAGTTCAGAACAATTATGCACCGTGTGGCGATCAGAGGCACAGTAGGCACATAGGCCCTGTTCCCTTCTCCTCCTTCTTTCTTCAGGTGTTAAAGAACGGCGAGTAGTGCCGATTTGCATGGGCTCATCGTGAGGTTTGGGCGCTGCCGAAGGAGGTGAGGAGGTCCTTGAAAAGGAGGTACGTGCTTTTCTTCTTTCTTGACGCCTTTCTTGCATCCTGAACTCCATCTGAAGGGCGGCCGTCATAAGATCCTGCAGGGAAGTAGGCCGAGGAAAGTGAGCCATTTCATCTTTTAATTCTTCTCGAAGTCCTCTGCGGAACAAAATAAATTGAGACTGTTCAGACCAACCCGTCTCCATGGCCAATCTCTTAAATGAGGAGATATAAGACAGCACATCAAACTGTCCTTGACGAATGTCCATCAAGTCTTCACCAGCTGCCATTGAGACTTCGGGTCTCTCAAAGGTTTGTTTAACAAAAGCAATGAATGCATCGAAATTCTGAAGGACAGGGTCATTTCCGGTGACTAGAGGGGTGGCCCAAGCTAGAGCGTTCCCTGTCATATTAGACACCAGGAATCCAACCTTGGCATGATCTGAGGCGTAGGTGCGGGTTCTGAAGGAAAAATACACCCTGCAAGCGTCAAGAAATTCTTTTAGGGTCTTGGGGGAACCATCATACTTCCCTGAAGACAAAGGCATAGGGGGCAGGTCTGTGTTGGGGGGCTCCCTTACTGCCACCATTTGTTTTAACAGATTGTTTTCAGTTTTCATATTCTGCATTTCTAGAGAAAGGCTTTGTACCGCAGCGATTAGTTCCTGCACTTGCTCAGGAGTAGCCATGATTGGTGTTTGTAGGCGTTGCAAACTGTCAGCTTCCGATTCTACCACTGGTGTAATACCCTTCTTTCTCTCTTCAACCTCCTCACCTGTGGAGTCGAAATCCTCTTCAGCTGGACTGAGTGCTCGATGCGCCGTATAATCCTTTTCCTTTTTTCGAGGTTGAGAGTGTCTCCCACAAGAGGAAGCCACAGTGAGAGCGTGTAAATGCGCCCTGACCGTGTCCCCCTCCCGGGAGAGACAGGAAGGGGGAAAAAAGCCAGAGTAGGCAAAAAACCCCTTGGACCGATAAGTATCCTGATGGCCGCTGGACGTGTATGCAGATGAATGATGGGAGAAGGCAGCAACCGGAACCAGGTGGAATTATAATGCAGCGAAAAACGCCAAAAGGTAAAGAAAACAAAGTAAAGGCAAAGAGCTGGAACTAAGGAATGGAGGTAGAGAGGAAACGAAAGACTGGGACCGGAGTAGGACCGGTAATGAAAGAGTAAGAGAAAAAATGCTCGAGGAGCAAAAGGTAAACAGCGTGTAGCAAGACCGCGGCAGCGAGGAAAAGCAGCTGACCGTGGAAGGTTGCAACGCGCTGTGCTCAGGGAGAGGAGTGGTTAAATAGCGCTACGGTGGAGAAGACTAGACCGCATAGAGAGAACGTAGCGTCAGCGTGACGGGAATCAGGAAGTCCCTAAGCGGCAGCGGGGCCAAAGACGCCAGGTGCGGAGGCGGCGCATGACATAAGGTTCTGGAAAGCCCGTAAAGCGCGCACTACAGACGAAATAATCGAAATGGTTGGTATGCACCCCTTGATGCCAACTGATGATGGCCAGCACACAGACACAATAATAAAGGAAAGAGAAAAACTGCACAAACAGATAATCACCAACCACCTGGACCCGCCATCCATGAAGCTCAAAAACCCAAGAAACCCAAGAAGCTACATCTGGAAATGGGTATTCTGCACACCGGGAGGAAGTTGTGTGTATATATATTGGTCATTTGAGGACCATGTCAACCACTATGGACACCTGGGAGGAGTAACTAAAATATGGAGAGTAAGAGGAGATAAGGAAAAGGATATGTTTGTGGTCGACAAGTCAACCAGAGGGGGGACTGAAGTGGGAGATTGGGACAAAAGACTCCCCCCGATCACCTCGCGCCCCTGGCCTAGAGGATCATGACCAAGACACCCGCCACGAGATGAATTTGCCCACCTTCCAGACGACCAAATAAACTGGTACAGGAACATACGGATGTGCTCATCAGCCTGCCCACCAGCCTGCCCCGCTCAAGCCGACACCTGCGGCATGGATGAACTCGACTAAACCTTTCAACGGTAAATAAACACATCGTTAGAGATGCCATGACGACCTAGCCAACTGCCAGAACACCCGTGCAACCATACACACTGGACACCCCCACACCAATCCACACGAAGAACATATTCAGTGCTATGACGTAGGTGACAGACACACCCACTGACGCGCATCTTTATTATTTTTCACATAGGTTTTTCAAAATGCAGAAACGCAAGACGCACAAAGCATACATCTAAAATGCTTGCTGACGCTTCCCCTAACCCTTGCATTGTGATGAAAATACAACGAAGACGTGATACTGCCTATGAAGCAATGTGATACCGCAACTTAAAGTGCCGTGCATTAAACATCCCCACCTATGCACCAGGCCCAAGTAGGCCGCAAGCAAGAGAGTAAACGAACATTGGACGAGCAAGAGTACAATTGCTGACCCTGCCGAATGAGCCCAGTGAGAACTGACAGCCAAGGGGGCAATGTTGCAACTCGCATGCCACAAGCCGAAGCCAAGGACACGCCTGCAAGCTAAGCCAGACACACAGTGGAAAAGTCAACTTTAAATGTGCAGAATTCTGTCTCAACCACGGTCTCTCCTCACGTGACCAAGCCAAACCTGACAGGGTGCCAGACCCAGGAGAGAGAAGTTGCCTGGGTCCCACGTTTAAGACACAGGCTGCAACAATGAAATGACCCAATGGACACCTACAGCGATGGGAATGGTCTGCTCTCAGGCATATGAGCAAATCTACGCATTGTCTGCACGAACACATAGTTACATATTGTTGCAAATGACAGGTACACCGCGAGCTGGGAACAACGATGGTCCCAGGCTGGGGGGCTCGCGAGTGGACCAATCAGAACATGGGGCACTCATCACTGACGCCATTAACCATAGCCAATCATTAGTGGTCTTCGTGTAACAATTTTCAAGTATCTAATAGAAGGGACAACCCAAGTATACCACCTGACTGACCCTTAACCACTAACAGCGTTCTCTATACATATGCTATACTAACCCTACCACTCGAGGAACCAATCCAGAGTGGCGATAGGTTTTTTGCTAACTTTCCCAGGTGACGCAAGTAGCGGATCATATAGAGGCAAAAAGGGCCTGCGAGCCCCACGAATTTCGAGAGTCTGGACGGAGGCGTACGATCCTAGACCCATGCCTGCCGTTATTCAATAAACAGTAGAATCACCTTGTTTCTTGTGTTTGTCTCATACTCATTTTTGGGATACGGAGGTCCGCGGAAGGCCCAGCCGACCCTGTGAGAAACCCCCCCGACATTCATGTGGACTGTGGTGACTTGCATGTATTGGATTGATGTTACCCTACACAACAATAGCAAACACTGTAGCTTTTTAGCCAATTTGTCTAAGAAAGTGTGTTGTATATTGCATTAAAACACATATTTATATCTTTCTCCTAGTGCAGTGTGTGGCATACCCCTTCAGCAACACGTTTGTGCGTATTGCGCACGCGTGGTAATCTAGGCCGGCCCATAGTGTAGCACAACTCGTGATTTGTTGCCGAGTTGGGGTGAGCCCCTTACCCTGGCTCGCAGGGGGGGCCCCAGATCTTGGGTTACGCAACTGATGAAAGCCTTTTAATTTTAAGGTGGCTTGTGCCATAAACACGTTTTTATTAATGTAATCATTTAAACACTTGCGATATTGAAGCGTGAATACAAGAGGACTGAGCTGTACGGGCCAATGTCTTCCTATCGATGTGAACAGAGAAATGTTATTTATTTTAATCTGTACCTGTTGCTCTATAGTCCGGGCGATAAACGAGGTAGCTTACATATGTGCTCCCCACTCATCTTGCGGGCAGATTACAGAAACTTTGCACTGGTGCAAGTGCAAAATTACGCGGTATTAGCACTAGGGCAAACTTTGCCCCATTTCTAAAAACACTGGAACATATTAGCAAACCATTGCACCATGACAAGTGCAGTTTGGCATTTTATAAGCTCCAGGACAAAAATGTCTCTAGTGCAAAAAAGATACCTGTATGCACCAGGGAAAAGTTTTCCCTGGTGCCTATAACATGCCAAACTGCACTGGTTTTCTACTATGTCCCAGTGGTTTTAGAACTAGGGCAAACTTTGCTCTCGTGCTAATACTGTGCAATTGTGCACTTGCACCGGTGCAAGTTTCTGTAATCTGGCCCCAGATGCCCACTATGCATCATCTTCACACACCGTGCTCTGTTCAGTCAGTGCTCATGGAGTGCCACGGCATCGTTTCTAAATGTGCAGCTTCCACATTATGCTCTGCCAGTGCAGATCCACTTTTCTCACGTGTGCGTGTCAGCAATTCAGTTTACAAAGCATGTTTTCAAATGTGCATAAGCATCTGAAAACATATAAGATGCAGCATTTGATTTAGTAAATTATATCAGACTGCAGCAATAATTTCTCCCTGGTCAAACATCAAGCATGGCATTTTGATAAATAATAATCACAAATGCATTAGAAAAGTGAATGCCATGTTAACCTATCAACAGGACAAAAAGTGCATCATCACAAACTGGATCCAGTACACATTCATATGTTTTTCAAATCTAAAATGGTGCAAAATTGACGTAATGAGTGAGAAATGTCCATTCCGCAATCCAGGAAGTAAAAGGCAGCTGAGGAGGAGAGATAAGTGGGGAGTGGGGGACAGACATTCAGGGTGCGGGCCAAACAGTCTTTGGTAGTGAAAAGGAGGGTTGGTAGAAGGACTGCTGTTGTCCCTGTGTAAGGAAAGAGGGAGGCTCAAGGGTAGAAGGGTGGTGTATGGGGGCGGTGGTGTTTCTGGGAGTATTTCCTAGAGAGTGAGGAGGGAGGCAAGATGGATGCCTCCCTCTTTTTTTGCATGGGATTGGAAGTTAGTTTGTGCCACATCTTTTCTATAGGGATTCACTCACCGGTTCAAAGCATGATTTAAGGACCCTTTTCTGAAGGACGTGGCTTCTGGGATGATTCAGAGGCTGCATATTGATATTTCAGGCACAAAATAGACTGCAACTTTGAAAGGAGGGGCACAACCTAGGTCCATCCTTATGGGGTCACTTCTACCAGCTGGGCCTGCAAAACAGGAGCTAATATGCCACACTTTCTGTGCTCATAAACAGAACAACCCTATGCCTAAAGCAGTACATCTGAAAAGGAATACGTTATCCGACAGCCATTATTGCTTATTTTCACCTTTCCTGGGGTGCTCCTATATAATGAGGCATATGGGCAATTACTGAGAGGTGGACTCTGAGAGGTCCAAATACCTGCACGTTTGTAAAATAGTTCATTTGTTTTCGCCATTTTACATTTTTCCCAAACACTCTTTTATTGGTGCACTTGCTCTTCAGATCCATCTGCTGTTGCCAATCTCACTTACCTGTATTAGTCCACTTTGATTTTGGGAAATTTCCCTTGTTGCCCATTTCTACACACTTGCCGTGACAACCATGTTCAGGAATTGTACTTAGAGACTGCAAAGCATGTATTGACATTTGTATATCAGCTCCAAGTGAACCTCAGTGTGTTTGTGCCCAGGGACACGAGGTATGTCACTTTGGAGCTGAGAGTCCTTGGAATTATGTGGCCCATAGATCAAACCCCTCTGTGAGCAGACATGGTACCTGGTGTTGCTTGGAATATTGGGACTAGGGAGAAGTGGAAGAACTTGATTGTGTGTTTGCGGCACATGATTGCTGTATAAAAATGTAATGCCCGTTTTATTGAAAAACGATATTTGCTTTTGACTAACTTCTCATAAAGATGTCAGTTTAAATGTACAGCAAGCATCTATTATTTAAAAAATGAGCAAATCCTTTGATAATACAGAATGGGGCAAACAGATTTTGTCACAACCTGTATTATCTAAAAAATGTTGCACTACAGTAAACATGAATCACGCTAACTTTGTGTACTATGTTTGTTGCATAACATAAATCTGTTTACTACATTTCTTTTCATTTTACACAGCCAAGCCAGAACATAAAACAGTATATTTCAATGTTTCTGTAGTGTTTTCATTATACGGATTGGGGCTAAATCGGTTTGCTCCCTTCTGTATTTTCAAAGCAGCTAAATTGGTGCTGAATTCATTTGCTACATTTTTTCGCACAAGGGCAAACTTTATCGTAGTTCCAAAAAGTGGGCGGAGACCCACCATTCATTTCCAACTGGTAAAGCATTTTCACAAAAGGAGTGTACGCTAAATCGGATAATACGCACCTCTCTCCCATTGGTATTTGTTTTAACGCTTGTCCTTTCTCTCACCTAAATCCTGTGGAAAAAGGGAATCACAGGTTTACACTAACTTTTCTGCAGAATCAGGTCAGAAATTGGAAGATATTACTCTGAAGGAAATGCAGGAAGTCATTCAAGCACTTCTAAATAATAGAGCGACAGACTTTCATTGCTTTCCATCTGAAATAAAAACAAAATGAGTATACAATAACTAGGACTCTAGAAAATGATTAATATGGCAGCGTTTTACTTTCTATTTTTTGAAGTTGGGAGAAAAATATTATTTTAGGCAGTATTAAAAAAATACACATTCCGAATGGGGCTATTTTCAGGCAAGTAAATATACCCTTTAAAAGTGGAACATATATCTTTATATAATCAGTCTTTCATTTCTCCTAGCAATTCATGGATATTAAAAGATTTCCATCTGTTGCCCTTCTCTTCTGGTACCACAGATCTAAAACTATCAGGGGAAGCAGCAAGGCTGCCAGAAGGGTTCAGGCTCCTATGTCTATGTGGTTTCCTCTTTTGATAATTTGCCATCTTTATTTTTTGTTGAGGGTATTTTCTTGTTTTTATGGAGTAAACAGGTCTGATAAGCTGCAATCTGTAGGGATGCAGATATCCTTAGTTCTATTTGTAATTAATACGGATGAGATAATAAAGGCAATAGTCTTCCTTCCAGGAACAGAGCCTGTCGGTCTAGGAAAAATGGACACCTCTCACGATGGACGGCAAAAGAGGTGTCCGAAGTCCAACCGTCTCATGTACGTAACGTTAGAAATACAGGTTTCCGAGTTTGACCAATGAACGGCCATTTTGATGTAACAAGGATCGCCATTTTGTTTTCTAACAATTGCTCATTGCTTTCTGTTCAAATTGCTTCGCAGCACATTTCTGCTTACACTGCTCGACTGTTAACATTGTTGTCTGAACGTGAAAGGACAAGGCCGCAAGGCTGCAAGGTTAATAAGAGTTTGTTGAAACACAACGTAGGCTGCTCCGGAGAGGAAATGACCGGCTCCCTCCCGAATGTAGCCTTGTTGCAGAGCTGCAGGGCATTTAATAATTTCACAGCTGCCAGCCAGTCTCGTTATATGGTAGAATATGTTAGAATAAAGCAGTTAAAGGCTTGAATTATGCTCTTCTTACGGCCCCCCTTTTCCGAGCTCTGTAGAGCGTGTCAGCTCCCAGGACACGAAGAGCACCTCAAAGATAGCAAGGTCTGGAATGTGACTCTTCCCCCGTATGTAGCTTGCTTACAAGAACAGAAGCACTGTGTTCTGTTCAACAAAGAAAAGATGTCTCCACACTTGCAAGGTTGCATACTGTTGCTAGAATAGATATTTGAAGGTGTCATATTCATCGAAATTGTCCATCATCAAACCGAGTTCAAAGAAACCCAATAAAGGAGGGGTGTTAAACATGTCACAGCTGATTGTATGATATGCATTTTGTATATATGTAACTGATGTACGTAATTCACTCTCTTGCGTCCCTCGAGGTCTAGACATACACGTCGCGGGGCGTGAGACCGAGTTGGCCAACTGAGACTATTTACTTTTCAATAAACCCTAGCTTTGGGAATACAACCTCGTGTCTGGCGTATCTATCGTGTGTGGTTACTTGCCTTGTTTCCATAACGCGAGGGACCCATAGGGGCCCCTTTCAAGCCAACATGGCAACTTGTGTTAAAACATAGTTCCCAATTCTACAGATCCTGCACTGCCCAATTTTTCTCCTAATCCTTATGCATACCCAACAAAAAACCTAGGGAATACATGACCCCTTCAGCATCTGGGCATCACTGCATTCCCTGTCGTTCTCCTTCTTATACTCACTTCACAGACGTTTATCAATCATTGTCCTGGGAGACCCAAAACTGTTTACAAGGCTCTTTTCAATGGGTCTCCTCAAGTATGTGATAAATCCTCATTTTCTCTCTGCTGTGCAACCCAACACTTCATCTTCCCACTATAACAATACCTGTCAGGCCAAACATTGACTCTAAAAATGTTTGCATGGTAGGCCTGTTCCTGATTGTGGGTGGCACAGAAAATCATTATGATGAGTGGCCATGATTGGCCAGAGGTCTACAGTGGTGTCTCCCTAAAGTGGTTTTAATTCTGCAGGAAAGAAACACAGAAATGCATTTCTAATCTTATTTTCATGTATCCACCTACAGTATGATGAGGGAGAAAAACGGACGTAAACATAGACCATCCAGTAAACAAACTCCAATTATACTCCAAATATCTTGCTTCATCCTGGGAGGTAGCGTTGAGTAGGATACCACTGCAATAATTGCTATCCTCAATAAAGTGGAGGAGGAAAACCAGGAATTTGTCTTGCTGAAGGAAAAACGTATCAATAGATCTCTTGCGAGTTTCTTAGAGTACTTTTTCAAACGATCATGTTTGGGGTCAACATAAATCTCATAGGTCAAAACAATTAGCACTATTCAATTTTGTACTGTTTGTGATAATACCTGAACTGCTTATTTATTAGTAGTCTCGTAGTCACAGGTTTTGCTAATTTGATCTGAATCATTTATCTGAGGTTAAGGATTACCTTTTGCACCATTCTCTTCACTATATTATGCCTTCATGCTAGCACAAGTCACAGTTAAGTTTAAGACAACGTCTCTATGGCTTTTCAGAAACAGTACTTTTCTCAACCTTTCAAAGCTTTCAAATAGAAATTGGATAATATTCTACAGTAATATTTCTAAGCAGCGGCTGGTGCATTCAAAATGTCAGATTTGTATATTAACGGCTTCATAGTTTTAAAAATGTTTACTTGGATCGTGTTTTGAACAGCTTTTAACATGGGGTTTTCCTAAAATATGTTTTCAACCAAACCATCTCATAATTGTCTACTTCAATTTTCTCATTTGTTTGCATATGCATAGATATCATCTGGAATTGGTGCACTGAACGCAAAGCTTGAAAATCGACTCTGCCAATTTTGAGATATTAACGATTTTAGATGAATCTATGTATGAGCCATCGCGCAATCACAACAACGTTTTTGTCAGAAAAAAATGAAAAAGTACAAACTACATGCCAACCATACGACCAGAAGATGTAACCACACACAACATATGCACTCACCCCAGTGCATACACATTACAATATTTGATAAAGCAAGGACATACATTATTCAAGCAAACATATCTATATATAACACACGCACAATGATGAAACAAAGCACAAACTACATGCTAACCATACGCACAGCAAGCAAGCCAACCACATGCACAGCAGCCATTACAGCATACACTAAAGTAAGGCAATACAAACACAACATACACACTCACCCACACTGCTTACAAATTACAAGATACACTAAGGCAAGGAAATACATAATTCAAGCAGCAATATGCAGCCAACATGATCATGACCACACACAACATACACCCTCACCCACACTACGTACAAATTACAACATACACTAAAGCAAGGAAATACATAATTCAAGCAAAAATATGCAGCCGATTGTGGGGTAAAATATAGCCCCTGAATGTCAGAAATAAAGAGACTAGGGGAGGTCAGTATTTAAGAGTGAGGCTGACTGGTGGCATCCATTGGAAAATGCAGGCCTGTCCAAAAACCCTTCTTTTTCTGACTTGAGGCCTATAACATGAACAGAAGTGGCCCTCTTTCAACTTTACCAAAATGGACAGGTGCTCAAGTGAAGGAAAACGGGCCTGAAAACTTAAAATTGCTGTATTTGCCCAATGCATGGCACAAGACATATAAAATATGAAAAGCTCAAATCTTTCTTAAAGTGAGAGATAGCATCAGGTTACATCGACTTCAATGCAGCACAATACTGTAATCCAGAAATCTAAAGTGAATCCAAGCACTCTGCATTTGTCGCATATAAAATCACTTACTTGTCAACATTTAAAAGGAAATAATCTAAAAGGAGAGGCCTACTTGTGGTATAAGTGAACACTCGTTTCCTATGTTAACTATGTCCTATGAGTGGACAATAACAAAGGGATACTCATGTTATTTCAACAGTTATATTAAAAGAAAGCCATTACACATGGACAGATTAAAAACTGCGGCAGAACACATGGGAGGAAAATAAATAGTGGTGACAATGGGAGCTAAAAAGGAGAAACAATGCATTTGCAATCCAAAACTAAAGTGAAGGACAGATAACATTCATCAGCAGGGCAGAGACCTGGTGTCATATAAAATGACAGCATGGACATAAGAAAGGACTATTTTGCTTTGTGTAGATTTGAATACTGATCCCTGATGTAACTATGGCCTGTCTGTTGGGATAGAGTGAACTAATTTCTGTTAATATTATTTAAAGGAAAGACTGAAACATGTGAAACATACAGTGCCAATGGGAAATGTTATTCTTTTAGGACCATGCAGGTAACTGACTACTGTTGTTTTCCTCCACTGAGCTGCTGGTTACCTGGAATTGTGACCCTGACTTTTGGGGGCTGGGTTCACGAAGACCACCGGCCTGTAAGTTCAGTAAAATAAAAATAAATGCAAAGGTAGAGATAGAATTTGTGGTGAATTGTTGATAACACAACCAACAGATGAAACCTTTAACAACAGGTTCCCCATAAAAAGTGCATTTAACTCTGACCAAAGACCCTTTGAAATCTGAACTCCAGGCTGTTTGGAGATGGGCCTACCAAGAAGAAAGTCTGGTTGTCAATTAATTGCTGATAACATGTCCTGCAGAAGTAACCTTGGGGTCAAGCTTCACATAAAACTGTACACTAAGCACAGAGCAAGGTTTTGAAGCCAAGCAGGAGAAATGTTAAAATAAACATAGATAAACCAGATGGTTGGTGACATGTCTTAAGAAGAAATGAAACTTACTAAGACAGATTTTGACCTGCCATGGATTAAACAGTGAATACAGTTTTTCCTTCATAAAAAGGAGCAGTGTCCTATAGAGCCCACCTCGGGTTCAAATTAAACAGGAGATGAAGACCATTTTGACGAAGTAAAAACAACATTTTGTGATGTACATAATTTACGTATGTGGAAAATTCAGCCACTTTCATACACCTGAGCAATGGGAGAGTTTTCAATTGGAAACTGTCCCAATTTCAGCTACTTCGGCACAGTAGAAAGCCATGAAAAACAGTAACTCTGCTCAGGAAGGGCATACCAAAGTAAAATTAGTATGGCCGGATTCACAGTAAAATATAGAACCAATATATATATATATATATATATATATATATATATATATATATATATATATATATATCATCATGGGGATATTTGAAAGACCAAGGGAGTTCTTAGAGTATGAGATTTATTAGAACAAAAGATGCAGGAATCCTTGTCAATTTGAAATGATGTATCTATTCTCCTGCTTCAGCCTACATCATACATATCTCCCAACTCTTGGTCCTATCAGACACCAGTGGGCGTCTTGGTGGGAGTTGAAGGGAACACGCGAGCCAATCCTGACCACGGGAATTATGACAAGGTTGCAGTGCCACTAGCCCTATAAAAGGGCAGGTTTGTAGGCAGGTTTGTATCAGAACTGGGCTTTTTGTTAATTCATCAAGGAGAGAGCTGCTGCTGGACTCTTGTGAGGAACAACTAGCAGATAGGCCTCAATCCTTGCATTGGAGACAGTGAATGGGAAATAAAGAAGCTAGCTGGGACCCAAACAAGAGGAGGAGAAGGAGTCTAGGTGCAGGGGAAAATCCTTGACTGAAAACCCTTGACCAGACCTGTGCTGTCCTCAGAGAAGCCCTGCTGTTTTCCCTGACGAAAGGCTGCCATGTAAGTAGATATCCCAAAGCCCTCAATTGTGTGAGGAGTCACCTGCCTTTATCCCTTTCCATTGGTGGGACAAGGAGGGGCTGAAACTGGATAGGCCCTTCGCACAATGTATTAAATCCATTCAAAGTAAATTCCCCATAGAAGACCACCCTCTCGGTTGAAATTGCATTGTGTTGGGAGCACCCATCCTTAAACCCATCCATTACAGTGTGGGGAGAGGGGAAGCTGTGTAGACCCTTAGCACATTTGATTAAAGTAAATCAATTAATTCCCATATAGAAAATCACCGGTTGAGTGTTGTTAGAATTCAAAACTAACAATAGGTCATGCTGAGTGAGTTATAGCTGGTATAGTCCAAAAAGACCTGGTCGACTGTTTCTGAAGTCCTCGACTTCCACATAAAAAGGGGCTGAGTGTCCATATCCCAAAAAGAAGTAATCCCAAAACACCACCTTTCAAGTCATTGTGGAGGGTGAAATTCCCCATTCATTTTGAATCAGAGTTACAAAGTATTTTTCTCATCTGTATGTGTGTTACAAAAAGAAATTTCCCTTTTGGGTCCCATTTTTCTCTGACCCCAAGTCATCAAGTCCTGACTTTTATTTTCATGGATGTTGAAAAACAGTTTTCATTTGAGTTCCTTTTCCCCAACATTGCCTTTGAAATAAAAGCTGAAAAAGGATTTTTCCCATTGTATTCCTTTCCTTAATATCGCATTTCTAGTAACAAGCCCATAATGATTTTTCCCATTGAATTCCTCTCCCAAACACTGCCTTTTTAAATCAGAAGCAAAACGATGTTTCCATTGTGCTCATACTTCTTGCATTTTGCCTTTCAATCAAAAGTGTCATATTTAATTGAGGACTGGAGGTTGGGGGTTGTTGGAAGAAAGTATTGTTTCAAATTAAGTCATTTCTGTGAACTGTGTATGCTATTGCGAATGTTTTCTATCGTTTAAATTAAAATTAAATCTGTGTAAATTGTTATTGTATGTTTCAAAATATCACCTCTGTTGTTTTATATAACATAGTCAGAGTTGTGATATTGGCTGTTGCCAAAGCATTGGTGGCTGATGTTAGTCTGTTTGTCAAATCTTGATTAAATAAATAAATAAATAACTACTCTTACTATACACCAGCCTGTGTCCTACTCCATTGCTGACACAGGATATTTGTTGGGGTTGGGTGCGAGACTAGTTGGAGGCGTCACCAAAGTGAACTTGAATAAAAGTGCTTTATTGTGCGCTACCTTGCTTGGGGGAAAAGAACTCCCTGAGTTGTGTGTGACCGCATAATAAACCGTGACAAAAGTGGGGGCTCATGCCGGCATTGCTAGAGAGTCTTCACTTGTGACAGTGCAGTAGCAGCATACTATTCATTTGGGTGTAATTGCATTGCAGTGGATGGAAAGTTGTGTTGCATTGTGAAGATGCCATTCAGACCTGTACCCTGGTTTCCAGGGCAGTGTATAGATAACACAGTGTTGATTTTGTATTGTCATTGTGAGTGGAAACTAAAAAAAAGATCAGAGTTGAGATGTATGCCTTTGCATAAGAGAGTATATCAGGTGCAGAACACATTTCAGAATGAGCACTGTAGAAATCAATATGGCCAGGAAGCACCTCCTATCCAAAGTGTTTATTAAAGGTGAAGGGGTAGAATAAGATCATGAAATGTGGCAAGCTAGAATGATGCAGGGGGTGACCTTTGCAAATGTTGATATGTGTCAGGATAATCGGCTATTACATCAGCCCCTGACAAACGCCTACATGACACAGACCAGCAAAGATGGGTAAATTAAAATAGCTCAGCTCACAGCACATATGTACTTCCATATGATGATCATGGAAGAAAGATACCAGGATAGTGTAGCCTCCTTGCAAAATGAGTCTGAGCTTTTAAATCAAGCACAGAGATAGTTGAAACAATTAGAAGAAAAAGCACAACAGAGCCAACATTTAGAGGATATTTTCACATTTCAAGCACAGATTAAACAACTGAAAGCTGAAAACAGCGAGTTAGTCATTAGGGATGCCAATTCTCAGGGGGAATTTGATCAGCTGCGTCAAGATCTGAACACTTTGAAACAACAGAGAGAGCAGTTGAGGGAAGAAATTTACAAATTGAGTAAAGAGAATAGTACCCTGTTTCAGGAAGTGCGTCATTTGAGGACGGACCAGGAGAAACGTGAGTTATGTTCTCAGGAACTGACTGACACGAGGCTAGAAAATTAAAAGCGAGTCTCCTAAAAAAGAAGCAATATGAATATACCCAGACAATACAAGCCTCACAGAAGGAAAATTAGTCTCTTTGTGAGGAGACTAAACGACTCAGGGAATAAGTATTGGCACAATATAAAGTGCTAGAAGCTACCCGAGCACTGAACACTCAGGCCTCTATATATCACCAAGAGATAGGGGCTGAGAAAAAGAAATCTGAGAGGTTGGAAAAGGAAATAGCCAAAAAATAAACAGGCTTTAAGGCACCCCAATCAATTAGAGAATGGAAAAGCCCCCCAATGCCAGAGTGATGACCTCTTTATCCGGGACCTCAAGCCAACTCACCGCCTCATATGTACAGGGTGCCACTAACTTCATACCTGCCAGTTTTCAAGAACAGGGAAACATGATACAGTTGGACCCAACCAGTCCTAGTGCAACTAAGCCACAAGGTCAGTCATTATCAGATATTGATGAATATTCATCCCTACCCAGTAGGTGGGAAGGCGGCCGGACCAGTGGACTCTGGGAACTTAAAAATACCCTAGCATGTACTTCTGACCCGGAGTGCTCCTATGATGAAAAAATCAGGGAGTTGGACTGGCAGAAACTAAAGTTACAGATGGACCACCTGGTCCACTTGGCAGACAGAGAAGAACCAGAGTTTAGGCCTCAAAAGAGTATTTTAAAAACCTCCACACATTCAGGGAGGTGGGGGAATTCCCTACCATATGCGGAAGGAGGGATGAGGAAGATGAATACTTCCCTGTGCGAAAAGGTGAGTACAAGGGAAGTGGCCCTGTGAGCCCACAGCACCATAGGGGAGAGGAGACCAGAACCCGTCATTCTGGGAGGAATTCCCAGTCTCATAGAGGTAGGGTGCGGCTAGAGAACAGGGAGAAGACCACCAACAGTAGAAGCTCTGAGTCAGAGGGTGAATGGACTCAGGTGTAGAGAATAAGAAAGTCTGCCAAACAGAAGAGTGATCTTGTGAAAGACCCAATTTTTCAGATAAAGGCCATAAAGAGCTTTATGACACCTTACCATAAGTGTGCCAAATAGTCAGTATGGGAACATCTAGAACAAGGACGTCATTTCACCAAAATGCCAGGGGTAGCCGAAGTAACATCACACGACCCATGATCTCTCATGACAACACAGAAAGTGATGTCATTTGACCCCACCCCAAAGTGACATCACAGGAAGCGATGGAACACAACCTTTCACCCCACAACAAAACAGGAAGTGGCATCACATAGCATTGTTTCTGAGTAGACTACGAAAAATATTATTACGATATCACTGTAATGTGACATACATTTCATACTAGAATGGATCACCAAATGTATCATTAATATCAGTGCATATAGGCCCATATTATCAAATTACTGTGAATGTAACCAGACGTCTGAGGCCAAACGATAATGATGTGTTACTATATAGCACTTAAGCTTAAGCGCTTCATATAGAACAAATATACATACAATATTACTCAACCTGTGTTGGTACTCATTTATCAACCCCAGTAGGATGAAAGGTTGAGTTGATCTTGCTGGGAGTCGAACCTGCAACCTGCAGATCACACACACATTGCAGCAGCCAGTCCTTGACCCACTGAGCCATCTTACCGGCTATAGCCATCAGAAAACCAGCCACTCCAGAAACAAAGAGCCACATGCTACTCGCCACAGACCATGAGCCTCAATGTCCAAAATAAAAAAAGTATTTTATTAGCAATTTATTTAGGGGTAGCAAGGGATACCACAGGGGTAGCAAGGGACACCTGACGGGTCACAGTTGCAACCCCTGGCAACCCATTAATGAGATCCATGATCTAGAGCTTTATGACCAAATGATGACTTCATTTGATATTAAGAATGACCATAAAATTTCATGGAGTTTGTCAAATGTACATTTTTCCCTGAATACTCCAGCTTCTTTGTGGGGCTGGAGGGCCAAGATCTCCAACAATGGTACACCTACAACGCAACCATCTTAAAGCACTTCTGCATTCACAGGAACCCTCAGGAGGCCCGCAAGGTGGCCTACAACCTGCAGTTTGGGGAAGATCAAGCGCCTAGAGAGTTTGTGCAGGAGCTGAAGCGAGCATTTGAACACACCTCTAGACAGGTGTATACCAATAGCTGGGAGTTCATCAACACTTACTTTCATGCCCTCCCGAAATAGATTATGACCCAACTGGTAAGGGACTTCCATGAGCATATTGGGTGGATTGGGTGATAGAACAGGCCACCCGGATTTATGAAGTCCAAAAGCCCTCTGAAAACAAAACCAAACCATGAAAAACAGTAACTCTGCTTAGGAAGGGCAAACCCCAAACGATCAAACACACCCACGCTGCAAAGGTAGAGGAGGTGAAAAGTACTCCCATATTGGACTTGGAAACAGGGGCCCCTTAAAATACTCCTCTGTCTAACACCAACAAGCAGAATGAGAGGAAGAGGAGACCCTCAGATCCAGCCTAATCGGGTGGTAGCCAGGCAGGCTTTCGGACCAATGCTACATATGACCCTGCCACCTATGTCAGCCCTAGATACAAGAGTAACAGACCCATGCTGGGGATGTATGGACTCCCCTGGCAAGAAGTCGGGCCCCAAGCAGCTAAGTAATGCCCCAGCAAACCTCCCTTAAAAATTCCATCAGAACTTCCCTCAGGAGGGAAGAAATACTCCGACCCCCCAAACTCAGTTCCTTTCCCAGATACCCTTCACACTCCAATCTCCAGAATAATCCTCCTCTCTCTCTCCCTTCTTTCTGGTCAGTAGATTTTCAAATTAGTGAGAAGGATGACCTAGGATGGAAGGTTATCAAGACAACTCCCAATACCCAGGCTACTCTGAGAGAAGGGTCAGCTACCCTTTCCAGGAGCAGCACCAACCAGAAAGGATGTCTCAAATGGAGCGACAAGTCCACCACTTAACACAAGACTTGGGTCGCATGTTGAGGGGTCATCAGAGCCCTCAACTGGAAATTGCTGCCCAGAACAACTCGACACCCGGGTCAGGTGCCGGGAGCAATGGCAAGAAGAAACCACAGACAACCAACAGGTTCCAGTGGTAGGGGGGCTGGAGGGAAGGGAGATGCAAAGCCCTAGAGGAAGCTCCTTTTTCAACAGAACAATACCCCTGCAAACCTCTGAACCTCAACAGAAATCTTCAACCCCCAAAAAGCTGAAACCTAGGGAACAGAGGGTAAGTAGGAGAAATTGAGAGCAAAAGATAACCCACTTTGTGGAGGAAGTTCGTGCCATCCCGTTCGAAGGAGAAGAATCCCTGGAGGATTCAGGGAAGAAAATCTTAGTTTCAGGGATGAAGGGGTGCCTCCCAAGACAAAATGGGTCCCAAAAGGCCCTGCTTTAGACAGGGTAAGTATGGAGAATGACCCAGAGCAACACATTCTTGAAACCCCACAATGTCACTCAGATGACCCTGAAGACACTGAGGTATCCACTGCCTGAACAGGTTTGGGTAACTCTCTGCAGGAAAAGGGGGTAGCAAAGAATCAGGGGATAAGGGCCATCCCAATCCCACAGATATCTGGGTGCAAAATTTCTTTCCAGATTCCTAGAATCCGACACAGAAAACTGTCCCAGATCACACAGTGTCGGAGTTCAACATAAAAATATTAAATGCCAAGCTGGCACAGAATGCACATTTTTATTTTCCACTTGAAGAGAGAGAAGGAAGATGGTATGCCTCCATCATGGTAAAGGGTCAGTGTGCATTATCACCAACGGTGGATACTGGATCCCAAGCCACGCTGCTGTCCAAAAAGGCCTTTGACAAACTAAATTCAGGAAGGAGCGAGTCACTAAATTCCCCTCACACCTCTTCCTGAACAACTCCAAAACCTCGATGGGAATGATGTTTCTGTCGAAGGGACTGCAGATCTGGAGATCAAAATTGGGTGACATATGGTGAAACACCCAATGATAGTTATCACTCCAGAGGGCACACCTTGTCTACTGGGGAATTACCTAGTTCAGAGGTTATCACCCCTGATTCACTGCATGAAAAAGGTCCTATCAAATTAAAACAAAGCACACATTATGTGAGTTTAAATGGCACATGCCACATGATTGAACAGAATTCCATTTTTGGAACAATCAAGTCCCAGACATCACTGTCATCTTTGTAGGAGAACAAACTTGTGATGGGAACCCGTCTCCATTTTTGAAAATTAACCTTCCTCCCAGTTCTAAGTGGCATTCCACACTGGAAAGAAAATACTCTGAAATGTTATACCAATTCACAATCTGAAGAAAACCCAAATCCAATCACAAAAGATGGTGAAAAATCAGCTCAAGTTTGACCGACATCCAGATAAAGGGTGAACAGCTGTTTTTTTACCCATTTAGGTAAGTGAGGGGGAGGAGCCTGTTCTCGCCAGAGTATGCCTGAATAATGGAAGAAGCTTCATCAGTGAAGCATTATTCAGGAAACGCCCAAAAGATCAGACAATTGCCATGTTTAACTTGATTGATAAGTGGGAAATGGGGATGGAAACTCCAAATTCAAACATCTCCTGCATAGCAGGTGAATGCTAACAATGTCCATTGGCAGCAAAAGCATAGAACATCATTGTTGGGTTGTGAGAGATGTCCCCTACGCCTTTTACTTAGACAGTGAAATCATCAATCGATTTGTAATTAATTTGGACATAATTAATCACAAAGCCTGGTCCTGAATGGAGGGTAATCCCATGGGCTTTGACAACACTCAGAAAGCATTTCGGTCATCTCAATTTCTGCTGAATGCAGTTGAAGATCAAGTGGGAGAAGAGGTTACCATCCCGGGACCGGTGTAACAATTTACAATTCCCCTAAAAATTAAGTGAGGACAGAAACTCAAAAACAAGGACACTTATATACATTTGAATTATCACCTACCAACAGCAAGGATTGCATTTACATCCAACACCCCTAGTTGACCTAGAACATATTGGTGGATAACAGCAACCCTAGAAGTATCACTTTGGGGGCAGACACCTTTATTAGAATGGCGGTTGATGAGAATATTCGACCAATTCCCAATGACTGCACCAATTTTAACAACAATATCCCTCTGGAAAAGAGTTTCACCCAGCAAGGGGGGAATTTCTAGGTGTACTCTTCCTGCCCTTATGGTGGGGAAGAGGTGACCTGTGACATCAGGAAGGATGAGGTGGTATTTCGAGTCAACAGTGACTAACTCCCATCCTTGAAACCTTATGTCCAGGCCAGCACCATAAAAAGAGGTCACGTCATCCAGCTGGAGGATACTGCCGAAATTGCCAAACCTGAGGTTTTTCCAGGCTTTAAGCAGATGTTCAAAGAACAAATCAATCTTGCTGAGACCGAGGAGCTAAGGCAGAAGCTGAAACAGGCATTTTGGGATTTTCAGGATATCTTTGCAGTGGTTTCTTGTGATTGTGGACGCACTGAGAGGCATTTAACCTCCATACCTGCGGTCCCTGAGATGGCTTCAGTATTTGTGAAGCAATATCAAGGAATGTGAGTAATTCCAGAATTACTTCCTGGATTCTGTCCATGCAAGGCTTTCCTGTGGAGTTCAGATATGTCCGGAACAGGAAATGTGCCCTAGCACAAGGATTGGCTGACTTGCATGACTGTGCTCAAGAAAACTGTCTTGAGGACGAAGGTCTAAGGACCAAGGACAATCTGGAGTCGTACCTTACTACCCCGCACAAAGTCTATGCGGAAGACACGGGTCAGGGGATACCCACAGTTTATGTGGATTTGTGCTCCTACCATGTTGACAATCACAGGGAAAAAGAACCATTGGCTGGCATTGGGAATGCCTGGGTGAATGATGCCCCAGAACCCTCCGCCGGGTAAAAAATTGGCCCCTGAAGTAGTAGGGTGGCAGAGTTGAAGGCGGTACATCAAGCCATCCTCACTGCCTTAAAACAACAACTCATAAAACTGGTCATAATCACTGATTCAGATTATGTCAGGAATGGGTTCGTGAAGCACCTGGTTCAATGGAAAAATCGAGAAATGCTTTGTGCAAATAACAAACCGCTCAAGCACATGAAATTAATCCAATCAATTGATGATCTGGTCACCTCTAATGAGATGACCATCTATTGGAAAAAGATCAGAGGTCACTCCAAAATAGAGGGACCAGCCAAAACTGGTAATGACTGGGCTCTCCTAGAAACCGAAACCGGTTGGGGGAAATCCAGGTTGCTGCTGTCACCAGGTCTCAAACCCATGCCAAACATGAACTCTCAACGGCTCAGTGGAGTAAAGAAACCCCAGATGCAGATTTGATTACTGCATAAAAATAGGACCCAATTATTGGGAAGTTCTATCAACATATTGAGGACCCTGTGAATTTTGCACTGACAGAAACCAATCATATCTGGAAGGAGGATCTCCTTGTGTTGATGAAGTTTTCCAAAATGTTCTGAATCCAAGATGGTTTCTTGGTACGGAGATCCATATCTGGATGTGACCGGTGGGTGGTACCTATCTCATTCCGGAACCTGATGATAAGTCACACCCATGACGTGGCCACTGATGGTCATAAGGGTTTCATACTACATTTGAAATATTGTGCTAGGTCGCATACTGGCCACACATGGGTCAGGACCTCAACCTATATTTAAAGGGTTGTCTTGTGTGTGCTCAGTTCCAGTCAAGATACCTTGTGCGCAGAGTTCCCCTAAAGAAAAGGGGAATGACACTACGTTGGTCAGATTTGCAAGTTGATTTCATCGGGCCAGTGATACGCTCAACTAGATGAAACAAGTACATGTTGACTGTGACATGCTTATTTACCAAGTGGGTAGAATGTCTTTCGCCCACAAATTGCAAAACGGAGACATCAGCCACACTAATGATCATTCACATTTTCTCTTGTTTCGGCCTTCCCCAAAGGATTGAGCTTGACTGCGGAAGTTTCTTTTACCAATGAGCTGATGACAAAGATCTGGGAGATACTAGGGGTCAAGACAAAACTCCACATTGCCTACCTCCTAGCATTAAAACAATTTTGGGCATCTTGACGAAGTTTGTGGTGGACCCTGGATCTGGTTGGGACATCCGATTACCGCTTGTCCTGATGGCCATTCGGTCTACACCATCTTCTGCAACAGAAAAGACTCCCTTTGAGCTCATGAATGGATGAAAAATGATGCTACCTCAGCATCTGCTCTACAGAGCTCAAGAGCAGACACTGATCAACACGTCCACGATCCATAAGTACATTGAATATTTACGAGGGAATGAAAACCCACTATGACTTTAAGACTACCAAGAAAGTGTATGAAGTTGGAGACAGGGTCTACCTGTACAAGTTCGTCCCCTCTTGGGCACTGCTTTTGAAATTGTTGATCAAATCTCTCCTGTTGCCTATAAGGTCTGCATCCCTAAAGGAGAACACACGGTAGAGAAATGGGTCCATATCAATCAGTTGAAGAGCTGTCACCCAAGACAGACTTTGCGACTGATTTAAGAACCTAGTGAGGGTAGAGCCCAGGAAACATTTCAAGAATAAAAGGAAAGAATGGAATCCCGGATGGAGAAAATCACACATTTACAGGAAGTAAAACAACTTATACTTACCAGGAATGTACCAAAAGTAGATCATGTTGTGAGTTGTATATGCCAAGTGAAAAGTTATGTGTAACTTGTTGTTTTTTTGTCAATTCATATGTTAATATTACCAGGGAAATTAGTACTGTATAAAATACTTAACCTCTCATTTACACTTGGCAAATTAAAAAACTCCTTGCCTCTACAGGCAAGAGGTGGAGCTACCGGAAAGGGAGGGGTCCAGGACCAAAACCACCAAAATACGAAAAGAGTGGAGTGCAGACCAGAGTGCCACTCCCTCAGGATGGGGAAAAGAGTGGACGTGCTCAGACGAGGAAATTCATGTAATGAACCAAAGCCAAAAGGATACAAAAACCCCACTCTCTCTTTGCTCTTTTCTTTCAGTCACCTGAATCAAAGAGCAAGGGGGTAATTTGTGGGGTAAAATATATCCCCTGAATGTCAGAAATAAAGAGGCCAGGCCAGTATTTATGAGTGATGCTGACTGGTGCTATACATTAGAAAATGGAGGCCAGTCCTAAAACACTCCTTTTTCTGACATACGTCCTAGGACATGAACAGAAGTGGGCCTCTTTCAAATTCATCAAAATGGGCAGGTTCTCAAGTGAAGGAAAATGGGCCTTAAAACTTAAAATTGCTGGATGTGCCCTAGGCATGGCAAAAGATATATGTGGCTGAAAATGCTGTTTTCATAAAATATGAAAAGCAACAATTTTACTTAAAATGACAGATAGCAGCAGGTTACATTTACTTCAATGCCGCAAAATACTGTGATCCATTAATCTAAAGTGAAGCCAAGCACTCTGCATTTGTCACGAATACAAAGAGGCCTACTTGTGGTAGAAGTGAACACTTGTTTCCTATGTTAACTATGGCCTATGCGTGGACAATACCAAAGGGATGCTCATGTTATTTCAACTGTTACATTAAAGAAAGACATTACACATGGACAGATTAAAAAAATGTAGCAGAACACATGGGAGGAAAAGAAATAGTGGTGAAATTAGAAGCTAAAAAGGAGAAAAAATGCATTTGTAATCCAGAAATAAAGTGAAGGACAGATAACATTCATCAGCAGGGAGGAGACCTGGTCTCATCATATACAATGACAGCATGGACAAAGAAAGGCCTATTTCGTTTGGTGTAGATTTGAATACTGATCCCTGATGTAACTATAGCCTCTCTGTGGGGATGGAGTGAACTAATTTCTGTTAATATCATATAAAGAAAAGACTGGATGTATGAACATCAGGCCTAAATGTAATCTGAAATGCAACATGTGAAACATACAGTGCCAATGGGAAATGTTATTCCTTTAGGACATGTAGGTAACTGACTGCTGTTGACTTCTTCCACTGAGCTGCTGGGTATCTGGGATTGTGATCCTGACCTTTGGGGGCTTAGTTCACCAAGACCACTGGCCTGTAGGTTCAGTAAAATAGAAAGAAATACAAAGCTAGAGATCAACTGTGTGCTGAATTGTTGATAACACAGCAAACAGACACAACCTTTAAGGTCAGGTTCCCCATAACAAGTGCAGTTAATTTTAAACAAAGACCCTTTGAAATCTGAACTCCAGGCTTTTTAGAGCTGGGCCTACCAAGAAGAATGTCTGGTTGTCAATTAGTTGCTGATAATATGTCCTGCAGAAGTAACCTTGGGGTCAAGCTTCACATAAAACTGTACATTAAGCACAGAGCAAGGCTCTGAAGACATGCAGGAGAAATGTTAAGATACACACAGATAAACCAGATGGCTGGTCACATGTCTTAAGAAGAAATTAAATTTATTAAGACAGGTTATGACCTGACATGGATTAAACAGTGAGTACAGTTTGTCCTTCATAAAAGGAATGGTGTATGTCCTATTGAGCCCACCCCAGGTTCAAATTAAACAGTAGAAAAAGCCCATTGTGACCCTGTAAAATGAAATGTTTGTGATATACATAATTTAAGTTATGTGGACAATTATGATTCTGCCATTATCATACACCTGAGCAATGGGAGAGTTGGCACAGGGGTAGATCAAGGACGTAAGGTTTAAATGGGAAACTCTCCCAATTTGAGCTATTTCGGTGCAATAGAAAACTGCAAAAACAGTAACTCAGCTCAGGAAGGACATGCCGAAGTAAAATTAGTATGGCCGAATTTACCGTAAATATAGAATCTATATATATATATATATATATATATATATATATATATATATATATATATATATATATATATATCATCATGGGGTTATTTTAAAGACCAAGGGACTTATTAGAGTATGAGATTTTTCAGAACAAAAGATACCTTTGGTGACACAGGGTATTTGTAGTGGTTGGTTGCGAGACGGGTTGGAGGCCTCACCAAAGTGAACTTGAGTAAAAGTACTTTATTGTGCGCCACCTTGCTTTGGGGAAAGGAACTCCCTGAGTTGAGTGTAACCACATAATATACCTCAACACAATACCCATAGGCACAGCAACCAAGCCAACCATACACACAGCATAAATAACAACAAACACTAAAGCATGGAAATAGACACACAACATTCACACTCACAACAACTGCATACACATTACAACATACACTAAAGCAATTAAATATATCATTCAAGCAAAAATGTGTAGCCAACGTTATCCTGGCCACACACACACAATATGCACACTCCCATCACTGTGTTCACATTACAACATACTCTAAAGCAAGCAAATGCATAATTCAAGCAACATTGTGCAGCCAACAATATCATGATCACACACAACATACACACTCACCCCCCTGCATACACATTACAACACATTCTAAAGCAAGGAATTACATATTTCAAGTAACAATATGCAGCCAACATCATCATGACGGCACACAACATACTCACCCACACTGCGCTCCCATTATATCATACACTAAATAAAGAAAAGACATAATTCAAGCAACAATATGAAGCCAACGTTATCATGACCACACACAACATGCACACTCACCCCCAATGAGTACACATTACAAAATAAACTAAAGCAAGGAAATACATAATTCTAGCAACAATATGCAACCAACATTATCATGAGCACACAAAATACACACTCACCCTCAGTGCACAATTATTACAAAGTACACTAAATCAAGGAAACATATAAGAGTGTATTAACAAAAACAATAACCATGCTGTATACACAAACACAAGTAAAGCAGCCCATTACTGCAATGCATTATGTAGGCCTTCAACAATATTGGATACAAATAAACTGTTGCCCTCATTAGTTAAATGTACTAAATCAATTCTAAAAATAGTTTCCTTTGACTTATGTGATGGTGGAAAACATAATGAAGGCCATGTTTAACTAAAAATGTATATATACATGTATTTACAGTGATTTGCATGCAATAATCTTTTCAATGTTTACTAATTCCACACATACTAAATTTATGTGCTGCCACGCATTGAATTATAATTTTGGTTCCTGGACCAGCCTGCTAAGTATACCAACTCAGTTTTAATTTTTAAACATAATTCATTTCCTCTTCGGCATCCCAAATCATTGCTTCCAGCATGTATCAAACTTACATTTGGTATTTTGCCACTGCCATAATACAGAACAGGTTTTTCCATTATGTCTTTGCATTTTGCACTGCAATTGACATGCCATTCCACATTCACATTTCCAAATGGTTGGAGAATCAGCACTTGTCTCACAAAATGTTCAAGCTAGGAAATCCAGGAGACATCAATTATCAACATGGTCTTTCCTTACAATTAAGTAAAAAACTATATACTTAATCACTTTAAAATATTTCCCATGCATGTACAACCTCTTTTACAAAACATATTTCTTGTTCCATTAATAAAAATCTAGAAAACCATTAACATAGTTCACAAACGTACAAAATCTTTTACAACATTTACTTCTTAAATTTGATGTCTAAATTGCATCAAAAACTTTTTTAACATAAGCACTGTTAATCAGCATACGTGTATACATTTACAAGCACATGCTTAAGGAAATACTACCAACCACATTTTCATTCACAGACGCACATCCTAACGATTACTTAGAGCACAAACATGTTGTAAACTACTTCTATGTTGTTATAGTAATCACTAATCACCATACATAAATAGTCTGTCAGCTTCAGCTTTTTAAAGTGTGCCCCGTTTTGATGATAGTATACATATAATAATTACTCATGTACACTTAATGTAATGTTTGTAGCACTTCGTAAATGTCATGCTTTGCAGCGTCAACAGATGTGTGTGCTAAACAGTATTTATAGCATCACCAGTATACAATCGACAAAATATAGTACACTCAATAAAAATAATGTACAGCTTGTAAACCTGCACGCTTAACCTAATAAGTGTAGCAATTTCAAAATCATCTTGTCATTTATCACTTATCAATTTAAACATTTAACATATTACATACATTTTATTACACTAATAAATAAGTATTCTAATGTTACTATGATTCCATATTATTTTTTACAATTATCATAACATGTCTCATTTTATATAGGTGAAATATCAACATTAGGATAGGATGAAAACACAATTCAACCAAATATTGAGAAAAACAGCATAAACATCATCATACATCTTGTAAATATAACTTATTGTAAAAACAAATGAAAACATTTACAATACTTGCAAGTCAACAAAAGTAAAACCAAATTGTGTTTTGTCAAATAAAATTAAAATACAATTGTGTTTTGTTACAGCACATTTAATAATAAAAGTAACAAATCATTCTACTTCATATATGATGCCCTTTGTTATTCAAACATGTACAATTACAACAAATGTAAAAATAAATAAAACAAAATTGGTTTCTCCCAAAAACCACAACTCATTTGTCTTTAAATAAAATGTAAACATCTAATAAAAGACATGCTCCTTTAAGACACACAATTGCTCTTTGTTATTTAATTTCAGCTGGCAAATATAACCATAACAAAGCTGTAAAAGAAAAAGAAAAAAATAAGGAAAAACACCACAAACCTTTCTCCAAAAAGGAACACAAAAACAACCTACATTGCCGATTACCAGTTTTAGCACTGTTTCAATAATCAAAAGTGCTGTTACACAATATGATTTTTTTTTTTATTAGGCACAATTTGGTTTACAACATTGAAAACCTTTTAGCCTACTATCACATAAAAAAAAACTAAGATCCTTTGCATTTCATTATCAATGAACAGGAAGAAAAGTAAACAGAAAAAGATAGAAAGATGGTCGGAGAATCAGCACTTGTCTCACAAAATGTTCAAGCTAGGAAATCCAGAAGACATCAATTATCAACATGGTCTTTCCTTACAATTAAAGAAAAAACAATATACTTAATCACTTTAACATATTTCCCATGTATATACAACCTCTTTTACAAAACGTATTTCTTGTTCCATTAATAAAAATCTAGAAAACCATTAACATAGTTCACACACGTACAACATCTTTTACAAAACTTACTTCTTAAATTTGATGTCTAAATTGCATCAAAAACTTTTTTAACATAAGCACTGTTAATCAGCATACGTGTATACATTTACAAGCACATGCTTAAGGAAATATATGTGCATGACAATATACATACACGAATATTGAAATGTAAACTACAATCGATTTCCTTTACAAGTGCATGCATACTGTACATATCTTACAAAACACTATGGGGCCAATTCATGGAACAAACGTGCGCCGAAAATCTTTGCGCAAGCAGGCGCAAGCAGGCGCAAGCAGGCGCAAGCGCAAAAAAACAGGCGCACGCGCAAGCGTGCGATTCATGGAAGTCCCTGCGCGTGTTTTCCTCGGGATGTGCGCCAAACCCGTGCATGGCGCACACGTCACTGCAACATCCCGAAAGGCGTGCGCAACGTGCACAGTGAAAGCGCACAACCTCGGCGCATACACCAGAAAGTGGGCGGAACACGGGGCGTAACGCGCGGAATGGGGAACAACGCGCGAAAATAAGGGCGTAACTGGGGATGTACTGCAGGGAAGCAGATGGAACGCCCACACGCACTCGATCCACACGTATTCATGGAATGGAATAGGGCAAAGCCACGCACAGCCAAAGACACGCACAAGCCGAAACACGTCCGCCACACGAAGGCAGGCGGTAGCGTCCCTGCGCATTACAAAAGTGGCAACATACAGCAATTGGGCCTGTGCGAGCGGAGCATGTGTATTTCGGGGGCGCGCGGGAAGTTACACACGCGATTGAGCGGGGTACATGCATTTCAGGGGTGCGCGGGAAGTTACACACGCGATTGAGCGGGGTACGTGTATTTCGGGGTTGCGTGGGAAGTTACACACGCGATTGAGCGGGGTATGTGTTTTTCGGGGGTGCGCGGGAAGTTACACACGCGATTGAGCGGGGGAAGTGTATTTCGGGGGTGCGTGGGAAGTTACACACGCGATTGAGTGGGGTACGTGCATATGAGGGGTGCGCGGAAAGTATCACGCGCGATTCCATCAGGGTACGTGTATTACAGGGGTGCGCGGGAAGTTCCACACGCGAATGTCCAGGCTACGTGTATTTCGGGGTGCGCGGGAAGTTACGCACGCGATTGAGCGGGGTACATGTATTTCGGGGTTGCGCGGGAAGTTACACACGCGATTGAGCGGGGTATGTGTATTTCGGGGGTGCGCGGGAAGGCACACACGCGATTGAGCGGGGTACGTGTATTTCGGGGGTGCGCGGGAAGTTACACACGCGATTGAGCGTGGTATGTGTATTTCGGGGTTGCACGGGAAGTAACACACGCGATTGAGCGGGGTACGTGTATTTCGGGGTTGCGCGGGAAGTTACACACGCGATTGAGCGTGGTACGTGCATATCAGGGGTGCGCGGAAAGTATCACACGCAATTCCATCAGGGTACGTGTATTACAGGGGTGCACGGGAAGTTCCACACGCGAATGTCCAGGCTACGTGTATTTCGGGGTGCGCGGGAAGTTTCACACGCGATTCCATCAGGGTACATGTATTACAGGGGTGCGCAAGAGCACCACACGAGAATTGCACGTGTGGATCCTCCCAGGTGTTCCCTCTACACCCTCCACGGCCCCTGCAGGTGGCTCACACCACAGGGGCCTACCCTGCACATGTCCTGCAGGCACCCCATCCACCATGGCCATGCCCCCCAGCCAACCCACATGTCAACTTGCACTACTGCCCACCAACGCATGTCCCCCTGTACCCCCAGCCACCAGGGGAACCCTCCACCAGGCCCTCACCCATGTCTCCCACCACCCCCACCCCCCAGCACTGTGGGGCACCCTCCACCAGGCCCCCACCCATGTCTCCCACCCCCCCACCCCCCAGCACTGTGGGGCACCTGCCAGCAGGCCCCCACCAATGTCCAACTCATGTTCCCCACCACCCCCACCCCCCAGCACTGTGGGGCACCTGCCAGCAGGCCCCCACCCATGTCTCCCACCACCCCCACCCCCCAGCACTGTGGGGCACCTGCCAGCAGGCCCCCACCCATGTCCAACTCATGTCTCCCACCACCCCCACCCCCCAGCAGTGCAGGGGCACCCTCCACCAGGCCCCCACCCATGTCTCCCACCACCCCACACCCCAGCACTGTGGGGCACCTGCTAGCAGGCCCCCACCCATGTCCAACTCATGTTCCCCACCACCCCCACCCCCCAGCACTGTGGGGCACCTGCCAGCAGGCCCCCACCCATGTCTCCCAACACCCCCACCCCCCAGCAGTGCAGGGGCACCCTCCACCAGGCCCCCACCCATGTCTCCCACCACCCCCACCCCCCAGCAGTGCAGGGGCACCCTCCACCAGGCCCCCACCCATGTCTCCCACCACCCCCCAGCAGTGCAGGGGCACCCTCCACCAGGCCCCCACCAATGTCTCCCACCACCCCCACCCCCAGCAGTGCAGGGGCACCCTCCACCAGGCCCCCACCCTTGTCCAACTCATGTTCCCCACCACCCCCACCCCACAGCAGTGCAGGGGCACCCTCCACCAGGCCCCCACCCATGTCTCCTACCACCCCCACCCCCAGCAGTGCAGGGGCACCCTCCACCAGGCCCCCACCCATGTCCAACTCATGTCTACCACCACCCCCACCCCCCAGCAGTGCAGGGGCACCCTCCACCAGCCCCCACCCATGTCCAACTCATGTCTCCCACCACCCCCACCCCGCAGCACCGTGGGGCACCTGCCAGCAGGCCCCCACCCATGTCCAACTCATGTTCCCCACCACCCCCACCCCCCAGCACTGTGGGGCACCTGCCAGCAGGCCCCCACCCATGTCCAACTCATGTTCCCCCCCCACCCCCACCCCCCTCGCACTATGGGGCACCTGCCAGCAGGCCCCCACCCATGTCTCTCACCACCCCCATCCCCAGCAGTGCAGGGGCACCCTCCACCAGGCCCCCACCCATGTCTCCCACCACCCCCACCCCCCAGCACTGTGGGGCACCTGCCAGCAGACCCCCACCCATGTCTCCCACCACCCCCACCCCCCAGCAGTGCAGGGGCACCCTCCACCAGGCCCCCACCCATGTCTCCCACCCCCCACCCCCCAGCACTGTGGGACACCTGCCAGCAGGCCCCCACCAATGTCCAACTCATGTTCCCCACCACCCCCACCCCCAGCACTGTGGGGCTCCTGCCAGCAGGCCCCCACCCATGTCTCCCACCACCCCCACCCCCCAGCACTGTGGGGCACCTGCCAGCAGGCCCCCACCCATGTCCAACTCATGTCTCCCACCACCCCCACCCCCCAGCAGTGCAGGGGCACCCTCCACCAGGCCCCCACCCATGTCCAACTCATGTCTCCCACTACCCCCACCCCCCAGCACTGTGGGGCACCTGCCAGCAGGCCCCCACCCATGTCCAACTCATGTTCCC
Source organism: Ambystoma mexicanum (assembly GCF_040938575.1). Classification (NCBI taxonomy): domain Eukaryota; kingdom Metazoa; phylum Chordata; class Amphibia; order Caudata; family Ambystomatidae; genus Ambystoma; species Ambystoma mexicanum. The sequence continues at coordinate 1,295,395,865 of NC_090935.1, read as the reverse complement.
CACTACCCCCACCCCCCAGCACTGCGGGGCACCTGCCAGCAGGCCCCCACCCATGTCTCCCACCACCCCCACCCCCCAGCAGTGCAGGGGCACCCTCCACCAGGCCCCCACCCATGTCCAACTCATGTCTCCCACTACCCCCACCCCCCAGCACTGTGGGGCACCTGCCAGCAGGCCCCCACCCATGTCCAACTCATGTTCCCCACCACCCCCACCCCCCAGCACTGTGGGGCACCTGCCAGCAGGCCCCCACCCATGTCTCCCACCACCCCCACCCCCCAGCAGTGCAGGGGCACCCTCCACCAGGCCCCCACCCATGTCTCCCACCACCCCCACCCCCCAGCAGTGCAGGGGCACCCTCCACCAGGCCCCCACCCATGTCTCCCACCACCCCCACCCCCCAGCAGTGCAGGGGCACCCTCCACCAGGCCCCCACCCATGTCTCCCACCACCCCCACCCCCCAGCAGTGCAGGGGCACCCTCCACCAGGCCCCCACCCATGTCTCCCACCACCCCCACCCCCCAGCAGTGCAGGGGCACCCTCCACCAGGCCCCACCCATGTCTCCCACCACCCCCACCCCACAGCAGTGCAGGGGCACCCTCCACCAGGCCCCCGCCCATGTCTCCTACCACCCCCACCCCCAGCAGTGCAGGGGCACCCTCCACCAGGCCCCCACCCATGTCCAACTCATGTCTACCACCGCCCCCACCCTCCAGCAGTGCAGGGGCACCCTCCACCAGGCCCCCACCCATGTCCAACTCATGTCTCCCACCACCCCCACCCCCCAGCACTGTGGGGCACCTGCCAGCAGGCCCCCACCCATGTCCAACTCATGTTCCCCACCACCCCCACCCCCCAGCACTGTGGGGCACCTGCCAGCAGGCCCCCACCCATGTCCAACTCATGTTCCCCACCACCCCCACCCCCCAGCACTGTGGGGCTTCTGCCAGCAGGCTCCCACCCATGTCTCCCACCAACCCCACCCGCCAGCAGTGCAGGGGCACCCTCCACCAGGCCCCCACCCATGTCTCCCACCACCCCTCCCCCCAGCACTGTGGGGCACCTGCCAGCAGGCCCCCACCCATGTCTCCCACCACCCCCACCCCCCAGCACTGTGGGGCACCCTCCACCAGTCCCCCACCCATGTCCAACTCATGGTCCCCACCAACCCCACCCCCCAGCACTGTGGGGCACCTGCCAGCAGGCCCCAACTCATGTTCCCCAGCCAACATGTCATCACAATCTAGATCCCTGGTCCCTATGGTCAGCCTCCAAATGCAAAACAGCCACCTGAGTATTGCATCCACCCACTCTGAAATGGCAATTACATGACAGAACACCAATTGCAAGTTTCGAAACAAACACATGTCCCTCACATACACCCAATGGGTGTCAGTGAATCTCAAAACCCATATAATGAGATGATACTACACATTGAAGTTCGATAAAATAATATGTATTAAAGGAAACATAAATAGATTCAAAAATAAAGAAACAGAAATGGGAATGTACAGAAATGAAAAGAAGCATGTCTGTGAAAAAAAGAAAAAGCAAAACTCATAATCCAAAGTAATGGTGTCCAAAGTCACTGTCCACAAAAGAAAATCCAATGGGAAATAATAATTGAAAGCCATTGCTCCATGGGTAAATTGTGAAAGTGAAATAAAATCCAACAGTGAACTATGTACAGACGAACAAGCCAGGGTCCATTGTCCCAACCAAAGAAATGAAACCTATCTAACAACACTAACTAATAAAATAAACTATATACAAAAATGTGGCCAATGTCCAAAAGGTCCAAAAAAAATCAAAAAACTAAGGAAACCTAACACTAACTACATAACTATTTACATGGGCAGCGGGCTAGTCCAACGGCTCACTGGATGTTGTCATGGGCCAGGGCATCATCAAACTCCTGTTCAATGACTTGGAGGCGGGCATGTTCCCTGGCCCCGAGGTCTCGCAAGGATAAAGCAGTGTCCAGCTCCAACTCCCTGCAAAGACCCTCGAGGCACTCAGCCCGCCACTGCGCCCTCCGCATGGAGTTCTCCGCCCTGACCATTGTGAGCCGTTCCTCCTCTGCCCGCTGCCGCTCCACACCTATCTGCTGGCCCAACCGCTCCCACACGGAAGACACTCCCATTCCAGGGTTCTCCTGCCCTCCGGCCGATGCCTGCACCCCTGATGTTGATGGCCCCGAGTCATGATGCCTCCCACGTCGAGCCTGCCGCTGCCTCCGACGCAACTGCTTGTGCCAGCACGACGGCATCCAGGCTGATGGAATCCACCGACGCCATCGTGCACGTGCACTGCCCGATGATGCCGTCACATCCTCCATCTGCTGGGGTCCAGTTGCTGGTGTGTCCACCCCTGCTGGACCTCCGACTCCCGACTGTGGCAGGGATGGGATCCCCACAGAGCTGGCGCATTGGTCGGGGCAGGTCCACAGGGGGCCCTGGTGGCATCTGGGCTGGAAGACCGCATGGAGAACGACTGGTGCATAGTCTCCACAGAGGAGGAGAGGGTCGCCAGATTGGCCGACACATGTAGGAAACCCCCGACCATGGCCGTTCCCAACTGGGCCACGTCGGCACGGTGCTCTCCGTGATGACGTGCATGCTCCTCCCGGGAAGCACGCACCTCATCACAAATTGCACCTGTGCGCAACGCGACACCAATCAGGACCTTCTCCATACGGCCAGGGGTCCCCTCGTCCGCAGGTGGAGGGGAGTCAGATGACATGGACATCCCCCCTACCTGCGGACGGGCCTGGGATAGGGCATCCCTGCTGGTGCATGGTGGTGCAGTCACAGTGTCAGGGACAGTGACATGCACAGGCCCCTCCATGGCGACCTGTGCTGCCTCCTGCCCCTGCCCCTGGACTGCAACACTTGCACCAGCAGGGATGCCCCCACCAGGCCCCATGTGCGCCTCAGTAGCGGCCTCCTCCTCTGTGGAAACCACCAACCTGGATGGCTCCACCCCGTCTTCCGCCATTGCAAGCCCCTGTGGGGGCTCACCCACCCCTTCCGCTGCAGCCGTGGGGGCATCCCCGCCGCTTTGCTCCACAGAGCCGTCTCCGCCCTCTTCTTCACGTGGCGCTGTGTAGAGGGAGACATAGAACACAAGCATCAGGGTACTGTACAATGGTCCCCTAGACAGGAAGCAATAGCAGATGAGTGGCACTGTCAAAGATCACTTCCATCTTGTCCCTCCACAACACATGTCTCAGTGCAGGTAAAACACATGCGATAACAGGCATGGCGCATGCTATGGACATTAGCATACATGTCCAAGGGATTCTTGGAACATACAATGTTGTTTTGGAACTCACATGCATCATGGGCCATGCCTATCACATGCACACACTTCACCCTAGTTTCATCCATCTGGTCTCGTACACCACAAACACAGTGGATACAAGGATGACTAGGCTGCATCAGTGAACCTGAACATTGCGACAGACATGTGTCATGCATCCCTGCCCTTCACAAGTCACAGACACACAGGTCAGACACACAGACATGGACAGCATACATGTACATGGCATCAGCACCCATCCCTCACCCCCACCCATGTCCAGGAACAGAGACTGGCATGCTTTCATGTGGCCATTCCACATAGGGCAACCCATGTTGCATTTGAACACATGCACCAACCGTGTGGTTCACACATTACTGGTCTCACATGCATGACGTCCCTGCACACACACATGCATACATGGCCTATGTCACACATACAGGCAAGTATCAGACAACTAGCACACTGCGACATGCCCTGTCTCATACAGCAATGCTTGGCCATTTACTGCTCAACTCCAGACGGGTCTGCCTCTCAAGGATCTGGGCGTGGAGCGCTGGGCCTACGCGTTCCAGGACCCTCATCTGGATGGGACTCATGCGGCCCCGGCCCCCCTCCACGAGGCGCCGGGCCTTCAAGAGGGTCCTGGACCTGCAGTCATCCCAGCGCTTCTTGACATGTTGGTAGTCGCGGACTGCCACCCCCTCCGCGTTGATGGCAGTCACGATGTCCATCCAGATCCGAGTCCGTCCTTCCTTGTTGGCGCGCCTACTTCCGAAGAGGGCATCATACTGCCCCAGGACTTGCTCCACCAGGACACCAACTTGGGTGGCAGTGAAGCTGGTGCCCCTCTGCCTCTCTGGCCGGGGGATGCCGGTGGTGCCAGATGTTTCAGTGCCCGACATGGCAACCCCAGAGGCAGGAGTGGGTGGGCAACTGGGTCCTGGGGCTGGGCTGTGGAGCGATGGTATCCCAGTCGGGAGTCTTCTGTTCCAGCAGGGGTGGACACAGCAAATGGACCCCTGCAGATGGCTGATGTGCAGGCACCAAATGGCAGGGCACGGTGGCAGCAGGCAGGCAGGCAGGCAGGCAGGCAGCAGCAGATGGCTCGTGGGAGGCTGCTCGGGGCTCTGGGGGGCAGTAATTCGGCTTTTTGGGCAGGAGCGTGGTCTTCCGTGTGCTTACGCATGGCCAACTTGATACGGAGTGAATTGGCACGTGAAAATCCTGCACGTCTGCGTGTAATTCGAGGAAAGGCCCTTAGCGCGTATGCACGTCAGCATGCATATGCGATTTCATTGGACCAAAGGCCCTTAGCGCGTGAGCGCGTCTGTGACATGACGCGCGCGGGTGTTTCCCTCATTGCACGTGATGTGGAAGCCTGATTGGCAGATGTGACATGGTTGCCCATCTGAGCACTGCGACACTTGCCAGAGGTGTACACATGCATACAAGTGTGGTGGTGTGTGTACATGTGTGGTGCACTTCCTGTGTTGCATGTGATGTCTGGCTCACCTTTGCCTGCTCATGCTGTTGTATGTGTATGGATGGTGCTGGCAGTTGCGATATGGCTGTGGTATGGCTCATGTGTGCGAGTTGAAATGAAATGTGTTTTGGGGGTTGTGATGGCATGTCTGAGGTTTGCCAATGCCACTCATGTACAACTGTCGTGTGTGTATGTGTCCATTGTACAGTGCCCTGATGCCTGTGTTTTATTTCTCCCTGTCTGCAGCGTCAACTGATGAAGAGGGCGGAGAAGGTGCTGTGGAGCACAGCGGCGGGGATCCCACCGCCAGCCGGAGACGCAAGGCCCGGCTCCCCTCCCATGTTGTCATCTCGTCGGGGAGTGAGGAGTCCGGTGCCGCATCCCAGGCCGCAGCTGCCGGGTGGCGGTCCAAGAGGCGGAGGTTGGAGTTGGACTCCTCGGCAGCAGAAGGGGCAGCTGGGACCCCACAGGGCCCAACGGGGGAAGATGGCACGGAGTCATCCAGGCTGGTGGGGGGTTTGGTGGAGGAGGAGGCCATGCAAGCAACAGAGACGGGGTCTGGAGGTGGGGATCCCACTGGTGCTAGTGGTGCAGTGCAGGACAAGGGACAGGAGGCAGCACAGGCCGTCGCGGAGGTGCCTGTGTGCAATCCTGTCCCTGCATCATCTTGCACCAGCAGGGATGCCTACGTCAAGACCCGTTTTCAGGCAGGGGATGAGCTCACGACAACTGGCCTTCCTCTGCCTGCGGACGTGGCTATCCGGGTTGAGCCTGTTCTGCTGGTGTGGCGTTGCGTCAACGGGCCATGCGAGGTGACCTGCAGTCTTTTCATGAGGAGACTGCACGTCATCTCGAATGGCTCGTTGACCACGTCAGCCTGCTGGGACAGGTCACCCAGGCCGGATTCCTCCGTATGAAGGGGCTTGCTACGACCCCCTCCTCAACTGAACCCCCTACGCGCCAGTCGTCCTCCGTGCCATCTTCCCACCCATCAGTCACCTGGGTGCCCTGTGGAGCTGCCTATGACGGTGAGGCCAGGCTGGTGGAGGAGGCATCCCTGCCACATTCGGGAGTCGGACGTCCAGCAGGGGTGGCCACATCAATGACTGCACCCCAGCCGGCGGAGGATGTGCAGGCAGCAGGAGGCAGTGCACGGGCAGAGGCACAGCAGCAGCAACAACGTGGTGGGAGCCATGAAGGCTTGGGGCCTTCAACATCGGTGGGGCAGGCATCGGCCAGAGGGCAGGAGGACCCAGGACAGAGAGTGTCTTCCGTGTGGCAGCGGTTGGGCCACGCCATAGATGCGGAGCGGCAGCGGGCAGAAGAGGCACGGCTCACAATGGTCAGGGCGGAGAACTCCATGCGGAGGGCCCTGAGGCGGGCCGAGTGCCTCGAGGCAATCCGCAGGGCCATGGAGGAGGACCGCCTCCGGGACATTGAGCGGGAGTTCGATGATACCCTGGCCCGGGACATCCAAAAGTGAGCCGTCAAACTAGCCCGCTGCCCTTGTACATAGTTATGTAGGTAGTATTAGGTTTCCTTTTTTTTTATTTATTTTGGACCTTTTGGACATTGGCCACATTTTTGTATATAGTTTATTTTATTAGTTAGTGTAGTTAGATAGGTTTCATTTCTTTTGTTGGGATAATGGACCCTGGCTTGTTCGTATGTACATAGTTCACTGTTGGATTGTATTTTTCTTTCACATTTTAACCATGGAGCAATGGCTTTCAATTTTATTTCCCATTGGATTTTGTTTTGTGGACAGTGACTTTGGACACCATTACTTTGGATTATGATTTTTGGTTTTGCTTTTTTTCACGGACATGCTTCTTTTCATTTTTGTACATTCCCATTCCTGTTTCTTTATTTTTGATTCTATTTATGTTTCCTTTAATACATATTTTTTTATCGAACTTCAATGTGTAGTATCTCATTAGTTTCATGCATATCATGATATGGGTTTTGAGATTCACTGACACCCATTGGGTGTATGTGAGGGAAATGTGTTTGTTTCGGAACTTGCAATTGCTGTTCTGTCATGTAATTGCCAATTATGAGTGGTTGGATGCAATACTCGGGTGGGTGTTTTGCATTTGGAGGCTGACCATAGGGACCAGGGATCTAGATTGTGATGACATGTTGGCTGGGGAACATGAGTTGGATATGGGTGGGGGCCTGCTGGCAGGTGCCCCACAGTGCTGGGGGGTGGGGGTGGTGGGAGACATGGGTGGGGGCCTGCTGGCAGGTGCCCCACAGTGCTGGGGGGTGGGGGTGGTGGGAACATGAGTTGGACATGGGTGGGGGCCTGGTGGAGGGTGACCCTGCACTGCTGGGGGGTGGTGGTGGTGGGAGAAATGGGTAGGGGCATGGTGGAGGGTGACCCTGCACTGCTGGTGGGTGGGGGTGGTGGGGAACATGAGTTGGAAATGGGTGGGGGCCTGCTGACAGGTGTCCCACAGTGCTGGGGGGTGGGGGTGGTGGGGAACATGAGTTGGACATGGGTGGGGGCCTGCTGGCAGGTTCCCCACAGTGCTGGGGGGTGGGGGTGGTGGGGACATGAGTTGGACATGGGTGGGGGCCTGGTGGAGGGTGACCCTGCACTGCTGGGGGGTGGGGGTGGTGGGAGACATGGGTGGGGGCCTGCTGGCAGGTGCCCCACAGTGCTGGGGGTGGGGGTGGTGGGGAACATGAGTTGGACATGGGTGGGGGCCTGCTGGCAGGTGCCCCACAGTGCTGGGGGGTGGGGGTGGTGGGAAACATGAGTTGGACATGGGTGGGGGCCTGGTGGAGGATGCCCCTGCACTGCTGGGGGATGGGGGTGGTGGGAGACATGGGTGGGGGCCTGGTGGAGGGTGCCCCACAGTGCTGGGGGGTGGGGGTGGTGGGAGACATGGGTGGGGGCCTGGTGGAGGGTGACCCTGCACTGCTGGGGGTGGGGGTGGTGGGAGACATGAGTGGGGGCCTGGTGAAGGGTGACCCGGCACTGCTGGGGGGTGAGGGGGTGGGGAACATGAATTGAACATGGGTGGGGCCTGCTGGCAGGTGCCCCACAGTGCTGAGGGGTGGGGGTGGTGGGGAACATGAGTTGGACATGGGTGAGGGCCTGCTGGCAGGTGCCCCACAGTGCTGGGGGCTAGGGGGGTGGGAGACATGGGTGGGGGCCTGGTGGAGGGTGACCCTGCACTGCTGGGGGGTGGGGGTGGTGGGAGACATGGGTGGGGGCCTGCTGGCAGGTGCCCCACAGTGCTGGGGGGTGGTGGGGGTGGGAGACATGGGTGGGGTCCTGGTGGAGGGTGACCCTGCACTGCTGGGGGGTGGGGTTGGTGGGAGACATGGGTGGGGACCTGCTGGCAGGTGCCCCACAGTGCTGGGGGGTGGGGGTGGTGGGAGACATGGGTGGGGGCCTGCTGGCAGGTGCCCCACAGTGCTGGGGGGTGGGGGTGGTGGGGAACATGAGTTGGACATGGGTGGGGGCCTGCTGGCAGGTTCCCCACAGTGCTGGGGGGTGGGGGTGGTGGGGACATGAGTTGGACATGGGTGGGGGCCTGGTGGAGGGTGACCCTGCACTGCTGGGGGGTGGGGGTGGTGGGAGACATGGGTGGGGGCATGGTGGAGGGTGACCCTGCACTGCTGGTGGGTGGGGGTGGTGGGGAACATGAGTTGGACATGGGTGGGGGCCTGCTGACAGGTGTCCCACAGTGCTGGGGGGTGGGGGTGGTGGGGAACATGAGTTGGACATGGGTGGGGGCCTGCTGGCAGGTTCCCCACAGTGCTGGGGGGTGGGGGTGGTGGGGACATGAGTTGGACATGGGTGGGGGCCTGGTGGAGGGTGACCCTGCACTGCTGGGGGGTGGGGGTGGTGGGAGACATGGGTGGGGGCCTGCTGGCAGGTGCCCCACAGTGCTGGGGGTGGGGGTGGTGGGGAACATGAGTTGGACATGGGTGGGGGCCTGCTGGCAGGTGCCCCACAGTGCTGGGGGGTGGGGGTGGTGGGAAACATGAGTTGGACATGGGTGGGGGCCTGGTGGAGGATGCCCCTGCACTGCTGGGGGATGGGGGTGGTGGGAGACATGGGTGGGGGCCTGGTGGAGGGTGCCCCACAGTGCTGGGGGGTGGGGGTGGTGGGAGACATGGGTGGGGGCCTGGTGGAGGGTGACCCTGCACTGCTGGGGGTGGGGGTGGTGGGAGACATGAGTGGGGGCCTGGTGAAGGGTGACCCGGCACTGCTGGGGGGTGAGGGGGTGGGGAACATGAATTGAACATGGGTGGGGCCTGCTGGCAGGTGCCCCACAGTGCTGAGGGGTGGGGGTGGTGGGGAACATGAGTTGGACATGGGTGAGGGCCTGCTGGCAGGTGCCCCACAGTGCTGGGGGCTAGGGGGGTGGGAGACATGGGTGGGGGCCTGGTGGAGGGTGACCCTGCACTGCTGGGGGGTGGGGGTGGTGGGAGACATGGGTGGGGGCCTGCTGGCAGGTGCCCCACAGTGCTGGGGGGTGGTGGGGGTGGGAGACATGGGTGGGGTCCTGGTGGAGGGTGACCCTGCACTGCTGGGGGGTGGGGTTGGTGGGAGACATGGGTGGGGACCTGCTGGCAGGTGCCCCACAGTGCTGGGGGGTGGGGGTGGTGGGAGACATGGGTGGGGGCCTGCTGGCAGGTGCCCCACAGTGCTGGGGGGTGGGGGTGGTGGGGAACATGAGTTGGACATGGGTGGGGGCCTGCTGGCAGGTGCCCCAAAGTGCTGGGGGGTGGGGGTGGTGGGGAACATGAGTTGGACATGGGTGGGGGCCTGCTGGCAGGTGCCCCACAGTGCTGGGGGGTGGGGGTGGTGGGGAACATGAGTTGGACATGGGTGGGGGCCTGGTGGAGGGTGACCCTGCACTGCTGGGGGGTGGGGGTGGTGGGAGACATGGGTGGGGGCCTGGTGGAGGGTGACCCTGCACTGCTGGGGGGTGGGGGTGGTGGGGAACATGAGTTGGACATGGGTGGGGGCCTGCTGACAGGTGACCCACAGTGCTGGGGGGTGGGGGCGGTGGGGAACATGAGTTGGACATGGGTGGGGGCCTGGTGGACAGTGACCCTGCACTGCTGGGGGGTGGGGGTGGTGGGAGACATGGGTGGGGGCCTGGTGGAGGGTGACCCTGCACTGCTGGGGGGTGGGGGTGGTGGGAGACATGGGTGGGGGCCTGGTGGAGGGTGACCCTGCACTGCTGGGGGGTGGGGGTGGTGGGAGACATGGGTGGGGGCCTGCTGGCAGGTGCCCCACAGTGCTGGGGGGAGGGGGTGGTGGGGAACATGAGTTGGACATTGGTGGGGGCCTGCTGGCAGGTGCCCCACAGTGCTGGGGGGTGGGGGTGGTGGGGAACATGAGTTGGACATGGGTGGGGGCCTGCTGGCAGGTGCCCCACAGTGCTGGGGGGTGGGGGTGCTGGGGAACATGAGTTGGACATGGGTGGGGGCCTCGTGGAGGGTGACCCTGCACTGCTGGGGGGTGGGGGTGGTGGGAGACATGGGTGGGGGCCTGGTGGAGGGTGACCCTGCACTGCTAGGGGTGGGGGTGGTGGGGACATGAGTTGGACATGGGTGGGGGCCTGCTGACAGGTGACCCACAGTGCTGGGCGGTGGGGAACATGAGTTGGACATGGGTGGGGGCCTGCTGGCAGGTGCCCCACAGTGCTGGGGGGTGGGGTTGGTGGGGAACATGAGTTGGACATGGGTGGGGGCCTGGTGGACGGTGACCCTGCACTGCTGGGGGGTGGGGGTGGTGGGAGACATGGGTGGGGGCCTGGTGGAGGGTGACCCTGCACTGCTGGGGGGTGGGGGTGGTGGGAGACATGGGTGGGGGCCTGCTGGCAGGTGCCCCACAGTGCTGGGGGGTGGGGGTGATGTGAGACATGGGTGGGGGCCTGCTGGCAGGTGCCCCACAGTGCTGGGGGTGGGAGTGGTGGGAGACATGGGTGGGGGCCTGGTGGAGGGTGACCCTGCAGTGCTGGGGGGTGGGGGTGGTAGGAGACATGGGTGGGGCTGGTGCAGGGTGACCCTGCACTGCTGGGGGGTGGGGGGTGGGGCACATGAGTTGGACATGGGTGGGGGCCTGCTGGCAGGTGCCCCACAGTGCTGGGGGTGTGGGTGGTGGGGAACATGAGTTGGACATGGGTGGGGGCCTGCTGGCAGGTGCCCCACAGTGCTGGGGTGTGGGGGGGTGGGAGACATGGGTGGGGGCCTGGTGGAGGGTGACCCTGCACTGTTTGGGGGTGGGGGTGGTGGGAGACATGGGTGGGGGCCTGCTGGCAGGTGCCCCACAGTGCTCGGGGGTGGGGGTGGTGGGAGACATGGGTGGGGGCCTGCTGGCAGGTGCCCCACAGTGCTGGGGGGTGGGGTTGGTGGGGAACATGAGTTGGACATGGGTGAGGGTCTGCTGGCATGTGCCCCACAGTGCTGGGGGGTGGGGGTGGTGGGAGACATGGGTGGGGGCCTGCTGGCAGGTGCCCCACAGTGCTGGGGGGTGGGGGTGGTGGGAACATGAGTTGGACATGGGTGGGGGCCTGGTGGAGGGTGACCCTGCACTGCTGGGGGGTGGTGGTGGTGGGAGAAATGGGTAGGGGCATGGTGGAGGGTGACCCTGCACTGCTGGTGGGTGGGGGTGGTGGGGAACATGAGTTGGACATGGGTGGGGGCCTGCTGGCAGGTGTCCCACAGTGCTGGGGGGTGGGGGTGGTGGGGAACATGAGTTGGACATGGGTGGGGGCCTGCTGGCAGGTTCCCCACAGTGCTGGGGAGTGGGGGTGGTGGGGACATGAGTTGGACATGGGTGGGGGCCTGGTGGAGGGTGACCCTGCACTGCTGGGGGGTGGGGGTGGTGGGAGACATGGGTGGGGGCCTGCTGGCAGGTGCCCCACAGTGCTGGGGGTGGGGGTGGTGGGGAACATGAGTTGGACATGGGTGGGGGCCTGCTGGCAGGTGCCCCACAGTGCTGGGGGGTGGGGGTGGTGGGAAACATGAGTTGGACATGGGTGGGGGCCTGGTGGAGGATGCCCCTGCACTGCTGGGGGATGGGGGTGGTGGGAGACATGGGTGGGGGCCTGGTGGAGGGTGCCCCACAGTGCTGGGGGGTGGGGGTGGTGGGAGACATGGGTGTGGGCCTGGTGGAGGGTGACCCTGCACTGCTGGGGGTGGGGGTGGTGGGAGACATGGGTGGGGGCCTGGTGAAGGGTGACCCGGCACTGCTGGGGGGTGAGGGGGTGGGGAACATGAATTGAACATGGGTGGGGCCTGCTGGCAGGTGCCCCACAGTGCTGAGGGGTGGGGGTGGTGGGGAACATGAGTTGGACATGGGTGAGGGCCTGCTGGCAGGTGCCCCACAGTGCTGGGGGCTAGGGGGGTGGGAGACATGGGTGGGGGCCTGGTGGAGGGTGACCCTGCACTGCTGGGGGGTGGGGGTGGTGGGAGACATGGGTGGGGGCCTGCTGGCAGGTGCCCCACAGTGCTGGGGGGTGGTGGGGGTGGGAGACATGGGTGGGGTCCTGGTGGAGGGTGACCCTGCACTGCTGGGGGGTGGGGTTGGTGGGAGACATGGGTGGGGACCTGCTGGCAGGTGCCCCACAGTGCTGGGGGGTGGGGGTGGTGGGAGACATGGGTGGGGGCCTGCTGGCAGGTGCCCCACAGTGCTGGGGGGTGGGGGTGGTGGGAACATGAGTTGGACATGGGTGGGGGCCTGGTGGAGGGTGACCCTGCACTGCTGGGGGGTGGTGGTGGTGGGAGAAATGGGTAGGGGCATGGTGGAGGGTGACCCTGCACTGCTGGTGGGTGGGGGTGGTGGGGAACATGAGTTGGACATGGGTGGGGGCCTGCTGGCAGGTGTCCCACAGTGCTGGGGGGTGGGGGTGGTGGGGAACATGAGTTGGACATGGGTGGGGGCCTGCTGGCAGGTTCCACACAGTGCTGGGGGGTGGGGGTGGTGGGGACATGAGTTGGACATGGGTGGGGGCCTGGTGGAGGGTGACCCTGCACTGCTGGGGGGTGGGGGTGGTGGGAGACATGGGTGGGGGCCTGCTGGCAGGTGCCCCACAGTGCTGGGGGTGGGGGTGGTGGGGAACATGAGTTGGACATGGGTGGGGGCCTGCTGGCAGGTGCCCCACAGTGCTGGGGGGTGGGGGTGGTGGGAAACATGAGTTGGACATGGGTGGGGGCCTGGTGGAGGATGCCCCTGCACTGCTGGGGGATGGGGGTGGTGGGAGACATGGGTGGGGGCCTGGTGGAGGGTGCCCCACAGTGCTGGGGGGTGGGGGTGGTGGGAGACATGGGTGGGGGCCTGGTGGAGGGTGACCCTGCACTGCTGGGGGTGGGGGTGGTGGGAGACATGAGTGGGGGCCTGGTGAAGGGTGACCCGGCACTGCTGGGGGGTGAGGGGGTGGGGAACATGAATTGAACATGGGTGGGGCCTGCTGGCAGGTGCCCCACAGTGCTGAGGGGTGGGGGTGGTGGGGAACATGAGTTGGACATGGGTGAGGGCCTGCTGGCAGGTGCCCCACAGTGCTGGGGGCTAGGGGGGTGGGAGACATGGGTGGGGGCCTGGTGGAGGGTGACCCTGCACTGCTGGGGGGTGGGGGTGGTGGGAGACATGGGTGGGGGCCTGGTGGCAGGTGCCCCACAGTGCTGGGGGGTGGTGGGGGTGGGAGACATGGGTGGGGTCCTGGTGGAGGGTGACCCTGCACTGCTGGGGGGTGGGGTTGGTGGGAGACATGGGTGGGGACCTGCTGGCAGGTGCCCCACAGTGCTGGGGGGTGGGGGTGGTGGGAGACATGGGTGGGGGCCTGCTGGCAGGTGCCCCACAGTGCTGGGGGGTGGGGGTGGTGGGGAACATGAGTTGGACATGGGTGGGGGCCTGCTGGCAGGTGCCCCAAAGTGCTGGGGGGTGGGGGTGGTGGGGAACATGAGTTGGACATGGGTGGGGGCCTGCTGGCAGGTGCCCCACAGTGCTGGGGGGTGGGGGTGGTGGGGAACATGAGTTGGACATGGGTGGGGGCCTGGTGGAGGGTGACCCTGCACTGCTGGGGGGTGGGGGTGGTGGGAGACATGGGTGGGGGCCTGGTGGAGGGTGACCCTGCACTGCTGGGGGGTGGGGGTGGTGGGGAACATGAGTTGGACATGGGTGGGGGCCTGCTGACAGGTGACCCACAGTGCTGGGGGGTGGGGGTGGTGGGGAACATGAGTTGGACATGGGTGGGGGCCTGGTGGACAGTGACCCTGCACTGCTGGGGGGTGGGGGTGGTGGGAGACATGGGTGGGGGCCTGGTGGAGGGTGACCCTGCACTGCTGGGGGGTGGGGGTGGTGGGAGACATGGGTGGGGGCCTGGTGGAGGGTGACCCTGCACTGCTGGGGGGTGGGGGTGGTGGGAGACATGGGTGGGGGCCTGCTGGCAGGTGCCCCACAGTGCTGGGGGGAGGGGGTGGTGGGGAACATGAGTTGGACATTGGTGGGGGCCTGCTGGCAGGTGCCCCACAGTGCTGGGGGGTGGGGGTGGTGGGGAACATGAGTTGGACATGGGTGGGGGCCTGCTGGCAGGTGCCCCACAGTGCTGGGGGGTGGGGGTGCTGGGGAACATGAGTTGGACATGGGTGGGGGCCTCGCGGAGGGTGACCCTGCACTGCTGGGGGGTGGGGGTGGTGGGAGACATGGGTGGGGGCCTGGTGGAGGGTGACCCTGCACTGCTAGGGGTGGGGGTGGTGGGGACATGAGTTGGACATGGGTGGGGGCCTGCTGACAGGTGACCCACAGTGCTGGGCGGTGGGGAACATGAGTTGGACATGGGTGGGGGCCTGCTGGCAGGTGCCCCACAGTGCTGGGGGGTGGGGTTGGTGGGGAACATGAGTTGGACATGGGTGGGGGCCTGGTGGACGGTGACCCTGCACTGCTGGGGGGTGGGGGTGGTGGGAGACATGGGTGGGGGCCTGGTGGAGGGTGACCCTGCACTGCTGGGGGGTGGGGGTGGTGGGAGACATGGGTGGGGGCCTGCTGGCAGGTGCCCCACAGTGCTGGGGGGTGGGGGTGATGTGAGACATGGGTGGGGGCCTGCTGGCAGGTGCCCCACAGTGCTGGGGGTGGGAGTGGTGGGAGACATGGGTGGGGGCCTGGTGGAGGGTGACCCTGCAGTGCTGGGGGGTGGGGGTGGTAGGAGACATGGGTGGGGCTGGTGCAGGGTGACCCTGCACTGCTGGGGGGTGGGGGGTGGGGCACATGAGTTGGACATGGGTGGGGGCCTGCTGGCAGGTGCCCCACAGTGCTGGGGGTGTGGGTGGTGGGGAACATGAGTTGGACATGGGTGGGGGCCTGCTGGCAGGTGCCCCACAGTGCTGGGGTGTGGGGGGGTGGGAGACATGGGTGGGGGCCTGGTGGAGGGTGACCCTGCACTGTTTGGGGGTGGGGGTGGTGGGAGACATGGGTGGGGGCCTGCTGGCAGGTGCCCCACAGTGCTCGGGGGTGGGGGTGGTGGGAGACATGGGTGGGGGCCTGCTGGCAGGTGCCCCACAGTGCTGGGGGGTGGGGTTGGTGGGGAACATGAGTTGGACATGGGTGAGGGTCTGCTGGCATGTGCCCCACAGTGCTGGGGGGTGGGGGTGGTGGGAGACATGGGTGGGGGCCTGCTGGCAGGTGCCCCACAGTGCTGGGGGGTGGGGGTGGTGGGAACATGAGTTGGACATGGGTGGGGGCCTGGTGGAGGGTGACCCTGCACTGCTGGGGGGTGGTGGTGGTGGGAGAAATGGGTAGGGGCATGGTGGAGGGTGACCCTGCACTGCTGGTGGGTGGGGGTGGTGGGGAACATGAGTTGGACATGGGTGGGGGCCTGCTGGCAGGTGTCCCACAGTGCTGGGGGGTGGGGGTGGTGGGGAACATGAGTTGGACATGGGTGGGGGCCTGCTGGCAGGTTCCCCACAGTGCTGGGGAGTGGGGGTGGTGGGGACATGAGTTGGACATGGGTGGGGGCCTGGTGGAGGGTGACCCTGCACTGCTGGGGGGTGGGGGTGGTGGGAGACATGGGTGGGGGCCTGCTGGCAGGTGCCCCACAGTGCTGGGGGTGGGGGTGGTGGGGAACATGAGTTGGACATGGGTGGGGGCCTGCTGGCAGGTGCCCCACAGTGCTGGGGGGTGGGGGTGGTGGGAAACATGAGTTGGACATGGGTGGGGGCCTGGTGGAGGATGCCCCTGCACTGCTGGGGGATGGGGGTGGTGGGAGACATGGGTGGGGGCCTGGTGGAGGGTGCCCCACAGTGCTGGGGGGTGGGGGTGGTGGGAGACATGGGTGTGGGCCTGGTGGAGGGTGACCCTGCACTTCTGGGGGTGGGGGTGGTGGGAGACATGGGTGGGGGCCTGGTGAAGGGTGACCCGGCACTGCTGGGGGGTGAGGGGGTGGGGAACATGAATTGAACATGGGTGGGGCCTGCTGGCAGGTGCCCCACAGTGCTGAGGGGTGGGGGTGGTGGGGAACATGAGTTGGACATGGGTGAGGGCCTGCTGGCAGGTGCCCCACAGTGCTGGGGGCTAGGGGGGTGGGAGACATGGGTGGGGGCCTGGTGGAGGGTGACCCTGCACTGCTGGGGGGTGGGGGTGGTGGGAGACATGGGTGGGGGCCTGCTGGCAGGTGCCCCACAGTGCTGGGGGGTGGTGGGGGTGGGAGACATGGGTGGGGTCCTGGTGGAGGGTGACCCTGCACTGCTGGGGGGTGGGGTTGGTGGGAGACATGGGTGGGGACCTGCTGGCAGGTGCCCCACAGTGCTGGGGGGTGGGGGTGGTGGGAGACATGGGTGGGGGCCTGCTGGCAGGTGCCCCACAGTGCTGGGGGGTGGGGGTGGTGGGGAACATGAGTTGGACATGGGTGGGGGCCTGCTGGCAGGTGCCCCACAGTGCTGGGGGGTGGGGTGGTGGGGAACATGAGTTGGACATGGGTGGGTGCCTGCTGGCAGGTGCCCCACAGTGCTGGGGGGTGGGGGTGGTGGGGAACATGAGTTGGACATGGGTGGGGGCCTGGTGGAGGGTGACCCTGCACTGCTGGGGGGTGGGGGTGGTGGGAGACATGGGTGGGGGCCTGGTGGAGGGTGACCCTGCACTGCTGGGGGGTGGGGGTGGTGGGGAACATGAGTTGGACATGGGTGGGGGCCTGCTGACAGGTGACCCACAGTGCTGGGGGGTGGGGGTGGTGGGGAACATGATTTTGACATGGGTGGGGGCCTGGTGGACAGTGACCCTGCACTGCTGGGGGGTGGGGGTGGTGGGAGACATGGGTGGGGGCCTGGTGGAGGGTGACCCTGCACTGCTGGGGGGTGGGGGTGGTGGGAGACATGGGTGGGGGCCTGGTGGAGGGTGACCCTGCACTGCTGGGGGGTGGGGGTGGTGGGAGACATGGGTGGGGGCCTGCTGGCAGGTGCCCCACAGTGCTGGGGGGAGGGGGTGGTGGGGAACATGAGTTGGACATTGGTGGGGGCCTGCTGGCAGGTGCCCCACAGTGCTGGGGGGTGGGGGTGGTGGGGAACATGAGTTGGACATGGGTGGGGGCCTGCTGGCAGGTGCCCCACAGTGCTGGGGGGTGGGGGTGCTGGGGAACATGAGTTGGACATGGGTGGGGGCCTCGTGGAGGGTGACCCTGCACTGCTGGGGGGTGGGGGTGGTGGGAGACATGGGTGGGGGCCTGGTGGAGGGTGACCCTGCACTGCTAGGGGTGGGGGTGGTGGGGACATGAGTTGGACATGGGTGGGGGCCTGCTGACAGGTGACCCACAGTGCTGGGCGGTGGGGAACATGAGTTGGACATGGGTGGGGGCCTGCTGGCAGGTGCCCCACAGTGCTGGGGGGTGGGGTTGGTGGGGAACATGAGTTGGACATGGGTGGGGGCCTGGTGGACGGTGACCCTGCACTGCTGGGGGGTGGGGGTGGTGGGAGACATGGGTGGGGGCCTGGTGGAGGGTGACCCTGCACTGCTGGGGGGTGGGGGTGGTGGGAGACATGGGTGGGGGCCTGCTGGCAGGTGCCCCACAGTGCTGGGGGGTGGGGGTGATGTGAGACATGGGTGGGGGCCTGCTGGCAGGTGCCCCACAGTGCTGGGGGTGGGAGTGGTGGGAGACATGGGTGGGGGCCTGGTGGAGGGTGACCCTGCAGTGCTGGGGGGTGGGGGTGGTAGGAGACATGGGTGGGGCTGGTGCAGGGTGACCCTGCACTGCTGGGGGGTGGGGGGTGGGGCACATGAGTTGGACATGGGTGGGGGCCTGCTGGCAGGTGCCCCACAGTGCTGGGGGTGTGGGTGGTGGGGAACATGAGTTGGACATGGGTGGGGGCCTGCTGGCAGGTGCCCCACAGTGCTGGGGTGTGGGGGGGTGGGAGACATGGGTGGGGGCCTGGTGGAGGGTGACCCTGCACTGTTTGGGGGTGGGGGTGGTGGGAGACATGGGTGGGGGCCTGCTGGCAGGTGCCCCACAGTGCTCGGGGGTGGGGGTGGTGGGAGACATGGGTGGGGGCCTGCTGGCAGGTGCCCCACAGTGCTGGGGGGTGGGGTTGGTGGGGAACATGAGTTGGACATGGGTAAGGGTCTGCTGGCATGTGCCCCACAGTGCTGGGGGGTGGGGGTGGTGGGAGACATGGGTGGGGGCCTGCTGGCAGGTGCCCCACAGTGCTGGGGGGTGGGGGTGGTGGGGAACATGAGTTGGACATGGGTGGGGGCCTGCTGGCAGGTGCCCCACAGTGCTGGGGGGTGGGGGTGGTGGGGACATGAGTTGGACATGGGTGGGGGCCTGGTGGAGGGTGCCCCTGCACTCCTGGGGGGTGGGGGTGGTGGGTGACATGGGTGGGGGCCTGGTGGAGGCTTCCCCACAGTGCTGGGGGGTGGGAGACATGGGTGGGGGCCTGGTGGAGGGTGCCTCTGGTGGCTGGGGGTGCCGGGGGACATGCGTTGGTGGGCAGTAGTGCAAGTTGACATGTGGGTTGGCTGGGGGGCATGGCCATGGTGGATGGGGTGCCTGCAGGACATGTGCAGGGTAGGCCCCTGTGGTGTGAGCCACCTGCACGGGCCATGGAGGGTGTAGAGGGAACACCTGTGAGGACCCACATGTGCAATTCACGTGTGGTGCTCCCCGCGCACCCCTGGAATACACGTACCCTGCTGATGTCACGTGTGAAACTTCCCCCGCACCCTGAAATACACGTACCCTGCTGAAATCGCGTGTGGAACTTCCCGCGCACCCTGGAATACACGTACCCTGCTGATGTCGCGTGTGAAACTTCCCCCGCACCCTGAAATACACATACCCTGCTGAAATCGCATGTGGAACTTCCCGTGCACCCCTGAAATACACGTACCCTGCGGAAATCGCGTGCAGAACTTCCCGCGTACCCCTGAAATACGCGTACCCTGCTCGCACGGGGCCAATCGCTTGTGGAACTTCACGCGCACCCCTGAAATACACGTACCCTGCTGAAATCGCTTGTGGAACTTCCCGCGCACCCCTTAAATACACGTACCCTGCGGAAATCGCGTGTGGAACTTCCCGCGCACCCCTGAAATATGCGTACCCTGCTCGCACGGGGCCAATCGCGTGTGGAACTTCCCGCGCACCCCTGAAATACACGTACCCTGCTGAAATCGCGTGTGGAACTTCCCGCGCACCCCTGAAATACACGTACCCTGCGGAAATCGCGTGTGGAACTTCCCACGCACCCCTGAAATACGCGTACCCTGCTCGCACGGGGCCAATCGCGTGTGGAACTTCCCGCGCACCCCTGAAATACACATACCCTGCTGAAATCGCGTGTGGAACTTCCCGCGCACCCCTGAAATACATGTACCCTGCGGAAATCGCGTGTGGAACTTCCCGCGCACCCCTGAAATACGCGTACCCTGCTCGCACGGGGCCAATCGCGTGTGGAACTTCCCGCGCACCCCTGAAATACACATACCCTGCTGAAATCACGTGTGGAACTTCCCGCGCACCCCTGAAATACACGTACCCTGTGGAAATCGCGTGTGGAACTTCCCGCGCACCCCTGAAATACGCGTACCCTGCTTGCACGGGGCCAATCGCGTGTGGAACTTCCCGCGCACCCCTGAAATACACGTACTCTGCTGAAATCGCGTCTGGAACTTCCCGCGCACCCCTGAAATACACGTACCCTGCGGAAATCGCACGTGGAACTTCCCGCGCACCCCTGAAATACGCGTACCCTGCTCGCACGGGGCCAATCGCGTGTGGAACTTCCCGGGCACCCCTGAAATACACGGACCCTGCTGAAATCGCGTGTGGAACTTCCCGCGCACCCCTGAAATACACGTACCCTGCGGAAATCGCGTGTGGAACTTCCCGCGCACCCCTGAAATACGCGTACCCTGCTCGCACGGGGCCAATCGCGTTTGGAACTTCCCGCGCACCCCTGAAATACACGTACCCTGCTGAAATCACGTGTGGAACTTCCCGCGCACCCCTGAAATACAGGTACCCTGCGGAAATCGCGTGTGGAACTTCCCGCGCACCCCTGAAATACGCGTACCCTGCTCGCACGGGGCCAATCGCGCGTGGAACTTCCCGCGCACCCCTGAAATACACGTACCCTGCTGAAATCGCGTGTGGAACTTCCCGCGCACCCCTGAAATACACGTACCCTGCGGAAATCGCATGTGGAACTTCCCGCGCACCCCTGAAATACGCGTACCCTGCTCGCACGGGGCCAATCGTGTGAGGTACTTCCCGCGCACCCCAGTGATACACGTAGCCCGCTTGCCGTGCTGGTACAGGGTTAGCACAGCCCTTTGCGCTGGATTGGGTTTTTGATGGCTTTTCCCTGCGCGAGAGGCATTCTTGGGGGCGTAACTGGCGCTGCTGTAGGGTCGCTGCGCCACTGTGCGCCACGGCTGGTTTTGGTGGCTGGAATCCATGAATACGCTGTGCGTGGAAATGGATTTTAGCGCACGCGGCTGGCGCAGGGATTCGCACGCGCACACTGTGCGCCAGCCGCGTGCGCCACTTGTGCGCTGAATTCTATGAATTACCCCCTATATGTATGTGCATAGCAAATGTACAATACGCATAATGTGCTGTACAAACATTTATCACATGTATGCAGTAATAATGATGCACCACTATTTATACACACTTCAGGGTGATTTACTAAGTAAAAAAATTGTGTAAGTTACAATTACACCCAAAAATGGCTTACAGTCTACTTACACTATTTTGCATGAGCTTAGTAAATGTAGTTTTACTTACACTATTTTTTGGAGCTTAGTGAGTTAGCCCAATACAAATATATATGTGGGGCTGATTTATTAAGCTAAAAAAATAGTTTAAGTTAGACTTGCACCAAAAATGGCTGAAGTTTTACTTACACTCTTTTGTTGGAGTGTAGTACATTTAGACTTACTTAAGCCACTAATTTAGCTTAGTAAATAAGCCCCACATGACTGGAAATCACACTTGGCCCCTACTCATGCACATGCATGCGTAATGCAAAATACACTTATATTGCAGATGCATATAATTATTTGGTTTAGAAAAAGACATCTTTCACCCTAACCCAAATTCTGAAGCAATAATACAACAGAAATCAAGTTTATGGGATATGGCCAGAAATGTTGATTTATTGCATGTTACGAAAAGATATAGTGAATTCTCGTACCAGAGCTTCATTGTTAGCCAACCATCTAGTTATCTTATGAAGCTTTGTACCCTGGAACTCAAACGCGTTATATTGCAGCTGAGATTACATATTTTGCCTACAATGGAGTTCATGGCCAGATGGAAAAAAAACTAACAATCAAATTGCTACTGTCTAATTTTTCACTTAGAGGTTGCGACCAGACAGCACATATTAACGGATTGTTAAAAAAACCAGTTTAATAAGGGCTATGTAGACTATGTCACTCAGTAAGAAGACAATAGGAATGATCCATTTTGGTATGCCTTATTTGGTGCAGAATCCATAGTTATTGGTATTTGTATTTTATTGAAGTTATATAGCCCTTGAATCCAAAGTGCTTTACATAAGAACAGGCAAAATACAACAAGCATGAAATGGTAAATTAATCATAACACGAAAACAGTTAAAGAACAATTTACAACATAGCAGAGGTGAGGAGGGCGTGAGGAGGGGCAGGGTGAGCGAGGGAAAGGAAGAAGTTAGTGGGGGTAGGAGCGGGAGAAGAGGGAATGTAAGGGTGAATGAGGAAGAGGAGAGGGAAGAGTGGGACTATATGGGAGCAGGGGGTGTGGAGGAGGAGGTAGAGAGGCAAGGGAAGAGCAGTGGTTGGAGGTGAGGAATGAAGGTGAAGGAGAAGGACGTGAAGAAACGAAGGGTGCTGGGGAGGTGAGTGAAAAAGATAAGATTTGAGAGAAGAGTGAAAGGAAGGGAAGGAGGGGGAAGAGTGGATGTGAAGGGGGAGGCGGGTCCAGTGGAAGGGAGCAAGGAGTTGGAAAGATCGGAAGCGGGAGGGGGCACAGGGAGGTGGAGGAGAGAGTAGGAAAAGATTAGCAGAACAGAGAGAACGAGAAGGGGTATAGAAAGTTAAAAGGGAGGAGAGATAGGGGGGGCAAGACCATAGAGGGATTTGAAGACAAGACAGTGGAACTTTAATTTGAGATGGGAGTGAAACGGGAGCCAACCTAAAGAGGAGAGAGAAGAGGATATGGAAGCGAGAGGTGAGAGAAGGCAGAGGGAGCGGATGGCAGAGTGGTAGATGGATTTCAGTGGGGAGAGATGAGAGGAGGGGAGTCCAAAGAGAAGGGAGGAACAGTAGAAGAGTCTGGAGAAGATGAGGGAGGTAATTAAAAGTTTAGTTGCATGAAAGGTAAGAAGGGGTCGGATTTTACGTATGTTGTAGAGGTGAAAGCAACAAGATTTGGCAGTAAGAGAAATATGGTGAGATAGAGAGAGGTGAGAGTCAATATGGAGACCAAGGTTACGGGTATGGGAAGAGAAAGAGAGGTGGGAGGGGGAAAGAGAATGGAAGCAGGAGGGGAGGGTGGAGGAAGAGAATTGGCAGGGAAGAAGAGGAGTTCAGTTATAACATCTGCCGCTTTTGCTATATGGAAAGAAGCTCAAAAGAAGGTTTTGCTATAGAGGATTTTGTTTGATTTAGATTGTTGTATGATATTAGTCAAGTCTTTTTTTTATAAAGTAACGTTATGTGTTCACCTTTTTATCACTTTTAATGTATCTGTGGTTCTAATTGTGTGTAATTTGTATTTTGATGTGCTGAAAAATTGTAATTAACTATTGCACAATAAAAATATATATATACATTATTATTTACTTACAAAACTTTGAAAACATAATATACATTAACATATAAACAACAACAAAAGATAAAAACACACCACAGTTTTGCTTGTCACTTACCTGGTTTTCTATTTTCAAAAAACTTCAAGGTCAGATTCTTTAAAAAACAAATACTACCAACCACTTTTTCATTCACAGATGCACATCCTAACTATTACTTACAGCACATCCATGATGTAAACTACTTCTATGTTGTTATAGTAATCACGAATCACCATACATAAATACCCTGTCAGCTTCAGCTTTTTAAAGTGTGCCCCGTTTTGATGATAGTATACATATAATTACTCATGTACACTTAATGTAATGTTTTAGCACTTCGTAAATGTCATGCTTTGCAGCGCCAACAGATGTGTGCTAAACAGTATTTATAGCATCACCAGTGTACAATCAACAAAATATAGTACACTCAATAAAAATAATGTACAGCTTGTAAAACTGCACGCTTAACCTAATAAATGTAGCAATTTCAAAATCATCTTGTCATTTATCACTTATCAATTTAAACATTTAACATATTACATACATTTCATTACACTAATAAATAAGTATTCTAATGTTACTATGATTCCATATTATTTTTTACAATTATCATAACATGTCTCATTTTTTATAGGTGAAATATCAACATTAGGACAGGATGAAAACACAATTCAACCAAATATTGAGAAAAACAGCATAAACATCATCATACATCTTGTAACTATAACTTATTGTAAAAGCAAATGAAAAAATGTACAACTAATACTTGCAAGTCAACAAAAGTAAAACCAAATTGTGTTTTGTCAAATAAAATTAAAATACAATTGTTGTATTGTTGTATTGCGTGCAAAGGTACCAATTTGGAAAGAGTTCCATATATCCTGGCAGTGTATTTAATTTTCTTGGGCTTGACCAGAACTCCTCATAGTTTTTATATTTCTGAATTTCTTCTTGTGTTTGTATCCAGTCTCTTGTATATAATTTTCGTTTTACCTGGATTATTTAATAAGTCTTCTTTTGTCACTTCCAAGGTATCTTCGCACAACCTTTGCCATCTCTTGAGGATAGGATCTTCACCATCTTGCATTGCCTTATTTATAGCCTCAAAGCCACCACTCAATGGTTCTTCATGGCATTTTCGATAAAATGAAATATTTTTCCACGTCACAATCGCTTTTAGGGAAGTTAAGGCGAGTTCTCTCCTTATAATGGAAATCGGTGTCGACTTCGGAAGTTGTAGAACTGACCGCCAAATGATCCCCTCTAAAATAGGCCATGAATCAGAAGGTAGACAGAAGGTGGTTTCGGCACCGTAAGTCAAGATTGGGACTGCTTTCATCCTATAAAAAGTTATGACTGGGATTAGAGTGAAGCTGCAGTATCTTTGTACTAATATCTTTCCTTGTGCCGCTAAGCTCATTGCCTTCTTTTTCATTAGTTCCAACCATGACGCTTTGACTTTACTGTTGTTAATGGAAACACCCAGATAAGTGATGGCATTTACTTCTAATATTTTTTCGCCTTTTTAGAACCACACTGGCTTCGATCCACTCTTCTGCATACTGTGTGGCGTGTTCAAGCAGGACTTATTCGGATTTATTGTTAGACCATTAAAGTCGACATAGTCCTGTAGAGCTTCCGACTGGCTTTGCAGACCTATTGGAGTCTGGTCCAACAGGACTATGTTGTCTGCGTATAGTAACCTTCCAATTGTGATTCCTGCTAGTTTTGGCGGGAATGATCGCATCTGGAAAAATGCATCTTCAATATTAGAGACAAAAATGTTGTATTATTCGGGTGCAAGTAGGCATCCTTGTTTTAAGCCTGTTACACAATATAATGCAATAGATACATCACTTAATATTGAAGCTAGTATTATTTTAACAGTCCATATATTGCTAAATATAACACAAATACATGCACCTCTAATAGTACTAGTTCAAGAGTGCAGACATCTACCATAGAGGCTCCAGAAAAGATGTCTAACCTACTACTACAAGTACCATTTCAATGATGCAAAGTACTTTTATTCAGCTAAAACAAAAATACATAATAGCACTCCAACTTCTTTTATTTCAAATGTTAAAACTACTGTTATACTTAAAAATACAACAAGTGATTTGCCATACTTCTAATCCAACAATGCCAACTCCTGTAACATTACCAACAAAAAACACTTAACAATCCTGCTATTTCAAGTAGCAGTCTTTTAATAAGTATAACTGCTGTGTTCTGCAAAAGGAAAACATGTAAATCCTTTTTTTTGTGATGTACCTCCTTCTTCCTCTCTAACAAACAAATTGGAAAATGAATCCATTTTAAACAGCAGAAAAAATGATTTATATTTTGTGTGGTGAACTTACTAAATAAACAGCAACATCCTCAACAGGATAAATCAATAAATGAACACTTTTTCCTTCCTGAAGATCCACACTTAGTGGTGAAACAAGTGTAGAGGTTTCTCGTGAATAACTTACAGAGGTTTCTTTTAAAAAAAGGAACACTCAAAAACTTTGGATGAACACAATGTACTGATCACTAAAAATCAGCAGAAAATAAAACATGTACAAAAGAAATGAAGATTTGAATGCATCCAAAAAACAATTACCTGATAAAAAGAACAAATCTAAAAGGTAATACAAATTAGACATTTTGTGTACCTTTACACAATCTAAATCCATATATAAAAAAAATGTATAAAACAAATAAAAGTTCAACATATATATTATCTACTCTAACAAGATTAGGCCAGATGTATATTTGTCCCTTTATGTGTGTCAAATGGAGTAGCTTTGCCTGTTGTCAGCACTAGAGGGATCTGTTGGCTTAGGATTTATAGTGGCCCTACTGTGTCAATGAAAACCTGCACTTTCGCCTATGTATGCAGGTCTGTACACTATTTTTAATATAAATAACATGTAAGCCTAATTTCACCTTCTTCTTCAATTGTTGGCAATTCTTGTAATAATACACAGAAAAAATTAACAAGTACATAAAAGTATATATATTATTTGGATAACCTTTCCTTGGTCTTTTTCAAAAAGCTGTTATGCATGAATGAAATCTAACTGGAAGTTTATCTTTTTTAAAATGTTACTCTTTTTCATAGGTTCTTCTTAACATTGGAGGTAAGGGACAGCGCAATTTGTGAATCTGGAGGCCGTCACAAAAATTACATTTACATTTTCACAAATATCAATAATTTAGATTTTACACAACTACACAAAAACAAAATTACAGAAAATATTAATATATTTAATTACATAAATGATAACATATAATACTTACAAAATAATAGTACTTTCAATATTTTTATAAACAATTGCAGAAGCTTAAAAACAGTGGGGATTATTGGAGCATTAAGGTTAAAGCAACAACAAAGTAGGGCCTGATTCATAGAAATAAAACACTAAGTCTGTACAAACTACTTTGTGCCATAATGTATTTATTCATTTCATTTATAAAGCGCACAAACAATCGGGAGGCATCAAGGCACGTTACAGAGACCAGTTATTTACATTCAGCAGACAAATTATGCAGCAGTACAGATAGAGGTGCAGAGAAAAACACAAACAGGCCAGTTAAACATAAACAACATTTTCTTAAGGGTTCTTCAGAATAACCACTATGACTGTTCTGCTCTCAGATTAGGGGGAGGGAGTTCCAATGATTGGCTGTGATATATGGGAAACTCAAACCTCCAGCTTTAGCATGTCTGACTTTAAATGGGATGAGACGATGAGGATATGGTGTCCTGGTTGGTCTAGACGAGTGAACTTTGGAGATTTTCTGTGAGAGGTAGGGGGCGGCAGTGTTGGATAGGCATATATGGGTAACAGACAAGGTTTTAAAAATGATACCTTCATGGATGTGCAGCCAGTGCACTGCTCTCCTGGCTGCAGAGATGCATTCTTTTTTGTGAATGTCAAGTGCTGCTCGAAGAGCATTATTTTGTATGACTTGCTTTTTCAGAAAGTTTTTGGATGAGGTGCCAGCGAAAAGGACATTACAATAATGAAGCCTAAGCCAATGACTGCTCGAGCGATGGTTAGGCAGCTATCTGTGGAAAGGAAAGGTCTGGAAGCAATTAGCAATTTGGTCACGTAGGCTGCCGAGGAGGTGATCGCATTCACTTGACGGGACAGTGAAAGGGTGGCATCAAGGTAAACCCCTATGGTCTTCACTGAGGACGAGACTGGGACCAGGATGTCATCAATATAGAAGTCTGAGTATTGGCCATTGAGATTTTTTAGTACCACAGGTGGTCCTACCAGTAGGATTTCTGCCTGGTCTCTATTTAGGCAGAGGTGGTTTGCTGCCATCCATGCCTGAATAGTGGAATATGCAGCATTGAGTGTATTGGTGTCTTCTGCATAATTGCCAGTGAGAGGGAGGAGGATATGTGTGTCATCGGTATAGTTGGTGTAGGCTATGCCAATGGAGTTCAAGATGTGAAAAAGGGGCCTGGTGAAGATGTGAAAAAGAGTAGGGGCTATGGAAGAGCCTTGATGTACCCCAGGTGGGATAGGAGATGGTGAAGCACTGGTGTTCTACGCAAACACTCTCATGACTCCTCCTTCTAGAAAGGAGGCAATCCAAGTTATCGCTTCTGAGGAGAAATTTGCTGAGGTAATAAGGTGGTGACAGAGTATTTTGTGATTGACCAGGTTGAAAGTGCCTGCCAGATCCAGAAGGAGGATACAGCCAGGCTTTCATGTATCCCTAATCTCATCCAGCAATTTTTTTTTGGTCCTGCAATGCTGATTCTGTACTATGGCCTGGGCGGAATCTGGACTGGCGCATCCAGAGGATGTGCTTGGTTTATAGGAAGTGCTGAACTTGCAGATAGGTGGCTTTATTTAGGATTTTCTGTAAGAAGGGGACGGTAGTGATAGGCCTGTAGTTGTTCGGAATTGTGGGGTCTAGGAATTGTTTTTTGAGAAGGGGAAATACCCAAGATTCCTTGAGGCTGGTGGGCACTATTCCTGCTGAAAAGGAGGTGTTTATGAAGGTAGTGATGAAAGGTGCTAGAGCTTCTGAGCAGTCCTTAATTATAATGACTGCGTATACATCCCCTTTACACCTAGAGGGTTTTAGACTTTTGAGGATTGCTAGGACTTCTGATTCAGTTATTTCTTTGAAACAAAATTGAGGGTTCAGGAGGTTCTGGAAGTCTAGTGTGGTGACAGAGGCTGAGGCACAGAGGGTTACGTGCCGGCTAGCTTGATGATCAAGGAATTTTTTTACTAAGCGTGTTTATTTTGTTGAGCATTGCTGTTCGAATATTTGTACACCCTGGCTCTGTACTTGGTAAGGGACGGGGGTGGCAGGGGCATACATTTCCCTAAAGATGGTAAAGATCTCTCTGGTATCTGACTTAGCATTGTCAATTCTGGAGTTAAAGGAGGTGGATTTTGCCGAGATGAGTGCTTGCTTATAGAGCTTAGATATCTTAGTACATTCACATCTCAAAGTGTCTGATGGATTTATCTGGCAGGCTGATTCTACAAGGTGTTTCTTGTTGCATAGTTCTAAGAGGTTTGGGGTGAGCCAGGAGTTAGAGTTTCTGGCAGGTTTGGCTTTACAAGGAGCTAAGGGGGCAATGGTGTCTACTGCCACAGTTGGGGTTGAGTCATATAAGTTTGCTCGAATATAAGTATCATTTGAGAGGGGAGGTTTAAGGTTTGATGTGTCCAGCAGTGGCAAGATACATTCTTTCATGAGTTTACATTAGCTAGGCACCAACGCAGGTGGTAATGGTAGGACAGTAAGCTTGGGTTTCATGTGGAGAGGGATGGAAAAGTCGATAGTATGGTGGTGCGACCAACGACATGGACCATTGGATCTGATTGAGATCAGGCAGTTAAGGTCTGCAATCCAGTCCAATGTGTGGCCCTTGGTGTGGGTGGGGTTGCTGATGCAATTCCTAAAGACTAAGCATTCAAGGGCATGGGATAGTGAGGAGGCCTAAAGGGTCTTCAGGGTCATTAAATCCCAGGTTTAGGTTTCCCAGGAGGATGATATTGGAAGAGGTTTTGATATTGTCTCCCAAAATGTGGAGGTGATTCTCTTCGAAGCTTAGAGTAGGGCCAGGAGGGTGGTAAATGAGGTGCATTGAGATGGTACATGTCACTGAGGTGGACATCTCAAGGGAGAGAATGTCTACATTCCCTTCTAAGGAGGTGTTAACCTGCCTAATGGGAAGTGAGTCTTTGGCCACCAGGGTGGCCCCACCTCCTCTGCCATTGGGCTGGTCTTTCTGGTAAATGGTGTAGCCAGCGGGGGTGGCTAGGGAAAGGGCTGGACCTGATGCTTTGTGAAGCCAGGTTTACAAGATGTCTAGGGCATTCATATTACAGAAGGTTAGGAGGTCATTGATGTCGAGGGCGTGTGCAGATAAGGATCGAGCATTGATTAAGACACAGGTCAAATAAGGATCCTTAACTAAGGGAGTAGCGCCTGGCTCTTTTTGACTGGTCAGGTTGGTGGAGGCAGGGGATACCCTGATTTGAGGGCTGAGTTGGTTGTCTTGTTGAGCGGTAGGGAGAGAGTTTGTATTCGCTAGGGTATTTTTGGACGAGGTGGTCTTTAATATATCAGAATCTGTGCAAGGGGTAGCCAAGATGGGGCTGGGTACATATTTAATGCAGCTAACATTGGTAGGAACTTTTTTGAGACTGCTAACATTCAAAGGTGCAATGTTAGTACGGGGGCAGCATCAATGGTGCTATTAGCATTTTCAGAGCATCTGACATTAACAGGCACACTATTTCAAGAGTTAACATTCATAAGCATTGTGTCAGTACAGGAAGCAGCATACATGGCGCTGATTGCATTTTCAGAGCAGCTAGCAATAGCAGGCATATTATAGCCAGAGCTAAGCTTCATTCAGCATGTGCTTGTGTAAAACATTGGCTAAGCCCCTGGACAAAATTATATAAGTAAGGACAAATTTACAGAAGCATAATCATGCAAAACCACACTTACATCAATTTATGCATTTGTAAAATTTTCCAAAACATCTGCCCTTTTTGTTATTGGCCTACATATAAATTCAATGGTGACTGCGAGGAGGTATTAGAATAGATTTCATTAAGGTTTGCCCTTCCGCTGAGCATGCATAAACCACTGGGTAAACAATAGTTCTAAGCTTTAAACAGCCAACGTGTGGTTCTTTATGAAGATTGACAAACATAATTGAAGCATGGATACAGTGTCAAATTCAATGTTTTTTTGCATCATTAACATTCCATGGTAATTAATTGTATGTGTTTAACTAAATCATCATTGCATTTCAAAATTGACCAATGGTCATATGTTGTAAAGCATAGTGAGGAGGCAAAGACAGAGAGAAATAAAACCCATAAAATAAGTTAGTGAGTGCATTGAGTTACCAAGAGAGTAAGCAATCAATCCCATTGTCATTGAATAAGTCTTACCTAGCCAACTGTTCCTTGTTTTATACTCTTGAATAGCTTGTGATAAACGGTACAATGTTCATTCATTGCCACAGAGTTTTTTTTCCCGCCGATTTTCAGCCAAACAAAACTCAAATATGGGGTTGCGGGAGGGGAGGGTAAGGGTATATAAGGGCTAGGGTGTGTGGGGAATAGGTAGTTAGAAAAAAATATTCAATTAGTATTTTCAACCAAAAATCGGCAGCAAAAACCTCTGTGAAAAAAAACCTGGCGATAGAATGACATAGAACCAGATATCATTATTGGGATGATCAGTGTATTCCCTTAATGTTTGCAAATACTGTTGCTAGTTAGACTCTGAAAAATTCAATAAGATGCTTATTCAGGCAAAGTAAATACACAGCGTCTGGAAACATGAAGTAGGTGCTGTGAATGGGTTAAAAACACGTTTACCTATATATTGGTGATAATTCCAAACAGGTGTAAGTAGACTATCTGTTGATATTGGTCTCAGCGATCCCTGTACTCTTTTGCACGGCGCTGTAATAATTGGTCTTTCTAAAATAGAACATTTTATTTTGCTTCTGTAGGAGTGCAGGCAAAGGACGCTGACACAAAGTTGGCATGTTTGTGGGTAAAGAATTTTATTCAGTGAAAAAGAGAAAATAAAACCTATGTATCCATATTTCTAGGAGGGGGGTTTCCCTGCCTCGACTAAAAGATTTAAGGTGACTGTCAGGATGTCTGTCAACTCAAAATCTCCACTGTCCTTTGTAAAGAAAACATTGCTCCTGTCCTTCACACTAAAAACTATACCTCAGGAAGTATAATTCTGGATGATCCCAGCAGAATAACTCGCTTCTCCGGGGTTCAAGTTCCTGGCTTGTTGTAATAGTTAAAATCAGTTTGAAATAGTGTCATGTCTCACACGCTGTTAGGGGGAATAGCTGTCATCCCCTAATAGTAATGTTCCAAATAATATTTCTCACGTGTTATCATGTAGAATTGCTCGATTTCCCCTGATAGCAGAGTTCCCCTCCTCTTGGTGGGTCAGAGACATGTTCCCCTTTTCCTAACATCCGGTTTCAGATAGCCGGCGGTCTGAGTCACCAGGATAATGACTCCCTTCTCCTGGTATCTGGTTATCTGTTCTTTCAGACAGCCTGGGTGAATGAATCCCTTCTAAGTATCACACAAAACAAGGGCAGGTACATGGTCATGAGTTCTAAGATCATTTTTCAAAAACTGTTATTGTGTTCCGTAAACCTCACCTTGGCCAGAAGAACACCCTGTCCCTCCAGATTGTTCTCACCCTTGTTTCGTGCGATATCATAATGTAGATATAACAGGAAGGTCTGTACCTCCATATGAGGTGTATTGAATGCAGTAAATCATTCATTTCTCAGAGTGGTTTATGAATTACTCCCTTCCCCAAGCCTTTTTGGAATTGACTACCAATTCAGTCTACTAGGAGAATGGGCCTCATTACAAGTGTGGAAGCCACCGAATGAATGGTGCCGGTAAGGGACCGATACCGTTCATTCTGGGCCGCCACATTATGAGTTCTGGAGTGGGTCCCGCTCTGGACGGCTGACCAGACGTGCTGAGTGGGACCCGCTAGCAGTACAGGATGCTAACAACGGGCCCGTCATTAACGGGCTAGTTGTTAGCATCCTCCCCATTCCCATTGAGCCGTTTGCGGGCTCAATGAGAATGGGGATGTACTGGGTCCGGGTCCCGCGAAAGGGAATTACCAGGCCCTCCAAGGTCGGAATACCCAGTAGGTCCCCTTTTGCGGGACCGGACCCAAGTTTGTGGGTAGCCATACCACTAAAAATGGCATGGCTACTTCCAAACTCATAATGAGGCCCAATGACTCCCTTCTGCTCTCAGTTCACTACGACCCGGAGGAATGACTCCCTTCCCCTCATCTTCTTTCCATCAGGCTTCACACCTACAACCGCCAATTCTTGTTTCACCCCTTATTTTTTTACTTGGTTCATTTCTCTGCCAAGTACTGCAATGAGAAAGAAAACTCATATTTTTATCTTGCTCTCTACCATTGGGGTCCTCGAACCTTTATGATGGTTAGTGGTCTTGGGGCTACCACCAACATGAGGAAAACATCCTTGGATGCAAACGTCACACACTCTCACATTGGGGTCTTTGACCCTTCTCTGGTGGTCATTGATTTTGATACTATCACTGACATGAGGATTATTTCCTCGAATGCAAAGTTTACTCATACTTTCTTTCAAGTTAGAGGGCTTATTCTTGCCCCTGTTTCCCTATGTGCTGTTAATCGGTCACCAAGACCCTCTCATGCCCCCACCAGAGAGCCTGCTCTCCCGTTCCTTCTGGGATCTTTCTGCCAGGCTTCGGTCACTCCTGTGGTCTGCATTTGCCTTGTCTTGGTCTTCGGTGGCTTCTGACGTCTTCTGGTTTGCTGAGGCGGTGCCACTGTCATTGGCTCCCTGCAGTATCAGCACCTGTTACAGACATAGCAACCTCCTTCTGTAGGCCGTGCTATTGCCTCACCAACGTCAAGCCAATCACGGCTTTTTGGATGCATAACATCTTGCATATAAAATGGTAAGCAGAGGATGAGCCCTCAATTAGGATCACATTCAGTACAATTTCTGGTACGGCATTGGGGGACTGGAGTGAATATGATCTGTTATTTATTTATGGAAACAAAATGAAACATTCTATTTTAGAAAGAACAATTATTGCAGTGACGTGCAAAATAGTACAGGGATCGCTGAGACCGATATCAACAAATAGTCTATTTACACATGTTTGGAATTATTACCACTATATAGATAAGAAGGCTTTTAACCCATTCAAAACACCTACTGCATATTTCCGACACCAGGTATTTACATTGTCTGAATATGCATTTTATTGAATCACAGGGTCTAACAAGCACCAGTATCTGCATACTTTAAGATAATATACTGAGCATCCCAATAATTGTATCTCAAGCTATAAAGAGTATAACATTGTGAACAGTTGGCAAGGAGGGAAATACTCAATGACCATGGGATTGATTATAGAGTCTCTTGGTATCCCTCTGGCTCATTTGGGTGCTGACATGTTGGTCCAAATTAGTAGTTCACTCACTGACAGCTGTGTCCCTGTTCTCCCTGAATCACAGCTGCTCCCTCCCACCAAAATCAGACAAGCATGACTCTCCCATAAGTTGCCCTTAAGGATTCCCTGCTCCTCCTTGCATGTGTCACCTGATGGCATAAGTCTCTCTCGTCCAATCACTTCAAGAGACTGGCACTGACAGAGGTGCCACCCATTATTCAAGTCTATGGTGCTCGCTCCACATCATAACATGGCAACCGCGGCTCTCCCAAAAGCTGTCCCAATGATTCCTGGCTCTACCAGTTTATCCTTCTAGGTGTCACCCAATAGCATGTGTCTCTCTCAGAGATGGACAGTCACTATTGTATCACCATCCTCCTTGCATC
This sequence comes from Ambystoma mexicanum, assembly GCF_040938575.1. Taxonomy (NCBI): domain Eukaryota; kingdom Metazoa; phylum Chordata; class Amphibia; order Caudata; family Ambystomatidae; genus Ambystoma; species Ambystoma mexicanum. Next base: position 1,295,361,886 of record NC_090935.1, on the reverse strand, counting down.
TCTACTGATACCAAGTAAGAATGACCCTCCCACAAGCTTTCTTCTGGGATTGTCATCTCCTCCTGCTCCTCCTCCCAGGTGTCATCCAAGGGCATGTGTGTCTCTTTTCCAATCATTTCAAAGGACGGATACTTACTGGTGTGTCAACCACCTCCCTGAATCTCTATGTCTCTCGCCATCCCACCAAAATCAGGGAACCATGAGCCCCCCATAGGGATCGCTTCGCTCAGGTATGCTCTGATCCTCTCCCTGGGTGTCACTCAATACAACCTGTCTCTCTCGTCCACTTCCTTCAAGTGATGGGCACTCACCGTACCAAATCTCTGGTGATATTCCTTCCCATCATACAAGCGTGGCTCTCCCGAAATTTGCCCTCAGGCATTCCCTCCTCCTCACCCTTATCCTAGGCATTATCTGATACCACGTGTCTCTGTCTTCCACTCAGTTCAAGAAACAGACGGTGACTAGTATGTCACCCATCTCGCAGAATCTCTGGTGCTCCCTCCTGCTAAAATCAGGCTAGCATTACTTTCCCCCAGGCTTTAGTAGGGGAAATCAGAAGGTACGTTGTTGTATCTCTTGCAGTCACCCAAGCTGTTAGCCCTGTAAGGGATTCCCTCTCCCTAAACATTCTCCAAATGTCACTTGTATTGTTAAAATCACTGAATGCATCACACAGCGCTGCCTAAACAAAGCCATCCTAAATCTGATGTGCTCTGAGTCACTGCTTAGCTCTCGCTACCCTTCATTCTACTAAACCATTCTAACTCTACTGTACATTATTATTATTATTATTATTATTATTATTATTATTATTATTATTATTATTATTATTATTATAATGCTTCCCTAAATGTCCTAAGCCTCCCTCCAGAAATGACCTCCCGGCTCTCTGAAAGATGCCTGAGATTGAAGTGGAGCTCCAACCACATTAAGCCATGATCATTGTAAAAAGGGTTTTCCGAAGTTCGTAATTGTCAAATACATTGGTATTCAAATGATTCAAGGTTCTAGTTGATAAGATTGGCCAAGGCTTTTCCGGAGGTTTAGTGTCAATTAAAGACAAAGTCCCACAGATTGTTAACGATCACAAGATATCTTACGTCTGTCTCAGCTCCTTCTTTTAATGATCTATCGTATTTTCCTTTTGTTTTGAGGTAGTATGGGGCACAAAATGGACAGACCATGTCTGTCATGCTCCCTTGCACCGCCTCAAAACAGCTCACACTTCAATGCCAGGATGTAATTTCATGCTGGCATTAAAACAATGGATTCCTATGGAATCCACTTGACATTGACACCTGTCAAAAGGAGGCGGATTTCAATGGAATCCATTATGCATGCCTACTCCATTCATTAATTGCATGAGGCATTTACACTTTTCCACAGAATAGTTGATAATTCAACGTGGGGAACCTTTTGCACTGAAGTGCACACTGAATTTATGTAATTTATGTTTCAAAATAAAATGAGCACCAAAGAGGCTGGGACTATCCCATCAAACTGCTCAATATGTTTTGTCACACCACCTTGTATATGATTAGACAGGTGATTGGTTATTTTGGGGTTCATGACCCAGGCTCATTAAGGAGCTCTTTTTCAAATCTGTTTTAATGCACTCATAAACGTTTTTTTAAAGTGTGTTTTTCCTTTATGCTAGATGAGTAGATACAAATTGCACATATTACTTGGCTTTTGTGTTCATTCTAACTGAAATACAATTTGCATGTAGTGGACAACCAATGCTAGAACTTAAATGCATGCAATTTTCAGAAAATACAAGGTAGAATGCAAAACTGAGAAGTTGAACAAGGTGAAATTGCCTTCACCCTTCAGTTGTATGAAATGTGGGGCGAACCATCTCCAATTCCAGAAGCACCTCAAGACCTTCCTCTTTGCTTATGCCTTGGCCCCCCTCTCCCCCGCTGATCTGCTCTCTCTTGACAATGTGCACCTGGCCTACCCTTTGTTTTCTGGGCCCAGCTACCTGCTCACCTTGCCACCTTTGTACACTGTCTCTAGGCCACCCCTTGCACTGGGGTCTGTATCTGTACCCATACAGTGCCCCCCTTTTCTTCCTGCACTTATCAGACATACCCTGTCTGCTGCCTTAAACCCAGCACTTGCCACTTGCTGACTGTACTACCCCTGTTTGTTGCCTTTATTTTTTATTTATTTATTATTATGTATCTGTTTTCTCCTTTGCTCTGCACTTTCCACTTCTCCCCCACTCCCATGCACTTTTCCACTCTCCCTTGCACTTGAGTGTTCTCAATTTCAGTGGGCCTAGTAAGATCGTTGTTTTGTTCTCCCCTGCTCGCCTCTCTTGCCTTGTAGCACTCTGAAACACTTGTGCACGAGGGTGATATAAATAAAATATCAATATCAATACCTTATTGTTAAAAAAAAAAGCGAATTCAGCCTCAAATTACACTTTGCAGGCAATGTTCATGGATTCCTATGGAATTCGCCTGCTCTTTAGCAGATCCGTTAGGCGAATGATAGCATGCGCACACCTGGACAGATTTCTAGACGCTAGCTTGCGCCGCATCTGGACGGGACTGTGAATGTTGGCTTGCCCACTCCCAGATAGAATTCTAGACATTGCCCCGCGCCGCATCCAGATAGAGTTGTGGGGGTCAACTGGTGCCACACTGGGACAGAACTACAAATGCTAGCATGCCAACGTTCAGGTAACCCACTAACCAATATAAGCTCAAACTCTGCATACTTATCTCACTCAAACTCACACAACCATCTCTCGCACAACAAGGCGCACGCACTTCACAACACTGCAACAACACATAAGCCTGACCAACAGCACACGCGGCCTATCACAGACCCGATACCCGCACCAAAGCTCAGCATCTGGTGTATACCGAGTTGAAGCTGCCAACAGAACACCACTCCTCTCACTATCCTACTCCCTCTTCACTTTACTAACCCACCCCACCCTACCTTATTATTTACAGATCCGCCAGAGAGCCTGGGGACCAATTCCGTTGGTGATGGTGCGCGGTACAAATACCTTTAACATTTAACATGTGTTTTACGCCTGCAGGAAAATCTCATGCAGACTTGAAGTGCTCAGCAAGATGGAGGAGGAAAATACAGAGGAGACGTTAACTTCACTCCCTGCACGTTCTCCCACGTGAGGGATCACGGAAATGGGCTTGAGCAGGAAATGGCGTAATAAAAGCAAAATAAATGTCTTGCTTTTACACCTCTATTTCCCACCCGCCCAATGAAAATTACCCCTATGTGCTTTAAATAGGATCTGAACCCCCTGACACGTTAGTGAAGAAAAGTTGCCATTATTTGCAAAGCACATTTTCTTGCAAGTGGCCTAAATTAGAAGTTGACATAAATGGTGGTTTTACATGACATTTGACAGAAGTGCAAAGCACTCACGCTGAGAAGCAAACCCGGGCCTCTGCACATTTCTGTGCGATTTCAAACCACGGTCATGCACGCTATATTTAGGTGCCGATTCACGTATCATTTCCATGCACAGGACCTCATACCATTTCTGCCATTAAGTGCAACAGCATGCTTTCTATTTCTGTGGCTTTAGTTGCAAAACTATACACAATGCCAGGCCTAGAAATCTAATCTAAGAGAACATATTCGTTTAATACTTATATGAAGTCGAGTCTTACTCTTCTGATATTTTCTTTCTATATCTATTTGTTTCTGTTTCTATTTGGATTTGTAACGCGCCTAAACCCGCAGCCGTCAAAGCGCACAAAAAGACATAAGCCAACAACCAACCAGTGACAAAAAGGTAAGGGTGTGTAGCATGAGGCCATATGGTGCCAGTAATTAATTCTGTCCTAATGTTCTATTTAAAGGCATTGGACATTTGCAAAATACTACTGCAAACTTAACGTTAGAAAGCGTCAATAAGAACACCTAGATGTCATTTTTGTTGCATCCCACAGTTATGCTACGTTATTTGAAAAACGACATTATTTCAGTGGGTAATCATTTCCTTTCTTCCGCCCTCCACGTCTGACTTCCTGGTGCACTGTGTTCACATTTATCCCACTAGAGGGCAGTATTTATTTTCCATGCCTGTTTTATGAAAGGTAATTGAGTTTCTTTTATTCTCTATCTGGAATGCAGCACCATAGCCGGCGAAGGCTCATTTAGAAGAAAGGGAATTACAGAATATTGCCTGCTGGAAGTTTACCCGATAACGCTCTTAAATACAGATGTTGCTATCGGGAATAGCAGCAGGTGGATCAGTTTGTATCTGGTGATGAACGCAGCTATTTTATTTTCTTCTCTTGAATGCGATAAGAGGAAGTAGCCCTACAAAGAAAGGCCAACCTAGTGTCTGTAAATCCTTAAATTAAGCAGCCCATTTGCACACGGTATACAGAGCTAAGGTCACTGTTTCATATAAAGGACAACTGCATCTAAAATATAATAGGAATACATTATGCATCCTGCTGCATACTCTACATGCACTTTATGTAGAATAATCCGGTGTGATGGACACAAGCTTAAATGGTCAATGGGCCAATTTCAAGAATGTCTGAGTACTAGACCGCAGGTTTCAATGCTGCTTGTTTTTCTGTGAGGTATAGCATGGTGTGGAATCAGAAAAAATGCAATATTACGGCTGTTACACCAAGCAAAGGAAAATACACCGACACGGGCTTGTAAAGATTCCCAGAATCTTTATGACAAAACTGAACAGTATTCAACAAAGTACACAAATAGCTATTTGGCCGTAAATACATCACAGACACCACCAGCAGGGTTCAATGTGAGCAGTGAACAGAATTTCCTAGCTGGACATCGACGCATTTATACAATTTTTAAAATGATGTCCAGCCCTCTTACAGGTTAATCATACACTGGGCTAGGGTTGCGCCAGGTTCACTTTCCTAATTTACATATCTCGTGCATGCGGTTTACTTTTGAATACATTTACTAACACGCTCCATTATTCTTTAATTTAACATTTACATTCTTTACATACTGTTTTAATACAGACCAAACAAATGTTTCACATATTATATCCGGATAGCATTACTGTTCTTGTATACTTGTAGTTTAACATTGCTAATTCAAGTAATCCCCTGCTCCCGAGGTCAACAAAGGACAAGGTCTACATGACCCTTACATGTAGCCTGAAGGCAGGTTGGACATTAACTCTCCTACAGAGGTTGGAGAGGTAAAGGCAAGAACAAGGGCACACGAGACGGCCATTTTAGATTACATGGTGACTTTGTACAAAAACCCCAAAATGGCGGTTCTAACCTAAAATGGAGGCTTGATTCAAGATGGCGGCTTACATCAATTTCTAAGGTCAAAACCTTGCCGTAGAGAGTTATTCGCGTACAATCTTAAGCAACTTGGCGTAGGCCAATATACATACAAATCGTTATAATAGGAGGCATAATTTAATATCCAGTTCGACAAACCCTCCTTTTGGCCTATGCCAAGTGCTAACACTACTTCTGATCTGCTTACAAGTAACTCCATACGTCATTGTCCATACACCCAGAATCATTGTCGGACGTATCTATTGCCATTAGATCTGATATCAGAGTTTCTTTCAACACATACTCTTTGGAAACCTTCTTTGGGGCGTATATTTTATGTCCTAATACACTTGTTGCTTGCGCGCAACATCCCCCTAACACTGAGCATATACCAGGGAGACACTGTATACAACAACAAAGAAACAGAAAACTTCCCAAGATAATCAGCAGGGCTGAAACAACTTCCATCCCCATGACAGTAGGAGGTCCCAAAACCACGTGCCAAGTTCCCAGTTTCCCTCAGGAACATGTACTTCTGAACTAAGAACATGTAGATTTTGGATAGCCCTAAAGATCGTTGGAGAGGAGTCTGGTACGTAAACGCAGCAAGCAGACCCCACTAATTTACATACTCCTCCTCGCTCTGCCAGGATGACATCTAATGCCATCCGGTTCTGAAGAGCCACTAATCTTATCGCTCTCTGCTCTAACGTCATATTATAGAGTATGTCAGTGGTCCGGTTGATGGGTCTCTCCAATACTCTCGCTAGTCCCCTGATATCTTCTGAATTCGTAATTTGCCCAAAAAATGGCACAAAGGATTTCATAATATCTCCTAGAGTTTGCGCTGGAGTATACCCTTTTACACCTCGTCGTGGACGAGTCTTCAAAATTTCTATAGTACTGGCAATAAATACCCCAGGTTATAGAATCCCTAAATAACAGGTGCCAAACCCTGGGCAACCATGGAAATGCCACATTACCGCAAACAAAATAGACAGGTTCTGTTAATGACTCCAATCAAGCAATCCCACTAAGTCAGTGCCTGGTCTGGGATGCCCAAGGGAAGCCCTTATTTATATATTTTTATGTCCAGTTCGTGTACTCTGGATGACCATCCTTATATAATACCCCACTCTTAGAATCCCCCTGACCCCACTGAGCCGAGAAGTAAGTTTGTTTTGCAAATTTAAAAGGTTTATTTGAAAATTAAACAATATATATATATATATATCGCACTTTTATAATAAATTAATAATTGATATCACACTTGTTAATATGAGCAGTAATCAGCAATAGGTAATCCTACAATAGCACAGTTCTGGTGACTTATGACTAGGAACAGGGGAATAAGGTATCAGAGAATGCTTTATGGTTTCAAGGAGATGCAAAGATGAATAAAAGGCAGTACATAAATAAACTTGATATGATTTCAGCAAAAGATAATGTGATCACTTTTTCTTTGACAATTCACTCCCCCCCTATGCAATGTAAGGAGATGGAAGTAACACGCAGAATTCTCAGGAATACACACAAATGCAATACAAAGTTCCAGATCCCCCCAGCGAGCTTAGAGGAAAACAGGTATGATTTTAAACACAGGCAAAATCCTTAAAAAGGTGGTGGCAATGAAGTGAAACATATACTCAAATTGCTTTTAATTCCCTATAGGAGGTTCAGGGTGAGTGATAGATACTTTAAATTAGTTCAGGATCACTTTAGCAATGCTCTATGAATGATTGTCAGGCTGCAAACGAATTTCAGCAAAGGAAAGCAAGGAGCTGCTATTTTGACAAGTGAAGAAATTGAGCCAAATCGCAAATCGCAGCAATATTTCTGAGTACATCGAGCGCGATTACGGAAAAACTATAAGGAGTAGCAAGTCGGTTTTAGGTTCGTTGGGAAGCTTAGAATCTTAGCTTTAAAATGACAGTTAAAACGGTTCAAGAGTTACGGACGATTTAGTGAAGGTAGTTTTTCAGAAATGAAATTTTTAAAGTTTCAGAATGACAGATGACAGTTTGCACCTTTGAATCAAAAGAAGGGACACAATTTCTATGATGCAGTTCTCAATAGGTTAAAATAGTTTGAATTAGATTATTTTAAACTAAGAGACTGGGTTTTGCACAGTCCTGGCTGAGTACTCACACTATAATTTTGAAAGGAATGGGCCTCCGTCACGGATCTGGTCAGTTTTGGACTGCGGTTCCTTTGCCACGGACGGTCTCTGCCTGGTTCTGCTCACAGCGATCTCTGGTCTCTCGGGATAATACTGCCTTCTGGGTCTGCTACCGGTTCTGGCAAAAGTTCTTGTCTCTGGAGATTGATGGATTTGAAGTCTGGAGTCTCTGAATGTGAAGTCATCTGTCAGCGTGCTCCGCAAGGAAATGGAAATTGAATGTGTCTACCTGGCTTCCAGTGGCTCTTTTTATGTGTTTTGAAAATGGGTGGGTCGGCTAATTCTGCATGCCCAACCCTCTCAAGATTTGATAGGTCAAAGGATTCTTTGGTCCCTGATTTGAGAAAGGATAGTGTATCAGAGTGATGTCAGCCATCTACGATCTATTGAAGAAACGCCCCTTTGCTTTTACCTTAGAAATAATTTTTCATAACTACACATATTTCCCAGCTACACAGTTGTTTGACATTACATGTACATATTACAGATTACTTAAGGTACCTTCTGGCCCAACTCAGATCTTCCTGGGGGCTTGCATTAAAAAATGACAACTTATTTTCGTTTTTAGTTGATTTACCAATATCGGACGTTTACCAAAAATGGCACACATGTACACCGCCTTTCTACCCATATTCCAGTAAATTTTCATTTTCCCAGCATGAACCCTGTGTCTGCAATCTCCATAATTCATGGGGTTTTGCCTCAGAACATCGTACAGAATTGAGTTTAGACTCAAATTGTAGGTACAAATTCCGTTTTAAGGATCTCCAAATTGTACATTCCTGTCATCTGGTTACAATTAGTTATCAGTGTTTTTATAAAACATATATTTGCCTTCAATTCAATTCACTTCAGTGTTTGGGTCCGCCCCCAGAAACTTGGGAGTCAGGGATCACATTTCTCTTCTGCCAGGCAAAGCTCTGTTTACAGTCCACACCCAAATTAACACACCCCATTCAATTGCAAGAGTCTTAAGTGTCGGCTGAGGTCAGCAGGCCAGGGGGCCACTCTGCATTTGGTTAGCATGTCCATGTGATCTCCTGGCTTCTTGTGTGTAGTTCTGAGGTGTGAAGGATTCCCAGTCTCTTGCAATGTTAATTGAATCAGCCTGTCTTCAGGGAACAACAGGTGTTTAAATTTTTAATTAACCAAAAAGGCTTTGAAGTTTCCAGCTGTCTCAGGAGACTGGCAACTCCTGAAGTACAGTTCTACTGTCAGAGTTTTGACCTCTAGCGCCGGCTTCTGTCCAAAGCTGGTACTGCACCCATTTTTTTAGGAGTTGTGTTGAATTTGACAGGAGGATTTTGCTTGACAACTCTAATCCTTGCTGCCATTGTTTTGATTGGCATCCTTACAGTAGAGTGGTGATGTGGAACCCCCCTCAAGAAGGTTGAATCTTTAGAGTGGTCTTGTGCCCCTGATTTTAGCAACTTGTTGACATGAATTAAAAACGGATTTTGAACAAATTGAAATGGACATTTTGAGCTTGCACTTCAGAGAAACAGCAGTGATTTCAAGGCGCTTTTGATCTAACAGACACTGCTATTTTTCCTTTGGCACCACCTTTCACCCCTGGCGCTTCCGGTCCATCACGCTTGCACTGGTGGGTGGCACATTAGGCAACCATTTTGGTGTGCGCAAAACTGTGAGGTTCTCCTGGTTCTGGGATAGAATGATGGGCGGCGACAGCTCAATCCCCACATCTACCCAATCTATTGATTTAATTTTGTTCTGGCCTAATAATTCAACATGGGTCAAAACCCTTGACAAGCCCTCCCGCCCGACTGCACTTTGATTTCGAGTCGAGGGGGAGTCGGGTGCAAAGGATGTTTTGATCCAGGCGCTGGTATGTCCGCATCATCTTCTTCCAATTCCGTAGATGGCACAGTTCATCATCTTTTCCTGCCTCCAGTTGGATCGATCGGTTCTCCTCGCCGGTCTTGATGGGAATGTTGGGCGGTACCCTGGGCCCCTCGGATCTTTGCTCCCGGTCCCTGGGTCGTTCTCCTTGGTAAGTGTCCATAGTTTCATCTCTCCTAGGATGATAAAGCAAAAGCGGCAATACCTATTCATAGACATTTCTCCCCCACTATTGATATAGTGGGGCGGCATATACATTTTATAGTCAAAAACATGAACATATACATTTTTTTAAATCAGGAGGCAAGAACATGTTCAAGAATCATTGAATTTTATAGGCTATATGTGGAATATTTTAGGGTGGAACTGAATTAATCTGCAGCAGTCCCCTCTGGTATTGCAGAGGACTCCTCCAGTTGCTGCAGAGTGTGCCTGGGATGGCAACACATTAGCTGATTTATATTTACCCACTTGTCTTCCCCTTCCGCCAGACTACCTTTGGGGATGCAGATCTTATACGCTACTGGGGAGACCTGGTCTATAATTTCAAACGGTCCCTTCCATGTAGGCAAACATTTTTGCTGTTTGGCCTGGTTTCTTTGGAAATTGTACAGATAAACCCGGACTCCCACATTATATTCCTTCCTGGTGGTCTTCAGGTCGTAGTGGGTCTTCATGCTATCAGCTGATCTTTCTAGATTCCGCTGAACATAGGCAAAAGCATGTTGGAGGTGTTTCCTTAAATTCTCCACATACTCATGAGTTGTGGAGGCATTTATCAATGTCTGCTCTTGGGTCCTGTAGAGCAAATGCTGGGGAAGCACCATCTTGCATCCAGTCATCAGCTCAAACGGTGACATTTTAGTTGCAGTTGAAGGGGTAGATCTGATGGCCATTAGGACCAGAGGTAATTGGATATCCCAACTTGGCCCAGAATATGCCACAAACTTTTTTAAGATGCTCACAATGGTCCGGTTGTAGCGTTCTACTGCCCCAGAAGAAGCTGGCCGGTAAGCAATGTGTAGCTTCCTCTTTACCCCCATTATCTCCCACATCTTTGTCATTACCTCGCTGGTGAAATGGCCACCTCTGTCTGACTCAATCCTTTGAGGTAGACCAAAACGGGAAAAGATGTGATTAATCATCAGGGTAGCTGCTGTTTGTGCCTTGCAGTTTGGGGCCGGGAGACATTCCACCCACTTGGTAAACAAACATGTGACAGTCAACATGTACTTGTTTCCTCTAGATGAGCGAATTACAGGGCCTACGAAGTCGATTTGCAAATCTGACCATGGCAGTGTCATCCCCCTCTTTTGGAGAAGCGCACGGTGTGTGAGGGATGATGGCTGAAATTGTGCACACACCAGACACCCCTTCAAGTATTGGTCGAGGTCCTGCCCCATGTTCGGCCAGTATGCAACCTCTCTTAAGATTTCAAGTGTTGTATGAAACCCCATATCACCGGCGGTAGCCGTATCATGGGCATGACTTAATATCAGGCTTCGGAATGAGGTAGGAACCACCCACTGATCATGGCCAGCTTGGGATTTCCTTACCAACAAACCGTCTTGGATTCGAAACATTTTTGGACATTTCATCAACACTCTTAGGTCCTCTTTCCCAACATAGTCGGTATCCGTCAGGGGAAAGTTCTCAGGGTCCTCAATGTGTTGGTAAAACTTTATTATTGGATCCCCCTTCTGAGCCGTAATTAAATCAGCATCAGGGGTCTCCTTACTCCATTGTGCAGTTGAAAGATCATTGTGAGTGTTTGTCTGGGACCTAGTGATAGCAGTGACCTGGATTTCCCCCCAACAGGGACTCTATTTCTATTAGATCCCCTTGGAGGGCCCCGGTTTTGGCCAGCTGATCAGCTAAGTCATTTCCAGTTTTGTCTGGTCCCTCTACTTTGGAATGACCCTTGATCTTTTTCCAGTAGATGGTCATCCCATTCAATGTGTCCAGATCATCAATATTTTGGATTAACTTCCCATGTTTCAGGTGTTTGTCATTAGCACATAACATGCCTCTGGTTTTCCAATGGACCAGGTGCTCCACGAACCCGTTCCGTACATAATCCAAATCCGTGATTATGACCAGTTTGTGGAGTTGATGTTGGACAGCAGTGAGAATGGCTTGATGCACAGCCATCAACTCTGCTAACTGACTACTTCGGGGACCAATTTCGTACCCAGCGGAGGGTTCTGGGGACTCATTCACCCATGCATTCCCTACGCCGGCCACCAAATCTTTTTCCCCGTTGTTGTTAACTTGGTAAGAACATTCATCCACATAGAAAGTGGGCATTCCCTCACACTTGTCTTCTTCAAAGACTTTGTGCAGGGAATTAAGGTATGCCTCCATGTTGTCCTTGATTTTTAGACTTTCGTCCTCGAGACAGTTTTCTCTGGCACAATCATGCAAGTCAGCCAGACCTTGCGCGAGGGGACTCTTCTTGTTTTGGCCATATCTGACATCCACAGGATAGCCTTGCATTGACAGAATCCAGGAAGTAATTCGGGAATTACTCACATTTCTGGCCCGGATTCTGTCACTTTGGAGATATTGCAGAGGCTGGTGTGGAGTCTCCACTATGATGTGTTCCCCCTGGATGAACGGGCGTCAATTCTTCAATGCCCACACCGTTGCCAGGAGTTCCTTCTCACAATCGTTGATTTTTCCTCCACAGAGGATAAAGTTTTGCTCGCATAGGAGATTACTTTATTGACCTTGTCATGCTTTTGGTATAATACTGCCGTCAAGCACGTATTAGAGAACCCTGTCTCCAGGAAGAACTCCTTGTTTCTAACAGGGTAAGCTAGGCAAGGCGCTTGTGAGAGGCTTCTTTGGAGTTGTCCTACTGCCTCGGATTGTTCTGGACCCCATTCCCCCTTGACCCCCCCTTCAAAAGATGAATCGTGGGTCTAGTGATCTCTGCGTAGCCCTCAATGAACTTTCTGCTGTAATTAGTCAGTCCAAGGAGGCTCCTTAGTTCCCACAGTTTCTGAAGTGCTTCCACCTTCTTTTCTTGGGGGCAGAGACCATGAGGAGTAATCTCATGCCCCAAGAAATTAACACGGGTTCTACACCACTGTGCTTTCTGAAAGGAGAGTTTTGCTCCGGCGGCCCTCAACTCTGTCAGAACATAACGGATCTCTGCTATGTGTTCCTCAACAGTTGAGCTTTTAATGAGGACATCATCTACATAAGCCAGGTTACCCCGCGCACCCAGGTTGGGCATGGTCTTGTGTAGGAAAATGTTGAATTCATTGCCGGAGTTGAGGTATCCGAAGGGAGTCTGGGTCCATGTTTACTGCTGGCCCCCAAAGGTAAAAGCCAGTTTGTATTGGTCCTCCCTACTGACAGGCACAGTCCAGTATCCATTGGTCAGGTCTATTGCAGTGAATACCTGTGACTCCTGAATCTGGGCCAGCCCTTCTGTCAATGTAGGGCAGAGGCCATCGGGAAGTATGGACCCATTTGTTGAGCTCCCTAAGGTCGGCACAGAGTCTCCACTGGCCATTTGGCTTCAATATTCCCAGCACCTGATTATTGAAGGTGCTGTGTACTGGACGTATTATTCCCCGGGACTCAAGGTTCTTAATTATTTCAGTAAGGGACTCCATGGATGCGAGAGGCAAACGATATTGCTTCACAAACACTGTGCGACCACAGTCATATGAGTCTACCGCAAAGAGATCTTGGAAATCCAAGAAAACTTGTTTCAACTTTTGCTTCTGTTCCAGAGTCACGCATGCATCAGCTAGGTTGACTCTCTCTTCCACCATCTTCCTGAAGCCTGGAAAGACTTCTGGTTTCGCTATCTCAGCGGCCTCCTCCAGCTGGGTGGAGAAGTCCCTGGTCAGAGTGCTAATTTGGACTGGAGGCTTCAGGTGGGAAAGGCAGCCCTTATGGACCTGGAAAATCACCTCATCCCTTCTGAAGTCACAAGTCACGTCTTCCTTCCCATAAGGGCAAGAAGTGTACACCAGGAAGTTCCCCCCATGCCGGGTAAAGATCCTGTCTGGTGTTGTATTGTCATCACTGTCACTGTCAAAACAGTCCTTGGGGACTGGTCCTAACAGTTCATTTCCTAAATCAATGGAGAAATGTCGGTCATTAACCGCCATTCCAATAATGGTGCCTGCGGCTAGAGTAATACTCTTTAAGTCGCTGTTATCCACCTCTATTGGAATGGTGTCATGTTCTATGTTGACTAATGGTGTTGGGTTTACCCCTAACACTTGCTGTTGAAGCAAAGCATTTAGATGAATATAAGCATCAGGGTTTTTCAATTTTTGTCCTCTTTTAACTTTCACTTCCAGGGAGAATTGTCGGGTCCTTGCTGGGATGGTGACTTCCTCTTTAATCTGAATTTCAACTGCATAAGGTAGCAATTGAGCTGACCTAAATGCTTTTTCTGGATCATCAAAGCCCATGGGATTATCCGCTAATCGGGACCAAGCTTTGAAATTTATTAGGTCCAAACTAATGGCAAAGCGATTGAGAATCTCACTGCCTAAGTGAAAGGCGGCAGTGACGTCTCGCACTACCCAACAATTATGGACTATGCTCTTGTTGCCGATGGAGATTTTGAGCATACACCTGCTTGGCAGGAGATGTTTTGAATTGGGTATTTCCAGATCCATTTCCCATTTGTCTATCAGTTTGAATGTGGGAATGGCTGGATCTTTTGGGAGTTGGCGGAACATGGCTTCGCTGATGAAGCTGTTACCATTGTTCACACACACTCAAGCAAGAACAGAGTCCTTCCCATCATTTAACTGAACAGGGATGAACAACTGCTCTCCAATTTGCTGAACATCAGCCAGGCTCTGAGCTGATTTCACATCTTTCTGGACTATTGGAGTGGGAATGTCTGATTGTGAATTAGTAAAGAATTTCAGGGTGTTTCCCTGCAGTGTGGAATGCCACCTTAAACTGGAAGGAAGGTTGATTTTCAGAAATAGAGAGGACCCCCCATCACCAGTCTGTTGTCCTAATGCTATTACTGTCACATCTGGAATTTGGTTGTTCTGGAAGTGAAATTCTACTTGGTCAGATTTTTGTTCAACCATGTGGCAGGATCCGTTTAAACTAATATTTTTGACACTCTGTTTTAATTTCATTGGTCGGTTAGTCTGGGTCCAGAGGACCTTGTTTATGCAATCTATTAGAGGTGACAACCTTCTCAGGAGGTCATTCCCTTGTAAACAAGGGGTACCCTCTTGAGTCACTACTATGACCGGGTGTTTCACTTTGTGTCGCCCAATTTTGATGTCCAAATCTGCAGTCCCCTCGATGGGAATTTCCTTCCCGTCAAAGTTCTGGAGTTGTCCAGGAAGAGAGGTGAGAGGAATTCGGTAATTCTCCCCCCTTCCTGCATTTAGTTCATCAAAGGCCCTTTTGGACAGAAGGGTAGCTTGGGATCCAGTGTCCACCAGTGCCAAAATTGTACCATGCCCCTGTACTTGTACCGGGGCATAGTATCTTCCCTCCTTCTCCTCAAGGGGGCACAGATAATGCACATTTTTGGACAACTGGTGGGCTAACTTTCTGGTTTTGGACATGGCGAGAGAAGAGATTTGGGCAGAATTCTGTGGAGAGCCTGGGGAATCTGAAAGAAAAAGTTGGCAACTGGAAATGGTTTTGGGTTCTGGGCCGCCCCCCCTTTTTGGAGGCAGTCATCAGGATGGGTTTGACCCATGGGATTTTAGTATTGTTGGTTCTGGGATAGAATGATGAGCGGCGACAGCTCAATCCCCACATCTACACAGTCTATTGATTCGGTTTTAGGTTCCCCTAGTTCCGGTTCTTGGCTGCCCCTGCCTTTTTGGAGGCAGTCACCAGGATGGGTTTGAACCCGGGGTTTTTGGTATTGTTGGTTCTGCGATAGAATGATGAGTGGCGACAGCTCAATCCCCACATCTACCCAGTCTAGGTTGGAATCCCTTAGGACCCATTTTTCCTTGGGAGAAGTTCCCCTATCTCTGAAGGAGAAGCTCCTTTTCCCAGGATCCTCTTGGGATCCCTCTCCCTCAAATTGGAAGATCTGTATCTCCTCCACAAAATGGGTCTGTTTGGGTCCTTTGTTTCTCCTACCTCCTCTTTGCTCCTTGGGTGGCAGACTTTCAGGGGTAGGAGATTTTGTTTCCAGTTCCTGGGTTTCCACGGGCTGTTTACAAGTGGGGAAGGAAGCTTCCTCCAAAGCTTTACACCCCCCTTCCCCTTGTGCCTCCTCCCTGGGAACCGGTGGGTTATCGGGGTGCTGCCTCTGTCATTGTTCTGGAGCACCAGGCCCAGAGTTTGGGGCATTCTGCGGTGGCATGCTCATCTGAGGGTTCTGTTGAGCCCTCAGTATGTGACCCAGATCACGTGCCATATTTTGGACCTGGCGCTCTAACTGTGAAACCCGCTCAGGCTGATACGGGGTTCTATTTTCTCCCCTGGGCTGATCTCGGGAAGGGTAGCTATCCCTTCTCTGGTAGTACCCTGGGTTGGGAAGATTTGAGTACCCCTCCACCCTTGACCTCCTCTCTCCCGGATTCGGTTGCCTGGGCTCAGGGAATTGGGGAAAGAAGGATGGATGATTTTGGGGCTGGATACCTGGGAAAAAATGTTCTGCACAGGATTTGGTGAATTTCTGCCCCCCTGTGGGAAGTTAGGAGGGAAGTTCCCTGGGTCAGGTGCTTGGCTGTATCCCCCCCCTTGGGCTGGAGCAGTCCACACATAACCCTGGATTGGTCTGTTTCCCTTGTATCGGGGCCTTACATAGTCAGGAGAGCGGGGGACCCCATTTGTGGGACTACCTCCTTGACTCCCTGTCTGTGACTGGCCCGAGGGCCTTCTGGGCTGTGAATTATTTGGTGCAGGCAGGTTTTTAGGTCCCCCCATCTCCAAATCTAAAACAGGGGCAACCTTTACCTCTGCCACCTTGGCAGCAGCAGGGGTGCTGTTGGTTTTGTTTTTTTTTGTCTGATTCTTGTTTTCCACCGGTTTCTGCACCTCATAGATGCGGGTGGCTTGCTCAATGACCCAGTCTAAAGATCTTTTCTTGTGAAAATCTCTCACGAACTGGGTCATTATGTATTTGGGGAGAGCATGGAAAAATGTGTTGACGAATTCTCTGCTGTCTGTGCGCACCCTTCTGGTGGTCTGGGCAAAGGCACGCTTCAATTCTTGCACGAATTCTTGTGGGGCCTGATCCTCCCCACATTGCAAATTGTAGGCTGCCTTGCGAGCCTCTTGGGGATTTCTATGCACAGAAAAGTGTTTCAAGATGGCCGCCCTATAGGTGGACCATCTTGAATGATTTTGGTCCTCCAGCCCCGCAAAGAAACTGGAGTATTCTGGGGAGAATGTCCATTTGACGTACTGGATGCAGCTACTGCTGTCCTTCAAATGGAAGGTCTCCATCATTTGCTCAAAGAGCTCCAAGTGTTCCCACACAGAATACTTGGAGTTCTTGTGATAAGGGGTTATGACACTCCGGATTGCCTTAATCTGTTTTAAGGGGTCCTTTAGCAAGGCCCTTTTTGCCTTATTGGCCTTTTTGGTTCGGGTAACCCTGGTCCATTCGTCCTCCGACTCAGAAGCACTGCTCCTAGAGGTGCCCGTCTGATCGTCCAGATTTTCCCGGATTCTGCGAGCCTGGGAATGGCTGGCAGAATGTGGGGACCTGGTCTCCTGTGTCCTGTGATGCTCAGAGGAGTCTTTAGATCCCTCCTAGCTACCAGGATTTGCTGGGTACCCCCCCCCACTGACCTAACTGGGCAGAGGTTTTCAGGATGCCCTTAGTGGGCCTACTCTCCTGGGGTTCCCCACTAAATTGCACTGTGCTTGGGTGCCCGCCCATCCATTCCTGTGTGGTACTGGCCTATGAGCCCCATCCTTTTGTCTGGATAGTAATCTGCCATCCCTGTGGACCTGTGCTCATGTGTGCCAGGGGACATGAGGGTGGCAGAGTCCATGGACTGGGAGAGATGAAGGCCTCTGGTACTAGGGTTCCTGAGGTTATGTTCAGTTGTTTCCCTTTCCCAGCAAACTTCATATCTATCAGCCCCTGCTCCTGGTTGCAATGCAAGAGCCTAGGCTTTCAGTTCCTCAACCAAGGCCTTACTAGACTCTATCAGTCTCTCCTGCATGGCTACCTGTTGCTGGAGCCTATCATTGTGCTGACAGAGAGCCTCACTCTCTCTCTGTGCCTCCTGATTGGTCCTGGAGTACTGGGCCAGTCTTTGCTGCAGGAGGGTTACCTCCTGAGTCCCATCCCTACTGGCCTGCTCCTTTCTTGCCAGAGCATCCTCCACCCTCCTGGTGTGCTCTAGCAGGTCGTGATGCTCTTTTTGGCGGTCCCCCAGCCCCTGGAGGGCCAGGTGATTTCCTTCAATTTTTTCTTTTAATTGGCAGACTTCCTGGCCTAAGGTGTCCCTTTCCTGACTAAGAGCCTGCATCTGTGCCACCAGGTCATCCCTCTGCCTTTGAAAGGCACCAGTTTTCTGTCGCTCTTCCTGAAATTCTGTCTGGGTGTCCAGGTCTTTCAGAATCAGTTTATTGCTCTCCTCTTTTTCTCTATCCAATTGGCTTTGCAGGGTGGTTTCCTGCTTTGTGCATGCCCTGTTGAAATCTATCTGTTGCTCCAGCTTTTTCTGGCTCTGCAGTAAGGAGTCCAAACTGTCTTGGTGCTCCTTCTGCAAAGCCAGAATTCTGGTATCCTGGTAAGCCTTTTCCTGTTGCAGGATATCCATATCCTCCTTCATTTTAATGATGTATTGTCTACTCTCGTTTTCTGACTCCTGGCTTCTGTGCAGCCTCTGATCAGAAGAGATCAGGTCAGATTGGGCCTTTTCTCACGCCATCTGTTGCCTATTTGCCAGATCTTGTCCTTCAGCACATTTGTCCTGCATGGCTCCCATATATAGATACAAATATGCCGCTATCCTGGCAATCTTATTGTCTTCATCTTTGGCCTTAGGAGTCATATATAGTTCACTCAGGACCACATGTAAGGGACCCTGATCTCTCCAGATATCTGACCCAGTTGTAGTGACCTGTTGTGTGATCGCTTGCAACCATACATTTTGGTCCTGTTCAGACCATCCACCTCTCACAAACAGTTTATGTAAGAGGTGCTCCCTAGCTATCTTCATATCTACCAAGGTCGTCATTCTGGATATTGATTTCCTTCGTGACTTACAGACGTTTGTACTTTATTTTGCAAAACAGACCGTTTCCTTAGAGAGTTCCTTTGAGGGGTGTTTTTACAGTGTAACACGGCGTGGTGATCCAACAGAGTTTATATCCTGTCAGCTGGCACACTGTATTAATCTGCACAAGTGATAGATCTAATCCAGAATCCCCGGCTACGAGCCCCCATTTTGTTAATGACTCCAATCAGACAATCCCACTAAGTCAGTGCCTGGTCTGGGATGCCCAAGGGAAGCCCTTATTTATATATTTTTATGTCAAGTTCGTTTACTCTGGATGACCACCCTTATATAACACCCCTCTCTTAGAATCCCCCTGACCCCACTGAGCCAAGAAGTAAGTTTGTTTTGCAAATTTAAAAGGTTTATTTGAAAATTAAACAATATATATATACATATTCAATTAAAAAACTTTGTTAAAGGGACATTATGGTTAAGTTGCGCTACTAAAAACCTATGAAATTCAGTGAAAAAACTTTGTTAAAGGGACGTTATGGTAAAGTTGCGCTACTAAAAACTTATGAAATTCTGTGAAAAAACTTTGTCAAAGGAACGTTATGGTTCCAAGTAAAACCGAAAAACCCTTGAAATTCGCCAGTTATGGTAAGCTAAGCAACCATAACTCGCGCCACCACCGTGCACTGCTAAGACTAACACCCAGGACATCAAAGATGACATCACAAATGTCATTGATGACATCACTGATGACATCACATGTGTATGTACTTTTCATGAAATATGTGTACAAGGGATTCTTATTATAATGTTGCGAAACACGTGTCAAGGAACGATGCATTGATATAAATAGCATTCTATTATGGGGTTCTATCTAGTATACTAAGCTACTGATAGAGAAACATAACATGGTGTGCAGTGTACAAGATGAAGGTATAATATTCGTAATGTTAATATGTTGAATAATTAAATGATAATTGTTTTCTTAATAGATTTTTGTGTACTGTGAAATATGTAATACGTAGCTAATAAAACATTACTATAGACAAAACACAAAGACACAAGAACACATACCAATATGGGTATATACAGGGAAAGTGAAGTTAGCAAAAAAGCACAAGTAGTAGCAGAAACAATTCATAACTTAACTGATTATTTTCATGCATATAAATGATTGCTCTGTTTCAAAGCTGCTATTCACCCTATGTATATGTATCACTTGATGTGATTGGACCCACAGGGAAAGTACAGCCATAAAAAAAAAACAACAGAACTATCAGAAAGTGCTCATAAGTCTATTGATTATCTTTATGCACAAAAAGGATTGCTGTCTTTCAAGCTTGTGTCTTCCCGTATGTATATGTTTCATATGATGTGACTGGACTCTAACAGAATTACTGTAAGAACCTACTTGAAGGATACGTCTACAAATAAAAAAAAATGTTTAGTTTCTGACTGTTACTGAAAAAAAACATGTGGCCTAGATATGTCAGCAAAAGAAAAAAGAGTGAGCCAGACATGTGATGTCATCAGTGATGTCATCAATGACATTTGTGATGTCATCTTTGATGTCCTGGGTGTTAGTCTTAGCAGTGCACGGTGGTGGCGCGAGTTATGGTTGCTTAGCTTACCATAACTGGCGAATTTCAAGGGTTTTTCGGTTTTACTTGGAACCATAACGCTCCTTTGACAAAGTTTTTTCACTGAATTTCATAGGTTTTTAGTAGCGCAACTTTACCATAACGTCCCTTTAACAAAGTTTTTTCACTGAATTTCATAGGTTTTTAGTAGCACAACTTAACCATAACGTCCCTTTAACAAAGTTTTTTCATTGAATTTCATAGGTTTTTATTAGTGCAACTTAACCATAACGTCCCTGTAACATTTTTTTTTACTAAATTTTAAAGGTTTTTATTAGTACAACGTGACCATAACAACCTTTTCAATAGATGAAGACCATTAACATCTTATGTCCTCAAAGTGGGAATGCCGGGTGGTAAAAAAACCAAAAAGATTTTTTTTCTGCGGCGTCTCGGTGTAGGAAGGAAAATCTTTTACCAAGATGGCCACCATGGAAAGGGAAGGCGGGGTGTATAAAGAACACAACGGCGCATGAGCGGGGTTGGGGGGGCACAGGGGAGACACATGGGCATGAGCGGGGTGAGAGGGAACAGAGTACAAACGGGACATGAGCAGGGGGTGGGGGAAAAGGAAGGAAACACAGGGCATGAGCGGTGGTGGGGGAACACGAGAGAGACACGGGGCATGAGTGGGGAGGAACATGAGGGAGACACGGGGTATGAGCAGTGGGTGGGGAGGAACACGAGGGAGACACAGGGCATGAGCGGGGGGGTACAGGGCACATACGAGACATGAGCGGGGGTGGGGAGGAAAGGAGAGAGACAAGGGGCATGAGCGGGGGTGGGGGGAACACGAGGGAGACACGGAGCATGAGCGGGGGGTAACACAAGGGAAACATGGGGCATGAGCGGGGGGTGGGGGGAAAAGGAAGGAAACACAGGGCATGAGCGGTGGTGGGGGGAACACGAGAGAGACACGGGGCATGAGTGGGGAGGAACATGAGGGAGACACGGGGTATGAGCAGGGAGTGGGGAGGAACACGAGGGAGACACAGGGCATGAGCGGGGGGGTACAGGGCACATACGGGACATGAGCGGGGGTGGGGAGGAAAGGAGAGAGACAAGGGGCATGAGCGGGGGTGGGGGAACAGGAGGGAGACATGGAGCATGAGCGGGGGGTAACACGAGGGAAACATGGGGTATGAGCGGGGGGTGGGGGGAACCCGGGGAATGAGCGGGGGGTGGGGGGCAACAGGAGACAGACACGGGGCATGAGCAGGGGGTGGGGCCAACAGGAGAGAGACACGGGGCATGAGCGGGGGGTGGGGAGAACAGGAGACAGACACGGGGCATGAGCAGGGGGGTGGGGAGAACAGGAGACAGACACGGGGCATGAGCAGGGGATGGGGGGCAACAGGAGACAGACACGGGGCATGAGCGGGAGGCGTGGGGGGCAACAGGAGAGAGACATGGGGCATGAGCGTGGAGTGGGGAAATGCAGGAGACAGACACGGGGCATGGGTGGGGGCAACAGGAGACAGACACGGGGCATGAGCGGGGGGTGGGGGAACAGGAGACAGACACGGGACATGAGCGGGGGGTGGGGGGAACAGAAGACAGACACGGGGCATGAGCGGGGGAGTCGGGGGCAACAGGAAACAGACACGGGGCATTAGCGTGGGGTGGGGGGTACAGGAGACAGACACGGGGCATGAGCGGGGGTGGGGGGCAACAGGAGAGAGACACGGGACATGAGTGGGTGGGGGAACAGGAGACAGACACGGGGCATGAGTGGGGGGGCAACAGGAGACAGACACGGGGCATGAGCGGAGGGCGGGGGGTACAGGAGACAGACACGGGGCATGAGCGGGGGTGGGGGGTACAGGAGACAGACACGGGGCATGAGCATGGGGTGGGGGGCAACAGGAGAGAGACACAGGGCATGAGCAGGGGGTTGGGGGAACAGGAGACAGACACGGGGCATGAGCGGGGGTGGGGGAACAACAGAGACAGACATGGGGCATGAGCAGGGGATGGGGGGCAACAGGAGACAGACACAGGGCATGAGCGGGGGGTGGGGGGCAACAGGAGACAGACAAGGGGCATGAGCGGGGGGTGGGGGGCAACAGGAGACAGACACAGGCATGAGCAGGGGGTGGGGGGCAACAGGAGACAGACACGGGGCATGAGCGGGGGGTGGGGGAACAGGAGACAGACACGGAGCATGAGCGGGGGGTGGGGAGAACAGGACACGGGGCATGAGCGGGGGTTGGGGGGCAACAGGAGACAGACACAGGGCATATGCGGGGGTGGGAGGAACAGGAGACAGACACGGAGCATGAGCAGGGGATGGGGAGAACAGGAGACAGACACGGGGCATGAGCGAGGGGGTGGGGGGCAACAGGAGACAGACACGGGGCATGAGCGGGGGTGTGGGGGGCAACAGGAGAGAGACACGGGCATGAGCGCGGAGTGGGGGGTACAGGAGACAGACAAGGGGCATGGGTGGGAGCAAGAGGAGACAGACACGGGGCATGAGCGGGGGGTGGGGGGAACAGGAGACAGACACGGGGCATGAGCGGGGTAGTGGGGGGCAACAGGAGAGAGACATGGGGCATGAGCAGGGGGTCGGGGGGTACAGGAGACAGACACGGGGCATGAGCAGGGGGTGGGGGGCTACAGGAGAGAGACACAGGGCATGAGCAGGGGTTGGGGGGTACAGGAGACAGACACGGGGCATGAGCAGGGGGGCAACAGGAGACAGACATGGGGCATGAGCGGGGGGGTGGGGGGTACAGGAGACAGACACGAGCATGAGCGGGGGGTGGGGGGGTACAGGAGACAGACACGGGGCATGAGCAGGGGGTGGGGGGCAACAGGAGAGAGACACTGAGCATGAGCGGAGGGTGGGGGCAACAGGAGACAGACACGGGGCATGAGCGGGGGGTGGGGGGCAACAGGAGACAGACACGGGGCATGAGCGGGGGGTGGGGGGCAACAGGAGAGACACGGGACATGAGCGGGGGTGGGGGGAACAGGAGACAGACACGGGGCATGATCGAGCGGTGGTGGGACCAGGAGACAGACACGGGGCATGAGCGGGGGGTGGGGGGAACAACAGACACGGGCATGAGCGGGGGGTGGGGAGAACAGACACGGGGCATGAGCGGGGCGGTGGGGGGCAACAGGAGACAGACACAGGGCATGGGCGGGGGGTGGGAGGAACAGGAAAAAGACACGGGGCATGAGCAGGGAGTGGGGAGAACAGGAGACAAACACGGGGCATGAGCGGGGGGTGGGGGGCAACAAGAGAGAGACACAGGGCATGAGCGTGTGGGGGGAACAGGAGACAGACACAGGGCATGAGCGGGTGGGGGGAACAGGAGACAGACACGGGGCATGAGCGGGAGGGGTGGGGGGCAACAGGAGATAGACACGGGGCATGAGCGGGGGGTGGGGGGAACAAGACACAGACATGGGGCATGAGCGGGGTGTGGAGAGAACAGGAGAGACACGGGGCATGAGCGGGGGGAACAGAAGACAGACATGGGGCATGAGCGGGGGGTGGGGGAAGGGGAGAGAGACACACGGGGCATGAGCGGGGGTGGGGGGAGGGAGAGAGATACACGGGGCATGAGCAGGGGGTGGGGGGAACAACAGAGATAGACACGGGGCATAAGCGGGGGGTGGGGGGCAACAGGAGACAGACACGGGGCATGAGCGGGGGGTGAGGAGCAACAGGAGACAGACACGGGGCATGAGCGGGGGGTGGGGGGCAACAGGAGACAGACACGGGGCATGAGCGGGGGGTGGGGGCAACAGGAGAGACACATGGCATGAGCGGGGGTGGGGGGCAACAGGAGAGACACAGGACATGAGCGGGGGTGGGGGGAACAGGAGACAGACACGGGGCATGAGCGGGGGGTGGGGGGAACAACAGACACGGGCATGAGCGGGGGGTGGGGAGAACAGACACGGGGCATGAGTGGGGCAGTGGGGGGCAACAGGAGACAGACACGGGGCATGAGCGGGGGGTGGGAGGAACAGGAAAAAGACACAGGGCATGAGAGCAGGGGGTGGGGAGAACAGGAGACAAACACGGGGCATGAGCGGGGGGGTGGGGGGCAACAAGAGAGAGACACGGGGCATGAGCGTGTGGGGGGAACAGGAGACAGACACGGGGCATGAGCGGGTGGGGGGAACAGGAGACAGACACGGGGCATGAGCGGGAGGGGTGGGGGTAACAGGACACAGACATGGGGCATGAGCAGGGGGTAACAGGACACAGACATGGGGCATGAGCGGGGGGTGGAGAGAACAGGAGACAGACACGGGGCATGAGCGGGGGGAACAGAAGACAGGCACGGGGCATGAGCGGGGGTGGGGGAACAGAAGACAGACATACGAGGCATGAGCGGGGGTGGGGGGAGGGAGAGAGATACACGGGGCATGAACGGGGTGTGGGGGGAGGGAGAGAGACACACGGGGCATGAGCGGGGGGTGGGTGGGAGGGAGAGAGACACACGGGGCATGAGCGGGGGGTCAGACACACGGGGCATGAGCTGGGGGTGGGCGGGAGTGAGAGAGACACACGGGGCATGAGCGGGGGGTGGGCGGGAGGGAGAGAGACACATGGGGCATGAGCGGGGGTGGGGGGAGGGAGAGAGACACATGGGGCATGAGCGGGGTTGGGGGTAAGGGGAGAGAGACATATGGGGCATGAGCGGGGGGTGGGGGAGAGGGTGAGAGACGCACGCGGCATGAGCGGGGTGTGGGGGGAGGGAGAGAGACACACAGGGCATGATCGGGGGTGGGCGGGAGGGGGAGAGACACTAGGGGCATGAGCGGGTGTGGTCAGGAGGGTGATAGACACGGGGCAAGAGCAGGGGTGGGCGGGAGGGTGAAAGACACGGGGCAAGAGCTGGGGGTGGGTGGGAGGGTGAAAGACACGGGGCAAGAGCGGGGGTGGGCGGGAGGGTGAAAGACACGGGGCAAGAGCGTGGGTGGGCGGCAGGGTGAAAGACACGGGGCAAGAGCAGGGGTAGGAGGGAGGGGGAAAGACACGGGGCAAGAGCGGGGGTGGGCGGGAGGGGGAAGACACGGGGCAAGAGTGGGGGTGGGTGGGAGGGGGAAAGAGACACGGGGCAAGAGCGGGGGTGGGCGGGAGGGGGAAAGAGACACGGGGCAAGAGCGAGGGTGGGCGGGAGGGGGAAAGAGACACAGGGCAAGAGCGGGGGTGGGCGGGAGGGGGAAAGAGACACGGGGCAAGAGCGGGGGTGGGCGGGAGGGGGAAACAGACACGGGGCAAAAGCGGGGGTGGGCGGGAGGGGGAAAGAGACACGGGGCAAGAGCGGGGGTGGGCGGGAGGGGGAAAGAGACACGGGGCAAGAGCAGGGGTGGGCGGGAGGGGGAAAGAGACACGGGGCAAGAGCGGGGGTGGGCAGGAGGGGGAAAGAGACACGGGGCAAGAGCGGGGGTGGGCGGGAGGGGCAAAGAGACACGGGCCAAGAGCGGGGGTGGGCGGGAGGGGGAAAGAGACACGGGCCAAGATCGGGGGTGGGTGGGAGGGGGAAAGAGACACGGGGCAAGAGCGGGGGTGGGCGGGAGGGGGAAAGAGACACGGGGCAAGAGCCTGGGTGGGCAGGAGGGGGAAAGACACACGGGGCAAGAGCGGGGGTGGGCGGGAGGGGGAAAGACACACGGGGCAAGAGCGGGGGTGGGCGGGAGGGGGAAAGACACACGGGGCAAGAGCGGGGGTGGGAGGGAGGGAGACAGACACACGGGGCAAGAGCGGGGGTGGGGGGAGGGAGACAGACACACGAGGCATGAGCGGGGGGTGGGGGAAGGGGAGAGGCACACGGGGCATGAGCGGGGGGTGGGAGGGAGGGGGAGAGACACACGGGGTATAAGCGGGGGGTGGGCGGGAGGGGGAGAGACACACGGGGCATGAGTGGGGGGTAGGGGGAAGGAGAGAGAGAGAGAGACATGTGGGGCATGAGCAGGGGGTGGGTGAGAGGGGGAGAGACACACGGGGCATGAGCGGGGGTGGGGGGGAGGGAGAGAGACACACGGGACATGAGTGGGGGGTGGGCGGCGGGTGGAGAGAGACACACGGACATGAGCGGGGGGTGGGCCGCAGGTGGTGAGAGACATACGGACATGAGCGGGGGGTGGGTGGCGGGTGGGGAGAGACACATGGACATGAGCGGGCGGCGGGTGGGGAGAAACACACAGACATGAGCAGCGGGTGGGAGAGACACACGGGGGTGGGAGAGACACACGGGGCAAGAGCGGGGGTTGGGCGGTTGGGAGAGACGAGCGGGGCACGAGCGGGGCATGAGCGGGGCATGAGCGGGGGATGGGCGGGAGGGAGAAAGACACACGGACATGAGCGGGGGGTGGGCGGGAGGGAGGGAGAAAGACACACGGACATGAGCCGGCGGTGGGCGGGAGGGAGAAAGACACACGGACATGAGCGGGGGGTGGGAGGAACAGGAGACAGACACGGGCATGAACGGGGGTGGGGGACTTACTGTGCAGGCTGGATACAAAGCCTCTCATGCGAGGAACAAAGATGGCGGGCGTCTCTGAAGCCAGACGCACTGCACACTTTCACGCATCCAATGAGAGAGCACGTCAGATGTCCACGGACATCACGCAAGCTGCTTGCCCAATCACTGTCCTGTCTGCGAAGCGAACACAGATATCACTAATTTTTTTCACTTACATTTTTGTCATTTTTTTAAAAACTACTGGACGGATTTACACCAAATAAAGCAAAGCACGCTTTCAGGACCAAGCCGCCGCTCCTGCCGCTAATTTGGTGTAAATCCGTCCAGCGGTTTGGGCTGTAGGCGTGAGCAAAGTTTTTTCCCATTATGTCTATGGGAAAAAAAAAAGTTTTGGGACACCCCTATAACTTTCCCCCCCTGGACGAATCCTCACCAAACTTTGCAAAAAAATTCAGAGTGACCCAAATACTTTTTTTGCAAAGTTTGGTGAGGATCCGTCCAGGGAGAGCAAAGTTATAAGCCGCCCAAAAAGTGCTCTTCCTATGGAAACAGCAACTTAACCATAACTACATGGCCACTACCGTGGCCATGTAATATATATCACACTTTTATAATAAATTAATAATTGATATCACACTTGTGAATATGAGCAGTAATCAGCAATAGGTAATCCTACAATAGCACAGTTCTGGTGACTTATGACTAGGAACAGAGGAATACGGTATCAGAGAATGCTTTATGGTTTCAAGGAGATGCAAAGATGATTAAAATGCAGTACAGAAATAAACTTGATATGATTTCAGCAAAAGATAATGTGATCACTTTTTCTTTGACAATTCACTCCCCCCCTATGCAATGTAAGGAGATGGAAGTAACACGCACAATTCTCAGGAACACACACAAATGCAATACAAAGTTCCAGTTCCATCCAGCAAGCTTAGAGGAAAACAGGTATGATTTTAAACACAGGCAAAATCCTTTTAAAGATGGTGGCAATGAAGTGAAAAATATACTCAAATTGCTTTTAATTCCCTATAGGAGCTTCAGGGTGAGTGATAGCTACTTTAAATTAGTTCATAATCACTTTAGCAATGCTCTATGAATGATTGTCAGTTTGCAAACGAATTTCAGCAAAGGAAAGCAAGGAGCTGCTATTTTGACAAGTGAAGAAATTGAGCCAAATCGCAAATCGCAGCAATATTTCCGAGTGCATCGAGCGCGATTACGGAAAAACTTGACGATTTTGTGAAGATCGTTTTTCAGAAATGACAGATGATAGTTTTGCAGCTTTGAATCAAAAGAAGGGACACAATTTCTATGATGCAGTTCTCAATAGGTTATAATAGTTTGAATTAGATTATTTTAAACTAAGAGATTGGGTTTTGCACAGTCCTGGCTGAGTACTCACACTATAATTTTGAAAGGAATGGGCCTCCGTCACGGATCTGGTCAGGTTTGGACTGTGGTTCCCTCGCCACGGATGGTCTCTGCCTGGTTCTGCTCACAGCGATCTCTGGTCTCTCAGGATAATACTGCCTTCTGGGTCTGCTACCGGTTCTGGCAAAATTTCTTGTCTCTGGAGATTGATGGATTTGAAGTCTGGAGTCTCTGAATGTGAAGTCGTCTGTCAGCGTGCTCCGCAAGAAAATGGAGATTGAATGTGTCTACCTGGCTTCCAGTGGCTCTTTTTATGTGTTTTGAAAATGGGTGGGTCGGCTAATTCTGCATGCCCAACCCTCTCAAGATTTGATAGGTCAAAGGATTCTTTGGTCCCTGATTTGAGAAAGGATAGTGTGTCAGAGTGATGTCAGCCATTTACGATCTATTGAAGAAATGCCCCTTTGCTTTTACCTTAGAAATAATATTTCATAACTACACATATTTCCCAGCTACACAGTTGTTTGACATTACATGTACATATTACAGATTACGTAAGGTACCTTCTGGCCCAACTCTGATCTTCCTGGGGGCTTGCATTCAAAAATGACAACTTATTTTCGTTTTTAGTTGATTTACCAATATCGGACGTTTACCAAAAATGGCACACATGTACACCGCCTTTCTACCCATATTCCAGTAACTTATCATTTTTCTAGCATGAACCCCGTGTCTGCAATCTCCATAATTCATGGGGTTTTGCCTCAGAACATCGTACGGAATTGAGTTTAGACTCAAATTGTAGGTACAAATTCCGTTTTAAGGATCTCCAAATTGTACATTCCTGTCATCTGGTTACAATTAGTTATCAGTGTTTTTATAAAACATACATTGGCCTTCAATTCAATTCACTTCAGTGTTTGGGTCCGCCCCCCAGAAACTTGGGATTTAGGGATCACATGTCTCTTCTGCCAGGCAGAGCTCTGTTTACAGTCCACACCCAAATTAACATACCCCATGCAATTGCAGGAGTCTAGTGTGTTGGCTGAGGTCAGCAGGCCAGGGGGCCACTCTGCATTTGGTTAGCATGTCCATGTGATCTCCTGGCTTCTTGTGTGTAGTTCTGAGGTGTGAAGGTTTCCCAGCCTCTTGCAATGTTAATTGAATCAGCCTGTCTTCAGGGAACAGCAGGTGTTTAAATTTTTAATTAACCAAAAAGGCTTTGAAGTTTCCAGCTGTCTCAGGAGGCTAGCAACTCCTGAAGTACAGTTCTACTGTCAGTGTTTAGACCGCTAGCGCCGGCTTGTGTCCAAAGCTGGTACTGCACCCATTTTTTTTGGAGTTGTCTTGAATTTGACAGGAGGATTTTGCTTGACAGCTCTAATCCTTGCTGCCATTGTTTTGATGGGCATCCTTACAGTAGAGTGGTGATGTGGAACTCCCCTCAAGAAGGTTGAATCTTTAAAGTGGTCTTGTACCCCTGATTTTAGCAACTTGTTGACATCAATTAAAAACGGATTTTGAACAAATTGAAATGGACATTTTGAGCTTGCACTTCAGAGAAACAGCAGTGATTTCAAGGCGCTTTTTATCTAACAGGCACTGCTATTTTTCCTTTGGCACCACCTTTCACCCCTGGCGCTTCCGGTCCATCACGCTTGCACTGGTGGGTGGCAGGTTAGGCGACCATTTTAGTGTGCGCAAAACTGCACGGTTCTCCTGGTTCTGGGATAGAATGATGTGCGGCGACAGCTCAATCCCCACATCTACCCAATCTATTGATTTAGTTTTGTTCTGGCCTAATAATTCAACATGGATCAAAACCCTTGACAGTTCGCCTACGTACAGAGGTCTGTTTTCACTAGTCAAATTCACAACATTGGCGCACTTTCTAAAATTACCCATTGACCATGTTCCATTCCTCTGTATGCAGAAGGATACTGAATCGGGGCTATGATTAACAGAATAAGATGGAGGCGTGGCATCCTTATTGCCTATAGGAGCCATTTTGAAAGAGATTAAAGACTGAAAGGGACGAGACAATCTATCAGAGGGCCTAACAGAAGCAATGTTTGGCTTACTTCTGTTTGCAAAATGCGAGCATCCCAGGGGCATCAAAACATCATTTTCAAAACTATTTAAATTTGTACCATCAAAGTTCCCTGAGATGCTGTCATTCCATCGACCAAAAAATAGTGCTCTAAGAGCAGCGTAACAGGCAGTTGTCACAGGTAAGGGATAAATATACCAACCTAGCCCCTTATCCCCATGTTGCGGTAGATGTGTACAGATCCAGCAATTGGTCTTATTAAAAATTGCATGAGTGGCATTCATTATTAACAAAAGGGTATTATTCTGATAGCTCCGTCTATGCAAAGAATCCCTAGGTGACAAAGTATGCAATTGCACAGAAGGATTGGGAATAACAGATACATTTTCAATAGGTAAAAAGTCCTCTAACGGATATGCTTCCTCCAGATCCCATAACCCAAACCGAACAGTTACTAAAATACAGTAATTATCACAAAAAGGCAACAATATACTTTGAGGGTCCCCCTACATGCTTGATCATTGTCTCTGCTAGTCACATGTTTATCTAAAAGTTCGGTACGAGCGGTAGCGGGTGCAGGCATTGTAGTCTTCAACCGAAAAAACACCAATTGTTCGTTTGCTGGCGACTCTAGTTGCGCGTCTTCTTAATGTCTTTCCCACAACCCTTAGCCGACAGAATCTTCCCACACAGTCGGGCCAAAAAGGCAAGCCCTCAAATGATTTCCTCAATTGCATAGTCAGACCATGCTGTACATTTACTTCCTTGGGCGCAAATTATATTTTGAAGTTTCTGGTGACAACAAAGTGTTGTCACTTCCTCCTGGAAGTGGCGAATGGACGGAAATGGGATCAGAAAAGGATTGATCCGGAAGTTCCACTGTTGGGGAGTGCAGAGACAAGATGGCTGTTTTGTCCGGCCTTGTGGATTCTGAAGCGGTCTCCGATTCTCCCTTGTTGGTTATTGCTGTTTCAGGCACGCTAGTTACAGCAGTGGGAAGGGATTCTGTGTCTTCTGTATCGTATGGCATGGGCTGTGGGATCCGTTTGGTGTGTGTCGCATGGATCCGGTGTTTACGACCCGCTACCCGCACGGCAGTCTGGGTGACTAGCAGGACTTGGTAGGGACCCCTCCACCGAGTTGCAAGGCAAGATGACCTCTCAAAAACCTTCGTGAGGATCCAGTCCCCCGGTCGTAGACTGTGACTAGGACTCTCGTAGTGCACAGGTAATGCCTCTTGCACCTGGTGATAAATTGAAAACAGATTTTTAGTCAACTGGTTACAGTAATCTGAAAGAAGCACATTTTCCATATCCCGTAATGAGCGACTTTTTGGCATACCCCAAATATTAGCAGGTCTCCCCATTACCACCTCAAAGTGAGAGGGCCCAGTCTTAGTTTGAGGGGTTGTTCTCATCGACAGTAATACGATCAGTAAGTCGTCCGGCCATTTTAGCTTGGTGCCAACACACGTTTTAGCGAGTTTGTTCTTTATAATGCCGTTGTGCCTTTCCACTAATCCGGCACTTTGGGCATGTCTAGCTGAATGGAACTGCTTGTCAATCTGTAATCCTTTGCAAATTTGTAGGATTACAGTGGCAAAAAGTGTGGCCCATTATCTGACCAGATGACTCTCGGCAGCCCGAACCTAGGAAAAAACTCTTTCAACAGAGTTTTTGCCGGGTTATGGTCGTTGCATCTCTAACTGGGAAGGCCTCAACCCACTTACTAAAGGCACAAATAACAACCAATACATATTTAAGATTGTTACGTTCCATTTCAATAAAATCGAAGTGAATAACCTCAAATGGGACAGAAGGTGGAGCGAAACTTCCTCTAGGAGTCGAGGTACCTTTTCCTACATTGTGCTGCAAGCAAACCATGCAGTTCTGGACAAAACGCTCCGCAGTTTTGAAAATCTTATCATTGGCCCATACACTGTGTAGCATTTTTGTCAATTTTCGCGCACAAACATGTGTCGGACCATGAGCCATAATAACCATCATTGTAATGTAGGCGTCAGGAAGTAACCATTTCCCTTCAATATTGTCTACCTAACACCCATCGTCATCCAATCTCCCTGCACCCTCTATCCATCTCTTATTTTCTTCTATGGTAGCATCTGCTTGGATATCTTTTACAGCATCAATACTTTCACCCAAAGTGCAAATATTTATAATTTCTTTTACAGCATACATTTTTGAACTGGTATCAGTGGCAGTCCGTTTAGCTATTTGATCGGCGAAAGCATTCCCTTTTCCTACATCATCTGTAACCTTTAGATATGCTGAACATTTTATGATAGCTAACTGAACAGGGAGTGCAAGTGCTGAAAGTAATCGCACTATTAAAGTGCCATGCTGGATTTTCGTTCCGTGCGAGGTCAAGAAACCTTGTTCTTTCCAAAGTCTACCGAAATTGTGGGCCACCCCAAAGGCATACTGACTATCAGCATATATATTCACTGTAAGCCTTTCAGAAAGTTCACAAGCTCGAGTTAACGCAATAATTTCTGCGAACTGCGCAGAGTTATGCATAATTCTTTTAGTTTCCACAACCGTGCTTAAAGTAGTAACAGCATAAGCAGCCGTGGATGTACCGTCTGGAAGTTTAAAACAAGAGCCATCACAAAATAGCTATCCTTGTGGGCTATTCAAAGGCGTGTCTTTCAGATCGATTCTGCCTTTAGTCTCTTGTTCTGTCATACAAAGGCAATCGTGTGACGTATCGTCACCATCAACAGTATCTTGCGAGACAGGTGAAAGTTTAGCCGGATTCAATACACAACACCTCTGAATTAGAATGTGGGGAGCAAACAAGATTAGTTCATATCTTGTCAATCGTGCAGAAGTGAGGTGTTGCGTTTGAGTTCTATTCAATAGAATATCTACAGAGTGAGGCACCATTAGGGTTAACGCATGACCCAGGACCATTCCCTCACTCTGTTTTACAGATGCAGCAGCAGCAGAAACAGCGCGCAAACATCTTGGCAAAGCGCATGATACAGGATCAAGGGCGGAGGAATATTAGTCGCACGGCCTATTCTTCCCTCCATGTTCCTGCTTTAACACAGCGAAAGCACATCCATCACATTCATGCACAAACAATACAAAGGCCTTGTCATAATTCGGAGTTCCTAAAACCGGCGCTGAACGCAGCGCGGATTTGAGCAAATCAAATGCTGTCTGGTGTTCCAAAGTCCATGGCAATGGCAAAGAAATGCCCTTCTTTGTCAAAGCCGGCATTGGTTTAATCGTTAACGAAAAGTCTCTAACTTCCTTTTGCGTATTTGGGACAAACATGCCAGAAATGGTCTTTATTCGTTCAGGTGTCAACCGTCTTCCCTCCTTTGACAGGAGATAGCCTAAATAGGCGACCTCCTGGCAACAATATTGGAATTTTTTAAGTGAAGCTTTGTGGCCATGTTTTGCTAGATGACAAAGCAACAGCACGGTGCCTTCTTTACAGGCGCTCTCAGAATCAGCAGCCAAGAGGAGGTCATCTACGTACTGTAGTAACGTGCAAGAAGTAGGCAACTCGAGGGTATCAAGCTGCTCTTTCAATGCCCTACTATAAATACTTGGACTCTCAGTGTACCCTTGTGGTGCACGAGTGAATATAAACAAGCGTCCACCTAGGGTAAACGCAAACAAATTCCTGCTATCCTTGTGTAAGGGAATACTGAAAAACGCGTTTTTAAGATCAACAAAGCTAAAATGAGTGGCAGAAGCCGGAATCATGGTTAGTATCGTTGTAATGTCAGGTACAAATGGAAATTGAGGAGCCACAATTTTGTTAATAGCGCGTAAGTCAATTATAAAATGAAAGGGAATCGTATTATCACCTTTTTTGTATACTGGCAAAATGGGGCTGTTACATATACTACCCGTAATCTCCTCTATTACTCCATGATGTACAAAATCAGAAACTATACATTTCAAAGCTTGTTCGCCTTCAATAGAGATCTTGTATTGTGGGATGCGAGGCAATTTTACTCCATGTTTCAAAATAATTTTAACAGGTTCAATTTGAAGAATGCCCACATCATTATCATCAATTGCCCATAAGCATTCTGGCACATTACTAAATTCTGGTGGTAAAGGTTGAGTCAAAAACTGAGAGGCGAGTGATTGCTGAGGTGAAATTGTTAGCCGAATTTCGTCCGGAGAACAATGTATTACTGCATGCAATGACTTCAACAAATTTAGCCCCAGCAAGTTCTCCCCACAGTTTGTGGTAAGTAGAAATGGACACTGTTCCGTGAAGGGATCCAGTGTTATCGGTACTGGCAAAGAGACCGGACAAACTACAGGGATTGCCCTGACAGGGGAATATTTGGAACCCGTGAATGATCAATGGAACATTTCTGTGCTCCCGTATCTACTAAAAATAGATGCTTCCTATTTCCCACCACCACCTCAACGTAGGGGCCTTTCTGATGAACGGGAATAGGCGTAGGTTCCAAATCCTGCTTCGGGCAATCCTAGCGAAACAGAATATTATCAAAAGGAAGCTCTTCAGAGAGGTACGCGGCAGAAGGGTGATCAAAAATGTTTCTATTATCCACATTCGAAACTTGCTTATCTTGTGAAGGAGGTTGCTGTGAATCTGGTGTAGACTGACCTCTGCCAGGGCCCCCTGCACCTGGGCGACCTCTGGATCGTCTACCCATGTTCCCAAATGACCTTTGCCAGCAATAGGCACAATGGTTTATGGTTACCGGAGCCAAGGGCGCACTTCCCTGTGGAATGTACTGACCTCTAAATTGATTACCCCCTCTAAGGTTTCTAACAATCTGCTGTAATAAAACTTTAGTTTTCACGTCACCCTTTTTTTTCTCAAGTTTTTCCTTTTCAGTATTTACACGATTTTCATAGTACTGAACCATATGCAGTAATTCTGATTGGGACTTTGCCTGCCAAGCGCTTTCAGAAGACATAATCTGTAACTGGATGTCAGGCAGCAATCCACGTACACATTTGTCGACAAACAACCTTTTCCCTGACTCTGTGCCTAAGTGTTCTCCACTGAAATCTGAGAATACCTGCTCGAACTGATTGAAGAAATCGGTAGCACCCTCAGACTTTCCTTGGACACAGGCCGTAACCTTGTCCCAAATGATTCTTTTTTCTGGAACCATAGTTTTCAATTTTACAATAATTCTATCAGGCAAGGTTAATATCACTTGAGGTGGTCGTTCGCCAGCTGGTCTTTCTCTGTCTGGCCTAATCATGTTATCCCATGTATCTCCCAACCCAGGTATGTCATCTATAGTCCTAATCTGTTTCCACAAATCAACTGGCAGGAGTACAGGAAATAATAGGTCAATATCACTTAAAGTGAATACCGACGACTGTAAGACCAACTCTATTTCTTTATAGAATCCGGTCGGATTCTTTCTTATATCGGGAATAGATTGCTTTATGGTGTTCACTTCCTGTCTTGAAAATGGGACGTGAACAAACTGTGAAACGTAATGTACAGGAATGTCTCCGGCGACTATTCCTCATCCAGCATCGGCCGCAATCTCAACTTTCAGGAAAAATGTCGGAGGGACCTCTCTCATAGGCAACTGAGAAGTAGGCAGCTCCGAACGCTTACTAAGCAACAGAGCCAAATCAAGCGCTAAGGCAGTCGAAGAAGTATCAATCGAAAAAGCTCTCTTATAAACACTCAACAATTCTGCGGGACAACAAATCTTTCTTCTTACACACTCATTCTGTAGTTGCTCTACCATCACCTGTATCACTCTCTTTTGCATTTCTAACGTATACTGACTATATGTGTCATATACTTCATCTGGAGTTATCGACATATCCGAAATCCATCTTTTCCGTCCTTTATACAAATTTGCGCTTCCTCTCCTTTTAATTCTCGATGAGGAGAAAACCGTTTCTGTAAGTACATAATACCTAAACTACCACCATCTACTTCCTCATTCTGTAACTCTTCCAACTCCTTCCTATACTCAAAAATCCTCTCAACATGCTCATATACCTTCTTCGCAGTATCTCTGGACAACGCTAAGGCATTCAAATCCGTAACCCTTGTGGGAAATCTACATCATTTAGTCTATTCCACATTATACTCAAATGAATCCCTAATCCTTCGATAAAAACATTTTTCTCTGGAATATCTTTTAAATTTTCGAGTGTGGAAAAAACATCAGCCTGTTCACCCTTCTCCATACAATGTTTAGCCCAAGCAGTCAATTCACTCTTTTTATCTAGGGACACAGTATTACGAGTCACAACCCTTGGTCTTGCTCCCTGGTCTACTACAAGCGATGCAGAATCACTTGGAAGAGGAAGAGTAGGCACATTCTGAATAACAACAGGTGAAGGCAAGGGGGCAGGCAAAGGGGCGACGGCTGGAAGAACAACAGGAAGAACAGCAGGGATGACCGTAGGAACTATAGGAGGGGGAACTACAACAGGAAGGGGCAAAGCGCCAGGAGGAGGGACGTATGGAGGTGGCGCGGAGGCATCAGGCCTTCGTTCATGCAAAAGTTTATTAATCAATTCATCTGACGTATGAAAATGTTTTGAAGGGTAGATTTTCTGAATGCCTAATTGAAATGCCCTGTCCGTGTTCCTAACTGACTCCAATTGTTTCTTTTGATCATATAACCGTGCCTTTTCGACACTTGTCATATGTCTACGCATGTGTTTCTCTCTACTCTTTTGTTGCTGCAAAGCTTCTGTTTTCCAACTGTGCAACGCGTCAAATGCTGCAGGTCTAGCCTTTTTCTTTACTAATACAGACTCTAAATATTCTAAACAAGGGATTTCAAAACTACCATTGGTTGGCCACCCAAGATTAGAATTATGTCTGGTTTGTCTGTGCCAAATGTCATTAAATGCTATACTACCAAAGCCTTTCTTACAGCACATAGTACATGCCGGCGACCCCTCCTGTGGTGCGGGGCGGCTATCTTCCAAAGATTGTCTGTCGCTGCAGAATAATGCCCTAAAGCAGGCAGACAATTTCCCAGGCATATCAAAGTTCTGGTGTTACCTGGTTAAATAATTGTGCTCGCGAGTACAATGCTCCAAATTCAAATTGTCAGGGTTAGATTAAGAGTCGGGGCACGATTCACCTGACCAAAGGACTGGGAGGCCCGATCGGGTTACTAAGGACAATGCTAAGGACCCACGTGTCTGGTGATTTTCAGCAAATTTACCCACCTCAAATATATGGACCCTCGTCAAGACGTCGTCTCGGGCTACAGCTCACCGTCCAGGGATCGGATCGTGCAGTTTCGTCGAGGAATTCGCTTCTCGTCTATAGTGGCCGTTTCTGTTGGCACCGTCCGATCCCGGTCCGATAGCCGAGCCAACCTTCAACAAGACGAAGTCAATCTTGAGGGTCCCTATTCGGGCGCCATCTGTGGAATCAGAAAAAATACAATATTACGGCTGTTAGACCAAGCAAAGGAAAATACACCGACACAGGCTTGTAAAGATTCCTAGAATCTTTATTACAAAACTGAACAGTATTCAACAAAGTACACAAATAGCTATTTGGCCATCAATACATCACAGAGACCACCAGCAGGGTTCAATGTGAGCAGTGAACAGAATTTCCTATCTGGACATCGACGCATTTATACAATTTGTAAATTGATGTCCAGCCCTCTTATAGGTTAATC
The DNA here is from genome assembly GCF_040938575.1 of Ambystoma mexicanum. Lineage (NCBI taxonomy): Eukaryota > Metazoa > Chordata > Amphibia > Caudata > Ambystomatidae > Ambystoma > Ambystoma mexicanum. Next base: position 1,295,324,240 of record NC_090935.1, on the reverse strand, counting down.
ATACACTGGGCTAGGGTCGCGCCAGGTTCACTTTCCTAATTTACATATCTCGTGCATGCGGTTTACCTTTGAATACATTTACTAACACACTCCATTATTCTTTAATTTAACATTTACATTCTTTACATACTGTTTTAATACAGACCAAACAAATGTTTCACATATTATATTCGGATAGCATTACTGTTCTTGTATACTTGTAGTTTAACATTGCTAATTCAAGTAATCCCCTGCTCCCGAGGTCAACAAAGGACAAGGTCTACATGACCCTAACATGTAGCCTGAAGGCAGGTTGGACATTAACTCTCCTACAGAGGTTGGAGAGGTTAAGGCAAGAACAAGGGCACACGAGACGGCCATTTTAGATTACAGGGTGACTTTGTACAAAAACCCCAAAATGGCGGTTCTAACCTAAAATGGAGGCTTGATTCAAGATGGCAGCTTACATCAATTTCTAAGGTCAAGACCTTGCCGTAGAGAGTTATTCGCGTACAATCTTAAGCAACTTGGCATAGGCCAATATACATACAAATCGTTATAATAGGAGGCATAATTTAATATCCAGTTCGACAATGGGTCATTTTATAAAAATTGTTAATTGCATGCCGGAGACAGCTAACATTAGCACCTAAATCAGTGGTGTAACACAAAATGTGGGGTCCCCCCTGCGAGCCATGCTGAGGGGGCCCCCCAACTCGGCAACAAATCACGGGCTCTGCCACACTCTGGCCCGGCCTAGATTATCACGCTTGCACAATACGCATGAACGTGCTGCTGAAGGGGTATACCGCACACTGTACTAGGAGACATATATACATATGTGTTTTAATGCAATATACAGCACACTTTCTGAGAAGAATTGGCTAAAAAGCCAGAGTGTTTGCCATTGTTTTGTAGGGTAACACCAATCCAATACATGGGAGTCACCAACAGTGCACAGGAACATTAATGCGTTGCTATGAGAAATGCCATGCCACATTGAAAACAAGTCCCACTGGCTGCACAATGTAGACCAGTGTAGACACGTTATAACATTACAGTAAAGCATGCCAGGCCACATTTAGACCTACCTAGACTGGTTGTGCAAAAATGGCAGTCGAAGCAATAACACTCATCAAGAAGAGAGTGCACATTGAAGCCCGAGTCTCTGCTGCCTCTAACAACACAGCCAAACTCTTTAAAATCTGCACGGGACTGGTCAATCCTGTTGCGGTCTCCACATCACCTGTTCCCTCCCAGGCCCTCTGTATAGCTCTGGTCCCTCACTGTTCTGCTAAAACTCAGGACATCCTGTCCACTATCTCCTCTTCCTCTCGCTCTTCCTTGCTCGGCCCCCCTTTGGCCATCTCTACCTCTCCCCCTCCTTTTTCCTCTTTCTCTCTGACAACAGCTGACAAGGTTTCTAGACAAGTCTGATCTATGAAAGTTCCGTCCAAACAGGTGCTCCCCTGATCCTCCAGAACCATCAAGGACCATATTGACACTCTCGCTGCACCTTGGCCGATATCTGTAATCACTATTTCAACCCTGGAACGGTCCCCTCTCCCCTTAAGCACTCCCTTGTGCACCCACTCTTCAAGAAGCTGTCTGACGATCCTACCTGTCCAGCAAACAATCGCCCAATCGTCATCACCCCATTCCTGGGCAAACTCTTGGAAAAAAGCTCGCCAATGTCCCAGCTTACTCTCCACATTGAATCTTTTGGTTGTCTCCATGACCATCAGTCTGGCTTCAGAGCTGCCAGAGGCACCGAAACTTCTCTCCTGAACACCCAGGAAGATCTGCTCTCTAACATTGATTCCAGCATTCCTTCTGTCCTAATCCTCTTTGATCTTTCCTCTACTTTCGACACAGTCAACCATGCCAACCTGATCAATCGATTACGTTAGAACCTGGGCATCACGGAGCAGGCCCTGGAGTGGCTGACCTCCTTCCTCTTGGACTGCCCCTCCCAGGTCCAACTTGGTCCCTTTCTCTCTGCCACCTCTCTCTCTATCTGTGACATTCCCCAGGGCTCTATCCTCTCATTCAGGGTTTTCAACCTCTACCTGGCCCCTTTGGCCCACCTGATCTCTACCTTCTCCTCTAACTTTCAGTGTTATGGGGATGGTACTCAGCTTTCCTTCAGTCTCGTCTCATCTCTTGCTCATTCCTATCTATCCATGATTCAGGATTGGTGCACCTCCAATGATATCTACCCTAGTGCCATTAAGATGGGGATCCTTCTCATTGGGACCCCTGCCCCAGCTTTCCCTCTCTCACTCTGGCCGCCCACCTTGGGCCCTCTTCTTTTGCCTTCCTGCGAGACAAAAAACCTTTTGTGTCATCTTCGACTCCACTCTCTCTTTCTCTCCTCGCATTTCGGACATTGCCAAGAAGTCCCACTACCTACCAGCTGCTCCTCCTCGAAGGGACTCTTCCCTTTCACACTTTCCACCAGAAGCTCACTGTCTCCAGAGCCCTGTTTCTCTCTAGGCTGGACTACTGCAACAGCCTCTTTCTCAAGCTGCCTTCCTCTACTCTGCACCCTCTGCAACTAATCCAGAACAGGACAGCAAGACTTATCCTTGGCCACAAGCCCAGGGATAATATCTCTACAGCCCTGAAATCTCTCCACTGGCTTCCGGTGCTTGCAAGAATCAAGTTCAAGACCCTTTGCATTGTCCACAAGGCTTTCTGGGGTCGGGCCCACACTACATCCAACTCTCTCTTCCAAAATACATTTTTTCTCGAGCCCTTCCCCCAGCTATCTCCAACTGTCTAAGGGCTTGATGCTTCTTCAGGCAGAGAGTGGGGGGTAGATTTCTCTCCTCTGCGGATGCCTCCTTCTGGAATGTCCTCCGTTCCCCTCTCAAACTTTCGCGGACCACCTGATGTTCTGGAAGCAGCTGAAAACTTTCCTCTTCTGCTCTGCTTTCGCTCTCTCCCTCCCCTGCTGACCTACTTGACCTACCTGTCTGCTGTACCGACTGGTTGCTTGGCTACCCTCAGAGTCTCACTGAGTTCAGGCTCTTTCTTGATCAGTCACCCTTGCACGGCCTCCGGCTTACCACGCACTTGGGGACTGTAACTGCAACCCTACAGTCCCTTGTTCTCCTTGCACTACCGAGAGCTGCAATGTCCTGGCTGCACTTACTCAGAGCATTACAGCCTGTTTTCCCCTCCCTTCTTCTTTGCACTTCCCCCCTCCCTTTCCCCTTGCAATTCTGATTCTCGCACTTGCACGATTTGAATGACACAAGGCCTAGTAAGATCATGTGTCTTGTCCACCCTCTATCTTCACTCTATTGCTTGTCACCAAGAAACACTTGTGTATAGGCGTGTTATAATAGACTTATATCATATAATTTTTTCACAGATGCTCAAAAGAATATACAATGCTGCAGTAAGAAATGTCTACACTGGCATCACCCAAATGCCAATCTAGCAAGGTAATTACACTTAGCAGGACTGCTTTATCAGAAATGGACAGTTAAAAGAAAGTCATACCAAACTGAGGAATGACTAGACTGACTGCACCAAAATGCCTCTCTAGCCACTAATACCACATATCATGCCTGCTTAGCCTGGACATGGACAACCATTATGATTTATCGCACAATCCCACCGCCCACACATCCCCTCTCCCTCCCATGCCCTACCCCAACCTCCAAAATCAGCTCCTTGGCCCAGAATTACCTTCACTTCCCTCTTCCTTGTCCCAGAGCTTACGTTTGAGGCTCCTTGCCTCATAGGTAAGTACTGGGATGAGAAAGAGTGGGATTAGGAGTAGTGAATATACAGGTAGCTAAGTCAGGGATTACCTTCATGTACCTCTACCTCATCCCAGGGCTTGTGTATGAGGCACAGTGCCTCATACACAAGTACTGCCTCATACACAAGTACAGGGACAAGGAAGAATATGGCTAGGAGTAATGTTCATTACCAATAAGTAATTAAGGCATTTAGCACAAGTAGGGGCTTAACAATATTCAGTTGACTGGGCTGCAGCCCTCACCCCAGAAATGTTGGGCTATGTTGACTCAACCTGGCTGACCTTCAGAGCAGTTACCGGACAGAACAGGACACAGATGTTAAATGGCACCTGGGTTTCGCTGTTAACAAGGGCCCAGCAGTTACTAACGTAAAGCATTCCACTGTTAGTACCTGCATCCAAATGCCAAATCTTTTAGGCAATTGAAATTGTGATGTGGGTTTAGTACTTTCATGCCAGGGAAGTGATTGGAAGGGTAGAAAGGGTACAGGAGACTGTTCATTCTCACAACAGTTCATAAGTGGGTGCTTTCACAATTAAAGGAGCGAGTTAACTGCTTGTAACATTGAGGCTGCACTAGAATAGTCTCATTAAAATACGTAAAGAAGTTAGATGCCCCCACACAAATAAGTTTTCCTCCCCCACCACCCATGAAGTTAGCGCCTCTTCCAACATTTGAAGGATCAGCCCCCCGAAATGTATGTTTTGTTGTGCCCCTGAACACAAGCACAAACACCATTCAGCATATACACGCATGCATGCATGCTCAGCCATCCTTACATTTAAGTGTGCACTCTTTCACCGTACAGGCACACCCATGCAGTCATTCATACATTTAAGTGTGCACCATTTCACCGTACACGCACACACGCACACCCAGTCACCCATACATTTGGGCCTCAGTATAAATTAGCTGGTCCGGAAACAACGGTACCGGTAAGCTTGCCGGTACCGTTGTTACCAGACCGGCAAACTACGAGTGCCGCTCCCGGATGCCTTCCCGCCCACTAGGTCTGTCCTGGCGTGCGTACTGGCACCCACGAGCAGAGCATGTCAGATGCACCAGCACCATTCTGAATGGTGCCTGTGCATCCAAGCTCCCAATTCCCTTTGAACTCTATGGGGATCAAATGGGAATGGGGAGCGTTCTTTTCCGGTGCTGGCAAATGGGCAATTACCGAGTTCGGCAGTGCCGTAATGACCTGGTAATTGCCCATTCTCGGGTTCTGGAAAAAAGCACAAGTTTGGTGGCAAGGCTTCCTCCAAACTTGTAATGAGGCTGATTGTTTCTTTTTGAAATCACTCTGACTTCATTCACAAAAGCGCTGAGATTGGAAGCGGACCTACCTCTTACATCCTATCTGGCACTGCGAGTTCTCTCACAGACTCTTGCCAGCAACGATCACTGCAACGCGCTTCCTGGAGGAGGCGCGGCTTCGTTTGGACACGTGATCTGATCACGTGATCTGGGGCGGACTCAAAGGACGGAGTTTGCCGCCCGTCCCGCTGTGTTCTCAGTCACAAAAGTGCTGAGATTGGAAGCGGACCTACCTCTTACATCCTATCTGGCACTGCGAGTTCTCTCACAGACTCTTGCTAGCAACGATCACTGCAACGCGCTTCCTGGAGGGGGCGTGGCTTCGTTTGGACACGTGATCTGATCACGTGATCTGGGGCGGACTCAAAGGACGGAGTTTGCCGCCCGTCCCGCTGTGTTCTCAGTCACAAAAGCGCTGAGATTGGAAGCGGACCTACCTCTTACATCCTATCTGGCACTGCGAGTTCTCTCACAGACTCTTGCCAGCAACGATCACTGCAACGCGCTTCCTGGAGGAGGCGCGGCTTCGTTTGGACACGTGATCTGATCACGTGATCTGGGGCGGACTCAAAGGACGGAGTTTACCACCCTCGCGGCGTTAAGCCCGGCAGGAGACAAGCCCATCGGCTGTTGTGCGGCTGTTTGGCGGTCTGAGGCGCACCCAACAGGTAATTAACTAGCGCGTTTTGCGCGCACCTATACCATCAAGCAATAATTATAACAACCGTAATGAGACTGCGCAGCTCGCCTCTTGAAGAAGACATGGTTGTACAAGAGGGGTCTTACCTAGAGGCAGGGTGCGAGCCAGGGAGGGGGGCATCTATTGTCTCAGACGTTGATCCAGTAGCCTCACAGGAGACTCAAACCCATTTTGACGCACAACAAACTCCAGCGGGAAGATTCCCCAATCTTAACATTCAAAAAATTTGGAAAAGAGGGTTAGAGTACACTCTGACAACTGAAAAAATCCAGACAAGAATTAACGATCACTTCCCCAGGAAAAGGAACAAGAGTACCAATGACCTAGAGGGCATTATTGACACTACCTGGCATTTACCAACACATAAACCCAATACCCCGGCCACAAATACATCAACAGAGGGGTCAGAAGTAAACACCACCCCAACAAACAAAACTCAAGGAACCAGGGCAATCTTACTGAGAAACCACAGCCAACAAGAAGAGCCATTGGCCATCTCACCAGAAGGTCCTCCATTGGCATCTGAAAACACATTGGCAGCCCTGAGCTATGTTTTAAATTCTCTGGTCTAAGTGTTCGAATTACTAAGAACAGAGGTGCAAACACAAGCAGGACATCTCTTGGAAATGTCGCAGGAAATTGCGAAAAATGAATCATCTATGGTTGCTGTAAACAATATCATGAATAGCATTCTGATTCCAATTCTAAAGGAAACACAAATAGAGGGCATCAAACAGGGGCTAGACATCGCCCAAATTCAAAGCCTACTGAAGGAGGGGGCAAAAAGTAATTCAACCACTCATGAACTCATAAAGACAATACCTTCGGAAATTCAAAAACTGCAAACCCAGAACAAGACTCTAAACGAAGAAGGGCCAAAAGATCTCTTCGATGATACACCACTCTCAGACTCAATCTTGGAAGAATTTCGAAGGCTGGCAAATGTAGATATTGGCTATATAGAAGTCATCAACAACAGCCCTCAAAAAACCCAAGAGGAGGAAGAAAAGAAAACCGACAGTTTAAATCAGAATATCGAGGCACCACAGATACTGAGAAGGAGAAAATGTCACAAAAGGGGCAAACAACGAGAGGCTACCTCTTCTCAACCTTCAGGTGGAACAATGAAGAAACCCAAAAACCAGAAAAATAAGGCAAAAAAGAAAGCAGGGACAAACACATCCCTGAAAAATCTTACTAATCCCACAGCTGAAAAGACAGCTGATTCCATCGTTATTGCATCTCCAGTTACTAACCTTTCACAAACATCAAAAGCACATGATGCCCTCGTAAGCAAGTGTGTTCCTGAGAGAACCCAGGGCAAAAAGACGTGCTCAACGGGCAGTGAGAGTTCTAGTAAAATCAAGGTTCAAACATCAAACTTTGGTATGCAAACGGATTTCATATTTCCATTACCTGCAGCTTCCGACAATCAAAAAAGCACACCGGTCTCTACAAACATCAAGATTGCTCCAATATTTCTAAAACAAAATTTACATAAAGAACCAAGAAAGGAACTCAGTGGGGAGCCCAAGCAAGCATTTATAAAAATGCCCCCTATTTTTCTGAAACCGTCAGGTAAAAAAGCTCCTGCATTACAAGAAAAAAATACACATCCTGTGTCAGCCATCAAAGATGTGACATCACCAAGCTTCTCATTCAATGAAGTTGTCTGCTGGAATGGGTCCGGGAAATTTAAAAACCTGGAAATGTGTCCTCAATATGGAGAAAGAGAGAAAAACGAACAAAAACAACAAGCCCCTATGGTAGGAAAAGAGGAAGTAGCGGCATCAAACTTTACAATCCCAAGATTGTGGCTTAGACTAGAGAATCAAAGTACAAAGACATCACTATGCAGATCTGTCCTATTGTCAGAAATTCAAAAGAATTACAATCTCTTTCTTTTCGAATCAGAGGACATTGAATATTTAGCCTTCCCATTCAGGGAGGACAAATTCTTTGTGGAGATAGCTCTCACCACAAGAAAGGCACAACAGGCGCTAATCAATAATAAAGACGATCTGGCTAAAGAAGGGCTCTGGGTTTATGAATCAGAGGAAGAAGGAATAACTGGAAATTACCGGTGGTATAATCAGACCGTAGAGGAACCCGCACCCACTGCTGTGGGTACTGCCGGAACTACTACAGGGCTCCAAAGCAACGTAACAAGTGGTCTCAGATTAAAAGACGATCTGATAACTAAACTCCCAGAAATCATCTCGCAAATCCTCCAGAAACTGGGCGAGGAACAGAACAGTCTTTAGTCGGAGAGGCCTTAGATTAGTCTCCTGGAACACCAGAGGCCCAAGCTTTTTGAAGAAAAAGCAACTCAAAAACGACCTCTTAGAGCGCAATGACATCTTATTATTCCAGGAGACATGGTTAGCTAACTCTATCGAGATAGAGGGCTTCACAGTGCAAAACCTCATGGCCTCTCAAAAAGCCAAAGGAAGACCAGCAGGAGGAATGTTAATAGCAACCAAAAATTCCGCCATTAAAAATGTGGTCACGCTATGTAATAACCCAGTGGGCATTCAGGCCTGTAAAGCAGAGATAAGACAGAGTGGGCCTCATTACGACCCTGGCGGTAAGGGGTTAGCGCCAGCGTTAGCTGCGCCGACCCCTTACCGCCAATTACGAGTTCCCTTTCCGCCATGGCGGTTTTTACACCTGCTTTTAGCGGGTGTAAAAAACCATGGCGGTAAGGGAACTTGGTGTTAATTACGCCACCGTAATTTACGGTGGCGTAATTAACGCCTTCCCCACTCCCATTATGCCCTATGGGGCAAAAATGGGAATGGGGAAGGGTAAATGGGGATTGGGGATTTACCGCCCCGCCAAGGTCGGAATGGGGCGGTAAATCCCCTTACCGCCATGGCGTTAACGTAGTTAGCACCATGGCGGTAAAGTCACGGCCCTGGCGGTAACTTACCGCCAGGGTCGTAATGAGGCCCAGTGACTGCCAGGCCAATCTCATTTTGGTAAACATCTATTGGAACCCAGCCATTTCCAAACTCCGAGATTTCATAGAAACTCTAAATGAACTCTTCTCTAGGGTCAAGATGAATCACATAGGAGCACAGATTGTTGTAGCAGGGGACCTGAACACAGATCTCATTAGTGTAGGAAATAGGAAAAACAGCTTACCTAAACACAGTACCACACAGAAAGGTAAACAATGGTGGGACTTCTTTCAATCATGGGATCTCGACATGATATCTGAAGACGATAGCAGTACGGACAACCCCGGACCAACATGGCGGCAGGGAAGGTCGCAATCAATTATAGACTACATCTTCGCCTCATCATCACTTACCCTGCACCAACATCATCTCACCTTAGATTGGGAAGGGGGAAGTGATCACGCGAGGATGGAACTCTACTTTCCTGAAATTCAGTGTTCTGCAAACCCACGCATCAGACAGGACTTGGAGGGCTCTAAAGGGAAACTGAAAGTAGTCAAGTACAAACATGGGGTGGAAAAGTTGAATGATCAGCTAGCAATAATTCATCCCTCAATAGTGGCCGAAAAGTGTCATCCAGAAAAATTCGGAAAGTTTATATGGTCCACTTGCCGACCAAGTGAAGTACAAATAGTGGGGAAACAGACACACCTCCATCACTTCGACGAGGAAACTTTCAAAAGAAAAAGAACTCTGCGACAAACACTGCGAAGTAGAAGACAGACCAGAGCAGAAGATCCTTTAGGCTGTATTCAAAAACTTAAAAAAACCAAACAAATTTATAGAAACTGGTCCAAGAATCACAAACATTTAAAAATTCAAGAGGATGGGGAGAAAATGCTTTCGCTTCTTAGTACAAATAACTGCAGAAACTTTTGGGCAGCTCTAAATCAACTTGAAACTGGCCAAAATAGTTCTCTCTGCAACTTAGTGTCAGAACACAAGTGGGTAGACCATCTGGCCAAGAACTTCGAAGCAACAGGCTTAAGAGACATTAGCATCAGCAACATCACCTGGTCTCTGGATTTTACCGAAGAGGATATTGAAGAACTTATAACATCATCCTCTACCTCGAAAGCCGCAGGTCCGAACGGCCTCACATATCAGGTGTTAAAAAATCAGCCAAAACTCTGGTCAAAACTGCTATTCCATTTCTTTCAAGGAATCTTGAGGGAAAAAACTTTTCCACCATCGTGGAAGAATGCAGTGATGATTCCATTCTTCAAAGGGGGTGATAGGCTAAGTCCAACATGCTATCGACCCATAGCCCTCTTGGATATAGACAGTAAAATATTCATGAGAATACTAATGAGGGAACTTTCTCTTTGGGTGGACTCAAATGAGATTCTCCCCCCGCACCAAACAGGTTTCAGGAAGGGTCTTTCTACCAGCCTTAATGGCCTTACACTGAACCTGTTGAGCGAAAGCTCGAATGAGAAAGATGGCTCGCCGCTGTATGGGGCATGGGTAGATCTGTCCAAGGCATTTGACCTGGTGGACAGATCACTCCTCTGGCAGAAACTGAACAACCGGGGAATTCCAGCCCCCCTGCTGGCTATGCTCGTCGAACTACATAAAAATACTACGATCAGAGTGAGGCTGGATGACGCCGGCAACCTTTCAGAAGCAATCCAGGTCCTTAAAGGGGTACGACAAGGATGCTTGGGTGCACCACTGCTTTTCAACCTTTTTCTATCAGACATTGGAGACTTTCTGGCCTCGGCGTCGCTCATCTTTCCCAGGATTAACAGCAGAAGACTTCACTGGCTGGCCTATGCGGATGATCCTGTTCTTTTGGATGGATCAGCATTAGGACTGCAACATCTTTTATCCAAACTCAATGAATATGCCAAGTTAAATGGCCTAATAATCAACCCACTAAAATCTAAGGTCCTGATTTTCAAACATCCAAGAAAAAAGGTAACATCAAGGATCTGGGTGTTGGACAACGAGGAAATTCCCCGAGTAGATGAGCTCATATACCTGGGATACGAAGTCTTAGCCCATCCAACTGTAAATAAGGTGAACTCATCAATTCTCAACAAGACCTCAAAAATCATTGCGCAAATGAAAAACTTAAACGGAAAATTTTGTAAATTTTCATTGTCACCACTCAAGAAATTCTATGTAGGCAAAGCAGTTCCTGTCCTCCTCTATGGATTGGAGGCAAAACCTTTGCTGTGGAACTATGATTGGAACAAAATTGAGGGCCTTATTTGGAAATCATCCATTTCGCTACCAATGTGCACATCGTCAGTCAGTCTGAGGTTCGAACTAGGCTTGACCTCTTTGAGCTGCTATGCAGAGTGGAAACTTCTCTCACTCTACCGTAATATAATCACAGCCAGTAAGGCCACTCTCTTTTTCGATATAAACCAACATCTAAAGAAAGCAAAATCAAACCAGCTATCGAGCCTAGAAGAGAAGATTGGACAGATTCTGCATAAGCTTGATTTAACAACAGAAATCCTTCTACAAAACCCCTTGAAAGTAAAAAAAAATCTAAAAATGGCTGACTCGATCGACACAATCACAAGAGTCAGAAACCTAAAATCACCGAACTCCTTCCTGATAGACAGGAAACTTGGAACCATGCCACGTTACCTGGAAAAATTCCCAGATCGTGAGACAAGAAACAGCTTTCTCAGACTGCGTCTGAACTTAGCCTACACAGGAGAAATATTGGCTCAAAGAAACCAGGGAGAGAAGGCAATAAAATTCTGCGAAATCTGTAAAACTTCGAACCTCCAAACCTTGAAACATCTACTGTTGGAGTGCAAAGGCACATGGGCCATAACAGTGTCTTTACTGAGGAGATTTGTCAGCAGAGAAGAGAGTCTAATTCAAGATGCATTCTGGAACAGACTGATCTCCGGCCAGGAAATCATGCTCACTGCAGCGATAGTAAAAGTATCAGAGGAACTTACTATTCTAACAAAGTATCAAAAGATGACACAGCCTACTGAGCTTCCTGGTTGACATTCTTTGGCCTCTTAGTTATTCTAGTTATTCCCTGGTTTCCGAGAACCGTTTGTAATTTTATCTAAGGAAATGCACTATTCTTTTGTAAAGGTTTTCTTTTAAAAACCAAAGACAAATAAATAAATAAAGAAATTATTTCTGTTAAGGACCGAACCATAACGGAAATCATTTCTTTATGAAGGCAGAGTGACTTCAAAAATAAACTATTTCTTTTTGAAGTCATAGGGCTCCCCCACCCCATGACATGGAAGCCTCCAGCCTGTGGTCTTCCATGTCACGGGGTAGGGGGAGCCCTCAGACTTCAAAAAGAAAGTTTCTTTTTGTAGTCACTCTGTCTTCATAAAGACATTATTTCTGTTACAGAAATAATGTCTTTATGAAGGCAAAGTGATTTCAAAAAGAAATTAAAAAAAGATTTTGAATTTTTTGTAAAACTTTTTTTTCCAATCGGGGCCCCCTCCCAGGCATGTACTAGTGGGGCCCCCCGCACCGCAGTGGCTGAGGGGGCCCCTGTTACGCCAGTGACCTAAGTGCTGTTGTGGGGCCTGCATGCTACATTTACAAATTTCAAATTGCAAAAGTGAAAAGAAAGAACAGTCAAAATTGCCTTTACTCTGAGTCATTTTGAATTAAACCATGCATTTCATGGAGGGGACAGCTTCCATTTGGACTTTTGTGCAAAAAGTCTCGTCCGTGCAATTTTCGTCGTTTCCACCAAGTGAGAAGTAAAACATAGGCAAATGTGCCTTTTATCTTCACTTTACAACTATGTTATTTTAAACGTGCAAAAAGTGTCAATTAACGAATACAGGACGCGTTTACAGTAGGGGTCCTGTTCCTGTTGAACCTGATTGGTAAAAGTGTCAGAAAAAAAATGCTTTTGAGCGAAGTGGGCATACTGTGTACATCTCCATTTCCCAGTTCGCCTGACATGATGTGGGGTACTTGCTGCGGTATTGCTATTGATTATGTTGAGATGCAAGTGTAACATTGCAGTCAGGCAAAGAGAGTTAGGTTGCGCAAGACATATTGGCAGGTGGTCTAGTGCTGTCAGTTCTCGTTGGGTTCGGCAAAATGCACACATATTCAGCTGTACATATTATAAGCACCATATAGCAATACAGAAAGAGCAGTTAAAGACAGGGTGATGCGTTTTGTACTTAGCAATTGTATACAATGTAATGTTTTAAGAGCTGTGCTAGTAGTTAGCAGACATAGGTGGGCTATGAAGATGAATTCAGGAAAGTGTTGCAGTATGGGCGAGGTCTAGAGGCTATCGTAACAGGAGTACGAGAAACAGGCCTAATGTGGAACTGCGGCTCTGTCCAGTTGGTCCAGAGATGAGTCTGCCTTCCATCCCCAGAGAGAAGTTGTGCTGCCAAGGTAACAGGTAGCCGTGCTGATAACAGCTCATTGGGTGCAGCAGCAGAACGTAGAAGAGCTGGGAAAAGAATGCTAGGTACAAGGGAGGAAGGGTGGATATGCGCCTTTTGAAGGCTGAATTCATGTAAGTAGGGCATTGGGTTTTGTGATTCCAAGAGGCCTGGTGAAGGTTTAGAGCACTGCTGCCCTCACCCGAAGAGCGGTCATCCCATTTGAACTGCAGGTGCTGAGCTCTAGGGATCAATAAATGAGCAAAATGCAAACATAAGCATAGTGCCCCGTGCCCGTCATTCATGGGTACCTGGGTTCCCAGAGAGATAAGGGAGGAAACGTGCTAGGGCGCTACCTATGATTTGGGACTTGAGAAGCAGAGGTGGAGCCAGTACATTTATCTACAAGGGCATGGAGCTGTCTGTGCATACCAGAGTGTGTGTTATAATGAGGAGGGCCATTGTATTATCCAAGCAGAGTTGACCTCTCTGTTCACACTTTGATCAGGCTCTGACTAAGGGGGGTGCACATCACATGATGGTTAGGAATATTTACTCATTAAACAATGTATGTGGAGTGGTTCACGTGTTTAGGGGAATGTGATTTAGATAATGTGTGACCAATAGGGTAATTAAATATAGGGACCGTCTGATAATTTTTGAATGTAATAACATTTTGTTTTCCTTGCAAACGGTGCACTGATTATTTGACATATGTGTAATTGTTTTTTTATCATTCAGGCTTTGGGTCACCTACATATTTGATGACCCTTATGTTATCCCAGATTCTCAGTGTGCTGGGGGATCACCCCCGCTACGCATCCTGGGTCAAGGCACCCATCTGCAGTGGCCAGTTCCACATGCATGACTTCAGGAGCTCTGCAGGTGCCGTGTTGTCAGAAGGCCTACCTGTTCCTTGGAGCAGGGCGCTTCACCCAGCTGTGCAGGCGAATTGCCGGAGGCCACACATCGGAGGTTCTTGTGAGAATGCATAGACGTAAGTGCACCATTGCAGGAGAAAGCGGATATCCAGAATTGTAATAATACCAACATTCCATCCAAGAGGATAAACAGTTTCAACGGACCCAGAATAGCTAAACTTTATTTAAACAAAAACATTTTCAGGGCTTTACAGAACTGACACAGGGAATCCAAAGTCCTAATTTCCCTGGGCAAACTGTTCCTGTCCAAACGCAGAGAATCTTCAATCCCCCCTAGACACAAATGTAGATGAAGGGATAACTAGCAGAGCCTGGTCCCTTGAACCTACACTTCTGTATGGTTGATAATGCTTGAGTTTATCCTTCAGGTAATCCGGTGCTAGATTGTTCAGACACTTAAATACCAGACATGCTACAATTTAAAACGGTCCTCAACCGATAACCAATGAAGTAAACGATGTGACGGTGAAAAATTAGAAGTTTTATTTAATCCACAAACCAGCCTAACTGCTGCATTCTGCTCCCTTTGCAGTCTACTAAATTGTTTTTTTGGAATGCCCACCAATTGACTATTACAATAGTCTATGTGGGCATTTGTGAGTGCTCCCACCACCAGAACATGATCCACTTCTGGGATATATGGGAGGATTTGCCGGAGAAGTCTCAGGGAGTAAAAGATAGCTTTCACCTTGGCTCCAACCTGGCTTTCACTACCCAGCTTGTCCTGCCAGATCCAGCCAAGGTTTTTAACGTTAGTAGAAAACTTAGGTTCGGCTCCCAATAACTTAGGAAGAGACTGATTCTTTATAATGGCCGAAAGGTGCTCAGGGCCAAACAGAATAAACTCTGTCTTTGCTGCACTCAGTTGCAGTTGGTTAGAGGTCATCCATTCACTAATCTCCTGAAGGCAATCATTAATCTTGGCAAAGGTTTCCTTGACCTTGACAATTGTGATGGAAATCTGAGTATCGTTAGCATAGGATTGGAAACTTATTCCATGGCGTCACAGAATTTCCATGACCAGTCGGAGATAGACTTTTTTGGTAAGGAGAGAAGTGGGAAGAGTTATGAGTACCCCACTTGAGTGCACATGCTCAGCGCTTCATTGGTACAAGGAAAAGATTCTGAAATATCATCATGAGTGGGTTACGAATACCAAAGGGGGAATGTACAAGACAAGGCCCGAAGAGGGCTCAAACAACAAAGGAGCGTTCGGCCACATGTATACTTATTTGGCTGCGAAGTGTAAAGAGAGAAAGTTAAAAAGTAGGCAGGGTATCCTCGAACTTTGGAGAATGGTAGAGGATTTAGAATATTCCCCAGGGGAACACAAAGAACAAAAGGTGATATTACCTTTACCCATTACAGTCCCCACTGCCCCCATATGGGTGTTGCTCCTTGCAACCCACAGCAGGTTATACCAATGCCATGTACGTTTCATAACCCATACCAAGGCAGGTAGGTCCTGCCTCTAGCATGAATGCCATAAGCAACTCATTGGCTAATGCTAACTGAGATCCATTTGTTATGGAAGTAGAAAATAGGGCGCAGTGAGAATTAGAAACAGTGCTCCCCAGGACAGTGGCAGAGCTGGCAAGGGACTTGCAAGGGCAGGGGGAGTGACAGAAAGTGATTAAGGATGTGCAAGTAGCTGCAAGTGAAGATTGCCCCAATACTGGTAGGCATCTAGACTGTCGATCACTTGCTGTCAGCATAGGTTATGACTCGACTTGAACAGCTAGAGACACAGAGGTCTCAGAGGAGAAAGATGAGTGAGGATCATAGGGGGACCAGAGGGAGGAACAGGAGGATGAGATACCTCCAGTACCAACACTGAGGGAGGGCAGCCTATGGGGGACAAGGCCTACGGCACTACCAGGTCAAATGGCTGTAGCAAATAGGAAGAGAGGGACAACTGCACAGGCTAAGCAGGCAAGAACACAGCTTCTGTTATCATGCAAGGGACATGGAAGGGCACAATACGTGCCCTGACCACACATGGGCAGAAACCATTTAATGAAAGCATTACCATCACTCACAGCAGGGGCAGGTAAATGGATATATGCGTTAGAAAAACAGATTACAGGGATTACATAGGCAGTTGGGGACATGAAACATTTACTCTCTGTGCTGCTAGAAGAACAAGCAGATGACATATGGAGAAAGACGGGGTACCCAAGGGGACATACGAATAATGACAACCATGATGGAGCAGAGTTTAATGACTGTCGAATGAGAGTATGGAACATGTTAAGGTCAGCATACCCAGACACAACAGATATTAATTTGATTATGGCCTGCACTATGAAGTTGGATAAAGACCCCCTCATTGTATATAAATCAGATTCATTAAATGTGGAGGGTGGTGTGGTGTGATGAATCATATGAATCCCTAACTAAACCCCTGCCTAAAGTCTCCTCCCAGGTGGGCAGGGAAAGTCAGACACTTCCTGATCCTGACCTTGGGGATGGTTCTCTGTGGGAGGCACAGCTGGGAGGAGAAAAGGCTCTAGAAAGTGAGGGAACCCAGTGTGGAGAGACACTGTATTTGCCTTCCTCTAAGGAAGTGATATCACAATTGCCAAAATACATAATCGTTTGTTGCTACAATAATCTAATTGTTCCATCAGTTGAACACCTTAATGTGGGAGAGATCAGTCACAACTCCTGTGGTATAAAATGGAATAAAACCCCTTCTTAAACCCATAGAGCTAGAAACTTCCCTAACTTAAAAAGGGGGAAAGGGAAGTGAGCTTGTAAATAATAACCATCAAACGCTGAGAAATCTGTATTCCTCTTTCCAAACAAGACTGGTAAATGATGTGTATGATACTCCTTCGATGAATGCTGTAGAGAGCAGAATTCAAATTATTAAAGCAGAAAAACGAACTTTGTTGGCATGGATATCAAGACCAATAATTTCCTCAGTACTGGGGTGAGGAAGAGGGATGCATATGAACAGCGTTGTAGGAGCGGTCCGCTAATTAGTGTAGATGACCTATAGCTGAGGGAGACTGACACGCTTTAAATGTCCCCTCAGGTGCAGGCAGTGAGAAAGGAGCAGCAGATATGGAGGAAGCAGCAGAGGCCATGTATGCAGCTGAAAGTGAAGCTGGAGGTGAGAGAACACACAGGGACAATTGTAACACCTTAAGTGGTAGCAGGTCCTTAGACAATCTTTGCCTCAAGCTCCCCCTGTTGCAAAGTTCACGCAGTAAGACGCATAAGGAAAAGACACTTGCCCACTGAAGATTTGTTGTGCAGAGGCTACACAGCGGGAAGCAGCAGTAGCAAGGGAAGTGTGCCCTCTTTAGAGGTTCTGGGTGGCTGGGGAGAAGGAGGACCAGAAGAGGATGTCCACCTGACCGCAAGGAGCCACAAGTAAAGAAGCCATGCAAACACCAAGCAGAGCATAATCGAGTGACTTACCGAGTGAGTTCCCAGCTTGCAAGTGACTCTGGAGCAGTCAGATGCTGTCCGCGTGTTCACGGCAGGCAGTTTCACTTGCATGTGAGTTAAAGTAGTAACTATAATTTTGAATATCAAACTATACGAAATTCACGTCATTCATGGGCACCTGGGTTCCCCGAGAGATAAGTGAGGAGACGTGCTAGGGCTGTACTGTGATTTGGAACGGGAGAAGCACAGGTGAGGCCAATAAAGATATCTACAAGGGCAGGGAGCTGCTTGTGCGTGAGACAATGTCTGGTATATGAGGAAGGTCCTTGGATTATCCAAGCAGAGTTGACCTTGCTATTCCCACTTTGTTCAGGATCCGACGCAGGGGTGCACATCACATGATGGTTAGGAATATTTACTCATTATAGCAATGTATTATGGCAACAATGTACCTGGTTGTCATCAGAATTGTATATAAGTTTGAGCCAATGGGGAGTGTAGGATAATGTTGTAAACTTTATTATGCATAGTTCTTTTAATTTGCGGTTTTCCACTATAAAACGATGTGGGTGTGGAGAGCTCCATGTTAGTTCAGTTGTACATGACCGTCTGATACTTTTTGCATGTAATAAATCTTTGTTTCCCTTGCAAACTGTGCATTGATTATTTGGCATACGTGGAATTGTTTTTTTTATCGTTAAGGGTTTAGGTTTTTCACCTACACATTTTATGGAATCTGCTAAAAGTATATGACTTACACATGAATCCATTGTAAATGCCTCCAACAATCATCACCTGTGGGAGGCATTTACACTTTTCCACCAAAATAGAGGAAAAGTGAAGTGTATAGGAGATTTCAGCTATGTTTTACTCCTCACATTTCTACTAAAGGGTGTAAATAAGAACTATTGCATTGAAGGGACTTTTTGCACAAAGGTGCAACCAGAGGGGATCCCCTCCATGAAAAGTACATGTTAATTCAAAATGACCCACAGTGGATTCCTACATAATCTGCCTGCATTAACTATGTGGCCATTTTATGTAGATTCCACAGGAATCCATAGCAATACTGTCAGCATTCAAATTCCTGCTGGCGGTAAGGCATCCACATTTGCCAGTCAAAGCAAATTGGGGTCCCTCAGGGATCAGCTCTGCCCCCCCCCCTCCTTTTTAACTTGTACGTGCGCCTGTTGGAAGACCTGATTGTGGAGTCTGGAGTCCTTTTTTACACCTATGC
This sequence comes from Ambystoma mexicanum, assembly GCF_040938575.1. Taxonomy (NCBI): domain Eukaryota; kingdom Metazoa; phylum Chordata; class Amphibia; order Caudata; family Ambystomatidae; genus Ambystoma; species Ambystoma mexicanum. The sequence continues at coordinate 1,295,305,573 of NC_090935.1, read as the reverse complement.
CACTGACACTCAATTAGTATTTCAGCTAGACTCCTCACTAACTGAACCCTTTAGTGAACTCCGAAACTCCGTGGATAGCATAGTCAAGTGGATGTCTGCCAATTTGCTAAAGCTGAGGGGGGCCAAAATGGAGGTTCTGGTGTTTGGTCCCCAAACTGCTAGTGGTCTTTGGAATTCCCAATTTTGTCCTGACTCATTCGGCCCGTGCCCAGCAGTATCTGCATCGGTAAAATCCCAGAGGGAGAGTGTTTTAACTAGTCGCTCGCAGGAAGCACAGATTCCGGCTGTCTGTAATGCAGGGTTTGGGAAACTCAAGGTTTCGAGGAAGATCCTGCCTCTGTTACCTGCAGACAGTCGAACTATGATGGTTACTTCGACCATAATGGGATTGCTGGACTACTGCAATGGGATCTATTTGGGGCAGCCCAAATATCAGATAGAACGTATGCAGGCACTTCAGAATGCGGCAGCTAGACTGGCGCTTAGTGCACCTCGTCTTACCTCCTCTGCTGTTCTGTTGCACCGGCTCCACTGGCTTTCGGTTGTGGCTCGGATTAAGTTTAAGATCCTCTAAGTCACTCACCGGGCTCTCTATGACATAGGTCCAACCCGTCTGAAGAAAAAGAAGGAACGCCACCATCCTCTTAGGCAACTGCGTTACTCCCCTCAGCTATTTCTGAAAATACCTAGTTATCAGTGTGCCCGGTTGGGGGGGCTGCTCTTTTTCTGTAATGGCTCCTACACTATGGATTTTGCTCACAGAGAGCCATTGAGGAGTTTTTCCCTTTTCACAGGGCACTTAACATCCTCTTGTTCTAACTAGTCAGGATGCAAATTCGATGTAGGGCTGCTCTTTCCTTTGTACTGTCTTTATTAGTGCCTAGACGCCCTTGGATCTTAATTGCGCTTTATACATTTCTAAATAATAATGATAAATCAGGGCATGTTGGTGGACCAGCTGTGTCCACCCTGCTCCCCAACTTCACCGTACAAAGGAACAAAAGTGGATTAGAACAGTGTCTCCCTCCACTTTTACTGATCTGCTCACCTGAAACATTAACACCTTTCCTTTTACTCTTCATTTTGTTAAAAATGTAAATTCTGCCTGCAAATCACACTCTGCAAATGGCATTTACAATTAAACCCTATGGAATCTGCCTGCTTTTTGCATGTGTTAAATGGAGGATTTCACAGGAAACTATTAGATTAAGGGCAGCATTAAAATACATGATTGCGTTTAACCATGCTCTCTTTGAAGTCTGTGACTGAAAGCAGGATGGGAATTAGAAATATGTCATGTGTTTACTCTCCACCTCCAAAGGGCTGACAAATACCCAGGAGTGTAATAGTAAGGTGTAAATGGCTAACATGTATTCGAAAAATGTCATCCCCTTGCCACGTTCATCAGAATTAAGTAGCCCCTCTTGTGTCCCCAAAATTCGGCAAAATCTTCACCCCAGTGGGACCCAAGATCTCCCGGTGCCCTCTTTCAATGAGAGGCACTAACTGCAGACTGGGTAGTAAAAGGTGCAGGATAAACAGAGAATTATGCAGTTAACTACCAAAAAAAGATACGTCTCAGCCAATAGTTACCAAGTACCACTCACACCTATTGCATCCATGTAAAGCTTCTCCAGTCCTCATTAGCCTGGTTATTGACTCACAGTGGAGCAAATAAATCAATGCCCTCCCTCATTTCTGACTCTGCAGTTCCAACCATGCTTCTTGGCTATAGAACCTGGTTATTCTGCGACAATGGAGTAAGTGTGACGGTATTTACTCTTCTCTCTCCTGGGCATAACCAGAGGCCAAGACAGCCCCTTTCCTTCAGACTGAACTGGATCAAGGCTCATAACATGGCGAGGTAAGGATATTTCCCTAAAAATAGGTTGCTCTCTTTCAATCTCCAGTATAAATCCATAAGCCAATTGGTGCCAGGCTGATCAGTCATTAATGGCTGGCAAACAATACAGTCAGATGCAGTGGGGATGAATTCAGCAGAAGGCTCTAGTACTTCCCTAACCCACATCACACCTTCCCAGGGGAGACACAGTGATGCAGGTGGCTGAAGCAGCAAGGTAGTGATGCAGGTAACCACTACATGTAAACCTTGCATGTGAATTCCCTCGCATTTGGCAGTTAAAGCTAGCATACTTTTTCGTGCTTCAGGCAAGAGAACATGGCCAGCAATCCCTGAAGCGTGGCGCCCGTGTCAGAACAAGGAAGAGGTTACCCAGTCATCGATCCAAACCATATGCAACACCAATCCAGTCTATAAATATAGAGAAGAAATTGGATTGTCCATGATTTGTTTGAATCAAATATGTCAGAGGGAGATAACACCGAAAGTCATTTAAACGTAAACAACTTTCGTTTTTTTTCTCCCGCTGACAATTCTGGCAACCTGCACCTCTCCATCCCCCTACTTACCTTTCGGCGGCACTCTTCGCTGTGTGCCACCGACTCCTCCAATACGCTGCAACTCTTGTTCCCTTTAGTTACGTGCATCTGAACCGGCACCACAGGGTCCTTTTTTTTACATTTATTGTGCAGATCGTAGGGCACACGATATTTGAATAAATAACCCATTCGGTTGTTTTTTTCTGGTCATTTCTACGGATTCAGAGACATTTTAGTGCAGGGCCAGGAGCATGCAGAGGCGATCTGCACCATTGCAAGCATTCCAGCAAGTACACAGAAAAGGGTCCCCCTTTCAGCCGTGCGCACCTGAAACGGTATGAAAGGGGCACTTCCTTGGCACATGCAGACAGGCGACAGAACATATGACATGCATCTGCCTGACAGAGGAAGTTGCTGAACATGGAGGTGGGTCTGAACTCTGAAAGCCTCATGCGCTAGTGGAGTCGGAGAAGATGTATGAAAACTCTGGCATTCAGATCTCTCAACCTTGCCATGGCCAATGCTTGAGAAGGCCATTCAGTCCTACGTTTGCTTGACATTCTGGGACTTGTAGTTTTCATACATTTTAAATGGGGACGAAAACACTACAAGTTCCAGAATCCAAAGGTAAAAAACAGAACGGGATGGCTGGATGGCCTTCCTCACGCATGGCCACAGAAACCTTGAGAGCTCTGGGCATTTGTCATCAGGGAGAAGAGTCCTGATTATGTGTGGTGCTCCTATTCAACAAATAGACTGCTGCTTTATACATGAAAAACTGATATGGAATAGGCAAGAAGTACAATGGAGTGGCCACATTGGGCAAGGGGCTGTGGACAAGGGATTTCGCCAGTGGCATAGTCGAAGGCACAGATGAATAGCTGTATAAGGGGAGAAAGAAAAATATTACAATCCTATGCATCCATTGTGAAAAAAAGAAGATAAGCATCTCTTCTAATCTTACCAGGAAACAGCAATCTCTCGAGGCATTGACAGTCACGTGGAAAGACATCCTATTGTGTTTCAAATCAGCCCAGCCCCTGAGATACAGGAAACAAAGCACATGTCGATACAGACTATGCTGATGTTGGATACCTGAGATCTAGTCAGACCTGAGGATCATGTAGACCACACCAGGACTACATGCTTTTCACAGACGATGAAATAATGAAAAGGGACAAAGAGACGGTGAAAGAATAAAAAGTGTCATGGCTGAGAGCAGAGGTAACAATGAAAAAAAGTGAATTCATTCTTCTCCTGAGAATGCACAGATGAACCCGGGGAACCTTTTTGTCTCACTAAGGGTATTCAATACTTTACTGTTGACTACAGAACAATGTATTCACCATAACTGTTGAATCATCACGTGATAGAAATTCTCATTATTGTATTACAAGGAGAGGGGTAACAAAAGCAAAGGCTCCCGGAAGTCTTTCTGTCCAGAATCACCTTTGACGGTTAAGCATGAATGCTAAATCTATGCCTGAAGGTTTTCAATACCAACCTGAAACCTACTCTCACTGCATTAGGTGATGTTGGTGGCTATACAAACCATTCACAATGATCTGCTATGATGTGCAAAACCATTTGCTGGACTCTGATGCTGAGACGATAAAAAATGGATGTCTTCATTTATTTTACATTTATAGCAGCGCACAAAACCCCCAGGCATCAATGTGCTAGTTACAGTAAGTGCAGGTGAACATTCTAACAGTGCAAGACCATGCTTGAGGTTGCAGTGTACGGGTGGATCTTGAAAACATATTCTGGCAGAGCTGCACCTCTTAGTACGGGGTTACATAAGGTGTACAGGTAAGCAAGAGACAGAATAGATATTGGTGCACAATCTGGCAGAGCCGCACCTCATGGTACGGGGTATACATCAGGTGTACAGGTAAGCAAGAGACAAAATAGCTATTGATGCACAATCTAACAAAGCCATACATCATGGTACATGGGCAACAACTTACTACACTAAATATGACCATAAGTAGTCCTGACACTCATACCATGGAAATGCATAAAGAGACAGAATAATGAAATATGTCGCACACATTCACAGATAGGCTGGGAGAAGTGGAATAAAGTGTCAGGTGATTAGAAGATACACCCTTCGAATGCATATACACTAACTAGAGGTGGTACGATATGACCATGAATACTACAGCAGGAGAGACAACATCTGATTTTTTGATTTTTCGGATAGAAAGCAGGGGACCCAAGCAATGCAGATTATCTAAAGAAATAGATCCCTATCAATTTGAAACTGAGGTTTACTCAAACACTTAAGACAAAACAAAGAGAAAGAATGTCGATAATGAAAGGCATAAAAGATTAGAAAGTTCAATGAATTGTCATTCTTAAAAGATGAGTCAGTGCTGGATACAGTAGCAAAATCCGATGGAGAGTCAATTTAAGAGCACTAACCCGGTGACAGCAGAACAACTTGGAGGACAGAAGGAACGCAGAGTAGACATCTCGAAGAAAGTTGAAAACCTGATAATAAACTTCTGAATGTCGACAATGGGCAAAAGGACAAAGTGAAACGCCGAAATCGGATTTGATGGGGCCCGGAGCAGAGATGACCATGGAAGTGAGGTGGTGACAGAACTCCTACAACAGAAAACGCATTCATGGCCAGAGTAGCAAGCTCCCAGAACTGCATACCAGAGGCAGGAGAAATAAGAAATGCAATGATTGGGGATGTACGTCCATGTATTATAATTCAGCACACAAGTAATGCATATTCTGAGACACCTTCGTTGTTCTTGTAGCCAACAATTGTTTATAACAAACATGGGAAAGTGGGAGGACAATGCAAAGATAACTAAAACAAGTGTTAACAAGCAATGATGGGAAGGGGATGGGAGTGGTGGCAGTATCCTTGGGATGATGCCCCCATCAAAGATAAGATAAGAGACATGCATATGCCTGGTAACTTGGTCAACTACAAAAACAACATCAAGACAGATAGAGATTGAACAGAATCGATAGGGTTGTTTGGTGGGTTGTTTGTGGCTATCACATGAATGGGCGTGTTTACTTTTGCTACAATGGCTTTTGTTCTAAGTAGAAGGAAGCAAATGTTGGGATCAAAGGCAGCTAAAAAGAATGAAGGTCAAGAATTGACAACTTTGGGAAAGAGGGAACCGAATTCTAAAGTGCAGGTTAAATTACTCACAGGAAATCTATGGTTGGCACTTCATCCCACACAGACACAATGATAGACCACTTTAATGTCAACGGACTTAATAGTTATGGACAACACAAAAAGAGCTTTGATTCATAGTCTAAACATATGCTGATATAGCATTCCTATGTCGACCCATCTGACAGCAGGACAGGTGGAAAACAATGCCTGGGCTGGATAAACTGAGCTTGACATAGCTGTTCATGTAATGGCAAGAACTAACGCATTCCCATAAGTGTTTGTAAGAAATTGCCAGCCAGAGTGACCACAGCATGGGGAAATGGTGAAAGAAGGTTGATTGGCATTAACTTACATATCGGGCAAAGATAGTGGACGTCAGTTCAAAAGGATTGCCCTTGACTGATAAACAGGTTTTCTTCTCCTACCTGATTAGAATATTGCTAGAAACAAGGTCAGCAAGGATCACACTAAGATTGAATGTACTGATAGACTCATGCCCACAAACAGAAGGGAGCATGAGGGACGGCATCAATTTGAAACAACTCATGGTGGACCAAGGGCTCTAAGAACTATGTTGTCTTTCATGACCACCAGTGGTCAAAATGAGCGGTAACGGTCTGGAGCGGTGTTCCACTACTTTTATGTTTTACTGTTAAACTCCACTACTTTCTGCAACCATTTTCACCATTCTGCAACTGTTCTTTGTGAAGTTAACGCACACTTCTCCACTTTACCACCGGACATCACTTACAGCTGAACTGAAATCTATTTCAACTCATTTGGCTGTCAACCAGCATGACAACACCCCTTGAAAAATGTGTTGCACGTTTCTCCTTTCCTTCCTACTCTGTCCTCCGCCGGAGTCACAGTTCCACATCTTTTTTGGTACACTTCTATCACCGATGACCACACAACATGAATTACACATACACATGTGTGCATTGGACACAACTCAGGATAGATGAAGTCCTTGCTGTGGGGTTTCAGACCAGTGTCCACCTACCCTTAATATAGACCGAGCAAATTAACCCCATTCATTGCATAGCTGGTGACTGACCATCAGTGACTTAAGGGCAACTAAAGATAAGCAACAGCTAGAGGAAGATATAACAAAGAATGTATCTAACAGGAGAGACATTAAGATGCTTTTGGGCAGCAAGCAAAGCATACCTGAGAGGGGTTATAATTATAAAGGTTGTCATATGTAACTCATAAGAAAGGAAGCCTCTAGAATCCCTAGAGACATAGCAAAAGTAACTGACACAGAAATAGATGCATGTAGTGGCGGCCTATCATTAGGGCGGGGGAGCACCACCCACCCAGGGAGTGTGCAGAGAAAACAGTGTGTTCATTTCAGTTCTACATTGTTTTGTTAGGAGCAGCGTGGCAGCAAAATAAATAAATAATCTGTGTTGCTTCAACTCATGGCTGCGCCTGCAAAGGGGCGCTTCCCATTTTACCTTGTTTTTTATAGTGTATACTGCATGGAGCTAGTAGTTCCATGCACTTTACGGAACAGATTATCTAGTAGATAATCTAGGACGCTGGCAGGGTGCTGGAGGGGTGGCCCTCCAGCATTAATCTGTGCGTGAACAGCACAGTGTTACTGCGGGATATGATTTTAGCAAAGCAACACAATTTAACTGAATGTTCATTTGCTGCTTGCCCGCCAATGACATTCATGAGTGTGGGTGGGGTCAGCTGATGGGCGCACGCATCCGGTGCCGTGCCACCTTCTCGCTTCATGTAGGAGTTGGACAGTTTGCAGTGTGGGAGAGCCAGGGCGTGGTCCGCCACCCAGAGAACCTGAAAGATGAGGGCCTACGTGCACGGCCTTGCCTTGCCAACTCTTGAAAGTGTGATGTGAAGAAGAGGAAGTGTCAAGTGTGTCGGCTGCAGTACGGCCTTCATTCCGTAGAGCAGACTGTCCTGGAGCCCTGCCAAGGGGAATGCAGGAGTCATGGCCTAGATTTTGACTCTCTCCATCTACCTCCGAGGCAATCCTGTGATTAGCCAACATGGTTGGAGGGAGACAGAGAGGGGCGAACCAGTTCTCACAGTGAGTCACAGAACTAGTCCCTGCTAATGTCAAGTCAAGGCCAGGGACGCTTTGTCATATAATCAGAAAGATTATTAGCGAAAGCGAACGCGTCCCTTGACATTAGCAGGGACTAGGCCAGGCTATTCAGTGAGGTGAAAGCCAAAATGACACGAGCATCATTTGTTTTAACACGTGTCGCGTGTGGAAAACATTTGAAGCTGAAGAAGTTGGAAGTTGCCCAACAAATTATTGGCGCAGTGCTGAGCATTTTCTTCTACACAGCATCAGCTCAAGCACCTCAATGAACCGACAAACTGAGGGGCAAGGGAGACCCCCGATTGGTTAAAGTCTTTGACCAATTCGGGTCCGGGTTCTGCTCTGCCCCTTAAACTTCATTGCTTATTTAGGGTGAAAGTCCTCCAGTGCGCCGAACAATGCTGCACAGCCTCCTGATGCCAAGCACGTCTCTAAGATATGCTGGTCTGGTAGGACTTTCCCCAGGCAGAAAGGTCTCCCTGAGCAGAATCAGGTCTCCAAGGTTGGCTGACAAGCTCCCTAAACGTTAACTAAACCTACCCCATCACCCTAACACCGGACCCATGTCCGAGGGGATGCCTGTACGCAGCAGTACCGGCACCCAGCCGAGGGCACTTAAATTGTTCATGGACTATTAAAATATGCATACCTTGAAACGGTGTCCATTAAACCATTGAAATGTTAATGATTTACAAACCATTTTCGTTATTAGTGTTTTTTTTATCCTACTAACAGATCATTTGTTATATTAAGCAAGTTTAATAAATACACTTCAGTTTCCTGTAACTGATATCCATTTGGACAACCAACTTGCTACAGGTTTGCCGGTGAGTGCTCGTCTTGTCTAAACGTTTTATTTCAAAAAGCATTTTTTTTAATGGATAGTGGAAACGTGCGGATGGAAAGTGACGTTTCGCTGGAGCAGCTGACTGGCCGTCCTTTGTTAAACCACTCCAGAATATTCGTTTCTTTAAAATGCGGCATGCCTGAAGAACCGGAATGTTCTGGAGAGGTTTCTAGCGAAGATGCTTCGTACTGCCTCGATGCATCAGTGCCGTGTGCTGGACCTTCGGCTGAGGATACATTGATGTATACTTCCAATAAAAGGAGATCCCTGTGTTTGGATAAGCAGTTAGGTTGATAGTCTGATGCGGGGGCAGCTTGGATACTTAAAGTGACATTCTTTTACATATTTAACAAGCATGCCTTTCTGCTACCTTGTCTCTTTTCTTTACCTGTTTATTCATTGCTGATTCCAGAGCTGTAATATAGCAAAGTCAGGGACTTGGGAAGACTTTCAGCCAGTGATGTTACCACAAAGCTAACATATGTCACATGCCTTAGTTCTACCTTATCTAACAGAATATCACTTTTTATAGCAATGTATGGTGGAGAAATCTCCTTTCTAAGTGCTGTAAGAATGGATGTCACTGGTACCTAATAACAGTCACTTTATCAACCATGGAGGGATGAAGGGCGAGGTTCCATCACTCTACTGCAAGTTGCCTGCATATGTCTGAGGTGAGCGCATAACTCACAAAACTATGTCACCTACAGATGTAGGAAGCGAAACTGTTTCACCACTATCCTTTTTCATATGTTGGCCTACTACTCTAAGTGTGTGACAATTTACTGAGTAATTGGTTGGGTGCCCTTTTACACCAATTTAAAAAAAACCTGCATTCAATTGGAATACATTGCAGACATCTCACGTTTTCCCATGCCAGGTGCAATAGTCTCTCCCATCCTGCATTGTTGTTCTTGGCATTCTAGTCCATGTCATGTCATTTTCCATAAAAATGCATAACTTATAAGAGCTGACATGCAATTAATATAATAGGTGTGGTATAATGGGAGGATCAGTTGTCATTACAGTTCAAAGCTGCATTTGCAAAATCTGTAGGAACATGTACATGAGGAGCGATGTCCTCCAGTCGTTGTACTGCGTTAACTTAATCTATTAAAATGGAGGTACACCACCATCATGTTAAAAACAAAAAGAATGCGGTGGGAAAATTCACATCCCTACAGATTTAGCTTGCTCCATACTCAAGAGGTTTGAGAATGGCGGTTTCCTGGAAAATCACAGATGTTAGCATGTTCTGATATTTACAATTTCACGCAATGCATACATTGTTTTAAAATAAAATGTTTTAGAACATGCTGTTTTCTGTGTAAATTGATCTGATGCTTCTGAGAGCCTCACATTTCTAATGGCCAGTGATAGTGGCTCTTTCACCAGCGGTAGCAGAGGCACTGCCAGTGGCAACAGCAATCCCTGCTACCCTAAACCCCAATTGACGTCTATGATTATGGAAACATGCACAGTGATTTTGACGATAATATCGTGCTTGTTTCGGCACTACTTTGATGGTAATATTGGAAGCAATTTTATGAAAATTATTTTGGTGCTCATAGATATTTTTGAGCACAGGTTCAGCCTTTACAGCTGCAAATATTGTGTCATTCGGGTGGCATTCATTTTTGTTTATAGGCATAGGGCCAATTTAGTGGCAATCTAGGGGAGGCATTCACTAAGATTTTAAGGACAAAGTCATTGCAATATGAAGAGTGGTTATGCCCTTAAAGCGATGTTTTGCTCATGAGCACATTTCGGTTCGTGTGAACTGGTAAGTACTTAGGACACCCCAGTGTGATAATGTGGGTGAAATTGAAGCTGCTTTGACAATGTAATTTTGCTCAAAAATCTATTATGGGAGACTCCAATGTTCCTCTTTTCATTTTGGCGATCTAGAATGCATCCTATTTTGAGAAAAAAACCGCTGCTGTAACCATTTTAAAACAAGCATTGGCAATGCCAACAGTGTTGGCTTGTGTGTAGAAATGGGAAAGGTATTTGCCAGTCAATGTAATGATGGTACTTACTGTCTATCATTAGTAGCAGCGTGAAAATTGTGCACATGCCTGGGAATATGATAGCAGTGCCTTGCAAATGCCTAATACATATGCAAAAGCTGACACTAATGGTACTAATGCTTAACAGGACTTCATTGAAGGACATGGCTGCAGCCTAAAAATCAAGTAGCTAAAGCCAGGCATGGTTAAGACGTTTTTATCACACCAGTAGCACCTTTACAGCACCATTTACACCATTAGCTCCCAGAAGACTGCTTTGAAAAAACCCTGGTAGGGACTTGGAGTGCACATTTTGATTTTAAGGCTTGATAAAGATAGCTCAACGAGATCCTAGGACAGTGTATTGGGAAGGAAAGGGCAGGAAATGGGTGGCAATGGCCATAGGGATTTGCATGACTATGGGAAGTCAATGGGTGAGCAAATAGCCAAACATCATGTCCGAGCATTGTGCCCCTCGTCCAATGCCATCTCTCCATAGCTAAACTCGAATACATTCCATTCTGCTTCGAGATGGCTCTGCCAAAACTACACATCACGTCTTTGTTCTTTTTTTGGGAAATTATCCTAAAACCTTTTTAAACGTATACTTAAAAAAAATACGTGTATGGACCTAATTACAACAACTGCATGTTCTTGTCCTGATTAATAATGGTGGTATTCTGAGGGAATCCCATAGAATTACACCGCCTGAGTGTTGGTAAGTAAAGGATGCAACTTTGCAGAAATACCAGGGCAGTATGTCAGTAATTCTGCATGCTTTTTCATTACTATGTTTTGTCCATTTCCTTCCTCATCTTGTGGATGGAAATGGAATCACACCACTAATCTACATTTTTGTGATGCAGTTACACTTCTCTGCATTACATTGCACAGGGGGTGATAAGATGCACTTCAGACAGAGATGTGCACGTTTGTATTCCCTTTTGGTGTTCCCACATGGGAGTATTTCTCCTGCAGGGAAGGGAAGCATTACTTCTTCCCCATCCCTGTTAATTTATAGGAAAAATAAACATAAGAACATTCAGGAGTCCTTCTCCACATTTGACGACCTTTTGGATGTAGGTTGAACTTGGAGGTGTTTTATGGCAGTATTTCACATTGTAATTGGGTGTTTTTCCCTGTTTGCTGTATGCTTTTTAACACTGGAAGTACATTGGCCACTTCAAGCTCTTTTCTGGCTAATAGGGGACCGGCAGGCTTTAGCCGTCCCCCTCATTCAAAGGCCATAGCTACGTGTACTGTTCCCGTTTCATTATCTACACCGGAGCGTGAGCATGCTCCACTTCCTCCTGGCCAGCTGTATTGCATGTCTGGAGGCTGTGGCTGCCTGATTGTCCATCCCTGCACAAGGTAGGAGCAACTAGAAAAGATGATAAAGATTACTCACTTCTAAAAAAACCCAAAAACCCCGATTTGGAAAAAAAAGAAAATATTTTAATTTTTTTTCTCCAAAATGTGTGAGAAGTGCGCACTTTATTACCGCGCCACCTGTCATTTCCCTTTTCTGTGCCAGAAAACACACATGGCCTCAAATTGCAGCAAAGATCCTTACTGTGGGTGCTTTCCTGCCTCTTTGCCAACCTTGAAGCATTTCCAAGATGGCTGCCGCATTTGTTTGGTTGTGAAGGCTGTTTTGAGTGCCTTCCTACTCACCCAATTGGAAGCCCATTGGCCACTTCAAGTTCTTTACTGGGCAATGGGGGCCCCACCGGCTTTAGCCGCTCCCTCATTCCAAAGGCCCACTTTCCAAGGCCCTGTTCGTTCCCCTGTCAATTGCCTGCAGGGCCTGTGGGTTCCCTCTAGCCCCAACTTGCAATGAGGCTGAGGAGAGCTCTAAACTCACTGGACATACTGTGTTCACTGGAGCAACTAAAAGTTTAAAAGATGGTCAGTTCTGTAGTATAATTTAGCGTGTTTTGGAGTGCAGCGCAACTGCATGAGATCACATTATAACTTTGATGTGGTACAGCAAGCCATGTGTTGCCAGGGTAACATATGGACATGTATATGAAGACAGGCTATCTATTTTAAAAGTACTATATGAAGACAGGCTATCTATTTTTAAAAGCACACCATTTTTTTCTTCACTTGAAATGCCTCACTTACAGGAGACACATTAGATACTTGATTAATTGATATGATATGATATGATAGTCTATTTATATAGCGCCTATACACAATGTGTTTCAAAGCGCTTCAAGGCAAGGGAAGGAACAAGGGAAAAAAACAATGACATTCTTACAGGCCATGAACAGTAAGGATGTGAAATTAACTTAACTAACAAATACTAACACGATTCTAACTACTTAACGTTCTCCATGTGCAAAATGAGGCAGGCTGAGATTCATTTTTAAACTGGCAATTTTTCTTTGCCCTGTTCACTTTCTTTGCAGGAAGCAAAATTCGAATGCCAGGAAATCAGTTAGATACAGTTGCTTTCTGTGAAAGCGAGCTATTGTTGAGGAAGGAGGAGGCAATAATCTACGTAGACTTAGGGGAGGTAACAGAGGTTTTCTGGAGTGTCTCTGACAGAATTACAAGAAGAAGACATTTTGTGGAGTTGCAGTGAGGTCGCCTTCGTTCTGCTGCTGTGAGGAGCTGGACCACTGACCTTCAGAGGCTGGGGTTTCCTAGTCACTTGGCACTGGCTTGAGAACTGCAGATTGCAGATTGAACTGCATGTTCTCGCTGGGCTCTTTAAAGAAAGAAAAAAAAAAGAGAGCCCTTAGTCTCTGCTCAAAAACGACAAGCCAGGAGATTTTGCGTGCTGAAAAGCTACAAATAGCTGGTAAATATACAAATGGAGTCAGATTGCTGTGACTGGCGGACGAATGATCTACTATTAGACAGGCAGTGTAGCGATAGGGAATTCTCCTGTGTTTAACTGCCACGTTATAATGTTGCAAGACACATGATATAATCTCTCTTTTGCTTGTTGCAAACATGAAATGAAATTGGTGGTATTATTGCATTTGTTTCTCTTATGTTTATTTCAGAAAGAATTGTCTCACCAGAATGGTAATGTATCATTTTGAAATGAAATTGTGATAACACACAGTCTGCCTGAGAGTATTCTTGCTTCTGTTCTTCATTTGGTGCCTATAAAAAAAAAAGAAAATACTCTGTAGGGGAGGGAATGATGTTTAATGTGCCAAGTTTCTTATACAGATGAAGCAATGTCATGAGCCATTATAAATAGTTGTGCGCATGATTCCACTGAGGGTATGTGTGTGTGGCTTCTGAGTGGAATATAATGCAATAGTCAGCTGAGCGTAAATTAATCAGCAGAGAGAGGCCTATGGAAACATAGTCTCACTAATGTAAATAAATTAGTGATAATACCACATGTTATTGTGAATAATTTATGGAAACATAACTCGCTGGTGTAGATAAATCAGTGATAACAGCCATAGGTGGCACTCCATATGAAAATTTGGTGTTTCTGAATAATGTAGAAGTCTGAGGCCTCTAGATACCACAAGAACAGTCTAAACAAAAGAAAGGGGTTTTGTATGTTGGGGCCACGAATAAAACAAAGAAATTATGCTCACCAAAATACCACCAACAATATGTATTCCACTATAAAGCCAAACCCAATCTGAATGCAAGGAATAGTCACTGTCAAATTACCATTGTTTTTGGCGGTAAGAAAATACCGCCAAGCCCCAAGTTTATACAAAATACCCTACAGTTCCCCTATCTAACTTCATCGATCCGCTTTCTCACCTGTGACTGTCCCTCCACTCACTTCATCTGGACTATCACTATCTTTCTGTGCCCAGTAATTGAATGTGTTTCACCCTGCCCTGCTAATTTTCAAAATTAGATGTGCCCAGTAACTGAATGTTTTTCACCCTGCCCTGCTTTTTTTTGTTTATATTTGTGCATTGTGACTAATTGTGGCTACAAAACACTGTGTGCCTCCCCTGGTCCGGTCTACCCCCTCCCTTGTAACCTCCACCTCACTCTACCCCCCACTCTGTGTGCATCAGTGACCAAGACTGGTAAGTGTCCCCCCCTCCACTGCAGTCAACCATATCACGTTCTATCTCTCATATCCTCTCCAACTGCTTCACTATCTCCCATCACTAAATCTGGCTGAGAGAAACTTAAGAAGAACATACTGGGCTCCAACCCAGGCCTTCCAATTGCAGAAACCTATGTCACGGCTTCCGCTGAGAGAATATCACTGACATCCTCTTCTTCGTTAACTCACCTGATCTATGGACTCGCTACATGGTCGACTTTCTCTCTCCTATCGCCTCTTCTCCCATTAATGGAGGCCCTCGCAGGGAGGTTTTACTTGACCTCTTTGCCATTTCCAAAGTCATCATTAATGTTTTTCTCAATGGAACCATCATGATCGAGGGTCCTCAACCCAACCTTCTTCTCTTCAACAGGCTCCTTCTTCGCCTATCTAACCTCACCTCTCCCCCTCCAGACTCCCTTGCCTTCTTTACCCTCCCCCTCCATGCAGGCATCCCTGCCTTGCCGTACTACCCCGGCTCCCTTGTCAGGCTTGGCTCTCTCGCCATCCTCTACTATCCCTCTGGCCCTCTTGCCACCCTCGGGGGAGGGGGACCACTACCCACTGTACCCCCAGAGGAAGACCTTCAAAGATGGCAAGATGCTCCACATTGCCACTCTGAACACTCGCTCTGCTGTCAAACACTCGTCTGACATCAGCAACCTCCTTGAGATTCAGTATGTAGATTAAGCTGGGAGATGGCCAGCTTTTCCAAGAGTTAGCCCAGGAAAGAAGTGATGGAGATTGGGCGATAGTTAGCTAGAGAGGCAGGATTGGGTGAGGGCTTCTATAGAAGAGGGTGCACAAGGGAGTGCTTAAGGGGGGGGGACGTTCCAGTGGCAAAGGAGTGATTGCAGAAATCGGCCAAGGCTTAAGCAAGGGTGCTGATGTGGTCCTTGATGGTTCTGGATAAGCAGGGGAGAACCTGCATTGATGAGACTTTCATAGATCAGACTTGTCTAGAAACATCATATGGGGTGAACAGGAGAAAGGAGGTGGAGAGATGACCTCCGGAGGGTCAGGAGTGATAGAGGAGGAGGAAGATGAGATAGAGGAAGAGAGGGTACACAGGATGTCCTGAGTTTTAGTGGTGAAATGAGAGGCCAAAGCTGTGCCGATGGCCTGGGAGGGAACATGAGACGTAGAGACTTCAGCAGGATTGGCCATCTCCTTGCATATTTTGAAAAGTTCGGCCAAATTGTTGTTAGATGCTGCAGGGATGCAAACTTGGATGTAGCCTCTCTTCTAAGAGAGGACAGAAGGTTTGTACTGCCTTTGGAGCAGGCAGAAGGCCAGTTTGTCAGGGGGTGCCCCCAATGCCCTCCACTTCCTTTCCAATGGCCTACACTTGCGTTTAAAGGCAGCAATGTTGGAATCATACCAAGAGATCCTCATGACAGGGACAAGGACATTCAGAGTGTTGGAGATAGAGAGATGAAGGTTAGAGAGGGTTGTGTCAGGGTGTGAGTCAGCCAAAGCTCCAGGAGTAGGAGAGAAAGTAGCAGCAAAAGGCTCAACTGACACACACTTCATGGGTCGGATGACCATGAAGGTAGGTGGCAGTGCTGAAGTCGGCTTGACCTGCGGGGAAGAGAGAGAGAGGTGGGAAGAAAGAAGAAAGTGATCACTCCAAGAGAGAGGAGTGGTGAGATGGTTAGAGAAGGAGAGGCCTGAGGAGAACAGAACATCCAGGGTCTGCCCTGCAGAATGGGTCCGGCCAGAGGGAAGAATAGAGAAAAACAGAGAGAATCGCAGAGGTTGCAAAAGAGACCTGAAGAAGGGCTGGCAGACTGGATAATGCTGCGTGAGTTTACTACAGCACATGTACACGCCATATTTTTGGCCAACTTGAATGCGTTTCTGTCCTGTGTTGCCTATAACTTCCGAACATCATCAGGGGCATAGTTCTCTTGTGTGTGTAAACAAAGAGGCTGGCCGTGGTAGTGCAACTCTCTCTAATCCTGGTCTAGATGTGAATCCTTGCTGGAACAAAAGACACACCATTTTAATCTACTCAATAGTCTTATTGTTAGACTTCACAATACACCCTTTCCCCCTGGGTGTGCGAGTACATCAACATCACAAACCTGGGTGGTATTTTACTGTCCACATGCAATGAACTACCTGCAACCTTTAGTGTTACCCAAAAACTGTCCTCCCAGCTCCAGACGTACCAGTCTTTCTTCCTCCTACTGACCTGAAACATCACAGTATTTGTATTTTGTATTTATTGATTTATTAAGCGCCTTAGTGATGTACAATTAAATGACATAGTTCATAAACAAACAATATAACAGAAGCAAATACATTATGAATCAATCAACAAAACAGTGCAAAGAGCAATTAACTGAAGGGGATAGGTAGGGAAGTGGAGAGGGAGTGGATAGGAGGGGAATGGTGAAGAATGGTAGGAGGAGGGAAGGGGGAGGTTGAGGGGGGAGGCAGGAAAGGGGGGAGATAGTTAGGTGAAAGAATAAGGAGGGGGGAGCAGGAGGTGGGAGGTGTTTCAGGGAGGAGAATGGAGGAGGAGAGATTTAAGGGAAGTGTGGAATGAGGTGAAGGTGGGGGGAGAGCGGATAGCAAGAGGAAGGGAATTCCAGTGTAGAGGTGCTAGGAGTTGGCAGGAGCGGAAACGGGAGGAGGCACAAGGGGAGGGAGGTACAGTGAGAAGGAAATGGTCAGCAGACCGAAGGGAACAGGAGGGAGCGTAGAAGGAGAGAAGGGAGGAGAGATAAGGGGGAGTGAGACCATGGAGAGATTTGAAGACAAGGCAGAGAAATTGAAATTTAAGTTGGGAGTGAAAAGGAAGCAGTAATCAAAGTAAAAGTAAACAAGACACCCTCATTCTTAGTGACCTTTATGTCACCCCTCTCACAAAGTTAAATTTCAACTTAATTCTTACCTCAAAAGGTAGCCAGAGAGATCTTCCACTTGTCAATCCTCCAACTATTAGGTATTTAACACGCAGCAGCGAATAGTTTGTTGTAACTGTGTAACAAATAATCATACAATCCAGTTAGTGCATATCCCCCTTTTTATTCCCCAAAATGTATAAATAAACCACAAGGGGGAGGGAAAGGATGTACATGCTGCACTTCTACCAACCTTCAGCAGACACTGGATTTACTAGTTTCTCCTAAAACACAAACCCAAAGCTTTGTGTCAGTGACAAGTCTGGCACCACACTTGCAGAAAAATGATGTTTCTTATCCCGGTAAATTGATGGCCGCCATTTTATTTAGAACCGGCCTGCTGCATCATCACGTTGCATGCTGATGTCATCCTCTCGTTGTGGGAACACAGAGTAGTGCAAAACAAGCCCTATTCTAAGGACCCACAAACTGTACTCTGCACACCACGCTGTTGGCAAAATAGGACAAGCCAAAAAGATACCTACTGTGTCTCACCCATGTATTCCATAGTGTCAGTAACAATGAACCAACCCAGCATAATTCCACAAGGTACAAGTATATTCATTATTACATTATCATCTTATTTCATCATTACTTCTCATGCTCCTTTACATGGTCTGGACAACCTTCACTGTCACCCATCAGCTCTATACAGACCATGTTAGTAGAAGGATATAACCCATTGCAGACCCTATCTTTAACAACGGTACATTATTAAGCAGGAAACAGCTCACAACATCTCATCACTTGTCCAAATGTAATACTTTCTTCCACAATCACAATGTCCTAAAATGTCCAACAACTATTCTTTACAGACCATTTCAAGGATTGACAATGTAATCCAGGTCTGTTCTTCAGTGTCAGCTAACAATGCTTTGAATACCATTTGAAAGATAGTGTGTAAACAGACTTTATATTTGACAGATGTACATTGGTAACAGGATGAGCTCATAATGTCTGAATATTACATCTTTACTGCCTCAATACTGTTCAATTAAAAATCATTTTGAATGTGTAAAACTACAAAGTTACTTAGAGGAGATTTTCAAGTCACATTGTGTCATTCGATATACTCATTGAGACACCTACAGTGAATTTTGTCCTAAAAATGAGTTTTTGTTCCAAATTCAATAAGTTCTTATTAATAGCCTCTCCAGAGTTCCCCTCACTTTCTAAAGAATAGTCAATTCAAAGTCGGAAAATGTATGACCTTTTTGTATGATGTGTTTAACAAGTGGAGCGAATTCAATCTTATTCTTTATGCAGCTCCTATGTGCAATCATTCTAGTTTTGCACTTACAATTGGTTTTCCCAATATAGATTAATCAACATGGACAGGTAATCATGTACACAACGTTCTCAGTATTACAATTTGTGTGTTCTCTAAGTGCCCACTCATTTGTCAGAAGCGGTCCTACTAGGTGGTCCTACTAGGGCTTGTGAACATTCGTAACGCTTAAGTGCAGAGAGCGAGAGAGAAGGGACAGGGGAAGGGGGGTAAGTCCTAGAGGTTCCAAAGAGGAGGAAGTACCAGAGAGTCAGTTGGAAGGCAACAGCTAAGTGCCTGGCAGAGAACAACTGGTCGAGAGTGGTCACCTATCACTACAATAAGTGCAGGCTTGTGAGACAGCCCAGGCCAGTGGGTGCCCAAAGGCAAGTGCAGTGGTAGGGCAGCGGCTGAAGTTGATTGGACAGAAGGCCAAGACCCAGAGGGACACATAAGGGCCCAGAACACCAATGTCAGCGACTGTGGGTTTAGCACGGGAGGGAGAGGGAGGAGGAGGAAAAGAGGAACGTCTTGAGGAGCTTGTAGAATTTGAGAATATCTGACTCAACATGGAGAGGAAGTGGGAGGCTGTCCCAGAGGAGGGAGCAGCTGAGGAAATAGATTGGCCACTCGCTAGCTGCTTAGAGAAGTGCTTGACATGCAGAGAGTTGGAGATTTGGAGGTGGAAGATAGGAGAGATCTGGAGGGAGAGTAATTGGTCAGAGTAAGTTGTAGATAACATGGTCCCCCCGGCACAGACAGACTTATGGATGACGCAGAGGGATATGAATTTGATCTTTGCTGCACCCGGAAGCCAGTGGAGAGATTTTAGAGCTCGAGAGATACGGTCTCTTGGTTTGAGGCCAATGATACATCTCACAGCCCTATTCTGGATAAGTTGGAGGGGGTATAGAGAGGAAGAGGGTAGATTAAGGAAGATTCAGCTTCTGGGGAAAAGTGAGAAAAGGGAGGATACCACTGAGGAGGTGGAGTTGGAAATGGGTTCTCTTGGCAAGGTCCATGATGTGAGGAACGAAAGAGAGAGAGGAGTCGAAGATGACTCCAAGGTTTCTGGCTGCAGAGGAAGGTGAGGGTTGAGAGCCCATAGAGGATGGCCAGAGAGTAAGGATGAAAGAAGGAGCATGAGTCCCAATTGGAAGGATCTCAGTCTTGCTGGCATTGAGACAGAGATCATTAGAGGCACACCAGGACTGGGTAGCAGATAGGCAGCTAGGAATGGTAGAGGGAGTACGAAGAGATACAGAGGGAAGTTTGAAAAAGAGTTGGTGTCATTTAAATAACACTGGAAGTGCAGGGAGAAATTGGAGCTAAGGTGAGCAAGCGCAGCGAGATAGATGTTAAAAAGCCAAGGTGAAAGGTTAGAGCCCTGGGGTATGCCACCAGTGGAGATAGAGGTAGGAAAGGAGATAACCTGGGAAGGCCGGTCACTGAGGAAAGAGGTCAGCCAGTCAAGTGCCTGCTCCAAGATACCAAGGCTATCATGGAGCTATTTTATGAGGATGGAGTGTTTGACTGAATCAAAAGCAGAGCAGAGATTGAGTAGAATGAGAACTGCAGGTGAGTTAGAGTCAAGAGATGCAAGAAGTTCTTCACGGGTGTTCAGGACAGCAGTTTCCATGCCTCTGGATGCTCAGAATCCAGATTGATGGTCGTGTAGGCAACCAACAAGCTCAGAATGCTGGGTTAGTTGGCCAAAGGCCAACTTCTCCAGAAGTTTCCCATCGAAGGGAGTGATAGAGATGGGACAGTAGTTGGCTGGACATGAGGGCTCGGCGGAAGGTTTTTTCAGGAGGAGGTACACAAGGAACTGCTTGAGGGAAGAGGGGAAAGACCCAGTAGCAAGAGAGTGATTGCAGAAATCAGCAAGTGCAGGGACAAGGGAGCCGATGTTGTCCCTAATAGTTCTGGAAGAACAGATTCCCTTTGGCTACCTTTTCCTGTAAAGGTTTTATGTTACCCTCACTACAATTAATGGCTGGTGGCAGTACTTTCATTTTTCCTACCATTGTGCGTTTTTACCACGGACTGAATCCTCAGTTGAAGTATTGCACCCATGGCTGCCCATTTTGACAAAATGGCCCGGTCTTCTTTTTTGCCATTTCTTGCTTGTGAGGTCTTTCTTGGGTTTTACTCTGCACGCCAAACGAAGTTTGGTCCTTTTGTTAATTTTTTTCCTTTGAGGGGCTTCAGTGCTGAAACCCACCTCTGACTCCAGCATGTCTGGCAGAGCAGGAAGCGAGGGAGGTTCCCAAAACTCCCTGTGCTTAGTCTCCTTGGTTACAGGAATGCACCCAAAGGTGATTGGCCGGCTGGTTGTCCTTGGAGGACAGCCACTCTGCGGTTTGAGTGACAGCTAGGCTGCGAAAGAATGGGAGAAACCTGAATAAAAGGTGAGGTCTTTTGCAAGGTAGGCAGAGCCAACAACTGGACGAAGTAACCCTAGAAGAAACTGGAAGAGAAGCTTGCTGCACTGTCCTGGACCGTTGGTTTGACCGGTGAAGCCCTGCTGTAGTGCTATAGCTCCAATTTTCATATTGACTAGAGAAGCCCGGTATGGATGACTTCTTCTCCTGGGTTGGTGGGGCCAACCAATCTCAAGACAAACTTGTCTGCAAATCCTTTCTCTGCAGGCTGTACCTCTTAGCTGCAGCTGGATCTGAGTGCTGAGGGGTCAGGAACACAAGAACTCAGTGCATCGTCTTTAAGCCAGAACAGACCTTGGGAAGCTCCAGAGGATCATACTGAAGCAGGACAAGTCAAGCGTGATCCACCTCAGCAGAGTGCTGGACCCCAGAAGCAAGGGGAGCCCATCACGTGTCTGAGATCCGTGGTGGTGCTATTTGGTGCTATTTGCTGGTAGCTGAAACCGCAAAGTGCTGCTGATCTGAAGTAAGCCCATTGCCACCGCTGACCGCAGTGCAGGAGTCCTTCACATGTCCTCCCTCTTGTTCCCACAACTGAGGCCCAGGAACTACAGGACTGCTACCAGACCAGAAGCCAGCTGGATCCTTTTTCTTCAGAACTAAGGTACTGTCTATGTAGGGGTACTTACCCCTTGTTGTGTGTGGCTTGCTTGTTCTCACTGGAGACTTGCATTTGCTGCCCTTTGCAGAGTTGCTTGCATCTTTGCGCTTCACAAGCCTCCCAGCTTGTGGCCCAACAGTGATTCTTTTCAACACACTCTCCATCTAACATTTTGCAAGACGTTTGTGCTATCCTCCAGAAGTGCCTCAGCTTCCCTAGACTTTGTTCAATTGACATTGGATTTCCTGGCTCACTGTAGACTCTTCTGACCCTCTGACTTGTCTTTATCTGTCCATCAATAAACGTCATACATAAGTTACTTCTATAGCTGGGAAAGGGTTAACCTTTATTTCATTGGAGGAGTGTAAAAAGTTATATATTAATGTCCACAGTGTCCTAGCTATTTAAGTCACCTAAGGATGTTGGATGCGTGTGTGTGACATCCCAAAAGAGTATCTACTTACTTAATTGAAACTGAAGTAGTATATTTTTTAAGTGTATTTTGTTGTTGCCATTGTCCTTTCTAAAGAAGGTTTATTTTAAAACAGACTCTTAAATTAATAAATAATTATTTTAATTAATAAATCTTAAGTATATATGTTATTTGAATACCTGTTACTGTGAATCATCTCTATGTTACACCTCTACAGCTCAAATTGACCCCTCTTGAGATAAGTCTGGCTGCTCAGTCACTCTACCAACTTGTGTAGTAGAGACCTATACCAAAGTTTGGATTCCCTATTGCAATGAGGACAAGGCTGGTGTGGTCTCCCACAGGGTTACTACATACAATCTTGCCTAACAGGACCAGGCAGCTTTAGGTACCAGGTTGGACCCCAGGAATGATGAGCCTGTTCTGTTTGTACATGACATTGCCAATGAGGAGGAGCGTTTTCCAAAAGTGTTCACCAGCAAAGTAGAATGTTTGCAAGGGTTCGCTCACAGTATTGTTTTGAAGTCAGATGTGAAAGCGGTTGCTCACAAGTTAAGACTAAATCCCCTCCCCCATCATGCAGAGGTGGAGAAGGAACTTGAAAGGCTTCTGAATGGAGGAATCATAAAAAGGGTGGTAGCGGCGGAATTGGTTAACCCCATAGTGGGCGTGCAGACGAAGAATGTGTATGGACATTAAGGATGTCAATAAGAACAGTCTCAAATCTCTGGTGCCGGTGGTCATTGAAATTCTGAGCAACGTGGGAGAGGCAGCAGTCTTTACGAGCTTAGAATTGTCATCTGCGTACCACCAGATTTTGTTGACAGAAGAGTGTCAGTATATGATGACATTTACCCCACCTTTTGGTTTGTTCTGTTTCCAAAGAATGCCATTCGGACTAGCGTCTGTTGCAGCAGTATTTCAGAGTGGTGAGTAAGATATGCAAGGGGATTAAAGGTACTTTGGTGTATTAACATGATATTCTGATAAATGAGAAAACTGCATTGGAACACAAGAAGAGGCTGTTTGAAGTATAAAGCAGACTCAGAGATAGAGGGTTTACAATAGAGTTGAGTAAGTGTCGATTCAGGGTGGAAGAAGTTGAGTATCTGGGACATGAAGTGAGTGGGAAGGAGTATTGTGCCAAGGAAGACACCATAAGGGTTGTAAGAGAAGTTCAGGTACCTAAGAATAAGGAGGTGAAAGTGGTGGAAGTGAGGGGAGTTTTAGGTCTTACTGAATTGTACAATAAGTTTGTTTAGAAATTTGCTGTAGTATCAGAATCCTTTTTCAGATTTTTGAGTAGAATTTGTTTAGGAGGATGAGTGTCAGAGGGCTTTGGAAATGATAAAAGATTAAATTTGTGATGCACAGAATTTTGGAGGTTTCATAATGGAGGATGAGTACACCATGACAGTAGATGCCAGTGTGAAGGGGTTAGGAGCGGTTCTTTGCCAAGGCTTTGCGAGAGAAGAAAGGACAATTTGCCATGGATCTAGAGCTGCCACAAGATGTGAGAGTAGATATTCAGTGATAGAGAGGGAGTTGCTGGCATGCGTGTGGGAATAGAACAGTTCAGGAACTATGTGTGGGGTATGCGGTTTTTGGTGTGAAGGAATCATAAGCCATTGGTGGAGGTGCGTTCAGTAAAAGGAATGATGAGTGAAACACCCAGAATCACCAGGTTGTGCTTGAGAGAACAGGAATATGATTTTACAGTGGAGTATGTACCTGGTGTTTTGAACAGGGTATCAGGTTTTCTCTCAAGGGTGCCGTTGGAAGGGCCGAGAATTTGGAAGTTGTGCAAGTGGAAGAAGGATTTATGGTGGCGTTCCTTAAGGAGGTTTTTGCAGATGAATATGTGGTGATTAAGAAAGAGGAGGGGAAGGATGGTTTGGTGGAGGATCATGTGCTTGGTAGAGTAATGTCGTGGAAGAAACAGTGTTGGCCCTGCAAAAATTAGTTTTTGGATGACTTGAAGGTGTTCTGGGAAATTAAGGAACAGTTGACTTTGAAAGATTAAGTGTTATTGAGAGGAGGGGTTTTGGTTGTACCGACGAGTTTTAAATAGAAGCTTATCAATAAAGTGCATGAAGGGTATTCTGGCACAACATGCACCAAGAGGATGCTCAGGGAAAGGTATTGGTGGCCAGCAATGGATGTGATGGTGGAGTGGGTGATTAGGGAGTGTGGTGTGTGTCACAACTATGATAAGTCTTTGAAGACTCACAGTCAGGAATTGTTGTCGCCGCATTTGCCTGAAGGGGCGTGGTCGAGGGTGGTCATTAATATTCTGGGTCCATATGAAATGTTTGGGAATGAGCATAGTTTTTTGATTGTTCTGGTAGATCACTCTTCTAGGTGGCCAGAAGTGAAGTGGGTCAAAAGAATTTCTCGTGGCGAGATAATCAAGTTGCTGGAAAATGTGATCAGGAGAGAGGGTTTCCCAGTGGAAATGTGGAGTGACAATGATAACCAATTTAAAATTGCAGAGATAGCGAAGTATGTGTGGAAGGGGGGTATCAAATGGAAGTTCACGTTCTTGTATAGGCCTCATTCTAACGGTGTGGTTGCACATTTTAACAGGGTGTTGGTGGGAGTCATCACACAGGCAGTGAGGAATGGAATAGAGGTGATAGAGGCAGTTCGGAAGTTCTTGTGGAATGTGAGAGTATCACCCAATGGGGTTACTCAGGTGTCACCATTTAGAATTATGAGAGGTAGAGAGAACAACACAGGACTTAATCCTGCATGGGTGAACAAAATGTCTAAAGGTGGTGATGTGGCAGGGAGTGTCGAGGAAAGTGCAGAGATTGATACCAGGTTGCGGGAAAAGATGAGTGAGACAAAAAGAAGAAACAAAAATTACTATGATGCTAAGTTGGGACACAAAACCAAGGCAGGGGTTGTGGTGACAGTTGGGTCATGGGTGCCTGTGAAAAAGGGTGTGCATACGGCCAAAGGAAGGTCGAAATTCCCGGAGCCCAGGAGAGTTCTAGAATGTTTGGGTAATGCTGTTAGGGTGGATGATGGCTCCATTTGCAATCTGGATAGAGTGGTAACACTGAAAGGAGTGGGCAAGGGAGATGTGCTTAGGGAGAGGCATGTGGGGTTGGAGGATGTGTTTGGAGATGATTGTGGAGCAGGAGTTGGGGTTAACAGTGGTGGGGTGGGCTCATTTGGGGTTTAAGGGCAGTGGAATGAGTGCGGTTGTGGTTAGTGTTGGGAGTGATTATGTCAGTGGTAGTGGGGTGAGGAGAAAAAGAGAGCCAGTATGGATGACGTATTATATTAGGTGATTCTGATTGGGTATCTGGAGGTTCATTGTGAATTGTTTTTTTCCTTAGTATGTCCGTTTGGTTTCTGCAGTGACATACATTTTCTTTTTTTCTCAGTAGGATTTGAAAGTTATATCGCATTTTTAATTTGCTGTTCCCTATATATGTATTGACATTGCTTTATTTAGTTCGTGGGGGGATGGGTGGTGTTGGGGTAGCATGTTGTATTATATGTCATGCTGATCCACTACTTAGTAGTATGTATTCATTGTCTTGCAGTTTTCAACAATATGTGTTTTATGTTTTCAGTTCATCATTAGAACGGAACGTTATGTTCTGTAGTTTATTCTTTGTTTCCTGGAGTCTGTGCGGCAGGGTCTTTTGCAATAAATCTCACCTTGTTATAATCATCTGGGCGTGCACCAGTACTTCAAAATGCTTGTTCATTTTGAGAAAAGTGAGCTTTCACATATGTGTCATTGAGGCTTATTTTGTCGCCTAGCACCAGCAGTGCTATAAACCTATTTAGATTGCTCACTAGCTGAGGATAGCTGCAGCTATTCTCCGATAATTTAATAAGTACAGATGGCATCACTGACCAATTGCCATGCCAGAACTGTAGCAGATCATCATTGCTACCCATTATGTGCCAAACCCATAGGCTTCAACCTTCTGGTCTGAAGTGGGCCGACTGAATTCTTGTGGCGATCCCAATGAAATCAGCAAGCCAGAATGTGGGAGGAGTCTGTACTAAAGGCTATGTTTTTCCACTCTCTGAAAGCTTACCTTGGTGCTAGTTGAACTGGTGTCAGGAGTTGTGGAGAATGAGTGTCCGCTGTCACAGTCATGCAGCACAGTGGGCTGTTTATCTCTGACCTTTTGCTCTGTCTTCTTGTTCCAGGCAAACTTTTCAACTTCTCAACAA
This sequence comes from Ambystoma mexicanum, assembly GCF_040938575.1. Classification (NCBI taxonomy): domain Eukaryota; kingdom Metazoa; phylum Chordata; class Amphibia; order Caudata; family Ambystomatidae; genus Ambystoma; species Ambystoma mexicanum. Next base: position 1,295,279,181 of record NC_090935.1, on the reverse strand, counting down.
TAGTGCATCTTCACACATCGCCAGCATATGCTCTTATCAATGACAACCTTCTGTATGTTTCTCAGTCTCACAAAAATACTTTCCACAAGTAAACATCTTGACTTTATACTGGTGTTCAAGAATATATGTCAGGAGATAAACCTCATTACCCTTCATCCCAGCAATTTGTGGATCCTCTGGGAAGGTTGAGAGCAGGGTTGTAGCCAGTTGCCCTGCTTCTGCATCACCAGAACGTCCATGTTCATTTATTGTGTTGGAAAGTTCTGGTTCCAACAAATACACTGGTGGCAGCACTTGGCTGAGTGATGTAGAATACAGGCTTGCCCGATTGGGGGCCTCTTCAAAAGGCTGCAGAAAAGTGTATGTGTTAAATTGGCACTGTCCAGTTGCTCGTTCTGATTTTTGTAGTAGTCTTTCACTGTGCTGGGCCTCTTCACAGATGCTCCAGCAAATGGAGATTGAATTTTAATGAGACATTGTCGTAGTTTTCAGCTAGACGTGGAGGGATAGTGACATAACTGCATCTTTCCTAAAATATGCTATGCACCAGTGGAGTTGTTTAAATGAGTGCATATTTTCTGGGCCACATTTAGCATCTCATCTAGTAGCTGATACTGGTTTATAGAGTGGTTCATGGCAAGAAGGAGATCATGGGCAGAGCAGGGCACTTGCAAAGTTTCACCTAGCCTCATGGCAGCTATAACATTAGAACCATTGTCTGCTGCATCAAAGCCCACTTGCAAACCACAGGGAGTGAGTGAATGGGCCACAAACACATACATTTTCTCAGAGAGCTCAACTATTGCTGATGAGCGATATGAAGAAGCTGACCTATGCCCAGTGGTCATGAAATCTGGGCCACTTGTCAATTGTTAGGTTGCATTACTTGCTCTCACAGTGGTCCAGTGCCATTCCTACTGCTTACACAACATGGTCATCGAGGTGTGGCTTCTAAGAGGGGATTATGGTGGCCAAGTAGTTCTTGAACAGCAAGAGCTTTTAGTGTCTTTTGTGATATTTTGTGACATGCCCAAAAGCCTCATGAACAGAGCAATTGCATATTGATAGGCAAGTAAGCTGTCTGCATGCTGTGGAATATGCAGGCCAAACATGCTGTTCTGATAGGGGTTGGGAAAATCTGAGCATCATCAAGATTCTCTGCAGTGGTGCTGCGGGGGGCGGTGGTACACATGTGCCTATTGCCTTCAGTTAGGGGGCTGTGAGAAGCTACACCATCCCCCTCTCCTTTGACCAAGCATGCCAAATCTCAGGTGGAGTTACAGTGAGGAATTATTCAAATGCTTTTTCCCCTCACAAAACACGTTTTTGTTGTTGCATATGAGAGGTGAGCTGTTGTTTTTCAGACATAAAATTACCTTGGATTACAGTTTGTTTGGGAGGATAGGAACGATCTCCAACTCTACGCCTTCTTGCAATTTTTTGGGGGTAAATAGGAGCACCAACATGTTATTTTTTCTGGCTCATTTTTGGAAAAGACAGAGATGGTTTGAAACGTGCTTCCAGGGAACACAACGTTCACATAACAATTGCATGAAGCAGCTAATGCATGCACCCTCTTCTTCTGTCCATTGGTCTCCCTCGCTATCTGTGGTATCATCAATTTAGAGGTGCGCGGGTCCCGATCTTGAATCAGACGATGGAGAATATTATCTACCACATTGTTCTTTGTCCTTTGTTTTAAAGAAAAACTGAGGTGGGAAATCTTCACGATTGCCACCTCTTCATCATCTGCCAATTGCTTTCTTTGCTGCTGAGCTGACTTCTCCCCCCCACACCACAGTTGATGGCCACTCAACCAGCTGCTCCTCCTCCTTAATGCCATCACCTGGCCCCTATTACATGTCCAAATGCACTGCATGCAAAATTACATTTCTTCCCAGTGCACCAGATCCTTTTACTGCACCAGATTCTTTTGAGACAAACACCCCTATCTGCTGCAGTGGAACGGATCTGTGCTATTAATTGACCGGAATGACTGGTGCAGAGGCCCAATGCTATCTGGGCCTTTTCAACACAAACTGCATCTGCTGTAGCAGATACATTCCTTCCCTTGCCCATAGCCCATTTCTTACCATGTTTCGTTTCTGCAGCAAATTCAGACATGTTAGTTTAATTCATAATTCCCTTTAATTAATGCACTTCAATTTCTCAGTACTTTGTTATTCTCCTCACCCTACAAAATGGCCTTCTCTTGCACATAGTAAGGTCATAAGTCACACCCGCACCCATCCACAAAGCATGTGCCCTCAAGACCCTGCTAAAAAGAATTCCAACCTAATTCCGTAACTATGTATAGGGTATATGATGCATTTGAATCTACACGAAACTATCCAACAAATCCCTTCCTAAATGTGCCTGTCATTTATACAGACATGCGGTCGAACCCAGTAGAAACTCATATCTAAAAACCTGGTAAACCCTCCAAATTTCAATGTGGGAGAACCCATGGAAAGGATATGGGTTCAAGTTTTGTCCAAAACATCCTGATCGTGCTTACGAATAATGTGTAGTCAAATTTGAATGACTGCTGCAACAAATAAAACATCATAAGTACAAATTAATTATGAATTCATATTTTTTAAGCTTAGGTATGGCCAGTTTAGTATTTGTTCCTTTCAGCACCTAACAATTTACAGAATCTTACCATTATTAGTCTGTCATCATTTTCAGTAATTAAGAAGAACATATTAGCTTGAGCTCTCTCTGTTTACTTGCAAGATTTTGTACCTCATCACGACCCTGGCGGTAAACCTTGTAATTTGCTGTAACAAATTTACTGCCGCAATTACTGCTCTGCCGAATCATGAATCGCCACAAATACTTGCAACTGCATTACAGCCGGCACTATTACAGCCACCGCATTTACAGCTGGCACAATACAACTGGCGTAAATCACGCTGGTACAAAAAAGCGCATATACCACCACATCATAAGTACCGACAAAGTGGAATTAGTGCCGAAATACAGCATCAATACTGCTGAAAACAAGGCGCAGTTACCTCCAGCCAGCAGGTGAGGTAAATGCATACGGGTGCCACAAATGAAGCCACAGGTGAACCCAATACACTCCATAGGGCTACAAAAAGCACACACCTTTCCCAAAACACAGTTCCCAACACCAGGCTGCCAGCACATATTGTGCGATGGGACATGCAGCTGCACATGCTGGGCCTGCAACTACAGATGCAGGATTACAAGCCCAGGGCACAGGGTGCAGAGTGTGGGAGGAGGAGACGCCAAGCAAGGAGTGCACCAATATCTAGGGTCGGGCCCTCACCCAGGACCCTCGCTGATAGTTGGTTAACCTATACCACCTCAACAGGGGGATCAAACTTGAGCTGCTAACCATAATCGCTGGGATAATAGAGAGAATGATCAAGATCAGGACAGCTGTGCCCTCACTGCTAAAGCTAGTGTCCATCCTGAACTTCCTAGGAACTGCCACCTTCCAGCACTCTGTGGCTATACTGCATGGCACTGCACAGCCAACATTTAGTGCAGTGCTAGTCCAGTTGCTGGATGCCCTCCTGTGGCATGTCTCAAGCTTCATCTCACTGCCCACCACCCCAGCACATGTACACACCATGATGCACATTTCCATGCCATTGAACGCATGCCAAATGTCAACACAGCCTTGGACTGTACTCATGTGGCATTCTTGGCCCCGAGGCCCACTTAACAGTGCACCACAACAGGAAGCACTACCACTCACTGAATGTGCAAATGACCTGCGATCCCAACCTGTACATCACCCACTGTTGTGCCCACTACCCTGGTTCCACCACAAAGCCACGGTCCTACGCAATAGTACACTACCTGGATACATGGAGAGGCACAGAGGACAGCAGACATAGAGAGTGGGTTAGGAAAAGTGGCAGCACACAGGCACTCCAATGCATCCAACCACATTGTGGGGGTGAATATGCACAACTGCAGAATGCATGCTGTGGAAATTCAGTGTACAAATCAGACCTGCCAACCTCCCACACCAATGACACAGTACACCCCACAAAACATGTACATGTCGGACTTACCTGCATGGGTACGCTGATGCACATAAACAGTAAGGACTCCCAACACACACATGAATACATTTAGCATAATGCAACATGTTCAATCCATAAATAACGTCACACAAAGTGTCACATCACATCCCACAATAATGACCCTGCCAGTAACACAGCCAAGTACCCAGGAAAACTTTAATGCAGACCTGCTGTCCCCAGAAGCCTAAGGAGGCCCAATGAATGATCCTTCAGGGCACATGCACAAGGGCAATACACTGGCACAAGTCAGACACTGTGTCAGTTTGACATGACAACAAAAGACACTTGATGATACATCTGTTGCAAGAGAACAGGGTGCATGTGGAGACAATACAATGCATGAGGCGATAGATACTACATGCACAAGCATTGAATGAAACACATGCCACTCTCTGAAGCCCCATATGCATGCACATGATGCCTGTCAGGGAGAATTCTCAGAAATGTGCAAATTCGCTCTACCTTAGAGACCCCCAGCAACTTTGCTGGATTTTGAGGACTTGATATTTTTAACTTGGAGAGAGTGAGGCCCCTTTTCCCACTCTCTCATGTGTTTTAATGTGATTTTGTACATTGTCTTTCTTTTGGTTGTGGAGTCTGACAAACTCTATAGGCATCTTCTTTTACATTGTGTCACACAGCATCTTCAGTGCAGTGATACAGGGAAGTCTTTCAGATTTCCCAAAGGTTTAAATACATTCTCTGGGATAAACTACTGTTTCCCAGAGCAGTAAAGTGAAATTGACTTTACTTACATTCGTAACTTTCTAGACCCAGCACACATTATCTTACAATAGGGTGCTGGAGGGGTTACTTAGTATCCCCTTTGTCTAGCTTCTCATGTAACATTTTTATGTTAACCTTCCCTCACTGAATGACTGGTGGCAGTGGTTTACTTTTTACTACCATTATGGGATTTTACTGCGGGCTGCGTTCGCAGCCACGGTAAAGTACCCATGGGTGCCATTTTTGTCAAAATGGCCCTGGTCTTCTTTTTTCACCATTTCTTTGTGGAAAGGTTGTCGGGTGTCTTGACCCACGTTTGAATTATTAGGCTACAACATTTGGTGCTGTGGGCTTAGAAAATCCAAGATAGCCGAAAAGCCCACATTGCGCCAGAATCCAGGAAAACCGTGCAGTTTTTGCGCACACCAAAATGGTCGCCTAACCTGCCACCCACCAGTGCGAGCGTGATGGGCCAAAAGCGCCATGAGTGAAACGTGGTGCCAAAGGAAAAACAGCAGTGCCTGTTAGCTCAAAAAGTGCTTTGAAATCACCTTTGTTTCTCTGAAATGAAAGCTAAAAATGCCTATTTTAAACATTGCAAGATATTCAAAAATCTCACTGAACACCAGCAGACATTTGGCAGAATGTAGTCTTGTGTGCATACAAAATCTGGAAAGATGAAGAGCCCAAAACAATGTTTATAACAAAACTGGCTGAGCTGTGGATGTCAGCAGCATAACTGAAATTGGATTTAAAACCACTAAAATCGAAATGTTTAAAATAAATGGTGACCTACTTTTGAGTGTCACATAGGTTGCAACTGTTTAAAGGTCATAGTTTTGAACTTAGAATCAGCATTCTAGCTGCATGCGTAAAAATTGTAAGTTTATTTTGAATGAAGAAAACTGGAACAAAAGTGACATTTAGCTGAAGCCTGGCTTGAAGAGATTGAATTCTGCCCGGCAACTACCCTGACAGGAGTTGAAACTTGCCCAGAAACTGCATTTGCAGGCCTGGCTGCCTTCTGCTGTTCCCACCAAGAGGAGATTACAACTCCCTGATTGAATCAGGGGAGGAGAACCTGGGAGCAGGGAAACAGAACAATGAGCTTTCCTTGGCTCAGGCAAATGTTAAATTAGGGGGGGACGTAAATGGCTTCTTCTTGGAAGAAACTGGGAGGAGCAGTGCCTCTGTGAGCAACCTGAGTTGGAGGAAGTGGACAAACCAGAAATTCCACCATGTGCTTTGGGAAACCACACCCCTGTGGGCCAGAGCATCATTTTAAAAAGATGGATAATTCATAGTACGGACTTGTCAAAATTATATAATTAATATCATTATTCTTGTGATTTTTCTGTGCACATTTTCAGAGGTGTTAGGACTCTGTGGTATGTTCTGGGGGGTAGTAGCAGAAAATAAGGTATTACTCCGAATGTCTGTATGTTAAAAATCTGACACTTTATCATCTGATGCCCATATTCCGTGTGCATGTTTGTGTAAATTCTGGAAAAGTTTAGAGGTTGTGTTCTCGATGAAAAGGGCAGAATTCTGTCATAAGTGGCCACGACATCTTACAAAGACAGGGATCGGATGGTTTGGTGCTCCAGAAAATATGTTAACTGGACATATAATATTAGAAAAATGGTACATAGATAAATATGTATTTGGATCAAAAATAGATATGTGTGCAAATTGACAAGGGGAGTGTTCTTTCTGTATGCCATAAAATTGATGCCTGATAACACTCCATTCCTTCCCCCAATCAAGGGAGAGAGGAGAGCTTGGCCAATGATAAGTTGTGAGGGGCAGGCTTAGTTATGCCCACGCACACACCCATTTTCAAAAGACATAAAAGGAACACTGAAACCCAGGTAGAGAGGTCACTTTCCCCTTTCTTGCGAAACGCTTTGCCGGACCAGACAATATCCAGAAGGACCATCTCCAGAACTTAGAATCCAGACTTCAGAACTTTTTCAGCAGGCCTCAAAATCTTTTGCAAATTATTCAAACAGCCGGGCTGAGCTGTGTGATTCTGGCTAGAACCCTGTGCCAGTACCCAGAAAGCAGTGCTGTATCCAGAACCCACTTGATCCAGACCAGACCAGCAGAACCAGACCGCTGTGCAGTGCCGAGTGCCAGACCAGCAGAGCAGAGCTGACCTAGAGAGCTGTGACTTCAGAACCACCCGCCAGGAGTCCAGGAGTCCAGTCCAAACCTGACCAGACCTTGACGGCCTATATCAAATTTATAGTGTGAGTACTCAGCCAGAACTGTGCAAACCAATCTCTAAGTTTAAAATATTCTATTTCAAACCATTTAAACCTATCTAGAACTGCATCATAGAATTATGTGTCCATCCTTTTGATCCAAACCTTCCACAGAGCATCTGTCATTCTGAAACTTTAATTTACTTCTGAAAATCTATCTCCACAAAATCGTCCGTATCTTTTGAACCGCGTGTGCTAGGAACGAGATTTAACTTTTTAAAGCTAAGAATCTAAGCTTTCCAACAAGCCATAAACCGAATTTCTACTCCTTATAGTTTTTCCGTAATCGCGCTCGACGCATTCAGAAAAAGTGCAGCGATTTGCGATTTGGCCCGATTTCTTCACCTGTCAAAAAAATGGCTGTCTTTTGCTTGCACTGCTAAAATTCGTTTTCAACCTAATAATCCCTCATGAATAATTGGTAGTGTGGACTTGAACCAATCTTAAGTAGCTATCACCTACCCTGAATCTCCTATAGGGAATTAAAATCATTTTTAGCATATTTCACTCCCTTGCAAATCACATTAAAGTATTTTTGCCTGTGTTTTAAAACCATCCCTGTTGCTCTAAACTTGCTAGGGGGGAAATGAAATTTGTGTTGTATTTTGATTGTATCCCTGAAAACTGTGTGCTTCACTTCCATCTCCTTATATTGCATAGGTGGGGAGTGAATTGCCACAAGGGAAAAGTGAACATATTATCTCTTGTGAAACCCTATTAGTTTATTTCTGTACTGCATTTTTATTCATCATTGCATTTCCTTGAAATCATAAAAGTATTCTCAGCTACCTTATCCTCCCTATACTAACTCTTCAGTAATTAAATCAGTGTGCTAGTGTAACATCATCTATTGTTGATCACTGTCATATGCCTAAGTGTGCTATCAAATATTAATTTATTCATAAAAGTGTGATATATATATATATATTGTTTATTTTCTCAATAAACCTTTTAAATTGCAAAACAAACCTACTTCTTGGCTCAGTGAGGTCAGGGGGATTCAAAGAGAGGGGCATTATATAAGGGTTTATCATCCAGAGTATAACTTGTCATAAAAATATATAGATAAGGGCTTCCCTTGGGCGTCCCAGACGAGGCACTGACTTAGTGGGATTGCTGAATTGAAGTCACTTGACAGATTGGGGGCTCGAGCCGGGGCTTCTGGATTAGACCTATCACTTGTGCAGCTTGATACAGTGTGCTAACTGATAGGATACATAAATCCTGTTCGATCACCACGCTGTATTACACTGTAAAACACTCCTCAAAGGAACGCTCTAAGGAAACGGTCTGTTTTGCAAAATAAAATGCTAACTTCTGTAAGTCAGGAAGAAAATCAATTTCCAGAATGACGACACTGGTAGACATCAAAATAGCGAGAGAGCACCTCTTACATAAACTATTTGTGAGAGGTGAGTGGACTGAACAGGACCAAAATGTGTGGTCGCAGGCAATCACGCAACAGGTCACTGTAACTGGGTCAGATAAATGGAGAGATCAGGGTCCCTTACATGTGGCCCTGAGTGAAATATATATGGCCCCTAAGGCCAAGGATGAGCACAACAAGATTGCCAGGGTAGCGGCATATTTATATTTATATATGGGAGCCATACAGGACAAATTTGGTGAAGGCCAAGATCTGGCAAATAGGCAACTGATGGCATTAGAGAAGGCCCAATCTGACCTGGTCTCTTCCGAGCAGAGGCTGCAGAGGAGCCAGGAGTCAGAATATGATAGTAGGCAGTATATCATTAAAATAAAAGAGGATATGGGTATCCTGCAACAGGAAAAGTCTGACCAGGACACCAGATTTCTGGCCTTGCAGAAGGAGTACCAAGAAGGGTTGGATGCCCTACTGCAGAGCCAGAAAAAATTGGAGCAACAACTGGACTTCAATAATGCGCAGAGCAGGTAGTCACCCTGCAAAGCCACCTAGATGGGGAGAAGACAGAGAGCAACAAACTGATCCTGAAAGACCTGGATACCCAGACAGAATTTGAAGAAGAGCGCCAGAAAGCTGGGACCCTTAAAAGGCAGAGGGACGACCTGGCGGCACAGATGCAGGCTCTTAGTCAGGAAAGGGACGCCTTAGGCCAGGAAGTCTGCCAATTAAAAGAAGCAATTGAAGAAAATCACCGGGCCCTCCAGTGATTGGGTGACCTCCAAAAAGAGCATCAGAACTAGTTAGAGCACACCAGGAGGGTGGAAGATGCTCTGGCAAGAAAGGAACAGGCCAATAGGGATGGGACTCAGGAGGTAACCCTCCTGCAGCAAAAACTGACCCAGTACTCCAAGACTAACCAGGAATCACAGATAGAGAATGAGGCTCTCTGCCAGGACAATGATAGGCTCCAGCAACAGGTAGCCATGCAGGAGAGACTGACAGAGTCTAGTAAGGCCTTAACTGAGGAACTGAAAGCACAGGCTCTTGCATGGCAACAGGGAGCAGGGGCTGATAGAGATGAGGTTCGCTGGGAAAGGGAAATACCTGAGCATAACCTCATGAGCCCTAGTACCAGAGGCCTTCATCTCTCCCAATCCTTAGACTCTGCCACCCCCATGTCCCATGGTGCACATGAGCCCAGGGCCACGGGGATGGCAGATTACCATCCAACCAAAAGTATGGGGCTCATAGGCCAGTACCACTCAGGAATGGATGGGCGGGCATCCGGGTATGGGCACCTAAGTACAGTGCAATTTAGTGGGGAACCCCAGGAGAGTAGGCCCACTAAGGGCATTCTGAAAACCTCTACCCAGTTAGGTCAGTGGGGGGGTACTCATCAAATCCTGGTAGCAAGGAGGAATCAGGAGACTCCTCTGAACGTCAAAGGACAAAGGAGACCAGGTCCCCACATTCTGCCAGCCATTCCCAGGCTCGCAGAATCCAGGAAAACCTGGAAGATCAGACAGGCACCTCTGGGAGCAGTGCTTCTGAGTCAGAGGATGAATGGACCGGGGTTACCCGAACCAAAAAGGCCAATAAGGCAAAAAGGGCCTTGTTTAAAGACCCCTTAAAACAGATTAAGGCAATAAGGAGTATCATCACCCCTTATCACAAGAACGCCAAGTATTCTGTTTGGGAACACTTGGAGCTTTACGAGCAAATGATGGAGACTTTCCATTTGAAGGACAGCAGTAGCTGCATTCAGTATGTCAAATGGACATTCTTTTTTTTTTTATTTTTTTATTGTTTCATTCAGTTTTTGCAAACTTTTTGAAAACTTTTTTTTTTTTTTTAAACACTTACTTCTTACAAAAAAAAAAACACTTTTTAAAATATAGCAATTGCATCTAAAAGCAGCAGAAAACATTGCGACCGGACGACAATTTTTCCCTTGGCTTATTGCGCCTAAACTTTAGTGAGTCTCTGCTCAGGCGATTTTTCTAGATCTCTTTTAGTTCTGTACATTCTTATTCCATGTCTCCACTGTTCGCCTGATCATTCGTTTGCGATTGTCTTATCCTCATCGTATGGAGAAGTCTCCTCTAACCGAATTTGCATTTTGTCGAGGAATCTCATCATTGCGATCAGTAGGGATTTACTTTCGCCGATGTGGAGGTGCGTCCACCATTCTTCCAGACCATACGACAAGACTCGACATCTCTCTTTCTTTAAGCATATTTCTCGCTGAACATTAAGTTCAGGACAATGCAGGACCAGGTGTTTTAGATTTTCATCTTCCACTGCACATAACCTGCATTTCGAGTTTCTTGCCGCGATCTTCCTTCGATGGATTAGCATCTCTTTTGTTTCGTAGATGTTTAAGCGAAATTTCAGGTATAGTCTTCGTAGTCGTTTACATGGTGATAACGTTAGGTATTTCGCTAATGTGTTACGTCTTTTTGCTTCAGGTGGAGTGTTCCGCATACATTTATGCGATGATCTTTTTTCGTTGGTTTCTATCCAGTCCCAGTCTAGTAATTTTCGCTTTACTAGCTCTGGATTCTGCCATAAGATGTCTTCATCAGAACCCAACTGCACTAAGATTTCTTTACATTGTTGTTTCCACTCCCATAATGCTGATTTTGTCTGTCTTTTGTCATCAGTCAGGAATTTGACGGTGGGTAAGTTTGCTGCTTCATGGGTTTTCCTAAATAGCGCCAGTTTGTTCCAGGTGATTCTCGCATTCAGAGTGGACAGACCCATCTCAAATAGTACACATGCTGTGGGTGTACTTAGTGGGATCTGAAGAATCTTTTTCCAGAAGATGCTTTCGCAACGGGCCCATATTTTGTAATCGCATCCAAACATATTCTCGGCACCGTAAGTGAGAATTGGGCATACTTTACTTTGGTAGAATCTTCTTACCGCTTCATATGAGAATTTGCCATATTTTTGTTGTAGAATGGTGCCTTGTGCTGTTAATAATTTGCAACTATTTAGGAGATTTTTTGTCATTGGGGTGTCATTTATACTCGAGTTGATTGTTGTCCCCAAGTATCTTGTATGCGGTACTTTGTTTAATTTATTTGTTCCTATGGACCATGTTGTTTTTTTTTTATTTGTACCTCTTTCCCTTTGATTTTCTAATACTAGGATCTCCGATTTGGCCACGTTTATCTCAAGACCTAACTCTTCAACAAAGGTTCTTAGAGCTGTAAGTTTTCTTTGGAGCCCTATGGGAGTCTGGTCTATGATTACCATGTCATCCGCATACATGATGTGGTTTATTGGGACTCCGTTTATGAGTGGCGGGAATGCGACCACAGAGGAGAATACTGTTCCAACTTCTGATATATAGAAGTTAAACAGGGTCGCTCCTAGCGGGCACCCTTGTTTCACGCCCCTCTCAGTTGGTATGGGATTGGTAAGGTTTCCTTCACGATCTAATCTCACCTGTATGTAGGTGTCGGAGTATAGCTCTTTGATGGCATGGATGAGGCTCGCATTACATCCTCTTTCTTTAAGTTTTTCCCATAATATTTCTCTATCCACACCGTCAAATGCATTTGCCATGTCGATAAAGGCGAGGTATATTTTTCTTCCTGATCTGATGGAGTCAATTTTTAACAGGTTCAGTATCAGCAAGTTTATACTACAACCTATGCCTTTGACAAAGCCCGACTGGCGTTCGTCATATACTTTGTTTTGCTGGATCCACTTGGTCAGCTGGACTAGTAGCATTGAAGCGAACACTTTTCCTACTACATCAAGTAGAGCTATTGGGCGATAGTTCGCGGGGTCAGTACGAGCGCCCTTCTTGTAAATTGGAACTATGATCCCGGCTTTCCATGTCCCAGGGATTTTCCCTTCTTTTTTTATTACTTTGAACAGTGTATAGCAAAAATTTGACCATTCTTCAATGTTTTCTTTTAGGTCTGCATTTGACAGACCATCAGGTCCCGCCGCACGGGAAGCGTTACATCTTTTGATGGTCGCTCGAATTTCATCTCTTTCCATCTCAATTTCCCACGGCTGTCTCGTGTCTTCATTTATTGTCTCGGATGTTTTTCTCCTTTGAAATAGCCTTGTGTAATGCCTTACCCACTCTTTTTCTTGCACCATGCTTGATAGCAGCGCCTTATCGGAGCTCTGTGTGTTATTAATGATGTCCCAAAATCCTCTGGTATTCTTACGATTTAGCGCCTTCAACATTGACTCTGCGTCTCTTTGTTCTATTGTGGCTCTGCGCTGTTTATACCAGTTGTTGTACCGGTTTTTTACCTTTTTTATCTGTGTTACTGTGTCCGTTGCCTGAAGGGCCTTGATTTTCCGTATTAGTTTCCTAGATTCTCTTTTTCTTCGTGCGACTTCCGGGTCAAACTGATGGTTTCTGTGTTCCGGTCTCAACGACGACGTTCTCTTTTTGACTTTATAGATTTCAAGGAATTGTTGGTATTCTATTGCCGTCGGGCAATTCTGTTCTTGAGATTTCCCTACTAGTTCGGTGATTGTCACAATATCGCGTTGTTTCAAGCGCAATCTGTTTCGGGCAGGTACCACAGATGGATCTTGTCTCCATTGCTTACGCTCCTCTAAGATGTTCTTGTTCCATTCGGCTGATACTATGTTGTGGTCGCTGTGATTAGTCATGACCACTTGGAGGGAGTCGATTTCCTGGAATATGTTGTCAGAGACAAAGATGTAGTCTATTATTGACTTTTGTGTTCCTCGTGTCCAGGTTGGTTTAGCTGGAATATCACCATTTATCGCTCCGTTTAGCATTACTAGATTTCTTGAGGACATTTCGTTGCGCCAGCGTTCACAGTTTGTTTTTTCTCTGTGATTCACTAGTACCTTAGCTTGCGAGGTCTCAATCAGCTTCATATTAAGATCTCCACATAGTATTAGTGATGCGTTTGGGTCGTCTTCTAGTGTGCTATCGATTGCATCTAAGATGTCATCCTCAAATTGTAGATGCGAATTCGCTGTTGTATTCCAATACACGTTAAAAACATAGATAGTCTGATTGTTAGTTTTTGTCGAACACACTGGTTCAATGCTAGTTTTTTGTAGATGGGACGATAGATTCCGCGTTTCCTTAATCCTCAGACCCCTTTTCCTTTTAATTAAAGTTAGTTGTCCTGACATTGGGCGACCTTTTCCATTGCAGATCGCTGGATTAAACGCTATTTCATAGCCTTCTATGTACGGTATACATGATAGCCATGTTTCTTGCATACAAACAATGTCGGCTTTTCTCAAGTCCTCTGATGTTGAATTCAATAGGTGGTTAAACCCCCTCGTGTTCCAGGAGGTTATTACCAGTTTTCCCTTTTGGCATTAGCTCATAGGTGATCCGTTTAAGGATTTTGCTATCCATCTCCATGATTGGGACGCTTCTTCATTGTTCAGTGTGTTTTTGCACCTTGTCCTTTTTGGATCCTGGGTATTCTCCACTGTTATTCTGATTTTTTTCTGCTTTATCTCCTCCAGCGAGTATTGTATGTCGCCACCTTCCTCGTCTTCTTCATTTATGTTTTCCTGTACTTCATTTATTAAACTGTTCTCCTGTTGACTTTTCAATTGTGCTTCTTTTTCGGTTGTCAGCTGAGCACCTTTTTCGTTGTAGTTTTCACGGTCGTTTCCTCCCAGTGCATTGTCTACCTCGTACACTTGGTAGCCTGCGTTCAGCAATTGTCTCTCACCCGTCATTATCCGTTCGACAACTTTTTTCTCAGCAATATGAAGTAATACAAATTTCTGGTTTGAGTCTGCTATAATTTCCACCCTGTCAATTTGTGGACTCTTTAAAGTTCTTAGCACCGGGATCTTTTGGAATATCTGCAATATCGAGTATCTGTTTAATGCGGAGTCGCTCTGTTTGGGGTCAATTTTTTCCACCAGTATTCTGTATCTTGTGGGGTTCTCATCTTTCTTCGATTTCCAGCTGTGCTCGACTACTTTGTCTGCTTTTTTTTGATTTTTCGGCGAAGGTACTGTAATTGGTTGTATCTCACTCTTCGTTTGGCGCTTCGTGTCTTTGAGTGTTGAATTAGGTGGTACCCCACGTGGTCTACATGTCGCGTTAATTTTTTTTTGCTGTTGTGTGCTCCTTAGACGTTTATCCTCCAACGTACAGAAATTGTTGCCGTTTCCATCTTTGGGCTCTTTGTTCTTTAACGATGCGTCTGCTTTCTTTGGGGTCGCCGGCCATTGGAAGACTCTTTTTCCTGCTTGCCCTATCACTCCCTCTTGTTCAGGTTCTATAGGGATCTTGCATGTCAAGATTGGTCCTCCTCTCCTTTTATCTTGCTGAGTTTTCAATTCGTACTCGGCAGTTGTCTCAATGGCGTTTACTTCGTCAACTTCTCCTTCAGTCTGTAAACTGTAAGTTGACATATCTAATAGATTTTCGTCGTTTTCGACTTCCTCCTCGATCGTCACTGGTGTTTTTGATTTTCTTTCGTCTTTGGTTTTCCCTGTCTGTCTGGGCTTATCTTTAAGTAGTTCTTCTGTGGCCGTTGTTATTCCGGCCTCACTGAAGTCAGGGCTGCTTTTTTTGTTAGTCGTGCCTGTAGGCTCGGTATTGTTTACTGTAATGGTTAACGCTTTGATGTTTCGAAAGAAGTTTGCAGCGTTTCGTGGATTTTTGGCCTTCTGCACTTGCTGATTTTTAGATTTCATTTTCTGGTTGCTCTGTTTTGAGACGACAGACTTACTTTTAAGGCTTACACTAGAGCTCTTTTTTACATTTCTAGGCTCGAAAATGTCAAACCATTCCACATCGTTCTTCTTTTCAGCTGTGGCGTTGACTTTTTTGCTTGACGGCGTCTGTCTCACTTCTTTTCCTTTCGAGTTCGTCCTTGAGTCGTCTGAGACTTCACTCAGACACCCTTCTTCCTCATTTTCAGTTTGTATAGTCTCAATTAGGTCCATTTCTTGGGGCCTCTTTTTTTTTAATGGAATTTTGAGGGAGTTTTCATTCATGTCTTTGCCCCCATCTTTGCTCTCTTTGGTGGGTTCCTTTTTCTTATTATTTTCCTCTGTGTTACTTCTTTCACTTGCTCCATCCACGGAGTCCTTTGTATTTTCTGGTTTCTCTGGACTGTCTCTCATCACAATTGACGTTTCCAAGTCTGTCACAGAGCAAGTAATTTTGTTCTTCCTTGTTCTTGTGGGCACAAATTTTGATGTTTCCTCATTTGTCAGAGATACGACATCGCTATCTATTGTGATTGTAGCGTGTGTTCTCTCTGGATTCGTTTGGATTTTTGCTGGGGGTCGGTTCTCGCTTGTGTCAGCTCTATGTTCACGATCTTTTTGTAATAGAGTCAGGGCTTGTTTCGTCACTTCTGCCAGGAGTCTTTTGTCTTCGATTGTTGCTTTTAAGGACTCTTTTAGCGCTGTTAAAGATATGTCATTTCCTCTTCTAGTTTCCACGACTTGTGTCGTCATGTCCAACAAGTCTATTTCGAGCTTTACAATTTTCGAATTCAGCAGGGCGACCAATGTTGTTTGGTCGCGAAAGCTCTCATTTAAATTTTCGTAGAGTTTCAACAGCGGAGCCACCGCTATCGTCGTTGCAGACATTAAGACAGGGCTCAGCCTTCCAATTGTCGTCTCGACAAGTGTTGTGACTTCGTCAGAGTTTTGCGGAACCCTCTGAGTTGTCTCAAACTGTTGTCTCTTCTTTTTTGGAAGGAGAGGCTCTACTTCATCTTCAGGCTCAGGTGAGGCCTGGCTCTGTGTTTGCTCCCTTACTCTCTTCGGTGTAGGTGTCGAACTCCGTCTCATGTTATTTTTAAATCTTTTATGTCCGCCTTCGAGTTCAAGGTCAGAGCTTAGTTTTCTTCTGCATCTTTTTTGAGATGCTGCAATCTCATCGTTTCTAGATTCGAAGGAGGGAGTATTCGCTTCTAGTGCCATCACGTCGTGTAGGCTCTTTCCCCTCGTTCTTTGCCACTCTGCTTGTGGAGTTGTCCTTCCGCATGAGAGTGTTTCTGAATTCCTTCGTTGTTTCGCTAAATTGGAATTCATTTCAACTAGGCCTCTCAAGACTTGGTCAGCAAGCTCTACTGAGTCCCTTCTACGAGGTGTCTCGGCAGCTCTATCCTTTGTAAGTCTTTCTTTCCATCTCGCATCGCGAGCCTGCATCTCTATGGGATCTCCTTCTGTCACAGCGATACTAGTTTCCTTGCTTGACTCCGATGATCTTTTTTTGTTGTTTCTTAAGGCATGATCTTTTTCCTTTTGAATTTGTGAATTTAAAACTTTGCGATCCTTGTTATGCATTGTGTCCACTCTTGTCCATGCCAGTAGCTTTAGAGAAGCACCAGTATGTGTTGGTTTAAACGGGGACTCGTGGGAACCATCCACGCAATCTAATGGGGACACACTTTGTCCTCTCACACTCCCTGGATGTGTCACATTTGTTAAATTAAGCATCTCTGCTGCTATCTCTTCTACTGGCACACACGTTGTTTCATTCATTTCTTTCTTCTGCTTATTAGCTTGTGAGTCATGTTTCGCTAGGTCCTCACTCCCCTTCGTTTTACCAGACTGGGCCCTACTACTAGTTTGGGCGTCCATGTGTGTAGGGTTCGAGGTAGCCTTCGTGGATTTTCCTCTCTCTGTCCTTGTTGTACATTTTTCACTCATGGACCTGGTGCATGGAATTCCATCATTAAATGTTGTCGCGGCAGAGACGGAGTGTATCATAGCAGTACAGATCTTCAGTCTCTCCTCTACCCCCGTCATTCGCTCCTCTTCCAATTGTGTTTGCGTCACGACTGTTTCAAGTCTCATCGTGTCGATAGTTTCTTCAGTTTGCGCTGGAGCGTTGGGGGGGGAGGGGGGAATCTGTTCTTTTGTATCTTTCTCCCGTCTCTCGCTCCCATGTGACCACTCCCCTGGGCAGCCAGTGTCCCCATCCATGGAGTCATCGTCACCATCTTGGTATTCTGGTTTACTTATCCCCTCACCGTCACCATCACAATCACTTGGATTGCTCGACTCCTCAATGGCTAAGTTAGGAACATTGCCCTCTCGGGTTAATGATAAGTCATCTTTCCTCTCGTTTCTTGATCTCCACGAGTCGTCACGATGGTATGTTGAGAATGAGCTCATTACATGAAAAGCGTCAGCTCCCACTCCTCGTTCTTCTCTCCCATCGGTAGCTGGGTTCCCATGCAACGCTGTTAGGGTGGTGTAAACATCCTTCATTGGTGCATTTAGCGTTACTCTCTCTCGTTTTGCGTGTGCCCTCGTGTTCGGGGGGACCATGTCCCCTGATCTCATCCTTGCGACTTCTGAGTCGCTCCTGCAGCACGAGGGGCACGCTACACGCACTTTGTGTCTTTTTTGTCGGGGCTCACTCGTAGAGAACACAGGGCAGAGCGGCTGGTAAGAGAAGAGGGGGACAGTGAGGAGGGCTTGCGCGCGCCGCTGCTCTTACCCGTTCTATTCGGCGATCGCGCCTTCTTCCTTCTACTGGCGAGTTTCCAAGTTTCTCTGGACCTCCACGGATCGCCAGGGAAAGCAGTCAGTCCACTCCAAAACTCTCGGCTCCAGGGTAAGGTCACAGCCGCAGCGAGCAGCCACAGCCCAACAGCCAGGTAAATCACCAGATGATGCCCTTTGCGCGCTCGGGCTTAGCGCCGCAAGGGTGTCTGGGTGAGTGCTAAATAGCACTTCCTTCCTGTGGGAGGAGCCGGGGGCGGGCAGGGGGCGGGCCCAGGCAGCGCTACGGCGCAATGTTATTCTTCGTGCCTTCCTCTCGCCGTTTCCCCACACGCTACACAGGCGTCCTCACCGAAGTCACCGAAGTCCAAACTGCTCACAGCTGACAGCTAACAGGCTGCATACGAGGTGGTGGCAGTCACAGCAGCCACAGCCCAACAGCCAGGTAAATCACCAGATGATGCCCTTTGCGCGCTCGGGCTTAGAATACTCCAGTTTCTTTGCGGGGCTGGAGGACCAAAACCATTCAAGATGGTCCACATATAGGGCGGCCATCTTGAAACATTTTTCTGTTCACAGAAATCCCCAAGAGGCTCGCAAGGCAGCCTACAATTTGCAATGTGGGGAGGATAAGGCCCCACAAGAATTTGTGCAGGAATTGAAGCGTGCTTTTGCACAGACTACAAAAAGGGTGCGCACGGACAGTAAATAATTTGTTAATACGTTTTTCCATGCCTTACCCAAATACATAATGACCCAGCTTGTGAGAGATTTTTACGAGAAAAGATCTTTAGACTGGGTTATTGAGCAAACCACCCGCATCTATGAGGAGCAGAAACCGGTGGAAAATAAGAATCAGCCCAAAAACCCCAAAAACCAACAGCACCCCTGCTGCTGCCAAGGTGGCAGAGGTAAAGGTTGCCCCCGTTTTAGATTTGGAGATGGGGGGACCTAAAAACCTGCCTGCACCAAATAATTGTAAGCCCAGAAGGCCCTCGGGCCAGTCACAGACAGGGAGTCAAGGAGGTAGTCCCACAAATGGGGTCCCTCACTCCCCTGATTATGTAAGTCCCCGTTACAAGGGAAACCGACCCATCCTGGGTTATGTGTGGACTCCTCCAGCCCAAGGGGGGGGATCCAGCCAAGCACCTGACCCAGGGAACCTCCCTCCTAACTTCCCACAGGAGGGCAGAAATTCCCCAAATCCTGGGCAGATCTTGTTCCTCAGGTATCCACCCAACTTCCAGCCCCAAAATCATCCATCCTTCTTTCCCCACTTCCCTGAGCCCAGACCATCTAATCCGGGAGAGGGGAGGCCAAGGGTGGAGGGGTACCCAAATCTTCCCAACCCGGGGTCCTACCAGAGAAGGGATAGCTACCCTTCCCGGGATCAGGCCAGGGGAGAAAACAGAACCTCGTATCAGCCTGAGCGGGTTTCCCAACTCGAGCGCCAGGTCCAAAATATGGCACAGGAGCTGGGTCGCGTGCTAAGGGCTCAGCATAACCCTCAGATGGGCATGCCGGCACAGAA
This sequence comes from Ambystoma mexicanum, assembly GCF_040938575.1. Taxonomy (NCBI): domain Eukaryota; kingdom Metazoa; phylum Chordata; class Amphibia; order Caudata; family Ambystomatidae; genus Ambystoma; species Ambystoma mexicanum. The sequence continues at coordinate 1,295,259,747 of NC_090935.1, read as the reverse complement.
TGCACCAAACTCTGGGCCTGGTGCTCCAGAACAATGATCGGGGGCAGCACCCTGATAACCCACCAGTTCCCAGGGAGGAGGCACAAGGAGAAGGGGAGTGTAAATCCTTGGAGGAAGCTTCCTTCCCCACTTGTAAACAGCCCCTGGAAACCCCAGGAACCGGAAACAAAATCTCCTACCCCTGAAAGTCTGCCACCCAAGGAGCAGAGAGGAGGTAGGAGAAACAAAGGACCCAAACAGACCCATTTTGTGGAGGAGGTACAGGTCTTCCAATTTGAGGGAGAGGGATCCTCAGAGGATCCTGGGAAAAGGATCTTCTCTTTCAGAGATGGGGGAACTCCTCCCAAGGAAAAATGGGTCCCAAGGGATTCCAAACCAGACTGGGTAGATGTGGGGATTGAGCTGTTGCCACCCATCATTCTATCCTAGAACCAACAATACCGAAAACCCCTGGTTCAAACCCATCCTAGTGACTGCCTCCAAAAAAGGGGGGGCGGCCCAGAACCGGAACCAGGGGAACCCAAAACCGCATCAATAGACTGGGTAGATGTGGGGATTGAGCTGTCGCCGTCCATCATTCTATCCCAGAACCAACAATACCGAAAACCCCTGGTTCAAACCCATCCTGGTGACTGCCTCCAAAAGGGGTGGGGCGGCCCAGAACCAGAACCAGGGGAACCCAGAACCGCATCAATATCTAATTGCCAACTTTTTCTTTCAGATTCCCAAAAATCCCTGCCGAACTCTGCCCAAATCTCTTTTCTCTCAATGTCCAAAACCAGAAAATTAGCCCACCAGTTGTCCAAAAATTTGCATTATCTGTGCCCCCTTGAGGAGAAGGAGGGAAGATACTATGCCCCGGTACAAGTACAGGGGCATGGTACAATTTTGGCACTGGTGGACACTGGATCCCAATCTACCCTTCTGTCCAAAAGGGCCTTTGATTAACTAAATGCAGGAAGGGGGGAGAATTACCGAATTCCTCTCACCTCTCTTCCTGGACAACTTCAGAACTTTGACGGCAAGAAAATTCCCGTTGATGGGACTGCAGATTTGGACATCAAAATTGGGCGACACAAGGTGAAACACCCGGTCATAATAGTGACTCCAGAGGGCACCCCTTGTTTACTAGGGAATGACCTCCTGAGAAGGTTGTCACCCCTAATAGATTGCGTAAACAAGGTCCTCTGGACCCAGACTAGCCGACCAATAAAATTAAAGCAGAGTGTCAACCATGTTAGTTTAAACGGCACCTGCCACATGGTTGAACAAAAATCTGACCAAGTAGAATTTCACTTCCAGAACAACCAAATTCCAGACGTGACAGTAATAGAAGTAGGACAACAGACTGGTGATGGGGGGTCCTCTCTATTTCTGAAAATCAACCTTCCTTCCAGTTTAAGGTGGTATTCCACACTGGAAGGAAACACTCTGAAATTCTTTACTAATCCACAATCAGACATTCCCACTCCGATAGTCCAGAAAGATGTGAAATCAGCCCAGAGCCTGGCTGATATTCAGCAAATTGGAGAGCAGTTGTTCATCCCTGTTCAGTTAAATGATGGGAAGGACTCTGTTCTCGCCCGAGTGTGTGTGAACAACGGTAAGAGCTTCATCAGCGAAGCCATGTTCTGCCAACTCCCAAAAGATCCAGCCATTCCCACATTCAAACTTATAGACAAATGGGAAATAGATCTGGAAACACCCAAGTCCAAATATCTCCTGCCAAGCAGGTGTGTGCTCAAAATCTCCATTGGCAACAAGAGCATAGTCCATAATTGTTGGGTCGTGCAGGATGTCACTGCCGCCTTTTAATTAGGCAGTGACATTCTCAATCGCTTTGCCATTAGTTTGGACCTAATAAACTTCAAAGCTTGGTCCCTATTAGCGGATAATCCCATGGGCTTTGATGATCTAGAAAAAGCATTTAGGTCAGCTCAATTGCTACCTTATGCAGTTGAAATTCAGATTAAATAGGAAGTCACCATCCCAGAAAGGACCCAACAATTCTCCCTGGAAGTGAAAGTTAAAAGAGGACAAAAATTGAAAAACCCTGATGCTTATATTCATGTAAATGCTTCTCTCCAACAGCAAGGGTTGGGGGTAAACCCAATACCATTAGTCAACATAGAAAATGACACCATTCCAATAGATGTGGATAACAGCGACTTAAAGAGTATTACTCTAGCCGCAGGTACCATTATTGGAATGGCGGTTGATGACCAACATTTCTCCATTGATTTAGGAAATTAACTGTTAGGACCAATCCCCAAGGACTGTTTTGACAGTGACAGTGATGACAATACAACACCAGACAGGATCTTTACCCTGCATGGGGGGAACTTCCTGGTGTACACTTCCTGCCCTATGGTAAGGAAGATGTGACTTGTGACTTCAGAAGGGATGAGGTGATTTTCCAGGTCCATGAGGGCTGCCTTTCCCACCTGAAGCCTCCAGTCCAAATCAGCACCCTGACCACGGACTTCTCCACCCAGCTGAAGGAGGCCGCTGAGATGGAAAAACCAGAAGTCTTTCCAGGCTTCAGGCAGATGGCGGAAGAGAGAGTCAACCTAGCTGATGCCTGTGGACTCTGGAACAGAAGCAAAAGTTGAAACAAGTTTTCTTGGATTTCCAAGATCTCTTTGCGGTAGACTCATATGACTGTGGTCGCACCGACATCCACACAACAACAATTTCCACAGACCCTGGCATGACTCCAGTGTTTGTGAAGCAATATCGTTTGCCTCTAGCATACATGGAGTCCCTTACTGAAATAATTAAGAACCTTGAGTCCCGGGGGATAATCCTTCGAGTACACAGCACCTTCAATAATCCGGTGCTGGGAATATTGAAGCCAAATGGCCAGTGGAGACTCTGCGCCGACCTTAGGGAGCTCAACAAACGGGTCCATACTTCCCGATGGCCTCTGCCCTACATTGACCAAGGGCTGGCCCAGATTCAGGGGTCACAGGTATTCACTGCAATAGACCTGACCAATCGATACTGGACCGTGCCTGTCAGTAGGGAGGACCAATACAAACTGGCTTTTACCTTTGGGGGCCAGCAGTACACATGGACCCGGACTCCCTTCGGATACCTCAACTCCGGCAATGAGTTCAACATTTTCCTATACAAGGCCATGCCCGACCTGGGTGCGAGGGGTAACCTGGCTTATGTAGATGATGTCCTCATCAAAAGTTCAACTGTGGAGGAACATATAGCGGAGATCCGTTATGTTCTGACCCAGTTGAGGGCCGCCGGAGCAAAACTTTCCTTTCAGAAAGCACAGTGGTGTAGAACCCGTGTTAATTTCTTGGGGCATGAGATTACTCCTCAGGGTCTCTGTCCCCAGGAAAAGAAAGTGGAAGCACTCCAGAAACTGAAAGACCCCACAACTCTGCGGGAACTAAGGAGCCTCCTTGGACTGACTAATTACAGCAGAAATTCATTGAGGGCTACGCATAGATCACCAGACCTCTGATTCATCTCTTGAACGGGGGGTCAAGTGGGAATGGGGTCCAGAACAATCCGAGGCAGTAAGACTGCTCAAAAGAAGTCTCTCACTAGCGCCCTGCATAGCTTACCCTGTCAGAAACAAGGAGTTTTTCTTGGAGACAGGGTTCTCTAATACATTTTTGACTGCAGTATTATAGCAAAAGCATGACAAGGTCAATAAAGTAATCTCTTATCCGAGCAAAACTTTATCCTCTGTGGAGGAAAAATTCAACGATTGTGAGAAGGCACTCCTGGCAACGGTGTGGGCATTGAAGAATTACCGCCCGTTCATCCAGGGGGAACACATCATAGTGGAGACTTCACACCAGCCTCTGCAATATCGCCAAAGTGACAGAATCCGGGCTGGAATTATGAGTAATTCCCGAATTACTTCCTGGATTCTGTCAATGCAAGGCTTTCCTGTGGAGGTCAGTTATGGCCAAAACAAGAAAAGTCCACTCGCGCAAGGTCTGGCTGACTTGCATGATTGTGCCAGAGAAAACTGTCTCAAGGGCGAAAGTCTAAAAATCAAGGACAACATGGAGGCATACCTTAATTCCCGACACAAAGTCTTTGAAGAAGACAGGTGTGAGGGAATGCCCACTGTCTATGTGGATGGATGTGCTTACCATGTTGACAACGGGGAGAAAGAACTTATGGCCAGCGTAGGGAATGCATGGGTGAATGAGTCCCCAGAACCCTCCGCTGGATACAAAATTGGTCCCCGAAGTAGTCAGGTGGCAGAATTGATGGCTGTGTATCAAGCCATCCTCACTGCGGTCCAACATCAACTCCACGAACTGGTCATAATCACAGATTCAGATTATGTACGGAATGGGTTCGTGGGGCACCTTGTTAATTGGAAAACCAGAGGCATGTTATGTGCTAATAACAAACCCTTGAAACATGGGAAGTTAATTCAAAACATTGATGATCTGGTCACAGTGAATGGGATGACCGTCTACTGGAAAAAGATCAAGGGCCATTCCAAAGTAGAGGGACCAGACAAAACTGGAAATGACTTAGTTGGCCAAAACCGGAGCCATCCAAGGAGATCTAATAGAGATTGAGTCCCTGTAGGGGGAAATCCAGGTCACTGCTATCACTAGGTCCCAGACAAATGCTCACAATGATCTTTCAACTGCACAATGGAGTAAGGAGACCCCAGATGCTGATTTGATCACGGCTCAGAAGGGGGATCCATTAATTGGTAAGTTTTACCAACACATTGAGGACCCTGAGAACTTTCCCTTGACGGATACCGATTACATTGGGAAAGAGGACCTTAGAGTGTTGATGAAATGTCCAAAAATGTTCTGAATCCAAGACGGTTTGTTGGTAAGGAAATCCCAAGCTAGCCATGATCAGTGGGTGGTCCCTACCTCATTCCTAAGCCTGATGTTAAGTCACGCCCATGATGCGGCCACCGCCGGTCATAAGGGGTTTCATACAACACTTGAGATCTTAAGAGAGGTTGCATACTGGCCACACATGGGGCAGGACCTAGACCAATACTTGAAGTGGTGTCTTGTGTGTGCACAATTTCAGCCAACATCCCTCACACACCGTGCGCCTCTCCGAAAGAGGGGTTGACCCTGCCATGGTCAGATTTGCAAGTGACTTCATAGGCCCCGTGATTCGCTCCTCCAGGGGAAATAAGTACATGTTGACAGTGACATGCTTATTTACTAAATGGGTGGAATGTCTCTCGGCCCCAAACTGCAAGGCAGAAACAGCAGCTGCCCTGATGATCAACCACATCTAGCCATTTCACCAGTGAAGTAATAATAAAGATGTGGGAGATACTGGGGGTTAAAAAGAAGCTACACATTGCTTACCGACAGGCCTCTTCTGGAGCAGTGGAGAGATACAACCGAACCATTGTGAGCATCTTAAAAAAGTTTGTGGCAGATTCTGGACCAAGTTGGGATATCCGATTACCACTTGTCTTAATGGCCATCAGATCTACCCCTTCATCTGCAACTAAAATGTCACCGTTTGAGCTGATGACTGGACGCAAGATGGTGCTTCCCAGCATTTGCTCTACAGGACCCAAGAGCAGACATTAATCAGTGCCTCCACAACTCATGAGTATGTGGAGAATTTGAGGAAACACCTCCAACATGCTTTTGCCTATGCTCAGCGGAATCTAGAAAGATCAGCCGAGAGTATGATTTGAAAACTACCATGAAAGAATACAATGTGGGAGACCGGGTCTATCTATACAATTTCCAGAGGAACCAGGCCAAACAGCGAACATTTCTGCCTACATGGAAGGGACCTTTTGAAATTGTAGACAAGATCTCTCCAGTCGTCCACAAGATCCACATCCCCAAAGGTAGTTTGGTGCAAGAGGAAGACAAGTGGGTCCATATAAATCAGTTAAAGTGTAGCCATCCCAGGCACACTCTGCAGCAACTGGAGGAGTCCTCTGCAATACCAGAGGGGGCCGCTCCAGAGTAATTCAGTTCCAACCCTAAAATATTCCACATATAGTCTCTAACATATTATGATTCTTGAATGCAAATGTCTCCTGATTATATCTTGTTTTTTAAAATGAGAATGCAAATGTCTCTTGATTTAGAAAATGTATATGCCGCCCCACTATATCGATAGTGGGGGAGAGATGTCTACAAATAGGTATTGCCGCTTTGCTTTGTCATCCTAGGAGAGATAAACCATGGAGACTAACCAAGGAGGACGACCCGGGGACCGGGAGCAAATATCCGAGGGGCCCGGGGTACTGCCCAATACTCTCATCAGGACCGGCGAGGAGAACCGATCGATCCACCCTGATGGAGGAAAAGATGCTGAATTTTGCCATCTGCGGAATCGGAAGAAGATGATGCAGACATACCAGCGCGTGGATCAAAACATCCTTTGCACCCGACTCCCCACTTGAAATCAAAGTGCAGTTGGGCAGGGGGGCTTGTCGGGTGTCTTGACCCACGTTTGAATTATTAGGCTACAACATTTGGTGCTGTGGGCTTAGAAAATCCAAGATGGCCGAAAAGCCCACATTGCGCCAGAATCCAGGAAAACGTGCAGTTTTTGCGCACACCAAAATGGTCGCCTAACCTGCCACCCACCAGTGCGAGCGTGATGGGCCAAAAGTGCCATGAGTGAAACGTGGTGCCAAAGGAAAAACAGCAGTGCCTGTTAGCTCAAAAAGCGCTTTGAAATCACCTTTGTTTCTCTGAAATGCAAGCTAAAAATGCCTATTTTAAACATTGCAAGATATTCAAAAATCTCACTGAACACCAGGAGACATTCGGCAGAATGTAGTCTTGTGTGCATACAAAATCTGGAAAGATGAAGAGCCCAAAGCAATGTTTATAACAAAACTGGCTGAGCTGTGGATGTCAGCAGCTTAACTGAAATTGGATTTAAAACCACTAAAATCAAAATGTTTAAAATAAATGAGTGACCTACTTTTGAGTGTCACATAGGTTGCAACTGTTTAAAGGTCATAGTTTTGAACTTAGAATCAATGTTCTAGCTGCATGTGTAAAAATTGTAAGTTTGATTTGAATGAAGAAAACTGGAACAAAAGTGACATTTAGCTGAAGCCTGGCTTGAAGAGATTAAATTCTGCCCGGCAACTACCCCCGACTGGAGTTGAAACTTGCCCAGCAACTGCATTTGCAGGCCTGGCTGCCTTCTGCTGTTCCCACCAAAAGCAGATTACACCTCTGTGATTGAATCAGGGGAGGAGCACCTGGGAGCCAGGAAACAGAACAATGAGCTTTCCTTGGCTCAGGCAAATATTAAATTAGGGGGGGTTGTAAATGCCTTCCTCTTGGAAGAAACTGGGAGGAGCAGTGCCTCTGTGAGCAACCTGAGTTGGAGGAAGTGGACAAACCAGAAATTCCACCATGTGCTTTGGGAAACCACACCCCTCTGGGCCAGAGCATCATTTTAAAAAGATGGATAATTCATAGTACGGACTTGTCAAAATTATATAATTAATATCATTATTCTTGTGATTTTTCTGTGCACATTTTCAGAGGTGTTAGGACTCTGTGGTATGTTCTGGGGGGTAGTAGCAGAAAATAAGGTATTACTCCGAATGTCTGTATGTTAAAAATCTGACACTTTATCATCTGATGCCCATATTCCGTGTGCATGTTTGTGTAAATTCTGGAAAAGTTTAGAGGTTGTGTTCTCGGTGAAAAGGGCAGAATTCTGTCATAAGTGGACACGACATCTTACAAAGACAGGGATCGGATGGTTTGGTGCTCCAGAAAATATGTTAACTGTACATATAATATCAGAAAAATGGTACATAGATAAATATGTATTTGGATCAAAAATAGATTTGTTTGCAAATTGACAAGGGGAGTGTTCTTACTGTATGTCATAAAATTGATGCCTGATGACACTCCATTCCTTCCCCCAATGAAGAGAGAGAGGAGAGCTTGGCCAATGATAAGTTGTGAGGGGCAGGCTTAGTTATGCCCACGCACACACCCATTTTCAAAAGGCATAAAAGGAATACTGAAACCCAGGTAGAGAGGTCACTTTCCCCTTACTTGCGAAGCGCTTTGTCGGACCAGACAATATCCAGAAGGACCATCTCCAGAACTTAGAATCCAGACTTAAGAACTTTTTCAGCAGGCCTCAAAATATTTTGCGAATTATTCAAACAGCCGGGCTGAGCGGTTTGATTCTGGCTAGAGCCCTGTGCCAGTACCCAGAAAGCAGTGCTGTATCCAGAATCCACTTGATCCAGACCAGCAGAACCAGAGATCCAGACCGCTGTGCAGTGCCGAGTGCCAGACCAGACCATCAGAGCAGAGCTGACCCAGAGAGCTGTGACTTGAGAACCACCAGCCAGAAGTCCAGTCCAAACCTGACCAGACCTTGACGGCCTATTTCAAATTTATAGTGTGAGTACTCAGCCAGAACTGTGCAAACCAATCTCTTAGTTTAAAATAATCTAATTCAAACAATTTCCACCTATCTAGAACTGCATCATAGAATTGTGTGTCCATCCTGTTGATCCAAAACCTTCCACAGTGCAGCTGTCATTCTGAAACTTTAATTTACTTCTGAAAATCTATCTCCACAAAATCGTCCGTATCTTTTGAACCGCGTGTGCTAGGAACGAGATTAAACTTACATTTTAAAGCTAAGAATCTAAGCTTTCCAACAAGCCATAAACCGACTTTATCGTTTTTCCGTAATCATGCTCGACTCATTCGGAAAAAGTGCTGCGATTTGCGATTTGGCCCGATTTCTTCACCTGTCAAAAAAATCGCTGTCTTTTGCTTGCACTGCTAAAATTCGTTTTCGACCTAATAATCCCTCATGAATAATTGGTAGTGTGGACTTGAACCAATCTTAAGTAGCTATCACCTACCCTGAATCTCCTATAGGGAATTAAAATCATTTTTAGCATATTTGACTCCCTTGCAAATCACATTAAAGTATTTTTGCCTGTGTTTTAAAACCATCCCTGTTGCTCTAAACTTGCTAGGGGGGAACTGAAATTCCTATTGTATTGTGATTGTATCCCTGAAAACTGTGTGCTTCACTTCCATCTCCTTATATTGCATAGGGGGGAGTGAATTGCCACAAGGGGAAAAGTGAACATATTATCTCTTGTGAAACCCTATCAGTTTATTTCTGTACTGCATTTTTATTCATCATTGCATTTCCTTGAAATCATAAAAGTATTCTCAGCTACCTTATCCTCCCTATACTAACTCCTCAGTAATTAAATCAGTGTGCTAATGTAACATCATCCATTGTTGATCACTGTCATATGCCTAAGTGTGCTATCAAATATTAATTTATTCATAAAAGTGTTATATATATATATATTGTTTATTTTCTCAATAAACCTTTTAAATTGCAAAACAAACCTACTTCTTGGCTCAGTGAGGTCAGGGGGATTCAAAGAGAGGGGCGTTATATAAGGGTTTATCATCCAGAGTATAACTTGTCATAAAAATATATAGATATGGGCTTCCCTTGGGCGTCCCAGACGAGGCACTGACTTAGTGGGATTGCTGAATTGAAGTCACTTGACAATGTCCTTCTTGAGATTTACTCTGTGCGCCAAACTAGGTTTGGTCCCTTTTTTCATTTTGTATTTGGCGGGCTTCAGGAGTGAAACCCGCCCCTTGTTCCAAGGTGTCTGGTGGGGGCATTAACCGAGGGAGGTGCCTGAAACTCCCTGTGCTTAGTCTCCCAAGAAACAGGAATACACTGTTAGGTGATTGGCCGGCTGGCTGTCCGGCAAGGATAGCCACTCTGCTGGGTGACTGACAACTAGGCTGGAATGAATGGGAGCATGCTGCATAAAAGGCAAGGTTTTTTGGCTTGGAAGGCAGAGTCGACCACTGGATGAAGGAATCTAGAGAAGAACTTGAAGAGGACACCTGCTGCAACTCCTGGACCGTTGGCTTGCCGCGGTGAGGCCCTGCTGCCGTGCTGAAACTCCAAATTCGTATAGACAGAGAAGCTCCTGCAAGGATGACTTCTCCCTTTGAGATGGTGGGATCAATCAACTTCAAAGTAAGCCACCTGGACATCCTCTCAACGCTGGTCGAGTATCCACTGCAGTCACTGCTGGAACCGGATAGCCAGGGAGAGGAACATCAGTTTGTGTGCGTTGCTTTTAAACTGGCCCAGAGCTGCAGGAAGATACTCTGGACTCCCAGGAAGCAGGTCTGACCGAGCCTGAGCCCCCTCAACAGAGTGCAGGACCCCATAAGCAAGGAAAGCCCATCTCGACAGCCAGGAACCGCAATGTTGCTATTTGCAGTAGACGCGAGGAGCTGAACCATCGAACAGCCACTTGTTTGAAGTTTGCCGGTTGCTATAAGTGACCGTCTGTTTGCAGTGCAGGAGTCCCCAGCAGTCTCCCTATTGTCCCCATGACTGAGGCCCAGGAACAGCAAAACCTGCAAAGCTGCACAGGAACAGCAGTCAGCTGCTGCACTTTTTCTTCAACCTAAAGGTACTGTAAAGTCTAAGAGAACTTACCTCTTGTTGTGTAACCACTTGTCCTCCTTGGAGACTTGCCTAGTTGCATTTGTAGAGTTGCTTGCAGCTTCTTTACTTCACAAGCCTGATCAGTTTGTGACCCTAATTTGATTTTCATTGGAAAATACTTTCTACTTACCTGCAAGAAGTGCTTCAGTTCACCTCGACTTTTGATAACTTAACATTGGCTGGCCTACACTCCCTGAATGACTCTTCTCTCTTCTGCTTAGGTGTTTGCCTTCCTTCCAGGAAAGGGTTAACTGACTTTGCATTGGGGGGTTGTATTGAAAGTACTTACCTACTTAAGAATAACTGTATGAACACTTGTTAAATTCTGAACTGTCTTCTCTTTAAAACTACTTGTAAGAATATTCTAAAAGCGACAGTGATATATTAATGTCAACAGCACCCTAGTTATTGAAGTCACCTGAGGGTGTGGGTAGTGCCTGTGCGTCATCCCAAATGGGTATTTGCTGATTTAGATAACCAAGAGTGTGCATTTTTGAAGTATATTTGTGTGGTGTTATATAGTACTCCCTTCTGAAGAAGGCTAATTCTAACTGACTGAAAAATAAATTAATAATTGTTTTTATCAAGAAACCTTGTGTGTAAGAGTTTATTTGAATACTTGTCACTGTGAATCTCTGTATAACTCCCCTACAGCTCACATAGGCCCCTCTTGAGATAAGCCTGGCTGCTTCACACGCTACCAGGGTTGTTGTAGTGCACCCAAAGAGAACTGCATACAATCTTGCCTAATAATGCCCTTTGCCCTGATGCTGTGAAAGGCTACACCCATTCAATATACTGTGACTCATGGCTCTGCCTTTCTCCTTGCAGGTGACTCACGAATACCCGCAGCTGCCTTGGCTCATGACACGTGCGAGATTCACAGACACCACATGAGTTACCCTAAAAACACGCACACAGCAGGACCCTTGTCTGTATGAAGCATACTTTTGGCTTCCTGAAGGCCCTTTTCCGCTACCTGGACTGTACAGGAGGTGCGCTAATGTATAGCCCAGAAAAAGTGAGAAAATCGTGCTGGTGTGTGCCATGCTGTACACTATCTGCCTCCAGAGGAATGTCCCTCTACCCCCTGATATGGACATGCCACCCCCAGAGGATGAGGACGCAGTGCCTGTGGAAGAGGCATCTGCACACATTTAAATAGATGACGTTAGGGCTGCATGAGTGGTTTGCCAGGAACCTATGGATCATTTCTTCTAAGACTTTCACATGTCACATGTCATGCACCACTATGTACCCACACAAATTTATGAATAAACACAATGACACAATGAGGAATGTCCTTGCATTGTTTAAGTTGAACAATGGTTTAATGTCGTAGTGCACAAACTATGCCCCCATCCCCAACACCACCCCAACACACTATCTTCCCTACCCCCCACCTCAACACACTACCCCCCCACATACCCCAACACCACCCCAACACACTATTCCCATCCTACCACCCCCCGGATACGTTGAAGAGTCAGGTCCATACTCAGCTGCATGAAACTCTACAAAGGCAGAAATGCCCTCGGTCAGCTCCCTGACATGCTGGTCATACACTGTCATTGTGGCAGTTGTTGCAGACACCTGTGCCTGGCTGCACTCCATGCTCCACAAGATCCTGCATGTGGCAGCCCGCATGCAATCATGTATTGTCTGGAGGTGGAGGGAGTGGGTGTCTGCAATGGCCTCCATTTCAACTTGCCGCCTCTCCATGGTGTCCAGCCTCTGCGTGATGTTGTGGATCAGTGTTGGCTGGGGAATTGGCTGGAGGCTATGTGGTGAGCCAGGACTAAAACACGGAGACACATACAAGGGGGTGTCCATGTCACTCTCTGGTGTCTGGGCATGCTGGCTGTGATGCATGCTGACAGGGATGTGTGATTCAACAACGCCCTGTGGCTGTTTGGTGGTTTCCTCCTGAGTGGCTTCCTCATGCCTGCCAGCAGGTGTGGCTGGCTGTTCTGGGGGACTTGGAGCGGTGGCCCTTCCGGAGGCACGTGGGCTTGGTGCAGGGCCTGCTCTGCCACCAGCAGGCCTGGTCTTTCTGGGGCCAAGTGTGTCATGCTGTGATCTACCCTTGCACACCACATGTGATCGCCCTCCAGGTGATGCAGTGGACGTGGATTCCCTGAAGGCTCCAGTCACCGATGGGCCATCCGCCTCATCCTCCTGGGCCTCTTCGTGAAGTGCCTGTAGGGGACACATAACATGCGGTCAGGCATTGTGAATTCACGTGGATTGGCATGCAAGTCACACATGTTATTGATCTGAGTGACATGTGTCCAGATGGCCATGGATGTACAATTCACATTGCATGGGCCCACAGCATTGTTGGACTGGTTTCAGCCATGTGTGTTTGACCCATGACCCGTATGCAGTCAAGGCGGCCTGTCCATGCAGGTGTAGCTGACTAGGTCAACCATGCATGCATGAGGTCCTGCAGGGTCACGCATATTGTCCCGGGAGGATAGCTCAGTGGCAACGTGTTCGCCTTGGAAGCAAGACAACACAAAGCAAAAAAGGTTCGCTCCCCGGATCCGCGCTTAGAAACCTCTGGGCTGTGTGAGCACTTTAAAAATGCAAATAAATAAAAATAAATATTTAGGGTTTCCTGTTTTAGGGGTTTCTTTCTTTTTTTTTTATACTTCCGGGAGTGTTTTCGGAACCTGTGTTTATTAGTGCTTTCCTGTTTGCCCCTTTCAAAAAATTGCAGCAAACTTTTTTTTCCATTGTAAACACAGAAATATTATTTTATTGTTTCATTGTGTGCATAAGTAGGGTAATATCTCTCATTATCAGCTGCAAGAATAGCATATGCCCAGATCTGAGAGGTTAAAGGCATGGTCTAGTAAAACATTTTATTTAAAAAATAGATAGGCAACATAAAAAAAATACTAGCATTCTCTTTTTTAAAACTTCCTATGTAAAATTTTGAGATATTCAAGCTCAAAATTCGCAAAAGCAAGCACATGGGCGCATCCATTTTGTGAAATGGAGGCCCTCCTGTGCTGGCTTTTGCTTTTGCGGCACTAATGAAGTAAAAGCCAGCCAGCTGTAGTAAACAAAAGCTACCGCTGGGTGGCTTTCCCTTCATTAGTGCTGTACGCGGAGGACGGGGACTGGAGACCAGAGCAGGAAAGCTGCAGCTGAATCTCGGTAAGTGCTATTTATTTTTTTTTAAAAATGAGCACTAGCTGCATTTTTTTTTCTCCAAGTTTTCCGGTCTGGAGGAGCCCGGAAAACTTAGAAATAAAACCGCAGCTTTAAAAACGTATTTATGTCCGATCATTAGATATCAGAGTCACCAGCGCAGAAATGTCGCATGTAACAGAGGCAGCCCTAAGAAAATTGATGCATTTTTTAACCTCTCTTTCAAAGTTTAATCATGCATTGACTTGATCGTCTTTATGAAGCAAATGCAGGAATCACAAAAAAAATATTTTTGACTGGTGCATCAACCCACCATACTGTAAAATCCAGTCAGGTTTTCAACATGTCCGTAGTAAATATTTGAAAGAAAAGGTACATGCAGGGAATTTCAATGGAGATTATTTGCATATGTTTTGGCCCTTCCGAAAGCGCAACTGGATTTTTGGATTTGGTAAGTCAAAAGCACAGCAGTTATGAGTTACACAATATAAGAGATATCCCGATACCTCACGTTTTTCTTTTGCAAAGTTCTGAACAGCACACATCTGGATTGGATGGTGCAGTGAGCATGCTCCCCTTCTGGTAGTCTATCAAACCCACCAGCAAACAATTCCTCATCAGTAAAGCACACGTTTTTCCTGGCACTGGAACACATGATCGCATTCCATGTCCGTTTGCCGGATTTCCGGAAACCTCATGTGAGATTGCACCGCTGAACAACACTGTAATGGGCCCAAGTGGAAATGCACCGCATTACGAAACCGCGTCACTAGGAAAACATACTTCCATTTAAGTGTTACGTGAAACAAGCACCCTAAATGATGCACCTGCAATAAGGCTTTGGACCTATTGTCCATTCTGCCTACTTTCTGGTAGCACACAGAGTGCATTGTACAGCCCTTCCTACATCGCTCGTGAACGCCAACTGCTTTGAATCGCGGGTAGGGGTGATGTTTAAAGGTTACTACATGTCACTGCGTAGTAGCTTACCTGGTACCTACTCCTATCATTACTACGTTGTAAATCTTTATGGAATCCCATATAAGAATGCCATGCTAGCCAATAATCACATTCAGGCATTGAAAGCCTTGCCATCTTATGACAATGGTGCAAACGATCTTTAGGAAGTGGTGCTCGTTTCATCTGCTCAGCTAGCACATTGCATGTCAAAATATCGAAACTAAAAATAAAGATATAGTTCCAAAAATTATAGTCCACATATCGACCTCCCTTCAAACACATTGAAGTGTCATAGTCTCGACCTCCAGCTTGCACATTGCACTTAATGTGGTAATAGCGACTTTGTGTGAAATAGTTTTTAAACTCCATTTGAAAGAACAATCTACGCTACGTGTTGCCTGTTGCGGTGGGTTAATTTCAAACTGCGATTTTGAATTCAAGTCACAATTCTCCTGCCTCTGCCCTTCCCCAGCCATGGCTCAGACCTTTCAACACATTTCTGTAATTAGCAAGCTGGGTATGGGGTGGGGTAGGGCCGGGCACAGGGTCCGGGTCGCCATTTATCTGCCGAGTGCTAAATCCGCCTTTGTCCGTCGTCCTCCCTTGTGCCCCTGAGAAGTGTCCTCCACACTACTGCATGCCTAATCAAGGGTCTAAGCAGATACGACCACATCATCCCAGCCCTCATTGACCTTCACTGCCTGAAACTGCATGCACGAACCACCTTCAAGTCTTGAGCGTCATCTATAAGGCAGTCGCCCTCAAGTCCCTGAGCTACCTCATGGAGAAACTCTGCACCTGTGGCGGACAGCGCACCACCAAAAGTAGGGACATGTGCAGCCTTGAAATCTACTGTTGCAAAAAGGAAAGGACCAGTAAACAAGCCTTCTCTACCTATGCCCCAAGACTATGGAACCTCCTCCCTGTCAGCATAAGATTTGCCCCCAGCTCACACAATTCAGAAAAGAACTCAAGACCCACCTCTTCAAAGAGTGTCTCCTCCTCAACGCCTAGGTCACTATGTTGCCCCTGCCACCACCTAACTCGCTAGACAATGCCCGCCCCTCGCCTCCCCAAACCCTGGTACAGCAGCAACCTTTCTCTCAAGACAATTCAAATACATGGCTTTAGCTTACCAAAAGGAAAACTGCAAGACAATTAATATACCAAGTGAGCATGATGAAATGTGCAAAGCAGTTAAAGTACAGAACCATAGTCAACCAAGACTCAGTGTGCAAGACATGTTAAATAGGGGGTGGGGGCATATGCACCTTAAATGAAATGTAATAGACCATTAAAATGCAGGGCCATATGTGTCCATACTGCAATATGCAAGAACATTAAAGGTCAGGGTCATAAGTAACCAACACGCCGTGTTCATGCCATGGACCATGGGATGATGTTCATAGTTCATAGACAGAGACTGCATCACAAACAGGAACACCAATGCCAGAGACATTAAAGTAGGAATTGATAGTGGCACCCACTTGCTACTCCTGGACCTTGTATGACCTTCATCACTATGTCCAACAAAGGTGTCTCAGGACATGTTGTATGGGCTCTACATTTGCACATAAACAGCTTCCTGACCAGCATGGGTGGGGCGTGCGGAAAAAGGAAGGACCATGCCACTGGTATGAGGATGACACGTTGCTCTCATGCAAGCCTCACTCCTCTGCCTCCCCATCTTCCTCTCTCATTCATGACTGTCTGTCTGCTATGCAGGCATGGTGTACTGCTAATGATCTCTGCCTCAATTCTAGTAAGACTGAGGACCTTCTCATTCCGACCCGTACTCCCTCTTTCCCTTCCACACTCTGGCCGCACTCCACAGGCCCACTCCCCTCCCCCTCTTGTGAGTCAAAGTACCAAGGTGTCATCTTTAACTCCTCTCTCCTTCTCTCTTCATATCAGAGACCTTGCCTAAAAGGCCAACTTTCAGCTGCACCTCCTCTGATGCATTCTCCCTTTCCTCGCCTTCCCAAGAACCTCTGTCTCCAGAGCTCTGGTCCTCTCTAGGACGGACTACTGCAACAGCCACTTCCTCAATTTGCACAATACCCCCTTCACCCACTTCAACTAATCCAGAAGAGTACAGAGTGACTTTTCCTTGGCCACATGCACAGGGACCGCATCTCTCCAGCCCTGAAATCTTTCCACTGGTTTCCGGTTGCTGCGAGGAAATTCATGTCCCTCTGCATCATCTACAAGGCTATGTGGTGCTTGGGACCCCTCTATATCCAACTCTCTCTCTCCCTAAAACCTCCTTGCTAGAGCCCTTTGGTCATCTAGTTCTAACTGTCTGCAGATCAGATGCTTTTCAAAGCAGTGAGTGGGGGGTGGGTCTGTCTCCTGTGCAGGTGCATCCCCCTTGATCGGCCTACCTACCCCTCTCAGACTTCAGCCGGATCTTCTACTGTCCCTGTTGCTTCTCAAGACCTTCATTTTCTCTTAATTATTCGCTCTCCTCTTCCCTGGCTAATGTCCCTGTCTTGCTCTTGACTGGCTTCCTTGTTTCTTCAGAGTCTTATAGGGCACCAGGCCCCCTCTAGTCCAGCCTACCCTTGCACTAGGTCTCCCCTGACTACCTCCTGAACCTGAAATTGCCCCTCCTGGGCCGCTCCCCCCACACTAGCCAGGCTTGGCCTGAACCCTTGTGGCCCTTACATCCCTCTACTTCTCACTCATGGAGCATCCTTCCCCTTCGCTCTCTGCTTTTCCTGGCTCTGTCGCCTGGCCTCCCCTGGCACTCGCTATTTCTCATGGACCTTTCTGCCCTGACTGGCACTCCTGCCCTGCACTTCTTTCACTGCACTTGAACAATATGAATGTCACAAGGCCTAGTAGGATGAGTTTCTTAATTGTCGCCCTGTTCCCCCAACCTCATGTCTTGTGCCTCGAAACACATTGTGTATAGGCGTTATGAATACCCTATTTGAATTAGAAAATGAAAGCTTCAACTGACAGTGCTGGCATCTGTATCTCAACCCAGTGCTGGCCCTGCTACATCACAATGCCCCATGTGCAATAATTGTCCTAGATTGTGTGCTGACATGACAGTTGCATGGCCCATCAACCATTGTGTACACCACTTTTTGTGGGTCAATGTGTCCACTGACGGCATGGACAGGGCCAAGGGGGTGCCGCATGTCAACAAAAGCCATTCATCCATGGATTACAGCTCATGGTGTGACAACTCAAGATGTTTGATGCATGTGTGCCTTGGCATTTACTGTCTGTCTGCACTCTGATGCACGTGTTCAACCTTTGTCTGGAAACACATGGCTCAAAATTTAATTCTCTGACCATGTGCAGGTGAGGAAGCACCAGATGAAGAGGAGGAGGGGGAAGAAGTGGTGCTGGCATGTCAGTCCACCAGTGGAGGCCGTGGTGTCATTCCCTGTGAACACCCACTGGTGCTCCAGACGATCATCAGTCATGGTCTGGCCTCTTCAGACTCTTCTGACTCTGGTGATTTGGATGCTGAACCACATGTGTATCCCTCACAAGGGCGAAGGTGAGTGCCCCAGTGGCAGATCATATGGGGCCACTGAGTCTGCAGCTGTGCAGCTGGCTTCACAAGGCCAGTCAGTGGTGGCCCCACCGTCTATGCTGATTACGGCTGCAAGGCCACCCTCCCATGAGTTGGCATCAGGTTCTGGAGCTGATGTCCAATGGAGGGTTGCAGACCTGCAGCCAATGCCAGGAGCACTACAGCAACCGGCATGGTCCCTTGCATCAGGCCACTGTGGTAGATGTGGGCTTGCTAGAGACAGTGTGTGGGAGTAGCAAATTTTGAGTGTCGCCATCCCACATGGCATTGTGTTGGACAAAATTGAAGAGGGCATGGATAAAATGGCCAAGAACTTAACCCCACTAGAAGCCCGGGTAGAGCAACAGCTGCAGGTCATGCGGTCCTGAAGCCTCTTCCAAAGACTGAACTTGGAGGCCAACATCAAGGGCCAAAGGGCAGATCAGATGTGTCTGAAGGAGTCTCTGCATGCAGATGCTCTGGCACATGAGGTGTGAGATGGTGGCCTTATGAAAATATATGCATGATGAACTCTCTGCCACAAGAAAACATCTTAAGAAGGAGATAGCTGCCTTGAGGCACACACTGTCACAGCAACTCGATGTGTCACAAGTGAGTGCACATACAGACTATGTTGCCATTTGTGAGGAAACGCATCAAGACCTCACGCCATTGGTGTGCTGGTGCATGCATCCGTGTCACAGCTGGCTGTGGTCAATGAAGAACCGGTCTTGGCAATGAGTGGATTGGACGACCACTAAAACTACCAGCAGGTCATCCAATGATTGGGGGGGCAGCACACCCACACCTCCTGAACCATCATTGCAGTGATGTCCCTGAGCCCATGGAGGGGATTTTTATTGTTGTAGATTTGTATTCCCCTTATGTGGATATTGACATGCACACTCGCCCTCCCCATCCAGGGTGGACATCCCTCTCCCCCAACCCCCAGTACGGGATGGACCATTTTGATTTGTTTTTTTGTGACCCGTGTGGTCTGATTTTCCTTTTTCTTTAAAATCTTGACCAGGGTGGACACTTTTGTTATTTTTTAATACCCCTGTACAGGATGGATGCATGTGTTGTTTTTTCACCAAATCCAAGATGGATTGATTTTCTTTTCTTTCTTCTTTCCTTGAAATATTTGATGTTGCCCTCTTAAAGGTATCATGAGTGCAGTAGTGGGCATAAAGTCATGCACAGTGGTGTTCACTGCCATGGGCACCTTCAGAACGACAGGAGGTCATGTTCAGGTAACAATGGGTTGATGGAACATTGGCACATAGGTGCTGCATAAATTGTTTGCAACTATGGCTGGTGTAATGCTATGTCCCATGATGTTGCAGTGATCCTGATTCATCCGGTGACTGTACTCCTTGGGAGGTTCACCCTGCACCCCTTCATGTCCCTAGTCCCCATGCCCTATGCCAGGCATTGGTCCTTCTTTCACAAATTTGAATTTACAGTTTCCAGTGGAGGTGATGAGGGAATCACATCAGGCCAACTCTGTCAGCAGGTAAGGATGTGCATTGTTTATTGTGTAATGTCTGTATTATTGGACACCACAGTCCTTGCATGCATTCCACATATTTGTTAGCTGGGGTGTGATCATTGAGTCACAGTAAATGCCATTGCAAATGTTTGTCTGTCCACATGCATGTGTGTGTATGTGCACTTCAACTTCAATGTGTGTGCATTGTATTTGAGAATGCACGTACACAATTGATGACACAATTGGTAGGGATTGTGCAGCACTTGTCACATGAGTCAATTACAGTATTTCCCACATTGTGGATGTGCATGCTAATTTGAGACATGACATGCATTCTCTGTGCATCTTTGTATTTTGGTTCTCAAACACTTGCCTCACTGACTGTAATGATGTCTCCTTACTGACACCATAGTTCTCCCCCTGACCCACGTTTCCAAATTGGCCCTGCAGGTGTACTCCCTCTCCACTCTACTCTTTGATCTG
Source organism: Ambystoma mexicanum (assembly GCF_040938575.1). Lineage (NCBI taxonomy): Eukaryota > Metazoa > Chordata > Amphibia > Caudata > Ambystomatidae > Ambystoma > Ambystoma mexicanum. The sequence continues at coordinate 1,295,239,624 of NC_090935.1, read as the reverse complement.
TGCCAATGCTCACTCTTCTCCCTTATCGGCTCACATGACCTGCCATGCTATTTTTCCACATGTAACATACTCGTCCTTTGACAGGTCTTCTCATCCTCGGCTGCTCTGCTTGATAGCATTGCCTCTGGTGACACAGCATTGGGTATTTGTGTACATTGACTCCACAGGACATGTTTGTCACACTTGCTGTATGTAGGGTTGTACAGATATGCGCATGTTTACCGCTGATGGACTGGTCCTGTGTTCTACAAACAGGTTACTTGTTCTACATTGTTTGTTTCTGTATGTTGTGTCCACCTGGATGTATTGCATGATCATTTTTTGACATACCTTGTTGATCAAATCCAGCACTATGAGTGACTGCACAGTGTGTGTGCTCATTGTGGGCCCATGCATGTGATACATCGTCCACTGCCCCGCTTGTCTTCATCTCTTGTCCCTTTAGGTGTTGCCAGTGCACCCTGGGTCCATGCAAACTTACTGGAACTATCTCGCACATGGTGCCTGGTCTGTTGGAGGGTGAGTGAACAGCTGCATATTGTCCTGAGGTACATTTACAGTGATATCCAACAGGGGGGGGGGGTTGGTGGTTGGCGCAGAGTATGGGTATGTGGTTGTAGGCACTTCCTTGCGGGAATGTTGCATACATGGGTCTCTTTCTGCTTTGCATGCCATGGTGGGTTGTGCATGTTATTTCTCTGATGTGTAGCTGCTGTTTGACCTTTCACAGGTGGCCCTTCTTTGCCAGTCTGCCCTTCTCTATCACACACTTTTGTCCTTCATCGGCCAGTACATGTGCGACTTTTCCATCTATGTGCCTTCAAGACTTGCTGACCAGGCTGCTTCTTTCACAGGTGTTTGTGTATCTGTCTTCCTCACTTAGCCACCTTCTCTCTGACCTCACTGACTGTGGTGTCAGACATATCCATCCTAATGTCACCACCAGCTAGTATCCTCCTTGCGCTGCTTTCACCCTATTTCTCTCTCCCTCCAGGGTTCAAGTCCTAAAAAAAGAAGTGGGTGGACTCATTTACAAACGCAATGAGACATCGCAGAAATTATCATATCAAGGTGAAATGTGCACAGTTAATTGAATTGGCTTTGAATAAAAACCCACATTTGCACAGGACAAATGGTATTTGTATTTGTACACTATTAGAAGAAAATATTTTCTCTTGGTTTGTGTGTGTGTTGATTTGCACGGCACAGATAATATTATGACCTAGAGCCAGTCAACTTAAATCCTATATCAAGGACACAACAGATGTAATTAAGAAACTCAAAACTGTTCAATGGAGAAGTGACTATCTCACGGCGACTTTCGATGTCAAGGCTCTATATACATCCATAAAACATGTCTTGGCAATCCATACCATTGAATAATCATTTAGAAAGGAATCAGCATCATTTGACCAACAAATTGATATGATCAAGGAGATGCTCCAAGTAACTTTGGACTTCAACATATTTATATTTGATGATACATTTTTTCAACAAACAAAGAGCGTGGCTATGGGCACAAAATATGCCCCATCCCTGGCCAACCTATTTATGGGTGTATTTGAAGATAAAATCATATACACGGAGGAGAAATATTCAGAGAAAATGGTACACTGGACCGAAAACATAGAAGATGTGTTCCTAATATGGAAAGGATCCAAGAAGGAATTTGATGAATTCCATGAGAGAATAAATAAGAATGATTTTGGGATACAGTTCACGGGTACATGTGATGAAAATCAAATCAACTTTTTAGACTTGACCATACATGTAACGGGGATAAACTCTACTCTGCATGCATCAAGCTGTCACTTTGCACCAACGATAAGCAGTACACCAACAGATGAATTCATTAGGGCTCGTCGGAATTGCCAGAATGAAGACAAATTTAATCAAGATTGCAAGCTCTTAGACGAGAGGTTTCATCAAAGGGGATACACGAAGACATGTATCAACAAGGCATACCAAAAGGCTTGTGAGCTTACACAAGATCAGACACTCAAAGGAAAAGAACAGAATAAACAACTAGATAGCTTCCAAAACAGAATTTGATTTATAACAAAATACAACAGTGACTTCTATGTAATCAAAAAAGTTTAACACTGCCTCTTGCATAACTTAGATGAACACATAAGAGAGTATGTTGAAAGAAAACCATGGATTATCTATAGAGGACCAAATACAATCAAAAACAAATTGAGTCCCTCACTTTTGCCCAGAGAGAAACCTACAGCAGCCAAAACTTGGCTACAGTCGGATAATAATGGATTCAGGAAGTGCGGAACATGCACCATGTGCAAACATGCCTATGATAAAACAAGCATCTTCTTGCAAATCCACGGCAAAGAATACAGAATAAAAGATGCAATCAATTGCTGGACCAAATATGTATTTTACGGTATCATATGCAAATGCAACAGACTATCAGAAGTACCATTAGAGTAATGAGAACTAGGATCAGGGAGCATTTATCTAAAATTGGCAGCCAAGATCCACCAATTTCCAATAGCCTGACATTGGCAAAAAGAACATCAAATGGACAAGAAAATAGATTTCAGATTTACAGGTTTACAGAAGATAACACTGGGCAGAAGAGGCGGCGATAGAGAAAAAAGCCTAAAACAGGCGGAAGCAAGACTGATATGTAACTTTAATACCACTGTAACATGTCTGAATACAGACAACAAGATGGTCTCCTTTTTGTAAAACGATTACTCAGGCATTTGCAAATTTAGAAATGGTTGTGAGATGTATATATTTTTAATGAAAATGTAAATAGAATTTTAAATGACCTAATATGCTGCTGTAATTAACACGTGCAATACGATTCTAGAGGAGGTAAGCTATGGTAGTGTAATCATTACTAAATAGTCACGAGTATTATTAGACACACCTACAAAATCAATGGTGAGAGGAAACGCTAAGGGAATCAGTTATATATCCCTAGTTTACATAATAAAATGTCAATCTCGTATATGGTATGACAAAATAGATACATCTATATTGATTCCCCTGATAATATTCAATATTATGCTTTTTTATTCTTTATTTGGTACTTTATAATTTTGTGAAACGAAATGGGTCAATAATAACATTTTACTAAGATACTAAGGAGTAAAAGTACACAGTTCAACATAGCTGCAATACAGTCAACCAAATCAAAGGTTTGGGCTATATACATGTCTATCGACATAAGTATGTGCTAACGATCCCAAAACATAGCGCCCAGACGGGGGAGTAGCAATAGAGCATGGTGAGGGATCGAGTGGTTGCCATGGGAGCACATCTAAACAAAACAATAGTGGCGTCTGTGTCTCGCATAACCAGAAGCGAGCCGACACGGGAGAAAGAGCAGCAATCAAACAATAGAATACATTGGGACTAACGAGTTAGAATCACTGTAATATCTGAACTCAGTGAACCTAAGAGACAATATTAGGATAAGTTCAGAGCTTTGTAACAAGTACACGTGGTAAGTGAAGCAGTATTACGTAATTGGGAATAGATGCAATACAAAATATACCGATTTGAAACTCTACACATACACCTACGGGCGAATACATATTCAATATCTTTGAAGATTAGAAAAGAAACAGAATTAATAATTACATAACCTAACAAAAGCGATTTAAAAAAAGTTATGAGATTAAAAGCATGCGGTGCCAAGCACAGAAGATCCAAGTTACTCTAACTAAAATCGATATATACAGGATTGTTACCATGTTCAGCAACATTAATGGGGACGCAAATCATTGATACACAATATTTCATTGCAGTGATTTAACCATTACCATATCTGAGCATATTCGAACCACAAAGGACGGATGGTAAGGCTGTTTCTAACCTACTAACGCCAATATATATATATATATATATATATATATATATATATATATATATATATATATATATATATATATATATATATTTGCACTAATTATAGTCGTCCTCGCCGGCTAGTGTTTAAATATAAATATAAATAAAACCCAAAATGAAAGGACTAGATAGACTGAAATGCAGCAACTATATTATATAATTAATTGTATACATGTTCATCTCATTAAAGGAATTGAGCATAACCAAGGCTATGAATATCAAAAATATACCATACAACATAATTGTTTGTGACGCCATTAAAGGCTTGATCTGATTTTTTAATGTAATTGTGCAAAACAACTGAAGTACTAACAATGTTCTATATTATATCTCTTGTTCTTGTCTTTGACTTTTTATTTCATGCATTTATCTTTTTATATGTTATTTTGTATTTTCTATATTCTCTATGAACCCACCCCCAACTCCCCCCACCCATTCTTCACATGGCTCATTGCAATTTCGCAATCGTGCATGACAATGTAATCATCAATGGATGTGTGATATGTCTTTGTACAATATGTTTAATTTGATGATGATCTATCTCTAAACAATTGTATATATGAAAAGGGTAAATTATCAAAAATACCAATGACTAAATGACTATGCCCGGATTTGAGAAAGCCAACAGTGGAAACACGTGTCATCCTAAGGGCACCATATTATGGAGAATAAAAAGCCATAATTATTAACAACCTGGCACTTGTCCTTAATGGAGTTTTGTGACATTCACTAGTTTAAGCGGTCTTTGGCTTTTTCACTGCCATACTCCTACAAGACGCGACAACTGGATAAGGCACTCAGATTATAAGGTCGCCGATCCAAAACAGTAGAGTACAAAAGCACTCTTTACCTTTTCACTTCTTGTGTATGTAGTTAGGGGTCAACGTGCAGAATTGTGGTTGGTGTCCAGGTGACAGTGGTCAGGGACTTTGTTGCTAGTGTTGGGTGCTTTTGGGTGTAATACATGGACACTGTTGTTTCCAGTTGCTATGACTGTGTTGAATTGTTCACAGCCCTACAGATTAGTGGTGTATCAGCCACTTCCACTCCATCAAAATTGGCACATACTCATGTCAAATGATAATAGGGCATGTGAATACTCCCCAAAAATATATTTGTGCAACGCGGCATTTGTAATCTTGCACCCCTGCTTTCAGCCTCACAATGACATAGATTTGTTTGGCCCAGTGGTGCATTTAGTGCCACAGGTGTCCATTACTATTTCAAGTGACAGAATGGGAGAGGTAAGCGTGTATCTTTTGATTTGCACATATGACTAGGTGCAGATAAATGTATATTTCCCAAGAAATTGCAGATTTTCAGTTATTACATGTTTTACTCGCTCCTGCATTGCTCTCATTGGGAATTGGACTTTTCCTCCCTATGTACTCATGTTACTCCCTACGTTTGAAATTGGGAGTACAATACTACCACTTGCACATCTTGTCTGCTGCACTGTACATGTTATTCTATGTCTAATGGATGCACCCATTTTGCCTCTCACAGACACATTCCCAGGGTGTTGTTGTGGTCACGGAGGATAGGCCCCGATTTATCATTGAATGGCACCTGGGTTGTGGCCTCTCTGTGTGTGCGCCACAGGGGCAGGTTTTTAGGTGCAGTAGGTTGGCCTCAACTGGGTGTGTGTTTCCTCTCCACATGTCCTTTGGCCAGCCAAGGGCAGGGGTGGTGCATGTGGGTGAGGGTGGCGTCCCACCTGTATTTCCACTGGTATGCCACGCTGGGTCAGGGGGTGACATTGTGCAATACAAATTCTGCCACTATGGCTTTATAAACTACTGGTGGGACATATAGAAAAACCCCACCAGAGTGGTCAAGGGAGCGGAAACCTGACACCCAGAACTTGCACTCCACTATGGCCCTACTGGTTACATGTGCTGAACTGTATCTTACCTCAGCCGGTGCGGCAGGATTACAGTACAGCATCATCATGTATGGTGACAGCAGGTAGTCACAGTGCATGCATGTGCGTGACAGTTCATACTCACCAATGAGCTATGTGTTGCCATGTTTTCCAATGCCAGGGCCCGGTGGTGTGGTGACTGATGGCAGATGGAGCTATCATGTGGGCTGCCAGGGACATTGACATACACTTCCATGATCAGTACATTAGCGTCACACACTACCTGCACATTAATAGAGTGCCAGTGCTTGCACCTGCGGCAGGTGTGCTCCGTCAATCGGAAGCATAGTGCTACAATTGCACCTAGCACACGTGGGAAGTGTGCTACTGCATAGAATTCCTGGCACACTCTCTGCCTTTCCTCCAGTGTTTTGGGGCATATATTATGTGCCTGTGCACACAGGCACATGCTGTTATGCATGTCAATATCTGGTGGATACAGCGGGATTTTGTGGCCTGTGATATTCCACCAACTATTGTTGTGGTTCGCTGGAAGGAATCAGTTTCAATGAAATGCAGTGCAGTCAGCACTTTCTCAAGGGGGTTAAGGCCTGGGAGCAGATGGTGGGTGATGCTAGGTCATGTTCCCACTCCCTGACAAGGTCTAGGATTACATGTGGGGGAGGTACCTGGCATATACGTGGTCATCAGGCATCCCAAAAAGCGTGGTGTGTTGTGCAAAATTACCAGCCCTGGGTCTCCACCTTCTCTGGTGTCCATGGACGATATATCCTGCTATTGCTGGGTACATTGTAGCTGTGGATGTTGGTTTGGTGTGCAGGTTTTGAATGTGCTTTTTTCAGATGCAAGGCTGTGCTTTGTAATGCATGAATTTGGTTGGTTTTGCAGTAGATTGGGCATGGGATTGCTTAAGCCTGGTCTGTCCCTTAACATGCCCACATGTTCCCTTGTTCCTCTTCATTCTATATGTGTTGGGTCTCTGCATAGGCCCCGCCCATACTCTGTGAGGTGTCTTGCGCAAGGCACTCAACCACTCTCAGAGACGTGCTGAGCCTGTGTGAACTCCCTGCAAGTCCTGTTAAAGTCCCGCAATGAATCGACTAACAGGGTTTTGCACGCAGAATGCCACACAAAGTCACAATTTTCCCCACAATAAATTCCTTGAATCAGGGCCATAGTGTCAATATAGTGTCTCATAGTAGGGGAAACATGAGCTGCCCATTTGGCTATCCATATCTCTCCACAGTCGTTAGCTATAGAACTAATGTTTGTTTTACTGTTTTCTCTTTTAGTCAGAAATACCAGTGGTCTTCCAGGCTTACATCCATGTTCATGTGTATACAGCACAGCTGTGTCTGCCCAATTTGTCCCAAGCCGCAAAGCATTTCTTTCTCAGTTGTACCAAGGTGGATTTATCTCTCCTATTATCCAGTGAATTGAGTTCTGATTTGTTTTATTTCCTCTTCTGTCTTCTCTAGTCTTCTTATTAATGTAAGTTTAACTCCCACAGTTTGCAATTCGATCCCCCTTACGACTACCTTCAATGCTTCCCAAACCATTCCATAGTCCTTTATGCTTTGCTAATTTTCTTCAAAGAATTTAGTTTACTGCCCCTTCTAGTGTCCAGCCCAGTTAATGAGTTTCTATAAAATCCTGTGTGTGCTCCGTCCCCGTGAATATGTAATCAGTCCATGCATATGAGCCATCTGGTGTCCAGTAAAAAGAGAAGCTGCGGGTGTCAGGGTAATGTTCCCGCCAGAGCTCCTTCAATTCCAATGTTGCACAGTCTAATACAATCCCCTTTCATCTAATATGCCCTTCTCTGGATCCATTGTATAATTAAAGTTGCTGCCCCAGATTCATAGAGCATCCCTACAACACGTTCTGTTGTAGGAGAGACAAATGGTTATGTCTCCTCTATGAAGGGGGCAGTTAGCCAACACGTGGTTGTAGACCCTCCTGAGTGGATGCAATTCCAAAGATCAGGGTATTTGACCCATGTTCGTTCTTAGTAGAGGGTCTCCCATACTCTGTTTCAATATTTGATTAAAGAATTTCGTGCGTGTTAATTATACAAACCTCTTTCCCTTCTGTTTTTCCTTGCAGCAGTTCAAATCTTCCCTCTGACCACTTGTTCAACTTTCACCAGAACTTTATTTGGAATCCACATAAGCACCCCTCAATATGCCGTCCCATACCCCTTCCCAGACCATCGTTTCAACAGAGCCTCTTGTCTATTTAGGTATGTTTCTTTTAATAATGCTTGTCAGGTCCTCTTTCTTTTTTGGTAGGCATACACTCTGTTCCTCTTGATTTATCCATTTAGACCTCTAACCTTCCATGTAGTACCCTGATATCCAATCACATCTGTTTCAATTATATATGTGTCAGTAGCTTTTCTCCCTTTAACTCTCTATGGAATCATCACATCCGTTAGGATGTAACCTCTATTTTTGCGACACCGATTTCTATTCTTCCCTTCATCAGTTTCACTGTCCCATTCTTTTTCACCAGACATTCACAAACAACCCTTCCTTATTCAACAATTGACACAACTAATTTTAACAATGACCAAATAACTACCAAGTATACGAGGTTGCATCCGTCGTTGCCTCTGACCTTTAACTGTGGGTAGGGGCAACCTATCCAGGAACCTAGCCACCCACTCGTAGGTCTATTCAACGCAGCTGGTGAAATGCTTTCTCTTAGTAAATGAGGAGTGCCCAGCTTGCCCAGCATATGCTTGGCCGTTAGCATCTAATTATGCATGTTTATTCAGGAAATGTAAGCATACTCCTTCCGATGGTCTCTATCAAGTTTACCAAATAGGCAGCAGCTCACTTGGGGCCGTCCATTTCAGATGTATGTAGTTTCTTAATGGCTGTATACTCTAAAAAAATCCCCTTTAGTGTAGGGGCTTATCTATTTTGTTATATTCCCTTCTCAGTGAGGAATAAATCTGATGTTTTTCTAATTTCTCAGTAGTCCCATTATTCTGGTTTGTTCTTCAAGCTTTACCCTTCTTCCTCATGTTTCTATTGTCCTTCTTTGATTGAGTATGAAGGTTTTGTTGGTTTATGTTTATTTACTTATATTGTGCTGGAGCCTAGAGGCATCAGGGCGCATACACAGAACGAAAAGGGACAGACACTACTATCATTTATTATTTAGACAAACAATAGTGTTTTAAGATTTTTCCTGAAGATGGAGTTGTTTACTTCTCGGCGCATTTCAATGCAGAGTTTATTCCACATCATCCCTGCCTGTGAGGCAAAAGATGGTCCATTAACTCGGGACCTTTGGAATCTTGAGTTAAGAGCATATATGTCCATTCTAGCCATTGATGTGCATTCCATGGGGCATCAAAAACAGTGATTTGACTGTGTGTAGTATTCTCAGTTTCACTGTGTACATTGCCATATATGGGATTTGGAGCTGCCACAGTCGATCTTTTACAGAATCACACAGCTTATATTTTCTCTGGACCTCTGTTGTATAGTCTGGAAAAATCATCAAGGCCGAGTTACCACGCCTTATATGATTCTTGTCATGAATATTTAAGTATAGATTCCTAATCCTTGTAATTAAGCTCAATTATCAGACTAGGTTTGTTGGAATTGAAATGATATTATGCCTCCTATCGCAGTATTTGAATGTGTATTGGCCTACGCCAAGTTGTCTAAAATATCATGTAAATAGACTCCGCGGCAAGGTCTTGACCTTAATGAAAAGTTGTGTAAGTCGCCATCTTGGATTTAGCCGCCATTTTAGGTTCTCTTGTAATGTGGAAGTCACCCTGAACATCAAAATGGAGGCCGACTGACATTCTGAGTGAGATTCTGGCCATTGTGACCTCCGCACACATGAATAATTAATATGCTTGCAGGCCATTTGTAGGGGTCGTGAACTGAGACCTTGTCCTATCCCTGACCTATGTGTAAATGAACAACTGTATCAGCGGAACTGATGAAAATGCATACATTATGGGATTGACCTGGCAAGGAACCCTAGGCCTGGTCCCAGGAATGGTTAACCCGCGAGGAGGTTGGCCAAGGGCTGGATAAAGGATATAAAAGCCCAAGTATTCCAATGTATGGTCTCTCTACTAATGCATCGAACCCTCGTTGAAGTTCGTTACGTTACTCTGAGAGCCGAATAGCTATCCGTTTGTCAATTGACTTTGGTAACTGTTGTAGCTTTTAAATAAAGCACTTTGTATGTCCTTTGTAACCTGTGTTGGTGTGTTTCCTTTGGGCTTCCCAGCCTCATATCAATTTTTATGTTTACACAGTTGGCGCCCGAATAGGGACCCTCAAGATTGATGCCGGATCATTGAAGGTTGACGCAGACTATCGAACCGGGATCGGACGGTGTGGTTCTGCGGGCCCGACCGAACGAGACGCGATACCTCGGCAGCGCTGCACGATCCGATCCTTGGACGATAGTCGTGTGGTCTGACACGGCATCTTGACGAGGGTCCATTTTTGAGGCGGGCAGATTTGTCAAAACCACCAAACACAAGGTAAAATTCGTTAGGTACGTTTTTGATAAACCGTACGGTCCTCCTTAGGTTTGGTCAGGTGCAGTCGTGACCCGGCTCTTAATTTAACCCTGACAATTTGAATTTGGCATATTGTATCTGCAGACACAATTATTGACCAGGTAACACCAATTTTTTGTGAAATGCCTGGGAAATCGTCTAGCTGCTTTAGGGCTCTGTTCCGCAGCGATCGACAATCTTTGGAATTTAGCCGCCCGGCACCACAGGAGGGGTCGCCGGCATGTACTATGTACTGTAAGTATGGCATTGGTAGTATAGTATTTAATGATATTTGGCACAGACAGACCAGACATGCCTCCGAATTTCAGTGGCCAATCAACGGCAGTTTTGAGATCCCCCGTATTGAATACCTAGAATAAGTCTTGCTAAAAAAGAAGGCTAGACCTGCAGCCTTTGATGTTTTACAGAATTGGAAAAAAGAAGCGTTACAGCAGCTTAAAAGTAGGGACAAACATGCACGCCGTCATAAAACAAACGCCGAAAAAGCGTTGTTGTATGATAAAGAAAAACATTCAGAATCAGTTAAAAATATGGATAGGGCTTTTTCACTTGGAATCCAGAAAATTTACCCCTCTAAAGATTTCCATGTTTCCGAAGAATTTATTGAAAAATTGTTAAACGAACGCAGGCCTGGTGCCTCTGCGCCACCTCCGTATGATCCTATTTTGGGCACTCTGCCCATTCCTGCTGTTGTTCCTGCTGTTATTCCTGCTCCCCCTGTACAACCTATTGTTCCTATTCCTCTAGTTGTTGTTCCTCCACCTATCGCATCGCCCCTTCCTCCTGCGCCCGTATTGACTAAAGTTGATCCAGGTGCAGGATCAAAGATCGTCACTCATAATACTGTTTCTGCAAATAAGAAACAGGAATTGTTTGCATGGGCTAAGCACTGTATGGAGAAATGTGATCAAGTTAATGTTTTTTCCACATTATCTAATTTGAACAGTTTTCCAGAGAAAAATGTTTTTATCAAAGGTTTGGGGACTCATTTATGTGTGATGTGGGGTAGATTACAAAATTCAGATCCTCCACAAGGGGTGAGAGATCTGAATGCGTTGGCACTTTCGAGGGACACAGAGCAGAAAGTATATGGACATGTTGAAAAATTGTTTGAGTATAGGAAGGACTTTGAAAAGTCACGAGATGAGGATGACGAAGACGATAGTATGTATGTACAGAAACGGTTCCTTCCGTGTCGTAGATCGGCACCTGAGGAAGTACGAATTTGTACCAAAGATGCGATCCGATGGATCTCGGATTCATCGATTCCGCCAGATGAAGTATATGACACGTATAGTCAGTATACAGTAGAAATGCAAAGAAAGGTAATTCAGGTAATGGTACAGTACCTGCAAGAAGAATGTGTAAGAAAGAAGGTTAGTTGCCCCATAGAATTGTTGGGGATTTGTAAAAGGGCTTTTTCACCCGACACTTCTTCGGCTGCCTTAGCGCTCGACCTGGCTCTGTTGCTTAGTAAGCGGCCGGAGGTACCTATATCTCAGTTGCCTATGAGAGAGGTTCCTCCGACCTTTGTCCCAAAAGTTGAGATTCCCGCCAACGCTGGGACTGGTGCCCCCGCTGTGGATATCCCTGCACATTATGTATCACAATTCGTTCACGTCCTGTTTTCACGACAGGAAGTGAACACTATTAGACACACAGTTCCCGATATCAGGAAAAACACGACGGGGTTTTACAAAGAAATAGAGTCCGTCTTGCAGTCCTCTGTGTTCACCTTAAGTGATATTGACTTGCTATTTCCTGTACTCCTACCCGTAGATGTATGGAAACAGGTTCGGACAATAGACAATGTGTCAGGGTTGGGAGATACGTGGGCTAATATGATTAGGATTGATGGGGAAAGACCAGCAGGTGAGAAACCACCACAGGTAATACTTACTTTGCCTGATAGAATTGTCGCAAATTAAAAACTATAATTCCAGAGAAAAGAATTATTTGGGACAAGCTTACGGCCTGTGTTCAAGGAAAAACTGAAGGCGCCACCGAATTCTTTAACAGATTTGAGCAGGTATTTTCTGACTTCAGTGGACAGGATTTGGGTACAGAGTCTGGGAAAAGGTTGTTTGTGGACAAATTTGTACGTGGATTGTTGCCTGGCATCCAGCCACAGATTATGTCCTCTGAGAGCGCTTGGCAGGCAAAATCTCAATCTGAGGTTTTGCACATGGCTCAGTATTATGAGAACCGTGTTAATAATGAGAAGGACACAATTGAAAAGAGGAAAGGAGATTTGAAAACCAAAGTATTATTACAACAAATTGTTAGAAACCCCAGAGGAGGCACGACACAGACCAGAGGTCAGTATGTCCCAAAAGGAAATGCTCCTTTGGGTCCTGTGAATATTAATCAATGTGCTTATTGCCGCCAGGAAGGTCATTGGCGAGCACAGTGCCCCGTCCTTCGACAAAGGTCAAACAGTGCGTTTGGGAGTATGGGTAGACAACCTAGGGGCTGCCCTGGAGCAGGGGGCCCTGATAGAGGTTCATTTTTACAAGATCCTCAGCAACCTTTTTCACGGGAAAATCAGACCTCGAGTGTGGACTCGAGGAACATATTTGATCACCCTTCTGCTGCCTACCTTTCTGAAGAGCTTCCTTCTGACGAGGCTCTATTTCATTAGGACTGCCCGAAGCAGGGTTTGGAACCTTCACCTATTCCCGTTAATCAGAAAGGCCCCTACGTTGAATTATTAGTAGGGAATAGGAAACACCAGTTTTTGATAGACACTGGAGCACAGAAGTGCTCCATTGATCATTCCCGGGTTCCAAACATTCCACTGTCAGGGCAAACAAATGTTTCCGTAGGGTTTTCTGGTATACCAATTGTCTGTCCGGTTTCTTCACCCGTGTCTGTTTCTTTGGGTCCCTTTACAGACCATTGCCCTTTTCTTCTCACTTCGAACTGTGGAGAGAATTTGCTGGGGTTGAATTTGTTAAAGAAATTGAACGTAGTAATTCATTGTTCCTCTGATGGAGTACGGCTGACGGTTTCACCACAGGAACTTCCTAATTCTCAGTTTCTGATTCGACCTTTACCTCCTGAGTTTAGCATTGTCCCGGAATGTTTATGGGCGGCTGACGACAATGATGTCGGGGTATTACAGATTCAGCCCGTTAAAATAGTTTTGTTTTAAAACATGGAGTGAAACTACCACGCATTCCGCAGTATAAAATATCAGTTGATGGCGAGCGTGCTTTGAAATGCATTGTCTCCGATTTTGTGCATCGTGGGGTGATCGAAGAGATTACAGGTAGTTTGTGTAACAGTCCGATCTTGCCTGTATATAAGAAAGGCGACAATGCAATTCCATACCGGTTCATAATTGATCTTCGTGCTATTAACAGAGTTGTCGCCCCACAATTTCCAATCGTGCCTGATGTGACGACGATATTGACAATGATCCCTGCTACGGCTGTGCACTTCAGCCTTGTGGATTTAAAAAACGCTTTCTTTAGCATTCCTATACATAAGGAAAGTAGATATTTGTTTGCGTTCACCTTGGGGGGACGCTCATTTACATTTACCAGGGCACCTCAAGGGTATACTGAAAGTCCAAGCATTTATAGTAGAGCTTTGAAAGAGCAGCTCGACACCCTTGAATTGCCACCTACTTGTGCGCTGCTTCAATATGTTGATGATTTGCTTTTGGCTGCAGACTCTGAGAGTGCTTGTAAAGAAGGCACTGTACTGTTGCTTGTTCATTTAGCTAAAAATGGTCATAAAGCTTCGCTCAAAAAATTTCAATATTGTTGTCAGGAGGTTGCCTATTTAGGCTACCTCCTGTCAAAGGAGGGGAGAAGATTGACACCTGAAAGAATAAAACACATTTCTGGCATGTCTGTTCCAAATACACAGACGGAAGTCAGAGCCTTAATAGGTATGGCTTCTTACTGTAGGTTGTGGATCCCGAACTTTTCGCTAGTGATAAAACCGATGTTGGCTTTGACGAAGAAGGGCATTTCTCTGCCACTGCCATGGAAATCGGAACATCAACGATCATTTGAGCTTCTCAAAACCGCGTTATGCTCTGCACCGGTTCTGGGTACTCCAAATTATGACAAGGCCTTTGTATTGTTTGTGCATGAATGTGATGGATATGCTTTGGCTGTGTTAACACAGTAACACGGAGGGAAGAATAGGCCGTGCGGCTACTACTCCTCCGCCCTTGATCCTGTCGCATGCGCTTTGCCAAGATGTTTGCGAGCTGGCGCTGCTGCTGCCGCGTCTGTAAAACAGAGTGAGGGAATGGTCCTAGGCCATGATTTGATTTTGATGGTACCTCACTCTGTAAATATCCTATTGAATAAAACCCAAACGCAACACCTCAACTCTGCGCGGTTAACAAGGTATGAATTAATTCTGTTTGCCCCTCACATTCAAATTAAGAGGTGTTGTGTTCTTAATCCAGCTGAACTCTTACCTTTCCCGCAAAACACTGGTTGCGGTGATGAAGAATTACATGATTGCCTGTATACCACTGAACAAGAAACGAAGGGCAGGATAGATCTTATAGATACTCCTTTGGACAATGCAGAAGGGGAGCTGTTTTGCGATGGCTCCTGCTTCAAACTTTCAGATGGTACATCTACAGCTGCTTATGCAGTTACTACATTGAGTAAAGTTGTTGAAACTAAGAGAATTTTGCATAACTCCGCGCAGGCCGCAGAGATTAGAGCATTGACCCGAGCTTGTGAACTCTCCCAAGGGCGCATAGTAAATATATATACTGATAGCCAGTACGCCTTTGGGGTGGCTCACAACTTTGGGAGGCTTTGGTCGGAAAGAGGGTTCCTGACCTCACATGGGACCAAGATCCAGCATGCCCCCTTGATAGTCCAATTACTCTCGGCACTCTCACTCCCTAAACAGTTAGCGATCATGAAAAGTGCAGCACATCGTAAGGTCATAGATGATGTGGGAAAAGGGAACGCTTTTGCGGACCTGATAGCCAGACAAACGGCCACAGACCTTAGCACGGACATGTATGCTTTGAGGGAAATGAAAGATGCTTATATATGGATGAAGGTATTGGGTCTGTGCGAGATATTCAAACTGATGCCACAGTAGAAGAATCTAAAAGGTGGGCCGAAGGAATGGGGAAACTAGATGATGATGGGTGTTGGGTGGATACATCTGAAGGAAAATGGTTGCTCCCTGATTCATACGTATTGGCAATGGTTACGATGGCACACGGTCCTACACATGTGTGTGCTCAGCAGATCACGAAAATGTTAGAACAAGTTTGGGTGAATAACAAGATTCCGGAGACTGCCAGACATCATGTCCGAAATTGCATGATCTGCTTACAGCACAATGTGGGTAAGGGGACAGTGACTCCAAGGGGAAGCTTTGGGCCCCCTTCTGTTCCCTTCGAGGTCATTCACTTTGATTTTATTGTGATGGAACGGTGTAACAATTTGAAATATGTTCTTGTAATTATTTGTGCCTTCAGTAAAGGGGTCGAGGCTTTCCCCGTTAAAGATGCTACCGCCATGACCACTGCAAAGATTATGGTAAAAGAATTCTTTCCTCGATTCGGGCTCCCAAGGGTAATTTGGTCAGATAATGGTCCTCATTTTGTTGCAGCAGTAATTTTGCAGATATGCACAGCCTTACGTATTGAGAAAGGATTTCACTCAGCTAGACATCCTCAAAGTGCTGGGTTGGTGGAAAGACACAATGGTATCTTAAGGAATAAGCTTGCAAAAACATGTGCCGATACCAAACTGAAATGGCCAGATGCCTTACCTATTGTATTATTGGCTATGCGTACCACACCTCAAACTAAGACTGGGCTTTCCCCATTTGAGGTAGTGATGGGGAGACCTGCTAACATTTGGGGTCTCCCAAAACCTAAAGCCCTGAGAGAGGTGGAAAATGTATTGCTTGTAGACTACTGTAACCAGTTAACTAAAAACCTGTATTTCATTTATCACCAGGTGCACTCAGCTTTACCTGTACGGTTCACGGGCACAGGACACGATATACAGCCTGGAATTTGGGTCCTAGTGAAGGCCTACGAAAGGTCTTCCTGTCTCGCTCCTCGTTGGAAGGGACCCTACCAGGTGCTGTTGGTCACCCGGACAACAGTGCGGGTGGCGGGGAAGAAACACTGGATCCACGCGACGCATATCAAGAAACTTCCTCACCCGACGCCACACGTTACAGAAGAAGCAGAACCCCTCGCTGATGCTACAGTCCCTGATCTTGGAGTAGCAAACAGCGCTGTGAGTGCGTCAGAGAATTTCTCTGAGCCCGTGGAGCTTGGGGAACAGTTCATTTCGTCTCCGCACTCTCTTGAAAAATCACTTCTGGAAAACACTGTTTCAAGCTCTGCAACTTCCGTCGCCTCCGATACGTCGCTTCCCTCAGGAAGTGACGACACCTTATTTTCGGACCAAACAATCTTGGGTACCACCAGGTACAACCTTCGACGAAGAAAATAGAACTACGGCACAGGTTTTTCGTGCATCTGGAAAAGGGAAGTGATTGGAAGTTTTCTTTTGTATAAGAAAGTTTCTGTTGAACAAAAGGGATTCTGCTCGCTAGGGTTGGGAAGGACTAAGAAATCGCACGACCGTAGCGTCGCCATCAACGAACATTGGGGTCGTCGATTGAGGAACTACAATGCTTGCCACCTCCACTGCTGCTCCCCGCACTGGACTTGTGAATAAGGGGGTGACCAACTTCTACAATGAACAATGTGCCTGGGCCCCGAAAACGTACTGCTGTGTTTTGATAACGATAATTGTTATTTTTGTAATCACTGCTGTAGGACTTTGGTACTTTGAAGAAATCTATCCTCTAAAACCTTTACTACCGACCGAGATTGTACCAACTGCTTTGACTCCCTCTATACACCTTCACACTCTGTCCCCTAGAGACTCCCAACATAGACAAAAGTATCATAATAACACTCTAATGATAGTAATGAATGCAACGCATGCCATTTTTAATAAGAGTAATTGTTGGATTTGCACTCATCTACCGCAACATGGGAACAAGGGACTGGGATGGTATATTCACCCTTTACCTTTAACGACTGCTTGCTATGCCTCTCTTAGAGCACTATTCTTTGGCCGTTGGAATGATAGCATCTCAGGGAACTTTGATGGAACTAATCTGAATGATTTTGAGAAACGTGAATTAACTCCCCTGGGATGCTCGCTTTTTGCAAATAGAAGTAAACCTAATGTCGCTTCTATTAGGCCGTCTCATAAACTGTCTATTCCCTTTCAAATTTTAATTTCCTTTAAAATGGCTCCGATAGGGAATAAGGACGCCGTGCCTCCTTCTTACTCTATAAATCATAGCCCTGACTCGGTCCCTTTTGTGTACAGAGAAATGGCACTCGGCCAATGGGAGATTTTGAAGGTTGTATGAACATTGTAAATTTGACTGGAGAAAACAGGCCTCTGTATGTAGGGGGGCCTGTTTATTTTGTTTGTGGTAGTTTAGCATTTCCCTGGTTGCCCAAGGATTGGCAGGGAACCTGTTATTTAGGAATCCTGTTACCTGGGGTATTTGTAGCTAGTACATTGGAGGTTTCTAAGGCTCGCCCACGGCGGGACAAGAACGGAGATACCCCTGGGCATGTATTGGGAGATATAGCAAAATCAGTTGTGCCCTTTTGGGGTCAAACAACAAACTCTGAGAACATTAGGAGATTAGCAAGGGTACTGGAGAGGACGATCAACCTGTCATGATCTCTGCTTCCAAAAGATCAGGACTTGCCCGACTCCCTTGGAAGCAGACCCATAACCCCGGTTCCGAGTGCCAGCCAGTCCCAATTGGGACCTTTTGGACCCTGTCCTGGCGCCAGTGGCACCAGGCTCATAAAGATGCCCAGTCCCAGCGCTGGAAGCGCCGGGCTCATAATGCTTGGGTGGACTTACCTGCAGCAGACCATGCTGCTTACTTACCTGCCAGTTGAACCCCTGATCCTCTTCTGTTTGGGACTACTTTTCCTGTTGGGTGGGGCAGGAGCCACTCCCTAGGTTCAGAACACTGGAACTCTTCTGGAAAGCAGGAACTCTTTTCTTAGGCGTGGCTGTGGAAGGAGACACCTAAGCACTACAGGAGGCTATTTAAACCACACCCGATGGATGAATCTTGCTTTGCGTTATTCTGCATTCTCTGCAGCAGAACGCTCATCGTGTCTTCTGCTTCTGATCCTGGGCCTAAGGGAACAAAGGCTTACCATCCTGGAATCCAGTCTTCAGCAGCACCTGTAAAGACAAAGAAAGAACAGGTTAGCACTACGGTCTTCAGTGGCAGCGCATCTCTTACCTGGTCCATCGGCTGTCACCAACGCCTCGCGCTGCATTCCGGCATTTGAAAGACAAAAGCCTTCCGTACTCTTCGCATGCTCCGGAAGTCTTCGCACTGCATTCCGGCATCTGAAAGACAAAAGCTTACCAGCTCTTCGTACGCTCCGGAGGCCTTCGGCGCTGCATCCCACATCTGAAAGACAAAAGAAGGTGCGTTTAAAGACATTGGGCAACTTTATTACCCACGTGCCATTACTCCTTCCCACGCCGAATCCAGTGGGTATTCCAGCACCCTTCAGCTTCTCTAAAGCTCCGAACTTGTACCTGCAAGATAAAAGGGACAGTTAGTGCGCATCGTGAAGCAGGCTACAAGTGCTTACTTACGTGCTTCCAGGCGCTTCTATTCCTCACGCGGGTTCGATCCTCAACTCTCATCAGCCCGCCATCCGCCATCGCCGGAACCCTGCAAAACAAGAGATATCATTACAAAAGACTTTTAAGACATTTGAAGTGCCCAGAACTTACCGTTCGTGCAGTTAACGACGGACAGCAGTCCTCTGAGGTCAAGAGGCCTGCACCCTTATCCAGTGAAGAAACTGGTTACGGCACCCTGCCCCGAGGCAGATGGAGAGCTCGGCGTTCACTTACCTAAGGTGAGGGTGTTAACCTTTGGGGTTCTACAGGAGAAGAGAAAGGGAAGAGGAGAGAGGCACCCAATAACCCCAGTTCATTAATCCTATATTTTCTATCTGCAGACATCTTACTCTTCGAGTCAGACATACAGTGCACAGAGGTCCAGCCCAAAGAGCCAACCGTGTGTTACACATCACCTTTGAAGATACGGCATTCA
Organism: Ambystoma mexicanum; assembly: GCF_040938575.1. Taxonomy (NCBI): domain Eukaryota; kingdom Metazoa; phylum Chordata; class Amphibia; order Caudata; family Ambystomatidae; genus Ambystoma; species Ambystoma mexicanum. The sequence continues at coordinate 1,295,220,161 of NC_090935.1, read as the reverse complement.
CCCAGTCACGACCGGCGCCTCTGCGGGAATCAGGTGAGCGTTACAGAACGCAAAGCCTATCGCAAAACTCCCACCCAGGCGCTATGGAAACCTCGGATACCGACCAGCTAGCCCAGTTACTTGGGGAACTAAGAGCAGAAGTGCATGCAGCCCGTCAGGAAACGAATGCTTTAAGAAGGGAACTGATTATTTCCAAGGAGCGAACAGACGATCTCGCTAGACAATTGCTACAGTCACAAGCCGGACAAACTCCGTTACCCGCATCAGGGGCAAATCTTCCTTCAACATCCTCTACGAACCCAGTGCAGATCAACCTACCTGGGAATGTACCTCTGGCTCTGCCCGAACGATTTTCTGGTGACCCAAAGAGGTTTGCAGTATTTATTAATCAGTGCCGGTTGCACTTCTTATGCCGGCCAGCAGCCTTTCCAACTGATCAAGCTAAGGTAGCTTTTGTGCTTTCGTACCTTAGTGGCAATGCGGCAGACTGGTCGATCCCTCTAGTTAATCAAGATGATCCGGTTCTCCATGATTTTCGAGCTTTTCAGCTCAGTATGGAAAAACTGTTTGCAAGACATTCACAGGGGCAGGCCTTGGACAATGAGCTCCTTTCATTGCGACAGGGTAATCAAGACCTTTTGGCTTATATTGCGTCTTTCAACAGACTGATAGTGGAAACTTGATGGCCTGAGGACAAAAGGATTACGCTGTTTTATAGAGGTCTACGTGGAGAGCTCAAAGATGTGTTAGCCCAAGTAGTGAATCCCCCGCAAGACTGTTTGGACTATATTGACTTAGTCATTCAAATTGACCACAGACTGCAGAACAGGAAGGCCGATCGTTCCAAGTTTGATGCTCGAGTATTTGCCAAACCACCAACTCCTACCAAAGGAGTAGACTCCGGGGAACCCATGCAAATAGGGGGCCTGAAAGGACCACTAACACAAAAGGAGCGGGAAAGGAGAAAACAGCTGCAATTATGCCTCTATTGCGGAAACTCGGGGCACTTTCTTCGAGACTGTCCGGTGAAACCAGCCAAGAAGGCAGTAGGAGCTGCAGTTACCAGGGTCACAAACTCTGAGCAGGGAAACTACCTCGCCCGACAAGAATAGAGGTCCTCTTGCCGAGCGTTAAAACCAGTTCCGTGGCCTCGCATTTCGTGATACCTATGGTCCTCATTAGCCCTGAACATCCGGATCGATTACATGCGATTGAAGCTTACGTCGACAGCGGTGCCATCGGCAATTATGTGGATCATGAAATGGTTTTGAGGATGAATCTGACTCTTTGTCCAAAGGCTGTAAAGGACGTCATTACTATGGTGGATGGTACGGAGATAGCCTCCGGACCAGTAACGCATACCACCCAAGAAGTGACGCTAGTAAGTCAAGATGGACACCATGAGAAGATCGTGTTCGATGTGATCAAGGCCCCCCAGTTCCAGATTATTCTAGGAATTCCTTGGTTAGAGAAGCACAATCCTCAGATCGATTGGCGAGCAAGAACGGTTCAGTTTCCAGAATGTGTCTCTACTTGTCACCCTCGACCTGGTGTTGCACTGGCAGCAATTTCCTCGGAGGCTCCTCAGTTACCTCCTGAATACCTAGAATTCCAAGATGTTTTCCGGAAGGATCAGGCTAACTCTCTACCTCCTCATAGGTCTTATGACTGCCAGATAGACCTGATACCTGGATCTACTCCTCCTTGTAGTAGAATTTATGCCCTCACCGAGCCTGAGAATCTTCACCTCCGACAATACCTGGATCAATACCTAGCGAATGGGTTTATTCGTCCTTCCAAGTCCCCTGCTTCCTCAGCTTTGTTCTTCGTTCCAAAAAAAGAAGGGGACCTTAGAACTCGTTTAGATTATCGCGCCCTGAACCAGATCACCGTTAAGAATAGATATCCGTTACCTTTGATCCCTGAACTCCTGGACCAAGTCAGAAAAGCATGCATATATACAAAGCTGGATTTTAGAGGAGCCTACCACTTGGTACGAGTAAAAGAGGGCGATGAATGGAAGACGGCCTTCCGCACCAAGTATGGGCTATTTGAATATCAGGTCATGCCCTTCGGACTTTGCAATGACCCGGCCACCTTTCAATATTTTATGAACGATGTCCTCAGAGAGCTCATAGATGTGTGTGTTGTTGTTTACATTGACAACATCCTCGTTTATTCTTCATCGGAAACTGAACATCGGAAACACGTGAAAATGGTCCTCGAGAGATTGCGTCAACACAAACTTTTCGCTAAGTTGGAAAAATGTGTTTTCAACGTGACTGAATTTGAATTCTTGGGATTCATATTATCACCTAGCGGAGTGCGTATGGATTCAAAGAAGGTCGATGCAATTCTCAAATGGCCATCGCCATCCTCCGTAAAAGGTGTTCAAAGCATGTTAGGCTTCGCTAACTTTTACCGCAGGTTTATACCCGAATTCTCTCGAATAGTCCAGCCCATCACCGCCTTGTTAAAGAAAAACAAACGTTTTGAATGGTATACCAAGGCGGAACAAGCTTTCCAGAATTTGAAGACTAGATTTATCTCTGCACCGATCTTAAAACATCCTCGCCCAGAACTCCCCTACATCGTTGAAACTGATGCTTCGAGCCTTGCCATGGGGGCAGTTCTATCACAAAAGGACCCAGTAACCAATCAGTTGCATCCCGTGGCATTTTGGTCCCGCAAAATCTCGCCTCCTGAAATCAATTACACTATTACTGATAAGGAACTTCTAGCTATCAAGTCCGCCTTTAAGGCTTGGCGGCATTATCTTCTGGGGGCCCGACACACCGTTACTGTGATTACAGATCACCGAAACCTGCAATATTTGAAAACCGCAAAAGCTCAATCCTCTAGGCAACTCCGTTGGGCACTATTCTTTGCCGAGTTTGACTTCATAATTACCTATCAACCTGGTACAAAAAACGGTAAAGCTGATGCCCTTTCTCGGATGGGAGTGGAAGAACATTTGATCAATCCTAAACCTGTGCCTATCATTCCCGAACAAAGAATTCTAGGTGTAATCGCCACACAATCCATAGAGGAAGTTAAGGATAAAGCCAGGCTACTGGTAACTCCAGCAGACATACAGAATTGGCATCTGCAGGGAAAGGACTTTACGGTGAAGGACAACCTATTATATTTCCAAGAACGGTTATACCTGCCCAGCACAGATTTACAGAAAAAGGTAATCTCTTGTTATCACGATTCTTTAATGGAAGGACATCCCGGTATGACCAAGACCTCGGGAAAGATCAAGCGCTACTTCTGGTGGCCGTCTTGGAAAAAAGATATCAGAGACTTTATAATGTCCTGTGGAGTATGCGCCCAAAACAAGAGTCAAAAGGAAAAACCAGCCGGCCTCTTACGCCCTATTGACATCCCGCCTCGCCCTTGGCATACGCTTTCTATGGACTTCATCACCGATCTACCTCCATGCTCCGGATACAATACGATCCTAGTAATCGTGGACCTATTCTCCAAGATGGCGCATTTCATTCCACTCAAAGGCTTACCAACAACAGCAACTCTGGCCCGAGAATTTCTCGAAAACATCGTCCGACTGCACGGTTTTCCTTCAGTTCTAATTTCAGATCGAGGTAGTCAATTTATTTCTCATTTTTGGCGAAGTTGCTGTCGGTCGGCTCAAATTGATGTGAGACTTTTGACCAGCCACCACCCTCAAACCGACGGACAAACCGAGAGGACCAATCAAACTCTGGAACAGTATTTGCGCTGCATGCTACAACAAACTGAAAAAACTTGGAAAGATATCCTTTGGATAGCCGAATATGCCTACAATAACTCTGTCCACTCGGGAACTGGGAAGACCCCGTTTTTTCTTTTATACGGTAGTCACCCTCGAACCTCGGAGTTGGATCCACTCCAAGATCTTGGAACACCAGCAGTAGACCACCTGCATTCTACAATCACCCAAGCCTTTAAGGAAGCCGTTTCTCACCTTCAAAGGGCTAAAGAACAATACAAGAAAGGAGCAGACCAACATCGGAAGGAAGCCCCCCAATATCAAGTAGGAGATCAAGTCTGGTTATCCACCAAATATCTACCTCTAAAAGGACCACGCACATTCAACCCAAGATACCTTGGTCCCTATTCCATCACTACCATAGTAAATCCAGTAGCGCTCAAGTTGGACTTGCCCCCTCACATGAAGATACATCCGGTCTTCCACGTCTCTCTATTAAAACCTGTGCAACCTCAAACCCGACTAACTACATCTCCAAAACCTATTCTAGTTGATGGAGAACTCGAGTTTGAAGTCAAAAGCATCCTGGATTCCAAGATGTCCAAATCTAAACTATTTTACCTGATTGACTGGAAAGGCTACGGTCCCCAAGAAAGATCCTGGGAACCTGCAGAATATGTCCACGCGCCTCATCTAATCAAAAGATTTCATCGAACATTTCCTAACAAGCCCAAACCCCCGGAGAAGCCCGGTTTGGGAGGGGCATTGAGGGGGGGTGCTGTCATGATCTCTGCTTCCAAAAGATCAGGACTTGCCCGTCTCCCTTGGAAGCAGACCCATAACCCCGGTTCCGAGTGCCAGCCAGTCCCAATTGGGACCTTTTGGACCCTGTCCTGGCGCCAGTGGCACCAGGCTCATAAAGATGTCCAGTCCCAGCGCTGGAAGCGCCGGGCTCATAATGCTTGGGTGGACTTACCTGCAGCAGACCATGCTGCTTACTTACCTGCCAGTTGAACCCCTGATCCTCTTCTGTTTGGGACTACTTTTCCTGTTGGGTGGGGCAGGAGCCACTCCCTAGGTTCAGAACACTGGAACTCTTCTGGAAAGCAGGAACTCTTTTCTTAGGCGTGGCTGTGGAAGGAGACACCTAAGCACTACAGGAGGCTATTTAAACCACACCCGATGGATGAATCTTGCTTTGCGTTATTCAGCATTCTCTGCAGCAGAACGCTCATCGTGTCTTCTGCTTCTGATCCTGGGCCTAAGGGAACAAAGGCTTACCATCCTGGAATCCAGTCTTCAGCAGCACCTGTAAAGACAAAGAAAGAACAGGTTAGCACTACGGTCTTCAGTGGCAGCGCATCTCTTACCTGGTCCATCGGCTGTCACCAACGCCTCGCGCTGCATTCCGGCATCTGAAAGACAAAGGCTTACCTACTCTTCGCATGCTCCGGAGGTCTTCGCACTCCATTCCGGCATCTGAAAGATAAAAGCTTACCAGCTCTTCGTACGCTCCGGAGGCCTTCGGCGCTGCATCCCGCAACTGAAAGACAAAAGAAGGTGCGTTTAAAGACATTGGGCAACTTTATTACTCACGTGCCATTACTCCTTCCCACGCCGAATCCAGTGGGTATTCCAGCACCCTTCAGCTTCTCTAAAGCTCCGAACTTGTACCTGCAAGATAAAAGGGACAGTTAGTGCGCATCGTGAAGCAGACTACAAGCGCTTACTTACGTGCTTCCAGGCGCTTCTATTCCTCACGCGGGTTCGATCCTCAACTCTCATCAGCCCGCCATCCGCCATCGCCGGAACCCTGCAAAACAAGAGATATCATTACAAAAGACTTTTAAGACATTTGAAGTGGCCAGAACTTACCGTTCGTGCAGTTAACGACGGACAGCAGTCCTCTGAGGTCAAGAGGCCTGCACCCTTATCCAGTGAAGAAACTGGTTACGGCACCCTGCCCCGAGGCAGATGGAGAGCTCGGCGTTCACTTACCTAAGGTGAGGGTGTTAACCTTTGGGGTTCTACAGGAGAAGAGAAAGGGAAGAGGAGAGAGGCACCCAATAACCCCAGTTCATTAATCCCATATTTTCTATCTGCAGACATCTTACTCTTCGAGTCAGACATACATTGCACAGAGGTCCAGCCCAAAGAGCCAACCGTGTGTTACACATCACCTTTGAAGATACGGCATTCACCCAGTCAAGACCGGCGCCTCTGAGGGAATCAGGTGAGCGTTACACAACCGGACCACGGACATACTCTACAATATGACCTTAGAACAAAAAGCAATAAGATTGGTAGCACTCCAAAATCGGATGGCATTAGATGTCATTCTGGCAGAACGAGGTGGAGTATGCAAATTAGTGGGGTCCGCTTGCTGTGTTTTCGTACCAGATTCCTCGCCGACAATTTTTAAAGCAATACAGAACTTGCATACTCTTAGTTCTGAAGTACATATCCCTGTAGGATATTGGAATCTTAGCAACTGGTTCTGGGATTCTTTACGATTTTGGGGTTGGAAGGTGCTTTCTGTTATTCTGGTTATTTTGGGGATCCTGCTATTCCTTTGTTGCTGTTTTCAATGTCTTCCGAGTATATGTGGAATGCTAGGGGGATGTTGTGCCCAAGCAGTGAGCACAATAGGGCATAGAATATATGCCCCAGATACAGCATCTAAAGAGTTCGTGTTGCAAGAGGTTCTGATGAACGACCTAATGGCTATAGATATTACAGACAATGATTCGGAATGTATGGATGACAACACATGGAGTTATTTGCAAAAGTATTAGAAATGATATTAGCACTTGGCATAGGCCAAAAGAAGGGTCTGTTGGAATTGAAATGATATTATGCCTCCTATCACAGTATTTGAATGTGTATTGGCCCACGCCAAGTTGTCTAAAATATCATGTAAATAGACTCCGCGGCAAGGTCTTGACCTTAATGAAAAGTTGTTTAAGTCGCCATCTTGGATTTAGCCGCCATTTTAGGTTCTCTTGTAATGTGGAAGTCACCCTGAACATCAAAATGGAGGCCGACTGACATTCTGAGTGAGATTCTGGCCGTTGTGACCTCCGCACACATGAATAATTAATATGCCTGCAGGCCACTTGTCGGGGTCGCGAACTGAGACCTTGTCCTATCCCTGACCTATGTGTAAATGAACAACTGTATCAGCGGAACTGATCAAAATGCATACATTATGGGATTGACCTGGCAAGGAACCCTAGGCCTGGTCCCAAGAATGGTTAACCCGCAAGGGGGTTGGCCAAGGGCTGGATAAAGGATATAAAAGCCCAAGTATTCCAATGTACGGTCTCTCTACTAATGCATCGAACCCTCGTTGAAGTTCGTTACGTTACTCTGAGAGCCGAATAGCTATCCATTTGTCAATTGACTTTGGTAACTGTTGTAGCTTTTAAATAAAGCACTTTGTATGTCCTTTGTAACCTGTGTTGGTGTGTTTCCTTTGGGCTTCCCAGCCTCATATCAATTTTTATGTTTACACAGGTTGACCTCCAAAGGAATGGTTTATTGAGAACGCTCTGCATGCTCTTTCAACTGTTAAACCCTGCAAAAACATTCTGAAAACTATCTCCTGCAATAGCATGTTTTCTATATCTTTAGTTGGATCATTTCCATCTTCTACTTCTGTTAATTCCAGTACTTTCCTTCTAGCTCTACCTTCTGCATTCTCAACTCTTTCTTCCAGTTGTGGTCTTCTCTGGAGTAGTTTTTGCCTTTTCATTGTCTCTGTTTCCACCAATGTTTCCACAATCTGAATTTCCCAAGCACCCACTCTTTCTGATAATGCTTACAAGTCGTGTCAAAGCATGATCATGTCCACCTCTACCTCTCCTATCTTGGTTTCCAACAAAGATCTTTGTGATGCCATTGCTGCCAGGAAAGGACTCTCTTCATCTGAGTCATCGTGTTGAGGGGTCTCTTGATCTGTCGCCCCAGTAGTTCTCTCTTCCAGTCTCAGTTATACTTTTTGGTGGGTGAAGGTATCTTTTCTTATTTGTTTGCAACATAGCTGTGGACCAGGAGCTGACATTTGTAGAATTCTAGCAGTTCTGAGCTAAACTGGTTTGTCTTCTCCACGCTCCATTATTTATACAATTGTTTGCCTCTATTCTTAGTTATTTTGTGGCCCACCTGTTTATTTTGAATCAGTGTGTTCTTATTTCCCTTTGCATTCACGTCTCTTACACCGTCACTCTCGGCTCATCTCAGCAGTGGGCCTCTATTTCATTGTCTGCTGCATTTTTCCACTTTTCTTCTTCAGTGCTTATTATCCTGTCATGAATGCAGCCCTCTCTGCTCCAGCTCTCAGGCTTTGAAGGGGAGTCTTCTCCATCACCCTCTGGTTCCATCCATTGAGGTCTTTTCATTGTTCCGATGCAGAGTGTGCTTGGCCTCCTCTCCTTATCACATCTTGCTTGATGGCCTGATTCTGAGCTTGTGATAATGAGTGTGTGGAAAGCCGACATTCTCCCCTCCAGTTTCCAGCACCATCATTTTGGAGGTGCGTTGAAATATTGGAGTCGAGATGTTGTTTCCACCAGCAAAAGTTGCTAAAATCACACATTGTGGGGGAAACGTGTGCCAGTGACATTACATCTGCCACTTTTCTAGTTTAAGAACGTTTTCCTAAACTTTCATTAAACTAGAAAAGTGGTGCTGCAGTCTAAGAAATGCATTGTTTATAAAGGGAAAAAGTGTGGGGTGTAGTTTAACGGCACCTCAAAGGCACTGTATTTGTACTCCTTTTTTTGTTCTGCTAAACCAGTGCTGCTGGGAGGAGAATCCCCTTCATGTTGCTGCACTGCATTCCCCATGGTTGCTACGGCTGTTGTCAAGCCGGAAATCAGGGTCATGCAAAAGCCGAAGCTTTCATGTCCCTGCACCACATTCTTTCCCTGTCAGAATATGGTGCATTTAGAAAATGTGTTGCTCCGGCTTGGAACAACACATTTCTATGTTTGCACGGACCTCTGAATCAGGCCCTCATGTGGGGGAGCACCGCTCCAACTACTGCACAAGGCACTTTCGCTTATCAGTGCAGTTAATTTGAGTATGGCCCGGGCCCTTTGCTGCACTCCTAGTATCCTGAATGGGCTCGTTCTATTCCACGTCATCCGTCACGACCTTGTATTCGGTATCGGATCTCTTACTTGCTTTGTTTAGCCTGTTCGTCTTCTGAGTTATCTGCTAGTTTACAGCAGCTGTGTTGCTAACACACTTTCGCTGAATTATTTCCTTTAGCGCTGCCTATTTCATCCGATAATGTAGTATTTGGATGTCTCAGTCAGGAGCTATCAGCTACTTCATCCTCACACCATCAAGGCTAGCCATCCGCTACCCCTCCTTTTCATTCTCTCTTGTGCACAATAGTCTCACCCAGGTCTCAATTGGGCATAGTTCATGCAGCATGTGATACATGACCACATAAAATGAGGGTGCATATTTTTAAAACATAGATTGGGGAGATGTAATACCCTATTCTTCCAATCTCCAGCACTGAGACATAATGAAACAAATCACTACCTTTGAAAATGTGTAAAAAAACATTCAACACCGGAAACGCAAATGAATGTGATTGTTATGGTGCCACTTTCAGTAATCCCATTAGGGTATTTGACTGATCTTCCGATGATGCATTTGGGATTGCAGTTCCCGCGATTTCACATCATGTGATGTCACTGAGGCAAGTCTAGGGGCTGGTGATGTCAGTTACACTACTCATAGCGTTTTGTTAAATTGACTTCACAGAAAGCATTTATTTTAAAGCTCTACCTCTTTGTTTCTAGACATTAACATCACCGAGTTGCCACGAATAACTGTCTTATGTAGACACTGTTGCACTTGTTATAGGTGCATAACGCAAAAGAGTTTTTTTAAAGTCGACTTAATGGGCCTCATGCCAAGTTTGCCGGTCTGGAAATAAGGGTGCCGGTAAGCTCACTGGCACCCTTGTGTCCAGACCGGCAAACTACGGGTTTGCCTGCCAGAGCCACTGTGACCGACATGTCTGACCCTGCCGGGCGCAGTGGTCTCGGTAAGCAAAGCCATCACGGAAGCACTGGCTCTGTTATCAATGGTGCTGGTGCTTCCGTGTCCCGACTCCCATAGTGTGAATTCCTGGCGGCCGGACTTGTAATAGTCCGGTGGCACTGGGAAGTTAGGAGCCAGTAATTTTTTACTGGTCCGGTGGCAACCCGCCAGTAGCACTGGCAGGGTTCCTGTTGGACCCGAAATGAGGCAATGTGCCTCATTACGAGCTTGGCGGTAGCCGTGCCTGTTTTACATGCACGGCTACCTCCAAACTCCTTACTAGCACCACCAGCCACGAATGGGCAATTACCGGCCCATTACGAGTTGAATGGGCCGGTAATTGCCCATTCGCGGGTGGCGGTATTGCCGGGGTCCCCATCCCCATTCTGCCCTATGGGGCAGAATGGGGGTGGGGGGCATGGATGCACCGGCACCGTTGATAACGGTGCCGGTGCAATTTTGAGTCAGACCTGGCGGGCTGTCAGGCATCCGCGAGCAGAAATCGGTTTTCGGTGGTACGGTATGAACAGTGCCAGTGACTTACCGGCACCGTTCACACCATACCGCCAACATTATAATGAGGCCCAATGTCTATTTGTACCTAAACGAAGCTGCAAATGCACAGTGTACAGTTTCTACTCTACAACTGCACAGATTGAAATTGTGTGAACATTTCATTGGCGACAGGTAAAATTAATTCGGCACTGCTATCATAATGAATTACTTATACTTAGTAAGGCGAGTTTAGGCACACATTTATAAAAGCTGCAGGGCTGGGAAGCCTATCAATTATTGATATCTCAATAAAACAATCAAAAAGTTAAATAAAATAAGCCTTTTACATCAGCGCGAGGGATTTTACAAAGTGCTGCTCATTAGCATAATTTAAGTAATGCATTTAGTTTTCTTTATGGTCAGCACTTCCCTGAAATGGCACGGCTGTTACTTTCAAATATATGTTTCTACAACCCGAACTGCCAATAAAAAAGACACAGTACTGTTCCACTCCCACATCTGCGGATACCTTCCTTGCTTCTATTGGCCCCCTGGGAATGCATTGCTGGGGGTCCAGCTGTCTCGTGTCCCATGCAGCATATCACTCCACCAGAGGACAAGAGATCTATCAAGGGTGCGCTATAGGTTCAAGCCCCTGCAATATTCATCTCGTCGGAAGGCTGATACACTTCCGAGAAAAATAGCCAGATCAATCTGCTACTTACAACTACATGATAAAATAAAACAATAAAAAAAAGCCTCGCCAGTTTCTGTTCCAAATAAAGGAATCTTTTTAGGTTGCATGCTGGTTGCCAGTGCCACTGTGGGGTCACCTGATGAAACCGTTTTCAACAAGCTCCAGTGCACAGTGTTTCACAATGCTTGCAGATTATTAAAAACATATGGGTGGAAGTTTAGAGACATCATTCAAGATTCATTGATGTGTAAAATGGAGAGTGAAATGCTACATTACACACTGAGTTGTTGTGTACCTTATATTGCGATGTATACGATGCATACCTCCTATACTGAATTCTATACACTGTACACTGGGATACATACAATGGTGACTGAGATGTATATACTGTATATTGAGATGCATGCACTTTAAACTGAAATGTATATGCTACATTGTATTCAAAGATGTACGTACCATATATTGAGATTAATACATTACATAGCAAAATATATACTCTGTAGCAGTGAGCTATATTCATTGCATGTGTACACAATGGGATACAGGATGAGGATAGTCCAGCAAGACAGGTAAGATTTTCATAAGTATTTATTAATAAAGTAAAAGAGGCCCTCCTGTCCAAGATGAGTGTCTACCAGAACTTGCTTGCAGCCTTATATATATATTGTGTTTTGGAACCTTAATACATTCTATGTTGTTCAGGCAACCTCATAACAGGTTGTTCATCCACTGACAATCAGGACTGCAACTAGGTAAGAAAATACATCTTTAAATGTAGCAGTGACCATAACATGTCAATGCAAACATGTTGTTTACAGTTGACATTATTGAGATCCGAAAATGCATTCTTATTACTGATATTTATGATGATGAAATAACCTAATATGTTTAACTAAAGAATACACAAGAGGCATACATATATACCACATTGCATGTATACACAGTATATTGAGAAGCATACACTATAAATTGAAATATATGCATTGTGAAGTGAGATATATTCATAGAATACTGATATCCATATACTGGACATTGAGATCATACATTATATTATAAAATGCATATAGTGTATGTTGTAATGCATACATTACCTTTATTTCCCTCGTCCACGTCACCATACTTAAACGTGAAGGTGTACTGCCTTCTGACAGAACCCTTTCTGAAAAATCCTCTGTTTTTTTAGGTCACCCCCACACATTTAGGGTATAAAGCACCTGACAAGTGTCAGATTCCTACTGTCCATACCAAAGTAACCAGGGCAATTGCACCAATGGGGAGGAAGAAGAGGGTGTCAGTACTGTGACAAGGAAGAGTAGGAATAGGAGTAATGAAGATTGCGAGTAAGTAATCAGAGCATTATGTGCATAAAAGTAGAATTGATGAAATGAGATGGGAAAGAAAGGGTAAAGGAAAGTCAAAAGAAGGAAGGATGAGGTAAGACAGTACATTTAGAGAATGAAGGAAGCGAGGGAGGTTTCAAGGGCAGAGGGACTATCACGATAGGGATGCAATGAGTGAGACTTTACAAAAGCATCATCAGACTTTTATTTTCAGATTAACACATCCCTATGCACAGCCCCCACCATGCTGAACTACATCAAACGTAGGAGGGAAGAAAGGCAACAGGGCTTTCAAGTTGCCCTTGACTCAAACTGCACAAAATCTCTGAATGGCTGGGAGGAAGGAAACTTTATTTCAAGCTGGCTGACTGAGGATGCATATGGAGTTACAGTGTTAAACTCTGAGTTTATGTCTTATGTACTGTGTCTTAAACCGGAAACAATCACTGCATGAAAACGATAGTTTACCAGTATTCTCATATTGGTAAACCATTGCGTAACCTCAACTTTGCAACAGTTTACACAGCTGTTGTTAACATTTTGCAATCATAATGTCTACTTGCAGTTTACACAACATTTGAATAAGTGTACACTACATTTGTATACATTTGACAACAATGTAAATTACGTGCAAAACCTTCTGTTTGCGTGTTTGTAAACCATACCAAACCTATGGTTTGAAAGGTTTACAATTTTTCTGTAAACCATTAACAAAAGATGTACATAGTTTACACCAATGTTGCATAACTTTTGTTTTAATGGTTGATGAAAATGTGTAAACCTTTCAAACCATCATTTTGGTTAGGTTTACAGAAGAGCAAACATTGTAAATGTAAGATATTGAATGCAGTTTACATTTTTGTAAAACAGTGGCAAACAAGGTGCACACTCATTTAAATACTGTGCAACCTTAAGTAAACATTATGTTTGTGAAATGTATAAAGGATCTTTGTAAACACTTACAAAACTGAGGTTATTCAATGGTTTACATATCTGACAACATTGGCTAACTCTAATTTTCATTGGAACACAATGTACTTTTTTTGTTTTAACTTAAATCAACTGTCAAAGAGTGACATCATGCATATGCTAACAATATGCCGAAGTGTCTGGTGGCAGACCTCTCATTTGTGTACTTTGCAGTACTAATACGCGTTAAACAACATAAAAGGAATTCTATTGATATGGGGAAAAAAGTACTGAATACAATAGTTATGTGTTTATGGGGCTACAGCATTCTCAGGTGTTACCAGATGAGACGATTCCCGAGATCTCATCACTTCTCCTCAGAGGGAACACCTTCTATGAAAGGCGAGGGAGGTGAGGCCGCTATACAATATTCTGCTATCAGTGGCGGTAAGTGGAACCTCACAGGGAGACACTCCCCTCTTGGGATAAGGACTCCTGCTCCTCCTCTCTAGAAATGATTGCCCTTGCTGAAACCTGTATGTCACCCTCTGATTCTGCTGCACTTGCTGCCCAATTACCCCCTATAAACTTCTGCCACACTCCCCGCCTCATGGATGGGGGTGGTGGCATGACTCTATTTTCATATTCAAAACTCTATCTCTGCTTCACCCCAATTCCCTACCAAATCTCCCTCATACATTATCACTATTATCACTGTACTTTACCTCCGGTAGGTCAATTCTTTCACCACCTCTCCCACTAATTGACTCACTCTCTCCAGATCAGGATCTCATTGTCTTAGACGATCTTAACCTTTTCTCTCACTCCACGGTCACATCCTCCAACTGTACCAGCCTTCTCCATCATCCCTCTTTCTCTTTCATCCACTCCGTGCCCACCTACACTACCGGGAACTCCCTCAATGTTATTCTCATTTAATCTATAGTATCAGCCAGCAGAACCTCTACTCTCCTCTCTCCATCTGGCCCCTTAATAGTCTTTACTTCTATCGTGACACCTTCCTCCTCCTCCTCCCACTTACCACACTCCATGACTGTTACTAAGCGCAGGTTTCCTGCCTCCAAACTCTCCATCTGCCTCTCGGACCTACAACACTTGCTTTCCTCTTTTGCTGAACCAACCTTCCCAACCCCCGAAGAAGCCTTCACCAACTTCAACACTGCTCTCACACTCCATGCTGTGCTCATTTGACTCTATCCACTTTCAGCCTTAAACCCACCCTGTCATGGCCATGGATCACAACTCTCGCCTGCAGCCTGAAAACAGCAAAGCAAAAAAAATGTTGACCTTGCAAAAATCTAGCCAAATCTACCTCTGAGCTCTTTCAATATAGTCCTTGGCTCTTGACACTGAGAAATGTGAATTCTACTGCTCTCTTATTTCCTCTCAATCCTAACAACCTAGACTCCTCGAAAAATCTCTAAACTCTGTTCTGTCTCCCCGTAAATCCTTCTCCATCTCTTCCACTCTCTCTGTTAATGGTCGCTTGTGTACAAATGCATTATAAATGCCATATCATATCATATCATATCATATCATTTATCTCGCTGTCTACTTTGCTTCTAAAATATCTACCATTTGAGATACCCTAAACAATGACCTCCTATCCCCTTCTGCTCACTACACTATCCTCCACTCTCGCCACCATGTTCACCTTCAACCCCACTGACACTGAAGAAATGTAGGCACTTCTCCATGCAGCAAACCCTTCTTTTTCCCCCACTGAGCCTCTCTCCCCTCAACTAGTGAAACTTAAAGCACTCACTGTTTTCCTGTACCATACATCCCTCTGTCATCCCCATTCTAAAGAAACCCATCCTTGACCCTAACAATCCTGTCAATTTTCAACCTGTCTCCCTTCTACCTCATTACTACAAAATCCTGGAAATAATTTTATTTAACCGATTCACCAAATTTCTGGATACACGCAACCTTCGGTACCCTCTGCAATGTGGCTTCTGACTCCTCCACTCTACTGAACAGCCCTTCCCAATGTAAACAACATAACTTCCTCCACTCGGCATGCCAACCTGTCGTCTAGCATTCTTCTTGAACTCTCTGCCTCCTTTGCTGCTGTCAAACATTCTGACCTCCTAGCTACACTGTCTATCCTTGGCATCAAAGATAAAGCCCTTGATTGGATATCCTCCTACCTTGCCCCTATTAATTTCCAAGTGTTCCGCAACAACCTTTCCTCCACACCCACCCCTTTCACTGTTGAGGTTTCTCAAGATTCAGTCGTAGGTTCTCTTCTCTTTACCCTTTATACCTCTGCTCTCAGTGTCCTCATCTCCTCCTACGGCTTCTCATATCAGCATTTTGTTGATGACACCAGGATATTATTTGATTTTTCCTCCCTATCTGACAAACTGAGAGACAACATCTCTAACTGCCTCACCGCCATACAATATTGGATGGCATCTCACTCACTCATGTTCAGCTCCACGAAAACCAACGTTCTCTACTTCCCTACCAAATACACAATCCCCCACTCTCTTCCTCCCTCATTTTTCTCCCCTGACTACCATCCTTACTCTCCTTCTGCTCGCTACCTTGGTGTTGTATTTGTCCCACCTGACCATTTTTCGCTGTTTATCTTGAAATCTGCTATGCCCGCCAGACTAAATCTCTTGAATATCTACAAAATACTTCTTCTCCTTCCTTTCAACACTACCAAACGCCTAATAACCACCCTAGTCCTCTCTAAACTGATTACTGTGCTGCCTTTTTTATGGCCTTCCCAACCATGCTTTCTCTCCACTGGACAAAGTCCAAAACTTTGCTGTCCGCACACTTTTGAACCTTCCTTGATTTACCTCTACCTACTTGGCCCACCACTAAAATGGCTGGTGAAACTTAAATCTAAATACAAACTACTTCTCATCATTTACAAAACGTTATATGTCTGTGCCCCTCCTTACCCAACTGCCCACCTCACCCCATACTCTCCCGCTCGCATTTTAAGATCATCCTCGGCCCACCTTCTGGACACCTCTCAAGCCCCCTGTGCTCCTTCTCATTTATGATGCCTCTCTCTTCTCGCTCCCCTAATCAGGAATGGCCTTCCTCTCCCTCTCTGCTCAATTCCTTCTCTACCACTATTTAAATGTAAACTTAAAGTCTGTAGACTGTCAGAAGAGTCACCGTTTGAACACCCCTTCACCTGTCCTGCCTCTCTCCTAACGTATCTACGCAATGCCCACTGTACATTCCCCTGTCCCCAAAACCCCATAAGGTTGCACTTTGTCTGCTTTCCCTTTTCTGAATTTGATGTATTGTGAGACAGACATGGTATCAAGAGAGACACAGAATCAAGGTTGTTTGTTTTAAAACCTTTATTTACTAAAGTGCCTGGGTTGGTGTAATGTCCGACTGGCCCTAACTCTAAAGGGATGGTTCCATTAACTGATGCTTCCAATGGCCGTCATTGTCTAAAAGTCGAAAATAAAAGTCTCTGTCTACACCTATGCTTGCCCTCACTCTTTACAAACATGTGATAGGATGTCGTCTTAAAAAAGGAAAATAGTGATTCAACAAAAAGTGGGAAACCAAGGTTAGTTTCAGGTGGTCTTCTCACCAGTTTGGTAAATGTCCAAAAAATGAGTTAAATCATCAGGACTGTTCATAAAACCTTCTTCACAGGGCCCTGTGATTTCAAATACCTTCAGTGTCTCTGTGTTCCTTGGGTTTCCCTTCCCCGAGCTTCAACTTATTCAAGTTCCAAACACCACAAAAGAAATGTCCGACAATCCTTTTTGAAGCTTCTCAGGGTTCCCTTCCCCACGCTTCACTCCTTTCAACCTTGAAAAGACAACCAATAAGTCTCCACCTTGATTGGGCCTCTCAGAGTTCCCTTCACCCAAGCTCAGGCCTATTCATAGCTTTCAACACAAAACAAAATAAATCACAGTTCAATTTGTTATGAAAATGCACTTTGCTTTATGTAATAGACTTCTCAGTATTCCCCTCCCCAAGCTCAGGCCCCTTCCAACTTGCAACACAAAGCCAGTTTTATATAGATGTACTTTGCTTTCTTCAATAGGCCTTCATGGTTCCCTTCCCCAAGCTCAGGCCCCTTTCAAGCTTCAAACACAAGTTCAATAGCTCAGTTCAAGTTGTCAGGATGAACCTTGCCTTTTCCATACAGTCCTTTGCACATATCATTCACTTCTGTGGTGAAGCCAGAGACCTTTGAAAAGGCCAGGGTACAGGTTCCTTCTCAGTGCAACCACTCTGACCTATGACCCCGTTGTATATTTCTTCTATTTCTGTTTTCTTCAGACACCTCCTGTACCCCTTTACTTTTTCTTTCCTCTCCCTGCACACTTGCACTGTTGCCTTCCTTTTCATCGTGCCCTTGGAACCTTCCCTTTCCTCTTCTCATGCTACCTTGCACCCCTTTTTCTGTTACGGGTCACTCGCACCCTTGTGCACACTTGCACTGTTGCTTTCCTTTTATCATGCCCCTGGCACTTTTCCTTTACTCTTCTCGCACTGCCTTGCACCCTCTTTTCTGTTATGGGTCATTTGCACCCTTGTGCACACTTTCAGTGTGGATTTTCGTTACTTTCACTCACTTTCTGCTCCGATCAGTCTTTGCTCGCTTTTTGCTCCAATTTGCCTTTTGCTTTACTTTCTGCTAGGTTCTGTAAACTTTGCACTTTCTTCTTTGCTCTTGCTTTCAGCTGCGCTTTCAACTTTTCTATACTTTTCTTTCCTTTCAAATCTGTGCCGTTTTTACTGTTCGCACCTTTCTCCCGCTCCGCTCTCCTCCAAATGCACGCTCCCGAGTTTCTCTCACATTCTTCATGAAACTCACTGGGCAGCATCACTTTGAGAAGTGGTCTCTCCAGGATATATGATGGGTTGAGGTCAGGGCCTCACTACCTGCCCCTCTGATGCCCTTGGGGTTGGCACAGGCCCCAAGGTAATGAGCACTCTCCTGAACCTGGCTGGCAGAGTGCAGGCTGCGTTTCTCCAGCTCACGGGAGGCACCGCTTCCTCGCCACGCTGCAGCCCTTTATCAACATTGGGCCAGCGTCTCTGCACACTGCCCTCCTCCAGCCTGCAGCTCCTGCTTCTGTCTGATCCTGGGCTCGTATGGTCTGGACTGCATCCCCAACTCGCTCATCCATCTGTGAAAGACCACCTTTTATAGTGAAAAAAAAACAGTCAAGTGGAGTAAGGTGTGAATGGTCACTATTAAATGCCTGACCCTGTCTGACTCTATTAGTGGTACAGTGGTTTTCGCTAAAGTAGGTTTCCCTTACTTTCCCCATGTTACTCCTATGGGGAATCATTATTGCTCCTAGTCGCCTCTTCCTCATCCCAGTGACACCTTCTGGTTTCTCACAGTATCCATCCATCCATACATACATAAAGCTACACTCATTCCACTGATCCATCCACCCACCCATCAGTCCATCCAATCATACTCATCAACTGATCCATCAACCCATCCATCCATGCAACCATACTCATCCATCCATCCATACAAACATACCCATCCATCTACTCATCTATCCATCAACCCATACAGCCATTAGTTCATCCATACATTCACCGATCAACCCATCAATCGATGTATCCACTGGTCCATCCACCCATGCATCCACTGGTCCATCCAACAATCTACCATTACATTCATGTATCCACTGACCCATCCATCCATCCATGCATCCAACCATTAATCAGTCCATCCACCGATCCATTCAACCTTCCATCCATCCACTGATGCTGTAGTGTAAACTTGGTACTTCCCAATTTTTGGTTGTCGGGGGAAAACACCCTCCTCCAATACAACAGTTTTCACTGAGCAGCTTAAGAAACAGTCTACCTATTGGCCAGTTCTTGGGAGTTCGTAGGAATTGTACGCAACCCATTACATTTGAGAAACAAAGCAATGAATTAAAAACACGTCTATTAAACCGAGGGTACCCGTCTAAAGTAGTACAGCTTGCCCATAAGAAGGAACGACACACCACACTGGAATCATGTCTTACTCCAATAGAGAAGACCACTGTAGAGAAAATGACCTGCGTCACCAGGTACAATCCCATTAGTAACAATCTAAGGAGAATGATACTTAAGAACTGGCACATAATACAAACACCGACTTGGAACTGTAAAACCAAGGTTTGCCTTTAAAAGGCAAAACAATCTTAAAGACACCCTGGTACATACATATCAGGGTAGAAACAACACACATCCTGGGAACACAAACACACTATGGGCCGCCTACCCATGTAGTAGGTCACTTCAGATGTGGCAGATTTTCAGTCTGCCCCTTAACAAAGGACATGTAAACTGTGAAGTTGAAGGGACATGTTCGGGTTCTCAAAACCTTTACACATTGCCTCACACAATGGGCCATCTGTGGTATTAAATGCCACGTAATTTGAATTACATTGGCAAAACCAAACAACAAGTTAGGCAAAGAATCTGTGAACATTGGTCTTGTGTAAAAAATAAGGTCGACAACAAACCTTTGGTCGAACATTTCTCTAAGCAAAAACACAAAACCTCAGATATATTTTGGTTCGTAATACAAACAATTGCAGCTCTGAATCGAGGGGGAGACCGTGACTCTCAGGCCGATTCATGGAATAAATGTGTGCCAAAAAGCGGAGCGCAAGCGTGAAAATCGCAACGCACGCGTGCCAAAGCCGTGCACATCGATTCATGGAATTCAGTGCGCAAGAAAATCCTGGGATATGCGCTAAAATCGTGGGTGGCGCATGCAGGCGCACACGTCATTAAACGGCATGCGCTACGCGCACGGGGAAAGTGCACCTAGCACCCACAACAAAAGTGGGCAGAACACAGGGCGTAACACGCGGAATGGGGAACAACTCGTGAAAATGTGGGGGCGTTACGGGGGAAGTACAGGAGGTAAATGCTTGCAACGCCGACATGCGCGCCAACAAAATGTATTCATGAATCGAACAAGGGAAAGGCATGCGCCAAAAAAGACGCACTAATCCGGGAACACGTACGCCAGCAGGAAGCAGGCGTAAGCGGCCCCGCGCAGCATAAAAGTGCACGCAAGCAACAAACAAGCTCAGACGCTACGATGAATATACTGTTCCTCGCAGCAGTGGTCGTGGGACACCGCAGAAGGAGGAGGATAGCCAGGCCCCGCATTTTTTTACCCAGGACCAGCCTTATTGGGATGCCTGATGACCAGGTGTATGGGAGGTACAGGTTTCCACCACACATAGTCCTAGACCTGTTGAGGGAGTGGGAGGATGACCTCAAATCACCCACCCTGTGCTCGCAAGCACTGAGTCCCTTGGAAAAGGTGCTCAATATACTGCACTTCTTGGCTACTGGTTCATTTCAGCGGACAAGTGCCATAGTGGGGGGGGTGTCACAGGCCACGCAGTCACGCTGCCTACACCAGGTGTTGGCCATCATGACTGCACGCCCCTCAGTCCACAGGCACATATACATGCCCAGAACACCTGCAGAAAGGCAGGCTGTTGTCCAGCAATTTTACGGGGTGGCACACTTCCCCAAAGTCCTAGGTGCCATTGATTGCACCCATGTGGCTCTACGTCCACCCAGGGCCACTGAGCACATCTATCAGAACCGCAAGCATTGGCATTCCATCAACGTGCAGGTTGTGTGTGATGCCAAGGGAATCATCACCTCAGTATATGCCAACTATCCAGGGTCCAGCCATGATAGTTTCATATTCAGAATGTCACCCCTAAACCGGGACGTGGAAGCTTGCCGGCATGGCGACACATGGCTAATTGGTGAGTATAAATGCCTCTGCACATGCATGCATGTCAGAAACTGAGAAATGGGAAAACCCCACTAATGACAACCATTATCACCTCCCCAGGGGACAATGCCTACCCTCTGAGCACCTACATGATGATGCCAATTCGGAACCCCTCCACACCACCCGAGGTAAGATACAACACAGCCCATATTGCAACCCGGGGCATAGTGGAGCGCACATTCGGAGTGCTGAAGTCACGTTTTCGCTCCCTTGACCTCTCTGGTGGGCAGCTGCTATATGCGCTCCCAGTAGTGTGCAGGATCATAGTGGCAGCATGTGTCCTGCACAACGTTGCAACCCGCTGGGGCGTGCCGGTGGACATTGTGGTGCCCCCACAGCCCCAACCACATGCACGCCTGCTGCGCATGGGAGGTGAAAGGGCACGTGGTGAGGCAGCCCATACCCAGCTTGTGGAAAATTACTTCACCTAAAATCCCACCCCTGCGGAGTGCACACAGGCCTGCCACATACCAGCTGACAATCAATGATGATGACAAAAGGGGCAGTCAACTGTCACAACCATACCAGCCTGAGATTGTTCACCTGGAAGTGTCACATTGTGTGCATCCCTACCTACTTAAAAACACCCAATGCTGTGCCACAAAAAGACACACATTCATGCAGCAGGAATGACTACCCCTTTGCAAAATACCACATAAAAATAGTACCATGTCACCCAACCCCTCCCCATCTCAGCTACCCAACACACCATGCATGGCATGCAATGTGAAAGCAACCAAATGAATGCACAACACATGACACAAGTGTCACAAAGTGCACTGTCTCTAATGTAAACAGGCCACAGACAATATGCACTCAGCAATCAATAAGAAACAGCACACATGAACAAATACTGACCAGCAACACAAAACATCAGTTCAGGATGAAACCGTGTCAACATATGACAGTAAAAAATAGAAGTATTGCAAGTCTCACAACCTGACTAAGGCAGCACATCGACCCCTTCCAACTGCAGAGTGTTGCTGTCAGGCAAATGTCTCAGTGTACTGCATACAACATGAGCTGCATCTGCAAAGGAGACGGCCTTGTGAAGACATGAAGAACCTACATGTATATAAGGAGAAAGACATGGATGCACAAGCACATATCAATACACCATGCAGTGTAGAATCCAACAACAATCCCCACTAGGGATGTACACACAGTTTTGACTACAGACTGCCCACACAACTCATGGGAGCCCAATGTCACTGTGTAAGTTACTGTCACTTGGTCATACCCTTTGCAAGCCCATGGACAGGGGAAGCAGGAGGGGTGTGTATGTCAGGAAAATAAGCATCAAAACCAAACCCATCTATTCCAGCTGGAATACACAGTGGATGCCCACGGGAGCCACACAAAGCAACACACTGTAAAAAATATATATATAAAAAATAAATAATCAAAAATGGCCATGTGTGGACCGGGGGGGGGCACCCAGGAGGTTCGAGGTACAGAGTGCACCCCAACACCCACATGCGTGGATGTTGAGAAAAAAAAATACCTGCATGGGCTCATGGCCTGCCCGGCTACGCTACAGTGGGAGAACTGCCTTCGCTCTCTTCACCCTCTGCTGCTACATCAGGAGGTGGCCGATATATGGGAGGCAGCCCACGCAATCCCCTGGTATGGTCCTCCATGGCAGCAAGCATGCGGGTCTGGAAGGTTTGGTTCTGCAGGATGATGGTACAGAGATCCCCATGCAGCACCTCACGGGTTGCCCGCATTTCTGCCTGCATGGCCTCGCGTGATGCCAGGATCTCTTCACGGGTTGCCTGGAGCTCAGCTGAGAGTAAACGTGTGAGCTGCTCCAGCTGCTGTTCTGACCTAAAATTCTGGGAAGCCTCAAGTTCACCCAGAGTATCTCTGAGGAACCTGTGTTCTAACCTCAGGGCTTCCCTGTGGGCCTGTGACTCTACAGATATGGCTTTGCGCAGAGCCTCCAGTCCAGCCCGTCGGTCCCTGTTGGGCACCAACATGTCCTCCCTGTGTGAGTGGTAAATGGAGTTTGTTGCCTGCTGCTGGAGCTCCATCTGCCTTTCAGGGGGGAGAATGGAAGTGGCCACCCTATTCATTGCCTGAGCCATCATTTCACACAATGCTCCCTGTTGTGCTTCAATACTGTACATGGAGTTCTCCCACACTGTATTGCCTGGTGGCGCAGAGCAACCGCGTTGACGGGCACCACACCTGTTTGGGGCAAAGCGCTCTGCACCTTGCTGTGCTGGCACTGCCTGAGGCTGCAGGACTGCATTCCTCCTTTGATCTGCTGGCCCAGGAACAGGAGCAAATATTGTGGATTGTGACCCTGCATCCGTAACCGCCACAGGCGGGCTTACCAACACTAACATCCCCATAGAGGGGTCTACCCCCGGTGCAGGTGGGTTGGACAGAACAGCATCCCTGCCAGAAACACTCAGTTGCGATGGCACATATGTCTCACTGTCCGATTCAGCACCTGATTCATAGAGATCTACGCAGGTGTAGCCAGAGACACCCATGGACAGTATGGTCTGCAGGAGGATTGGGTTTTCACCCACCACCACCCCACGTCCTCCACTGGTGCCCAGTTGTGGCAGAGATTCCTCCTGGTTCTGCACAATCTCCTCCTCCTCAACAGCATCAAATGCCTCATAACCTGCAAAAACATAAAAGGCAACAAATGGAAACAGGCATGAGCACCATAGCACACACATAGGCCTGACGAGACAGAGATCCAGTACATAAATTGCACATGTCCCACATGAATATAACTCTGGCATGCATGCACTGTCAATGAGTTGGAAGGGGAGGCTAAAAGCACACACTGAGGACTCCAAGATGGAAAAGCAACACATGTGCAGCATGCTGGATTGCACTGGCAGCAAACATTAGCCTGTGAGTGGCATGTCCAATACACATACATTACAAATGGCATCACACCGATGTCACGTAGCATAGCCATGGTACATTTCACAACTACAGCCATATGGTAAGAAATGAGTACTGCCACCCATCCATGTGAGATGGACTTGATGAGATGAAACATGCAAAATAGTGTGACAAAATACGCATGTGCCACATGCTGCAACACATCCAGTGTTCACTGATACAGCGATGTCAGGCAAATTAATACATCAATGGCTGGTCACTTCAACATGACAGAACACAACAGTCATGTTCAACATTCAAACAGGCCACAAAAATGATTGTGTGCAGCCCTTTACTCAATCAGCCTGAATGGTTAAATCATTCCCATAACAAGGTAATAAATGTGGGCCATTGTGGGGTGTAATCTATGACAAAAGTATGTCACATATGTGGCAGTACGTCAAGAAAATGTGTCCTAAAAATGGCAAGGATTGAAACAATCAGGCTGAATGAACAGGAAAACATGTTGAACAATGCAGTTGCAAGATGACAGTTGAAGAGCAACTGCAGTAATCTGGTGGAAATTGGCAGCTGTGGTCAGAAGGGATACTGTCATACCCAAACCCAAGGCTGGGGAAAGGTTTTGAGGGACCACATGGGTGGCCCATACCAGTCATGACTACACAGCCTCACCTGGCACTCAATCAGAACACATCACTCAATCAACATACACATGGATTGCACACACATGCATGGACACTCACCGGACAATGCTTCAAAATCTGGTAGGTCTCCCACGCCTCAGATCTGTTCCTCTGTGACGAAGGCTCCAGCGACAGACTCATGTTCAGTCAGTTGGTCGTCCTCTGGTGGAGACCCACCGCCAGTCACCAGAGTAGAGGCATGATTGGAAGCCAGCTTGTTCTTTGCTCTGCGTTTCAGGTCATTCCACTGCTTAGAGCAATCATCAGCTGTGCGCCTCACAAATCCAAGGGCACTAATGTGGTCCACGATGGTCTGCCAGTGGGCCCTACGTTGAGCAGGCATAGTCTTGCACCCTGCAGTCACCACCATTTCGCAGCTATGTGCCAACACATAGGCCACTAGTGCATCTAGTTTGGCGTCATTGAAGCTAGGCTTCCTTGACATGCCAGAGTGTGTAGCCGTGTCTGAGGTCCCAGCCTGTAGTGCAAGAGCACCCTTCTTCTTCTTGGAAGGTGGTGCGGATCCTGAGTGGTTTACGTAGGGGCAGAGGCGCAGGTGGACTGGGTACTTCAAGTTTGCAAAGGCACAATCACCAATGGTCTCAATGCAGGCATTGGCTGCAGGGTGATGTTGGCAGGACCAACCTCGGTATGAAGGACTTGGACCGACACTGTCCCGGCTGGGAGACTCAGAGCTGGGGTAGATTGAGCTGCAGTTGCCCCTGCAGCCTCCACACTGTGGCTACTTGGGGCAGCAGATGACATTGCTGCCCCAGATCCACATGGCCTGGTGACAGCAACTTTCACCGCTACACGTGGCTTAGACTTGGTGACACGGAAGTCAGCCTGAGAGTCATCCTGTGCCGGTTCAGTTGACAAAATGGGCCGGTTTAACAAGGGCTGAGCTCGGATGGTGTCAGCTACATTTCCCACAACCATTGGGGGGGGCATAGGTGGCCCCGATTGGTCCTCCAAACAGTGGCCTCTTGGGGCACCATGCACATCCTGGCCACGTCCCCTACCGCACCCATCTTTTGGAGGTCGTCCACCTTTGCCTCCCTCACTGCTTGGTCACCTCCCAACCATGGCACTGATGTTGTTGTGCATATGGGAGTTGCAGTAAACAATTGTCCTGGGCAATTGGGGTGAAAGGGGTAGGGTACTAGATGGAATTCGTACCCTAGTGCTCTAGCAAGGCTGTCTGTGACCCCTGGAGGAAGATGACGGTCACGCAATGCATAGGCACCCCAAAAAGAAAATTAAACATGCACGCAACCCCTGGTAGACCACGTGCGTGGAAAAATGAACCCGCACTACGCTGTGGCAGCCAGAAACACAAAAATAAGCGTACGCGTGATACACGCAGCCTACAATGACCTCTGAAGGGGTACGTGACACACGGGGGCAACCACAGTTGGAAAAGACGTGCGCGACTCACCGTCTGCCTGGAAAAAGAACGTGAAAAAAACTCATGTGTGCGCGTTGGCAACACCCCCGCCAAAAGAAGAAATGAACGCTCTCTGAGGAAACAGGGAGTACGAGCTGGAATCGTTGTGAAGTATTCGCGTGTGAACCGACAAGAAGTACAAGAATCACCCGCTTGCTCTCCACAAAAAGCACATACAAGAAAATGGCGTCCTACGTGTACCTTTTAAGCCAGCCCACACATGCCACGTCACTTACGTGCATACACGCTAAGGGCCTTTCCTCCAATTACACGCAGTGCCAACCAGACGTGCAGTTTTTTCACGTGTACTATGAACATGCACCCGTGTTGTGGGAAACCCCTGTGCGCGTTACGTCACAGATGCGCTTATGCGCTAAGTGCCTTTCCTCGAATTACACGCTGATGTGCACTTTTTTCACGTTCCAAATCACTCCATATCAAGCTGGCCACGCCACAACACACGGAAGACCGTGCTCCTGCCCAAAAGGCCATTTTCCTGCCCCCCAGAGCTCCGAGCACGCTCCCACCTGCCATCTGCTGCTGCCTGCTTGCCTGCTGCCCACGTGCCCTGCTATTTGGTGCCTGCACGTCAGCCATCTGCAGGGGTCCAGTTGCTGTGTCCACCCCTGCTGGAACAGAAGATTCCCGACTGGGATACCATTGCTCCACAGCCCAGCCCCAGGACCCAGTTGCCCACCCACACCTGCCTCGGGGGTCGCCATCTCGGGGCAAACACCATCCGAGACCACTGCCGACCCCCAGCCAGAGAGGCAGAGGGCCACCAGCTTCAGTGAGAAGGAAGTTGGTGTCCTGGTGGAGCAAGTTCTGGGGCATTATGATGCCCTCTTCACGCCATTGCGCGCCGACAAGGAAGGACGGGAGAGGATCTGGGAGGACGTAGTGGTTGCCATCAACGTGGAGGGGGAGGCAACCTGTGACAACCCATCTGGAGTCGAGTGGTAAGTGGCCATGCATTGTTGTGTGAAACAGGGCATGTTGCAGTGTGCTGGTAGTCAGCTACTTGCCTGTATGTGTAACATAGGCCATGTATGGATGTGTGTGTGCAGGGACATCATGGTAATGCATGTGAGACCAGTAATGCGTGAACCACATGGATGCTGCATGTGTTCCAATGCAACATGGGGAGCAGCATGCGGAATGCACACATGACTACATGCCTGTCCCTGTTCTAGGACATGGATGGGGGTGACAGATGGGTGCTGCTCTCATGTACATGTATGGTGTACATGTCTTTGTGTCTGAGAAGCGTGTGTGTGACTTTGAAACACCATGGATGCATGACACATGTCTGTGACGATGTGTAGATTCACTTATGCAGTCTAGTCACCCTTGTATCCACTGTATCTGTGGTGTACGAGCCATGATGCATGACCCTCCGGTGATGTGTGTGCATGGGATCAGTATGAGCCATGATGCATGCGAGTTTTAAGGCAACATTTATGTCAATAGAGGCCTTTGTACATGGATGCTGATGTTGATTGCATGTGCCGTGCCTGTTTCTGCATGTGTGTTGCATGCATTTACCCATGTGTTGTGGAGGGACAGGATGGAAGTGACGTTTCACAGTGCCACTCATGTGTTATTGCTTCCTGCCTAGGGGACTATTGTACAGTACCCTGATGTTTGTGTTCTATGTCTCCCTCTACGCAGCGTCGAGTGAAGTAGAGGGCGTAGACGACGCTGTGGAGCACAGCGGTGGGGATGCCTCCACCGGGCGGCGACACAAGGCCCAGCCACCCTCCCAGGAATTGGCATCATCCGGGAGCGAGGGGACTGGTGCGGCGTCTGCCACTACGGCTGTAGCGGAAGGGCCGGGTGAGCCCCCAGAGGGGCTTGCAATGGCGGAAGACAGTGCAGGGACATCCAGGTTGGTGGTCTCCAAAGAGAAGAAGGAGCCCGCTACTGAGCCGCACATAGGGCCTGGTGGGGGTAGTACCACTGGTGCAAGTGGTGCAGTCCAGGGCCAGGGTCAGGAGGCAGCACACGTCACCGTGGAGGGGCCTGTGCTTGTCGCTGTCCCTGACCCTGTGACTGCACCACCATGCACCAGCAGGGATGCCCCGTCCTAGGCCCGTCCGCAGGTAGGGGGCAGGCCACGTCATCTGGCTCTCCACTAACTGCGGATGTGGAGTCCCATGACCGTATGGGCTCCGTCCTGATTGGTGTCGCATTGCGCAAGCGTGTCATTCATGATGACGTGCGTGCTTCCTGGTGGGACCACGCTCGCCATCACGAAGAGCTACGTGGCAACGTGGCACAGTTGGGAGGGGCCATGGTCGGAGGGTTCCTACATGTGTCGCGCACTCTGGCGGACCTCTCCTCTGTGGAGACTATGCGCCAGTCATTCTCCCTGCCGTCTTCTAGCCCAGATTCCACCAGGACCCCCTGTGGACCTGGCCTGACCAACGCAGCCAGCTTGGTGGAGATCCCATCCCTGCCACAGTCGGTAGTCGGCGGTCCTGCAAGGGTGGACACCTCACCAACTGAAGACCAGCATACACCCAAATTCAGAACTTCCTGGGTGAATCATCTCCTTGGAGGATGTGCAGGCATCATCGGACAGGGCACATGGACAGCAGCAGCATCAGGCTCAAGGTGGGAGTGATGATGGCTCAGGGCCATCAACATCAGAGGGGCAGGCATCGGCCAGAGGGCAGGAGGACCCTGGAATGGGAGTGTCTTCCGTGTGGCTGCGGTTGGGCCAGCGGATAGGTGCGGAGCCGCGGCGGGCAGAAGAGGCACAGCTCATCATGGTCAGGGCGGAGTTCTCCATGCGCCGGGCATTGAGGCGGGCTGAGTGCCTCGAGACAACTCGCAGGGAGTTGGAACAGGCCATGACTGCATCCCTGCGAGACCTCGGGGCCAGGGCAGAGGCACGCCTCCAGGCAATTGACATGGAGTTCTATGATGTCCTGGCCCACGACATCACAGTGAGCCGTAGGACTTGCC
Source organism: Ambystoma mexicanum (assembly GCF_040938575.1). Lineage (NCBI taxonomy): Eukaryota > Metazoa > Chordata > Amphibia > Caudata > Ambystomatidae > Ambystoma > Ambystoma mexicanum. The sequence goes on along the minus strand of NC_090935.1, from coordinate 1,295,191,164 downwards.
CCCCGCCCTTGTATATAGTTAGTTAGTGATAGGTTTCCTTTCTGTTTTTATTTCTTTTGGGACACTTGGACAATGCCCCACGTTTTTGTATATAGTACTTCATTAGGTAGGGTTTTATTTATAGGTTTCATTTAAAAGATTGGGCACATGGACCCTGGATTTGTACTTTGTAAATAGTTCGACATTGGATTTGGCTTCTTATGAATTTTTTTCCATGGATCAATGGTTTTTTCTTGTTTTTCCACTTTGGATTTGTTTTGCCGGACTGACACTTTGGACACGTGCTTTTAGATTGATTTGGATTTTGCTTTCATGCTTTTTTGGTTTATATTTTGAACATGCAGATTTTCATTATTTATTTCAATTTTATTGTGTTTCATTTAATTCCCTTGCTTTTGTGTTCAATACATTTTTATGTCCTACTTCATTGTCTGGTATTCTCTCTTTGGTTTCATGCATGTCACGATTTGTGTTTTCTCAATCACATGGACCCATTGTGTGGGTGTGACGGAAATGTGTTGATGTCCATACTTTCCATTTGGGATGTGTCATGTAATGGGGATTTCATTGTGGGCTGGATGTAACACCTGGTTGCGTGTTTGGACTGGGGTGGCGTGGGGTGTGATTTGGGTGGCCATAAGGGCCATGCTTGTGGATGGTCATGACAGTGAGTGGGTGAGGGGACATGAGTCGGGGCCTGCTGGCAGGTGCCCATCAATGATGGGTGGGTGGGGGTGCAGGGACATGCGTCGGGGCCTGCTGCCAGGTGCCCGTCAATGATGGGTGGGTGTGGGTGCAGGGGGACATGAGTCGGGGCCTGCTGGCAGGTGCCCGTCACTACTGGATGGGTGAGTGTGTGGGGGACATGAGTCGGGGCCTGCTGGCAGGTGCCCGTCAATGATGGATGGGTGGAAGTGCAGTGGGACATGAGTCGGTGCTCACTGGTGCATGGTGACATGTGGGCTGGCTGGGGGGCATGGCCAGGGTGGATGGGCTGCCTACGGGACATGACCAGGGGTGCACGGTAGTCCCCTGTTGTGTGGGCTTCCTGCAGGGGCTGAGGAGGGGGTAGAGGGCACACCTGGGAGGACCCACACTGCCAATTCACGTGTGAAACTCCCCATGCACCCCTCATAATACACCTACCCCGCTCGCACAGGGCCTATCGCATGTGATTCTCCACGCGCACCCCCGAAATACACGTATCCCGCTCGCACAGGGCCTATCGCGTGTGAAACTTCCCGCGCACCCCAGAAATACACATACCCCGCTCGCACAAGCCCTTTCGCGTGTGAATCTCCTCGCGCACCCCTCAGTATACAAGTACCCTGCTCGCACAAGGCCTATCGTGTGTGGTTCTTCACGCGCACCCCTGAAATACACATACCCCGCTCAGACAGGGCATATCGCGTGTGATTCTCCACACGTACTCCCGAAATACACATACCCCGCTCGCACAGGGCTTATCGCGTGTGATTCTCCACACGCACCCCTGAAAAAGACGTACCCCGCTCACACAGGGCCTATCGCGTGTGAAACTTCCTGCGTACCCCAGAAATACAAGTACCCCACTTGCACAGGGTTTATCATGTGTGAAACTTCCAGCGCACTGCAGAAATACATGTACCCCGCTCGCACAAGCCCTTTCGCGTGTGATTCTCCTTGTGCACCCCTCAGAATACACATACCCCGCTCGCACAATGCCTATCACGTGTGGTTATCTACGCGCACCCCAAAATACATGTACCCCACTCGCACAAGGCCTATCACGTGTGGTTCTCCATGCGCACCCCCGAAATACACGTACCCCGCTCGCACAGGGCCTATTGCATGTGATTCTCCACGCGCACCCCCGAAATACGCATACCCCGCTCACACAGGGCTTATCGCGTGTGATTCTCCACGTGCACCCCCAAAATACACATACCCCGCTCGCACAAGGCCTATCGCGTGTGATTCTCCATGCGCTCCCCCGAAATAGACGTATCCCGCTCGCACAGGGCCTATCGCGTGTGAAACTTCCCGCGCACCCCAGAAATACACATACCCCACTCGCACAGAGCCTATCGCGTGTGAAACTTCCCACGCACTCGTCAGAATACATGTACCCCGTTCGCACAAGGCCTATCGCATGTGGTTCTCCACGTGCACCCCTGAAATACACGTACCCTGCTCGCACAGGGCCTATCGCATGTGATTCTCCATGCGCACCCCCAAAATACACGTACCCCACTCACACAAGGCCTATCGCGTGTAGTTCTCCACACGCACCCCCGAAATACACATACCCCGCTCGCTGAGGGCCTATCGCATGTGATTCTCCACGCGCACCTCCGAAATACACGTACCCCACTCGCACAGGGCCTGTCACATGTGATTCTCCACGTGCACCCCCAAAATACATGTATCTCGCTCGCACAAGCCCTTTCGCGTGTGATTCTCCCTGCGCACCCCTCATAATACACGTACCCCGCTCGTACAAGGCCTATCGCATGTGGTTCTCCATGCACACCCCCGAAATACACATACCCTGCTCGCACAGGGACTATCGCTTGTGAATCTCCACGTGCACCCCCGAAATACATGTACCCCGCTCGCACAGGGCCTATCATGTGTGATTCTCCACGCACACCCCCGAAATACACGTAGCCCGCTCGCACAAGCCCTTTCGCGTGTGATTCTCCCTGCGCACCCCTCAGAATACACGTACCCCACTCGCACAAGGCCTATCGCATGTGGTTCTCCACACGCAACTCCAAAATACATGTACCCCGCTTGCAGAGGGCCTATCGCGTGTGAAACTTCCCTCACACCCCAGAAATACACGTACCCCGCTCGCAAAAGCCCTTTTGCGTGTGCTTCTCCACGCGCACCTCCAGAAATACACGTACCCCGCTCGCACAAGGCCTATTGCGTGTGATTCTCCATGCGCACCCCCAGAAATACACGTACACCGCTCACACGAGCCCTGTCACGTGTGATAATTCCAGCGCAACCCAGAAATACACGTTCGCCGCTCACGTGATTGCAGTGTAGCGGACCTGTAAGATGGTACGGGGTTAGCACGGGCCTTTGCGCTGCATTGGAGATTTCAATGGCTTTTCCTTGCGCAAGGGGCGTTCTTGGGGGTGTAACTGGCGCTGCAGGATGTTCTCTGCGCCAGCGCTCAATATGGCTTGGAAATTCCATGAATATGCGGTGCGCCAGAATGCTGTTTAGCGCACACGGCTGGCACACGCTGGCGCACGATCCCTCTCTGTGCTGCTCGCGTGCGTTGCTCGCGTGCGCTGCCTCTGCGCTGTAATCTATGAATTACCCCATCTATGATGAGGAAAGCAGAACAACAATGGATTTATAAATTAGACACTGTTCAGAACGGTCTAAATACATGTATATAGTGGGGACTCTTTATGTAGTGTAACTCTGTAGGCATCCACTATAATAAGTCTCCCAAAAGAGTTAGCACGTGTTCAAATACCTTGTATGCCTATCTATCTTTTTTTTGAAGAATCTACCATCAGTAAATCACACTGTGAAGCCCACTTCTGGGATACATATGGGATGCGCCATCAAAAGGTTACAAGTAGAATAAGCCTATGGCCTACATATACACAATGAACTCATACTGACCGAAGATGGCGTCAGCATAACCCAGTCTATGCACTAAGCCCCTCTTGTTGCGGTCACACGCTGGACACGTTGCTTTATGGCCCAGCTAACACAAACCCGGTGAGTCTAGGATACAGATACAGTATAAACAATGAGACTCCCCGCACGCAAGCAATCACGGTCTGTCAGCAGTTGAAAGAAAAAAGACGCGCTGATTCAGAGGTGCAGGAGGTAAGAGATCCGAACACCTTAGGAAAAGCTCTGTAACAGTGAAAGATGCATGAGATTTTCTCACATTTAATGATATGTATTACATTTAATGATACATCTATGTTGTGATTTTCCGTGACACTAGGCGCCCTTAAGCATTATCCTTTGACAGTTAGAAATGCATGACTGCTGTAAAGTTGCAGATATTATACAGTACTTGACAGTTGGTTAAGGTGGATTACATTTGAAATTTAACCAGACACAAGGCAAATTAACTATATTGTGCTTCTCTTGCAGGAAAACGCTCGAATAAGTTGAACATTCTCCACTTGAAGTAATTGTAATTCCACCTAGAGGAGAGAATAAAAAAAGAGAAAAAGAAAAAAAGAAAAAAAGAAGGTTAGTAAGACATAGCACTATTGTGTGAACCTTGAGAAACTACATATAAGGTGAATAGAAACTTAGACTGCATCTATCTTGTTGAAATCAAGAAAGAAAGACAAAAAGAAATAGTGTCCCATCCCGTCTCCAGAAAGAAGAGATACTTCTGAAGACACTGACCATTCACAGATTCACAGATTTGCCATTCACAGATTCCCAGAAAATGGAAACCATGTCCCAGCAGGTACAGTTGCCAGCCCCAAACACTGCTGTCCCTTTGCTTCAAATTGTGGAAGTGCAGGTAAGAGCACTAAAAGATGAGTAGGAGCTCTGGGCAGAGAGGGGATGTACCCTCTCACCCACAGATTTGTTGTGGAGACAGGAGTTTACGGGGAAGGTAGTGATACCTGTCGAGCTGCTTCTTGTAGATCTAGAGCAACTACAATACCAACCACACACTTCCCGTTGACAAATCAAAGCAGAACTACAGGTGGAATGGTTTATATCAAACCTCCAAGAACAGGTGAGTACATTTGTAGGCACATGTATAGATTGTAGGGAATTCAATCATGGAAACACCATGAAGACAGTAAGCAGTGTTTTGGCCCAGTCTTTGGGGCCTATTAGGGAGCTCCATATAGATTTTGTAGATATTATACAAAGATGTAATTTCATTTCAATTTCAATATTCCATTGTGGTGGTTTGCCCATTTTCCTGGTTGCTTGAGTTGGTTCCCTCTGTGTGGTCTTTATTTTACACATGGCTATGTACAATAGCCATGGGTATTAAGGCACATATTTTAGTGCAATAATCATATTATTTTGTGGATGTTAGGCCACACAATTGTGCATGTATTTCTGATTACTTGTCCTCACCTCTACCCTTGTGCCATTTGAACTTTGAAACCTTGACAATGTGTGTTTCTGAGTATGTAAAAAATGTACGTTTATCTGCAGCTACAATAGGGTGTTAATAGCCTGTGGTGGAATAGTGGCAGTTATAAAAAGATGGTTAGTAAAAAAAGGTGCTGCATGTGTTTTAGTGTTTGCGATTGGTTGGTGTTACTGTTGCAATTGTGTACTTGCCTGTTATAGGTTGCAGTAAAAATGTGTCGCCATTTTATTAATTTGCTTACTATAGTCCTCTTTTTGTGCCACTGATACTGGAAAGTATCATAGGCACCATTTTGTAGACTTTTGACATTCTGATTTCAGAATTTACACTGTACACAAGCAGAGTCAGTGGATGATGTGAAAATATGTTCATTGTTTGCATTAGTTGAAAGTGCAAGTAAATATTTACATATTTAAAGGTTTATTTGCAGTGTGGTGTGTGTAAGCTATATTAAGTAATTGTTTTTTGGTTGCCAAAGATTACAAATTAGATTTTTATTAAAGATTATATGCTGTGCTACATGGTCATTTTATTTATGAAGGAATAACTTTTTAGATAGTAAGTGTCTGCAGTTTTTTTCATGCTGCACCATTATTTGCAGGGGGGTGTCGGAACCCAGATAACTTCATCACTACTACTGCTGCTGTCAGACATGGTGGACAATGTCTGACGTGGGAGGAAAATGTAATATAATAAAAAAGGCACAAGAAAAAGGAATATGTCACTGAAAATAAAACTATTTAAAAAAAAGAAAATAACTAAAATAATGAATTAACAAGTTGACAGGGTATGGGCTTTTTCAATGCACCTTGGATTTTTTCCCAATGATCCGATTATTTTTATATGTGAAGTTAACAAACAGTGTACCATACACAAATGTTGTATTGAGCAGAGTGCATACAATGTACTGCTTATGAGGGGTATGAAAAATTAAACATATGTGTACAACTGTAATTGTATTTCAAGTTGATTCTGTAACTAATTATATTTTCTTTTTTTACAGACAGAAAAGCACACATTGTATCTTTTTCACCATATCTAAGTGTTCATACCTAACATGATGCCTACTACAATTTGTAAGCCCAATAATAGCAATATTACATTTACAATGTTCATATTCATTACATAATAGCTGTGCACATATTACTCTGGCCTATGTCTGTGCCTACTGTATGTAATCATACCATGGTCACAACTATACAACCAACTATGGCCCCAACTATACTGGTGACATCACTATTTACATTATGCATGACATTGCTGATGCCATCATCAAAAGCTGTGTGCACTGGACGCATTGGGGAAATCAGGACTGGCTTAACTTGGCATGTTCCTGTTACAAAGCCCCAAAGAGTACATATATTTTAGAAGAAAATTGATTGATAATCACATAGAAAATGGCATTATGGGGATATAGCATTATTTGTATTTGTATTTGTTTATTTATAACGTGCAAAAAAACCAACAGGCCCGGAGGCATCAGGGCGCAATTTGTACAAGGTTGCAGTAAAGTACAGACAAAAATTACACAAAAATTACAATAGCAAATTTACAGTAACAGCATATTAACCGTCTTTCTAATTACATATATTACAAAAGTTACAGTGCCACTGGATTAACAGAGGGTAAAATCAGAGGAGGCAGGTCAAAGGATGTCAGGCAGAGACGCGGAGCATGTCTTAATGCTGGTCAAAGAGCCAGGATTTGGTTTTGTTCTTGAAGGTGTTGAAAGAGTCTTCAGCTCTGATAGTAGCGGGAAGGGTGCTCCATAGTTTGGAGGCTAGGACCGGGAAGTTGGTGCCCCCTGCTTTTTGAAGCTTAAACCTGGGGATCGATAGACAATGAGTCTGGGCAGTTCTAAGTGGTCGGGAGGTAGAGTGGCGGGATAGCCGACTGCAGAGGTAGATCGGGGCTTTGTTAGCCAGGCATTTGTGTGTGAGGGCAAGTGTTTTTAAGGAAATTCTCTGCTTGACAGGTAACCACTTTAGGTTGGTTCTGGATTCTGAGATGTGGTGGTTGCGGGGGACGTTCAAGGCCGCTCGAATGGCATTATTCTGGGTAGTTTGGAGTTTGTTCAGGTTCTCTTGGCTGGTGCCTAAGTAAAGAGCACTGCCGTAATCCATTTTTGCCATAATGAGGGTACTAGCCAGTGTGACACTGTTGGGGGTGGTGAGAAATGGTCCGCAGGCTGCAATAAGTTTGCATGTGTAAGCAGAGGCAGACCTGACACCATTTATTTGTCTCGATAAGGATAGGGTGGCGTCACGGTAAAAGCCTAGCGTTTTGGTGTCTTTCGAGACTCGGATGACATTACCATCTATGGTGAAAGACTGATAAAATGGCTCAAGTTTGCTCAGGCGTTGTGGGGTACCCAAGATAAGGAGCTCCGTTTTATCGCCATTTAGACATAGCTGGTATTGGGCCATCCAGGCCTGGATGACCAGGTAGATGTCATTGAGGGCCTTGGTGTCAGCAAGATAATCACCTGAGATGGGGATGAGTATCTGGGTGACATCTGCATAGTTAGTGTAGGAGACACCCAGACAGTCAAGCACATCAAAAAGTGGTTTCGTAAAAATATTGTAAAGTGTGGGTGACACGCAGGAACCCTGAGGTACGCCGCAGTGAATAGGGGAGGGGTCCGCGGCTGCGGATGGTGCAAAGACCCTCATGGATCTGTTGCTCAGGAAGGATTTGATCCATGCCGCAGCGGAAGATGAGAAGTTTGCAGCAGAGTGGAGATGCCTGCAAAGGATCTGGTGGTTGACCAAATCAAATGCGGCGGAGAGGTCAAGGAGCAATAGCATTGCTAGTTTGCCCTTGTCCTTCAATACTTCAATCTGGGTTTTTAGGTCTATTAGAGCAGTTTCGGTCCCGTGCCTGGGCCGGAAACCGGATTGTCGTAGACCTAGCAGATTGTTAGATTCCAAGTAGATTTGGATCTGAAGGTAAGCTGCGCGGTCCAGAATCTTGAGCAGAAACGGTACTGTAGTGATAGGTCGGAAGTTCGTAGGTATGCTTGGGTCTAGGGAAGGTTTTTTGAGTAACGGGATTACCCACGCGTCCCTGAGGTTGTCCGGGACAATACCTGTTTTAAAGGAGGAGTTGATGAAGGCCGTAATGAAGGGGGCTAGATCATGGTCAGAGTCCTTAATAATGGGAGCTGGGCAAGGGTCACCTTGGCAGTTGGATGGTTTAATTCTGCGTATGATATTTTCAACCTCAGTAACGGTGAGCGGTGAGAAGGCGAAAGGTTTGGTGTTGGTGGTGTCTAAAGGGGGGGACCTGGCAGGGGAGAGTGAGCGGTTGTCCGACTTCAGGCTGTCCTGCTTGTCTTTAATTTTGGATTGAAGCGTGGAGATTTTGTTTAGTAAGGCTGCTTGAATGTTAGCACACCATTTACTATCTTTCGTGCATGTGTCTGGAGGGGAGACTGGAGTTTCAAGCTCTTTTAGAATTCTAAAGAGTTCCTTGGAGTTTGAGTCAGCTTGCAAAATACGATTGTTGAGCGACTCTTTTTTAGCAGTGATGATGGCATCTTTGTAGGTAAGGGGGGCAAGAAGGAAGCCATCTTTATGCTCATCAGACGGGTAGCTTTTCCAGCGATTTTCCGCACAGCGTTTAACTTTCCGGAGGATTCTTAACTGTGGAGTGAACCATGAGTTAAGATGTGCTCGTGGTTTGGCCTTCCTAAGTTTGATGGGTGCTATGGTGTTTATATCCGTGAGCATGGTTTGGTTATAGGTGTCCGCTAGGGAGGTGGGGTCAGAGCATGCGTTGGTAGCCGCGTTAAGGGCAGGGAGTAACAGAGGGAGGAGTTGTTCCTTGGTTATGTTTTTTTTACTACGAGTGGGGAGTGCTGGGGCTATCGGTGTCGGGGCTCGTGGGATTGCTTCGATATTGAAAGTTATGATATGATGGTCAGACCATAAGCATGGGGTATTCTTGAGGTCCTGGATATTGCAATTGGAACCAGCTAACCAATCAATGGTCCTGCCTTTCATGTGGGTCGGTTCTTGGATGTACAAGGTGAGGCCAAGGTCTGTTAGAACATTCTCCAAATCAGTTGCCACGGGATCTTTTGAGTCACCACGACCTAGATTGAGGTCACCTAGGATGATGGCTTGTGTATTGTTTTTCGTTTTGTCGAGGAGGAGAGTAGAAATTTCACTGACAAAGGTGGGTGCCGGGCCAGTGGGCCTATAGATAAGGTGAAGGTGGATGAGGTGAGAAACGTATCACAACTAAACTCTGGAAATTCAATGCATTGGGGAACTCAGGACCGACTTAAATTGTGGTTGTTCCTGTTCCACAGCTTTTCCCCTCTGTATCTACCCTGTCTTCTCTACCTCCATTCTCACATCATAACCCACCCTCTGTTCACCCACCCACCCACCCTACCTCACCCCCTCTACCCTTGTTCATGCATCCTACACCTACCCTCTTTACCCCTGTCTTTACCCCTGTCGACCATACCCCCACCCTTTATATCCAACCCATCCCATCCCCTTCTTCTCTATGAACCACCCACCCAAACGTACTGTTAGTTCCCACTATACTTCCAGCTTCTGTACTCTCCCCCACACTTCTCAACCATGTGCACACGCATTCACTCACCCTACCCCCACCCTCTATACTTCTACCCATCCACCCTACCTCCATCCTATTTATCTCCAACCACCCTACCCCCACCCTCTCAAACCACACCTCCGTACTCCCAACCTCTCTACCCTCACCCACGCTACCTGCACCCTCTCCACCCAACCAAATCACTTTACACCCACTTGCCATAAACACAAACTGCATAAAATAGATCACCTAGGTTGTAGTGATCTATTATTGCAATTTCTGTTTTATTTTGTCTTTCTTTATAGCTTAGAGGGTGGTCATGAAAAGTGTAATTTTGGGGCAGAGGGAAGGAGGAGGGTTGTACTGGGAAGGGAAGAACATTAGGGTTCACACATCTAATGATTGGTAAAAAAGAGAACATTTCTTTTGTTACATTTTTTTGTTTTTTGACACCCCGCCACCCCCATATTATGTTAAAGGGATTGGGGGACACTCCCACAACCACCATTCCCATTTACTCCAAAAATGATCCCCACTAATAATATCACCTATGGCCATTCCCGACGACCATATATATGGTGATATTATTGATGGGGAAAATATTACCTGATGCCGATTTTTCTGTTTGGGAAAAGAACATTAATTAGTCATATAAGGGAAGCACCACAGACAGTTATATAGGAGAGGAGGACTTGTCTGAAGGGAAGGATATTGAATGTATTTATTCACTTTTATAGCACGCTCAGCAGCCCAGAGGCATCGTGGCGTTGTTACAAGCAGAAAAACCTAGTTACATAGTACAATAAATATTTACAGTGGGAAAACAACATTGAGCAGGAGAGCGAAGGGGAGGGGGAGGTGAGACAGGCAAGAGTGTATTCAGTTTCAAAGTGATGTTTTTTTGCATTTTTCAGAAAGGCTGTGAGGGAGGTCTCGGCTCTGAGAGCAGGGTGTAGGGCATTCCAAAGTTTAGGTGCTAAGTATGGGAATCCGATCCCGCCTGCTTTGGCCCTGTTAATGTGCGGGATGTGTAATTGGTTAGAGTAGCATATTCTTGTGGGCCGTGTGGAGGTGGTTCTCGCGATGGTTTCTGATAGGTATGACGGGGCTGAGAGGGACAGGCATTTGTGCGTGAGAGTAAGAATTTTGAAAGTTATACAATCTCTTATGGGGAGCCAGTGTGCTGCCTCTCTGGCTTGTGTGATGTGGTCTTTTTTCGGAATGCTCAGTGCCGCTCTAAGAGCATTATTTTGAGTGATTTGGAGTCTTTTTATATTTTTTGCCGACGTGCCTGCTAGGAGGGCATTGCAATAGTCTGGTTTAGCCCCAATGATGGCTCTCGCCATTGACAGACAGTTAGGTTTGGACAGGTAGGGTTTACCCGCATTTAGAAGTTTGGTGGTGTGAGCAGAGGCTGAGGTAATGGCGCTAACCTTCCTATTCATAAATAAGATGGAGTCTGGGTAGACCCCTAAAGTCTTGACTGAGGAAGATACGGGGTTGATGGTGCTATCTATGCTGAAATTGCTGAATTGCTGGCCTAGTCTGGCCAAGGTTGTTTTAGATCCGAGAATGATATTCTCAGTCTTTTCTCCGTTAAGACAAAGGCCATTAGCCGCCATCCAGGCTTGGATGGTAGCGTAGATTTGATGCAAAGCTTTGACGTCTTGGTCATAGGAGCCGGAGAGTGGTAGGAATACTTGTGTATCATCAGCATAATTAGTGTATGCTATACCAAGTGCATCCAGTTTATCGAAGAGCGGTTAGGTGAACAGATTGTAGAGCGTGGGGGCTGTGCATGAGCCCAGGGGGACTCCACAGTGAATGGTGGTGGGAGTTGCACTAGCCTGGTTAGAGAAGACCTTCAAAGCTCTGCCTTACAGGAACGATGTAATCCAGGAGGAGGCTTCTTTAGAGGATTTGGCGGCATGGGTAAGATGTGATGTGAGGATCTTGTGATCCACCAGATCAAAGGCAGCTGAGAGATCACAGAGTAATAGGAGTGCTGGCTTGCCTTTGTCCCTGATTTGAGTGATTTGGTTTTTAAGGTCTACCAATGCTGTTTATGTGCTGTACCCTTTATGGAAACCAGATTGTCTATTCCCTAAGATAGAGTTAGATTCAAGAAATTGTTGAATCTGGTTTTGGCCAGCTTTATGCAAGATTTTTAAAAGGAATGGGACTATGGTTATGGTGTAAAAACAAGAAAATATTGAGGCTGAGTACCATAAAAGGAAATAGACGAAACACGCGCTATAAAGATTCACAGATCTTTAATGTTGCGCAGTTACAAAGGAACACAGATCTGATACAGATAGCTATCTGGCTCTCGACACCCCGCAATGAGTACCAACACATCAGAGTGAGGAGGGAGAGTGATGTACATCTAAACATTTTGGTTAATATACATTTCTAACAATATCGTCCAGCCCCTCTGCATGTTAATAATATGTGGTCTAAAGTTTGTGCCGAGTTCACATACAGCTCATACAATAATATGCACACCGATTACATGAGTTTGTATTTCCCTCAAGTTACAATGGCGAAGTGTGTTCTTGGATTCAGCAGTGAGCCTTAGTACATATCCCTTCACAATGTAGTTCTGCCAGTGTCCACGCTCGACATTTACATGACATTGTCCTCAATGTGTATTTGTGGATGAGGCTTGTTAGCGCGGACAATACTAGGACAACAAGTCATACTCAGTACAAGGTCTCATTAACTAGTCTAAACAGTTGGCCCTTCGACAGTCTGACCATTAACAGAAGTCAAAGGTCGGAAAGGCTTGGTTGTAAGTTAGAAACGCAGTCCACCATTTTAGAACAGAGAATCACGCAAACAGAAATAAAAATGGTGGATGATTCTAAAATGGCGGCGAAGTCGATCTAAAATCGGAACTTTGAAACACGGTTTTCTTCGTAGAGCAACTAGGTTTGGCCAATATAAATCAAAAGGAGGCACAATATGATTTCCCGTTCAACAAACCCTCCTTTTGGCATAAGCCAAGCGCTAAACTACAACTAATCATTTTACGAGTAACTCCACGTCTCAATGTCCATACAACCTGAGGTCTGTAACAGAAATTTCCTTCAACGCAATTTGTTGGTCATTCTTTCCGGTGCGTGTACCTTTTGTCCTAATGTTCCCATTGTCTGTGCACAACATCCCCCTAACATTGAGCATATGGCAGGAAGACATTGTAAACAGCAACAACAAAATGACAGAATACCCAGAATAATCAATAAGACTGAAAAAAGCTTCCATCCCCAAGATGGTAAGAAGTCCCTGAACCAAGTGCTAAAATCCCAATTTCCCTCAGGAACATGAACTTCTGATCTAAGGACATGCAGATTCTGTACAGCTTTAAAGATGGTTGGGGAGGAATCCGGTGTGAAAACACAACAAGCGGACCTCACTAATTTGCATACTCCACCACGCTCAGCCAGGATGACATCTATTGCCATCCGGTTTTGTAGCGCCACTAATCTGATTGCCTTTTGCTCTAGAGTCATGTTATAGAGTATGTCAGTGGTCCGGTTGATGGTTTTCTCCAGTACTCTCGCTAGTCTTCTGATGTCCTCGGAATTCATAATTTGACCCCAAAATGGTACAAAGGATTTCACTACATCTCCCAGAATTTGTGGAGGAGTATCGCCATTCTCGTCCTGCCTTGGACGAGATCTAGAGATTTCTGTGGTGCTAGCTATAAATACCCCTGGCAACTGAATTCCTAAATAACAGGTTCCCTGCCAATCCCTAGGTAGCCATGGAAAAGCTTCATTACTGCAAAAGAAGTGGACAGGTTCATCTACATACAAAGGTCTGTCCTCACTGGTCAAGTTTGCAACATTGGTGCAACCCTTGAAATCACCCATTGACTGAGTACCATTCCTCTGTATGCAGAAAGAAACTGAGTTGGGGCTATGGTTAACAGTATAGGAAGGTGGCGTGGCATCCTTATTGCCTATAGGACTTATCTTGAAAGAGATCAGAGATTGAAAAGGTTGAGACAGTCTATCAGAAGGCCTAATGGAAGTGACATTAAGCTTGCTTCTATTTGCGAAAGTGAGCATCAGAGGGGCGTTAGAACTCGTCTTTCAAACTCGTTTAAATTCGTTCCATCAAAGTTCCCTGAGACACTATCATTCCATCGGCCAAAGAATAGTGCCCTTAGACAAGTATAACATGCAGTAGTTAGAGGCAAAGGATGAATATACCAGCCCCACCCTTTGTCTCCATGTTGCGGTAAATGAGAGCAGACCCAACAGTTAGACCTTTTCAAAATGGCATGTGTTGCATTCATTATAAGTAGTAATGTGTTATTGTGGTTACTCTGTCTGGGTTGAGAGTCTCTAGGAGATAAAGTGTGCAGGTGTAAAAAAGGTGTAGATACAGTGGGTACATTTTTAGTAGGAATTTCTTTTTCGAGCAGACGTATTTCTTCCATATACCAAAATTCTAAGGCAATTACTATTGTGAAACCAGTTAACATGATTACAAGAAAACAATACATTCTGAAAGACCATGTATTTGATCGTCCATTGTCTTTGCTGGCCACACAGTCACTTATTTGTTCCGTACGAGTAGAGGCGATAACAGGCATTGTTCCTTTGAAACGAAAACTCTGCAGTCCGTTTGCTGGTGATCTCCAGATCACGCGTTTTCTCAGTCTTTCCCTATCCCCAGACAACTACTTTCCTTTGGATGCAAAAGATGGGGCGAAGGACAAGCCCTGTGATTAATTTTCTTGTTGGCACAGCCGAACCGTGCAGTAAGTCTAGCTCTGTGGACGCAGATTGTACCTTGTTGTCACAATCTATGTACCTTTCTATTCCAAAGGTTTGGTGTTCACAGTCCCTACTGCAGATATCAGATAAACAACAAGACAACACTAACCAGGTCCAGTAGAAATTCGTAGAGAAGAATGGAAAGCTCACCTAACCTCCTCTCCCCGCGCAGGAGAAACCCAGGTCGAGGAGGGGAAGTCAGGGAAACCCTCGTGGGGGAAAAAACCCTGTTATACCAGGAACTGAAAAGAAGCGATGGGCGAGTCTTGATTCCCAGGAGTGACTTCGGGAGTTGGACTTGCGATCGCGAACTATCCTGAAGAGAGAAACCAGATGGTGTTTAGAAAAGGGAGAGGTTGCTGCAGTAGGACTCTGGTGAGCGATATACCTTTAAATCTGAATGTCTGTTGAGGGGGTGTAAGACGGCTTGCACGAAGGTTGTATTCTGTTCAGCGCGTGGTAGAAAGTAACTCCCTGTCCTTGCAGAAGAGACTGAAGAATGGAGAAAGATTAGTTTTGGAATGAATTAAAGTATGTTGTATGCTGGGGGGGGTACGGAACTATACATACTGCAGAGTGTAGAACCAATGCCTTCGGTGTAAGTGTATGGAGAGCTGGTAGGGAAGAGGACCACGGGTAGAGGAGTCTGATACTGAGAAAAGGGAGAGACGGTTGAAAGATTACAGACAAGCTGAGTATTCGAAGGGTAAAGAGAGCTAGCCTTGAATTACGAACTCACGGAGCGTGGCCTCTGAAAACAGTAGCAACGCGCTGGACCGAAGACGCCGCCGAAGGAAATCCATTCTGCGAGGTTGGGGGCGGAGTCATCCGACACTCTCGGATTCGGAAGGCTGGAGCGCTGCTTTTCCCTGCTACCGCCATGTTGGAGGGGGTAGAGGCGATGCATGAAATTCGTCTCCACCTGTGCCAGAAAGTCCACGTGAGCCGCCCCCTAGAGGGAGCGGACGTGACAGTATGCCCCCTCTGAAGGGCGACGAAACCCGGTTTACCAGGATGTAGCCGGTAAAACCTGCTAACCAAACGGGGAGCATGAACCGCTGAGGCGAGTTCCCAAGAACGTTCCGCCTGAGAATATCCCTTCCAGTCTATAAGAAACTGTAGCACCCCTCTTCTATAGCGTGAATCACAGATCGAGGAGACTTCGTATTCTGCTCCTTCACTTGTCAGGACCGGAGGGGGAGTTCCCTTCTTGGACACATGGAATCGGGATTGTACGTCAGGCTTCAACTGAGAAACATGGAATGTAGGGTGTATGCGTTTCCAAGAAAAAGGGAGACGTAACTTGAAAGCAGCCAGGCCTTTATTTTCAAGAACCAAAAAGGGTCCAAAGTATCTCGGCGATAATTTTGAAGGTTTCAAACTCTTGGGGAGATATTTACTCGACAACCAGACCTTGTCACCAACTTGAATGGAAGGTGTGGGACTCCGATGTTTGTCGGCTTGTATCTTATAGCGTTCATGAGCATCCTTCAGAGCTACCAGTGCATTTCAATGTCCTTGTTGAATGGAGGTGATTAACCCGTCTAAATCCGGAAAGGAAGTATCCGTGGGAACAGTCGATGGGTACACCTCCGGATGAAATCCAAATGTACTAAAGAAAGGACTAACACGTATGGTGGAATGAACCGCATTATTATAGGCAAATTCTGCTATAGGCAGTAAAGCCTTCCAATTATCTTGTAAAGCTGATATATAACATCTTAGATATGCTTCCAGGGTTTGATTTAAACGTTCAGTCTGGCCGTTGGTCTGAGGGTGGTATCCTGAACTGAGCGCCCTTGAGATCCCTAGTAAACAACAAACATGTTTCCAGTACTGTGACGTGTATTGTGGTCCTCGATCCGAGATAATGACCTCCGGTAGTCCGTGGAGTGAAAAAATGCGTTCCACGAATACCCTGGCCATAACAGGTGCAGATGGAACAGATGGGAGAGGGACGAAATGCGCCAATTTGGTCAAAGAGTCTATCGTCACCATGATGGTATTACAACCCTCTGACCTTGGTAAATCCACGATAAAGTCAGTTGATATTATTTGCCAAGGTTTCGTAGGAATTTGGGTCAGGATAAGTTTGCCAATAGGAGAAATCCTTGGGGTCTTGGTTTGTAGACACACCGGACAAGACGCGACATAGTCCATTACATCCTTGCGAAGTGTCGGCCACCAGAAGTGCCGTTGAATTTGTTCTGTAGTATTGAGAGTACCTCTATGCCCGGCTGCCTTGGAGTCATGACACATTTTAAGTACCTCTAATTGTAGTTCTTGATCGGGAAGGTACATCTTGTCTTCCCTGAAAAGAAGACCCCGATCAGCAGTAAGTCCTAGTTCTCGCAGGGTATCGTCCTGATCCAAGTCTAGATTTCTCGTCCTTTGTGCTACCTTTTGAAGAAAAGAATGGACAACAGGCACTGTGACCAGGTTGGGAAACATAGGTTCAGGCTGAAAGGGAGCTCCTTTTAGTGGATTACTGCGGGATAAAGCATCCGCTTTGAGATTAGTCTTGCCCGGTATGAAAGTGAATGTAACCCGAAAGGGTGAAAAAAAATGCGCCCATCTAGCTTGTCTACTATTGTTAGTTTGGGCATATTGCAGTGCTCGGAGGTTGTGATGGTCGGTTCTTATTTCAATAGGAAATAATGCTCCCAAAAGCAAATGACGCCATTCTTCAAAAGCCCTCTTGATCGCGAGCAACTCTTTCTCGAGAACCGTGTAATTTACTTCTGCCGGGGACAGAGTCTTCGATAGGTAAGCAATGGGTCTTTCGAACCCCCTGGCGTCCGGTTGTAACAGAACCGCTCCAATACACTGGTCTGAGGCATCTGATTCCACTATGAATCTGTGAAGCTGATCCGGCATTGCCAAGATAGGAGCTCTAGTAAATAAGGCTTTTACCTCCTGAAAGGATTCCTGAGTTTCATTTGTCCACCGAAACACAACCCCTTTCTTTAGCAGATGAGTGATGGGATGAGTGAGGGTAGAAAAATGAGGAATGAAGCGCCTGTAGAAATTCGCGAAGCCAAGAAATCGCTGTATTTCTTTAACTGACTTGGGGGCTGGCCAATCAAGGATAGCTGACACCTTTAAGGGGTCCCTGGAGACTCCTTGATCGGACAGGATATACCCTAGATATGCCACTTTGTCTTTATGGAATTCGCATTTCTCTAATTTACAAAAGAGATGGTTCTTCTGTAGTCTGTGTAAGACTTCTTTAACATGAATGACATGGTCTGCAAGGGTGGATGAAAATACCAAAATGTCATCTAAATAGACAATGACAAAATGTAGGGCTATATCTGCAAAAATGTGGTCCATAAACCTTTGGAATATTGCCGGGGCATTGGCTAATCCAAATGGCATTACACTATATTGGAAATGACCAAATGGTGTCCGAAAGGCGGTCTTCCATTCGTCCCCTTTTCTTATGCGGATGAGGTGATAAGCACCGCGTAGATCCAGTTTAGTGTAGAGTCTAGCTCCTCTAAGCACTTCCAAGATATCCGGGATAAGCGGCATGGGATACTTGTCCGGCACTGTGATCTTATTTAATCTTCTGAAGTCAATGCAGGGACGTAACTCGGTCGTGTTTTTCTTTGGAATAAAGAAGAGTGACGCCGCTGCAGGAGAGGTGGATTCCGTGATTAAGCCATTTTCTAGATTTGTCTTCAGATATTCTTTCAGTGCCTCTTTTTCCTTGGCGGACAATATGTACATGCGGCCAAAGGGAAGAGGACTATTCGGAATCAGATCTATACAACAGTCATCTCTGCTGTGAGGTGGTAATTCGGTGAATTCTGTTTTTGCAAAGACCTGGTGGAATTCCTGATATTCCTGAGGAAGAGTGTTTACTTCGTTAAGAATCTTATTTGTGACACAAAAAGACTCTTGAGAGTGCTTGTTCTTGGAGGTGGAGGGGACTAAGTTATGGCAGTTGTGAACACAATGTTCTGACCCCAAAAAAAGAGTTCCAGCTCTCCAGTTAATAAAGGGATTGTGAAATCTCAGCCATGGCAATCCTAAGATTACAGGATAATGTGCAGTCTTGATTAAATCTAATTTCAGGATCTCTTGATGTGCCGCTATAGTCATCGTGAGAGGAGAAGTGTGGTCTTTTATGGGACCGGAAGTAAGAGGGCTACCGTCCACACTCTCAACAGGGATCATTAATGCCTTGGGTACTTTTGGAATCCCCCGTTTAGTAGCAAAGGTGTCATCTAAAAAATTTCCTGCGGCTCCGCTATCGATAAGTGCGGGCACGTTTTCCAATCTTGTGCTACCCCAGGCTAGCGTAACTTCAAGTACTATCATCTGATTTTCTGTGGATAAATCTTGTTGAACCCTGGGAATGCTTTGAAGGGAACTAGTAACTCTGGAACCCTGCACCGTCGTTCCCCTTACGGTCGGGCACTGGCGTTTCCCACTTTCCTAGGGGGAGTATGGGGACATTCCTCAACCAAGTGAGAGCTCTCTCCACAATACATACAAAGACCCTGAGTACGCCTTCTGGTACGTTCACCCACAGATAAAGGACCTCTAGTATTGCCTATTTGCATCGGCTCCTCGGAAGGAACTGGTCTAATAGGAGACAGGGTACCTTCGGTGGTTTGTCTGCTCTTTCCTTTTCTTCTTTCCTTCTGTCTTTCTTGCAGTCTATACTCTAACTGCATAACCAGTGAGATGTATTCCGCCATGTTATGTGGACGTGGGGCTCGGGACACCTCGTCCTTTAAATCCTCAGAAAGTCCTCTTCGGAATATGGTCATCAAAGCTTCATCGGCCCATGCCGTGTCCGAAGCTAGTTGCTTAAAGCGTGTGATATAGGAAAGGAGATCCTGACTACCCTGTTTACAATCCAATAACTTTTCCTGTGAGGCAATGGTTATCTCCTGTCTCCCAAACATACTCTTTATGCTGTTACAAAAAGCAGGGTAGGAATCAAGTATGGGATTGTTACTGGTAACCAAAGGAGTGGCCCAAGCTAACGCAGCCCCTGACATTTGGGCAATCATATGGCCCACCTTGTCTCTATCTGTCTGGAAAAAGGCTGCCTTAAAGGCGAACTGTACAGAACAGGACTCAAGAAATTCCTTGACTGCATGGGGATTACCATCGAAACGTCCTGTGGGTAATGGGCCAGGAGGTACTTCCGAGCTATGGGCTGCTCGACCCACCTGTTGCCTCAAGCTGGTATTCTCTATCTTCAATAGCTGTACCTCGGATGACAGGGACTGAACCGCTGCCATTAATTGTTGTATTTGTTGTTCCATAATGGATCCTCTGATTCTGTCAATAAAGACTGTGAGGCCGGTATATAATTGAAAAATTTCGGGCGTTGCTAACTGTCACAATCTATGTACCTTTCTATTCCAAAGGTTTGGTGTTCACAGTCCCTACTGCAGATATCAGATAAACAACAAGACAACACTAACCTGGTCCAGTAGAAATTCGTAGAGAAGAATGGAAAGCTCACCTAACCTCCTCTCCCCGCGCCGGAGAAACCCAGGTCGAGGAGGGGAAGTCAGGGAAACCCTCGTGGGGGAAAACACCCTGTTGTACCAGGAACTGAAAAGAAGCGATGGGCGAGTCTTGATTCCCAGGAGTGACTTCGGGAGTTGGACTTGCGATCGCGAACTATCCTGAAGAGAGAAACCAGATGGTGTTTAGAAAAGGGAGAGGTTGCTGCAGTAGGACTCTGGTGAGCGATATACCTTTAAATCTGAATGTCTGTTGAGGGGGTGTAAGACGGCTTGCACGAAGGTTGTATTCTGTTCAGCGCGTGGTAGAAAGAAACTCCCTGTCCTTGCAGAAGAGACTGAAGAATGGAGAAAGATCAGTTTTGGAATGAATGAAAGTATGTTGTATGCTGGGGGGGGTACAGAACTATACGTACTGCAGAGTGAAGAACCAATGCCTTCGGTGTAAGTGTATGGAGAGCTGGTAGGGAAGAGGACCACGGGTAGAGGAGTCTGATACTGAGAAAAGGGAGAGACGGTTGAAAGATTACAGACAAGCTGAGTATTCAAAGGGTAAAGAGAGCTAGCCTTGAATTACGAACTCACGGAGCGTGGCCTCTGAAAACAGTAGCAACGCGCTGGACCGAAGACGCCGCCGAAGGAAATCCATTCTGCGAGGTTGGGGGCGGAGTCATCCGACACTCTCGGATTTGGAAGGCTGGAGCGCTGCTTTTCCCTGCTACCGCCATGTTGGAGGGGGTAGAGGCGATGCATAAAATTCGTCTCCACCTGTGCCAGAAAGTCCACGTGAGCAGCCCCCTAGAGGGAGCGGACGTGACACTTGTGACACCTGGTACAGTGTGATCTGTGAACAGTGCGTTGTTGCTTCCTGATGGAAGTGATGAATTTACAGCAGAACCTAACAGAGGTGCAAAAGGATCTGCAGGAGAGTGTGGAGATAAAGCAGCTGTTTCCCCAGGCCCCACGGGCTCAGGGAGTGTCTCTGAAGCATTCTCAGTACTGCTCAATGCTGAATAATCATTGGGAACAGAGCAATTAAGTTTCTCTGTGTCTTCCTTGTCGTGTGGCAAAGGGAAGGGTATCCTCTTGACATGTGACGTGTGGATCCAATGTTTCTTGCCTTCCACCTGTATCGACATCTGTGTGGCCAGGAGGACCTGATGGGGCCCTCTCCACCGCGGTGCGAGACAGGATGCTCTCTCAAATGCCTTAATAAGCACCCACTGTCCAGGTCGGATGCTATGACCTGGCCTCTCGTATTTTCCTGGGAGGGCTTCTCGCACCTGCTGGTAAATCAAATACAGATTTTTTGTTAACTGGTCACAATAATTGGAAAGAAGTACATGCTCAATGTCCCTTAGAGACCTGGGTTTTGGGAGGTTCCAAATGTTAGCTGGCCCACCCATTACCACCTCGTATGGGGAGAGCCCAGTTTAGTCTGTGGGGTGGTGCGCATTGAAAGTAAGACTATCGGTAAGGCGTCTGGCCATTTCAAATTGGTACCGGCACACATCTTAGCGAGCTTGTTCTTCAAGATTCCATTGTGTCTCTCTACCAATCTAGCACTCTGAGCGTGTCTAGCCGAATGTAACGGTTTATCGATCTGTAATCCCGCGCATATCTGCAGAATTACAGCAGTGATAAAATGTGAACCATTGTCCGACCAGATGACCCTTGGCAAACCAAACCTAGGAAAATATTCCTTAAGCATGGTTTTCGCCGCTGTTATTGCTGTGGCATCTTTTAAAGGAAAGGCTTCAACCCATTTACTAAAGGCGCAAATAACAACCAAAACAAATTCTAAATTATTGCAACGCTCCATTTCAATAAAGTCAAAGTGGATCACTTCAAAGCGGACAGAAGGTGGACCAAAACTACCCCTTGGTGTCGATGTGCCCTTCCCCATATTGTGCTGTAGACAGATTATGCAACTCTGGACAAAACGCTGAGCTGTTTTCGGGATGTTATCGTTTACCCAGACACTTTCTAACATTTTGCAAATCTTCCTAGTGCAGATGTGGGTGGGGCCATGGGCTATTGTGACCATCATGGTAATGTACGAGTCTGGCAAAATCCATTTTCCCTCTAAGATATCCACCCAACACCCATCATCATCCAACCTTGACAAGCCCTCAGCCCATTGCTTAGTTTCCTCTAAAGTGGCATTGGCTTAGATATTCTTTATAGATTCGATTCCTTCATCTATGGTACAAACATTTGTGGCTTCCCTTGTAGTGTACATATCTGAATAGAGATCAGTAGCAATTTGTTTGGCTATCTGGTCAGCGAAAGCGTTCCCTTTTCATATATCATTTATGATTTTCTGATGCGCTGCGCATTTCATAATTCCTAACTGAGTGGAAAGTGCAAGTGCTGAAAGTAACCGCACTATCAAGGTGCTATATTGAATCTTTGTTCCATGTGAGGTCAAGAAAACTTGTTCTGCCCAAAGTCTACCGAAGTTGTGAACTACCTCAAAATCATACTGACTATCAGTATATATGTTTACTCTAAGCCCTTTAGAAAGTTCACAAGCTCGAGTCAATGCAATAATCTCTGCAGCCTGCACAGAGTTATGTGAAATTCTTTTGGTTTCCACAATCGTGCTTAGTGTAGTAATAGCATAAGCAGCCGTGGATGTACCATCCAGAAGTTTGAAGCAGGAGCCATTGCAAAACAGCTCCCCTTGTGGGTCGTTCAAAGGTGTATCTTTCAGATCAATCCTGCCTTTAGTTTCTTGTTCTGTGGCATAAAGGCAGTCATGTGACATTTCGTCACTGCAAGCAGTACCTTGCGGGAAAGGTAATAGTTCAGCCGGATTCAATACACAACACCTCTTAATTTGTATATGCGGTGCAAGCAAGATCAATTCATATCTCGTTAATCGTGCGGAAGTGAGGTATTGTGTTTGCGTTCTATTTAATAGAACATCTACAGAGTGAGGTACCAACAAGGTTAAAGCATGGCCTAGGACCATATCCTCGCTCTGTTTTACAGATGCAGCAGCAGCGACAGCTCTCAGACATCTCTGCAAAGCGCATGCAACAGGATCAAGGGCGGAAGAAAAGTAACCGCACAGCCTATTCTTCCCTCCATGTTCCTGCGTTCATACAGCCAAAGCACATCCATCACGTTCATGCACATACAACTCGAAAGCCTTTTCATAATTTGGTGTGCCCAAAACTGGTGCTGAACACAGTGCAGTCTTGAGCAGATCAAAAGCGTTCTGGCGTTCCAAGTTCCATGGCAATGGCAAATAAATGCCCTTCTTTGTCAAAGCCAACATTGGTTTGATCACTAGCGAAAAATTGGGGATCCACTGCCTGCAGTAAGAAGCCATTCCTATCAAGGCTCTAACTTCCTTCTGTGTATTTGGGACAGACATGCTAGAAATGATTTTAATCCGTTCAGGCGTCAACCTTCTTCCCTCCTTTGACAGGAGATAGCCTAAATAGGCAACCTCCTGTCGACAATATTGAAACTTTTTCAGTGAAGCTTTATGTCCATGTTTTGCTAGGCGAATAAGCAACAACACAGTGCCCTCCTAACAGGCACTTTCTGAATCTGCAGCCAAAAGTAGGTCATCAACATATTGGAGAAATGGACAAGTAACAGGCAACTCAAGAGTGTCAAGCTGTTCTTTCAAAGCCCTACTGTAGATGCTCGGACTTTCCATGTACCGTTGTGGCGCATGGGGGAATGTAAACGAGCGTCCCCCTAGGGTGAACGCGAACAGGTATCTGCTATCCTTGTGTATAGGAATGCTAAAGAAAGCATTCTTAAGATCTACGACACTAAAATAAGTAGCAGAAGCTAGAATCATCGTTAATATCGTCGTTATATCAGGCGCAATAGGAAATTGTGGAGCAACAATTTTATTGATGATGATGAAATGAAAAGGAATTGCATTATCTCCTTTCTTATACACAGGCAAAATCAGACTATTGCACAAGCTACCTGCAATTTCTTCAATTACCCCACGGTGTACAAAATCGCAAACTATACACTTCAAAGTTTGCACCCCATCAACCGAAATCTTATACTGAGGAATACATGGCAACTTTACACCTTGTTTCAAAATGATTTTAACAGGCTCAATCTGTAAAACACCGACATCATTGTCATCAATCACCCATAAACACTCCGGAACGTCACTAAATTCCGGCGGCAAAGGTCTAGTCAGGAACTGTGAGGCAGAAAGTTTGCTGTGGTGAGATTGTCAAACGCACTCCATCCGAAGAACAATGAATTACTGCATTTAATTCCTTCAACACATTCAACCCCAACAAATTCTCTCCACAGTTTGTTGTCTAAAGAAACGAACAGTGATCCATGAATGGACCCAGTCTAATCGGTACCGGCAAAGAAACCGGACTAACCACTGGTGTACCAGAAAACCCTACAGAAACATTGGTTTGCCCTGACAGTGGAATGTTTGGAACCTATGAATGGTCAATGGAACACTTCTGTGCTTCTGTATCTATCAAGAATAGATGTTTCCTATTTCCCACTATCATTTCAATGTAGGGACCTTTCTGATTAACGGGAATAGGCGTCGGTTCCAAACCCTGCTTCGGGCAATCCTAGCGAAACAATATATCATCAAAAGGAAAGTCTTCAGAGAGATATGCAGTAGAAGGATGATCAAAAATGTTTCTATTATCCACACTCGGTGACTAATTGTCTTGTGAAAAAGGCTTTGAATTCTGAGAAAACGGGCTTCAACCAGGACCCTCAGCCCCATGGCGGCCTCTGGACCGTCTACCCATGATACCAAATGTGTTATTCGACCTCTGCTGGAGGATCAGGCATTGTGCTTGCCAATGACCCTCTTGTCTGCAATAAGCACATTGGTTCGCATGTACAGGACCCAACGGCACATTACCTTGTGGAGCATACTGTCCCCTAAACTGTGTACTACCTCCTCTACGAACTCTAACAATCTGTTGCAAGAACACCTTAGTTTATAAGTCTCCCTTTTTCTTTTTGATCCTTTCTTTCTCATTATTGACTTGGTTTTCATAATACTGAGCCATATGGAACACTACAGACTGAGACTTAGCTTGCCAAGCCCTCTCGGAAGTCATGATTTGCGACTGGATGTCAGGTAACAATCCATGCACAAATGTGTCTACAAATAATCGTTTTCCAGACTCTGTGCTTACGTCTTGTCCACTGAAATCTGAAAACACTTGTTAAAACCGATTAAAGAATTTGGTAGCACCCTCAGACTTTCCTTGGACACAAGCAGTAAGTTTGTCCCAGACAATCCTTCTCTCAGGGATTACGACTTTCAGTTTTGCCACTATTCTATCAGACAAAGTCAGTATTACCTGTAGTGGTCTCTCGCAAGCTTTCCTTTCTCTATCTTGCCTAACCAAATTATCCCATGCGTCTCCTAACCCTGCTATATCATCTACTGTCCTAATCTGTTTCCACAAATCGGCAGGTAGGAGCACAGGAAATAGCTAATCTATGTCACCCAGAGTGAATACTGACGACTGCAAGACAGATTCCATTTCTTTATAGAACCCTGTCGGATTCTTTCTAATATCTGGGATGGATTGTCTAATGGTGTTCACTTCCTGTATTGAGAACGGGACATGAACAAACGATGATACATAATGTGCATCAATGTCATAGGCGGCTACACCCGTTGCGGCATTAGCCGGAACCTCAACTTTAGGGACAAATGTCAGAGGCACCTCTCTCATAGGCAACTGAAAAGTAGGCCACTCCGAACGCTTACTGAGCAACAGAGCCAAATTGAGCGCTAAAGCAGCCGAAGGAGTGTCAGACGAAAAAGCTATCTTATAGAGATTCAATAATTCTGCGGTACAACAACTCTTTCTATTAATACATTCATCCTGCAGGTATTCTACCATACCCTGTATCACTTTCCTCTGTATTTCTGGCGTATACTGACTATACGTGTAATATACTTCGATGGGAGATATCGACATATCTGAAATCCATCTAAGTGCATCTTTTGTGCAAATTCGTGTTTCTTCACTCATTGATTTACAAAGAGGAAGGAACCGTCTCTGTACAAAAATAGCACTCAAACTATCACCATCTATTTCTTCATTCCGTAACCCTTCTAACACCCTTTTAGACTCAAAAACCCTCTCGACGTGCTCGTATACTTTTTCCGCAGTATCTCTTGAATATGCTAAAACATTCAGATCCCTCAACCCGTGTGGGAGATCTACATCATTCAGTCTGTTCCACATTATGGATAAAAAAATTCCCAGTCCTTCAATAAAAACATTTTTCTCAGGAAAACTTTCTATATTAGAGAGTGTGGCAAAAACATCAGATTGTTCACCCTTCTCCATGTACTGTCTAGCCCATGCATTCAAATCACGCCTTCTCTCTTTAGACACTGTATTACGAGTTACAATCTTTGATTCCGCTCCCTTATCAACTACAAGCTGAACCGAACCACCCGGAAGAGAACGAGTAGGC
This sequence comes from Ambystoma mexicanum, assembly GCF_040938575.1. NCBI lineage: Eukaryota > Metazoa > Chordata > Amphibia > Caudata > Ambystomatidae > Ambystoma > Ambystoma mexicanum. Next base: position 1,295,164,753 of record NC_090935.1, on the reverse strand, counting down.
AAATCTTGTTCATTCGGTAAAAACGGTGCTATCAATGGTGCAGAAGACAAATCTACCAGACCCGTAACAGTAGGAAAAGGCGGAGGTGATGGTGAAGGAGCAACGATAAGAGGAGGAACAATAACCGGAGGAAGAGGAGCAATAGGAGGAGCAATAGGAGAAGCAGGAATTGCTGCGGGAGGAGGAACGACAGCAGGAAGAGGTAAAGCAATAGGAATAGGTACATACGGAGGTGGCGCAGTGGCACCAGGGCTTTGTTCATTTAGAAGCTTGTCAATTAATTCATCTGACACATGAAAATCTTTAGACGGATATATCTTCTGGATGCCAAGTTGAAAAGCCCTATCCATATTTCTAACTTACTCTGACTGTTTACTTTGATCATACAATAACGCTTTTTCTGCGTTGGACATATTTCGGCGCGCATGTTTCTCTCTACTTTTAAGTTGCTGCATAATTTCTTTCTTCCAATATTATAATACATCAAATGCTGCAGGTCTAGCTTTCTTCTTTAACAATATAGATTCTAAATATTCTATACGAGGAATCTCAAAGCTACCATTGATTGACCACTGAAGTTCAGAAGCATGTCTAGTTTGTCTGTGCCAAATATCATTAAACACCATACTAACAATGCCATGCTTACAGTACATAGTACACGCTGGTGACCCCTCCTGTGGAGCCGGACGGCTAAATTCCAAAGATTGTCTCTGCGGAATAATGCCCTGAAACAGGCAGACAATTTCTCAAACATATCAGATTCCTGGTGTTACCTGGTCAATAATTGTTCTTGCGAGGACAATACGCTGAATCAAATTATCAGGGTACTTAAGAATAGGGTCACGACTCACCTGATAAAAGAACTAAGGGAGGTCCGATCGGATTACAAAGGAAAACAAAGGACCCTAGTGGTTGGTGATTTCGGCAAAACTGCCCGCCTCGATATATGGACCCTCGTCAAAATGCTGTCTCGGACTGAGGGCTCACCGTCCAGGGATCGGGTTGTGCAGTATTGTTGAGGTATCGCGTCTCATCCAAGAAGGGGCCCCCTTTCTGACCGTCTGATCCCAGTCCAATAGCCGCGTCAACATTTCAACAAGATGACATCAATCTTGAGGGTCCCTATTCAGGCGCCATCTGTAAAAGCAAGGACATATCGAGGCTCAGTAACACAAAAGGAAATACACCAAACACACGCTATAAAGATTCAAAGATCTTTAATACTGCACAGTTACAAAGGAACACAGATCTGATACAGGTAGCTATCTGGCTTTCGACACCACGCAATGAGTACCAGCCCGTCAGAGTGAGGAGGGAGAGTGCTGGACATCTAAACATTTGGGTTTATATACATTTCTAACAATATTGTTCAGCCCCTCTGCATGTTAATTATCTGGGGTCTAGAGTTCGTGCCGAGTTCACATACAGCTCATACAATAATATGCCCACGGTTTACATGAGTTTGTATTTCCTTCAAGTTACAATGGCGAAGTGTGTTCTTGGATTCAGCAGTGAGCCTTAGTACATATCCCTTCACAATGTAGTTCTGCCAGTGTCCACGCTCGACATTTACATAACATTGTCCTCGATGTGTATTCGTGGATGAGGCTTGTTAGTGCAGACAATCCTAGGACAAGTCATACTCAGTACACGATCTCATTACCTAGTCTAAACAGTTGGCCCTTGGACAATATAAACATTAACAGAACTCAAAGGTCGGAAAGGCTTGGTTGCAAGTTAGAAACACAGTCCACCATTTTAGAACAGAGAATCACACAAACAGAAATCAAAATGGTGGATGATTCTAAAATGGCAGAGAAGTCGATCTAAAATCGGAACTTTGCCACACAGTTTTCTTCGTAGAGCGACTAGGCTTAGGCCAATATAAATCAAAAGGAGGCACAATATGATTTCCAGTTTAACAATAGGCCGGTAGTTATTAGGCAGGGCGCAGTCTAGAGTAGTTTTTTTAAGGAGGGGGCGTACCCATGCTTCTTTGAAGCAAGCCGGGACGATACCTGTTTTGAATTATGCATTGATGAATGCTGTTAGGAGAGGGGCAAGAGAGTCAGTGCAGTCTTTGATGATATTGGGTGGACAAATGTCACCTTTGCACATAGAGAGTTTGAGGTGCTTGAGGAGGTTGATGACTTATGGTTCTGTGATGTTACGGAAGGAGAATAGGGGATCATTGGAATTCAGGGCGTCGGGGGCTGGCTGGGAATGCTGGATGTGGAGAGGTAAGGCTTTGTAATGCTCCTGGATTTTAATTTCGAGCAAATCGATTTTACTGAGCAGTGCGGTTTGTATACTTAAGCACCAGGCTTCATCTTCAATGATCTCATCTGGGCTAGTGGGCGGGGAGATGAGTTCATTAAAAATTGCAAACATTTCTTTGGTTTGGGAGTTGGCTTTTGTGACCCGGAAGTTGAAAGAGTTAGCTTTAGCTTTAGTGATGGCCTCCTTGTACTGGGTGGAAATCTGTTTGAAACTTTCCTTAGTCTGATCACTTGGGTGAGCTTGCCAATTGTTTAATGCCTCTTGTTTGCTTGAACGTAGGGCCTGTAGTTCCTCAGTGAACCAAGAGTTGGAATGCATAGATTTTTTCTCCTTATTGAATTTGATAGGGGCTATAGCTTCAATAGCTTTGGTGAGGGTGTCTGTGTAAATGTCCACTAAATTGTTGGGGTCATTAGAGAAGGGGGGCGAGAGTTCAGGGACTTCCATGAAAGGACAAAGGTTCCCCTTGTTGATTTTTTTTGCGCTTCTTATCTGTGCAGGAGGCTCATAGATGAGGGCTTTTCTGGCTGAGACAGTGGGCATAATGAATGGAATGCAATTTTGGTCAGTCCACGGTTAGGCCACGTTGGATGTGATGGTGCAAGAGCAGATGTGATCAGTAACCCAGTCCAGGGTGCAGCCTTTGGTGTGGGTTGGGCTAGTGACCTTCTGTGTGCAACTTAAGTCATTGAGTTCTTTGGCTAGGGCAAGGGCAGCTTTATCTTTGGGATCGTTGAAACCTAAGTTCATGTCACCAAGAATAATAGTTTTAGTGGAGGTTTTCATATTGTCGCTAAGTAGGTGGATAAGGTGTCCTTGGAAGTCTGAAGGTAAGCCAGGGGGGTGATATAAATGTGGATATTAATGGTGCAGTTAGGGGACAGGGATAGTTTAGCAGATAAGAATTCAGCATTGTCTTCCCAGGGTGATTATTTAGTCTCAGAGATAGAGCCTCTTTAGCGATTAGAGATACTCCTCCTCCTAACCGGAGTGGTCTATCTTGTCTGAGGATGGTGTATCCAGATGGTAGGGCTAGAGCAATGGCTGGGCCAGATGATTTGTGTAGCCAGGTTTCAGTTAAGGCGAGTATGTCTAGGTCGTGACTGGTAAAGAGATCGTTGATTTCAAGGGCGTGAGCGGGGAGGGAGCGAATATTTAGCAGTGCACATTTGAGGGGGGATGTGGAGTGCTTTTCTTTGCAGGGCGTGTCGAGGGCAAGGCTGTGTTAGGGATGGTCGTTAATGTATTTGTAGTGATGGTGGGTTTAGTAGTTGCGGTGGCAGACAGAGAATGGGGAAGTGGATCCGTAGAGGAGATGCCGGAGTAGTGAGAGGTGTGTGTGGGAGATGAGCGAGTGCCTAACCTGGGGTTCCTGGTAGTGGTGAGTAAGGGGAGGTTAGGGTGCTTTATGGGTACGGTGCGGACCCTGAGTCATGTAAGTCTGGCAGTTGGGTGGGCTGGGTGTGACACGGGGGATGAAGCAGTCACTGTCGAGATGAGGGGGCACCTGAAAGGGGCTGTGTGTGTATCCATGGCATATGATGCATAGGACTCGGTGGTGGTGCTAATGTGCATAGGCGGTGCTATGGAGGGGAGAGTTTGGTTGGTGAGCATTAGCAATAGTGGGGCTGTATGGAGGAGGGCAAGGAGGGCAGTACCAGTGGCTATGATGAGGAGCCAGGTTAGTGTAGTGAGGAATGTGCTCAGGTGTGTTGAGAGGTGGGAAGCGGGTATGAGCGAGTGGGGTATCTGTGAGCCTTAGGCAGCATGGTCAGGGGTGATAGGTATGCAGCAGATGCGCTTGCTGTGTACCGGTGTGGTAGCAGCAGCAGGCACACTAGCAGAGGGCAGTTAGTGCACAATAGGTGCAGTGACAAATACAAAATAGTAGGCAATACAATATTGGAAAGTGATCACAGTAGCAGTGGGGTGGTGCACAATAGGTGCAGTAACAAAACGGTAGGCAAGTACATTGTTGGGGGTGATCACAATAGCAGTGGGGCGGTGCACAATAGGTGCAGTGGTAAAATACAAATTAGTAGGCAAAAACAGTATTAGTTGCGAACACGGTAGTAGTGGGGAGATACAGTATCAGTGCAATCACTAAGGTATTCAGTTGATGCCGTAACAGTGGCAATCATAATAGCAGTAGGCATAGGCAGTCGTAGGACGATTACAGTAGTAGTAAATAGAAATCACAATAGCAAATAAGATGGAGTTAAGCACAACATAGATGCCGGGCAACAACAATTAGCAGGAGTAGGCTAAGCGGACAGCACAAAAGGTTGTGGTTACAGGAAGTTGGGTGCAGCAAGTGGCACAATATGCCAGGCACCCAAGACTAGGCTAAGAGTAAACGTAATGGGGAGGTGAATGATAGGGGATGTACTCGGACCAGTAAGGACCGAGTGGTCAATACTAGTAGGCAAGCTGGTGGATAGGTGAGAAGTGCAATGCTAACAAGCAACACAGTGGCTAGGCAGACTGTAAAAGCTAATAAGCAGCATAATGACTAGGCATAATGGTAGACCTGATAACCAATGTGGTAGCTTGGCAAGAAGGACATAAGAAACCTGATAGGCAATGAAGACTGCAATGAGACTGTAATGATGAGCATTAGGCAGAAATCATTAGCAATAGTGAACAGAATAAAAGTATCTGGGTGGGCGGAGAGTGAGTGGTGCCTTGCAGTAACTGGGAATAGGAGACGATGCGATAGCAACAAGTAGTTGCCACGATAGTGCTTTGGCAATGTTACTAGTACAAACGACCTGGGCAGGTTGGATGGGAGTCGAGGCAGGTAAGCAGAAGATCGCGGCGCGGGTAATGGCACTAGAAATGTACACTCTGTTAAAGATGGCGATGGAAGGAGATGCAATAAAATACAAATGACAAAGTAGGGTTGTAAACACCCTGAGACGGGCAAATGTCATAAGGTGTAGGTGCAGCCTTGTAGGAGATGATTGGGAAGTGAGGCCGCTTTTTAATAAGGAAGTCATAGAATGGTGGTGGGAACGATGAGTCTGTGTTGCTTACCGGCCAATGTGACGGGCATGGAGTTGCACCTCGCTGCTTTGTTGCAGCGGGACAGGCAGTGACATGCTCCAGCCTCATGTGGATGGCCTTGAGTGGGAGGGCCGGCTTGCACCTTCCGGTGCTGTGGGCCGCAGGAAATGGGCCTCCTGGTTTCTATATTGGCACAAAAAAACAAAGGTTCTTTAAAAAGCCAGCCATAGAAGTTATGAAATATCATTGAAAATGAAAATTTTCTCTGTTGCCTATTGTTTATAGCCACAGGTTTACCCGTCCCTATAGCCACGTGTATCATGATATTTTAACCAAATTGACTTTTTAGGGTTTGAGTGGTGGAAGTCAACATTTCCCAAATAATGATTTTTTTTGGCTCTTCACCTCTAGCCTTATGTTATTTATAGTTTGAAGCCTCTTAACATATGTGTTTTCTGCTAGATTTAAATTTCTGCATACCCTCTGCTACGGAGGGGTTTGTTTATGCTCGTGGCTAAGTCTGGCCAATGAAATAACCTGCCCTCTCAAAGGCTGCTATCGCCATGGGTATCATGGAACATTGTGAATTGTCGTGGGACTGGGTAGCCACGGATATAACTGCAGTGAGTGCCATGGGTATTATGATATACATTTCTAGTCACTAATCATATTATTTCATGCATGTTAGAGCACACAATTATACATGTCTTTTTGATTCTATGTCCTCACCCATACCCTTGTGTCATTTGAACTTTGATACCTTGGCAGTGTGTTTTTTTGAGAATGTAAAAAATGTACGTGTACCCATGGCTTCAAGCAGTCATCAGGCAAATGGGACATTATGTATTTTGGTGGGCCTGTCTAGCTGTGTGTATGAATTCCTGCTTGTAGCCGCAGGTATTAGGACTCAAATTTCTGTGCAGTAATCTTATTATTTTGTGGATGTTACACCACACAATTTTACACATCTTTATGTTCCATGTCCTCACCTATACCCTTGTATCATTTGAACTTTGAAACCTATTGCAATGTGTGTTTTTGAGTGTGTAAAAATGTACATGTACCCGTGGTTGTAGAGGGGTTGTTCATAGCCACAGGTAGATTAGCCAAGAGCTATAAACAATTATTTTAAAAAAGGTTTGTTAAGTTATTATATGTCTGCATATGTATGTAACAGGTAGTCCTTAAACTGACTGTTTAGGGTACACAGAGTGTAGTTTTTCAGCACATTTGGAGTACTGCTTTGATGTTATCAAGGAACACATTATTTCCTTCATCAGTTAGGTGTACTCCATCATATCTATACAGTTCAGATATGTATAACTGGATGTTGGTGTCTCATATCCATAATAGTTTTTGGTCTCTGAGGAAAGCTGAAATTATCTTATTAACAATGCTCTGTGATTTTTCAATTTTGAAATTAAAACCTGGTGGTCCACTTCCATTTTTGCTTCTGAGTCAGGTTGGAAAAGATGAATGTGTTGTGAGGAAAATGTTGCATTAGTTTTTCCAAGTCGTGATTCATCATTAAAGAAAGAGACATACCTTGTACATAATCCAAATATTTGCCTCCACAATGAAAGTATGATGCCTGTTGCGATGCGCTTCTCAGACTGAACAATTTAGGAAGAAGTTAGGACCCCTGCATTCCTCACAATCAAAACTATTTAATTTGTCAAACCCAAAGCCATGTTAATATTTAGTTTCTCACAAATAATCAGTAACCAAAAGAACCATCAGTGAACAAAAGAGCCAACTGCCTCCAATACAACATAGAGTTTTATACCCAGCCATGATATGTGTACTCCTTCTCTGTTTCCAGTAAAATAAGTCCTAGTTTGATTTTCTACTAATAGTGGAAGCGGGGAATGCATGATGTCTGTGTTTTGGTGTTTGTAATATGTTGGTCTTGCTGTTGTAATTATGTACTTGCCTGTGATAGTTTGCAATGAAAATGTGTCAGCCATTTTAGTACTCCATTTTAAATATGTTTTCTATTCTGATTGCAGAATGTACACTTTGCAGATGTACTGTTTTTTGTTGATGTTAAGATCTGTGCATCTGTTTAATAAGTTAAAGGTGAGTAACAATGCATACTTGCATATTTGATGCAGTGTGGTGTGTAAGTTCTTCTTTTGAGTTAGTAAAAGATAGGTTTGATTTTATTGGGGGGTTTTCTGGTCAACTTGTAAGTTTTAAGGAGATTAATTCAGCAGCTGTCCATGGTATGTTATACTTATCAGTGACTGAAAATTGATTATATTTATAACTTTGTTCTTATTTTGCTGAACCTTTAATTGATACTATGCTGTGAATGGGGTTTGTCAAGTTCTTACTGACATTTCTAAAAATATCCTGGTATTTTGGAATATCCCATAATTGTGTGCCAACATTTAACACCAGAGTTTCTCGTAGTTTTTGATTAGGAAAAAAGAATGTATATTGAAGTGTATGGTGTAGAAACACTGAGGGTCTGATTCTAAGGTGCGTGCACATTTAAGAAAGTGTTCCTCCATAAAACCATATTCTGATGAAGAATAAATGTGGTGCAGGGACATGAAATCTTCAGAGTTTGCATGTTCCTGATTTATGGCTTGACAACAGCTCTAGCAACCATCAGGAATGCAGGGCAGCCATATGGAAAGGATTCTCCTCCCAGCAGCAGTGGTTTAGCACGACAAAAAAAAAAGTAAAAATACAAGTGTCTTTGAAGTGCCTTTAAACTACACTGCACACTTTTTCCCTTTATAAACAATACATTTCTTAGACAGCAGCACCACTTTTCTAGTTTAATGAACGTTGAAGTAAACTTGCTTAATAAAACCGAAATCATGGTGTGCGGCAACACTGCCCTTCTACCTTATCTGGCTGCATGGCCCCTGACCCTGGGCCCACCCCCGTCCCTCTGACACAGTAAAAACCTAGGCTGCACTATGGATTTGGCCTAACCCTCTTCCGCCAGATCAACAATGTATCAAATTGATGTCACTACCATCTCAAACTTCTCAGATGTATCTTTCCCTACCTCTCCTTCCCGAGCAGACTTGCCACAGTTATTTCACTTGTGATGTCAAAACTGGACTATGCCAACTCCCTATACCTTGGAGCCCCTACATACCACTTTAACAAACTTCAAAGAGCCCGAAACGCTGCTGCAAAACTGCTTCTTGCCCTGGGTCCGAGAGACCACATATTTCCAGCTCTCCTTTCCGTCTAGAAAAATGGATACCTCTACTTTGTGACCGCAAACGCATTTTGGTGGCCGTGGGCCAACCGTCTTATGCACGATATGACAGAATATAGGTTTTCGCCAATGAACGGCCATTTTGATGTAACAAGAATCTCCATTTTTTCTAACCATTGCTCATTGCTTTCTGTTCCTATTGCTTTGCAGTATATTTTCCGCTTACACTGCTCGACTGTAAAACATTGTTGACTGTATGTGAAAAGGACAAGGCCGTTGGGCCGAGAGGATAACAAGAGTTAGTTGATAAAAAAACGTAGGCAGCGCCAGAAAGAATGCCCGGCTCCCTCCCGAATGTAGCCTTGAAGCAGAGCTGCAGGGCATTTAATCATTTCGCAGCTGCCAGCCAGTCTCGTTATATGGTAGAATCTGTTAGAATAATACCGCTAAAGGCTTGAATTATGCTTTTCTTACGGCCCCCCTTTGCTGAGCCCGCTAGAGTGTGTCAGCTCCCAGGACACGAATAGCACCTAATAGATAGCAAGGTCCGGAATGCAACTCTTTCCCCCCGTATGTAGCTCGCTTCCAAGAACAGAAGCGCTGTGTTCTATTCAACAATTGAAAGATGCCTTTGCACTCACAAATTGCAAATTGTTACTAGAATAGATGTTTGAAGGTGTCATAGTAGTCAGAGATGTCCATCATCACACCAAGTTCAAAGAAACCCAATAAAGGGGGGTGTTAAACATGTCATAGCTGATTGTTTGATATGCATTTTGTATATATGTAACTGATGTACGTAATTCACTCTCTTGCGTCCCTCGAGGTCTAGAGATGCACGTCGCGGGGCGTGAGACCGAGTTGGCCAACTGAGACTTTTGCTTTGCAATAAACCCTAGCTTTGGGAATATAACCTCGTGTCTGGCGTATCTATCGTGTGTGGAAGACTCGCCTTGTTTCCACAAACGTCAGGGTCCCCTAGGGGCCCTTTTCAAGATGGTGCCCGAATAGAGACCCTCCCCCACTTGTTCCATCGCATAACGTTGTAATTGAGTAAGGCAGAGAACGGCGAGGACGGGATAATCGAACGGGAATGATGGGCCGGCAGCAGTGGCTTCGATATATGACTTCCGTACAAGCAGCGAAAGACAGGTAGTGTTGGAATGCATGGGTGAATATTAGGTGGAGAAATGGAAACAGCTAATTGGGAAATTACCACCGCAGAGATTGTTAGATTTGAATGCATTAGCACACTGTAGGGAGGGGTATGAAGAAGTGAGAGAACATGTATATAGACTTTTTGAGCTTAGAGATGAATTAGATAATGAATATGTCGAAATGTTTACTGCACCTGTCAAAGTGTTTACTACACCTGCGTACAGAAGTAGGGATATCGGGAGACCTGGGAAGGGGGAAAAGGGGTCGCATAATGAACGGCAGCAATTACCATCACCGGGGCAGAAGGAGATGGTGAACGAATTATCGTTGCTAAAACAGGTGGGGGCAGACTTGAAAGAATGTCTAATAAGAACACAGGTACTAATGCAGCAAGTAGTAGGACATAAAAAAGGGTGAGGGAATGCACCAGGAAGGAGTAATTTGAATATGCATGGGGGAACAGTGGGACCGAATGTGTGTGCGTATTTCAAGGAGGAAGGACATTGGCGAGCGCAATGTCCGCATCTACAGAATAGAAATGGGTCTGGTCAGAGGAGACAGCATAGAGGACACCCAGGAGCGAATGGACCAAATAGGAATAGTATGCAGCAGCATCACAATAACTGAGGTAATAAAAACCAAGACCAAAACCAAAATGCCCCAAACCAGAGTTAGGGACAGCAAAATCAACAATATGGAAACCAGAGTGGGGGAAATAGAGGGAAGAGTGGGAATGTTTTCGATACACAGCCAAACACGTATTACAGTAATAGTAATGATTACACATCGGACGATGTGTTATTTCCCCAATAGGACAGCCCAGTACAGGGGTCGGAACCAGTGTCTATTCCGTGAATCAGAGAGGACCCTTCGTAGAAATGAGAGTCGGGAATGAGGAGCACCGCTTTCTTGTAGATACAGGAGCACCGAAGTGTTCAATAGACCATCACTTGGTTCCGGATATACCACTGTCAGGGCAAAAGAATATTTACGTAGGGTTTGCAGGTACACCAGTCATAAACCCAGTGTCCAAACCATTCCCAGTTACCATAGGACCATTTACTGAACATTGTCCTTTCCTTTTAACAGAAAATTGTGGGGAGAATTTGTTGGGATTAAACTTGTTGAAAAAACTAGGTTCTGTCATACATTGTACGGCAGATGGAGTGTTTCTAACGATATGGCCACAAGATGCCCCTGTGTCAGAATTCATGTCCGAAGCGTTACCAGGGGAACTAAGTAAAGTACCAACCTGTATATGGGCAATGCATGACAATGATGTGGGATGTTTAAAGATAGAGCCAGTAAAGATCATTTTGAAAGAAGGTGTTACCCTACCGCGAATACCCCTATACAAAATTTCGGCTGAAGGTAAGAAAGGATTGAAGAGTATTGTTACAGATTTGGTGAAATTAGGGGTGATTGAGGAAATTACAGGCAGTACATGCAACAGCCCGATTCTTCCGGTTTATAAAAAAGGAGGCAATGAGGTACCATACCGCTTCATAATTGATCTACGCGCATTGAATAAGGTAGTAGATCCACAATGTCCTCTAGTGCCAGAGGTCACTACAATATTGACAATGATACCTGTTTCAGCAGAATATTTTAGTGTAGTAGATTTGAAAAACTCATTCTTCAGTATTCCAGTGGACAAGGAAAGCAAATATTTGATCGCGTTCACATTAGGAGGACGATCATTTACATTTACGCGGATTCCGCAAGGTTACACGGAAAGTCCAAGTATTTACAGTAGAGCATTAAAAGAGCAGCTAGACATGCTGGAATTACCCATGGGTTGTGTACTCTTGCAATACATAGACGATCTATTGCTAGCTGCAGACACAGAGGAGATTTGTAAAGAAAGCACTGTATTTCTACTGTCACACCTAGCGGCACATGGCCATAAAGCTAGTTTGAAGAAATTTCAGTATAATCGAAAGGAGGTGGCCTATTTGGGCTACCTACTTTCGAAAGGAGGGAGAAGACTAAGACCAGAACGCATAGAAAGTATTACTTGTATGCCTATTCCAAAGACACAAAATGGAGTCAGAGCCATAATAGGCATGGCTTCATATTGCCGACAATGGATTGGTAATTTTGCGTTAATTGTGAAACCGTTGGTGAATTTAACTAGAAAGGATGCGGTTATGCCTTTGCAGTGGGATGAGGAATTTCAGAAAGCATTTGATGGATTGAAAACTGCATCATGCTCAGCTCCAGTTTTGGGTACGCCGAACTATGAGAACATTTTTAGACTATTTGTGTGTGAAAGTGAAGGATGTGCATTGGCGGTTTTGACACAGGAACAAGGTGGAAGAAATAGGCCGTGCGGCTATTTTTCTTCTGCGCTGGACCCTGTAGCGCACGCACTACCACAATGTTTGCGATCTGTCACGGCGGCTGCTGCGTCAGTGAAACAAACGGAAGGGATGGTATTGGGGCACACTTTAACTTTGATGGTGCCACATGCCATAGATGTTCTATTAAATAGGACACAGACGCAACACCTCACCTCTGCTAGATTGACAAAATATGAGATTAGCTTGTTCGCGCCCCATATCCAAATTATGAGGTGTAGCGCTTTGAATCCTGCAGAATTAATGCCACCAACCATAAAAGAAATTGGGAAGAATGAATCACCGCCCCACGATTGCGTAATGGTCACTGAGGAAGAAACCAAGGGAAGAGTTGATTTAAGTGATATCCCACAGAAAGAGCCAGATGGAGAGTTATTTTGTGACGGCTCATGTTTTAAATTACCAGATGGCACGACAACTGCCGCAAACGCTATCACTACCCTAGAGAGCGTTGTAGAAAGCAAAAGAATGCCCTATAGTTCAGCACAAGCTGCGGAAATAATAGCATTAACCAGAGCCTGCGAGATTTCTGAACATTTCAATGTGCATATATCTACTGATAGTCAGTATGCTTTTGGAGTGGTTCATAATTTTGGTCGACTCTGGGCTGAGAGAGGGTTTCTGACATCACATGGTGCCAGAATTCAACATGGCCCTTTGATTGTACGATTGCTGTCTGCACTCACATTTCAAAAGCGCCTAGCAATAGTGAAATGCGAGGCACATAAAAAAGTAACATGCAAAGTAGGAGAGGGAAACGCGTTTGCAGACAGAATTGCGAAACAAACTGCCACTGATTTGAACACCAAAATGATGACGGTTCAGACAGAGGAAGTACCCTGTATGATAGAAGATGGAGTTGCCACTGTCAAAGAAATTCAGGCCGAGGCTACGGCCGATGAAATACAGGGGTGGGCAGAGGGATCTGCTGAGTTGGATCTGGAGGGTTGTTGGGTGGACAAGGGAACTAGAAACTGGATGTTGCCAAATTCGTACATGACTGCAATGGTCACAATGGCCCACAGCCCTACGCACATCTGTGCGAAGAAAATCTACAGTTTGGCAGAATGTAAACATAAAAAAGAATGCAGAGAGGTTGGTGCAGAACTGTATCACGTGTTTGCAACACAATGTAGGGAAGGGAACAGTCACTCCAACAGGCAGTTTTGGCCTGCCCTCCATGCCATTTGAGGTAATTCATTTTGATTTCATAGAGATGGAGAGGTGCCAAAACTTAAAATACGTCTTGGTGGTGATCTGTGCAATCAGTAAGTGGGTGGAGGCATATCCCTTGAAGGACTGCACAGCAATGAGCACGGCAAAAGTAATGTTGAAGGAGTACTTTTCCAGATTTGGCTTGCCCCGAGTCCTATGGTCTGATAATGGACCACATTTTGTGGGTGCAGTGGTATTACAGATATGTGCTGGTCTTCAGATTGATAAGAGATTCCATAGTTCAAGGCATCCGAGTTCTGCCGGTCTTGTGGAGAGGCACAATGGGATTCTTAAATCAAAGATTAGCAAGATTTGTGCGGGAAGCAAGTTGAGTTGGTTGGATGCATTACCAATAGCACTAATATGCATGCGTACGTCTGTACAGGCTAAAACTGGGCTCTCCCCGTACGAGATCATGATGGGGAGGCCGGTAAAGGTTTGGTGCGCACCTCAGCCAAAACAACTTAGTGAGATAGAACATCCTGTGCTTAGTACTTATTGTGGCCTTTTAATGCAGAAATTGCTTTTGATTCATCAGCAGGTGCAGGAGGCATTACCAGTGAGATACACCGGTCCGGAGCACGCGCTGGAACCAGGAGACTGGGTGCTGCTAAAGAACTTTGAAAGAAAGTCATCATTAGCACCCAGGTGGCGCGGGCCCTATCAAGTACTTTTGGTGACGCAGACGGCAATACGGGTGGATGGAAGGAAGTCGTGGATCCATGCCACCCATGCCAAGAAGATTCCAACTGCACTGAAAGACTTGCCTGACACTGATGACCGGAAAGAGACAGCGGTCCCAGGAACGAAAGAAACTGTTGCCAGTAAGCAGCCACCTAATCTGCCAAAACGAGAAGTGAAACTCGCAACAAAGCCTGAGACGATTGCCAAAGAGGGGGAAGGGCAAAGAGTGCCCCAACGTTGCCCAGCAGAATCGACATCACTGCTGACCGACGCGAAATCTGCCTTGCAAATACCAGCAGAAACAAATCGTGTACCCCTTTGGCACCCACCAGCACTTACCAACACGCCAAAAAACGGATCTGCATCATTGGCGCGGCGCACACCAGCACCTGCAGTAGCGCCACAGGCTGACTTTGAGCCTGAATCTGGAAGTGCACCGGCACTGTTCACGGATCATACGATACCAGGAGCAAGGGGATACAACCTGCGGCCTCTGAAGACAAAGTGAGCCGCAGTTCTTTTTGGTGTTTATGTCAACCTCTGGTTCAGCTCATGGACGGAGAAGGAACCAGAGGTGTAGAGGAGAGAAGCGTGAGAATTGTGCAAGTCAGACAATTCAAGACTCGCGGCTCCTCGGTGCGATCATAAAAAGTACATGTGTCCGGAACCAGAGTGGACAAGCTGGGCGCACATGGTACTATGGCATGTGAGATAACTGATTAACAGTACATGTGTCCGGAACCAGAGCACACAAGCTGGGCGCACATGATACTAAGGTGATAAGATAACTGATCAAAGGTCCTCTGAGCAGTATAAGAAAGGACAAGTGATCTCGCCTAAAAAAAACGAATAATCGAATCCAGGCTAAAAAGGACAGGCAGAACTGAACTGTGACAATTCCATTGAACTTATTAACATCAGAGCAAACGCGACAAAGAGAGATATCCACAACGAACTGTGATAAGAAAGAAGAAGGACGACGAGAAACATGCCGGGACCGGTTCCAGCCTCCTTCTGCACTACCACCGCTGAGAATGAGTCAATTATAAAGACTGTAAGCTTAAGAAAAACGCATGGTAAAACAAATTGTATGCTTGTACTGACAATAATAATGTGCTTTATGAGCGTGGTAGCACCAATATCGACAGCCCTAATATTATGGTGAGTAGAAACAATACACCCATTAGAAATGTTTTTACCAATAATTAATATATCCACTACTGAAAGCCCGGTTCAGGTGATCACTTATACCCTGCCCCCAATGGAAGAAAAACACAGGGAAGGTTTTGGAAATAACACTTTACTGTTGATCATGAACATGACACATGCAATCCTGAAGAAAACAAATTGCTGGGTATGTGCCCATTTACCACAGCATGCTGGGAAAGGAATAGGGTGGTATGTGGAGCCATTACCATTAAGTTCTGCATGTAGTGCATCTTTAGGTGCAATGTTCTATGGGAAATGGAATGAGAGTAATACGGGTCAATTAGACAGAACCAACATGAATGAGTTTGAGGAGATAATAATGAAGCCTGTGGGTTGTTCCATTTTCCATAAAGCACAAGTAATAGCCTCAGAGCCCACGAGGAAAAGTACACGAAAGATAACACGACAAAATAGACGAGATAGATTGTCCCCACCAGAAAAAAACATCTGTAATGACGTTTCGTGTAAGAACAGAAGGGGACAAAGATGCAATTCACCCATCTTACACAGTGAATTATAGCCCAAGAACTGTCCCTTTTTGTCTAAAAAAGAAAGGCTCTTTTTCAGTGGGAACATATACTGGTTGCATGAATACAGTGGTATTAAAATGGGAAATAGATCCAGTATATGTAGGTGATCCAGTTTATTTTATATGTGGAGAGAAAGCATATCCTTGGTTGCCCAGAAACTGGGGAGGTACATGTTACCTAGGGCTACTGTTCCCAGGAGTATTCCTCTTAGAAACAGCAGCCATGGCCAGATTATCTAGAACAAGAGTCAAAAGGACTGACAATGGTGTTTTAATAGCAACAGATGTAGCAAAATCATGTATTCCATTCTTAGGGCAGATAGTGAACTCCTATAATATAAGGCAACTGTCCAGAATCCTAAAAAATACAATAAACACAACAACAGATATATTATTTAACATGACGTTGGAAGAAAGAGGAATCAGGTTAATGATGCTGCAAAATAGAATGGCTCTCGATGTGATCCTGGTTGATCGTGGGGGAATTTGCAAAATAGTGGGATAAGCATGTTGCGTTTATGTCGATGACTATTCCCCCACGATCTTTGAAGCAATAAAAAAAATGCACGTCCTAAGCTTTGAACTCCCTACTGGAGAAGGGATCTGGGGAATAGGATCTTGGTTTTGAGGAATACTATGTTCTTGGGGATGGAAGTTGATCTCAATATTAGAAGTGGTGTTTGGAATATTCCTAACGTGCTGTTGGTGTATACATTGTTTACCCATAGTTTGCGCTGAGGTAACTGAGGGATGTATGGGAGGATGTATGCATATGATGACAAAGAAAAAAACCACCTCATGGTCGAACTGACCCAGACCCAAATGAGGTGAGAGCAGTAAAAGAGTTGATGGCAATAGATATTGATGAAGACGATGATGTCTATGATAGCATGCAAAATTCAGACATAAGTACTTCAGACTCATCATCACTAGAGGGGGTTTCAATAAATAGATGAGACGTTTGGCATATGGCCAAAGGAGGGTTTGTCAGTCTAGAAAAATGGATACCTCTACTTTATGACCGCAAGCGCTTTTTGGTGGCCGTGGGCCAACCGTCTCATGCACGATATGACAGAATATAGGTTTTCGAGTTTGCCAATGAACGGCCATTTTGATGTAACAAGAATCGCCATTTTGTTTTCTAACCATTGCTCATTGCTTTCTGTTCCTATTGCTTCACAGTATATTTTCCGCTTACACTGCTCGACTGTAAAACATTGTTGTCTGTATGTGAAAAGGACAAGGCCGCAGGGCCGAGAGGATAACAAGAGTTTGTTGAAACACAAAGGTAGGCAGTGCCAGGAAGAATGCCCAGCTCCCTCCCGAATGTAGCCTTGAAGCAGAGCTGCAGGGCATTTAATCATTTCGCATCTGCCAGCCAGTCTCGTTATATGGTAGAATATGTTAGAATAATACCGCTAAAGGCTTGAATTATGCTTTTCTTATGGCCCCCCTTTGCTGAGCCCGCTAGAGCGTGTTGGCTCCCAGGACACGAATAGCACCTAATAGATAGCAAGGTCCGGAATGCAACTCTTCCCCCCCGTATGTAGCGCGCTTCCAAGAACAGAAGCGCTGTGTTCTATTCAACAACTGAAAGATGCCTTCGCACTCACAAATTGCAAATTGTTACTAGAATAGATGTTTGAAGGTGTCATAGTAGTCGGAGATGTCCATCATCACACCAAGTTCAAAGAAACCCAATAAAGGGGGGTGTTAAACATGTAATAGCTGGTTGTTTGATATGCATTTTGTATATATGTAACTGATGTACGTA
Organism: Ambystoma mexicanum; assembly: GCF_040938575.1. Taxonomy (NCBI): domain Eukaryota; kingdom Metazoa; phylum Chordata; class Amphibia; order Caudata; family Ambystomatidae; genus Ambystoma; species Ambystoma mexicanum. The sequence goes on along the minus strand of NC_090935.1, from coordinate 1,295,147,354 downwards.
ATTCACTCTCTTGTGTCCCTCGAGATCTAGAGATACACGTCGCGGGGCATGAGACCGAGTTGGCCAACTGAGACTTTTGCTTTGCAATAAACCCTAGCTTTGGGAATACAACCTCGTGTCTGGCATATATATCGTGTGTGGTGACTCGCCTTGTTTCCATAGACGTCAGGGTCCCCTAGGGGCCCCTTTCACTCCGAACCCTTCACTGGCTCCCAGTCGGACGAAGGGCCACCTTCAAGACACTATGTATCACTCACTGTGCAGTGCACAAGCACGGCCCATTATACATGCAAGAAAAGATAAAACCATACCTCCCATTTCGCACCCTATGGTCAAGTACTGCCCTCCTTCTAGTGGTTCCAACCTCTAACTCTATCAGGATCAGAGGATCCACCTTCTCAACCTTGGCCCTGACTCTGTGGAACTCGCTTCCTCCTCATATCCGACACACCCAGGACTATATGGCATTCCGCAAAGCTCTAAAAACCTGGCTCTTTCTGTAATACCAACCACGACCTTCCGAAGCTATTGAACCCTAACAATACAATGACTAATGCTCAATGAGATCCCCAACAAAGTCATCACTGAATACCCACATTCATTCGCTGTTAAGCAACCACATGCCTGAAATGCATAATATTGATCTCTTTAGATCATAACTCCGCGCAAACTCTCTCGTTACCGGTATTCGCATTTCCATGCCAGTATCCTTGCTGCCTTTTTCACCAAAGAAGACCCACAACAATGGCCTCTGTCTGCCACCGGTCTGCTTCAGGTACACTTCCCACCCGAAATGTCGCTATGTACCACCCCGTGCTGTGTGCCCGCCAGCCCCCTCTGGTCCCTGTGATGTCGCTATGTGCCCCCAGTCCCGCTGGTCCCTGTGTTGTCACTCTGTACCCCTAGCCCCTCTGGTCCACCCTGTTGTCACTGTGTACTCCACTGGTCTCCCATGGTGTCACTGTGTACCCCAGCCCCTTTGGTCCCAAATGTTGTCACTGTGTGCCACCAACCCCTCTGGTCCCCCGTGTTGTCACTGTGTGCCCCCAACACCCTCTGGTCCCTATGATGTCTCTGTGTGCCCCAGGCCCTCTGGTTCCAGTGTTGTTGCTGTGTACCCCCAGCCCCCATCCCCCTTGATGTCGATGTATGCCCCCAAGCTCCCCTCATACTCTGTGATGTCGCTGTGTGCCCCAACCCCCTCTGGTTCCATGTGATGTCCCTGTGTCCCCCCAGCCCCATCCGGTCCCCCGTGATGTCTCTGTGTGCCCCCAGACCTCCTGTGATGTCACTGTGTCCCCAGCCCCTCCTGGTCCCCCGTGATGTTGCTGTGTGCCCCCTGGTCCCCTGTGTTGTCACTGTGTGCCCCAGGCCCTCCTGGTCCGCCGTGTTATCACTGTGTGCCCCCAGCCCCCCCGCCCCCCCTTGTTCTCACTGTGCCCCCAGCCCCTCTAGTTCCCCTGTTATCACTGTATGCCCCCAGCCCCCCTGGTTCCCAGTGAGGTAGCTGTATGCCCCCCCAGTCCCGCTTGATGTTTCAGTGTGCCCCCTGCCCCCCCTGGTTCCCCATGATGTCACTGTATGGCCATGCCCCTCTCCTCCTCTGTGTTGTTGCTATTTGCGCCCAGCCCCCTGGCCCCCGTGACATCGCTGTGTGCCCCCACCCACTCTAGTCCCCCATGTTGTCGCTGTGTGCCCCAGCCCCTCTGGTCCCCTGTGTTGTCGCTGTGTGCCTCACCCCCCTCTGGTCTCTGTGATATCACAGTGTGCCCGCACATCCTCTGGTCCCCCGTTACGTTGCTGTTGTGCCCCCAGATCCCTTGTGTTGTCACTGTATGCCCCAAGCCCCCCTGCCCCCTGTTTCATTACTGTATGCCCCCCCTCCTCCTCTGGTCCACCGTGATGTCACTGTGTGCCCCAGGACCTCTGGTTCCTGTGTTGTCACTGTGCCCCCAGCCCCCATGGCCCCCATGATGTTGCTGTGTGTCCCAGGCCCTCTTGTTCCCATGTTGTTGCTGTGTGCCCCCAGCCCCCCATCCCCCATGATGTTGCTGTATGCCCCACAGCCCCCTCTGGTCCTCCATGATATCGCTGCATGCCCCCCTGCCCCGCTTGAACCCGTGATGTCGCTATATGCCCCCAGCCCCTCTTGATATTGATGTGTGCCCCCCCAGTCTCCCCAAGATATTGCTGTGTGCTGTGTGACCCTCTCGTCCCCCGTGATGTCGCTGTGTCCCCCCCAGCCCCCTCTAGTCCCCTGTGATGTCATTATATGCCCCCCAGCACCTCTGGTCCCCCGTCATGTCTCCTGTGCTCCCCATATCCCCATGATATTGCTGTGTGACTCCAGCCCCCTCTGGTGCCCGTGATGTTGCTGTGTGTCCCCAGACCCTCTGGTCTCTTGTGTTGTTTCTGTATGCCCCCACCCCCTCGGTCCCCCGTGATGTCACCATTCTGCCCCCTGGGTCCTCTGTGTTGTCGCTGTATGCCCCCAGTGCCCTGACCCCCGTGATGTCTCTGTGTCCCCCCCAGCCCCTCTGGTCCCTCATGATGCCGATGTATGCCCAGCCCCTCTGGCCAGTGCTGTCGCTGAGTGCCCCCTATTGTCCCCTGTGATGTCGCTGTATGCCTCACAGCCCCCTCAGATCCCCCTTGATGTCGCTGTCCCCCGCCAGCCCCTTGGCCCCCATGATGTCGCTGTGTGTCCCAGGCCCTCTCGTTCCCGTGTTTTCGCTGTGTGCCACAGCCCCCCGTCCCCCATGATGTCGTTGTATGCCCCACAGCCCCCTCTGGTCCTCCATGATATCGCTGCATGCCCCCCTGCCCCACTCGACTCCTGTGTTGTCACTTTGTGGCCCCAGGTCCCTCTGGTTCCCTGTGATGTCCCTGTGCCCCCCAGCCCCCTCTGGTCCCCCGTGATGTCTCTCTGTGCCCATCCCCCCTGTGATGTTGCTGTGTCCCCCAGCCCCCTCTGTTCCCCCATGATGTCACTGTGTGCCCCTCAGCCCCTCTACTTACCCTGTTGTCGATGTATGCCCCTTGGATCCCCGTGATTCGCTATATGCCCCCAGCCCCCCTTGATATTGATGTGTGCCCCCCAGATCCCCCAAGATGTTGCTGTGTGTTGTGTGACCCTCTCATCCCCCGTGATGTCGCTGTGTCCCCCCAGCTCCCTCTAGTCCCCTGTGATGTCACTGTATGCCCTAGCACCTCTGCTTCCCTGTCATGTCTCTTGTGCTTCCCTGATCCCCATGATGTTGCTGTGTGCCTACAGCCCCCTCTGGTGCCCGTGATGTTGCTGTGTGCCCCCAGACCCTCTGGTCTCCTGTGTTGTTCTGTATGCCCCCACCCCCTGGTCCCTTGTGATGCCACTGTTGTGCCCCCCGGGTCCCCTGTGTTGTCGCTGTCTGCCCCCAGTGCCCTGGCCCCCGTGACATCTCTGTGTTGCCCCCTGCCCCTGTGGTCACACGTGTTGTCGCTGTGTGCCCCAGCTCCCTCTGGTCCCTGTGATGTCACTGTGTGCCCCCACATCCTCTGGTCCCCCGAGTTTTTGCTCTGTGCCCCTGCCCCCTGGCCCCCTGTGATATCTCTGTGTGCCCCCCAGACCCTTCTGTTCCCCCGTGATATAGCTGTGTCCCCGCCAGCCCCCTCTGTCACCCTGTGATGTTGCTGTGTTCCCCCAGCCCCTCTGGTCCTCAGTGCTGTCACTGTGTGCCCTCTGCCCATTCTGGTCCCACTGTGTTGTCGCTGTGTACCCCCAGACCCCTTGGTCACCTATGGGGGCGCTGTTTGCCCCTCTGGTCCCTCGTGATGCCGATGTTTACCCAGCCTCTCTGGCCCGTCCTGTCACTGAGTGCCCCTACGGTCCCCTGTGATGTCACTGTATGCCTCCCAGCCCCCTCAGATCCCCCTTGATGTCGCTGTTTCCTCCCCACCATCTTGTCCCTGGTGCTATTGCTGTGTCCCCCAGCCCCTCTAGTCCTCCGTGATGTCACTGTGTGCCCCCTCTGGTTCCCGTAATGTTGCTGTGTGCCCCTTTGTGGCCCACTTATGCCCCCCTCTGTTTTCCCTGATCTCTTCTCCCGCCTCCCCATTATCCATATGTTCCATTCCCCCCATCCTTTTAATTGCAGGAGTTATCTCGATTCACAAAGGGTTCACCATCTATAACCGCTTGCCAACGCTTGGATTAGACTTGGATTTGACTTTTGTACACATCGACTCGTGGTGCTTCACCCCCTCTACTCTCATGCTGGATCTCCCCTGGATCCTGCACTCAGGTTGCCCTGAATCATGCTATGATGTACCCATTGTCACCGTGAATCCTCGCTTACCATCTCTGTTCCCTTACAACATTGTGTTTTACTGACCTTTGCAACTGTATTCGCCCTCCCTCTGCTTCTCAGCTCTTTCCATTGCCCTCTCCTCCTCCCTGCTTCTCTCTCCTCCCCTACCTTTCTCTGCACTTACTCTATCAGAATTGCTCATGGACATAGTATGATGGTTAAAATTATTTTCTCCTCCATCCCCTAACTTGTTTGACCCCCCACTGCCTGAAGTGTCATGGGGCCTAGTGCGATTGTTGCCTGTTTTGTTCCTCCCTCTCCTTTCTCCTCACCTCGTGTGATTCTCCGGAGATGTCATCAGGTAATCGCGGTAATCGCCAGTGTGTTCCCATTTCCCTCCAGTCTGGGCCTTGACACTTGCACTGTCTGGGGTGTCACTAGACCGAGTGCAATGGCTAATCATCGTATTTGTGTTGTTCGTGGTCTGGATGACTGTTTTGTGTTTTCCCTTGTTCGCTCCCTTGTCGCGGGGTGCCTTGAAACGCATTATGTGTGGCCATTTTATGAATAAACTATTAAACTCTCTACTCTACACCATCACACAATTAGAGTGCAGCTACACCCCTCGATTGATTCGGCTTAGCTGCTCACATAAGAACACTATCCCATGAACACCTCACCACTCTAATAAAACACAGCTATACCCCACGACAAACCAGCCTAGCTGCACACATAAACGTCCCACAGGCCTAACGCAACCAGCACCCAGTCTTGGTGTCCACCCACCATTGAACCGATATCAATACCACCACACCTAATGCTAGGATGCAGCAACCACCAGGCAATTACATCAGCTGCACACTTAACTGGTGCACCCAAGCACCCTTCGACACCCTACTCTCTCAAATGACTTGGACTATGGTCCCTAAGGGCGTTCAACCTAGCAGCTCTTTGAGGTCATCCACTGATAAAAAGAGCGCTATATAAATGCCAAATAACATAACATAACAGAAAAGTGGCAATCTATCAAGAAATGCTTGCAATGTCACTTGAGCATGGACAGCACAACATCTCCCCTCCAATATTTCCACCCACCTCAGAATTATGGTGCTGGAAACTAGGGGGGAGATGGTCATATTTCCACAAACTTTTTATCCTAAGCTCAGAATCAGGCCCTCAGTGTATTAGGTGCAGTCAAAATATATAAATGCTCACAGAGCAGTAGAAATGTGATTTTTCGGAGAAGGTTTTTATGCCCAGTTTTGGTGTTATAAAGAGAGTGTTTGAGTGGCACTCAGAACATGCATGCGTTTTAAAGAGATTCCCTATATTTGTAAATATGTAATGAAAGGAGCGCTGTGTACATTTACAACTTTGGAGAAGTGTTTTTCAGTTAAGAATTACCTTCTTTACATTTTGCAAATTTATTTTGGCCCCTTAGACACACTACATATTTTCCATTCACTTCTTTGGTTTTCACACTGTACAGTACGTCACAGCTGCATCTTTTATCTCAATAGTATGGTGTCCAGTAAGTGTAATTTTTCCACCCCAATGAAATGAATACCTATATATGCCTGGATAGTACTGCTCTATAGGCAATTATAGATTTTGAGTGGTCCTGTCATAGTCAGGCTTTCTGCAGCATTCATGTCAATTAGGACCCTGCTTTTCCAATCCTAAATGTGATCTACCAGTTGCTTATATACCAATAAACTGATGTTTTCTTTTTAGTCAACACAATTGTATTTTATTCCTGTGTTTCCTATGAAACAAGTTCTCTCTCTTTTAAATATTTCCATCTGTTAAAAACATATTTTTATGCTACCAGTTGTGTTTCATTATATAGTCATGCTTCCTAGTAAGAATTATAATGCTGTGTAAATGTGCAAAAAGCACTCCTCTGTGCATGTTTATAAATTTAGGATGCATGTTGTGCAGTAAAACATTACATTCTTTATATTTAGGGAATGTAATTGTGCACCACATGCAAACTCAACCTTTTTGGTGCAGTTGTATTCCCTTCCCACTCAAAGTGCTTCATGGCAAAGGCAGATAGATCCATGGAGTAACAAAACATGAACATGTATGGGGATTGCTGATCAGGGTCTGGAATCATAGCACATCAATTAGTGCATGTGAGTTACATTCTGTGACTTGGAATCATATAAAGGGGTTTGTGATAGAAGGAAAGCAAACATGATTATGCAAAATCGTTTAGATTTGGGGAATATTTAAGGTTTTCATGGGTGCACCTTGGCAAAGGTGCCAAAACGCTGAATATGAGTGAGTGTTGTCCAGTGAATCATTATCTTCTTTTCAAACTATAGCGACAACTTGAAGTACTGCATTTGTAGTGGCTCTTGGAGAATCAGGCTTTCTGTAGCATACATCTCAATGTTCGCCCTGCTTTTGAAATACAGCTCCTACCTAATAAGTTACAGTCATAACAAGAAGCAATTATTTTTTCTCCAACTGAACAAACCTCCCCTTGTAAACTGTATCTCTTACCAAATATTTCTGCCCTGGTAAATATGTCTAGCCTTTTTGAAAGTTAGATTTGTCTAACCAGTTGAGCCTCATGATAAAGAGGGATATGTGTTTTCCATTAAAAGATTACCTCCTACCCTATCCTCTCTACCCCAACCTATGCATCATACCACGACACCCTCTACACCTACCCACTTACTCTACCCCCACGCGACCTACACTCTCCCACCCCTATCCTCACCCGCTATACCCCCACTAACCCTAGGCCAACTCTTTCTACCCAAACCCAAATGCTACCACCATTCTCTATACCCCACCCACAGTAACTGCACCCACCTTTCCTATCCTCATCCTCTCTACCCCTATCCGTCTACCATATCTCACCCTCTCTACCCCTACTAAGCTACTCTACTCCCATAATCTCAACCTCCACCTACCCTATCACTGCCCACCCACCCTCCATACCCCCACTCTCTCTACTCACACTCACCCTGACACCACTCACCATACACCCAGCCTCCCAAACCGTACTCATCTTACACCCACCCTCTCTATCCCCACCCACCTACCTTACCCCCAACCTCTCTACCCCACCTACCCACCCTACATCCACCTACTTATACCTAGACCTATATGTGTTCACACAATACTGCTCTGTTGTTATGTATACATTTATTTTGCATGGTTTGTTGCTATGGATTATTTCATTTTTAGAGGTCTAGTTGTGACTTGCATGTGCTAATTATGTTCCTTTCTTTGCAGCATTGATGCAAAAGGTGTCAACAGGAACAAATATGGAAGAAGGATTGTGTGCAGGAAAGTAAAGTATTTAAATCTAGCAATGTTGATACAGGTGTTTCATGTTTTGTACACACATGTTTTGATAGCAATATATAAATGCCTGTCAGTGATATCGTTTTTAAAAATGTCCAAATTCGGAAAGAAGAAATGTCAACAAATGATGTGAATGGTACCAAGCACATTTCAAGACACACTGATAATACAGGGAATGTATCAATAACATTAGTACATAGTAAGAAACAACAGCTTTTTTTAAGAAAAGAGAAACTAGAACTTCTTTAGATGTTAAAGGAATAAAAAACTTCATTAACAAATGCTCCACTCTCAAGTCTTTACAAATCTTTTGAGAAGTGTGAAATTACAATCTAGGCATGTGTTGAAGCATGTTCTGCAGAAGATAAAATAGAAGGAATAATCAGAAAAGCTTTCAACATGAAAAGAACATTGTTTATTTTTGTGTTGGACAAACTTGAAGAAGTTAATTAAGGTCACAATGCTATTCTACACAAAGGTATGAACAGTTTGTGTACTTACATGACACAACCTTTATGACGTCTATGGTGGAGAATGGAAACCCACTTCTCATACAGAAAGAGTTTTTAGTGACAAGAGTCACATTCAACAAAGAGATGCAACCCTTTCTATTGACGAGACTGGACATAACTATGAAGTACACAATAGTGTGAATTCTGGAAAAGAAGAAATCAGAAAAACAGTCACTAGTGAAGTAGAAACTATAGGACAGTGTGATAATAGCAACAAATAAACTCAGGTATGGAGTTGTAATCCTGTATGCAAGATTGACAAGATTTCTTGTAAAGTCTTAAAGAGAATTTTGCAAGTGTTGGACAAAAATGACAATGTTTAAAGACAAATAAAGATGTTGCAAAGAATAGATGACTGTGAAGTTTGTGAAAAACCAGGACTTCGGGGTCACTCTGTAGCTTATCTTGATACACGCAGATTAAGAGTCAGTTTCATCATATAGATATGCTGGCTGCACATCAGATATCTTCTTTATGTCCTTTGCACTTTTAAATAAAACATTGAAAACCTCAGGTCATAAACATGACTAATTTAAAAGATTATGTTTGCTCTGTAAGCCACAAGTATAACTAGTGTTCATTGAGGAGAAAGTTACAGACACTGTAGAAGACGTTTGGAAAGATCTTTACCTGTATTTGTTGGTAGAAGAGCTATTTGACACAAGTGTGGCACCATATGTTTGTACACACTGCGTTGGGTTTAACCAAAGAAAATGCATTCCTCCTAGGTAGTGAGTATAAATCTGGGGGTGCTTCAAAATTTGAGCATTCTGGAAGTGATTGCATTGCAAACTCTTCATCCTTTCCAAGTTATTGTTAGATTACAATCAAAGATGACAAACGGCCTAAAAAATAATTAGTGCAAGGTTTGAGCGGCAAATTTGTGTATTTGACGCTCAATTTGCAAGAAAATGTCAAGACTCCAGGAGTGAAATGTTACATTACAGAGTCTTTGATTGTTTTAGTAAATGGTATTGGCAAAAAAGATAAGCATGTTTGGCAACAGTTTATAGACATCAGAAAGATAAATGAAGCCTTAGAGTTTCTAATGAAGCACAATGATTTCTATAATGACAGTCTGACTGCACCAGACTTGTCTATACTTGAAGTTGAGTCAACAAGCAAGAGCAGAGAAGGTCAGTTTCAAGTCTAACTGTTGCAGAAGGGAATAGTTTGTATGAACATTACACCATTCATCCTCTACACTCACATGAAGTAATAGGCAACAGTCTAGAATTATGCCAAATGAAAGCAACAAAAGGTGCACCAATCAATGTATGGGAAAAATATAGAAGCTCATTGTTTCGCTATGCTGTTTCCTACTGGAAAAGGAGGCAGATTGGATGATAAGAACATTCCAATGTTTTCTTCAGAATACCATTGTACATGAATGTATTCTGAGGATTCTTGATTCTGCAACAATATTGAATATATTTTTCACTTACTATATGTAAGTGGATTTTCAACCTTATGCTATTCTGTTGCTCATCCACTTCAAGCAGGTACTAGATTTCAAAATGTTTCTGCATGTGAGATGCAGGTATGATGATATGATATGATATGGCATTTGTAACGTGCCTATACACAAGTGTTTCGAGGCGCGACGAGGCGGGGGGAATAAGGGGAGACAGAAAAAGATCCTACTAGGCCAGGTGTCATTCAGATCGCGCAAGTGCAAGGGTAGAGGGGAAGGGAAAGTGCAAGGGGAAAGGGAGAGGGGAAAGTGCAGTACAGGGTTACTAGAATACACGATAAATAGGGCCAGCTGGTGGCAAGCGCAAGGTAAGTGCCGGGAGGAGGGGCTGTAGGATACAGAGACAGTCCCGTAGTGCAGGGAGGAAGTGCAGGGAAGAGTGGCTGGGCCAAGGACCATGTTCATTGACTGGCCCAGTTGCAGAATTCAGTGCAGTTTCAGTGATATTAGCAGGGGAGTGAGGGAGAGAAAGCAGAGGCAAATAGGAAGGTTTTGAGGTGCTTTCGGAACCGGAGATGGTTCTCCTCAAGTTTCAAGGAGGCAGGAAGCTGTTCGAGTGGGAGGCCCCTGCTGCAGAGAGAGATCTACCCCCAACTCGTTGCTTGGAGAAGCGGCTGACCCTGAGGGAGTTGAAGGTGGATGAGCGAAGAGCTCGAGAAGGAAGATATTTAGGAAGAGAGAGTTGAAGGTATTTTAGCCCAAGGCCCCAGAAGGCCTTGTGGACAATGCAGAGGGTTTTGAACATAATCCTCGCAGCCACTGGGAGCCAGTGTAGTAATTTCAGACCTGGAGAGATATGGTCACTGGGCTTGAGGCCAAGGGCAAGTCTCGCAGTCCTGTTCTGGATCAGTTGCAAAGGGCGGAGAGTAGAGGCAGGCAGATTTAGATAGAGGCTGTTACAGTAGTCCAGCTTTGAGAGAACCAGGGCTCTAGAGACAGTGAGCTTCTGGGGGAAGGAGAGGCAAGGAAGGATACCTCTGAGGAGGTGTAGCTCGTAGTGTGACTTCTTAGAGACGTCAGATATGTGAGGAGAGAAAGAGAGTGTGGAGTCGAAGATGACCCTGAGGTTTTTTGCCTTAGAGGTAGGAGCAGGAAGAGGGCCAAGGGAGGCCGGCCAGAGAGCTGCAGGGAAGGAGGGAGTGACAGAAAAAAGAAAAAAAGAAATTGTAGAAGTTAAAATTACCAATATCCTTGCCTCAATGAGAGGAATTATGGAATATTGGTATAGAAGACCCAGAGAGGTTAAATGTATGATCAAAATCTTGGGCCCGCCAACTTTGTTTGTGACTTTAAGTTGCGCTGAGTATGGTTGGGTTGATTTTGCAGAGTGGATTCAAGAAAGCAATCCACAGAAAGAAGGGATAGTACACATGACACTAACAGAATTGTGTGCCATGGACACTGTAAGTGTATCTTGATTCTTCCATTGCCGATTTTTAGCCACGTTGCACTTTATATGTAATAAAGAAAATTGTCCACTAGGTGGTTCTGTGGAACATTTCTTTTGGAGAAAAGAGTATCAGGCACATGGAGCTCCACATATACAAAAGATGTTGTGGATCAAAAATGCTCCACCGTTTGGTAAACCAAGTAATGGCTGTGTGATGTAGTTTATAGAAAAAGATGTTACTTATTCCATCCCTGCTCAGCATATCAATGGTGATTTATGGAACAAGGTGGAAAGATTTCAAAAGTACTCATGTGGCAAGTACTGTCAGAGAAAATATAACAGTAAAGATAAGTACTACATTCATTCCAGATTTGGCTTTCCTCTGCCTATTACACCAATTGGTTGAGCAAATAGTTTAATGTCAACTGTTCGACCCCATGCTAGTGGTAGGTCACCCAGGAATGCATACCATTTAAAAAGAGATAAAGAATGTCAATTCATTGATGATTACAATCCTGTCATTGCTCAGCTTTGAAATGCATATACTGATGTACAGTATAGTGCAGATGATGCAACTGTTGCTCGTTATGTTACAGCATACACAACTAAAGCTGAAAAGAGCAATGCAGCTGAAGTATGGGCAGACTTATCAGCAGAAAAGAGTCTTGGAAACTTCCAAGCTTTGGTCTGAAGATGCTCTCATAGAGAGTGTGGAAGAGACAAAGCTGCAGATCGACTAACTAGTTTGCCTCTGCATGGACATAGCTTTAATGTAGTCTGGTTAAGTCATGGCACAGCTTCCACAAGAAATCTGGTAATGAAGTCTTTGAGTGAAATTCAGCAGTTAGCTGAAAGCACACCTGATAGTACAGAGATTTTTTAAAACCAACTTAATTGATTCCTATTCTCCAAATAAGTTTTCAGAGTTGGAAGATCTTTATTTGTATGGAGTAGCAGGACGCTACACATTTCGAAAGATTGAAGCAAACAATGACAGATGACAGTTAAGTGCTGAGGACGAGTATGCTTATCCTATTTGCTTAGAGTTGCATATAGCTCAGCATTTAAGGGGTCAAATACATGGATATTTAATTGTTGCCTAGTGAGACATGAAAAGCCAAGTCTCATTAACCACATGAAACTGTCTTGCCAAACTGCAGAGAAAAAGGAATTATTTTATTTTTGCCTTTTGCAGTAGTTCTTCTAATGATGTGCAGAGAGTGATTTGCTTGGACGTTTTCAAACTTGTAAACAATACATTTTTGCAAACAAATGATTAATTACATTTCCAAAGTTCTAACAGTACTTAAGATTACTGGAAAAAAGAACTACTTCAAGAAGAGGACCGTGAAGTTTCTGCAGAAGGAAGTAGCAATGTATTAGGCAAGCCAATTATTCACACTGATGTTGAGCTCACAATGGCAGAATTAGAAAGTGTATTGCAACAGTCTAAAGTTGCACATGTTAATTATGATACATTAGTAAGTAAACTTAATGTAGAGTAGAACGAAGTGTATTGTAATTTCCAAGATAGAAGATAGGTTTTTACATGGCTTACAACATGACAACCATGAATGTTCTGGTGTCCAATACAGACCTCTATTGATGTATGTTAGTGGACAAGCGGGAACAGGAAAATCTTTTTTAATTCATGAATTGAGAGCAATCACATACATGTAAACAATTGCTCTCTGTCATGTATTGTAACTGTGCCAACAGGTCTATCAGCATTCAACATAGGGGGATGTTAGTTTACATCGAATGTTAATGCTACCAGTTAAGCATGATAATAAACTAAGTATTGAAACTTGTATCACATGCAGCAAAAGAAGTAGTGAAAGTCTTAAGAAAGATAAATGTGTTGTTTGTAGATGAAGTGTGCATGGTGTCTAACTTAATGCTAGCTTTCATTCATTTGCGAATGCAATTGGTCTTGAATACTGACTATGACATTTTGTTTGTTGGTAAACATGTCCTTGTTTTGGGAGATTTGTTACATTGAACGACTGTTCAATTTCCATTGTGCTCTGCATATGTAGTTAGTATTCTAAATCACAAAGGTTGGCTTTAGAAGTAGCAATGATTGACATTGTTCATACAGTGCTTCATGAAGGATTGTCATATGAAGCCCTTTCACATGTACAAAATATTGAAGTTGTTTTTAATACACTTTGAGGAATTGAAAATGACAAAATAGATGGCATTTACTGTATGCTCCTCATCTTGAAAGCATACCTCTTTCGGCTAAGATTATAGCAAGAATAAATAAGCAACCAGTGAAGCTACATTCAAATAAAGTGGTTCCTCTTAACTTTGCAAATCTATCTAGCAGTGTTGGAAATTCAAACAAATATGACATATTCCCACTGTAGATTCAGTAATCAAACTGGAGTTAAATGCTGTTCAAATGCAGCTTTGTGCATGTTGTTTCAAATGGCACCACTGATGCAAGAAATAGCTTCAGCAGTAGAGAAACAGCTAAGTGTGGACATTTTAATTCTTAAAGTATCTGCAGGTGAAAGACCACAGAAGACACATTCAACAAGATCAATTTGAATGTAGTAGCTGAAAAGATCTCTCATAATACACAGGGAGATAGTCAAGAATTTTTAATGACTATTTTTGAGGTGCTAGTGCAGGAAACAGTGTAGATAGATATGAAGGAATTTCTTACGAGTGGAATCATGAGTGTCCACAATGTTATGAACTGGATATTGCTGGATATTTTCAGAAATGCTATTGTATGTTCCTGTACCTGGTCAGAAACGTGTGATTGTTTCTGATCCCATAACAAAAGCATACCATGAAATGCAATGCATGACTGTGGTTGTAATTTACAGTTAACACTGCAAAATCTACTTTTATAATAAGTGCCTTTTTAATAATGTTTCAGAGATATAGTATAGATGGTAGGAAAATTAGTATTACAATTTTCAATTTTGTAAACAGTCAGGTTTCTATTTGCAAGAAAACCTTTAAAACACGTGCAATCATTTTTCATGAGGGAGAATCCATTCACTGTGACCATTTCATAACATGGGTGTGTACAGAACTAGACTATCTTGTATGCAATGACTCTATAGACTCACACCAAGCTAGATTGCCAAAGGGCTTAAAGAATACTTACTTAATGTTGCTAGAACATATGTCTTAAAATATGCTATGAATTCTTTGTAAATATAAAGATGCAACATGGCCATTTAAAAAGGGAAAATAGTTAATCAATATTTCATGTAAACTAAAGGATAGACATTTACTAAGTTGCAACATACAATCACTAGGAAACAAATGTATATATTATATTATCAATATTCTAAATTGCAAAAAAACACACATTCTGCAATGTTCTGCTTCTGTTTTATTATGTGAAACACTGTATATTGTAACACGTACAACTGTTCCCTATAAGTACTGGGTTATGTAAGTGGCTCCATGTACATTATTTTGAGTGCTAGGGAGTGTAGATATTGATAACTCTTTACATCTGAAATAAACGAACATTAGGAAATAGAGAAAATAAATGAAAAGTAGAGTTCAGAGCACAAATTGGAATTGTAATGAAAGATTTAGGAATATTGTAATGTATGTCTTATGTGTGTAGGTGGCCAAAATAAGGATGCACACATAATTCACAACACGTATTGTAATGAAAATTAAAATGAAATCAGTATAGTCCTTATGAAATGTTTGTGATCTTTATACCGTTTATATATACTTTCTATTAACACCTCCACATTTATTAAACAGGTGTGCAAGTATTGCCTTTGGACGTGCTTCTATGTGAAAAGAACATGTGAATATCATGTTATTGTGCATTGAAACATCACTATATTGCCCAGTCCCTTGAGGTGCATTTCTCTCAGCAAATTTTCTTAATGTAAGTACTAGTTGGTGGATTCTCTGAAGTACCTCTATTTCAAGTGGGATACTTTCTACAAAAGTCCATAAATGTGTTCTGCAGTCACACTGAAAACTTTGTTCAAGATAAAATATGAAAAAGAAGATTTTATTTAAAAAATAGCAATTTATTTTTGCAAATTAGATGTCAAAAAAATAATTTACTTATTATGGGCCTCATTACGACCCAGGCGGTAAGGGGTTAACGGCAGCGTTAACAGCGCCGACCCTTACCGCCTGAGTACGAGGTCCCTTAGCGCCATGGCGCTTTTAACACCTGCTTTTAGCAGGTGTTAAAATCCATGGCGCTAAGGGACCATGGAGTTAATTACGCCACCGTAATTTACGGTGGCGTAATTAACACCTTCCCCACTCCCATTATACCCTATGGGGCAAAAATGGGAATGGGGAAGGGTAAATGGGGATTGGGGACTTACCGCCCCGCCAAGGTCGTAATGGGGCGGTAAGTCCGCCAACCACCATGGCGTAAACGTAGTTTACGCCATGGTGGTAAAGTCACGTCCCAGGCGGTAACTTACCGCCTGGGTCGTAATGAGGCCCTATGTGTGTAGGTGGACAAAAAAAGATGCACACAGACGTCTGGCTAATACAAAATAGAATTCCACACCCCATGTTGGGCCCCTACTGTTGTAGAAATGTATCTACATTTTGTTTCAAGGTCTTTTTTTTACCTGAACATCCAAGCAAAGTTGTAATTCTGATTGAGTGCAAAGATGTCCATTTTTGATAGCCCTGTGAGCTACCACACTTTTGCAACACTGCACGTTTTAAAGATCAATTTGCTGTGTTCCTGAGGTACTTCAAAAATGTAGTTTGCCATTTGGTTGACACCTCTAGGATAGTACTCTCCAGTTATAATCAAGCCTCTGTGCAAAAATAAGTTTTACAGAACAATAGAATTAAAAAGAAAAACATTCAAAGTTCAAGTCTATATTCGGAAATGTCGTTATTAACTTCCTTTGTGTGTAGATGGCAAAAACAAGGACACACACAGATTTTACAAGAAGTATTAAAATTACATTTCTCAGATAGTGTAGCTTGTAGTACATATTCATGCACTTCAATACAGGAAACATTTGACTGTCTACCTATTATTTCAAATAATGGTACGACTAGAAATTAAAAAGGTTTACACTCAAAATAATTTCACAATGTGGGCATGTCGGTATATTTATTTGTGTAAAACAAATGACATACTTAGGTTATATGTCTCTGTTTCCTAGTTAAGGTTGCATAAACTACAAATTTGATAGGTTTTAAATTAAAAGAAAGTTTATACAGAAACTATACATTGGCTTTTTTGTATATCGTTACTTATACTTGTGATATTCTTATTGTACATATTTTCAGTAAATAGAATGTATAGTATTACCTTTGGCAGGTGCACAAAACAATGGCATTGCTGAAAATCGTTTTTGGAATGTTCTGGGTGCAAAACCAGGTTTGCAGTTTCCCAAGTGCTCATTGTAGACCCCCACCCAGGCAGCATTGTTTTTCTGGCTCTCTGGCCTAAAGCAGTCTCTCCACACCCCTCCCCTTTCCAAGTGTAATCATAATTATACATTCTATGTGCCACATGATGCAGAAATAACAGGAAGAACTGAAGTTTATAGTATAATTCAAAAATAATTTAGATGTAAAAGTAAACGTTAAGAACACATTTTAGTTCAGTGAGTATGATATGATATGATATGATTTGGCATTTATAACGCACTTATACACAAGGGTTTCAAGGCGCGACAATGAGTTTTTTTCTCTCCAATGAGAAGTTGGTTTCCTCTACAAAATGATTAATGTTCACAACCTTAATTGGTTGTGTACTCAGAATACATTCAGTATTTGTACAGTACTATTTTGAGTGGACAAAAACATCACCACTCTTTTGTATATTTGCATTATAAAATATATTGCATTGTCTTTCACGGATCTACGTTAAAAGAACAAATCCGAAACGCTTGAGTTGCTACATTGCGAATTCAAATTGATCACATTTTGCAACTCGAGCCCTTTGTTTTTTGTTGTTTTGGCCTCCGCCTCCCTTTTAATGGTTGCAGGGGACACACCACAACCCCCGAATCACAAAAATACTGAACTAGGTGTATGAGGGACACCCCAGTAACCCACACTCACCTAGTTTGGTATTTTCAGAATCAGCATTTTAGATAATGCCGAAAGAGCACTAACAGTGCATTCAGCCTCATATATACAATATTTGGAGTAATACCATCTTTCACAGACTGAGCAAACAAAATCAGGCATCGATGAAAGAACTCAGGTAAGCAATTTTGAAGAACACATCTTGCTTTCTACATTGTTTTTAAATATTTTGTTCTCTAAAGTAAATAAGTTTTAATATTTTTGTGTGATTGTTATTAGTGATATTAACAAACAATGTTTAAGCTATGGTATAACAAAACCCTTAAAAAAGTGAATGCTCAAAACTAAATTCAGCTAAATCCACCTTTGTTCCCCCTGTTGCACAGCTAATGACCACATTGATGACATCACATATGACATCCCAGACACTAGAATATCTATCTTTATTGCACTAATAGTGCATGCATAGAAAACAATTTGAGCAACGTGAATCCATTAAAAATTGATGTATCAAAAATTGTCATCCCTCAATAAGAATGCTAATAGGTGATGCACTGCTCTTTGGGATGAATCAGAGGTGATTCTCCAGAAAACCTGGGACCCTTCTCATGTGGCCAGGGCAAGGCAGACACTTCCTGATCCTGACCCTATGGGTGGCATTCTGTGGGAGGATCACATCGGGGGATCAGGTCAGGAGGACTGGGAGAACCCCTTTACTACCTTCCCTGAAGACCCCACAATTCTAATGGCTTTTTGTCAAATTGAAACCTTTGAAGAACAAGGTAATTAGAACATTGGGGATGTCAAGTCCCGCAATGCCGAAAGTACTGGGACATGGAAGAGGGATTCAGAGGTACTGGACGGCAAGGTGGAGTCTAATGATTCTAATGAACCATACCTGAGAGGGACTGTTGAGTATGTAAGACCCCCTCAGGTGAAGAATCAGAAGGCCATAACTCCATGTCACAGTGGCAGCAGCAGAAGCAGGAAAGCAGACATGCCAGGTCTGCTGTTAGTTA
This sequence comes from Ambystoma mexicanum, assembly GCF_040938575.1. NCBI lineage: Eukaryota > Metazoa > Chordata > Amphibia > Caudata > Ambystomatidae > Ambystoma > Ambystoma mexicanum. The sequence continues at coordinate 1,295,129,334 of NC_090935.1, read as the reverse complement.
CAAAGTGGATGCCAGTTCTGAGAGGGTCTATAATCCAGAAGACCTTGCATGCAGAGATTGCCCGGCAGGAAGCATTATAGTAAAAAGCTTTCCCCTTGAAGAGGCGTGCTCCAGTGGCAGGCGAGCATCAGGGTACTCTTTGGGCAAGGAACACTTAATTCACAGTTGGCTTGGCCCATGGGAAGCCAACTGGAGGAGTTTGCCATGCAGGAGTCAGCAAAGGAATCAGAAGGCACTGTGGCAGTGGAGCGAACAGACGTGTATCCAGCAACTGGTGAGTTTACCAAGATTAGGTAACCCTGGCCAGTAGTGTTTATTTTGAATACCGAACTGATGTAAAGTTGAAGTGGTGCAATAAGATCTTTTTGAACAGACAAGAATGGAAAGGTTATAATTTTTTACCCTGAATGCAAACGTTATTGCCAGAGCCAAGAAAGAGCAATATTAAAGCCATTTAACAAAAAACATCATTCTCAAGGGCAAGAAAGTGCAATACTAAGGCAAACTGAATATAATCACCATTGACAGAGCCAAGAGATGGCAATATTAAAACAGGTTAACAATAACCCACATTGCCAAAGCCAAGAGAGGGCAAAGTTTAAGCAAGTTAATTATTACATTTGTTGCCAAAGTGACGTGGAGGCAACAGTTGCAAAAGACTCCAACAAGCATCGTATCAACCAAAGAAGTGCAAGTGTGCTAGTGAGCCATTGCCAACAACTGTTTGATGTGAAAGTGGGAAAACAAGAGTGGCAGGAGAGAAGCCCTCCTGATAGGAAAAATTCAGGAGAGAAACATAACCTGCATTGCATGTGGCAATCATAAATAAGGGTGGAACAAATAGCACCAATGTGTATCATGTTTTCCCAGAAAATGTAGTAACCATTTGATGTTGTTGAAAGTCAAAGGTCCTCATCACGAGTTGGGCCTTAGCCCTAATGGATTTAAGGGCTGGCCCAAATGTGAGTTGGGCGGAAACTTTGGAGTTTTACCTCCAGCTTTTTGTTGGAGGTAAAATTCTCTGTTTCCCACCCATTTTGGGTACTATTAGCACAGCACTAATTGCGCAGATGCTAATTGCACTACCCCATACCCATTGATTGTATTGGACCCAATGGAGAATAGGGATATACAGACTTACTGCTACTCATGATCCGGTGCTAATAGCGGTATGCCGGTGTAATTAGCGCCTGGATACTGCCCAACTTGTGTTGAGTCCTTGAAGACTTTACCAAATGGTTTGAAGTGCACTTTGACACATACATAGTAGTGTTAGGAGTTTTTTTCAGCTCTGACAGGCGATTATACCAAAGTAGGGACTTTGTAGTGGTAGTCCTGGCAGGTTAGATGACCAGGACGGAATCATTGAAGTACTGTGGTGTGGTTACAAGTTATTAAGAAGAAGACATGGAAATAATCCTGACAAAACATTGCTATTGACATTGTGTGAAAGCATCTAGACAGAACATTGCTGTGGATACAAATAAATTGTGGAAGTGTTTTCATTCCTGAAAGAAAATAAGTTGTGTTGGACTCTTTGTTATAAGTGAAGAGGTAAAGACTTATTGTCTAGTTGAACTGTTAGCTGAAGCCAAGTGGAAGTCTGTTTCGAGTAAGAACTTTATATACAGGAACTTGGTTACAAAACTGAACTTTCTATCTTGGTTGCAAGTCCTGCTTTGAATCTGGGAAAGGAGGATCTGAAGCAGGTTCAAAGGACATTCAGTTGTTTGGTCAGTGTTGAACCTAACAGTTATTTCTGTTATATTTGAATTTCCATATGTGTCCTTTATATGTTGAATATATTTATACGTGTGAGGGACAGAATCCTTTAATTAGAGTTTTTTCTTTAGTTTATTTTGAAGGAAGGGAATCTTTGTTAGGTTAGGGATAGTGAGGCGTTTGTCCAACCCTTTTGAAATAATAAAATGGCATCTCGTGAAAAACCTTTGCAAAAATGTGTCCACCTCACGTTTTTGACCCCTCACATCTCACAATAATCTTTGCATGTCTTCCCTATTTTTGAGACGTTGTGCAGCTTTCATCCATACTGTCTCGTTAAGCTCCCTCTCAATTTGTTGGTCACAGTTCATGTGCCACTTATTCACTCAGAATGCTTTCCAATCAGTTCTAACACGGACATGCCATATCTATGTTTATGGGCCAACTTTTTGATAGCATCATGAGATTAAACAATCTTTCTCAAGAACAATGATTACCTCACTAAGTATGTCTTTCAAGCATCAGCTATATCTGCACAAAAATATTTGTGATCAGTCAATTAATTTTCATTGAAATTACATTATAATATATGTGATTCATTAAACAATTGTTTGTAAACAGACCACGCAGTTTGATTTTAGGTACAGCATATATTTTATGATAGATAAACATTACACATAAAAGAGCACTGCAGTGCTTTGAAACGACAGAGGTCTAGCTATAGGCAAATACTGTTATAAAATTAACAAAGATCCAACCATTCGTTTATTTAGTTCTGCTATTTGGTTTTGTCACAATTGCAGACTTTTCAGGAAATCCCATTATTGCAATTTTTCGGGGCATTGTTTCTGCATGAGGACAAAAATCAAATTTTTACACTATGTGTTTCCTTTGCCAAGACTGTTGAAGTGGGGTCACACAGAACCTCGAATTCCATTTTTTTAACTCAGGCTTGGCAATCCACAGTATTTTCTTTTCTTTTGTTGAACGACATTTTGCAACACAATTACCGCCCTTCCGTTCCCATTGAATCACCTGCATTTCTTGCCTGTAACCTACCAATATTTTCTTGCGTGCAGCACAGCTTGCTCTGTCCTTGCCTTCATGCCATCAATTGTCAAATGCAATCTTTTGGGATGAAATTTAGACACATTTATTGGAACACTTCCACATTTCTGTGATGACCTTTGAATCTCTAGTGAGTCCTTTATCACACACAATCTTCACAATGGCTCCAGCAATAACTTTTTCCCTCTACTGTGTGTTACTTAGTGGTGGATGTAGGCAAGCATGATAATGCGGGTTGGCTTGCACTCAAGGTTTGGTGACATCCTGGTGCAGAAAAGATGAACACATTTCAACCAGTATGACTTTCATTCTACAGGATTGCGAGTAGTCCACCAGAGATTATTATCACTTATGGCCAGTGACAACTTCAGTAGTTTTAAACAGCCCTTTTCCCCCTGCAACATTTACTTTCTTGACAACAGACTTTGACACATACCAATCATCGAATTGATGCCGGACCTGTATGAACCTCTCTTGCATGACTTTTGTACATCCCTTACATGTCTGCCACTGGCTATTAGTTGAAGTTGTAATCCTCTGGAATGAAGAAGTTCAATTAATTTCACAAAACAATGCTTTTCCATTGGAACAGAGGAAGTACTCTCAGAGACATAGACCTCCAGAGAGCGTACATGTTTTTATAGTATCCAAGACCTGGAGGTGATACGTGCAATACTAATTGCTAAATCCAGGACTGTGGAATTGTTCATCACCAGCCTAGGAAAGCCTTTTTACAGCGAGAACATAGTCCAGTGCTGGCTGCCCTTGTCAACAGGCATCCACTATTGCTGAGATTGATGAGGTATAGTGGACACCACTTTCTCAATACTAACACAACAATCTTGATAATGTATCCATTATATGATATAAGGTCCACACTTGAAACCCCTCGTGCACCAGTAGTTGCCAACATATGTCACAATTCTAACCGCAATCTGTTGGGAACCAGGTGAACCAGCAAAAGGGGAATGCCCCTCATCAAAGTATAGCTCATTGAATGTTATTTTCACATATTTTTCAAATGTTTTCACTAAACAATAAAGGTCCATGTAGCCAATTTGTTAAAAAAAGTGAGAACAGGCTTGTATTTGTCGATCCAATGCATTTTAGACATTAAAGGGCCTCATTACGAATTAGGCAGTATCCCAGTGGTAAATCCACCGGAATGCCGCCCAAATGAATTACCTTTACCACTGCTTGATCCGGTGGAATTTACGGCAGATTACAAGGGGTGGTTGCGGTGTAATTCCCCATTTAATTTGAGTCCATTGGGCACAATAGGACTTTTTTGTTGGGATTTCCATGGAGGAATTTCTCCCGCAGTAATTCCACCAATTCTGTCGATTTTTCGGTGGTGAGTAGGTGGATTTACCTCCAGAATTTTCCTGAAAGCAAACCCTCCACTCCATGCCTAAACCCGTAATTTGGCATAGTGGTAAAGATGGCAGTAACAGAGTTGCAGCCAACTTTACCACTTACCACCAAACTCGTAATGAGGCCCCATTATTAACAACATGTAACAATCAAAAACAGAACACAAAATAAATGTAAAATTCTACATGACGTACACATTCATTTTTGACACCGAAAGTTAAACATCTTGTTGTATGCTAATGATCTCAAGTACCTGCTGGTGTTTGCAGCTAAAATATATCCTACAAGAAATAAGGAGAAGAAAGAAAAGAAAAAAATCATAACAGTACATATCCTGTTAATTATTTTATCACTTCTAAACTGAGTACTAAAAGATGTTTGTACATGCCTTCTTGATTATTAATCAATGAGTGGGAAGGTAATGATGTGTTGTCATCACTGCTGCCTGTACCTAAAATAATTACCAAAAAGTTATTGTGTCTAATGTTTTCAAAACCAAACTATCATTCTAAAATCATAAATGCTTGTTGTTCTTTTTACCTTGTTCAATAGCTGAAACTGGTACCCACAAAATATATATTTGCCAATTTCCAATGCTGCATGGAATGCCACATTTCTCTCTAGGATCTATAACAAAAAGAATAGTGGGCCTCATTACAAGTCTGGCAGTAACAGTGCTGACAAAACTGCCAGGTTGCTGCCTGACTTGTAAACAGTTACCAGCACTTAGATTCCCGGTGGCCCGGGAGCTAGGTACCGGTAATATGTTCTTCCCCATTCTTGTAGGACTCTATGGGAATGGGGACCACGGAAACACCGGCACTGGTAATAACAGTGCCAGTGCTTCTGTGAAAGTCTGTGGGTGGGTGCAGGTCCGCTCGGCAAGTCAGACCTACAGGGTGGGAGGGCACCCGCCCACCAGACCTGTACTTTGCCGGTCAGGAAACAATGGTGCCAGTAAGCTTACTGGCACCATTGTTTCCAGACCAGACCGGCAAAGTTGTAAGGAGGGCCAATGTGGGCTCTGTACTCCAACAATACAGGTAATGATAGTAAGTTGTTTTAAATAATTACCTCAATTCTCTCCGATAATATATGCAGTTAGCCAATACTAGAAACAGCATGCACAGAACGCTGGGATAGAATCAACTTCATGTATATTCGGAATACCATTTTAGGCGTACATGTTGATTAAAACCCTGTATTCACTATGATAATGTCATAGAGCGTACATAACGCCATGACGTCATAGTGTTGTTGTGCGTAATGTCAGTGGTGTGTAAATGTTTATTTTTTGTAAACAAAATATTCACAAAACCGGGGAAAAACGAGTTCATGGTAACTACTCCCACTCATTGTTGTAATTCACCAATGTTATTCTATTTAGGTAACTTCTTCACCAGCAATAATGAATATAGGTGTCTTCCTATATGAAACACACATCCAATAATCTGGCAACTAAAAATATCTCTACTGTTAAGCACATAACCCCAATACTCATGTTTGACAAACTTGCTTTAGGAATTAGTGCAATGTAAATTAGTTGATTGCCTCTCAATATCTTTGAAGACACGGTAATCATTACAGGCCATATTTGACATATTGGTCTATGAAACAATCTATATTTACAACACTTTACATCTTCACATATATTACTTGTTGCAATGACCCTTTGGATAAGCTGTTATTTAATCAATGCACAATTCTGTAATTAAAATACCCTTCATGTTAACTTGGCTGTACATGGTTCTATATTCGCTATGAGACATTATTTAGAATATGATTAAAAAAATATTCAAGAGACATTTTCACTCATTCAAAGGCCAGGTAAATTGCACGCACCCTCTTTGATGTCTCTTATTATATGAAACAGTGTAAATTGCAATATTCATTCTGCCCGCTGTTAAAAGTTTGATCTTTTTATTCGTATATGTGTGGAAATCTACATTTCCCTTCAACAGATAACTACAATTGACAAAATGAAGACATGGGTAGGTACCTGATCTGTTAGTTTGTTCGTTTTCTTTCATCATATCATTCTATGTAAGTAGATCTTTCACATTTCTACTTCTGGTGTAGGCATATGTAGATCTAGCTTTAAAAAATTGATTTAACTTTTCATCTTCTGATAGAATTGACCTGCGATTATTGACAGATGTTCTAATGCTGTGACTTTGTATAAAACATGTAGACAGAGACCAGCAGGAGGTGTGGAGAAGAGGGAGCCTAAATGCAATTCTCCGGCTGTCCCAATGAGGAGAATACATGAAAAACACCTCCAATGAAAAGAACAGGGACCTGAAGTGCAGAAGAGCACAGTCTTGGCCTGGAGGAAATGTTTTGGACCCTGCCTAAGGTGTGCACCCCAGAGGAAGTGAGGAAAGGCAGGATCGGCATAGAAGCAGAAGCCCCAGTAACCAGGCAGGCTAGAGGGGCGGAGCGGAGATGATTGGTTCTGAGACCACAGGACTCGCCACAAACCTGCATTGAGGAGGCAGAGATCTGTGTCAAGCAAGGAAGACTAGAGAAGTCGGTGAGAGCGTGGAGGCCTCTGGGGGTCTGTGTCAGGCCAGGGGAGTGCCGAGCACCCAGAAAGGAGGAGCCGGGTAGGCTTGATTAATGTGCAGGCCTGGGGCTTTGGAGGTGTCACTGTCCGGCAGGTGGGCCCCAGAGATGAGTGAGGAGGCCAGAGGTGGAGTTGTCAGGCTCTCTCAAAGGAGTAGGCCCGGGATTTGAGCCATAAGGGACAGCGGCCAAGAGAGACCTCATGCACTCACATTGGGACTGTGTGGATCAGGGAAGGATATGGAGGAATGTGTCAGCTCTGCCAGCATGGGGTCTGCGGGCAGACCATTTTGAGCCTTGGAGTAACCAAGTGCCCAGGTGAAGGTGAGCTTGGGGTCCGAGAAGCTGCAAGGGATGCAGCGGGAGCGCAGTGAGGCTTACCAAAGCCTAAGAGGTGACCTCCCGGATGAGGCCGTGAATGAGGAGCCAGTAGTGAGGCAGTGGGAAGTGACGCATAGGCACCTCAACGGGTGCATTCAGGAGGCAAAGACGACGGCCCAACTGCCTTTGTACTCCCATTGGCGGAACAAAAAATAACAGAGTATACCAGGAGGCAGGTTCCCCTGGAGTAGGAGCCCCAGTGATACTCTGGCGACACTGGGTGGGGTTGAGGCCCAGAGGTCTGCTTGCTCTATATCAATGGTGGAATCCATGCAGGTGCAGTCACCGTCATTGAGCACAGGAGGCCATGACAAAATCAGACATTCTGAGCGTTTTACAGGAGATAAAAGCCCTCCACTTGGATTTGCACGCATCCCTTGATGAACTCAACGGTTGAGTGGTCTCAGTAGAGACCAGGATGAAAAAGTGGAGCTATCTGTCGACATTATTGAGGTCCAGATTGAGACTTGCCCGAGGGCCCTGGTAGTGAGGGAAAAGGAGATGGCAGTTAGAATGAATGATATGTAAATATTGAGCGGCACAACAACATTCAGATTTGGGGCCTGCCACACTCAGAGGGCGATTCTTCAAGGGAGTTAGAGGGGAATGTTGAATGGCTGGTGGCTCACATCCTTGGAGGGGAAACGCAGAGGAAGAACCAATTTGGCCGGATCCACAGGGCCAGAGGATCTATAAGGACCCCAGATCAACCCTGGCTAAATGTCACTATTGCCAAGATGAGATGGAGATCCTGATGAGGGCTAGAGAACAGGAGCAAATACATTTTGAGGTTGCCATGGTCCAGGTATTCCAAGATCTGTCAGGGCCACATTGTCCCGCTGTAGGGCCTTCAAATCTCTCACAATACTGCTGACTGAACAGGACATCAGATACAGATAAGGGGTTCCCCAGCTCCATGTCCTTTGAGCATCAAGCTGTGCCACATAGGCTAACAGATGTGGCAGAGACCTTGGACGTCATGGAAGAAATGAAGGTGGGACTGGCTCACCCACTGCTGAAGGAGGAAAAGAAGAAACAGGACAGACTCCTGAAGGCTTTTAACAACACGGGGATGAGGGTCAAGACTTTGTTATCTCAGAGATTCAGGAAGCTGATAGTGCAAAAGAGCTGAGGAGAATAAGTCTGGAATGTTGTATTGATGGTTGCCTAAGGAAATATGGGGCACCTGGGGCATGAACATGTGGTTGGAGGGGTGTGTTCTCAATTTGAGATGTTCAGGGACTGGTTTATTGGTTGCATGTTTATAAGTGTTTAACACAGGGAGGGAAAAAGAGCCTGCAATAAGGTGGAGGAAGAATCCTTGTCTGGGGTGGCTGGGTGACCGCTCCACTTTGCTGGCCTGGAGGATTCCAGTTGTTTACATGGGAGGCTCGTGGTAGGAGGGAGAAGCACAGGAGGAGGGGGGAATATCTGTCGAGGCAAAGGAGTGAAACGACACAGAGGATGCAAGATGGGGCAGATTCACCAAGGGGAGGAACGAGGTATGCAGCTGTAGGAAGATAGCTACACTTAAAGTGAAAGGTCTCAAGTCCCCACTATGAGGTCACTGTTGGGAAGGGAAATGATATCACAAGGGCTTTCTATACTAATGATCCACGAGACACACGTGCAATGAGGTGAGGAGGACATATGCTTGATGCAATCTGTGGGTCAGTGCTATTAGTCATCTGCACAGGTTAAGAAAAAAAGTTTAGGAGTCATCTTCCATCCAAGGGTCCAGTTGGAGGGTTTTCATGTGAAACAGAACCTAGAGGGGAGGCTCTTGATGTTGTAAGGTAAGCACCAGGGGAGGGTGTTGATCGTGACCACCCTATATGCGTCACATCACGGATCCTGGGAATTTGTGGAAGCAGCGCTGTCAACAATAGAGAGGTGAGCAGAGGGTATTTGCATTCTGGGGAGGTTATCAGCATAAAAGACCAATAATTGGACCGGAGTGCAGGGAAAGGGCAAAGGAGACGGGCACAGAGATGAAGGAGTACTGTCTTCTGCACAAGGGGATAGATACTTATGGGCTGTGTGACACTCAGAGAGAGTTTCATAAGGAGCCAGAGGGCTACGCCTTTTATTCTCATCCACATGAATCCTTTACAAGGATTGATTACCTGTTGATGGGTAGGTACACAGAGTATGTGGTGCAAGGGTTGCAAGTCATGGTGGTTGGTCGGATCATGAGTCAGTCCAGATGGAAATTAACTGAGGAAGTCATCGACCGGGGGGGGGGGAGGGGGGGGCTATGTAATGACATGCTCTTGAGGGGCCTTCCCTTTCACGACCTCCTTTGGGATGAACTACAACACTTTTGTTCCACAAATGATATGAGGAGGTTGATTTGAATGCGATCTGGGAGGTGGCCAAAGCTACTACCAGGGCTCTGTTGATTGCAGAGGGTATCAAGGTTAAGAGGATCAGAAGACTTGTGGAGACCAAGTTAGGGGAAGAAATTGTGGCCCACAAGGAGGAAATGCCCTGTGGGTAGAGGGATTGGGAAGTAATTGTGGCTGAAATTAGAGATAAACAGCAGGAATGGGTGAATTCGGATACAGCAGGATTCACAGAATGTTAAAGGGGTACATCACAAGTACTATGAGCACATTGATAAGGCTGGGGTGATGTTGGCAAACAAGATCAGTAGACAAAGGCTGGATAAACAGGTCAAGTAGATTAGAGATGATGGAAGTTGGGTGTCTCATCAACCAGAGGAAATTGATCTTAGTTTGTATGCATGTTATAGGGCTCTCTGCACACCAGAGGTTTGCTTGGAGGAGGAGGAGATGACTGGGTACTTGGCCCCAGTGAATCTTCCAACTCTGATGGAGGAGGTGGCAGATCTGGCACATACAATTTCCAGACCAGAGATGATCCAAGCTATCAAAGGCCTGAAGGCAGGGAAAGTGACAGGGGAGGATGGCTTCTCATCCTTTTTCGTGAAAACTTTACACAAGTGTTCTGGCCCCATTTTTAAGCAAGCTTTTTAATGACTTTAGGGTGGCTCAAAAGTTGCCACCGTCATTTTCAAGGGCATTTATAGTAGTAATACTAAAGGAAGGTAAGGACCCCGCAATGCTCATTATATAGACACATTTCCTTGTCAAACATAGATGCAAAGATCTTTACCAAGATCCTTGCATTGCACTTCAAGAAGGTATTGCCGTGGCTGATCGTCCCCCCAGATGAAGTGGGCTTTGTGAGGCATAGGCAAGTCGCAGACAACCTGAGAACGACCCTCAACTTAATGGTGCTACCAAGGCATTAAGGAAGGGACTCTCTTCTGCTGGTGATCGATGCAGAAATGGCCTGAGACAGAGTTCACTGGGCCTTTCTAATGTGGGTCCTGGACAAGTTCGGCTTTGGTCCTCAGTAGATGGCATGGTAGGGGAACTTGTATTCTGGGCCAACAGCCAGGGTTCTGGTGAACGGTGCTCAGTTGGCCGATTTAAGGCTGTCCATTGTCTCCCTTTCTCTATGCTCTGGTAATGGAGCCATTGGCTTCACACCTGCAGGGGAACCAAAGGATAAAGGGCATCCAGGTACTGGATGTTCAACACAAGTTGATCCTGATTGCTGACAATCTGCTCCTTTATTTCAGAGACCCTAGTAGAATGATGCCCAAAATACCTATAGAGCTTGAGGAGTATGGGAGGAGGTCTGACGAATCAGACATGAGATGGCTGTCATCATGGCCATCACCTCTGAGTTCCATTTGGGTGCTGTCCATCAGGGATCACATAGCAGAACTCTTTAGATACCAGAGTTGTTATGAAGCTGGGATGAACAGGGCGGGCCAGATGTAGGAAAATGGAAGCTACCATACCATTCAACAGTTGGAAGAGTTTCTTGGGATCGGGGAGCTATCAACCTTCTTGTTTCTCAGTTTGAAAGGAGGGGTATTGATGGGTAGTAGGTGGAGTTTACACATTTAAAAAAAAATCCTGGTGGAAGGGGGCCTAGAGTGGGGAGGATCTCGAAAAAGTACTGTGCCCTGATCAAGGTTAGCCCCTCAGAGGATTTTAGGATTCAAACCCAGAGGGAAAAGAATATGGGAGTGGAACTGATGGATGAGATGTGGAGTTCAATGTGCAAGTCGACAAAGATGATCGTCATGTCCTCTCAGCATAAGTTTCTGTTTAAGGCATTGTGTATTATTCATCGGGCAATGAGCGGGAAGGGCTGCCAGTTCTGCTCCAGCAAACTGAAGGTTTTGAGCTTTTTAAATGCAGGGTAAAATGCATTTGGTTGCTTGGAGTGTCTTCCTTTTCTCTGTATCTAGATAGCGCCATGTAGCCTTTTGTGCCAGTGCGCTCTACAAATATCTGATTGATTGATAAGTTCAATGCTATCAAGATAATCCATAGATGGTAGCTTCTGCCAGCTCGGTTGGCACAAATGTATTCAGGGGTAGACCTGCAATGTTGGATTGGGTGTGGGGCTTAGAGCACCTGTTGGCACGTGTGGTGGTCCTGCCTGAAGATGCAGCTCTATTGGTGTCAGCTCCTGTCAATGGTTCATGAGCAGGATGGGATTGACAGGCCCTTAACACCCCTTCTGATTCTATTTGGTCTACAGGGAACATATAAGAGCAAGCCACATGGCGTGTAACCTCTTACTAGCAGCTAGAGTGGGGGTGGTTATGGCATGGCAGAGCATGTAACTTCCGGATAGGAGTGAGTGGGTGTCAGCTGTGAGATGGATGTGCTTACAGTTCACCAATGAAAGTGGCACCGTGGTTCAACAGGAGTGGCTGCCATTACCTCAGAAAAACTGGAGAAAGGGAGGGCTGAAAGAGAGTAATCTGCAACAGAAAGAGACTCAAGGATCTGTATGGCTCAGGATAGTGGCGATTGGGATGTTTCCTCTGTGTGATTTACCTATGCCATTAACTGCCTATGTGTCAAGGGAGGAGGGGAAGGGAGCAAGGAAGGGGAGGGAGGGACAGGTTGACTGATGGAGTTTTAAAAGTGCCTGTTAAAATGTATGTGTGTTCTTGGATTCGTATTGCTCATATATAGAGTTTATTGTTTCCTGTCTTACATTTGAAAAGAAAATCAATACATTTCAATTTGAAAAAGAAAATTCAGAAACGTATATTATGTTCAGTTTTTTGTTACTTCTTGAGCTCTGCAACAATGTGTTCCTTGTATGTTCATCAACCCGCACTCTTGCCTCCTCAACTTCTTCCATACTATAACCTTGATCAATGAATTTCTTACTCTTATACAACTGTTCTTCACATTCTTCTGTGTATGAAACAATTCTTGTAACCCTCAATAGTTGACTATAATGTGAACTTCTGATTGCGTTAGATGGATAGAAACTTAAGTGACGTAACACATTGTTGCGATCTGTGGGTTTCCTGAATTGGTTGGTGCTGAAATCTTTATCCTTCTTTTCAATTGTTACATCCAAATAGTTAATGCGATTATTCCCAATATCTGTTGTAAGTTGGATACAGTTTTTTTGTTGCAGAGAACAATTATTTTCTATGGTATGTGCAGTATGAGTTCTTCAACAGGAACTTGAGTCCGAACAATGTACCAAAACCTGAGATTTAAGAGTATGTCAATCCTCAAATCAACAGTGCGCAGGAACCTAGCAGGTTGACCACTGGAACATTCCCAAGCAACGATTGAGCAGACCACAATTGGCTCCAGTGTTCTTCCTCACAGGTCGTTTGAAAAGTCAAGCTTGTTTCAACTAAAGTTCTTTTAGAATTCATGAAAGGTTTGCCACAACTGTTCCCCGACTCAATATGCTGCTTTTCAGAATCTGTAAAATATCAAGTCGACAACAGTCAAACAAAATATATTTTGGTCCCCGATGCAATGAGTAAAATTGTAAAAACGCTTCCACATTCTTGCCAATGGGCCTTCAATGGTGTAGAGGGTGTCACTTGTTCTAATCTGAAGAATTCTTGTAGCTATTCTGTTGCTAATGGCAGGCGAGAAGGACATACAGTGGAGTTGCAGTGGTCTTTTCATAACCGTCCATGGCTCCAGGATGGTGTTTACCTCACATTAAGGCCACTACACACGGGCATCCTCCATCCTTCCATTGCGCCGAAGTGGAAGTTGTTGCAATAACGGTTCTTCCCAAGTCCTAATTATTTGATAGTCTTTCTGGTGTGGTTAGCATGTGTCTGTTCTTCTTTTTCCTATGCCTCCATTTAAAAGTAATCACACGTAACATTCAAAACTGCGTGTCATATATACCTTTTAAAAATGAATTAACCTTGCAGATCATCAATTCGTTTATAATCATTTTTTCAACAAAATACAAAGAGGTCTGTTGACAGTTTGATCAGGACAGATGCAGCGATTTTTCAGCTAAAACCTATTTATACAATCTGACGTTTAGTATGTTATGCACTTACCCTTGTTTATATGACATGCTGTATAACAAGAACAGAACATCTTCTGGCAGCAGAAGTCTTGTGCTATGATTTAATACGTAGAAGAATGTAAAATTAAACAAACAGCATTAGGATTGGCACTGTATGTTGTCTGCATCTGCCCAGAACAGACTGAAAACTTAATTTGTATTTAGGATCATAGGCATCATTTGTTGGGAACCGTTTGCTACAATTACTAAATCAATACTCATACACAGTTTGGTGAAGTTGTATGCTTCTGAGAGAAGAGCTGTCATCACATTCTCTTCCTGAAGGACAAGACAAGAACAGAACCATGAGCCAAAGGCACAATATTAACACAAGGAAATGGCATAGTGCTATACATTCAACTGACCCATAGAGAGATCACATATGTACACTAGTGACATGCATCCTTCCACTTGTAGACAAGGGCACCCATACACAGTAAAGCACTGAGCAAAATCCATGTGCATACCTGTTCTCCTCGTGTGATATTGTATGCTCCTGAGAGAAAAGTCACAATCACAATCTCCTCCTGCTGGACTGGAAACAAATAGGGACAGCATGGACTTAGACTAGAGACATTCATGCTTCCACTTCTAGCTGCATACACCTAGCCACTCCTCTTGAGTGACAAGGAATTAGCAGAGGCATAAGTCAAAACCCAATTTCAACACAAGGACATTACATGGTGCTATGCATTCAACTAGGCATATAGAAAGAGCATGGCCGTGCACTAGTGACATGCATGCTTTCACTTTTAGCCTCAGCACCCATCCCCAATAAAGTACTAAGTACAATCAATATGCATGCATGTTCTCACTTGGTGGTGTTGTATGCTCCTGAGAGAAGAGTCATAATCACAGTCTCCTTCTGCTGGACAAGAAATTAATAGAAACAGCATGGATGTAGACTACAGGCATGCATGCCCCCCCTTATAGCTACATAGACCCAGTCCCAGTAAACTATGAAGCAAAAACACATGGCACACCTCGGTTTGTGTCATATGGTCATGAGAGAAGAAAGACCACGAGGGGCTCCTCCTGAGGAACAAGAAATAAATAGAGAAATGATTCCAAGTCACAATATTGCAATATAGACATGGCTAGAGACTGCACGGCCATACATTAGTGACATGCATTGTTCCGCTTATAGCTGTAGACACAAAATATCCCATTCGGCACAATGCTAACCCAAGTGGCATGACATGATTTCAAGTCACAATACTGAAGCAGGGAACTGGCTTGGCACTCCTTGGCCATATATTAGTGACATGCATGTTTCTGCGTGTAGCTGCCAAGACTAAAACCCTATAAAGCACAATGCTAACACAAGTGGCATACCTACACTCTGTGGGATGGACCAGATAACACATTGTCATTCTGTCTCCTGGAGGGGTTCTACTTCTCAGTCTTTGCCTCTTTCCTTTGATGTCCCACAGGACCTGGTTCTTGGGGTCTTCTTTTCTGTTGTTATACTTCTTCTTTATCTTCTCTGATTCTTGACTTTGGCTTTCAAGGTCATTTATACACTAAGGCCATGCAGATTTATCTTTCTTTTCTCACATTTAATGACTCCATTCACAATCGCCGTTCTGCTTGTCTCTTGGTCTTCCAATCTTAGATGCATCTCAGGTTTCTCAGTTTTAAACCGAAAAAACGGAAGCTGAAGATGTTCTAGCTAATTATATGATATGATTGGTTATTTATAACATGCTTAATACCCAGATGTTTCTAAGCGCGGACCCGGGGATCAAACCTGTGTTGCTCCATGTTGTCTTGCTTCCAAGGCAAGCACGTTGCCCCTGAGCTATCCTCCCAAGACAAATTCTTTCATTTCTCCCCCTTAAATATTTTGTTTGTACCCTTACAGTTTTCTATTTATTCTAAAGCTCGAAATCTTGGTTTTCTTTTCGATTCCTCTTTTATTGTTGCATCTATGGTTCAATCTAGCCGGTTTCGTCTTTTGAATGTCAAATAAATATGGTATATTCTTACCTTTTCTTTGATTAAAACTCTTCTTCAAACCATTGTTCTTTCATGTCTGGATTAATCTTCTTTCTTATATCTTGGTCTGCCTAATTATGCTCTGTTTTTTTTACACTCTTTTCTTTACTCAGTGGTTCATATCCTTACATGTCTTCCTTTATTGTTTATTCTTAAAAGCACAGACCTAGCTTGAGAGCAACAGGGCACTGTACAGAGTGTGGGTAGCTGGCTTTTGGGCAAGCATATTTTAACAATAGCAGAATACTGTGAGATCTGTGCATTGCTGTGTGCATCCATTGCAATTAGTCCTTGATTAGATGTTGTCGAAAGAGCCATGTTTTGAGAGATTTGCGAAATTGGGGAATTGTGGGAGCATTCTGAGTGAACACCGGGATCGAGTTACAGAGGGTGGGTGCATGACAAGAAAATGACTGCTTGTGATTCCTCTCTTTGCAGAGCGAAGAGCGTGCACCACCATTTATGTGGAGCCTAGCCACCATGTACGCTGGTGTGCTATGTGTGATCAATTTGTAGATGATGCAGGTGGTCTTGAGTAGTATCCTGGCTTGAAGTGGAAGCTAATGTAGTACATGTAGGATGGGGGTAAATCAGTCAATGTTTCATGCTCTTGTAATGTGATGTGCTGCAGCATGGTGGACTGCTTTTAGGGAAGCCAAGTGAGCAGCTGTGATCCCTGTCAGGAGAGCATTTTCCCCATCGATGTGTGAGACCACAAGTGCCTGCTCTACAGTCCGGACATCCTATGGCAGGATGAAGGGTTTGATATTTCAAAGGGTAGCGATTCTGAGCCAGGTTATTTGGGCCTTCTTGTCTATATGTTTCTTAAAGGAAAGATTACTGTCGATTGTGAAGCCTAAGGATTTTTCTGAGTCTGAGAATTGTGGATCAAATCCTTCTAGGCGCATATAATTGAACCATTGTTGGACAAGCTGTTTTTTAGTGGGTGGACCTATGACGACGAATTCAGTCTTGGATGGGTTCAGTTTGACGTAGGCAATTGACATCTAGACTGAATGCAGGCTTGGTAATTGCAGAGATAAATGAGGTCCTGCGTGCTATTTACTCCTATGTACAACTGGGTGTCCAGTCATAATGTCGAATACAATAATGTCGAAAGTCAAAATGTCGAAAATATTTAGTCGAAAATAAAAATGTCGAATTACAAAAATGTGGAATTTTTTTCGATTTTTTTTTCGACTTAATGTTTAAATAAATAATTAATTAATTATATTTTATAAAACATAATTTTTTTAAATGGTTAAAGGTATATCCATGGTGAGTGGGGGGGATGGGGAGGAGGGGGGGGGGTTGGGGTAGGGGTTTGGGATGGGTTTTTTTAATAATTAATTATTTAATTAATGTTTTATTAAATACTTTTTTAAAAAAATTAAAGGCATATCCATGGGGGGTGTTGGGGGGATGGGGAGGAGTGGAGGGTTGGGGTAGGGGTTTGCGATGGGGGGTTTGGGCGGGGACCCCCCAATAAAAAACGTTAGTATGTGTGACATTTTACATAGTTATTTTAACATTGGTTTTTCGATTTTTTTTTCGACATTTTATTTTCGAATTAATGACTTTTTCTATTATATGTATGTGTTTTCGACATTTTTGAATTCGACATTTTTTTTTCGACATTTTTGTAATTCGACATTATTTTTTCGATATTATGACTATAAACCGTACAACTGAGTATCGTCTGTGTTTTGGTGGATGGCTATATTGGGATCTTTGAGGAGAGTGCCCAGAGACTACATGTAAAGGTTCAAAAAGATTGGTGAGAGGATGGAGCCTTGGGGAACTCAACAGGAGAACTTGAGTCAGTTAGAACGCAAGTTCATCTGGACAGACTGGGGTCTGCCTGAGAGGTAGGAGGTAAACCAATTCAGGATAGTGCCAGAGAATCCCATCCTGTCTGCAAGGAGAGAGAATAGGATGCGTTACTCAACGGCGTCAAATGCAGCAAGAGGTCAAGGAAGACGAAGAGGCATGAGTCACCCTTATCCATGAATTGCACAGCATCATCCACCACCTGGATGGTGGCTGTCTCAATGCTACACTTTGGGTGGAACCCTAACTGATAGTCATTTAGGAGGTGGAGTTGTTCGATTCTAGTGAGTAGTTCTGTTGCAACAGATTTTTCCAAGATTTTGTCAATAAATGGGAGATTCGTAATGGGCCTGTAGTTGGCCGGGCTGTCTGGATCTAGGGCTGTTTTTTTCAAAAGAGGTCGTATGAGACCAGTCTTGAAGGTCTCCGGGAATTGTGCTTCTGCGAGGGAGGCATTGATGATGCTGAGGAGCGAGTTGAGTGCCAGGCTCGTCAATTGTTTAACGATGGGGCCAGAAATATATTGTCAGAGTAGGAAGTAGGTTTGAGAGAGGCAATCATTTTTAGGAGTTCTAAGGGAAAGGGAGGAGAGAATTTGGTCAAGAGGGACATTATACGTACCGAGGTGCAGGGGATGCTAATTCTGTGAGAGTTTGATTCAGTGGTCTCTCAGATTTTGCACATTTTTTCAATAAAGAATGTGTTGATTCTGACACATTTACCTGGGTTGATGGTACCTCAGAGTCAGGTGAGGGTTTGGCACAATGCTTTACTACTTCAAAGAGGGCTTTGCTCATGTTAGAGGCTGCCACAATGGAGGTGGAGTAGTAAGCAGCTTTGACCTGGGTAATCAGAATCCTACAGTTTGCACACAGAGATTTGAGGTTGGTGAGGTCTCCTGAGTAAAGTTTTTTGTGCCACCATTTCTCTAGGGCTCTGATTGAGCATTTGTTAGAGGCTAGCTCAGGGGTGTTCCATGGGGCGGATGGTGTGTTCTTAGCCTGGCTGGATTTTAGAGGGGCATGCATGTCCACCAGGTTAATGGCAGAGTTGCTGAATAATTCCAGGAGGCCCAAGGCATTCTCTGTTGTGGGGAAGTCTGCATAGTTTCCTTTTAGCTCATTGGCCAGGAAGGTTTTGAATGAGCGGCATCGAGTGAGGGGGCCTTTAGCCTGCCTTTGTGGGATGTAGTCAAATGGGTGACTGATAATGGAATGGCAGCATGATGAGATCAGTCAAGTGGATAGGGTCTGTACAGGTGATGCCAGGGGATGCTGTGAAGACTAAGTTTAGGGTGTTACCTTTGTTGTGCGTGAGGGAGAGCCTAATTTGCTTAAGGTCCTTGGAAGCAGTCAGTGCAAAAAGCATGCTTCGAGTGTGGTTGTCAGTCTGCGACTCAGGGAAGTTAAAATCACTTAGAAAGACTTTATTTGTATGTGCTAATTTGACAGAAGAGAGTAAGATGGAGATGTCTGCAATGAAAGAGCCACTCCTGTGAGGTGGTCTGTAGATGAGGTGGAAGGTGATGGATTCCTTGTGCGATAGAGGGAACCTGCAGGAGAGTGATTCAAATGAGCTTATTCTGGGTGATGGAGCATGGCCAATTGCTCCTGTGGAAGATTGCAACTCTGCCTCCTGCCCTTCCTGGCTGGTCGGCATGTTGAATGCAGTAGCCTTGGGGTAGGAGGATGTGGAAAACATATGGGCAGGATGGTGTAAACCATGTTTCAGTGATGAACAGGGCATCAAGGTTGTTGTATGAGATGAGGTCAGCGATCTCTGCAGCGTAGAATACTGCTGAGCGAGCATTGATGTTGCATGGGGGCATGGGCAATATTGATGAGGTTCACTAGGGTAGCTTGCCGGGGCTGCCAAGGACACTCAGCCATTTGAACCCTACTGAGAGTCACGATAGGCTGTGGACGGAGGAGGTACATGATGATGTATTTTGGTGAGTAGCAGCAGTAGCAATTCGTTTTTAGGTAAAAATGGAAGATAACTGATCAGGCCCTTGGCCCTATCTGGCCCAAACAGACACAAACAGATGAGGTCCTTGTCTTCGCACATCATTTGCTGAGGAGGCCAGCAATGAGGATGGCTAAGGAGGACAGATTAGATACTTGGTGGGCGGAACAACTGAGTGGCAGGACCTGGTCAGGTAACCATCAGCCTACTCACTGCTGTCTGCCTGGAAGTGGCCTTAAGTCCTTAATTAGAGGCTTGGAAAGCACAGCAACTGGAGGTGGGTGGAGCAACTGAGTGGCAGGACCTGGTCACGTAACCATCAGCCTACTCACTGCTGTCTGCCTGGAAGTGGCCTTAAGTCCTTAATTAGAGGCTTGGAAAGCACAGCAACTGGAGGTGGGTGGAGCAACTGAGTGTCAGGGCCTGGTCACTTGACCAGCAGCCTACTCAATGCTGTCTGCCTGGAGCTGGCCTACCATCCTTCAGTAAAGGCCTGGTCTATTAGTGTCTTCCCTTGTCCTGCCCATATGCACTGGCTACTGATTAAGCAACATTGTGAGTTTCACTTGTTATGTTTAGTCTTTAAGTCTATCAATGTTTTTGCCCCCACTTAGCTATGTTCTTTATTTTCTTTATATGATCCTTCAAGAAATGTGCATTCTGTTTCTCAGTTTCAACTGTTGTGTCTGCATCACCCCTGTGCCTCTTCCAGGTTTCATTCATTCCAACGTTTAGCTCCTCTTCTCTGATCCATTCTTGCTCTAACCTTTCACAGTTTAAAACATGTGTGAAACTCCATTTGCTTCACTCTCTCATTTTTGTGTGGGTTCATTGTCATAATTCTGATTTTCTCCTAAAATTGTACCAGTGTTCTTAAATCCTGTAAAGCGTTCTGGATAAAAGCCCTTAATAAGTTATGTAAATAGATAAATAAATACATTGTCCATCACAGTATCATTTTTTGCATTGCAATCAAGTTGGGTGAGACCAGATGTCAGAATGATCACACAAACACAGGTCACGGGACAATACTTTCTAATTGGCCAACACACTACACTCACAAACATGATTTACGCTGCTGCCCAATATTGGCACACAATAAAAGAACATTAGCAGTAACGAATAAATCAACAGTGGCTCTGATACAAACGCTACATGTTAGGTGTCAGAAGATAATGAAAATGTTGTGGCAGAACAAATCGTAGGCTACAGTACACACAATTAAATAGGATATGTCAATAGCCAAGGCCTTCTTTTATAAATCATAAATAATATCAGACATGTCGGATAGCAAATGTTAGCACAGGAACACAACAAACATAATAGACAACACATCACACATGTCAAGGACTACACAATGATTGATTATAGTGACGTACATTTTATCACATGCCAGAATACAGACAAAGCAATGATGTATTTCATACATGACTACCCTGCGATGTGTTGGTTGGTTCAGTGAAAGCACTACATATCCCTGTTTCCCCCCCCTGTGGATAATATATGAAATACAGCTAGAGGCAGAGTCACCACACAGGCAATTGCCAATGACAGGCCTGCTGTCAATTGAAAAGCTTTCCATAGGTCTGCACAAGGCACCAAACAACCTAGGGTGCAATACATACGCTTCATAATAAGTGCTGGAGGGAACTTTGAGAATAGTTTATACTCCTGGCTCCTGCTGTGTGAAACATAAGAAAGTGGCCAAGAGGAATGTTGAGCCTCATTACAAGTTTGGCGGTGTGGACAAAAACGGTGGTAATGCAGTGGCAATGGAGTTTCCACTGCATTCCCTCCACATTACCACACCACCAAACTACAGGTTTGGAGGTAAGGCAAAGGAAAAAACCTCCAGCAGAATGCTGGAGGTAATTACTCCACTTCACCACCGAAAAAAGCCAAATCCATTACCTGTGGGCAGAATTACTGCCAGTGGTAATTCTGCTGAAATCCCCATGTAGTCATGTGGTTTCCAATAAATGGGGTGAGTTACACTGCCTACCACTACTTGTAATCTGTTGACAATTGCGCAGGAACAAGTGGTAGTAACAGTTAATCCGTTTGGTGGCATCTTGGCAGAATTACCACAGAGGTATCACCAAACTTGTAATGAAGCCCGCAGTCATGAAGTCAGAAAATCTGATGGTGCAACATTTTCAGTGGGTGACTTATCCTGAAAGAATTATAACTGACTAATGCTCTCTCATATATATATATATATATATATATATATATATATATATATATATATATATATATATATATATATATATATAGTATAAAACAACCTTGAACGTAAAATATGAGGAAAGGACCAGAAAACAAGCCTTCTGTGCTTGCGCCCAAGACTATGGAACCTCCTCCCATGAGCATCAGACTTGCCCCTTGCTCCTACAATTCAGAAAAAAACTCAAGACCCACCTCTTCAAAGAGACTCTCCTCCTCAACACCAAGGCATCACAACGCCCCTAGTGCCACCTGACTCGCTAGATGCCACACACGCATCTCCTCCCTGCCACCCGGACCAGCTGTAACCCTCCTCTGTGCCCCTCTGTATCCTACCCCCCGCTGTATATATGTTCTGATGTTACCTCAGAAAAGTTCTCCGTTTTGCAATTGTGCTGCTGTATACCTCTGTAAAGCACGCTGTTATGTATCTGTAATTTTTGTATACCTCTGTAAGGCGCTCTGTTGCTTCTCTAAGCTACGACTGTGCTCAATAAATGTAATAATAATAATAATAATAATAATAATAATACCAAATGTGTTAGTGCAATCTGTTGGAGTGAACATGCACATAAATGGTCAGATAAGGCTCATGCATTGTTCAATAAATACAATGGTTCATGAGGCAAAGTTGAAAATGAAACAAAAAACATATACTTGAAATGGAGCAATTGTAATGGCTTCACTTAATTGATCAGTAATTGTGCTCACTTGTTCGTGGTCAAGAGCAAAGACAGTAGGTACAGGTGTTTCAAGTGACTCCTGAGTCAGTCGTGGGCAGCCCTGTGCATTCAGAAGACCCATACATCTCAGCTGCGCAATGTCCACTACAGAAGCAGAATCAATTTCGTCACAGGAATGCCAAGACATAATTGTCACACCAATCAATTTCATTGTGAGGAACTCCACAGTTGAGCAGCCACTGTCATAGAAGACAAGGGCCCTCATTACGACCCTGGCGGAGTGGGTTTACGCCAGCGGTATTCGCGGCGGACCCGTCCGCCCTACTACGAGTTCCCGTAGCGCCATGGAGCGTTTTCCGCCTGGTTTTTCCGGGCGGAGAAATCCATGGCGCTACGGGACCTTGTTGTTAATTACGCCACCGTATTTTACGGTGGCGTAATTAACGCCTTCCCCACTCCCATTATACCCTATGGGGCAAAAATGGGAATGGGGAAGGGTAAAATGGGGAATGGGGATTTACCGCCCCGCCAAGGTCGGAATGGGGCGGTAAATCCGCCAACCCCCATGGCGCTATCGGCAGCTTTCCGCCGTGCTCCATGGTGCATTTGGCGCCACGATTTCCGCCAGGGTCGTAATGAGGCCCAAGGTCTTTTAGAAAAATGTGCAGCACTATCCCAGGAAATGTGTGTTGTTGGGACATCCCATTAAAACGCAATAAGGCATTTTTTTTTGGCTGAAGCAAGTTCCGATTTAATTTTTTTAAATACTTTTTCAGTTGCACAAAATGAAATGAAATGCCATTAAATTACAAAAGAAATGTTCTGTTCATAGAATCTTTCATTTATATAAAAAATGGAAAGCATCAATTATAAAAATGTACAACACATTTTGAAACAGAATTGTACAGTTATATGTGATCTTGCCGACCACAAAAACAGAGTAGTACATAACAGAGTGGACAAAACATTGAAAAACACTGCATTTTATTTTGTTTTTTTTATTTGGGGATCTCCAGAAGGCCCCTCTTTCCCCCTCTTGTAAAGCCACCCCAACCCCATCCTGACCAATTTTAACCCCTTACTCCACTACCCTTTATATATTTATTTAATCTTTTTGTTTTTTTTCTGTGTTATTTTCCGCTCTGTTAGGTACCACTGTTTCGATCGCAATAAAATGACTGGATACCGAATTGTACGTGACTTTGTTGGCAAACATTGATAGTTGGTGGTAAAAAGAACAAATAGGAGGATAGTTGCTATGTGGGACTATGAACAGCAAGTGGATAAACTTAAATAATACCTGATTACTGTGGTGCTTTGTGATCCTGCAATTGCTGTCATAGATAGAGGCGTCTTCCCTGTGGAATGTTGAGTGATATTTAGATTTTAAAGTCAAAGTTGACTTTATACAGTATGCTCAGGGGGTGTGTATATGAAATATGGGTGGCAGTGCTTTAAGTTGTTTGGAATTTCCAGTTCTATATTTCAAAGAACAGGCACAGGGTATGATAAGATAATGAAGGCTGTTAACAGAGCACATCTCGGAATGCCTTTGAAGATCTTAAAGAACAATCAAGATCAAAAATTCATATGATGTTATTTTATTTTATTGTTTAAAGCGCAAACCTAGCGCAAGAGCAGAGGAGCAATATACAGAGTGTGGGTAGCCAGCGTTTGGGCTGCCATCTTTTAACAGTAGCACAGAACTGTGAGATGAGGTCTGGGCATCAGTATGTGCGTTCCTTGGAATTAGTCCTGATCAGGAGCAAGCGGTAATCAAAGATGCCTTGTGTCGACCTCAAAGAATTGCACCACACCCTGTAAGTACAACAATCTGGGGCAACATCCTCCTGAATTCAGTCTGCAAGTAATATTGTTAATGGTGTCTTGATGTAGATGGGGGCATTTGACAGTGACAGCATGGTGTGTTTCATCTGATCTCATTATGTTGACCATCTGCATTTGGCCAGCAAGAGACACAGTGACTGTGAGTGGAGATCTTTACTTGACATTGAATATTGTATCCCATTGAGTAGTCAATTGACTTTGAAAAGATAACTGAAGTCTCATATTTTTGGACTTGTGACCCCAACCCCCCATGTTAGATACTGCCTAGTTTAATTAGATCATTCTATTGATTAGTTTATGTTGGTCAGTTGATGATGCAAAGCTGCCTTTAGCTTGATCGCAGGTGGTCGGTTCACATATTTCTATGTATTGCCCCTGTATGCATTTGACCAGTAAGGGACCAATTTGACAGTGGGGGAGGATATCTGCACAATATCGACGATTATCATCCTTTAAGTAGCTAATTGGCTATGAAAAGAGTACTGATTTCCCAGCTTCTAGGGCGTTCGGCACACCCCAGTGCAAGATTCAGCCAAGCTCAATGAGCTAATGCATCATTGATTGTTTGTGGAAGTCTACAGATGATGTGAAGCAGCTTTTGGCTGGAGCTGGCACAGTTTGTGCACATATGTTTGTTTATTTACAACATCTGCAATCGTCTAGCAAGAGACACTGTGCCTGTGGTGACAGAGGAGTATGTGCCATGAAGTTTATATATCTTTGAATATGCAAATGACCGTGAAAATAGGACTCTTGTGCCACATTATCGGACATGTAGCTCACCCTGTGCAACATGACGCAAATGCATTTATTTACTGCTATTGTATATCATTTGCAGAGTTCTCTATGATGATGTGAGGTGACTTCTAACTGCAGGCAGGATGGTTAGTTTCCACATGTATATGGATGTACACTATCTGCTTTTGACAAGAAAGAAACGCCATTTCTGTGAAGGCATGTGTTTGCAATTCCATTGAAGCTTGTATGCTTATAAGTACATTTTGGGTTGAAATATGGGCAGTTGGAACATCAATTTCTAAAATCAAACATGGTGGGACATCCTGCTTAATTCATTTATCAAGTGGTAATGTTTATAGCAGTAAATAGAACAAGTTGAGTAAAGCTGCAGTGTGGTGTGGACGTGGTTATTGTAAATTGGTACTGAAGAATGTATATATTAGACAAGACAAAAACGAAACAAAAGTGGTGATGACTGGAAGGTTTAGAATTAATCTAAGCCTCTGGCATTGCTCAGGGCAACCCTGCAGATCACTGTTCTTCACCTGCCAAGCTACTACAAAAAGGGGAAAGACCATATGCAAATCAGGCCTGGTCCCACCCCAAAAGGGGCAGTCCAGCCCAAACTGCTTGCTCACATCCCTTCTGCATGAGACCACAGGCAACCCTAGACATGCTTCGGATTCATTTGGCATCATCAGTGAGGTCTCGCTTGTTTCCCTAGGCTCAGCAGAAACCGCACCCATGTCCGGTAGGGCGCCTTAAGCAAAACAAAGGAGGTGATGGCTGGAATGTTTAGAATTAATCTGAACCTCTGGCATCCCCCTGGGCAACCATCCAGGCCATCATTCCTCACCTGCCAAGCCATAACAGAAAGGGGAAAGACCATATGCAAATCAGGATTGTTCCCAAACCAAAAGGGGCAGTCCAGCCCAAACTGCACGAAACCACAAGCAACCCCAGACATGTTTCAGTCTCAGACAAAGGAAGAGCACAATGCACATACTTGTGTTCACTTCAAGATCAAACTAAGATGCTACCTGAGGTGGTGTTGTGCTGTCAATAAAGAGTTACACTAAAGACATATCAGACATATACAAATATCAGTGTACGTTGCTAAACTTGGACAAATCATGTGCCACATGATTAATTTTCAAGACTTATCAAACTGAAAAAAATAAACTTGTTCTTTGAGTAGACAGTGGAGGACACAATGGCATCACATTAAAATGAGTGTACTCAAGGGAGCATCAATAATTAGACTTTTTGTTATATAGCTAGTGTGAATGAAAGTGTGCTGTTGCACGTTATGTGGTTAAGTTTGCCATGTCCAACAATTTAACATGTCATTCACATGTTCTAGTATCTACACGTCTTTATCCAGAATATTGTGTTTATAAAGTATGCAAAATGTTTAGGTGAAGCTCCACGGTGATGCTCTGTGAAATATTTATACAGAAAAAACATTTTTTTGTGTTCCCATGCATTTGCATGAAATAACATTCTAGTGTAACTTTGCTAAGTACTCCCTTTATCAGTTTGACATCATTTGTTTGATGCATGTATAATTTGGGACAACCAACGCAGCATACAGAAATGCCTGTACTGATTATGAGGCCGATTCATTGAATTAATATGCGCTGACATTTTCAGCGCAAGCGTGCGAAAGCGTGCGAATCGTAGGGCCAGTGCGAATATCGCAGCGAAACCCACGCACAGTGATTCATGGAAGTCCGTGCGCATGGAAATCCATGGATGTGCGCTGAAATCCTGTTCGGCGCACGCTGGCGCACACGCCTTCAAACAGCGTGCGCTAAGCGCACAGCGAAAGAGCACATAGCGCGGCACACACAACAAAAGTAGGCATAACACGGGGCGTGAAACGCGGAATGGGGAACAACGCGTGAAAATGTGGGCGTCACGAGGGAAGTACAGGAGGCAAGTGAGCGGAAAGCCCAAACGCTCGCCTACAACACGTATTCATGGAATCGAATAGGGCAAACCAGCGCACGGGCAAAGACACGCACAGGCCTAAACACGTCCGCCACACGAAGGCAGGCGGTAGCGTCCCTGCGCATGAAAAAAAAGCACGTACCTACGGCTATGATGAATGTCCCATACTGTGTCCCTCTAGGACAAATGACGTGCAAAGGGGTATGCGACAAACATGGACACCCGCTACATAGCGTGTGCGTGTATTTCGGGGGTGCGCGGGAAGTTTCACACGCGATAGGCCTTGGGCAAGTGGGGTACGTGTATAACTGGGGTTTGCGTGGAGTTTCATACGCGATTGGATCCGGGTACGTGTATGTCTGGGGTGCGTGGGAAGTTTCACACACAAAAGGGCCTGTGCAAGTGGGGTACGTGTATTTCTGGGGTGCGCGGGAAGTTTCACACGCGAAAGGGCCTGTGCCAGTGGGCTACGTGTATTTCTGGGGTACGTGTGGAGTTACACACGCGATAGGCCCTGTGCGAGTGGGGTACATGTATAACTGGGGTTCGCGTGGAGTTTCATACGCGATTGGCCCAGTGCCGGTGGGGTACGTGTATTCCTGGGGTTCGGGGAAGTCTCACATGCGATTTCAGCAGGGTACGTGTATTTCAGGGGTGCAGGGGAGTCCTACATGTGAATTGGCAGTGTGGGTCCTCCCAAGTGTTCCCTCTACACCCTCCAAGGCCCCTGCAGGCAGCCCACACCACAGGGGACTACCATGCACCCCTGGTCATGTCCCGCAGGCAGCCCATCCACCATGGGCATGCCCCCCAGTCAAGCCACATGTCACCTTGCACTACTGATCACCAAGCATGACCCCCTTCACCCCCACACCCCAGCAGTGCAGGGCACCTGCCAGCAGGCCCCCACACATGTCCCCCAGCACCCCCACCCCCCAGCAGTGCAGGGCACCTGCCAGCAGGCCCCCACTCATGTCCCACACATGTTCCCCAGCACCCCCACCCCCCAGCAGTCAGGGGCACCTGCCAGCAGGCCCCCCACACATGTCCCCCAGCACCCCCACCCCCCAGCAGTCAGGGGCACCTGACCGCAGGCCCCCACTCATGTCCCACTCATGTCCCCCTGCACCCCCACCCCCCAGCAGTCAGGGGCACATGCCAGCAGGCCCCCACTCATGTCCCACTCATGTCCCCTGCACCCCCACCCCCCAGCAGTGCAGGGCACCTGCCAGCAGGCACCCACACATGTCCCACACATGTCCCCCTGCACCCCCACCCCCCAGCACCTGCCAGCAGGCCCCCACACACCCCCAGCACTCACACCCCCCAGCAGTTAGGGGCACCTGCCAGCAGGCCCCCACACATGTCCCATTCATGCCCCCCAGAACCCCCACCCCCCAGCAGTCAGGGGCACCTGCCAGCAGGACCCCTCTCTTGTCCCACACATGTCCCCCTGCACCCCCACCCCCCAGCAATGCAGGGCAACTGCCAGCAGGGCCCCACTCATCTCCCACACATGTCCCCCTGCACCCCCATCCCCCAGCAGTGCAGGGCACCTGCCAGCAGGCCCCCACACATGTCCCCCAGCACCCCCACCCCCCAGCAGTCAGAGGCACCTACCAGCAGGCCCCCACACATGTCCCCCAGCTCCCCCACCCCCCAGCAGTCAGGGGCACCTGCCAGCAGGCCCCCACACATGTCCCACTCATGTCCCCCAGCACCCCCACCCCCCAGCAGTCAGGGGCATCTGCCAGCAGGCCCCCACACATGTCCCCCTGCACCACCACCCCCCAGCAGTCAGGGGCACCTGCCAGCAGGTCCCCACACATGTCCCCCAGCACCCCCACTCCCCAGCAGTCAGGGGCACCTGCCAGCATGCCCCCCACACATGTCCCCCAGCACCCCCCCCCCAGCAGTCAGGGGCACCTGACAGCAGGCCCCCACTCATGTCCCACTGTTAAGCGGAAAACCTGTGCAGTTCCCTCTGGGACCACTGCAAAAGATTTAGGCTTACAGGTGTTGGCAGTAAACCCACTTGGTAGCTGTCTGTACCACACAGATTCACCGGGTAGCTGTGGCTGAGCAGTCAGACCTCTCTCAAGAAAAGTTAGGCAGTATGTGGAGTATACAAAATAGGGCAATTTACACAGTAGAACAAGCAAACACGGAACAGAGCTTGGGTGTAAAGATATATAGGTATTTATTTATAACAACACATCTATAGAAAACACTCTGGCGCTAATACGGCAAACAACTTCAATTACAATTACTATAAGTAAATCAATCCCCCTAACAATAGTCCGACAAGTCTAGGTTCAACGGCACCACTTATTTACAGACAGAGGTGAATGCTTTAACCTAGATGGCACTCTAGTATTCGTTAGGATGGGAGAGAAAAGGCAGGGTATGAAATCAACTCGGTACCAACACTTTTATGAACAAATGCAAGGCGAGTAAGGCAGCGTCTACTGTAGATCGCAAAGTCAGAAGCCAGGCCCACTCGGAGAGAGGCAAGGCGATGTGTCCCAAAAAGTATCACAGTGGAAATGCACTTCGAGTCTTTGGCGCAAATTGTCACAGAAAGATTGGACCAGTTCAGAACAGAAAGTTACGAAGGCTTGGAGGCGACCCAATGGAGAGGCGAGGATAAAGACACCTCACGCTAACTGACACAAGGGAAGCCAGGCGGACACGGTACCTTGTATGTGGAGAGACAGCTCCGGCGGGGGCAGCTGTTCCTGGTGGTGGATGCAAGTCGGGGCTTTGCCAAAAGAAGAGATGCTCTCGTCGTCGAAGGAAAGTTGAAGATCGTTGCACCACCAGGGAAGAGACCAGCCGCGGAGTGCTCCGTCACAAGGCACCACCTTTTAGTCGCAGTATGGGTTAGTGGCTATCCGGTTGCCGGGGTGCTCAGCACGGGCAATTCGACCACTACGCCGTGGAAGCAAAGAAAAAGCAAAGGGGACTGGTTGTTCCCACCAGTCAGGGGAAGAGACTCTCTGGCGGGGAGATCTCCTCTGTCGTTGGGAAGTGGTGAGTCGGTTCAGCAGGGCTCCACCGGAGGTGTCGTCATTGCAGGTCGGCTCAGCTTTACCCTCGTCAGATTCTTAGGTCCTGTGGCGACTTCTCAAGATCCAGTCCCAAAAGCCCTGCTTTTATGCAGAAAACCCCCATTCATTCTGCCTAGCTGTCAATCAAAACATGCTAAGTGGTGAGTGGGGTGGCTCACCACTTGGGCCAATCACACCAGACTGCGACTTGAGTTGGCAAGTCAACTCAGTCCAGGGTGCCTAAACCCCCTCCCACACCGCTGTGGTAACCCAGACAGAATGGCACCACTTTGGAGGGTCTCTGTACAGAGCCCGCCAAAAGTGGAACAAAGGGCTCAACCTTTGGTTTAGGAGTCACAGAGACGAACACATACGCCATTTTAAAAACCGAGTTCTGGCAGAAAATACCATCCGATAACTTATTTACGATAAGTAGACCGGTGGTATGTTAGAGATTAACGAGAAAAAGTATTAACTCCAACAATGGGAAGAATCCCATAGGGTTATATTCGGGGTCGAATGTAACAAGTAGTTTCCACTGCCACCAGCCAAAACTCGACGAGGGGGGACGGGACAGTGCCCCATCGAATAACAGACCCAGGGGTAATCGAATTACCCCTACCAGTAGGTCCACAATAGGAAGGTTTGTACTAGTTCTGTTAGTAAATTTAGGTCTAGTAAAGCCAATGGTGACTTTACATGCCCGGGGAGACAGTAGTCAGTCCCCGGGTATGGAGTCTAGGGTGGGGATCCTCTAGGATGTCCCAGTGTTACGGCACGGAGGGTGCGGTGTAACACACATAGAAAAACATATGAGACCCTATGGGGTAAAAGACCCCATAGCCCATAGAACACATTGACACTCAAAAAATTAACCACATTCTTGTCCAAGAGTGGGAGAAAAGAGTCTCACTCTTGGCAGGATGGAAAAAAACAAACTCCATTGATCCAGCAAAGCTGCTGGGGGACTCACTAGGTTAGGAAATTCAGCCTAAACAGAGAATTCTCCCTAACACTCGCCCCCCCCCAGACTAAGGTACAGCAGGATTTAATCCACTCCTGGATGAATCTCATACCTCTAGTTGATGACATACATCCTAGAGAGACCATCAGCATTTTGGTGGTGACGCCTTGACCTGTGCTCAATGGTGAAATCAAACCCTTGCAGCCAGATCGACCATCTCAGTAGTTTTGGGTTTTCCCCTTTCATTTGCATTACCCATCTCAAGGGTTGGTGGTCAGTCTGCATGACAAAAGTAGAACCATACAAGTAAGGCCTAAACTTCTTCAGAGCCCACACGATAGCAAAGCACTCTCTTTCGATTGTTGCCCACCTTGTTTCAGGATCCTTCAGCTTGCGGCTGATGAAGCAAACGGGGTGCTCCCTACCTTTCCCATCCAGTTGACTGAGTACGGCACCTATTCCTACATTTGAAGCATCTGTCTGCACAATGAAAGTTTGGCGGTAATCAGGAGCTCTGAGTACTGGGGCTTGGCAAAGAGCCTTTTTCAGGTTTTCAAAAGCCTGATTGCACTCCTCGTTCCATCTAACCTTTTTAGGAAATTTGGGCGAGGAGATGACATTCAGTGGAGAAGCTATGGTCCCATAGTTCTCATTGAAATTCCTGTAATACCCAGTGAGGCCTATGAAGGCTCTCACTTGGGTCTGAGTAGTAGGTGTTGTCCAATTTTGCACAGCTTCAATCTTACTGAGCAAAGGCCTTATTTCTCCACCTCCTACCTCATGTCCAAGATAGACTACCTTACTCTGTCCAATTTGGCATTTACTCGCCTTTATGGCCTGATTGGCTCGTCCAAGAGCCTGCAAAACATCTCTGAGATGGGTTACATGTTCTTCCTAGGAATTGCTGAACACTGCTATGTCATCCAAGTATGCCATGCAAAAGTCCTCCATCCCATTCAGAACCTGGTTTACTATCTGTTGAAATGTAGCAGGTGCATTTTTCAATTCGAAAGGCATTACCTTAAACTGGTCTAAGCCAACGGGGGTAGAAAATGCAGTTTTCTCCTTGGCATGGTCTGTCAGGGCTATTTGCCAATAGCCTGACGTCAAGTCAAATGTGTTGAGGAACTTGGCGGTGCCAAGTTTATCCACCAACTCATCTATTCTTGGCAAAGGGTGGGCATCAGTCTTGGTGACTGCATTAAGAGCTCTATAATCCACGCAGAATCTAAGTTGTTCAGATCCGGCCTTTGGTACTAACACAACTGGGCTAGACCATGGACTAGTAGAGGGCTCTATTAACCCGAGATCAAGCATCTTGCTGACCTCACCTTTGATGTGGGTTCGTACATTTTCTGACATTCGGTATCCTCTGCTTTTGACTGTCAGACAGTCACCAGTGAGTATGTCATGCTGGCCCCAAGGGGTCAAGCCTGGTGAAAGCGAGAACAGAGAGGCAAACTGATTCAACATAGATTTGCATTCTTCTTGTTGCTCAGGTGTCCGATTTGAAGAGAGGTTTACTCCTTCAATTTTTTCGTATAAGGGTAAGCCTCTGAGGAGATCCAGAAGAACTTCACGCTCTTCTTCTTCCTCTGATGATGCTAGAAGCAATGCTCCTACATCAGGTCTTGAGACATACGCTTTGAGTCGGTTGGTGTGGAAGACTGTCGGAGCCTCCTTGGGATTGCCCAAGTCCACCAGATAGTTGACCTCTCCGAGTTTACCCACAACTCTGAAGGGTCCCATCCATTTGTCTTGCAAGTCCCTCTGCCTTGTTGGGATCATAACGAGAACGAGCTGGTCTTGAGCGAACTCAACCATGTTAGCCTTTTGATCATGCCAGTGCTTGACCAATGCTTGTCCAGCTTTCAAGTTATCGCTTGCTTCTGTCATCATGTGCGACATTCTCCTCCGGAGACCTATCACGTAGTCAGTCACTCTGACTGGCTTGGGGGAAGGAGCACCCTCCAACCCCTCCTTAATCAGGGCCAATGGACCTCTGACAGAATGACCATAGAGAAGCTCAAAGGGAGAATAACCTACTCCCTCCTGAGGGACTTCTCTATAAGCAAAGAGAAGGCATGGCAGTAGAAGGTCCCACTTACACTTAAGGGGTTCCACTAAAGCACCTATCATGCTCTTCATGGTTCGGTTGAACTGTTCTACCAACCCATTGGTTTGTGGGTGGTAAGGAGTTGAGAACTTGTAAGTAACTCCACAGGTTTTCCACATGGCTTTCATGTAGTGGGACATAAAGTTTGACCCCCTGTCAGAGATTACTTCCTTAGGAAACCCGACCCTGGTAAAAATACCAAGGAGGGCCTTAGCCACAGCCGGAGCTGTGACAGTCCTCATAGGAATTGCCTCAGGATACCTAGTAGCATGGTCTACTACAACAAGTATAAACCTGTTGCCTGAGGAGGTTGGAGGATCAAGGGGACCAACAATGTCAATCCCTACTCTCTCAAATGGGACTCCCGCAACTGGGAGAGGCACTAACAGTGCCA
Organism: Ambystoma mexicanum; assembly: GCF_040938575.1. Lineage (NCBI taxonomy): Eukaryota > Metazoa > Chordata > Amphibia > Caudata > Ambystomatidae > Ambystoma > Ambystoma mexicanum. The sequence continues at coordinate 1,295,096,060 of NC_090935.1, read as the reverse complement.
CATTCTTGGAGCCAACCTTACCAGAGATCTGGCAGGTGTGGCAGCTCCTGCAGTGTTTTTGAACTTCATCCCCCATCTTCGGCCAATAAAAGTAGAGAGAGATCCTTTCCTTAGTCTTCTTGAAACTCAAGTGACCAGCCAAAGGAATCTCGTGGGCTAACTGCAAGAACTGTGGTCTGTTCTCTTGGGGTACTACAAGTCATTTGTAGTCTCCAGGTGCAGACTCGGTCGGTTCACTGTAGAAGAGGCCATCTTCCCAGTGCAACCTGTATTTCCCAGGCTCTTGCCCTTCAGCCTGAGCTTCTGCCTGGTGGCGAAGACCTTCCAGAGTTGGACATTCTCTCTGTCCCTTACTGAAGTCTGCCCTGCTGGGTCCACCTTCTGCCAGTAAAGACTGCAGCTCAGGATGGCCAACAGGATCCAGATCTCCAATGATTTCCTGGCCTTCCATTAGCTCCTCTTCAGAGTCTAATTCTACCACACAGGGTTGTACCTCCCTCTCAGCCTCAGCTGGAGGTGGAGTTACGGGTGTAACTTTGGACAACCGCGGGGAAGTCCTTGTTGGCTGCACTGAAATGCTGGCTGCTGGTTTCAGTATAGAAGTCTTAGATTTCCCTTTCGCTTCTGATTTCTTGGAGACAGCAGCTGACAATTCCAGTGGAGCAGGAGTGATTTCTTTCTTCATCATCTCCTGGAGAGTACCTCGCATGGTTCTCTCCCTTGCAGGTCTGGTTAGCTCCTGTAACCGTTTACTAGGAGGTCTGGGGGTGTGCGACACAACTCAGAGAGTTTTCAAATCGTTACCCAACAGAACGCGTCCTGGTACCTCACTCTGTATGCTGACAGGAATCTTCACAGTCATGTCGTTACACTGGATGAGAACTGGTAATTGGGGAAGCATCTGCACAAGCCCTCCAGCTAACTTGGTGAGGCGTTTGGGTGCCTTAGCAACATCCTCAGCCTGAAAAAACGATTTATCCACCACAGTTATGCTGGCCCCGGTGTCTCTAATGGCAGGAATCTCCTGACCATTCACCTGGACACTGTCATTATAATACTCTTTAGTATTATCGGGGATAGAATTATAGACGTCTAAATTCTGTTGTTCACACAACCCCAGAGATACTAAAGAAACACTGGCTGAGTCTCCAATGGGTTCATCAGCCAGCAGTAGAAAGTTTCCACTTGCCATTTGGACTTCCTCCTCTGGAGCGAAGGCTAAGGAGACAAGCTGGACCCCTGAAGGTTTACCCTTACATCTGGGATCTCCTTTCACGTGGTCAGTCGAGCCACAAACAAAGCATTTCCCGAATGCTTTCTGGAATGGTGGCTTGTTCTGGCCTCCTTCCGGTTTGGCACCAGAAGACACACTAGTCTGCTGCGGTTTTCCTTGTGGCTTACCCGTCTGGTTTTGTTTGGGGCCCTCTTTGGAATTTGAGTTATTCGAATTCTCTTTTGAGTCTTTCTTAGGCTGTTTTCCCTCATCCTTTTTCTGAGTTGCCCCAGAATCCTTATGAGTAGCCCTGTTGGCAACCCACAAGTCAGCAGCCTTAGCTAGCTTCCTGGAATCCAACTCCTTCGAATCAGCCAAGTGCTGTCTGAGCTCAGGAGAACATGCATCATAAATAGACTCCAACATAAAAAGATTCTTCATACCATCATAAGTGTTCACTTTGTAACCCTTAATCCATCCTTCTATTTTTTTCAACCCTTCACTCACCCAGGTAGCCCAAGGGGTACCATCATGCTTTTTTAGGGTTCTAAACCTCTTAAGATACTGGGAAGGGGTCTTCCCAAATCTAGCTATCGTAGCTAGTTTCACACTTTCATACTCTTTCCTATCCTCCTCCCCCAACTCCATTACCACATCTGTTGCAACAGGGGGGAGCCTAGAGAACAGCCAGGTAAGCAACTCATTACCTCTGATGTCCTGGAGCCCATGATTGTACTCAAACAAACTCAGCCAATCCAACACATCCAACTTTCGTTCATGCAAACCAATTAATTCCTTAGGCATGCGGGGTCTTTTGGGACTGGAACTTCTAGTGGAGCCAGAGACAGAAGCAGTTTCGACAGACAACTTTTTCATTTCTAACTCGTGCTTGAGCTCCATTTCTCGGAGCCTAAGAATTTGTTGCATATCTTGGTGTTTCTGTTCAGTTTGAGCAGTAATCCTTCTGAATTCCAAGTCTATTTTTATTTTTTCTAATTCAAGGACTTGAGGACTTAGTGTGGGACCTGTTATAGGCCCTGTAGGTACAGCTGGTAAGGCAGACAGAGGGGCAGGGGAGACAGTTTCGTTAGCCTCTCCTTCCTCTTCAGCCTCTTCATCACTATTATCAGAACTTTGATTCAGATCAATACCATTACTGTTATCTACATTTGCTGGAGAAGTTGGTTCCTCTGAACCAGTACCCAGACTTTGGTTTTCCAGCAATCTCGCTATCAGTTCTACTTTCTTGCCTCTTACAGAAAGATTTTCTTGTCTACAGAGAGCTCTCAAACTCTCAGTATTTTCACCTGACAAGGACTCTTGACTGTAAACTTCCATAGTAGACATGTTTTTGAAAGTTGCTTTTTAGTGCTAAGCTTTGTGGTTAGTTATCCTAAAGTGTTGAAAAGCACTCTAAACTGTATACTCGATACAAATCCCACCGCTGTACACCAGTGTTAAGCGGAAAACCTGTGCAGTTCCCTCTGGGACCACTGCAAAAGATTTAGGCTTACAGGTGTTGGCAGTAAACCCACTTGGTAGCTGTCTGTACCACACATATTCACCTGGTAGCTGTGGCTGAGCAGTCAGACCTCTCTCAAGAAGAGTTAGGCAGTATGTGGAGTATACAAAAGAGGGAAATTTACACAGTAGAACAAGCAAACACGGAACAGAGCTTGAGTGTAAAGATATATAGGTATTTATTTATAACAACACATCTATAGAAAACACTCTGGCACTAATACGGCAAACAACTTCAATCACAATTACTATAAGTACATCAATCCCCCTAACAATAGTTTGACAAGTCTAGGTTCAACGGCACCACTTATTTACAGACAGAGGTGAATGCTTTAACCTAGATGGCACTCTAGTATTCGTTAGGATGGGAGAGAAAAGGCAGGGTATGAAATCAACTCGGTACCAACACTTTTACGAACAAATGCAAGGCGAGTAAGGCAGGGTCTATTGTAGATCGCAAAGTCAGAAGCCAGGCCCACTCGGAGAGAGGCAAGATGATGTGTCCCAAAAAGTATCACAGTGGAAATGCACTTCGAGTCTTTGGCGCAAATTGTCACAGAAAGATTGGACCAGTTCAGAACAGAAAGTTACGAAGGCTTGGAGGCGACCCAATGGAGAGGCGAGGATTAATACACCTTACGCTAACCGACACAAGGGAAGCCAGGCGGACACGGTACCTTGTATGTGGAGAGACAGCTCCGGCGGGGGCAGATGTTCCTGGTGGTGGATGCAAGTCGGGGCTTTGCCAAGAGAAGAGATGCTCTCGTCGTCGAAGGAAAGTTGAAGATCGTTGCACCACCAGGGAAGAGACCAGCCGCGGAGTGCTCCGTCGCAAGACACCACCTTTTGGTCGCGGTACAGGTTAGTGGCTATCCGGTTGCCGGGGTGCTCAGCATAGGCAATTCGACCACTACGCCCTGGAAGTGAAGAAAAAGCAAAGGGGACTGGTTGTTCCCACCAGTCAGGGGAAGATACTCTCCGGCGGGGAGATCTCCTCTGTCGTTGGGAAGTGGTGAGTCGGTTCAGCAGGGCTCCACCGGAGGTGTCGTCGTTGCAGGTCGGCTCAGCTTTACCCATGTCGGATTCTTAGGTCCTGTGGCGACTTCTCAAGATCCAGTTCCAAAAGCCCTGCTTTTATGCAGAAAACCCCCATTCATTCAGCCTAGCTGTCAATCAAAACACGCTAAGTGGTGAGCGGGGTGGCTCACCACTTGAGCCAATCACACCAGAGTGCGACTTGAGCTGGCAAGGCAACTCAGTCCAGGGTGCCTAAACCCCCTCCCAAACCCCCTGTGGTACCCAGACAGAATGGCACCACTTTGGAGGGTCTCTGTGCAGAAGCCCGCCAAAAGTGGATCAAAGGGCTCAACCTTTGGTTTAGGAGTCACAGAGACCAACACAGACGCCATTTTAAAAAACCGAGTTCTGGCAGAAAATACCAACCGATAGATTTATTTAAGATAAATAAACCGGTGGTATGTTAGAGATTAACAAGAAAAAGTATTAACCTCCAACAATGGGAAGAATCCCATAGGGTTATATTCGGGGTTGAATATAACAAGAAGTTTCCACTGCCACCAGCCAAAACTCGACGAGGGGGGACGGGACAGTGCCCCCTCGAATAACAGACCCAGGGGTAATCGAATTACCCCTACCAGTACGTCCACAATAGGATGGTTTGTACTAGTTCTGTTAGTAAATTTAGGTCTAGTAAAGCCAATGGTGACTTTACATGCCCGGGGAGACAGTAGTCAGTCCCCGGGTATGGAGTCTAGGGTGGGGATCCTCTAGGACGCCCCAGTGTTACGGCAAGGAGGGTGCGGTGTAACACACATAGAAAAACATATGAGACCCTATGGGGTAAAAGACCCCATAGCCCATAGAACACATTGACACTCAAAGGAATTAACCACATTCATGTCCAAGAGTGGGAGAAAGGAGTCTCACTCTTGGCAGGATGGAAAAAAACAAACTCCAGAAATCCAGCAAAGCTGCTGGGGGACTCACTAGGTTAGGAAATTCAGCTTAAAAAGAGAATTCTCCCTAACACCCACTCATGTCCCCCTGCACCCCGCCCCCCAGCAGTCAGGAGCACATGCCAGCAGGCCCCCACTCATGTCCCACTCATGTCCCCCTGCACCCCCACCCCCCAGCAGTCAGGGGCACCTGCCAGCAGGCCCCCACTCATGGCCCACACATGTCCCCCTGAACCCCCACCCCCAGCAGTGCAGGGCACCTGCCAGCAGGCCCCCACACATGTCCCCCAGCACCCCCATCCCCCAGCAGTCAGGGGCACCTGCCAGCAGACCCCCACACATGTCCCACTCATGTCCCCCAGCACCCCCATCCCCCAGCAGTCAGGGGCACCTGCCAGCAGGCCCCCACACATGTCCCCCAGCACCCCCACCCCCCAGCAGCCAGGGGTACCTGCCAGCAGGCCTCCACACATGTCCCACACATGTCCCCCTGCACCCCCACCCCCCAGCAGTCAGGGGCATCTGCCACCAGGCCCCCACACATGTCCCACTCATGTCCCCCAGCACCCCCACCCCCCAGCATTCAGGGGCACCTGCCAGCAGGCCCCCACACATGTCCCCCTGCACCCCCACCCCCCAGCAGTCAGGGGCACCTGCCAGCAGGCCTCCACACATGTCCCCCAGCACCCCCACCCGCCAGCAGTCAAGGGCACCTGCCAGCAGGCCCCCCACACATGTCCCCCAGCACGCCCACCCCCAGCAGTCAGGGGCACCTGACAGCAGGCCTCCACTCTTGTCCCACTCATGTCCCCCTGCACCCCCACCCCCCAGCAGTCAAGGGCACCCGCCAGCAGGCCCCCACTCATTTCCCCCACATGTCTCCCTGCACCCCCACCCCCAGCAGTGCAGGGCACGTGCCAGCAGGCCCCCACTCATGTCCCACTCATGTCCCCCTGCACACCCACCCCCCAGCAGTCAGGGGCACCTGCCAGCAGGCCCGCACTCATGTCCCACACATGTCGCCCTGCACCCCCACCCCCCAGCTGTGCAGGACACCTGCCAGCAGGCCCCCACTCATGTCACACACATGTCCCCTGCTCCCCCTTGCCCCAGCTGTGCAGGACACCTGCCAGCAGGCCCCCACTCATGTCACACACATGTCCCCCTGCTCCCCCACCCCCCAGCAGTGCAGGGCACCTGCCAGCAGGCCCCACACATGTCCCACTCATGTCCCCCTGCACCCCCACCCCTCAGCTGTCAGGGGCACCGGCCAGCAGGCCCCCACACATGTCCCCTAGCACCCCCAACCCCCAGCAGTCAGGGCACCTGCCAGCAGGCCCCCACACATGTCCCACACATGTCTCACTGCACCCCGACCCCCCAGCAGTCAGGGGCACCTGCCAGCAGGCCCCCACACATGTCCCACTCATGTCCCCCAGCACCCCCATCCCCCAGCATTCAGGGGCACCTGCCAGCAGGCCCCCACACATGTCCCCCAGCACCCACACCCACCAGCAGTCAGGGGCACCTGCCAGCAGGACCCCCACACATGTCCCCCCGCACCCCCACCCCAGCAGTCAGGGTCACCTGACAGCAGGCCCCCACTCATGTCCCACTCATGTCCCCCAGCACCCCCTCCCCCCAGCAGTCAGGGGCACCTGCCAGCAGGCCCCCACTCATGTCCCACACATGTCCCCCTGAACCCCCACCCCCCAGCAGTGCAGGGCACCTGCCAGCAGGCCCCACTCATGTCTCACACATGTCCCCCTGCACCCCCACCCCCCAGCAGTGCAGGGCACCTGCCAGCAGGCCCCCACACATGTCCCCCAGAACCCCCACCCCCAGCAGTCAGGGACACTTGCCAGCAGGCCCCCACACATGTCCCACTCATGTCCCCCAGCACCCCCACTCCCCAGCAGTCAGGGGCACCTGCGAGCAGGCCCCCACACATTTCCCCCAGCACCCCCACCCCCGAGCAGTCAGGGGCACCTGCCAGCAGGCCCCCACACATGTCCCACACATGCCCCCCTGCACCCCCACCCCCAGCAGTCAGGGGCACCTGCCAGCAGGCCCCCACACATGTCCCCCAGCACCCCCACCCCCCAGAAGTCAGGGGCACCTGCCAGCAGGCCCCCACACATGTCCCCCTGCACCCCCACCCCCCAGCAGTCAGGGGCACCTGACAGCAGGCCCCCACTCATGTCCCACTCATGTCCCTCTGCACCCCCACCCCCCAGCAGTCAGGGGCACCTGCCAGCAGGCCCCCACTCATGTCCCACTCATGTCCCCCTGCTCCCCCACCCCCCAGCAGTCAGGGGCACCTGCCAGCAGGCACCCACTCATGTCCCACTCATGTCCCCCTGCACCCCCACCCCCCAGCAGTCAGGGGCACCTGCCAGCAGGCCCCCACTCATGTCCCACACATGTCCCCCTGCACCCCCACCCCCCAGCAGTGCAGGGCACCTGCCAGCAGGCCCCCACTCATGTCCCACTCATGTCCCCCAGCACCCCCACCCCCCAGCAGTCAGGGGCACCTGCCAGCAGGCCCCCACTCATGTCCCACACATGTCCCCCTGCACCCCCACCCCCCAGCAGTGCAGGGAACCTGCCAGCAGGCCCCACTCATGTCTCACACATGTCCCCCTGCACCCCCACCCCCCAGCAGTGCAGGGCACTTGCCAGCAGGTCCCCACACATGTCCCCCAGCACCCCCATCCCCCAGCAGTCAGGGGCACCTGCCAGCAGGCTCCCACACATGTCCCACTCATGTCCCCCAGCATTCCCACTCCCCAGCAATCAGGGGCACCTGCCAGCAGGCCCCCACACATTTCCCCCAGCACCCCCACCCCCGTGCAGTCAGGGGCGCCTGCCAGCAGGCCCCCACACATGTCCCACACATGCCCCCCTGATCCCCCACCCCCAGCAGTCAGGGGCACCTGCCAGCAGGCCCCCACACATGTCCCCCAGCACCCCCCACCCCCCAGAAGTCAGGGGCACCTGCCAGCAGGCCCCCACACATGTCCCCCTGCACCCCCACCCCCCAGCAGTCAGGGGCACCTGACAGCAGGCCCCCACTCATGTCCCACTCATGTCCCTCTGCACCCCCACCCCCCAGCAGTCAGGGGCACCTGCCAGCAGGCCCCCACTCATGTCCCACTCATGTCCCCTGTTAGGTGGAAACCTGTGCAGTTCCCTCTGGGACCACTGCAAAAGATTTAGGACTACAGGTGTTTGGCGGTGGACCCACTTGGTAGCAGTCTGTACCACACAGATTAACTTGGTAGCTGTGGCTGAGAAGTCAGACTTCCCTCAAGACGAGTTGAGCAGTATGTGGAGTATACAAAATAGGGCAATTCTTCCCAGCAAGACAAGCAAACACGCAACAAGGCTTAGTGTAAAGATATTAAGGTATTTATTTATAACGAAACATCTATGAAAAACACTATGACACTTTCACGGCAAACAAATCAAAAACAATTACTCTACGAAGAAGAAACGATCAATCCCCCTAGCAATATTTCGACAAGTCTAGGTTCTACCGGCACCACTTATTTACAGACAGAGGTGTATACCTCAACCTAGATGGCACTCTAATATTAGTTAGGACGGGAGAGAAAAAGATAGGCAGGTTACGAAATCAACACAGTTCAATACTTCACGGGCAAAAATGTACGGTTAGAATGCAAGAAACACAATAGATCATAAAGTTCAGAGGCCAGGCCCACTCGGAGAGAGGCAAGGCGATGTGTCCCAAAAAGTCTCTAGTTAAGATACATTCAAGTCTTTGTAGCAATTTGTTATCGGCAGATTGAACCAGTTCAGAACAATAAATGAGAAAAGCTTGGAGGCGACCCAACGGGACGGAGAGGATTAAGACACCTCACTCGAACCGATCGAAAGGGAAGCCAGGCGGACACGGTACCTTGTTGTGGAGCGCAGCTCCAGCGCGGGCAGTTGTTCCTGGTGGTGGATGCACGTCGGGTCTTTGCCAAGAGTAGAGAGGTTCTCGTCGTCGAAGAAAAGTGAAGTCCGGTGCACAACCAGGGAAGAGACCAGCCGCGGAGTGCTCCGTCACAAGAAGGCACCACCTTTTGGTCACGGTACAGGGGTAGTGGCTATCCAGTTGCCGAAGTGCGCTGCACGGGCAATTCGACCACTGCGTCCTGAGGCGAATAAAATGCAAAGGGGACTGGTTGTTCCCACCAGTCAGGGGAAGAGACTCTCCGGCAGGGAGATCTCCTCTGTCGTCGGGAAGTGGTGAGTCGGTTCCGCAGGTGTCGTCGTGCAGGTCGGCTCAGCGTTACCCTCGTCGGATTCTTAGGTCCTGTGGCGACTTCTGAAGATCCAGTCCCAAAAGCCCTGCTTTTATGCAGAAGACCCCCATTCATTCAGCCTAGCTGTCAATCAACACATGCTAAGTGGTGAGCGGGAAGGCTCACCACTTGGGCCAATCACTCCAGAGTGCGACCGGAGTTGGCAAGGGAACTCGGTCCAGGGTGCCTAAACCCCCTCCCACACCGCTGTGGTAACCCAGACAGAATGGCACCACTTTGGATGGTCTCTGTACAGAGCCCGCCAAAAGTGGAACAAAGGGATCAACCTTTGGTTTAGGAGTCACAGAGACGAACACAGACGCCATTTTAAAAACCGAGTTCTGGCAGAAAATACCATCCGATAACTTATTTACGATAAGTAGACCGGTGGTACGTTAGAGATTAACGAGGAAAAGTATCAATCTCCAACAATGGGACGAATCCCATAGGGTTAGGTTCGGGGTCGAACATAACAAGTAGTTTCCACTGCCAGCAGCCAAAACTCGACGAGGGGGGACGGGACAGTGCCCCCTCGAGTAACAGATCCAGGAGTAATCGAATTACCCCTACTAGTACGTCCACAATAAGATGGTTTGTACTAGTCCTGTTAGTAAATTTAGGTCTAGTAAAGCCAATGGTGACTTTACATGCCTGGGTAGACAGTAGTCAGTCCCCGGGTATGGAGTCTATGGTGGAGGTCCGCTAGGACGCCCCAGTGTTACGGCACGTAGGGTGCGGTGTAACACACATAGAAAAACATATGAGACCCTATGGAGTAAAAGACCCCATAGCCCATAGAACACATTGACATTCAAAGGAATTACACACATTCATGTCCAAGAGTGGGAGGAAAAGAGTCTCACTCTTGGCAGGATGGAAAAAAACAAACTCCCGAAATCCAGCAAAGCTGCTGGGGGACTCACTAGGTTAGGAAATTCAGCCTAAACAGAGAATTCTCCCTAACAAGGGGCACCTGCCAGCAGGCCCGCACACATGTCGCACACATGTCCCCCTGCACCCTCACCCCCCAGCAGTCGGGGACACCTTCCAGCAGGCCCCCACACATGTCCCCCTGTACCCCCACACCCCAGAAGTCAGGGGCACCTGCCAGCAGGCCCCCACACATGTCCCCCAGCACCCCCACCCACCAGCAGTCAGGGGCGCCTGCCAGCAAGCCCCCACACATGGCAGTCAGGGGCACCTGCCAGCAGGCCCCCACTCATGTCCCCCTGCACCCCCACCCCCCAGTAGTGCAGGGAACCTGCCAGCAGGCCCCACTCATGTCTCACACATATCCCCCTGCAACCCCACCCCCCAGCAGTCAGGGGCACCTGCCAGCAGGCTCCCACACATGTCCCACTCATTTCCCCCAGCATCCCCACTCCCCAGCAATCAGGGGCACCTGCCAGCAGGCCCCCACACATTTCCCCCAGCACCCCCACCCCCGTGCAGTCAGGGGCACCTGCCAGCAGGCCCCCACACATGTCCCACACATGCCCCCCTGCACCCCCACCCCCAGCAGTCAGGGGCACCTGCCAGCAGGCCCCCACACATGTCCCCAGCACCCCCACCCCCCAGAAGTCAGGGGCACCTGCCAGCAGGCCCCCACACATGTACCCCTGCACCCCCACCCCCATGCAGTCAGGGGCACCTGACAGCAGGCCCCCACTCATGTCCCACTCATGTCCCTCTGCACCCCCACCCCCCAGCAGTCAGGGGCACCTGCCAGCAGGCCCCCACTCATGTCCCACTCATGTCCCCTGTTAGGCGGAAACCTGTGCAGTTCCCTCTGGGACCACTGCAAAAGATTTAGGACTACAGGTGTTTGGCGGTGGACCCACTTGGTAGCAGTCTGTACCACACAGATTCACTTGGTAGCTGTGGCTGAGCAGTCAGACTTCCCTCAAGAAGAGTTGAGCAGTATGTGGAGTATACAAAATAGGGCAATTCTTCCCAGCAAGACAAGCAAACACGCAACAAGGCTTAGTGTAAAGATATTAAGGTATTTATTTATAACGAAACATCTAGGAAAAACACTATGACACTTTCACGGCAAACAAATCAAACACAATTACTCTACGAAGAAGAAACGATCAATCCCCCTAGCAATATTTCGACAAGTCTAGGTTCTACCGGCACCACTTATTTACAGGCAGAGGTGTATACCTCAACCTAGATGGCACTCTAATATTAGTTAGGACGGGAGAGAAAAAGATAGGCAGGTTACGAAATCAACACAGTTCAATACTTCACGGGCAAAAATGTGCGGTTAGAATGCAAGAACCACAATAGATCATAAAGTTCAGAGGCCAGGCCCACTCGGAGAGAGGCAAGGCGATGTGTCCCAAAAAGTCTCTAGTGAAGATACATTCAAGTCTTTGTAGCAATTTGTTATCGGCAGATTGAACCAGTTCAGAACAATAAATGAGAAAAGCTTGGAGGCGACCCAACGGGACGGAGAGGATTAAGACACTTCACTCGAACCGATCGAAAGGGAAGCCAGGAGGACACGGTACCTTGTTGTGGAGTGCAGCTCCAGCGCGGGCAGTTGTTCCTGGTGGTGGATGCACGTCGGGTCTTTGCCAAGAGTAGAGAGGTTCTCGTCGTCGAAGAAAAGTGAAGTCCGGTGCACCACCAGGGAAGAGACCAGCCGCGGAGTGCTCCGTCACAAGAAGGCACCACCTTTTGGTCGCGGTACAGGGGTAGTGGCTATCCGGTTGCCGAAGTGCGCTGCACGGGCAATTCGACCACTGCGTCCTGAGGCGAATAAAAAGCAAAGGGGACTGGTTGTTCCCACCAGTCAGGGGAAGAGACTCTCCGGCAGGGAGATCTCCTCTGTCGTCAGCAAGTGGTGAGTCGGTTCCGCAGGTGTCGTCGTGCACGTCGGCTCAGCGTTACCCTCGTCGGATTCTTAGGTCCTGTGGCGACTTCTGAAGATCCAGTCCCAAAAGCCCTGCTTTTATGCAGAAGACCCCCATTCATTCAGCCTAGCTGTCAATCAACACATGCTAAGTGGTGAGCGGGAAGGCTCACCACTTGGGCCAATCACTCCAGAGTGCGAACGGAGTTGGCAAGGCAACTCGGTCCAGGGTGCCTAAACCCCCTCCCACACCCCTGTGGTAACCCAGACAGAATGGCACCACTTTGGAGGGACTCTGTACAGAGCCCGCCAAAAGTGGAACAAAGGGCTCAACCTTTGGTTTAGGAGTCACAGAGACGAACACAGACGCCATTTTAAAAACCGAGTTCTGGCAGAAAATACCATCCGATAACTTATTTACGATAAGTAGACCGGTGGTACGTTAGAGATTAACGAGGAAAAGTATCAATCTCCAACAATGGGACGAATCCCATAGGGTTAGGTTCGGGGTCGAACATAACAAGTAGTTTCCACTGCCACCAGCCAAAACTCGACGAGGGGGGACGGGACAGTGCCCCCTCGAGTAATAGATCCAGGAGTAATCGAATTACCCCTACTAGTACGTCCACAATAAGATGGTTTGTACTAGTCCTGTTAGTAAATGTAGGTCTAGTAAAGCCAATGGTGACTTTACATGCCGGGGGAGAAAGTAGTCAGTCCCCGGGTATGGAGTCTATGGTGGAGGTCCGCTAGGACGCCCCAGTGTTACGGCACGTAGGGTGCGGTGTAACACACATAGAACAACAGATGAGACCCTATGGAGTAAAAGACCCCATAGCCCATAGAACACATTGGCCCGCATTACGACCCTGGCGGAAATCGAAAAACGATGGCTGAAATGCAATACCGCCATCGAATAGCGCTCGGTGCGATTATGACCCGTCACCGTAAAGTACGATGCCATTAGCGACACCGTAGTGAACGCCAACGCTAACTGCACCAAGTACGCGCACGCGCGCCATGCGGAACCGTAATTACCACCATGGCGCAACGGTACGCGAATTCTGATCCTAGCGGACATTTACCTAACGCCATCAAGCATGGCGGAAAGTACCATTCCGCCATGGTGAGAAGTACGGCAACGCGAACCAACCGTAAATGGCCCTACTGAGTGCCTGTACACCACTCCCTGGCCACATTGCACAACTCCTCGTAGGTGCAATGAAGTCACACAAAGCAACCAGTGAAATGTACAAGTCACCCATGCATGCCAACGAACAAATGAATGTAGGGGCTCCAAGTGCCTTGTGAGTGGGCATCCATATTTGCCATGTCACCATTGCCGTACTGATGCAGCACAGGCATGTGAAGGTTCAAGTACAGCAAAATGAACTGAAATATGAGACAAAACAACAACAGGCCCCCATCGCTTGACACCAGTGTAGGACAACATTCAAAGCAGTAACCTGAGGGAGACTGCACCAGCCCTGTACTCTTGCCAGTAAACAAACCAACCATCAGCATAAGCATGTACCACACAAGTTGGCAGAGTGACTGAGCAGCCAGGCCCATCTCAAGAGGGGCCAATGGGAGCTGCAGGGCACAGATGGCACGAATACAGAAGCTATTCCAATGGACATGACCTCAGTCTCCCTCCAAGAAACGCACGCAAACACAGGCACCTGTGACCAGCCATATTCTGATAATCACATCATTCCAACAATCCACCTGGCTGACCGGCATCTGTTATACAAAAGCTAATCCCCCGCCCCTGAGCATGACATCATTAAAACAGTCATAATGGCAGCCCCTATCCCTGACCTCACTGGGCTTCGTAGGCAAACGCGCCAAGTACAGTACCACGCAACTATACTCAGAAGCCGGAACCCAATGCAGATCTACTCACAATACATCGCTCCACAAATAGGAATATGCTACATTACTTGCAAAGAATAACGCTACACGGTTAATATCATAATAGAAATTTAATGCACAACAAAATCACCAAGCCCATACAGCTATTAGGTCATGAACTCCAAAATATATTACATTATTGTGGGCTGCATCCGCAATAAATGACCAGCTTCTTCTTGTGTGACGCCCTGTTCCTTCATGGTACACAGGGGCTACATTCACGTTCAAAAAGGCAACATGGAAGCGCCTAGAGCTGCAGGGCCGTCCCATTAGGTAGGCACTAGTCCAGCTGAAAGGTCGATATGTTGCTCCTAGCCACTAGTACTGCGTAAGGGCATGTGGCCCATTGGCGATCGTCCCATAAGATCGTAATGGTGCTCCACTGATTAACACGAAGCAGCAGGTGTCGGGAGTAAAAGCCATCTGCAGGAGTGGCATACAGATGGCAGCGGCAAAAGGGGAGGAGATACCTTTCACCCAAATGAAATGAAAAAGAATGGTATGGGCATCAGAACTTAATTTGAATTACTCACTTCAATGATCACACTAAATCTACAGCCATATGCATGTTAGCCCACTCAAAAGGATTATTCCCACCCAAAATTCACTTGCGAATCATAACTATATAAATCGAGGTGAAAACACTATTACAAACCAGTCTTTGTGTGCATGCGTCTGTTAAAACAGAATCCATTAGATGGGATTAGTAACGTGCATAGACACAAGTGTTTGAAGGCGCGTCGAGACAGGGAGGGTTCAACAAGGGCAGATAGACGATGGTCCCACTATGGCAGCTCTGCATCACATAGCGCAGGGGAATTGGATAGATTCCAAAAAGCCATGTACATGGTAAACTCTCAATTAAATCATCTGTCCATGCATCCATACATCATTCCCTCATCCCGGTATGAAAACGCCTGATTATTTACTCACATAACATGTGAAATTTCCATTGAGTCTGTGCGTAATGCAGTCTGCAAAATCCACTGTGCTCCAGCCCGGAATTCCAGTGTTGTGAAGTAACATGTATTTGGGAACGTCCGGCCTTATCGTCCACTACGCTATTGCGCATCCCATACTATTCATATCAATCATTGCATTCTCGCCATGGCCCCTGTCCGAAGGACATTAAACAATAGAACTTTATATCTGCAGTCAGACCTGTGGGCGTCTCCTCGCCGCTAGCTGAAAACCGAAAGCGATGTCCTTCGAATTCCTCATTTGCAACATCACGTCGAAAAGGCATCTGTGACCGCTTGAAATCACAAATTCATCCATGTAGTGCGGCAGTGTGTGCAAATGGCAACTGCCTTCACTCACAAATGGGACGCCCCGCCCGTCGGTGAACCTCGGTACAGTGCTGCATGAGGGTCCACCGTTAATCGAGTACTACATTCCACTGACCCTTCACAAGTTTGTTCGCGACTGTAAAGATAGTATGTGAAACAATGGGACCATAGCAGAATGAACATATGAACCAATATTCCACTGCCATCCGGATTAAATACATGATTGTAATAGCAAGATGCCATGCGTCGAATTGCAGCGTTGTGTGCGGGACGTGCTCGCCCAAAGGGGATTGCAGCTTGCACAGGTGGAATGAATCACCACAGGTGGAGGCTATACTGCCTGAAAACACATAAATTGCACACCCAACCCCCTCCCACAACCACACCCACTCCAAAATGCTACCGGCAGGACTAGCGATGTTGGCCCTGGGGGACCTGATAGCACTGCAAGTACTCCAACTTCAAGAAGAAGACGAACACCAACTACTACAACAACCGGCCGCACAGAGGAGACGCAGGAGGAGGAGGAGGGCAAGGCAGGGCCAGCAAGGCCCACCAGCACAGCCACTACCACCACGCAGGCAGCCCGCAATCCCACGCCTCCGAGCTCATCCGTTCAACCTCACTGATGAGCAGATCCACACCCTCTACCGTTTGGACCGGGACATCATAACCGCCATTGTGGACATGACACACGCTGACCTTGCCAGCATGATAGATAGCCCAACCGCCATCCCACCCCTACTGAAGGTGGTGTCTGTACTACACTTCCTGGCCACAGGCACCTACCAGCACACAGTCGGACAGTTGCATGGCATTTCACAGCCACTGTTGTCACGGACACTATTGCAAGTGCTCGATGCCCTCCTGAAGCACGCAGACGACTACATCTCTCTACCACGCTCGGAGCAGGAAATTACAAACACAAAAGTGGGATTCCATGCACTTGCCGGCATACCGGGTTGCATTGGTGCCATCGACTGCACCCATGTGGAATTGGTTGTCCCACATGCCATGGAGGCCCAGTACCGCAACCGAAAACAATATCATTCTCTTAATGTACAAATGGTGTGTGACTCCAACAGGATCATTACACATTGTTGTGCCCGATTTCCTGGATCAACCCATGATTCTATGGTCTTGAGGAACTCTACAATACCACGCTACATGGAGCGACACGCAGGGAACAGATCCTGGCTACTCGGTGAGTCTCATTTCATGCATGATAATGTGGGGTATGTGATGCGGCAATGACCTGGCAGGAAGGGGGGGGATGCGTACGTAGCAATGTCATTCCACACACATCCTTTATTGTCCACATACAGGTGATGCCGGGTATCCACTGAAGAGATGGCTCCTTACACCACTCCGGAACCCACAGAACCAGCATGAGGAGGACTACAACCATGCCCACTCACGTACCCGTGTAGTCATAGAACAGGCATTCGGCCTACTGAAGGCTCGTTTCCGCTGCCTCAGCAGGTCTGGCGGGGCACTCCTGTACCGCCATGAGAAGGTTGCAAAGATGGTCATGGCATGTGTCATGCTACACAACATGTGCGTACGTAGAAATGTGCCCATGCCCCCTGACGCAGAACTGCAAGCACCTGAAGATGGTCATGATGAGGGTGGGGATGTGGCAGCACCTCAAGGAGTCCGCGAGGCACAGGAGGGCCGTGAAATTCGTCAGATTATCATAGATTCATGCTTCTAGCACTCACGCCTGGTGGCTGATACATGGACACGGGACTTGTGGCACTGTGTGTGTCTGGAACATGCACAATATGGACTGTACGCCTATAAAGGCCTCGTACACAAAGATCAATGTCCACACATCTCATTGGATGATTGTGAAATGTTTATAGCATATGTGAAATTATGTTACACACCCCATCGACCCGCCACCCAAAAAAGCCCAACACACCCTCTCCACCCTCCTACCTCCCCCCCGAACACCAGTGTCCAAAGATGCTCATTGTCAGTGGGCAGACGCTATTGCAAGCCCCCTCTCCGGGTATCAGGGGCACCCCTGCCTGTGGAGCGCAGGTTCCTCCCATATCTACGTTGGGGGCTGCCCTGGACGGAACTTGCAACGGATGATGTCTCTGCCTGCTCACGTCCATGCATGTCCCTAAGGGTTTGTGAGAGCTCAGTGAGCACACGGCGCACAGCGGCAAGTTCAGCACATACGTCTTTGGACGTCGCATGCAGTTCCCCCCTCAGGCTCTCGGTGCTTCTCTCCATTTGTACCCTCAGGCTCTCGGTGCTTCTCTCCATTTGTGCCCTTAGTGTCTCTGTACTTCTCTCCATTTCTGACCTAAGTGTCTCAGTTGATGTTTCTATGGCTGCCTTAGTGCCCCCACATTCATCAGCATGCTCCTTGAGGAGCGTGGCCAGTTGCTGCTGTTGCACGATCACCTGGTCGAGGGACTGTTGCCTCTGCTGGGCCATGCCCATTTGCGGTGGTGTCACAGAGGGGCTGATCACCTCATGTTGCCTTGCCACAGGGCTTGTGGGGGATGGCCAGTCGTCGTCTTGTGGGTGCCCCTGCGTGGTATCCTCATGGTGTACGGGATGAAACAAACAGGGGGATTGAGACAGGTCATGGATGGATCCTACATCGACAGCACCGTTTTCTGTGTCGGAGCATGCTGCCATTAATGCAGTGTCACCTATGGTGCTGTTGCCACCAGAAGCAGTGCCTTCTGTGGCATCCATTGGGGGGTCCTGTGGTGCTGCTGTTGTGGGCCTGCTGGCTGCTGGGGTGCCTGTTGAAGTCCCCTCCTGTGTGCTGCCACTTGATTTGTGCTGCTGCCGTGTCTTGATCCGTGCAGCTGAGGTGGAGGGTCTTTGGCCGTTGGTCTTGGCCCTCTTTGCAGGTGTGCTGGTAGGGGTGTCCTGAAGCTCGTCGTTTGAATCGGACCCTGTGTTGGAGTAAAGGAGGGCGAGCGTTATTTATGGGTCTGTGGAAATTGGAATGGCAATGTATCACATGCATCGGGGTGGTACCTGAGGGTGATTTGGGTCAGGGCCTTGGAGGTGGTTTCATTTTTGTGTGGATTGAGGATGCAGTTGTTTTGCAGCCTGCAGTTAGGGTGTGCATGCTGCACGTGTAGAGGGTGTTTTTAGGATTTTTAATTATTTATGTATTTAATGTGAGTTTTAAAGTGCGCTATCAGGCCAATGTATGTGGACGTTCTCCTGGACATGTGTTTCTGTTGCACTATGTGGACACATGGTACTTCACATGATTGGACATTGTGGATTTAGCATTGTTTTATTTGGCCCACCTACCTGATTCTTCGGATGTCTGCACTCCTTTCTCCATCCCTCCGACTCCCTCTATACTCTCCATTCCAATGGTGGAGGCACAGATTTCTTCCCAGGGGGTCAACTTGATGGGTGATTCCGATCCTCCCCCGGTAGCTGTGGCAATGTTACGGTTGGCTGATCGTATGCTCCATACGCGTATCCGCAAGTCGTCCCATCGCTTTCTGCATTGCTGTGGGTTGCGGGGTGCGGTCCCCACCGCACTTACCCGCTGTGCCACCAGGGCCCATATGGCCTTCTTGTTCGCAAGTGCCGTCCTGGTCATTTGCGTCGAGAAGACGACGGCAGCATTCTCCTGGAGGGTCTCTGTGAGCATGGTGAGTTCCTCATGGGAGAAGTGGACCTGCCGCTTGCGGTCGCACGCTTTTTTCGCAACTTTTCCCATTTTTCTTGTTTTCACTAGGGTGGCTAACGGGTTGGGATGTGTCTCAGGGTAGGATTTTTGATGGTTGTGTTGGGATTCTGATTTTATAGGTGTACGGCGTGCTGTTTCCCGTTCCGGGCCCATGTTTTTACTTCCGTTTCCGTATATTTACGGTCACCGTATTTTGCGATTACCGCTCATTACGGTGACCGCTATGATGGGTGGCGGAATTGCACCTAGGGCGCCGTACGACGGCGGTGAGGGGCGTTTTGGGGACATTTCCGCCATCGCAGACTTTGCACTTCCGCCATGGCGTAGTGCTCGTGCCCGATGGGTCAGAATTAGCCGCACTTTACTCCGTCGTGCAATGGCGGAAACGCTATTTACGCTATGACGGTCAGGTCAGTTACTTTCCGCCAGGGTCGTAATGAGGGCCATTGACATTCAAAGGAATTACACACATTAATGTCCAAGAGTGGGAGGAAAAGAGTCTCACTCTTGGCAGGATGGAAAAAAACAAACTCCCGAAATCCAGCAAAGCTGCTAGGGGACTCACTAGGTTAGGAAATTCAGCCTAAACAGAGAATTCTCCCTAACAAGGGGCACCTGCCAGCAGGCCCCCACACATGTCCCACACATGTCCCCCTGCACCCTCACCCCCCAGCAGTCGGGGGCACCTTCCAGCAGGCCCCCACACACATGTCCCCCTGCACCCCCACACCCCAGCAGTCAGGGGCACCAGCCAGCAGGCCCCCACACATGTTCCCCAGCACCCCCACCCACCAGCAGTCAGGGGTGCCTGCCAGCAGGCCCCTACACATGTCCCACACATGTCCTCCTGCACCCCCACCCCCCAGCAGTCAGGGGCACCTGCCAGCAGGCCCCCACTCATGTCCCCCTGCACCCCCACCCCCCAGCAGTGCAGGGAACCTGTCAGCAGGCCCCACTCATGTCTCACACATGTCCCCCTGCACCCCCAACCCCCAGCAGTGCAGGGCACCTGCCAGCAGGTCCCCACACATGTCCCCCAGCACCCCCACCCCCCAGCAGTCAGGGGCACCTGCCAGCAGGAACCCACACATGTCCCACTCATGTCCCCCAGCATCCCCACTCCCCAGCAATCAGGGGCACCTGCCATCAGGCCCCCACACATTTCCCCAGCACCCCCACCCCCGTGCAGTCAGGGGCACCTGCCAGCAGGCCCCCACACATGTCCCCCAGCACCCCCACCCCCCAGAAGTCAGGGGCACCTGCCAGCAGGCCCCCACACATGTCCCCCTGCACCCCCACCCCCCAGCAGTCAGGGGCACCTGCCAGCAGGCCCCCACTCATGTCCCACACATGTCCCCCTGCACCCCCACCCCCCCAGCAGTGCAGGGTACCTGCCAGCAGGCCTCCACTCATGTCCCACTCATGTCCCCCAGCACCCCCACCCCCCAGCAGTCAGGGGCACCTGCCAGCAGGCCCCCACTCATGTCCCACACATGTCCCCCTGCACCCCCACCCCCCAGCAGTGCAGGGAACCTGCCAGCAGGCCCCACTCATGTCTCACACATGTCCCCCTGCACCCCCACCCCCCAGCAGTGCAGGGCACCTGCCAGCAGGTCCCCACACATGTCCCCCAGCACCCCCACCCCCCAGCAGTCAGGGGCACCTGCCAGCAGGCTCCCACACATGTCCCACGCATGTCCCCCAGCATTCCCACTCCCCAGCAATCAGGGGCACCTGCCAACAGGCCCCCACACATTTCCCCCAGCACCCCCACCCCCGTGCAGTCAAGGGCACCTGCCAGCAGGCCCCCACACATGTCCCACACATGCCCCCCTGCACCCCCACCCCCAGCAGTCAGGGGCACCTGCCAGCAGGCCCCCACACATGTCCCCCAGCATCCCCACCCCCCAGAAGTCAGGGGCACCTGCCAGCAGGCCCCCACACATGTCCCCCTGCACCCCCACCCCCCAGCAGTCAGGGGCACCTGACAGCAGGCCCCCACTCATGTCCCACTCATGTCCCTCTGCACCCCCACCCCCCAGCAGTCAGGGGCACCTGCCAGCAGGCCCCCACTCATGTCCCACTCATGTCCCCTGTTAGGCGGAAACCTGTGCAGTTCCCTCTGGGACCACTGCAAAAGATTTAGGACTACAGGTGTTTGGCTGTGGACCCACTTGGTAGCAGTCTGTACCACACAGATTCACTTGGTAGCTGTGGCTGAGCAGTCAGACTTCCCTCAAGAAGAGTTGAGCAGTATGTGGCGTATACAAAATAGGGCAATTCTTCCCAGCAAGACAAGCAAACACGCAACAAGGCTTAGTATAAAGATATTAAGGTATTTATTTATAACCAAACATCTATGAAAAACACTATGACACTTTCACGGCAAACAAATCAAACACAATTACTCTACGAAGAAGAAACGATCAATCCCCCTAGCAATATTTCGACAAGTCTAGGTTCTACCGGCACCACTTATTTACAGACAGAGGTGTATACCTCAACGCAGATGGCACTCTAATATTAGTTAGGACGGGAGAGAAAAAGATAGGCAGGTTACGAAATCAACACAGTTCAATACTTCACGGGCAAAAATGTACGGTTAGAATGCAAGAACCACAATAGATCATAAAGTTCAGAGGCCATGCCCACTCGAAGAGAGGCAAGGCGATGTGTCCCAAAAAGTCTCTAGTGAAGATACATTCAAGTCTTTGTAGCAATTTGTTATCGGCAGATTGAACCAGTTCAGAACAATAAATGAGAAAAGCTTGGAGGCGACCCAACGGGACGGAGAGGATTAAGACACCTCACTCGAACCGATCGAAAGGGAAGCCAGGCGGACACGGTACCTTGTTGTGGAACGCAGCTCCAGCGCGGGCAGTTGTTCCTGGTGGTGGATGCACGTCGGGTCTTTGCCAAAAGTAGAGAGGTTCTCGTCGTCGAAGAAAAGTGAAGTCCGGTGCACCACCAGGGAAGAGACCAGCCGCGGAGTGCACCGTCACAAGAAGGCACCACCTTTTGGTCGCGGTACAGGGGTAGTGGCTATCCGGTTGCACGGGCGATTCGACCACTGCGTCCTGAGGCGAATAAAAAGCAAAGGGGACTGGTTGTTCCCACCAGTCAGGGGAAGAGACTCTCCGGCAGGGAGATCTCCTCTGTCGTCGGGAAGTGGTGAGTCGGTTCCGCAGGGTTCCACCGGAGGTGTCGTCGTGCAGGTCGGCTCAGCGTTACCCTCGTCGGATTCTTAGGTCCTGTGGCGACTTCTGAAGATCCAGTCCCAAAAGCCCTGCTTTTATGCAGAAGACCCCCATTCATTCAGCCTAGCTGTCAATCAACACATGCTAAGTGGTGAGCGGGAAGGCTCACCACTTGGGCCAATCACTCCAGAGTGCGACCGGAGTTGGCAAGGCAACTCGGTCCAGGGTGCCTAAACCCCCTCCCACACCCCTGTGGTAACCCAGACAGAATGGCACCACTTTGGAGGGTCTCTGTACAGAGCCCGCTAAAAGTGGAACAAAGGGCTCAACCTTTGGTTTAGGAGTCACAGAGACGAACACAGACGCCATTTTAAAAACCGAGTTCTGGCAGAAAATACCATCCGATAACTTATTTACGATAAGTAGACCGGTGGTACGTTAGAGATTAACGAGGAAAAGTATCAATCTCCAACAATGGGACGAATCCCATAGGGTTAGGTTCGGGGTCGAACATAACAAGTAGTTTCCACTGCCACCAGCCAAAACTCGACGAGGGGGGACGGGACAGTGCCCCCTCGAGTAACAGATCCAGGAGTAATCGAATTACCCCTACTAGTACGTCCACAATAAGATGGTTTGTACTAGTCCTGTTAGTAAATTTAGGTCTAGTAAAGCCAATGGTGACTTTACATGCCTGGGGAGACAGTAGTCAGTCCCCGGGTATGGAGTCTATGGTGGAGGTCCGCTAGGACGCCCCAGTGTTACGGCACGTAGGGTGCAGTGTAACACACATAGAAAAACATATGAGACCCTATGGAGTAAAAGACCCCATAGCCAATAGAACACATTGACATTCAAAGGAATTACACACATTCATGTCCAAGAGCGGGAGGAAAAGAGTCTCACTCTTGGCAGGATGGAAAAAAACAAACTCCTGAAATCCAGCAAAGCTGCTGGGGGACTCACTAGGTTAGGAAATTCAGCCTAAACAGAGAATTCTCCCTAACACTCGCCCCCCCAGACTAAGGGACAGGAGGATTTAATCCACTCCTGGATGAATCTCATACCTCTAGTCGATGACATACATCCTAGAGAGACCATCAGCATTTTGGTGGTGACATCCTGACCTGTGCTCAATGGTGAAATCAAACCCTTGCAGGCAGATCGACCATCTCAATAGTTTTGGGTTTTCCCCTTTCATTTGCATTAACCATCTCAAGGGTTGGTGGTCAGTCTGAATGACAAAAGTAGAACCATACAAGTATGGCCTAAACTTCTTCAGAGCCCACACGATAGCAAAGCACTCTCTTTCGATTGTTGCCCACCTTGTTTCAGGATCCTTCAGCTTGTGGCTGAGGAAGCAAACGGGGTGCTCCCTGCCTTTCCCATCCAGTTGACTGAGTACGGCCGCTATTCCTACATTTGAAGCATCGGTCTGCACAATGAAGTGTTGGCGGTAATCGGGAGTTCTGAGTACTGGGTCTTGGAAAAGAGCCTTTTTCAGGTTTTCAAAAGCCTGATTGCACTCCTCGTTCCATCTAACCTTTTTAGGAAATTTGGGCGAGGAGATGACATTCAGTGGAGAAGCTATGGTCCCATAGTTCTCAATGAAATTCCTGTAATACCCAGTGAGGCCTAGGAAGGCTCTCACCTGGGTTTGAGTAGTCGGTGTTGTCCAATTTTGCACAGCTTCAATTTTACTGAGCAAAGGCCTTATTTTTCCACCGCCTAACTCATGCCCAAGATGGACTACCTGACTCTGTCCAATTTGGCATTTGCTCGTCTTTATGGTCAGATTGGCTCGTCCTAGAGCCTGCAAAACATCTCTCAGTTGGGTTACATGTTCTTCCCAGGAATTGCTGAACACTGCGATGTCATCCAAGTATGCCATGCAGAAGTCCTCCATCCCATTCAGAACCTGGTTTACCATCCGTTGAAACGTAGCAGGTGTATTATTTAATCCGAAAGGCATTACCTTAAACTGGTATAAGCCAACGGGGGTAGAAAATGCAGTTTTCTCCTTGGCATGGTATGTCAGGGCTATTTGCCAATTGCCTGACGTCAAGTCAAATGTGCTGAGGAACTTGGCGGCGCCAAGTTTATCCACCAACTCATCTGTTCTTGACAAAGGGTGGGCATCAGTCTTGGTGACTGCATTAAGAGCTCTATAATCCACGCAGAATCTAAGTTCTTTAGATCCGGCCTTTGGTACCAACAAAACTGGGCTAGACCATGGACTAGTAGAGGGCTCTATTACCCCGATATCAAGCATCTTGCTGACCTCACCTTTGATGTGGGTTCGTACGTTTTCTGACATGTGGTATCCTCTGATTTTGACTGGCAGACAGTCACCAGTGAGTATGTCGTGCTGGCCCCAAGGGGTCAAGGCTGGTGAAAGCGAGAACAGAGAGGCAAACTGATTCAACATAGATTTGCACTCTTCTTGTTGCTCAGGTGTCAGATTGGAGGAGAGATTTACTCCTTCAATTTTTTCATCTAAATGTAAGCCTCTGAGGAGATCCGGAAGAGCTTCACTCTCTTCTTCTTCCTCGGATGACGCTAGAAGCAATGCTCCTACATCAGGTCGCGAGACATACGCTTTAAGTCGGTTGGTGTGAAAGACTGTCGGAGCCTCCTTGGGATTGCCCAAGTCCACCAGATAGTTAACCTCTCTGAGTTTACCCACGACTCGGAAGGGTCCCTTCCACTTATCTTGCAAGGCCCTCTGCCTTGTTGGGATCATAACGAGAACGAGCTGGTCTTGAGCGAACTCAACCATGTTAGCCTTTTGATCGTGCCAGTGCTTGACCAATGCTTGTCCAGCTTTCAAGTTATCGCTTGCTTCCGTCATCATGTGTGACATTCTCCTCCGGAGACCTATCACGTAGTCAGTCACTCTGACTGGCTTGGGGGAAGGAGCACTCTCCAACCCCTCCTTAATCAGGGCCAATGGACCTCTGACGGGATGACCATAGAGTAGTTCGAAGGGCGAGTAACCTACTCCCTCCTGAGGGACTTCTCTATAAGCAAAGAGAAGGCATGGCAGTAGAAGGTACCACTTACGCTTAAGGGGTTCCTCTAAAGCACCTATCATGCTCTTCATGGTTCGGTTGAACCGTTCTACCAACCCATTGGTTTGTGGGTGGTAAGCTGTTGAGAACTTGTAAGTAACTCCACAGGTTTTCCACATGGCTTTCATGTAGTTGGACATAAAGTTTGACCCCCTGTCAGAGATTACTTCCTTAGGAAACCCGACCCTAGTAAAAATACCAAGGAGGGCCTTAGCCACAGCCGGAGCTGTAACAGTCCTCCTAGGAATTGCCTCAGGATACCTAGTAGCATGGTCTACTACAACAAGGATAAACCTGTTGCCTGAGGAGGTTGGAGGACCAAGGGGACCAACAATGTCAATCCCTACTCTCTCAAATGGGACTCCCACAACTGGGAGAGGCACTAAAGGTGCCACATTCTTGGAGCCAACCTTACCAGAGATGTGGCAGGTGTGGCAGCTCCTGCAGTGTTTTTCTACTTCGGCCCCCATCTTTGGCCAGTAGAAGTAGAGAGAGAGCCTTTCCTTAGTGTTCTTGAAACTCAAGATACCAGCCAAAGGAATCTCGTGGGCTAACTGCAAGAACTGTGCTCTGTTCTCTTGGGGTACTACAAGTCGTTTGTAGTCTCCAGGTGCAGACTCGGTCGGTTCACTCTAGAAGAGGCCATCTTCCCAGTGCAACCTGTATTTCCCAGGCTCTTTCCCTTCAGCCTGAGCTTCTGCCTGGTAGCGAAGACCTTCCAGAGTTGGACATTCTCTCTGTCCCTTACTGAAGTCTGCCCTGCTGGGTCCACCTTCTGCCAGTAAAGACTGCAGCTCAGGATGGTCAACAGGATCCAGATCTCCAATGAGTTCCTGGCCCTCCATTAGCTCTTCCTCAGAGTCTAATTCTACCACATAGGGTTGTACCTCCCTCTCAGCCTCAGCTGGAGGTGGAGTTACGGGTGTAACTTTGGACAACTGCGGGGAAGTCCATGTGGGCTGCACTGGAATGCTGGCTGCTGGTTTCGGGATAGAAGCCTTAGGTTTCCCTTTCGCTTCTGATTTCTTGGAGACAGCGGCCGACAATTCCAGTGGAGCAGGAGTGATTTCTTTCTTCATCATCTCCTGGAGAGTACCGCGCAGGGTCCTCTCTCTTGCAGGTCTGGTTAGCTCCTGTAACCGTTTACTAGGAGGTCTGGGAGTATGCGATACAACTCCGAGAGTTTTCAAATCGTTACCCAACAGTACGCGTCCTGTTACCTCACTCTGTATGATGACAGGTATCTTTACAGTCATGTCGTTACACTGGATGAGAACTGGTAATTGGGGAAGCATCTGCACAGGCCCTCCAGCTAACTTTGTGAGGTGTTTGGGTGCCTTAGCAACATCCTCCGCCTGAAAAAACAATTTATCCACCACAGTTATGCTGGCCCCAGTGTCCCTAATGGCAGGAGTCTCCTGACCATTTACCTGGACACTGTCCTTATTATACTCTTTAGTATTATAGGGGATAGAATTATAGACATCTAAATTCTGTTGTTCCCACAACCCCAGAGATACTAAAGAAACGCTGGCTGAGACTCCAATGGGTTCGTCAGCTAGCAGTAGAAAGTTTCCACTTGCCATTTGGACTTCCTCCTCTGGAGCGAAGGCTAAGGAGACAAGCTGGACCCCTGAAGGTTTACCCTTACATCTGGGATCTCTTTTCACGTGGTCAGTCGAGCCACAAACAAAGCATTTACCGAATGCTTTCTGGAATGGTGGCTTGTTCTGACCTCCTTCCGGTTTGGCACCAGAAGACACACTATTCTGCTGTGCTTTTCCTTGTGGCTTACCCTTTTGGTTTTGTTTGGGGCCCTCTTTGGAATGTGAGTTATTAGAATTCCCTTTCGAGTCTTTTTTAGGCTGTTTTCCCTCATCCTTTTTCTGAGTTGTCCCAGAAACCTTATGAGTAGCCCTGTTGGCAACCCATAAGTCAGCAGCCTTAGCTAGCTCCCGGGAATCCAATTCCTTCGAATCAGCCAAGTGCTGTCTGAGCTCAGGAGAACAGGCATCATAAATAAACTCCAACATAAAAAGATTCCTCATACCCTCATAAGTGTTCACTTTGTAACCCTTAATCCATCCCTCTAAGTTCTTCAACCCTTCACTCACCCAGGTAGCCCAAGTGGTACCATCATGCTTTTTGAGGGTTCTAAACCTCTTAAGATACTGGGAAGGGTTCTTCCCGAATCTAGCTATTAAAGCTAGTTTCACACTTTCGTAATCCGTCTTATCCGCCTCCCCCAACTCCATTACCACATCAGTCGCAACAGGAGGGAGCCTAGAGAACAACCAGGGAAGTAAAGCATTCCCGGTGATGTCCTGGAGCCCATGATTGTATTCAAACAGTTTCAACCAATCCAACACATCCAATCTCGGTTCATACATACCCACTAATTCCTTCGGCATTAGGGGTCTTTTGGGACTGGAGCTCCTAGAGGAACCAGAGGAGAGAGAAGCATTTTCCATAGACAACTTTTTCATCTCTAACTCGTGATTAAGTTCTATTTCTCTGAGTCTTAACTCAGCTTGCTTCTGCTCAGCCTGGGCATTCAACCGTCTGAACTCGAGCTCTTGGTTTCGTTCAGATTGAGCCAAGAACCGTTTGTATTCTAATTCGAGCTTCATTTTTTCAAGTTCAAAATAAGCAGGGTTACTGCTGGGACCTGGTATGGGCCCCGTAGGCACAGCTGGTAAGGCGGGTAGAGGAGCAGGGGAGACATTTTCGTTAGCCTCGCCGTCCTCATCAGCCTCTTCATCGCTATCATCAGAATTATGATTGAGATCAACACCATTACTGTTATCTACACTTGCTGGGGAGCTTGGTTCCTCTGAACCAGTACCCAGACTTTGGTTCGCCAGCAATCTCTCGATTAGTTCTAACTTCTTGCCTCTTACAGAAAGATTCTCTTGCCTACAGAGAGCTCGCAACCCCTCAGTATTTTCACCTGACAAGGACTCTTGGCTGTAAGTTTCCATCGTAGACATGTTTTTTGAAAGTTGCTTTTTGTGCAAAGTTTTGTGGTAAGTTATCCTACAGTGTCGAAAAGCACTCTAAACTGTATACTCGATACAAATCCCACCGCTGTACACCAGTGTTAGGCGGAAACCTGTGCAGTTCCCTCTGGGACCACTGCAAAAGATTTAGGACTACAGGTGTTTGGCGGTGAACCCACTTGGTAGCAGTCTGTACCACACAGATTCACTTGGTAGCTGTGGCTGAGCAGTCAGACTTCCCTCAAGAAGAGTTGAGCAGTATGTGGAGTATACAAAATAGGGCAATTCTTCCCAGCAAGACAAGCAAACACGCAACGAGGCTTAGTGTAAAGATATTAAGGTATTTATTTATAACGAAACATCTATGAAAAACACTATGACACTTTCACGGCAAACAAATCAAACACAATTACTCTACGAAGAAGAAACGATCAATCCCCCTAGCAATATTTCGACAAGTCTAGGTTCTACCGGCACCACTTATTTACAGACAGAGGTGTATACCTCAACCTAGATGGCACTCTAATATTAGTTAGGACGGGAGAGAAAAAGATAGGCAGGTTACGAAATCAACACAGTTCAATATTTCACGGGCAAAAATGTACGTTTAGAATGCAAGAACCACAATAGATCATAAAGTTCAGAGGCCATGCCCACTCGGAGAGAGGCAAGGCGATGTGTCCCAAAAAGTCTCTAGTGAAGATGCATTCAAGTCTTTGTAGCAAATTGTTATCGGCAGATTGAACCAGTTCAGAACAATAAATGAGAAAAGCTTGGAGGCGACCCAACGGGACGGAGAGGATTAAGACACCTCACTCGAACCGATCGAAAGGGAAGCCAGGCGGACACGGTACCTTGTTGTGGAGCGCAGCTCCGGTGGGGGCAGTTGTTCCTGGTGGTGGATGCACGTCGGGTCTTTGCCAAGAGTAGAGAGGTTCTCGTCGTTGAAGAAAAGGGAAGTCTGGTGCACCACCAGGGAAGATACCAGCCGCGGAGTGCTCAGTCACAAGGCACCACCTTTGAGTCGCGGTACAGGGGTAGTGGCTATACGGTTGCCGAAGTGCGCTGCACGGGCAATTCGACCACTGCGTCCTGAGGCGAATAAAAAGCAAAGGGGACTGGTTGTTCCCACCAGTCAGGGGAAGAGACTCTCCGGCAGGGAGATCTCCTCTGTCGTCGGGAAGTGGTGAGTCGGTTCTGCAGGTGTCGTCGTGCAGGTCGGCTCAGCGTTACCCTCGTCAGATTCTTAGGTCCTGTGGCGACTTCTGAAGATCCAGTCCCAAAAGCCCTGCTTTTATGCAGAAGACCCCCATTCATTCAGCCTAGCTGTCAATCAACACATGCTAAGTGGTGAGCGGGAAGGCTCACCACTTGGGCCAATCACTCCAGAGTGCGACCGGAGTTGGCAAGGCAACTCGGTCCAGGGTGCCTAAACCCCCTCCCACGCCCCTGTGGTAACCCAGACAGAATGGCACCACTTTGGAGGGTCTCTGTACAGAGCCCGCCAAAAGTGGAACAAAGGGCTCAACCTTTGGTTTAGGAGTCACAGAGACGAACACAGACGCCATTTTAAAAACCGAGTTCTGGCAGAAAATACCATCCGATAACTTATTTACGATAAGTAGACCGGTGGTACGTTAGAGATTAACGAGGAAAAGTATCAATCTCCAACAATGGGACGAATCCCATAGGGTTAGGTTTGGGGTCGAACATAACAAGTAGTTTCCACTGCCACCAGACAAAACTCGACGAGGGGGGACGGGACAGTGCCCCCTCGAGTAATAGATCCAGGAGTAATCGAATTACCCCTACTAGTACGTCCACAATAAGATGGTTTGTACTAGTCCTGTTAGTAATTGTAGGTCTAGTAAAGCCAATGGTGACTTTACATGCCGGGGGAGACAGTAGTCAGTCCCCGGGTATGGAGTCTATGGTGGAGGTCCGCTAGGACGCCCCAGTGTTACGGCACGTAGGGTGCGGTGTAACACACATAGAAAAACATATGAGACCCTATGGAGTAAAAGACCCCATAGCCCATAGAACACATTGACATTCAAAGGAATTACACACATTCATGTCCAAGAGTGGGAGGAAAAGAGTCTCACTCTTGGCAGGATGGAAAAAAAACAAACTCCCGAAATCCAGCAAAGCTGCTGGGGGACTCACTAGGTTAGGAAATTCAGCCTAAACAGAGAATTCTCCCTAACAAGGGGCACCTGCCAGCAGGCCCCCACACATGTCCCACACATGTCCCCCTGCACCCTCACCCCCCAGCAGTCGGGGGCACCTTCCAGCAGGCCCCCACACATGTCCCCCTGCACCCCCACACCCCAGCAGTCAGGGGTACCTGCCAGCAGGCCCCCACACATGTCCCCCAGCACCCCACCCACCAGCAGTCAGGGGCACCTGCCAGCAGGCCCCCACACATGTCCCACACATGTCCTCCTGCACCCCCACCCCCCAGCAGTCAGGGGCACCTGCCAGCAGGCCCCCACTCATGTCCCACACATGTCCCCCAGCATCCCCACCCCCCAGCAGTCAGGGGCACCTGCCAGCAGGCTCCCACTCATGTCCCACACATGTCCCCCAGCACCCCCACCCCCAGCAGTCAGGGGCACCTGCCAGCAGGCCCCCACACATGTCCCATACATGTTTCCCCTGCACCCCCTCCCCCCAGCAGTCAGGGGCACCTGCCAGCAGGCCCACACTCATGTCCCACACATGTCCCCCAGCACCCCCACCCACCAGCAGTCAGGGGCACCTGCCAGCAGGCCTCCAACCATGTCCCGCACATGTCCCCCAGCACCCCCACCCCCCAGCAGTCAGGGGCACCTGCCAGCAGGCCCCCACACATTTCCCCCCCGACAGGTCATCACACTCCAGACCCATGCCCCTCATGGCCACCCAAATCCCACCCCAGTCCAAACACCCCACATTGAATTCCCAAAGTCATGATAGAAAATACATAACCAGCATGGCCATGAATCAATATCCCTCAGACCCACGCAATGGTGACACATGACTGTGAAAAGATCAACATTGTGACATGCACAAAACAAATGAGATAAGACCACATCAGTAAAGTATATAATAAATGTGTATTCAATAATTAACCAAATGAATAAAAAAATCACACAATAATGGAAATAATGAAGTAAAAGCTACATGTCCAAAATATTTAAAAAAAATGTGTGAAACCAGAATCCAAATCAATGCAAAAGCAAATGGGTCCAAAGAGCCTGTCCGTCCAACCAAATCCAAAGTGTAAAAATAAGACACATCCATTGATCCATGGTAAAAAAGAAACTTAAATGAAGTGAAATCCAGTGTAGAACTAAATACAAAGTACAAATCCAGGGTCCATGAGCCCAACCATTGAAAGGAAACCTACAAAAACCCTACCTAATGAACAACTATATACAAAAAGGTGGGGCATTGTCCAAGCGCCCCAAATGAAATGAAAACCAAAAGGAAACCTAACACTAATTAACTATATACAATGGCAGCGGGCTAGTCCGACGTCTCACTTCCTTGAACACACATGGCATGTCAACTCACACACCTGAGCAATTCCACAGCCATATGGCAACAGTCAGCACCATCCATACACATACAACAGCATGAGCAGCCAAAGGTGAGCCAGACATCACATGAAACACAGGGAGTGCACTAGACATGCACACACGCCACCACACGTACATGCATGTGTACACCTCCACCAACTGTCGCAGTGATGAGATCGGCATCCATGTCAAATCTGGCAATCAGTCTTCTACATATCAGTGTCCCAAGCATCCATGTTGCATCACTGTTGCACCCTTGTGAAATACACACACATGCACATGTACACGGTGAAGATACATGCAGCTGGAACCAACATCCATGGGTGACACTACAACCATGCCAACTTACATACACAGTCATTCAAGCATGTGTGCTCACACATCTGCATTTGGCATGCAAGCTTACACACACATGCACCATCCATGTGTCTCACACATGAGAGGACTCGCATGTGTTAGCCTCACGGCCCTGTACATACACATCCATACATAGCCCTACAAAACCACATGTGCAACCTGCACACTACTGGCACACCACCACACGCACAGCTTACAATCAGGATACATGTACACTTACCGCTCGACTCCAGACGGGTCTGCCTCTTAAGGACCTGGACGTGGAGCGCTGGGGATATGCATTCCAGGACCCTCATTTGATGTTCCGACAGGTGGCCCCGGCGCCCCTTAGCATCCGCTGCCTTCAAGAGGCTCCTGGACCTGAAGTCCTCCCAGCGCTTCTTGACATGTTGGAATGTTAAGACTGCCACCCCCTCCACATTGATGGCAGTCACGATGTCGGTCCAGATCCTGGTCCATCCTTCCTTGTCGGCGTGCAAACTTCCGAAGAGGGCATCATACTGCCCTAGGACTTGCTCCACCAGGACACCAACTTCAGTGGCAGTGAAGCTGGTGGCCCTCACACGATAAGGGCCTTTCCTCGAACTACATGCTGACGTGCAATTTTTTCACGTGAAAAATCACTCCGTATCAAGCTGGCCACGCGAAAACACACGGAAGACCACGCTCCTGCCCTGAAGGCCATTTTCCTGCCCCCAAGAGCCCCGAGCACGCTTCGACCTGCCATCTGCTGCTGCCTGCCTGCCTGCTGCCCATGTGCCCTGCTATTTGGTGACTGCACATCAGCCATCTGCAGGGGTCCAGTTGCTGTGTCCACCCCTGCTGGAACAGAAGACTCCCGACTGGGATACCATCGCTCCACAGACCAGCCCCAGGATCCAGTTGCCCACCCACGCCTGCCTCGGGGGTCGCCATATCAGGGCAAACACCATCTGAGACCACTGGCGACCCCCAGCCAGAGGGGCAGAGGGCCACCAGCTTCAGTCAGAAGGAAGTTGGTGTCCTGGTGGAGCATGTCCTGGAGCATTATGATTCCTTCTTCGGAACATCACGCGCCAACAAGGAAGGACGGGATAGGATCTGGGACTACTTTGTGGTTGCCATTAATGCAGAGGGGGTGGAAACCCGCAACATCAAGCAAGTCAAGAAGCGCTGGTAGGACTTGAGGTCCAGGATCCTCAACAAGGCCCGGCGACTCGTGGAGGGGTGCTGGGGCAGCATGAGTACCATCCAGATGAGGGTCCTGGAATGCGTAGGCCCAGCGCTCCACGCCCAGATCCTTCAGAGGCAGACCCATCCGGAGTTGAGCGGTAAGTGGCCAAGCATTGCTGTGTGAGACAGGGCATGTTGCAGGGTGCTGGTTGTCTTATACTTGCCTGTATGTGTGACATAGGCCATGTACGTATGTATGTGTGCAGGGACATCATGGTCATGCATGTGAGACCAGTAATGTGTGAACCACATGGTTGGTGCATGTGTTACATTGCAACATGCGGAGCAGCATGGGGAAGGCATACATTAATGCATGCCTGTCTCTGTTATTGGACATGGATGGGGTGTGAGAGATGGGTGCTGCTGTCATGGACATGTATGGTGTCCATGTCTGTGTGTCTGACTTGCGTTTCTGTGACTTGGAAATGCCATGGATGCATGACACATGTCTGTGACAATGTTCAGATTCACTGATGCAGCCTACTCATCCTTGTATCCACTGTGTCTGGGGTGTACGAGGCCAGATGGATGAAACTAGGGTGAAGTGTGTGCATGTGATAGGCATGACCCATGATGCATGTGAGTTTCAAACCAGCATTGTATGTTTCAATAGTCCCTTGGACATGTATGCTAATGTTCATAGCATGCGCCATGCCTGTTACTGCATGTGTTTTGCCTGCACTGACCCATGTGTTGTGGAGGGACATGATGGAAGTGATGTTTGACAGTGCCACTCATCTGCTATTGCTTACTGTCTAGGGGACCATTGTACAGTACCCTGATGCTTGTGTTCTATGTCTCCCTCTAAACAGCGGCAAGTGATGAAGAGGGCGGAGACGGCGCTGTGGAGCAAAGCGGCGGGGATGCCCCCACCTGCCGGCGACGCAAGGTCCAGTCACCCCCCCAGAATTTACCATCGTCCGGGAGTGAGGGGACTGGTGCTGCGTCTGCCACTATGGCTGCAGCAGAAGGGGTGGGTGAGCCCCCACAGGGGCTTGCAACAGCGGGAGACGGTGTGGACCCATCCAGGTTGGTGGTTTCCACAGAGGAGGAGGAGGCCGCTACTGAGCCGCACATGGGGCCTGGTGGGGGTGGTACCACTGGTGCAAGTGGTGCAGCCCAGGGCCAGGGGCAGGAGGCAGCACAGGTCACCGCGGAGGGGTCTGTGCATGTCGCTGTCCCTGACCCTGTGACTGCACCACCATGCACCAGCAGGGATGCCCCATCCCAGGCCCGTCTGCAGGTAGGGGGGATGTCCATGTCATCTGACACTCCTCTACCTGCGGACGAGGGGACACCTGGCCGTATGGAGAAGGTCCTGATTGGTGTCGCG
Organism: Ambystoma mexicanum; assembly: GCF_040938575.1. NCBI lineage: Eukaryota > Metazoa > Chordata > Amphibia > Caudata > Ambystomatidae > Ambystoma > Ambystoma mexicanum. The sequence continues at coordinate 1,295,061,557 of NC_090935.1, read as the reverse complement.
TTGCGCACGCGTGACATTCGTGATGACGTGTGTGCTTCCTGGGGGGAGCACACACGTCATCACGAAGAGCAGCGTGCCAACGTGGCCCAGTTGGGAGTGTCCATAGTCGGGGGTTTTGTACATGTGTCGGCCACTCTGGCGGCCCTCTCCTCCTCTGTGGAGACTATGCGGCAGTCATTCTCCATGCCGTCTTCCGGCCCAGATGCCACCAGGGCCCCCTGTGGACCTGCCCTGAACAACGCAGCCAGCTCGGTGGGGATCCCATCCCTGCCAGAGTCGGGCATCGGAGGTCCAGCAGGGGTGGACACCACAGCAACTGGACCCCAGCAGATGGAGGATGTGCCGGCATCATCGAGCAGGGAACGTGCATGACGGCATTGGTGGATTCCATCAGCCTGGATGCCGTCGTGCTGGCAGAGGCAGTTGCGTCGGAGGCAGTGGCAGGCTCAACGTGGGAGGCATCATGGCTCGGGCAATCTATATCAGAGGGGCAGGCATCGGCCGGAGGGCAGGAGGACCCTGGAATGCGAGTGTCTTCCGTGTGGCAGCGGTTGGGCCAGCAGATAGGTACGGAGCAGCGGCGGGCGGAGGAGGCACGGCTCACGATGGTCAGGGCGGAGAACTCCATGCGCAGGGCGCTGAGGCGGGCTGAGTGCCTCGAGGGAATTCACAGGGAGTTGGAGGTGGACATGGCGTTATCCCTGCGAGACCTCGGGGCCAGAGAACAGGCCCGCCTCCAAGACATTGAACAGGAGTTTGATGATGCCCTGGCCCATGACATCAACAAGTGAGCCGTTGGACTTGCCCGCTGCCATTGTATATAGTTCATTAGTGTTAAGTTTCATTTCTTTTTTCTTTCATTTGGGGCGCCTGGACTATGCCCCACATTTTTGTATATAGTTAGTAATTAGGTAGGTTTCATTGTAGGTTTCATTTAGGTTGTTGGGCTCATGGACCCTGGATTTGCTATTTGTACATAGTGTTACAGAGGATTTTTCTCCTTCATATTTATTTTTCTTCACCATGGAGCAATGGATATTACGCTTTTCTTTCCCTTTGGATTTGTTTTGTTGGACTGTGACTTTGGGCACATTTTCATTTGGATTAATTTGGATTCTCTTTTTTTTATTTATCATTTTTTGGGACATTTTTTGGGACATGCTGCATTTTCATTATTATTGGCATTATTATGTGTTTTTATGTCATTCCCTTTATTTTTGTTTCTTACTTCAATGTGTGGTCTTCTCTCATTGGTTTCATGCATGTCACAATGTGGGTTTTCATGTGTTGCCATTGTGTGGGTCGGACAGTCTTATACTCATGTGCATACTGCTTATTTGTGATCTATCATATAATGTGGATTTCAATTTGGAGTGGATGTAAAGCTTGGTTGGGTGTTTGGACTGGGGTGCCGTGGGGTGGGATTTGTGTGGCCATAAGAGCCAGGGATCTGGATTGTGATGATGTGTTGGCTGGGGGACATGTGTCAGGGCCTGCTGGCAGGTGCCTGTCAATGATGGGGGGGTGGGGGTGCAGGGGGACATATGTAGGGGCCTGCTGGCAGGTGTATCTGACTGCTGGGGGGTGGGGGTGCAGGGGGACATGTGTGGGACATGTGTGGGGGCCTGCTGGCAGGTGCCCTACACTTCTGGGGGTGGGGATGCAGGGGGACATGTGTGGGACATGAGTGGGGGCCTGCTGGCAGGTGCCCCTGACTGCTAGGGGGTGGGGGTGCAGGGGGACATGTGTGGCGGCCTGCTGGTAGGTGCCCTGCACTGCTGGGTGGTGGGGGTACAGGGGGACATGTGTGGGACATGAGTGGGGGCCTGCTGGCAGGTGCCCCTGACTGCTGGGGGGTGGGGGTGCAGGGGGACATGTGTGGGACATGTGTGGGGGCCTGCTGGCAGGTGCCCTGCACTGCTAGGGGGTGGGGGTGCAGGGGGGCATATGTGGGACCTGTGTGGGGGCCTGCTGGCAGGTGCCCCTGACTGCTGGGGGGTGAGGGTGCAGGGGGACTTGTGTGGGGGCCTGCTGGCAGGTGCCCCTGACTGCTTGGGGGTGGGGGTGCAGGGGGACATGTGTGGGACATGTATGGGGGCCTGCTGGCAGGTGCCCTGCACTGTGGGGTGTAGGGGTGCAGGGGACATGTGTGGGACATGAGTGGGGGCCTGTTGGCAGGTGCCCCTGACTGTTGGAGGGTGGGGGTGCAGGGGGACATGTGTGGGGGCCTGCTGGCAGGTGCCCTGACTGCGGGGGGGTGGAGGTGCTGGGGGACATGTGTGGGGGCCTGCTGCAGGTGCCCTGCACTGCTGGGGGGTGGGGGTGCAGGGGGACATGTATGGGACATGAGTGGGGGCCTGCTGGCAGGTGCCCCTAACTGCTGGGTGGTGGGGGTGCAGGGGGACATGTGTGGGACATGTGTGGGGGCCTGCTGGCAGGTGCCCCTGACTGCTGGGGGGTGGGGGTGCTGGGGGATGTGTGGGGGTCTGCTGGCAGGTGCCCTGCACTGCTGGGGGGTGGGGGTGCAGGGGGACATATGTGGGACATGAGTGGGGGCCTGCTGGCAGGTGCCCCTGACTGCTGGGGGGTGGGGGTGCAGGGGGACATGTGTGGGGGCCTGCTGGCAGGTGCCCTGCACTGCTGGGGGGTGGGGGTGCAGGGGGACATGTGTGGGACATGAGTGGGGGCCTGCTGGCAGGTGCCCCTGACTGCTGGGGTTGGGGGTGCAGGGGGACTTGTGTGGGGGCCTGCTGGCAGGTACCCCTGACTGCTGGGGGGTCGAGGTGCTGGGGGACATGTATGGGGGCCTGCTGGCATGTGCACTGCACGGCTGGTGGTGCAGGGGGACATGTGTGGGATATGAGTGGGGGCCTGCTGGCAGGTGCCCCTGACTGCTGGGGGTGGGGGTGCATGGGGACATGTGTGGAGCCTGCTGGCAGGTGCCCCTGACTGCTGGGGGTGGGGGTGCTGGGGGACATGTGTGGGACATGAGTGGGGGCTTGCTGGCAGGTGCCCCTGACTGCAGGGGGGTGGGTGTTAGGGAGAATTCTCTGTTTAGGCTGAATTTCCTAACCTAGTGAGTCCCCCAGCAGCTTTGCTGGATTTCTGGAGTTTGTTTTCTCCCACTCTTGGACATGAATGTGGTTAATTCCTTTGAATGTTAATGTGTTCTATGGGCTATGGGGTCTTTTACTCCATATGGTCTCATATGTTTTTCTATGTGTGTTACACCGCACCCTCCGTGCCATAACACTGGGGCGTCCTAGAGGATCCCCACCATAGACTCCATACCCGGGGACTGACTACTGTCTCCCCGGGCATGTAAAGTCACCATTGGCTTTACTAGACCTACATTTACTAACAGAACTAGTACAAACCATCCTATTGTGGACGTACTAGTAGGGGTAATTCGATTACTCCTGGGTCTGTTATTCGAGGGGGCACTGTCCCGTCCCCCCTCGTCGAGTTTTGGCTGGTGGCAGTGGAAACTACTTGTTATATTCGACCCCGAATATAACCCTATGCGATTCTTCCCATTGTTGGAGGTTAATACTTTTTCTCGTTAACCTCTAACATACCACCGGTTTATTTATCTTAAATAAATCTATCGGTTGGTATTTTCTGCCAGAACTCGGTTTTTATAATGGCATCTGTGTTCGTCTCTGTGACTCCTAAACCAAAGGTTAAGCCCTTTCTTCCACTTTTGGCGGCTTCTGCCCAGAGGCCCTCCAAAGTGGTGCCATTCTGTCTGGGTACCACAGGGGGTGTGGGAGGGGGTTTAGGCACCCTGGACTGAGTTGCCTTGCCAACTCAAGTCGCACTCTGGTGTGATTGGCCCAAGTGATGAGCCACCCCGCTCACCACTTAGCGTGTTTTGATTGACAGCGAGGCTGAATGAATGGGGGTTTTCTGCATAAAAGCAGGGCTTTTGGGACTGGATCTTCAGAAGTCGCCACAGGACCTAAGAATACGACGAGGGTAAAGCTGAGCCGACCTGCAACGACGACACCTCCGGTGGAGCCCTGCTGAACCGACTCACCACTTCCCGACGACAGAGGAGATCTCCCCGCCGGAGAGTCTTCTTCCCCTGACTGGTGGGAACAACCAGTCCCCTTTGCTTTTTCTTCCCTTCCAGGCCGACAACCGGATAGCCACTAACCCATACCGCGACCAAAAGGTGGTGCCTTGTGACGGAGCACTCCGCGGCTGGTCTCTTCCCTGGTGGTGCAACGATCTTCAACTTTCCTTCGACTCCGAGATCATCTCTTCTCTTGGCAAAGCCCCGACTTGCATCCACCACCAGGAACAACTGCCCCCGCCGGAACTGTCTCTCCACATACAAGGTACCGTGTCCGCCTGGCTTCCCTTGTGTCGGTTAGCGTGAGGTGCCTGAATCCTCGCCTCTCCATTGGGTCACCTCCAAGCCTTCTTAACTTTCTGTTCTGAACTGGTCCAATCTTTCTGTGACAATTTGCGCCAAAGACTCGAAGTGCATTTCCACTGTGATACTTTTTGGGACATTTTGCCTTGCCTCTCTCCGATTGGGCCTGGCCTCTGAACTTTGCGATCTACAGTAGACCCTGCCTTACTTGCCTTGCATTTGTTCATAAAAGTGTTGGTACTGAGTTGATTTCATACCCTGCCTTTTCTCTCCCATCCTAACGAATGCTAGAGTGCCATCTAGGTTAAAGCATTCACCTCTGTCTGCAAATAAGTGGTGCCGTTGAACCTAGACTTGTCGAACTATTGTTAGGGGGATTGATTTACTTATAGTAATTGTGATTGAAGTTCTTTGCCGTGTTAGTGCCAGAGTGTTTTCTATAGATGTGTTGTTATAAATAAATACCTATATATCTTTACACTCAAGCTCTGTTCCATGTTTGCTTGTTCTACTGTGTAAATTTCCCTATTTTGTATACTCCACGTACTGCCTAACTCTTCTTGAGAGAGGTCTGACTGCTCTGCCACAGCTACCAGGTGAATCTGTGTGGTACAGACAGCTACCAAGTGGGTTTACTGCCAACACCTGTAAGCCTAAATCTTTTGCAGTGGTCCCAGAGGGAACTGCACAGGTTTTCCGCTTAACACTGGTGTACAGCGGTGGGATTTGTATCGAGTATACAGTTTAGAGTGCTTTTCAACACTTTAGGATAACTAACCACAAAGCTTAGCACTAAAAAGCAACTTTCAAAAACATGTCTACTATGGAAGTTTACAGTCAAGAGTCCTAGTCAGGTGAAAATACTGAGAGTTTGAGAGCTCTCTGTAGACAAGAGAATCTTCCTGTAAGAGGCAAGAAAGTAGAACTGATAGCAAGATTGCTGGCAAACCAAAGTCTGGGTACTGGTTCAGAGGAACCAACTTCTCCAGCAAATGTAGATAACAGTAATGGTATTGATCTGAATCAAAGTTCTGATAATAGTGATGAGGAGGCTGAAGAGGAAGGAGAGGCTAATGAAACTGTCTCCTCTGCTCCTCTGTCTGCCTTACCAGCTGTACCTACAGGGCCTATAACAGGTCCCACATTAAGTCCTCAAGTCCTTGAACTAGAAAAAATGAAAATAGACTTGGAATTCAGAAGGATTACTGCTAAACTGAACAGAAACACAAAGACATGCAACAAATTCTTAGGCTCCGAGAAATGGAGCTCAAGCACGAGTTAGAAATGAAAAAGTTGTCTGTCTAAACTGCTTCTGTCTCTGGCTCCTCTAGAAGTTCCAGTCCCAAAAGACCCCGGATGCCGAAGGAATTAATTGGTATGTATGAACCAAAGTTGGATGTGTTGGATTGGCTGAGTTTGTTGGAGTACAATCATGGGCTCCAGAACATCACAGGTAATGAGTTGCTTACCTGGCTGTTCTCTAGGCTCCCCCCTGTTGCAACTGATGTGGTAATGGAGTTGGGGAGGAGGATAGGAAAGAGTACGAAAGTGTGAAACTAGCTTTGATAGCTAGATTTGGGAAGACCCCTTCCCAGTATCTTAAGAGGTTTAGAACCCTCAAAAAGCGTGATGGTACCCCTTGGGCTACCTGGGTGAGTGAAGGGTTGAAAAACTTAGAGGGATGGATTAAGGGTTACAAAGTGAACACTTATGAGGGTATGAAGAATCTTTTTATGCTGGAGTCTATTTATGATGCCTGTTCTCCTGAGCTCAGACAGCACTTGGCTGATTCAAAGGAATTGGATTCCAGGAAGCTAGCTAAGGCTGCTGACTTGTGGGTTGCCAACAGGGCTACTCATAAGGATTCTGGGGCAACTCAGAAAAAGGATGAGCGAAAACAGCCTAAAAAAGACTCAAAAGAGAATTCTAATAACTCGAATTCCAAAGAGGGCCCCAAACAAAACCATAAGGGTAAGCCACAAGGAAAACCGCAGCAGAATAGTGTGTCTTCTGGTGCCAAACCGGAAGGAGGCCAGAACAAGCCACCATTCCAGAAAGCATTCGGAAATGCTTTGTTTGTGGCTCGACTGACCACGTGAAAGGAGATCCCAGATGTAAGGGTAAACCTTCAGGGGTCCAGCTTGTCTCCTTAGCCTTCGCTCCAGAGGAGGAAGTCCAAATGGCAAGTGGAAACTTTCTACTGCTGGCTGATGAACCCATTGGAGTCTCAGCCAGTGTTTCTTTAGTATCTCTGGGGTTGTGGGAACAACAGAATTTAGATGTCTATAAAGAGTATTATAAGGACAATGTCCAGGTGAATGGTCAGGAGACTCCTGCCATTAGGGACACTGGGGCCAGCATAACTGTGGTGGATACATCGTTTTATCAGGCTGAGGATGTTGCTAAGGCACCCAAATGCCTCACCAAGTTAGCCGGAGGGCCTGTGCAGATGCTTCCCCAATTACCAGTTCTCATCCAGTGTAACGACATGACTGTGAAGATCCCTGTCAGCATACAGAGTTAGGTACCAGGACGCGTTCTGTTGGGTAACGATTTGAAAATTCTCGGAGTTGTGTCGCATACCCCCAGACCTCCTAGTAAACGGTTACAGGAGCTAACCAGACCTGCAAGGGAGAGAACCATGCAAGGTACTCTCCAGGAGATGATGAAGAAAGAAATCACTCCTGCTCCACTGGAATTGTCAGCTGCTGTCTCAAAGAAATCAGAAGCGAAAGGGAAACCTAAGACTTCTATCCCGAAACCAGCAGCCAGCATTTCAGTGCAGCCAACAAGGACTTCCCCGCGGTTGCCCAAAGTAACACCCGCAACTCCACCTCCAGCTGAGGCTGAGAGGGAGGTACAACCCTGTGTGGTAGAATTAGACTCTGAAGAAGAGCTAATGGAAGGCCAGGAACTCATTGGAGATCTGGATCCTGTTGACCATCCTGAGCTGCAGTCTTTACTGGTAGAAGGTGGACCCAGCAGGGCAGACTTCAGTAAGGGACAGAGAGAATGTCCAACTCTGGAAGGTCTTCGCCACCAGGCAGAAGCTCAGGCTGAAGGGCAAGAGCCTGGGAAGTACAGGTTGCACTGGGAAGATGGCCTCTTCTACAGTGAACCGACCGAGTCTGCACCTGGAGACTACAAACGACTTGTAGTACCCCAAGAGAACAGACCATAGTTCTTGCAGTTAGCCCACGAGATTCCTTTGGCTGGTCACTTGAGTTTCAAGAAGACTAAGGAAAGGCTCTCTCTCTACTTTTATTGGCCGAAGATGGGGGCCGAAGTAGAAAAACACTGCAGGAGCTGCCACACCTGCCAGACCTCTGGTAAGGTGGGCTCCAAGAATGTGGCACCTTTAGTGCCTCTCCCAGTTGTGGGAGTCCCATTTGAGAGAGTAGGGATTGACATTGTTGGTCCCCTTGATCCTCCAACCTCCTCAGGCAACAGCTTTAAACTTCTTGTAGTAGACCATGCTACTAGGTATCCTGAGGCAATTCCTATGAGGACTGTTACAGCTTCGGCTGTGGCTAAGGCCCTCCTTGGTATTTTTACCAGGGTCGGGTTTCCTAAGGAAGTAATCTCTGACAGGGGGTCAAACTTTATGTCCTACTACATGAAAGCCATGTAGAAAACCTGTGGAGTTACTTACAAGTTCTCAACGGCTTACCACCCACAAACCAATGGGTTGGTAGAACGGTTCAACCGAACCATGAAGAGCATGATAGGTGCTTTAGAGGAACCCCTTAAGCGTAAGTGGGACCTTCTACTGCCATGCCTTCTCTTTGTTTATAGAGAAGTCCCTCAGGAGGGAGTAGGTTATTCTCCCTTTGAGCTTCTCTATGGTCATCCCGTCAGAGGTCCATTGGCCCTGATTAAGGAGGGGTTGGAGAGTGCTCCTTCCCCCAAGCCAGTCAGAGTGACTGACTACGTGATAGGTCTCCGGAGGAGAATGTCGCACATGATGACACAAGCAAGCGATAACTTGAAAGCTGGACAAGCATTGGTCAAGCACTGGCATGATCAAAAGGCTAACATGGTTGAGTTAGCTCAAGACCAGCTCGTTCTCGTTATGATCCCAACAAGGCAGAGGGCCTTGCAAGGCAAATGGATGGGACCCTTCAGAGTTGTGGGTAAACTCGGAGAGGTCAACTATCTGGTGGACTTGGGCAATCCCAAGGAGGCTCCGACAGTCTTCCACACCAACCGACTCAAAGCGTATGTCTCAAGACCTGATGCAGGAGCGTTGCTTCTAGCATCATCAGAGGAAGAAGAAGAGAGTGAAGCTCTTCCGGATCTCCTCAGAGGCTTACCTTTAGATGAAAAAATTGAAGGAGTAAACCTCTCTTCAAATCTGACACCCGAGCAACAAGAAGAGTGCAAATCTATGTTGAATCAGTTTGCCTCTCTGTTTTCGCTTTCACCAGGCTTGACCCCTTGGGGCCAGCATGACATACTCACTGGTGACTGTCTGCCAGTCAAAAGCAGAGGATACCGAATGTCAGAAAACGTACGAAACCACATCAAAGGTGAGGTCAGCAAGATGCTTGATCTCGGGGTAATAGAGCCCTCTACTAGTCCATGGTCTAGCCCAGTTGTGTTAGTACCAAAGGCCGGATCTAAAGAACTTAGATTCTGCGTGGATTATAGAGCTCTTAATGCAGTCACCAAGACTGATGCCCACCCTTTGCCAAGAACAGATGAGTTGGTGGAGAAACTCGGCGCAGGCAAGTTCCTCAGCACATTTGACTTGACGTCAGGCTATTGGCAAATAGCCCTGACAGACCATGCCAAGGAGAAAACTGCATTTTCTACCCCCGTTGGCTTATACCAGTTTAAGGTAATGCCTTTCGGATTTAAAAATGCACCTGCTACATTTCAACGGATGGTAAACCAGGTTCTGAATGGGATGGAGGACTTCTGCATGGCATACTTGGATGACATAGCAGTGTTCAGCAATTCCTGGGAAGAACATGTAACCCACCTGAGAGATGTTTTGCAGGCTCTTGGACAAGCCAATCTGACCATAAAGGCGAGTAAATGCCAAATTGGACAGAGTAAGGTAGTCTATCTTGGACATGAGGTAGGAGGTGGAGAAATAAGGCCTTTGCTCAGTAAGATTGAAGCTGTGCAAAATTGGACAACACCTACTACTCAGACCCAAGTGAGAGCCTTCCTAGGCCTCACTGGGTATTACAGGAATTTCATTGAGAACTATGGGACCATAGCGTCTCCACTGAATGTCATCTCCTCGCCCAAATTTCCTAAAAAGGTTAGATGGAACGAGGAGTGCAATCAGGCTTTTGAAAACCTGAAAAAGGCTCTTTGCCAAGCCCCAGTACTCAGAGCTCCTGATTACCGCCCAACTTTCATTGTGCAGACAGATGCTTCAAATGTAGGAATAGGTGCCGTACTCAGTCAACTGGATGGGAAAGGTAGGGAGCACCCCGTTTGCTTCATCAGCCGCAAGCTGAAGGATCCTGAAACAAGGTGGGCAACAATCGAAAGAGAATGCTTTGCTATCGTGTGGGCTCTGAAGACATTTAGGCCATACTTGTATGGTTCTACTTTTGTCATTCAGACTGACCACCAACCCTTGAGATGGTTAATGCAAATGAAAGGGGAAAACCCAAAACTACTGAGATGGTCGATCTGCCTGCAAGGGTTTGATTTCACCATTGAGCACAGGTCAGGGTGTCACCACCAAAATGCTGATGGTCTCTCTATGATGTATGTCATCGACTAGAGGTATGAGATTCATCCAGGAGTGGATTAAAGCTTCCCGTCCCTTAGTCTGGGGGGGGCGAGTGTTAGGGAGAATTCTCTGTTTACGCTGAATTTCCTAACCTAGTGAGTCCCTGTAAAAAAAGTCTCTTATTAGTCACAAGGGACACACAGACCAGCTGTGGAGACTGATGTTGTTCCAGGTATGCTTTATTGGTGCAATATGTACAGTTCCAGTTACTCTCAGGTATTTACAGTAGTCTGGATGACAGGACATGGACAGGGATGGGTAGTACAGTACACATGAAGGAGAAGACCCACCGGCCATCCACTCAATCCAGCTCAGGCCCCCAACTGACTCACTCAGAACATTCATACACTGATGCACTCAACATTCTCCTGGCTGCATCATACATCACATTCTATTGGCAATCACTCCAGGCCAGTGACAAAGTACAAGACTATATATAACATCTCCCTTTCTTACCAGATTCAACCACAACCTAACATCTCCCTTTCATACCGGAAGTACCCACGCGTGACATCTCCCTTTCATATCAGGTTCATACACACAAACATCATCCTTTCATTCGGGGTGGAGGAAGGTCAGCCAAATGCACATCACTCGCCCACTCATAGATCTAAACACAACCACAATCTCACACAGATGAACTACATGTAACAGATGAGGTGCTCCTGGCAGCACCGGAGGTCTTAAGCTTAAAACTATTGCTAAAGGAACAATGGTGAATGCTTAACAGTAACTAATGTAAAAGTGCGCACTATATTGTTTTGATATGGGCAAAATCTTCCTCGGGGCCAGCCCTTTGAGAGCAAAAAATACCCAATTCAGCCCAAAATACAGGTTCTATTGTGCTGAGCAGTGAACTCATGCTAGTGACAAATGACACCTTCAATAAGTTTTAGTATTTATTCTAAACAGTGAATTTCAAATACATTTTGGGATTCAAGTTAGAGAAGATTACAAAGCACAAAACTTAGAGAAATGCAAAATATAGAGAAACATAGAACTTAGATAAACATAGAGAAACATAGAGAAACACAGTCTTACGCCCCTTCAATCAGCACTGGGAGACCCTGGCCCTCATAAGCTAGCTGTAACAAGCCCCGCTCAGAGGACAGCGCTGCTGGGTGCCGTCAGAGCTCCAAATTCCGGGCACTTGATCTTGCTCGAACCAAGTCCACAGGACGATCTCCCACCTGAGTCATGTGAGCATGCATATTTTATAATCTCGTGCTGTCCGTCCATGACGCACAGTTCCAGAACTTTCCCTGTGCAAAATATAGGCTGGCTCATGGAAAAACCCAGCTCTGTAAATTTCCACTGTGCTCCTTCTTCTGAGCCCCTCCCTGGAGCCCATCTGCGCGAAAGCTCAGGAATGTCTTATCAGTGCCTTCCCAGAGAAAGGGAGATTAGTTTACAGGGCTACCGTTAGTGAGGCAGAATATTCTCTAAAAGACATGCACTCATAGCTTAGTGTTCATAGCGCTTAAGACTGGCTATCTAAGCGCTATATAGGTGCCATAATGTTCCAAACACTCCAATATTGTCTATTAGCTTACAGAGCAGGGGCCTTCGCCCTGCCTGTCTATCAACAATGCATAATGTGACCTATCACTCATACTAGGCCTGCATATTCCTTGTAGCTCACTACTGCATAATGGAAGTGCTACAACAGACTACTGTCAGCATTTTTGGCACATACTTTGAATACACTATTGGCTTTCAGCGGCTAATGCTGTCATCTAAAGCCCTGATTGGCAAAGTTGCAATTTTGTGTATCACTACATTCCACCCCTATTCAAAGTGTGTGCGACAATGCTGACTAATACTCATCAATATAGTATTTAGTGCAGTGATAAAGACCTTGGGGCTTTGCAAGAGGTTTAAGCAAACTATCTTCTAGCGGTTAGTCAGCGTGGCATGCAAGGTAAAACACTACCTAAACAAAAATGTACACAAAGTGAACAGTGACATATACCCTTGCCAAAACCTGGCCTACACAAAAATACCTGCACAAAGTGAACATGGACATTTACTCTAGCCAAAACCTGGCCTACACAACAATACCTAAATAATTATTGTATAACTGATTGTCAGTTAAAAAGCAGCATGCAGTTAGAATGTCAAGGCAATCCAGTGTAGTCTAATCTACAATGCACTATTGCATTTATGTATGGTTACCAATTCTAAAACCTGGCAGCCTTTCACCCTAAGGGCCTACCCTCCCCCTGATCCCAGGGCATTCAAACGTGACTATGGGCTGTGTGATTAGGCACTTCCCCATATATGTGGAACCCAACCAGAAACCATCTAATTTCGTGAACAAGGTGAACCCATGGGCATCAGGTTATCTAAATAAAAACAATTCTACTAATTTACATCAAGCATGGCATGTGTTATTCATGCAATCAAAAGCAAGCAATTTGATCCATATGTATGCTGGTAACTGTAGCTCTGCGTGCCAGTGTGTTGAGGATGGTCGCCCCCACCCAGTAAAAAGCCAACACCTGCTGATTTAACAATGTTTGCCATAAAATGCATCATGTGTATTTAGCAGTCTTGTTGACCTGCCCTATGGCAGAAAAATGTCTTCATACCTATAATTCTGCCATCTCCAGTGGTTGCCAATACTTGTAGCAGTGTTGGGCGTATCAATGGGCCCCACTAGGCCAGAAGTTCTATAGCAGAGCTGGCATCAGAACCCATAGTGGCTAGCTTATTGTGCACAGTTTCTATGTCACAAGCATATAAAGCTCCTGTTACTCCCCGCTGCTCCTGCAATTAATGAATCTAGCTCCCTAGCTACGCGCACTCTAGTGATGGGCCATAGAAATGGACTCCATTTGTAGCAGCTTGGTAGTACTAAGGAAACATTGCCTCATGATAAATCTATGTCTAAGTGTATCACTCTAATAATAGAGGTGTGCATTACCAGCCTACAATTTAAATGTTGCCTTACTACTGGAAAGTCTAACATGTTCACAGTGTCTACCTATTGTGACTTGGAGAATACCCTTCTTCAAGTGGGATATCTACCATATACAATATTAGTTTTAGCTACAAACACCATACTACCATCCGGCAGTGGCTGTTTCATCACACCATTGTGTGAAATGCATTTAGTCAAATTATAGTCCATAAAATCTTGGCGAGAACACTCGCTGCATTTCTTAGTCAGAAAAAACATCACATTAAACAAATTAAACAAATCGTTGTATCCATTCACTGAAACATTTGGGCCTAGGACTTCATAGACAGCAGTCATATGAGTCAGTGACAAAAGATGTCTGACAATGTGCCAGGCCAGTACGCTAGCAATTCCATGTGGATACTCATTTGTAGCGCTTTTCCAAAGAATTATTCCAAATGTCTACAATCAAAAGGTGACTCTTTGCATTAGTGTGCTGGAGACAGCTGTCCCCACAAAAATATGAAACTAGTTGGTTTAACAAAAACCGTGTCACACTATGTGTCATAAAATCAAATATCAAGTCAGTCACGGTTTCATTTACCTGCCTTAAGGTGGCTGTAAAAGTATCCAGTGTTTCAAAGATTACCATCTCAAATTAGAGCTCACACACTTGTCAGCATTACTTCCAATTAAGGATCTTAACCAACGCACAGCTGACTCTGATGTGCGCACTCATTTTATCTCAAAATAAATTACGCTCCTGCTTGCATAATCCTGCTGCCCCAACAATTCATAAATCATTTTCCTGCCTACGTGCAACGTAGAAGTTTTTTTTTTTTTCAAAAAGCAAAACATCTCTGGTTAAAGCAATTCAGTTGGAAGAGCAAAACCATTTCGTTTTTTCAGATTCATCTCAAAAAGTGCATTTAAAAACCATTTTTCAATGTGTTAGCATTCAAGTGCTGTGTCACACAGATGTTTGTGGTGCATGATGTTACAGTCCACAACTCATTGTCCACAGTCCTTTAAACAAGAAAGGCAAGACATGTCAATTAAGTTATTTCCAGCAACTGAATCATTTGAATGTGCAGCATCAAATATTTGATAACTAGCCAAGTCTGCACCGTGCCAGTTCAGCAAAAGTTATTACTCTGTTGGACACCTTTCGCAGGTTGCAGAATACATGTCCTCATACGTCATGCATGTTAGCAGCATTAAGTGTGGTGCAGCACACGTTCAAAGTTTGCATATTTCATCACGCAGTGACTCGCTTTCTCTGAGAATGCGTCTGCTTGACTGATCAGTGTCACCCGCAAATTGCACACATCTACTTCAATCATGGCACGCAACTGTCTTGCTTTTTTGCCTAGGCAAAATACAAACAGAAATGTTAGGATTTCATCAAAAGTACAATGTCATTATTCTTCACATTAGGATGTCATCAAAACTTCAATATCAGCGTTATCCACCCCTTCCCTTAACACCACCCCCATCTTCAGAAGTCTCATCAGTTAACTACACACTTTATCATTGCTACTGCAATTATCTGTCACCCTTCTGTATGTTATTGGGGGCTTATTTACACTCAACCATACGGGGTGTAATTGCCTAATCACAAACTCATTTGTGCAATGCGATCATAGTTGGTCAATGGTACTTCAGACTGATCTGTGATTTTACAAAAGCCATATAATAAGTACCCAGGTCGCACTTCTCAATGGATCAATGCTTTCCTTTGTCATCAGAGCGATCACGAATGCCAGGCGCCAACTTGCTTCCAGTGTCTCATGATCTTGATTTAGTTTGCCCTGCTGGCATCACTCCATATTTCAAAGGTAAAGTCTTTCAGTCCAATACCGCCTGCAGTTGTACAAGCAGCTTTGTTTATTTTTCTCCATACAGCTAGTGTCTTTCAAGCCTCTGGTTTTTCACTTATCATTTTCTCAAAGGGTGTTTGCTGATTTCTTGGACCACCCCTTTGAGCGCGATAGTCTAAGTCAGTTTCTTTTGTTGCTTCAACAAATCATTCATTCTTGCACTAAGCCATGAGGCTTCTGGATCATGGCTAATGTGCAGTGTTCATGTTATACTCCAAAGCCCTGCTCTGCATGTTTTCTCTTGCAAAACGGCTAAGCGCTTTTGTCAGTTTTGCTTCCATCTGGAATGCCATAATGTCTTTGTCAGTTACTCCAGCCCTGGCAATGTAGCTTGCATTTTTCCAACTGTGTATTCTCACTTTTCAAAGCGCCTAGAGGTTTCTTCTCCAGTGCACAGCGCTTTACTTCAGTTCACATCACATGGAGCACTGGAATGCAGCTTGCACAGCAATGTCGCTTCACTTCACATCACATCACATGGTGCATGGGGATGCAGCTTGCACGGCAATGTCTCTTGAAATGGGCATCTGTCTTTTCTTAGCCCATTCACAGATGCACAGGTTCCCCAAATGTTCAGATGTGATGTGCCCATCTGCCATTCTGCATGCAGCATTTGTTTTCCTTCCAGTGTTGTTACTGGGCAAACTCTTTACTTCTGCTCAGCTCTGTTTTTTGCATGCCGTTAGAAAGCATGCGTACATCAGCATGTGTACGGTAAATTGTGCTCTTTTTTATTTTCTCTTCACAGCAATTATTGCCTTCAGTTCTGTTTCAGCATTTCTGTCTTTGCACCCCCTCCTCCTCAGTTTTTTGCTCACACTGACGGTGTCTCTCACAGGGGATGGAATGCAGGAATGTCATTGTTTATCTTTCATGTGCACCTGGCAGCGCCATGAGCACGCAGCAAACTTATCTCTTTGCTCTATAACTCTTAAACTGTGGCGGCTTCAATGAGAGGCACTCGTTTCAGACAGTTCATCCAGATTAACTCTTTCATGCACTGCTTTTCTCCAGCAACTCAGAAAAGCTCTCATATCTGCCAGCTTCTGTAAACACCATTTCACTAAACAGGAGCGCAGTATTCTGCTTTTTTCTGCCTTCCTCCAACAGTTTTTTTTTTCTTCGCGCACCTCGCCCAAGACAGTGCAAGTTATCTTCAAGGCACAAGCTCTGCACACACAGAAAGACTCTTATTTTCAAAAGAGGCACTTTCTCTTGTCATCAGATTCTACTCCATGTAATTTTGCAAAATGTCAAAGCGTCTTTTAGCCTGTTTTGAACTGATTAATGTCCCATTTAAAAGCATACGTTTTTTTTTCTTCCTCGTAACCTTGTAGTTTGGCTTCACGAGCTCACTCCAATGCAATGTGCGATCTTTCAAAAGAACCCACAACCCACTAAATCTTTGTGCTATCTTATCACACACAGATTTTTCATTCTGTTGTACCATTGCCAGAATATAACCACTTATTTCAGTGCATTTAAAAAATGCCATGTGTAGTGCAGCTCCCTGCACGTTTTTTTTTTTCTGCAAGAACAACCCACACTCTCTATTGCTTGTGGGCTGTTATTGTGTCAACAACATTTTTCACCATGTACCACAGTCAACAGGTCACTATTTCCAAAAACATGCATCACTTATAAGGCAACAGTACAAATCCATGGCATAGCGTGGGAACACTCAAAAATACTCCAGGGGCAATTTAGAAAAATATAAATTGTCTTTTTTTTTCCCCCCAAACCATTGCAAACTGATTCTGCAATTTCAAATCAATACACAAAAATCGAAAATCCAAATAACATTCACTCACTTTCTTTTTTAAGTGAGTCTCTCACCCATTATAAACATGGCACAGCTAAAATGCAATATAGTCATTTTAGTGTGTTTCCTTTAAACAGAATTCGCCACCAGCACATGGAATTTACAGTTGCCAAAAGAAAAACAAACCCTTTAGGCCCTCAGCACAGATGTTACTCTTTCTCCTAAGCACGGCTCATTCCCCACGTTATCTTCAGGAATGTCAACACTTCAAAAGCATACATTAAAAAAGCGAACCTTCGCCTCCGTACATTACAGCCCCCCACTCGCTAGCACACTGGGGCTGAGTCAATGGTTAGATTACTATTCACAATTTGCATGTCAAATCCTTGCAATTATTTTTCCCTGCCCTCATGACAGAATAGAGATGAGAACTCCGTCTCACTTTGCATTTCAAATTACAACTTTAAACTGGGGAAACCGCATGATAAAATTCTTTCCTAATTGAACATACATCTTTCTTGACCATTCATCGGAGCGCTTTAAACATAGCCATTTCCCGCTTGTTTATCGCCTTGTACTCCCTGGCTCCATTCCCAAGCAATAAGTCAGTCACGACTGATTTACTGAAGGGAGTCTTAACCACACAAGCTATCGGCCACGGCAAGCCGACACAACGCTGCTGTCTTTTGAAGTCTCAGAGCTGCAGTGAGACCACCAAGGAAATGCGACAGCCTGCTCCTCACTCTGCACTGTGTTCTCTCACACAATTTGTCATTTCACAGCAAGGCACTGCTCTTCACAAATCCCCAAGCTGCCACCAAATGTCTTGATATGGGCAAAATCTTCCTCGGGGCCAGCCCTTTGAGAGCAAAAAATACCCAATTCAGCCCAAAATACAGGTTCTATTGTGCTGAGCAGTGAACTCATGCTAGTGACAAATGACACCTTCAATAAGTTTTAGTATTTATTCTAAACAGTGAATTTCATATACATTTTGGTATTCAAGTTAGAGAAGATTACAAAGCACAAAACTTAGAGAAATGCAAAATATAGAGAAACATAGAACTTAGATAAACATAGAGAAACATAGAGAAACACAGTCTTACGCCCCTTCAATCAGCACTGGGAGACCCTGGCCCTCATAAGCTAGCTGTAACAAGCCCCGCTCAGAGGACAGCGCTGCTGGGTGCCGTCAGAGCTCCAAATTCCGGGCACTTGATCTTGCTCGAACCAAGTCCACAGGACGATCTCCCACCTGAGTCATGTGAGCATGCATATTTTATAATCTCGTGCTGTCCGTCCATGACGCACAGTTCCAGAACTTTCCCTGTGCAAAATATAGGCTAGCTTATGGAAAAACCCAGCTCTGTAAATTTCCACTGTGCTCCTTCTTCTGAGCCCCTCCCTGGAGCCCATCTGCGCGAAAGCTCAGGAATGTCTTATCAGTGCCTTCCCAGAGAAAGGGAGATTAGTTTACAGGGCTACCGTTAGTGAGGCAGAATATTCTCTAAAAGACATGCACTCATAGCTTAGTGTTCATAGCGCTTAAGACTGGCTATCTAAGCGCTATATAGGTGCCATAATGTTCCAAACACTCCAATATTGTCTATTAGCTTACAGAGCAGGGGCCTTCGCCCTGCCTGTCTATCAACAATGCATAATGTGACCTATCACTCATACTAGGCCTGCATATTCCTTGTAGCTCACTAGTGCATAATGGAAGTGCTACAACAGACTACTGTCAGCATTTTTGGCACATACTTTGAATACACTATTGGCTTTCAGCGGCTAATGCTGTCATCTAAAGCCCTGATTGGCAAAGTTGCAATTTTGTGTATCACTACATATATATATACAGAATGTACATTTGCCGGCAATAAAAAAATGTTTTTTTTTTTTAGGCACAACCCTTGTTCAGTCAGTTGGCCAAACTCTTTATGGTGCAACCCTTATTCAGTCAGCTGCCCAAACTCTTTCATGACGCAACCCTTATGCAGTCGGTTGGCCACTTAAGCATCTCACATTAGAGCGTACGCATATAACATATACCTCAAAAAAGAGTATACATACCACCACATTTTTCTTTGTGGCTCTGGTGGAAATTTAAAATTCTCACCTGGCTTCAAATATCTCCAAGACTATTTGATTAGTACACATTAACAGGAATACCCATTAATTAGTACACATTAACAGCACTACCCTGCACTGCGACCATGAACTACAACACGTGTGTCATGGCCGGGATGGAACACATAACAGTGGGCCACAACATCACACAAACTGAGCAAGACAATGGCCCAAAGTCAATTGCAGGGTATCCAATGTAACTAATGTTTTGTTCAACAACTCTCCAAAGGGTAAATCAGACCCTTAACACCATAACCATAACATACATTATTCAGTATATAAACATTTCTTGATGATGGTGGAAATTTCAGAAAATAAAAAAAAAATTATTATTACTTTGTTCTTAAAAAAAAAATTAAAATCGTTTTTTCATTTATATTGATAAGTGTTGCAAAAGTCCATGGTGGCTTTTCCACATTCATTAAGAAAAAAAAAAATCAAAATAAAGAAAAAAATGTAAATTGTCACGTTTGCATTATTGCCAAACATAATTCAATCCAAAATAATGATGCCAAGGGAAGGGGTTTCTCGTAGCTTATTTCACAAGTATGCTGCTTGCTCACGTTGTGCCTTTAGTTCCATTGATGTATATAATAATAAAGAAAATGTCGTGCAAAATGTTCCTTTCAGCGCCCCAAACTAAAGCTTTCTTAAGGTACGCACACGGCAGCAAGTGTTTGCATATTTGCCAAAAACCATTAACTCCACTATTTTGGAGCCAACAGAAAATATATTTTCTTGTATCTTCTTTTACTTATCTCCCCCACGTTGTAATTTCAGTTCTGTTGATAAAATAACATTTTGTCTTGCAAGTGTTCCTTCCTGCACCCAATACCACCATTTTGTTTAAGGCAATCATTGAAATTATTCATTTCCCGGACATGTTTGCACGTCACGATGGCGAACTCAGCATCTTTTTTCTCCATTAACCCATATTAAGTTGAAGGAACGAAATTGCCACGCATCACATGCTTCCATTGTCTGCTCCGCATTCCATGGATCACCATCACCCACTGAATGTTTACACACGTCATCATTCACTCGAAGGGCTGGAGGAGAACCGACCTCGCTGGGCCTCTGATGTAACTGTATTACACGGAGCATTTTTTGAAATTCAGGCAGGATCTTTGATAAAATCAAACTCCAAACTTTATCCATGTTCATTCCACATGGGAGACATTGTTTAATACACAAAAAAAAACTTGGCACAACAAAAATGTCTTTCATTACGGGTTGCACACTGCCTTTATGTATTCATTTTCACAGTTAATATTCTGAGTGCATGGAGTTCTGGCGCCACCCGGTGGTTTGCAGAATGTACAGGGTGGTCAATGAAACTGTAAAATGCTCCCATGAAGTTATTGCATTTCATTGACACACACTGCCCCCAACTCCTACGCTGAGAGTTATCTTTTTACTTATTAATTTGAACGGGGCTCAAAAAGTCAATTCCCAACTAGCAGGGCCCTTTTTGTCTCCATAAGATCTCTGGGGCTTATTCCTCTTTTATTTATTTATTTATTTATTTTTTTGTGCGCATTTACATGAGGGGACTCTGGGGAAATTATTGGTTGCTGGGGACCTCCCTCCCAGAGTCCAGTGGCACATATACATTTTCAACCCTGGAGCTGGCAGGATGTTTATTTTTGAGTCTTTGGGGGAACGGTGGGTCACTCTTAGGCTGCTTCCCCCCCACAGCTCTCCTTACTGTACATTTTTGTAGCTGCAGCTCCTCAGTTGCACTCTGTCCTTTTAAGTTGTGTTTGTCCATATCCATGGGTTCTTTAATCCTCACCGCCAATGTAATAAAGTCTCTTATTAGTCACAAGGGACATACAGACCAGCTGTGGAGACTGATGTTGTTCCAGGTATGCTTTATTGGTACAATATGTACAGTTCCAGTTACTCTCAGGTATTTACAGTAGTCTGGATGACAGGACATGGACAGGGATGGGTAGTACAGTACGCATGAAGGAGAAGACCCACCGGCCATCCACTCACTCCAGCTCAGGCCCCCAACTGACTCACTCAGAACATTCATACACTGATGCACTCAACATTCTCCTGGCTGCATCATACATCACATTCTATTGGCAATCACTCCAGGCCAGTGACAAAGTACAAGACTATATATAACATCTCCCTTTCTTACCAGATTCAACCACAACCTAACAGTCCCCCAGCAGCTTTGCTGGATTTCTGGAGTTTGTTTTTTTCCATCATGCTAAGAGTGAGACTCTTTTCTCCCACTCTTGGACATGAATGTGGTTAATTCCTTTGAATGTGTGTTCTATGGGCTATGGGGTCTTTTACTCCATAGGGTCTCATATGTTTTTCTATGTGTGTTACACCGCATCCTCCGTGCCGTAACACTGGGGCGTCCTAGAGGATCCCCACCATAGACTCCATACCCGGGGACTGACTACTGTCTCCCCGGGCATGTAAAGTCCCCATTGGCTTTACTAGACCTAAATTTACTAACAGAACTAGTACAAACCATCCTATTGTGGATGTACTAGTAGGGGTAATTTGATTACTCCTGGGTCTGTTATTCGAGGGGACACTGTCCCGTCCCCCCTCGTCGAGTTTTGGCTGGTGGCAGTGGAAACTACTTGTTATATTCGACCCCGAATGTAACCCTATGGGATTCTTCTTCCCATTGTTGGAGGGGGCTTAGGCACCTTGGACTGAGTTGCCTTCCCAACTCAAGTCGCACTCTGGTGTGATTGGCCCAAGTGGTGAGCCACCCCGCTCACCACTTAGCGTGTTTTGATTGACAGCTAGGCTGAATGAATGGGGGTTTTCTGCATAAAAGCAGGGCTTTTGGGACTGGATCTTCAGAAGTCGCCACAGGACCTAAGAATACGACGAGGGTAAAGCTGAGCCGACCTGCAATGACGACACCTCCGGTGGAGCCCTGCTGAACCGACTCACCACTTCCCGACGACAGAGGAGATCTCCCCGCCGGAGAGTCTTCTTCCCCTGACTGGTGGGAACAACCAGTCCCCTTTGCTTTTTCTTCGCTTCCAGGGCGTAGTGGTCGAATTGCCCGTTCTGAGCACCCCGGCAACCGGATAGCCACTATCCCGTACCGCGACCAAAAGGTGGTGCCTTGTGACGGAGCACTCCGGGGCTGGTCTCTTCCCTGGTGGTGCAACGATCTTCAACTTTCCTTCGACGACGAGATCATCTCTTCTCTTGGCAAAGCCCCGACTTGCATCCACCACCAGGAACAACTGCCCCCGCCGGAGCTGCCTCTCCACATACAAGGCACCGTGTCCGCCTGGCTTCCCTTGTGTCGGTTAGCGTGAGGTGTCTGAATCCTCGCCTCTCCATTGGGTCACCTCCAAGCCTTCTTAAATTTCTGTTCTGAACTTGTCCAATCTTTCTGTGACAATTTGCGCCAAAGACTCGAAGTGCATTTCCACTGTGATACTTTTTGGGACATTTCGCCTTGCCTCTCTCTGAGTGGGCCTGGCCTCTGAACTTTGTGATCTACAGTAGACCCTGCCTTACTTGCCTTGCATTTGTTCGTAAAAGTGTTGGTACTGAGTTGATTTCATACCCTGCCTTTTCTCTCCCATCCTAACGAATACTAGAGTGCCATCTAGGTTAAAGCATTCACCTCTGTCTGCAAATAAGTGGTGCCGTTGAACCTAGACTTGTCGAACTATTGTTAGGGGGATTGATTTACTTATAGTAATTGTGATTGAAGTTGTTTGCCGTATTAGTGCCAGAGTGTTTTCTATAGATGTGTCGTTATAAATAAATACCTATATATCTTTACACCCAAGCTCTGTTCCGTGTTTGCTTGTTCTACTGTGTAAATTGCCTTATGTTGTATACTCCACATACTGCCTAACTTTTCTTGAGAGAAGTCTGACTGCTCAGCCACAGCTACCAGGTGAATCTGTGTGGTACAGACAGCTACCAAGTGGGTTTACTGCCAACACCTGTAAGCCTAAAACTTTTGCAGTGGTCCCAGGGGGAACTGCACAGGTGTTCGCTTAACAGTGGGGTTGCAGGGGGACATGTGTGGGGGCCTGCTGGCAGGTGCCCCTGACTGCTGGGGGGTGAGAGTGCAGGGGGACATGTGTGGGGGCCTGCTGGCAGGTGCCCTGCACTGCTGTGGGGTGGGGGTGCTGGGAGACATGAGTTGGTGATCATATTGCAACGTGACATGTGGCTTGGCTGGAGGGCATGCTCATGGTGGATGGGCTGCCTGCGGGACATGACCAGGGGTGCAGGGTAGTCCCCTGTGGTGTGGGCTGACTCCATGGGCCGTGGAGGGGGTAGAGGGGACACCTGGGAGGACCCACACTGCCAATTCACGTGTAGGACTCTCCGTGTACCACCGAAATACGCGTTTCCCGCTCTGACAGCAAAATCGCGTGAGAAACTTCATGCGCAGCCCGGTAATACACGTACCCTATTCCAATCACGTGTGAAACTTCCCGCGCACCCCTGAAATACACGTACCAAGCCCAATCGCATGTGAAACTTCCTGCGCAGCCCTGAAATACACGTACCCAGGCCAATCGCGTGTGAAACTTCCCGCGTACCCCTGAAATACACGTACCCAGCCCAATCGCGTGTGAAACTTCCCGCGCACCCCTTAAATACACGTACCCAGCCCAATCGCGTGTGAAACTTCCCGCGCACCCCTGAAATACATGTACCCAGGCCAATCGTGTGTGAAACTTCCCGCGCACCCCTGAAATACACGTACCCAGGCCAATCGCGTGTGAAACTTCCTGCGCACCCCTGAAATACACGTACCCAGCCCAATCGCGTGTGAAACTTCCCGCGCACCCCCGAAATACACGTACCCAGGCCAATCGCGTGTGAAACTTCCCACGCACCCCTGAAATACACGTACCCAGGCCAATCACGTGTGAAACTTCCCACGCGCCCTGAAATACACGTACCCAGCCCAATCGCATATGAAACTTCCCGCGCACCCCTGAAATACACGTACCCAGGCAAATTGCGTGTGAAACTTCTCGCGCGCCCTGAAATACATGTACCCAGGCCAATCGCATGTGAAACTTCCCACGCACCCCTGAAATACATGTACCCAGGCCAATCGCGTGTGAAACTTCCCACGCACCCCCGAAATAAATGTACCCAGCCCAATCGCGTGTGAAACTTCCCGCGCACCCCCGAAATACACGTACCCAGCCCAATCGCGTGTGAAACTTCCCGCGCACCCCTGAAATACACGTACCCAGGCCAATCGCATGTGAAACTTCCTGCGCACCCCAGTAATACACGTACCCCACTCGCACAGGCCCTTTCGCATGTGAAAGTTCCCGCGAACCCCGTAATACACGTACCCTGCTGAAATCGCATGTGAAACTTCCCGCGAACCCCAGTAATACATGTACCCCACTCACACAGGCCCTTTCGCGTGTGAAACGTCACGCTCACCCCAGTAATACACGTTCCCCGCTTGGCGTTTGCTGTTTGGCAGCCCTGTAAACTGGTCCAGGGTTAGCGCAGCCCTTCGCGCTGAATTGGGAATTTTGATGGCTTTTCCTTGCGCGAGGGCGTTCTTGTGGGCGTAACTGGCGCTGCTGCAGGGTTGCTGTTCCACTCTGCACCACGGCTGGTTTTGGAGGCTAAAATCCATGAATACGCTGTGCACGGAAATCGATTTTAGCGCACGCGGCTGGCGCAGACATTCGCACGCGCACACTGTGCGCCAGCCGCGTGCGCCACTTTTGTGCGAAATTCTATGAATTACCCTGTATATAAGATTGAAGATACTTTCTTTGTATATCTTTAAATAACATTTTGAACAAACAACTGGTACCACCAGGCTACACATTACACACATCACAGATTGGCAGTGCTAAAATTGCTTGGGTGAATCGTGTGGGTACATTTGTTGATATGATATGATATGAGAGCAGAGCCAAATATTTCACAAGCCAACAAAATGCTCTGTATGTAATGTAGACTGCTAAGAAGAGGAAAAACTGTTTCTGAAATAATTAATTACCACATATAAACTGCAGAAAAGCAATTTCTCTGTCAATTGAGAAAACAACACTGAAGTATGCATTATCATCTTTGTACTATTATACAGGCGCCCTTTCGTGGGAATGTCCCTGTCTGTAAATGTGTTATTGTAAATCCTTTATTCCTTTATGATGAGATTCACCATATTATTAAAGTGTGATCTGTTTATACGATCCTAAATTGCCGTTTTTTGTTTTGGTACAGTGCGTATTCTAGTTTCAAATAATATTTTCAATTTGCAAAAAGTTCCCTCATATGTAACAGTATCAGCATTAGCATTTTTCAATGTCTACTGGTTGCTTTGTGCATTTTATATCTTTGAGTAATTTTTACTAAAATAAGGGCCGAGTCAAGGAATGCAAAGTATATGGTAAGGAATTCATGGTGTCAACAGTAAAGACGGAAACAAGTGATCACAGTTCAAGTGTGTTTAAACTGTAGGAATGGGTGAGAAAAACACCTGATCTAAACCTAAAGCTAAGATGCGAGTAAGTTGCAACCATCATATAATAATAAGGTAGTACTAGAAGCGTCTTGTCAAATAAAAAAGGGCCCATAGTAAAAAACCTATTCCAATCCTTACCACTCAGTTACAAAAGAGTGTAGGGTAATGTTCACCAGAAAAGAAAGAAGTGTTCACAAAATGATAAGTCAGGATGGTATGGCTGCGTCTCCCTTCCCCATGTTTTAAGCACGGGACGAGGCAGAGGTCCTGAGCACAGCACACTCCTGGGCCTCTCGAGCACGAGGTACACAATTCTGTTCAATGATACCAGAACCTTCAGGGGCCAAGTCTCTTTTCTAAAATGTCTCTTTCCTTAGAAGGCCTGCTGGATCAAAAATAACAAACAAACAAAAGTTCCTTCGGTGATCTTGCACAATGCGCGATTGCTTTTCACCCCTTGATCTCCCTCTGCCAGACTCAGATCCTTCTTGCAATGTGGTGCTCTCTCTGCCGGGTTCACTATGGCCGTTCACTCTGAATATCAATACTATCATGATGCTGGATTTACTTCTCTTAGCTTTTCCCTTGGCATCCCTCCGTCAGGTTAACATAGCCATCTTTAACACAGCTCATGAATTTCTAAACCAGTTCATGATTCGCTTCATTTTATCAGAAAGTGTAGATTCCCTTCTCCTAGCTTTCTCTTGGCAATGGGTCATAGACTTTCATTTGTACAAGGGATTTGACTTGACCCTTGTATGACCACTCTAACATCTCATGCCGTCCTTTCCGAGAGCCTTCTGGTACTTACAGTTTCAATACAAAACAAAAGGGGCCAACAAGAGTCCTTCTAATGAGCACTCATGCAGTGCCTGACCACTCTGCAGCTGGCCCTTCTCTGGGCTTTGCCAAAAGTTCAAACACACACATATTCTTTGTTCCCAAGTTACTTGCATTCATATAATGTTGCCACTTGCAACATTGGGCTAAACACAGTTTGGTTTGCAATAAGCTTCCTCCAACTCACTGGCTGTGCTGAACCTGTTGGCGTGTCTTGCTTCTGGAGTCAAGGAGGGCACCACAGTAGCCAGCGTGCCTCCCTGCCTGTGCTATCAATGCGGGAGTTCCCCGTGCACCGTTGACATCTGTTACTCCATACACCAGCTGTAAAACCCGGTCTTATGATTTCCCTTTCGGAGGCTTTGCAGTCTGAGTTGAAAAGGGCAACAGCAGTTCCCCCTTTGTCGTCCGTTCGGCCTTGCTCATAGTGAGCTCTTGTGCTCTGCCTTTTATCTCTGTGAGGAAGGTAAAGGGCCGTCAGGTGTGTGTGGTTATTGTCAATTTCCCGAATCTACCTGACCCGTGTGTTGGGACATGACAGGTAAACCGCTCTGGTGTTGTTTGTCTGTCACGGTGTAAGAAAGTGTTTGTGTCGGAAATGGAGGGGTAGAGCTTCTAAATTTCCTACAGGGTAGGATGGGAAAAAGCTTTTAAACGGAAGGGGTACAGTCTTTTAACCTTCGGTGTCCCACTTCTAACCTTCGGTGTCCCACTTCCACTCCCTGAATACCCATCATCCAGGTGATCCTCCCTCACTGGTCCACCCCTAGGAACTGGATCCAATAGCGATGTCCGTGTCCTGGCCACCTGGATGCCAGATCTCCAGGGACTAGCGGGTGAGAAACCTTTAGGTTTCTCACAATATCCATAGAAAATCTAAGATACTTTAATATCAATGTCTCCAGAGATGTAAAATTATCATTTGGTAGTAAATTATTGATTTGTGAAAAAGTTGTAAACACAAAAACTATTAATTTAAAGCTTGTTGAATATCTTGGATGCTCCAGAAGCTGATGCTCATGTATTGATATATCAAACTTGAAAATGCTTCACTGATGGCTCTTACAACTCACCATGGTGTAACTCTATGCAGTGTGATGAATCTGATGATATCATCTCTCCTTTCCTGGAGGTAGCCTCTCCTCATGTGTCTTGGGGTGGCAGCCACTACCCGATCCTGACCTTGGGGGCTGCTATTTGATGGAGGATCACATGAGGGGGGCAACCCTCAGGGGGGAGACTGGCATCATCAGACAATGCATGGTAATCCCCTTTCCGTTTAAGGGATACGCCTTCCATTCCTCATGTCTTAATGGCATATTGTGATCACTACCTCCAATCCTTAAAGCCTGCTGATAGTATCCCTCACTATTCTGCAACCAACAGAATTATAAAGATTGACATGAGGAAGAGGGGCTGAGTAATGCTGAATACTCAGCAGAATCGAAGGAGCAGTCTGGTGTTTGGAGGAAGCCAATTGGCTCCACGCAACTCTCTCACTGGAAGCAGGAGTTTAAAGATGGAACATCTGAAGGTAAAGGAGAGTTGAAACTGGCCAGTTACTGCTGGGGAAGCTGACCTGAGAATCCCACCGACCAGCAGTGAGATGGCGAGAGAAGAAGGACTGCAGGAGTTGGTTTGCCCTGCTGGGATCAGAAAAGAAGGTGAAGAGGAATCTTCCTGGTGACTGTGGGAACCGAGAAGCAGTGCCTACACTGCCCAAACATAGAGAAGGGCTCAGTAGTGAGAAGGGAGTTGCGAAGGATGTGGACATTTCCATACAAATCCAGTAAGCCCATGAAGTGGAGGTGGGACGCTGGGGCACTTCTGTGTGTTTTCCGCAAGAGGCCAGAAGAACACCAGAAAAAGCCAGTGAGTCCTGGTAAGGGATTCTGGGTCACTGGGGCGCTTTGGCAGCTCCACCAAGTAGCAGTAATTGTCAGGTACATGAGTCAGGTGACCCAGAACAATGAGGTTGGCTCACTGGGACATAAAACAGAGAAAGTGAATGAAAGAGGGTTCAAGACCTGGCACTTTGACAAAAGTAATACTGAACATTGGAACTGTGTGAGTACGAGAAATACCAGAATAAAAGGCAAACCTGGCTGAAGAGTATGCAAGCTGTGTGGACATTTAACAAAGGAAGAAAATTAGTGGTTTGGTGAAAACAATGCAAAATGTTGGAACTGTGTGAATGCAAGAAATTCAGGAATAAACAGAGAGCATGGCAGGAGAGTATACCAGTTATCTGGCGAGTCTGAGACTTCCCCCCAAATTGTATAAAGGAGCTACATGAGAGTGCATGACAGGAGAGTATACCAGGTGTCTTGTGAGTCTGGGACCCACAGCACATCCAAGACTCCCTCTGAGTATTGGTGAAAGGGACTTCTTCCACTTCATCCTCTTCTTCCTCTTGATCCACCTCTTCTGTATCACAGTGCCTGTTCCCCTCTCCAGGCCCTCCAAATGATAACAATAATAATAATTTGCATTTATATAGTGCTACGAACCCTCAGGCATCTGAGCGCTGCTTATTATTACCCACGGTGTGTGGTGCTCTTAATTGACCTCGGAAGGATGAAAGGCTGGGTTTTGTCGTGCCGGGATTCGAGCCTGCGTTGGCAGGCTCTGCACAGATGTCAACATGAGCGTTATACTCGCAGTGCTATTTAACCGGCAGGTCACGGCATGATGATGGTGCTGGCTGGGCAGAAGCAATAGTCATAAGAGATGCCATGGTCTCCAATATGCACAGCAGTGAAGAAGCAGGTTCTGTCCACAAAACAGATCTGCAAAGCAGCAAAGCAGCAAAGCAGGAGCTTGTATACTGCAAGCAGGTGCTCTCTCCTGGATAGCCAGATTCAGAATGAGGAAAAGTAAAGGGTGGGTCCCTTTAAAGGAACCGTACATGGACAGTTGTGCTGTCCACAGACAACCAAGTTGCAAAAAAGGCCTTGAAAAGTTGTAAGAAGTTGCCAGATCAATGTAGAATGGATATTGGAGCTGTGCAAGTGTAAGGTTTCTGCTTGAAACACCCTATTTTGAACTGTTTGCAGCCACGGACACCACCGTACGGCCACACGGGTGCTGTCACATGTTGATAACCGGGTAAGTCTACAGCCCCACGGGCACCCTCCAGGCCGGAATCGCAGGGCGCATGCACTGGTTGTCTGTAGAACAGGTGCAGTGTCCACGGACTAATTAAAAGTGCATCATATGAAAACTGACACATCCGGACATCGTGCCTGTCCGGGTGCACCTCCACTCTGAGTGCAGACACCCCGGACAGTCGTACTGTCCACGGACTCAAAATGAGGGTTTAAAAAAAAGGGAATATCATACAAAAATAAACAAAACATTTATAGTACAAACAATATATTTATTCAAGAAAGCGATGCGGTATCGAAATGGGAAACATAAATGGGAGAATCAGGAACTTTTGTACAATAATTATGACGGGAGCAAGGGAGTGAGGTTTCATCACAGCGTCTTTGACTAAAATATTCAGAATTTGATGGTGATGATTGCTGGGGACAATGGGGACAGGTGCAAAAAGGAAAATTATTGTAAACACTTTTAATGACATGATTTTTGACATACTGTAAAAGTTCCTTAAAATCATTATTCAGTTCATCCAATTTTTTAGACAAGTTCATGATTTGATTATTTACAGTTGAGGAGAGGACTTCTGTTTGTGATTCTTTTGATTGTGTGTAATTAAACTGGGGCATGGTTTCTTCATGAAAACTATGTATTGTAGGAAAAAATAGAAATGATTTAGCAAGGTGTGTATAAAATACATTATTTGTTTAAATTATGTATTGTAAACCACTGGAGATGTTATCGTCAAACATTTCTTCTTTTGGGAAGTTCTCCTCTAACCACTCAAATGTGCTTGCCATTTCTGTGAGAAGAAAAAGTGCTTCTGTCTTATAACACATGTTTATATATTGGAAGCTGATAATAGACAAATAAATACAATGCACTTACTGTTTGGTAAGAATTTGTTGCTCAATAAGCACCTGGTGTTTCTCGGTCTGTATGCAGATTTGTAGTGATGAGATTATATGAAGTGTACAATTATGATTTGTGATTGGTGCATTCCATAATACTGTGTGTTAAATGAAAAAAGAATCATATTTTTTAATGTAAGTGTTTGTACAAAAAGGTATTTTTGCATGTTGTAAACATTAGTTGTGATTTTAGGTACATCTGTTTGTTGGTTGCTGGGTACATCTTTTTTTGTTCTCTCCAATGATTCTGAGCCTTATAAATGCCGCCCGATGTCCACGGACTAGCTCACAATCCACGGAGTCCATATCTGACATATTGGGGGGTGTATAATATAGGGAACTTGTAGGAGATTAAAGGGGCATTAATTAAAACCTATGAAATTCACTTACAAAAACTTTATCAAAGAGGCGTTATGGTTAAGTTGCACTAACAAAAACCCATGAAATTCAGTGAAAAACGTTGTTAAAGGGACGTTATGGTTACAGGTAAAACCAAAAAAAACAGAAATTTGCCAGTTATGGTACGCTAAGGAACCATAACTCATGCCACCTCTGTGCACTGCTAAGACTAACACCCAGGACATCAAAGATGACATCACACATGTAATTGATGATATCACCAATGACATCACATATGAAATTAATTGTGATATAATGTCTCTTAAAGGGGTTGTGTTTATAGTGTTAGTAACAAGATGTGAGGGTTAATCAGGAGATCTATCATGAATTTCCTAATGTATTAAAGAATGTACTCATCTCAACGAAACATAATATTGAGTGTTGTTGTTAATAAAGGAACCTGCTCATACATACACATAGTCAATGGATGCAGCATGCACTCTAGAAGTAAAATAGTTTTTATTTGGTAATTTTGGATAGTAAAATAATGAATGGTACCATGTCAGATGTTTCAGTAATGATAAACATGGAATAAATAGCTAATAATTGAAGACTTACTACATACTTCTCTTAGCACAAACAATACACACCAAGAACTACAAGGCACACACAAGGAAACTTAAGTAAGGAGGAAAGAAAGAACACTACCAACAATGACAGTAACATTAGACTTCATCATGAAGTACACACATGATTTGTGTGTTTGAGGCTTGCTTATTTCATGCATACTATGAACTGAGGCCAAACCCTAAGGGAAGTGCTTTAACAACATTCAAGAAGGTTAATGTGTAACACCTCTTAATTTGTAAAAGTGTCTCTATCAGTGAACACAATCTGGCTGCTTACATAAGTCAGTGAACAAAAAAGAAGAGGCACAGATATGTGATGTCATTGGTGATGTCATCAATGAAATTTGTGATGTCATCTTTGATGTCGTGGGTGTTAGTCTTAGCAGTGCGCAGAGGTCGTACAAGTTATGGTTGCTTAGCATACCATAACTGGCTAATTTCAAGGGTTTTTCGGTTTTACTTGTCACCATAAGGTTCCTTTAACACAGTTTTTTTCACTGAATTTCATGAGTTTTGCAGTGTATATGTACATATATATTTTATAGGGCGGGCAGACTAGTTTCGGCCTAGTCACCATTAATTTTCCCATGGTCAAAAAACCTAAATTTCTGCTGGACTGCAAAACCAAAAACACTCAACAGATTTGGACCAGGTTTGAAACAACTTGGGCATGAAGCATTGACTCACAATCCGTTTGTGGTTTGGTGCTATTCAGTCCGATACTTAAAAACATATTTGATAGAGAAGGGGGTGCCCCCTTCTTCAAAATAGATAGCTATATCTCACGTAAATTGCCAAGATACCGGATGTTTATAAATGAAACAGCCACCATATTTTATTTTCTCGATTTGAATAGTAACCGCGGCTATATACTTGGTTACTTGAAAACAAAAACATAGAAAAAATGCTATTTCCTGGTGAAAAAACAGGGAAATGCCTTTGGGGTAAAGGTGGGGGAAAGGTAATAGGACACCAAGTTACCTTTGGGAGTTGGAGGAGGTGTAGGGACTGAGCTTGCAACGCAAAACTTTTCTGTAACCTCGGCTATCAGTCAGAATAGCCACTGTGAACATTCAGCATCCATTGGGACATGGCCAGGAAACCGTGAGCACTTGCTTTCCCTTTTTTTAAGTTTACTGGCCTGATGTCTGGAACGTTGGTTCTTGTTATGCTCCTGAAGAAGTGGGTATAGTCCCCGAAACGCATTGAGTAGTCTTTTTCGCAAAATAAAGAAGCTTCATCAATTCATTGGAAATTCTCCTGAAATAGTTTTTCCTACTTAAGCAAAGTCTTTTTGACATTACATTTGTTTTTGATATTGTGATTATAGCTGTTTTTACAGCATAAAGGTGTGCAGGGGACTGGTGTGCCACGATTTAGGGCACCACTTTCTTGTTGTTTGATATCTCATCTCTGTGTCAGGGTTGTTGTACCTCCCGTGCAACCAAGTTTGGGTTAAATATTTTGTTTGATTCTGTATTTAATTTTTTCTTTAAGGTGTGCACTGTTACACATCATTTCTGAATAGCTGCAGCTACCCGACATCTCAACTGAAATTGTGTCACATAAATCACAAGTGCTATAGGGGGAATGGGAGATGGCAAGGAGGGTGAGGAGGCCCTCAGCAGAGTCTGGGGAGCTGGCATAGATGTTGGGGGCACTTGGGGAGGGCCTGAGAGAGCAGGAAAGCATTTGTCCACAGTTTATTCCCGATAGACTTGGCTATGCCAAACAGAAACAAGTAGTTTCATTGGTTGTTAGCATATGTGCAGGTATAGAGCATCATGCTGGCATTAACCTGGCATATAGCCGTGGGTAGCCAACATTGTGAGTGAAACTGCATCATGGAAACAACAAGGGTTGTATGGTGAATGGGCAGGGAAGTTGAGGAGGCCATCAGGGAGTGGGGGGAGCTGGTATAGATGTTGGGGGAACTTGCTGAGGTCCTAGGAGAGCAGGAAAGCATTTCTATTGTTGCTGTTGATTCCTGATAGCCATGAACATAACACATAGAAACAAGTAGTTACATTGATTGTTAGCATATGTGCATGTGTAAAGCAGCACACTGGCTTTTACCTGGGGTATCGTTGTGCTAAGCCGACATTTTGAGTGAAATGATGAGTGTTGTAGGGTGAATGAGAGAGGGTAGGGGAGGAGAGGATGCCAACAGGGGAGTGGAGGGAGCTCGCAGAGATGTTGGGGACACTTGGTGAGTGCCTGGTAGAGCAGGAAAGCATTTATTTTCACTGTTTTTCCTGATAGCTGTGGTGACGACAAACAGAAAGAAGTAGTTTAATTGGTTGTTGGCATCACAACAGGCGTACGTAGCCGCATCAACGTCCCGTGTCAGTTGATTGGTTGCTATTGTACACACAGTTATGCAGAATAGCTGTGGATATTAAGCCATCCATTTCTATGCACAAATCATATAATTCTGTCTATGTTACACCACACAATTTGACATGTGTTTCTGATTCCATGCTCTCACCTCTACCCTTGTGTCATTTGAACTTAGGTTGGCAATGTATGTTTTGGAAGGGATGAGTGTGTGATACTCACTTCCAGCATTCCGCACTTGTTTTTAAGACAATTTAACTGTCTTGTAATGATAACTTAATCAGAAGTTATTGCAGTTGTTAACATTTATTCTCAATTTGACAGCCAACACTTTGTTTTCGACCAGTAGTGGACTTCATCAGGGTTTTAAAAATGTTGAGACTCGTCTTCAAAAAGCAAATGTGGTGCGTGCTTGTGCACCGCTTAGGGTGTACAGAAAATGCACAGTCTTTAGCATCCTCGTGATCGTGTTTGTCTTACATCAGCATTCCTTTCTGGAGCCCCACTGAAACTATATTGGTTTGACGCACTGAAACATGCCCAATGTTTGTCTTGTGGAGGAATTAAGGTTGCTCTGAGGTTAAAGGTTTATTTGATTGCACTTGTTCTAAGCTTTCTCAGCAGTAACATGAGCCGACAGCACAACACCTGTTCTATCTCTCTGCTTGATTGGTGCTCCTCCACTACAAGGTACCTCCAGCTGTTTGCAGTTTTGTCCGAGGACGAAAATGTAAACAAATCAAAAAAGACATGAGAATTATTATTATGCCACTGGGAATACAAATATTTACAAAAAATAATAATGAACTAAAATAATGATTTGACAATTTCCTCTGAGATTAAAGATTTATTTGCTTGAACTTGATCCACATTTTCTCTGGAAGAAAATGACATCTCCCACCATCATCCAATTGTGACATTTGTAGAAAAACATGTTGCACTGCTTCAGATATTGGCTGGGGAGCAGTAAATGAAATGAAATGATAGGGGGGAGGTTGGGTCCAGGTGGAGGTCGTGGAAGGTACGGTGGTGGAGTGCGATGATTCAGAGGTTGCTGTGGTGTTACTGGTGCAGAGGTTAACACCAGAGCAGCTGTTGGCAGTAGTCAGAAGAAAAGGGAAATTTAAAGGTGTTGTTTCACAAAATGCATGGGTTTTTTCCATCTTGGATTTGTTCCCAATGACTTAATGATTATTATTTGTGAAGACAACAACAGTTTACCACAAACAAATGTATGAAAGATAGTGCAAACAATGTACTATTTAGGAGGGTAAAGAAATTAAACATATGTGTACAGCTGCAACTAATTGCATTCCATAAAGTATGTTCTATAACTAATTATATTTGCTTTTTTTTAACAGAAAGAAAAACTAAGGACTGTCTCTGAGAGATAATTTTTCTAGTCTTTTCCTGTTTCCGTGCTTCATGAATGCTGTTAGTTGGGATTGTGAAAGGTATCACAACAGTCACAAACAAACTTGCCATAAAAAAAGGGTCTTGTATCACACTGCTTAACTGAAGTGTGTGATCCTTGGCAAATAATTCAACCTCACTGTGAATTGCTTAAAAAAATTGTGATGTCATCAACAGCATTTGTGATGTCATCTTTGATACCCTGGGTGTTAGTCTTAGCAGTGCATGGTGGTGGTGCGACTTATGGTTGCTTAGTTTACCATAACTGGAGAATTTCTGGGGGGTTTCAGTTTTACTTGTAACCATAACATCCCCTCGAATAAAGTTTTTCCACTGAATTTCATAGGTTTTTATCAGTGCAACTTAACCATAACATTCCTTTAACAACATTTTTTCAAAGAATTTCATAGGATTTTACTAGTGCAATTTAACCATAACGCCCTTCAACAAAGTTTTTTTCTGTGAATTTCATAGGTTTTCATAGGTTTTTAAAGGTAACCCCAATGGCATGAGACAAGTTGTCAACATGTTTTGACAAGCCTTTGTAAACCTACAAAAATAGCCCCATATAATCTTATTTCCAATCCCTCACCCTTCCCAGCCAGTCTTTCCACCACCAAATGACCGAAAATGTGTTTTCCAAATGTTTTTCCCACCAAGCTGTCCGCGGTCTGCTTCCACTGTCTGCGGATCCACCATGGTGGCCTTTTCACAAAAATCTGACACATCTCACGGCCACCCCTGGGCCAATCGGAGGCCCGTCCGTGTAATGAACAGGGAAGTCACTTTGCGGACCAATCCCAGATATCACAAATTTGTTTTTGCCTACTTTTTGGTCTGTCAAATAAAACAACTTGATGGATTTACACCAAATGTACAAAAGCACGCTTTCGGGACCAAGCCGCTGCTCCTTCCACAAACTTGGTGAAAATCCATCAGTACTGTGAGAAGATATGAGAAGGGTAACATCCACAAATATAGTACCTTTTGAATTTTCAGTTCCTGACTGTCAGTGAAGAAAACCACCTGGCCTAGACATGTGAGTGAACAAAAAAGAAGGAGCCAGAGATATGATGTCATCAGTGATGTCATCAATGACATTTTGATGTCGTGGGTGTTAGTTTTAGCAGTACACGGTGGTGGCGCGAGTTATAACGTGCACATTTCTGTTTTTGTTTTATTTTACTTGTAACCATAATATCCTTTTAACACACTTTCTCCACTGGTGTTGATAGGTTTTAATTAGTGCAAAGTAACCATAACATCCCTTTAACAATGTTTTTTCCCTGAATGTAATCGTTTTTTATTAGCACAGCGTAACCATAAAGTGCCTTTAACAACGTTTTTTCACTGAATTTCATAGATTTTTTGAAGGATAGCTTTAATTTGTGCACATGTACATACAACATACTGACCGCCAAAGGCCAATGTAATAGCCACAGAGTATGTGGACTATGCGACTGGCCGCGGACGTCGGGCAGCTACCACACTCCCCAAAAGCTCAGGGGTTGTCTTACATTGTTGTAGCATGCAGCAAAGAAACTGTAGATGTTTCAAGAGCAACACATAAGTGAAAACGAAGTAGGTCTACAAACTCTGCACTTATAAAAGCAGCAATGCAATTACATAGGGTGTGCAACATAATCGAATGCACCAAGCAGAAGAATAACCTGTGCCTCCAACAGTATTACCTTAGTGCTGCTTTGCATGCACACTGAGAAGCAACTGTCAAAGGGAAGTGCAACATAGTAACAGCAGAACCTTACGAGATAGTGGTAAGTACACTATATTTCTTCCTGTAACTGTGCAGTTTGTTCTGTGTACATGACTAGTAAAAAGCATTTTCTTTTTTTTTTTTTACAAAGAAATGGCAAGCACCCTGGAATGGCTTGAGGAGAATTTCCCTCTCGATTAAATGTGTGACAATAGCCACTCTAACGGTACACAGTGCAATTTGAAAAGTAGAAAAATTAATGCGCATTGCTTCACATGTTACTGAAATATGTTTTTTTTTAACAGTACATACTGCAAATGAAGGCAATGGCCTGGAAGCAGCAGTTGCTCCACAAGTGGATGGACACATACAAACCCAAACTGACAGTGTGGGAAATGAACGAATGAGCCTGGGGGCAAAAATTGATCAATTGTACAACAGTTTTGCATACTTAAAAGTATTTGTTGAAAGGCACATAATGGGAAATATAAAGTACAACTGCCCCACTTGCACCTGTACCTCTTATCTTACCCCTGTCCCAGCCAACCATCCCCACAAATTCCCTGCAGTCAGAGATGCTATGATGATATCCCCATCCCTTCCTCTGCTGATAATCAGCCTGTGCAAACCCCCAATTCCCCTCTGTATGTTTCCTACTCCGCTACCCCTTCCCTTTCCTAATTTAACTTTTTTGATCTGTCTTAATACATTTATTTGTGTTTACCATTGCTGTGTGTGGATGTTTTTTTTTTTAAATCCCTGTTTGGACTTTGTGGACAGCGCTACTGTCCAGCCTGTCCGTAATCAAAATTGAGGTGTCCTACGGACACTGCACCTGTCTGGGCTGTCTGCAATCAAAATGGAGGTGTTCTACCTGTCTGGACATGTCTGCTAAATGATGATGCACCTGTCTGGACATGTCTGCTAAATGATGATGCACCTATTTATGAAACGGGGGCCCAGGCCCTGTCCTGCAGCACCTGAGCGCATGTGCATCTGATCCTCTGTACCGATGAACACTGCGCCTGTCCGCAAAGTCTGTAAAGTTGTGTCACACTTTTAATTAGTTTGGGGGTCCTGCCCCTGTCCTACAGACACCTGGACGCATGCGCATCTTATCCCCTGTGCTCTCAGAACACCACCCCTATCTGCAGATGTCCTTAGAAATGTGACATAGTTAATTAGTTTGGGGATCTGCCCTGTCATACAGACACCTGGGTGCATGCGTATCTGATCCCCTGTGCCCTTCGAACACTGTGCCTGTCCGTATATGCCCACTGGACATGTCACACTTTTAATTAGTTTGGGGATCCTGCCTCTGTCCTATGGACACCTAGGCACATGCGCACACTGCATCCTGTGCAATAGTTGTCCTACGGACAGCTCCCCATTCGCAATATCATCATGTGACCGCACCCACACTGAACGTCGGTCCTTATTCCCGAACACTGTCCAGGCCCCCAGACAGTAAAAATGTGTTTTTGGGGCCAATCCAAGGTGTTTTGAGCTGAAACTTCACCCTTGAAGATGTCCTAGACCATGCCCTGGTCAATCTAGAGACTTGGAACGTTTTGAGACCTCCCTGCACCCTGCAGAGCACTCCCCTGCACACCTATAAAAGGCCACACCCCACTGCTGCTCCGCATTCTGTTTTTGGCTGACATGGGCAGAGTATTGATCCAGATTGCTGCTTCCTGAATTGCTTTTCTGCTGTGCTTACCCAAATGGCAACCCAGGCTACTGCTGCTGCTCGCTACTCAGCACCACCCCCACTCCCACCACATCACCATCTTCTGAAGGGCCTGGGCAGGGGAAGAGGCGAAGTGATGTAGAAAGGGATCAAGAAGAGAAAGAGGATGAGGTAGTGGAAGTCCCCACTAGCAGCTGCCAACGTGATTCTTGGGTGTGGAGGCTTTGTACCACCATTGGGGGTTACCCAAGGCACGTGCAGCCAAAGTTCACTGCACTGACTCAGTCGTGGCAAACCTGGACTGTAAAGCTAGGGGACCACCTCCATGCGGAGACAACTGAGGTCAAGGCAGCAGTTTGGAGGGTTGTCTCCTTCTAACAAGGTAGCAGGTTGAGTTCCTCTATTGCACCCCACACATCTGCTCCTGTCACCATAATGGACACTCCTCTGGGGCAGGGAATCACTGAGCAGGCCTTGCAAGCCATATGTACTGCAGCAGACCCTTTCCTATTGAGGGTCACTTTACTGTGTATGTACTGCAACGCATTACTCTGCAGGGAGGAGCAACTCCGGAGTGCTTTCGAGGCTACGGTCCGGGAGCATGAGGGAAACTGCCCCTACCTCCATGAGGCCCACCCAATATCTTTCTCTCACCATCTGTCCCAACCCTCCCTTCTCTTCCTTGTGTACCATGTAGAACAACACTGAAAGAAATATAAAACAACAAAAACCACAAAAAACTGCTCTTTTCAGAGCCGCATTTCACAGTTCAAAAATAGAAATGCTGAAACAAAAGGTGCAGGCCCCTGCGCCATCCTTAAAGTCTGTGGACAGCGCGGTAGTCTTCAGACTTCTAAAATATGTAGCTGGTGGCACCATCAAAAACATTGCACTCTTTTGCGGGAGAAAGTGCTGGCTCTGAAAAGAGCATTTTTGT
The DNA here is from genome assembly GCF_040938575.1 of Ambystoma mexicanum. Classification (NCBI taxonomy): domain Eukaryota; kingdom Metazoa; phylum Chordata; class Amphibia; order Caudata; family Ambystomatidae; genus Ambystoma; species Ambystoma mexicanum. The sequence goes on along the minus strand of NC_090935.1, from coordinate 1,295,022,369 downwards.
GTCGTTTTTTTGTTTTTCGAAGGTTTGAAGTAGCCAACACCTACAGCAAAAATGCTTGCTATAGTTGCAAAAAGGGCTGCAAAGCATTTTGGATGTTTCGCAAAAAAGCTGATTGCCAGCATCAGTAAAATGGACTCCATCTCAGCGGAAAATGTTGGTGCAACGAAATGTTATGTTTTTATTGTGGAAGGGGGACATGCCAACATCTCTAAAAAATGCACAAACAGCCTTGTTGACATTGCACCTCGCTTTCTCCATTTGTGGACCAAATAAAGAAGTACGCAGCCACATCTGTCTCTGGGCAATGCAAGAAAAAATTACTCAGAAGTTTGGAAACATGGACATGACTTTCCCAAGTGCCTCCTTCATCGCAACCTACAGTGAGATTCTGGTAACATGGCCTAAAGTGTTCCCTCCACAATGAACAATTATAATGGCTGGATGATGGCGCGTCACCAAAGTGGCACAAAGGGGAACCAAATCGTGCCACTTCATGCCGTGCACTCCATACCAGTGCACATCCACATGATGAAATGCAAGATGTGCAGCCACTCCGTAGTGCTCTGAATACACCTGCAACCAATATATCCAAGAGTCCCACAAAATCCAGACACTATGCCTCCTAAAAGACACAGCCATAGCCATCTGCACGCCTTTCAGCCAACAGACCCTCTGCCACACTCTCTTCTTGCACATCGCACCCAGGGAACATTATTGGCCAATCCCTTGGCCTCCACTGTCCCATTTCCATGCCTGTCATCCTTAAAAGCCCTGGATGTGGCAAGTGTGATCCGTGAACTACTGCAGTGTCCGTGGATACATTGGCCAATTCAACGGGGTGAGGAGAGAATTTAACCCAGGGTAGGAGATTTTCTCTTTAGTGATGATCTGAAAAGAGACTTTTTTATTTCCTTTTTTTAGGTGATAGTAAACAAACACCTTTTTTGATTTTTTTTGTGCAACCTTTTGTTTTCTTCCTTACAGTCTTACATGAACCTCTTCAAAGCAGCCCTTAGATTTTAAAAGAAAATGGCATTTCCAGTGGTGGACAAAGAAATACCATCTGCAGTGAAAAAGTTCACACTAGGAGAATTCATGTTCTCATTGTGGCGCAAATCCAGACATGCCTCTGTTTTCAAGACACCTTCCAGCATCTTGCTGAGGTCAGAGTACATTGGGGTTGCTCCATAGTGCTCTAGGTCATATCTGTGAGAAAACTGCCTTTTCACTGTGAAAACGCAGCATCAGTGCATTCATAAAGTCCTTCAGTGCTCTCAGCATTTAACCCAAATGCAGAGCTCCACAATGCACCACTAGAACATCAGGAATGCTGAAAGTGGCCATAACTCTGCAAAGATCAAGCACTCCTTGCAAATGATGGCCAGGCACACTGGACGACAAAGCTTCCATTCCTTCTAAACCAAGATTGGCAGACATCCTTCTTCCCTCTGCATACCTATCCAGATCATTTACAAATGTATCTCCAACAATCAACATCCTGACTTTCTGCATCTCTGCCATCTTCACTGCACACAGCAATGCAAAACAGTATTACCCTGTCTTCCTATGAAGAACAACTTGAACACCTAATTGGTTGATCCCCACAGGCCCATTTCCATGGCAGGCATGCTGAGAAGCCCCAGATGTGGCCCACCCTGTCCGCGGACTATCGTGGTGTTCCCAGCCCCCCTAGCACAGGGGCAGCTCTTCTTCCCTTTCCACTTCACTCTTTGCAGCACTCCCTCATAGGCGACTGTTAAGCAGTCACACAACCACCCACCAATCACATCCAAGAACTCTACATCTAACTCTGTCATCACAGTGCAATGTACTTTCGAACACTCAGAGTACAGGTCTCCTGTAATTCCACAGCACCTCCATCAAAAAGTACTGTAAAACTCTCCAAGACTTCTGCTTCCAGATTCATCCACACCTGCATCCATCAACACAAACTACAGGTATGCATATATTTTGTAGAGTACATTTGCAACTGTTTTACAAATGGATATGAGCAGGGAGCCAGCCACTTACTGTGCATAACCTACTCAATGATCATACTCTCATTTGTCCCATTTGCTGACATCAAGTGGCAGTTACTTACACAACTGTGTGCTTTCAAAGTTTTCAATTTTAGCAGCAATCTCTGTAAAAAGATTTAAAAACAAAAAAGAAAACCACATTGGGAACATTTGCAAAGCAAGGTAACGTGCCAGATCCTATGTGAAACTTCAATATATTACCACGACAAGCATGCTTGCCCATAACATCCATTCTAATGTGCTGTTATTTTGTTCTTTCCTCCTGTCACTTTCACAACCACTTCTCCCACTAACAGACCTGCTGCAAAATGCCCAGAATACACACAGAAAACAAAAACTGCATGCATGTTACCAGAGCATAACACGTACATATATTGCACAATTAACAAAATGCACCATTGGAAGGAAAGCAAACAAATGCATGTGCACATTGGTAACAGTGACATCTGTACATTTGGATAAATAGACGAAAGCAACAGGAAAGGATTTCTGCACTCATGTAGAAAGTATCTTTGTGTGGGAAAGTTAATAAAATTCCACACACTAACATTATTCTTTCTAATCTGTACATCTTTCTGGGCCTTTTTCTCACCCTACCTGGACTTGCACTACTCCATTTCCAATGCAAGTAGTGCAACAACAATCCATACATTTGGAAAAGTGCAGGCCCGTAGGGCATACTTATCACTGCACCACTGGCCCCCATAGCAACAATGCTGATGCTCCCAAGTCCCCATTCCTATGCAGTGCTGTACAGTTGCACACACATACTAATTCTTCCTCCCAACAAATCCTCCTACAATTTAAATTAATATGTTCTCCTAGTGCAATTATTGTGCCATTAACACACATACACAATAACTTTCTTCTATTGCAATTTCAGTGAAGAGCAGCCTCCTGAAAGCCAGAAACGTCTCTACTGAAGTTAAAAGCCAGAAGAAACCTACACTTCACATCCATCAAAGTAAGATCCATCCATCTGTAATGGTATTCTTCCTTTTAATCAGGCAGTGTAGTGTTGTTGTATTGTAGCCTACAAAATGCCATCCGATCCAACAGCATTTGCTTCAGTCTTACTCATTGCTCCTAAGTAGGACCACTCTTTGTATTCTCCTCTGAGCACCAGTATGGTAACACCCACTAGTTTTGTGAAAACATCGTAATGTCCTTACTTATTCATGCACAGTACATTTTCAAACACACTGAAGAAAACTTTTCACATGTCAACACACAGATACCATTAGAACCTTCCCAAACAGAAGTAACAGCCCATTGCACAATCACACACGCCTCTAGTTATGCCTACCCTCATGTTCAGACACTCATGCACAGTGCACGCAAATACATTGCACAACTTTCAAACCCACACTTTCCTTTTTTCTGCAACAGACACAAGAGAATGCATACCAAAAAGCAACTCTGTAGAAAACAATACAGAAATAGAGCAGATAAAACTAAAAGAATGTAAAATAGTCATCCACCTCCAGCAGAGTGTGTACAAAATGTTCAAACCAAACAGCTAATACAGTCACTGAGCTAAACTGAACCAGCTAGGAGGAAAACAAGTGTGATCCCTCTTCCAAAATGTAAAACTAACAAGAAATGTATCAAGAAGAATGCAACTAGCAGTAGCGCTAGCACTGCATCTACCAATGTTTAAGTAGCCACAGATAAGCATTCCAAAAAAATGTATTTTACAAATATTTTTCCACCATAGAGTCATTCAGAACCTTATAATAACAGCAGAGAAATCACGCTCAACCCTTAAACCCTACCGCAGAAAGCGGATCCTGAAAGCTCTCATAGACAGTGCAATGCTGCTCAAAAGGAAATTGTTTATATTAATTTTAAACATAATTAAACCACTAACAAAATTAATAAGTAAACTACAAAAAGTACTTTGCAACATGCACAATATCAATGTAGATACCTTTGCAAGCCTCTCTGCAGGTAAATGGAGTCACACATCCAGTAGAGAGCCATATTTCAATGAAGAGGAATACATACAAACAAGAGCAGAGAAACCCAATTGCCATATATAGCAGTGGCCGAGGGTATGAAATGGTAGACAACACCATCATGGCAGAAGAAACGCTCATTGAAAGAATATCCCCAACAAACTTACAATCAACTCTCCATTCCCCGGAACCAATCCGTCCCATCTATAAATGGCCCTGCACCTCAAGGTGTAATATACGAAAGCAGTCCTTCAAATCTTTACGGCAATTCCTCAATCACTATATGAAAGTTAAAGAGAAAATGAGAATGACAATGTTGCAAACCATGGACTCCTGTCCAGTGCGCAAATAAACAGGACTGCAAGGACATTCATTAGCCTGCGTTTATGGGCCTGCTCGTAGAAGCACCTTCCACCACATCAAAATGTTAGAAACACACCATTCCACTATATGAAATCTCATTCAGAGAGTGTACTACGCAAAAATGTGTACTTTAGAACTGGAACAATTAAATCACATTCTCCTACATGGCACAGGCAAAGATCTCCTGGAAGAAATAGACCCCGTCCAAAACAAATATTTTGGAAATGAATAGCACTTAATAAATCCAGTAACTTTAGAAAAGAGTATCGACAACCTCACAGATGCCAACCTTCTAATACGACACGTACACAAAAGAAATAGCAAAGTTTAAAACACATCTGCTGAAGTACCACACCAAGTATGTGTCTGTTGTCGCAGAACTTTTTATACAAAGAACACCAAAACTGTAGATATAGCGTACAAAATAGAAGACAATGAAGAATCCCAATGGTTCCAATTAGCTCTCTACCTATAGCAGAAAACAAATACGAAATTACTAACCCCTCAATACTTTGCACATACTGCACTGAAAAGCTTGATAATAACCAAATGCCTTCAAGGCCAATCACTAATAAATTGGAAATATTTCCACTTCCAAAACCACTCCAACAGCTTCATATTTATGAGAGCATTATAATCCAAACAGTGCACCCATTTCAAGCTATAATGTGCCTTCATCCTAAAAAAGCCAAGTTGCCTCCTTCTGAATTACTGAAAGGCATTTGTGGAAAAGTAGTTTTTTGCCATTTGATCTTAAAGAAAACGTAGACACTCTTGGAGTGCAACAGCCAATAGATCAATCTTTAATTATCCTAGTAAATGGTGTACCTACGAAAGACAAAAAAAAATTGGCGGCAACTAGTAGACTTAAACAAAGTTAGAGAAGCCCCACAATATCTTAAAGAGAACAATGAGCACTCCAAAGAAATAAACATTGATGAAAACCTGAGAGAAACCACCAAAATAATTCCTCATCCACTGGCCAATTTGAACTTGTAGATCCTATTACAGCATCCAATATTTTAGACCGGTATACAATTCACCCACTGCACTACAAAGACAGCATAGATGATGCACTAGAAACATGTCAAATGCAGCAAGCCAAAAGATCTCCAATCTGCAAAAAAAGAAGCACAAGCCTTTCCTCAACTCTTTCCTATGGGAAAAGGAGTAAGGTATAATGAAAGATGCACACAAATAACAGCATCAGAATAACGCTCTTTACAAATGTATTCTGAACACCCCAGATTCAGAAACAACATTTAATACATATTCCACCTCCTGGACGTCCTACGCATAGCAAACGAAAACAAAGCAGGGATAGACTTGAAAACACCTGGAGAACTCTGCTCTCTTGACCCTGTAAATGTGTCAAGGTACTTCCATCACCATGTTATTGCCGTGCTGCACTTAATCTGTAATCAAACAATTCCTCTTCTTAGAGAAGTGCAACACTTGTTTTGGAGAAAAGAAAATCAATCCTGAGGAGCACCACACATCCACATGCTTCAGTGGATAAATGGTGCTCTGAAATTTGGTCAGGACAGTGATGCCACTGTTTAGCAGTTCATTCACAAATATGTCACTTTCAAAATCCCTTCTGAAAGGGCACATAGTGAGCTACATGCACAGATTTTGTGGTTTCAAAGACTTAAATGTGGCAAGTATTGTTGATGCAGATATCAAAACAAAGACAAATTCTACACCAAATGCTGCTTTGGTTTCCCTAGACCAGTTTCAGCAAAGGGACAAGCAAAATGACAAGTAAATAGCCTAATGTCTTCTGTTAGACACAGTGTGAAAGGCAAATCACCTAAGAACACATACTGCATTAAAGGAAGCGAAGCATCAAAGTATATCAATGATTACAATGCAATCATTGCCCTCTTGTGGAATGCAAACATAGATGTGCAGTGCATTGCAGACAATTCCACTGCTGTTGCACCAAAGCTGAGAAAACAGAGCTGAAAGATGACATATCATCTGACAAAACACTGTCACAAAAATTGTACAGCTTTGGCATAAAAATGCTCTCCCGTAGAGAATATGGTTGCTACGAAGCTGCAGACTGTTTAACAGGCACAGCACAAAAGTAGCATAGCCTACTGCCCAATAGCCACCAACAGGTATGTAATTGCAAATGAAAAATACCCTTCTGCCCTTTGAAACAGTAACAACTTAGCATACACCCAGTGGTCCGTGAGTACATCAGTTGCGCTGCTATACATTTTTACCCAATGACCCAATGATTTTAGACACAGAAACAACAACTGTGCAAAACACAAACTAATATTGTTTCACCCATGGTACTTAAAAAGTACAGAGTATGAGGGTCTACAAACTGTCCTCACTAACCTGTAAAACTACCAACTGTTAGAAAAAAGCCAACAGCTGTGTAACTGCGCCCATACCACTGCAATCAATACAGCAACTGGCATCTAACTGCACCCATAATACAGCAATGGCACTTGGCAATAGTGGAAAACTGAAATTCCCCAACAGGAATGAAGGTGCTTCAAAACATACCCTGCAGAATTGTGAAACTGTGAACAGTTAGAATACGCCAACTGGTAACTAACTGCAACCATAATACTGAAATATTTCTTCCCATTATTCCTAAAGTTAAAATCCACCAGCAAAAATGAAAGTTCTTCTGAAGATGCCCTTCAGGACTTGTTAATTATCAACAGCCAGAATATGCCAAGTGGTATCGCAGTACACCCACAGTACTACAATGTTACTTCCAGCGGCCAAACTGCTAAAATCCACCTTCAACAATGAAACTGCTACAAAAAATACCCTCAAGAACTTTGAAACTAGCAACCATTAGAATAAGCCAACAGGTATCAAATTACCTCCACAATACTGACATTTTAGTTTTAAATAATACAGTACTTACACTACACCAACAGGAATGAAACTGCGTACACGGAAAGTGTTAAAAAGTGAAAATGGATAAACAGTTAGAATACACCAACTGGTATCTAACTGCAACCATGCCACCACCATTTCCAAAAAGCAAAACACATACACCATTTCAATTCCTCCTACTGCAACAGTGCTCGTAACTGCAAACCACCTCGATGTTCACCTTCAACATTTGTGTAAGTTCTGCACACTCCAATGAAACATAGTGTGACACGTAAAATCAAATAAATGTACTCATTTTTTTTTTATCCTGCATGGATTTATTTTCCCACAGACTCAATGATTATGCAACGGAACACAGGAACTGAGCACATTACACAGTAAACTTGTTTGAATCATAGTACTTATAATGTACTAATTATGAGGGTCGACAAAGTACATGAATATGTGAAATTGTGTACAATATGAAACTATGAAGTTCCTTCCCTAACATGTTATGCTCTTTTTTCACAGACAATGAAACAAAGATATCTCCTGCATTTCCACAAGCAACAAACATGTGTCCCCGTAATGGCACAATATGCAAAAGTTCTATTTCCATTCCAATTGTATTCTGTCACTGTTTTCCAAAAAGTATGCAGTGCCTGAACAGTATGTATAGTGAGTATATGCTTATTGCTGTCACGCTTCTTGTAATGGGCAAATTGCATTTCTATACACATGTTTGTGCAATGCTTATGCCAGTGAGCACATTTTTGGGTGCATGGGTGTATTAAGATGTGGTGGTTGTGGCCAGCCCCTAAACTCATGGGTGCATGGCTACAGCCTCTGGCCCAACACCCAACAGTCTAGAGGCTGGCCACAACCACCACAGCATAATACGCCCATGCACCCATGAATCTAGCCAGTAGCCACAACCCACACACATGAGCCAGGTGCCCGAGGCCCTGTCCACTTCTGTACACATACTATTACAGTTATTGCAAGCAGTGGGCAGATTCTCATGCACCCAAGAGTCTAGAGGCAGGCCACAACCATCACAGCATGATACAGCCATGCACCCAAGGATCTGGTCAGTCCCCACAACCCACACACATAAGCCAGCTGTCAGAGGCCATGTCCACTTCTGTGCACACACTATTACAGTTTTTGCAAGCAGTGGGCAGACTCTCATGCACCCAAGAGTCTACGAGAAGGCCACAACCATCACAGCATAATACCAACATGCACCCAAGAATCTGGCCAGTGCCCACAACCCACAAACATAAGCTAGATGCCAGAGGCCCTGAACACTTCTTTACACATACTATTGCAGCACTTGCAACCACTGAACAGATTCTTGGGTGCATGCCCAAGAGTGTAGGGGCAGGCCACAAACACCACAGCATAATACACCCATGCACCCAAGAATCTGGACAGTGGCCACAACCAAAACACATAAGTCAGGCACCCGAGGCCCTGTCCACTTTTGTATACATACTATTACAGTTCTTGCAAGTAGTGGGCAGACTCTCATGCACCCAGGAGTCTAGGGGCAGGCCACAACCACTGCAGCATAATACAGTCATGCACCCAAGAATCTAGCCAGTCCCCACAACCCACACACATAAGCCAGCACCCACAGGCCCTGTCAACACCTGTACAAATACCATTACAGTACTGGCAGCCTGTGGGCAGACCCTTGGGTGCATGGCTTAACCCCAGAGTCTGGGGGCTGACCACAACCACCACAGCATATTACAGATATGCAAACAACCTCATATCTACATTACACTCTCCTACCCTAATGAAGCCTGCCTGCAGTCACCATATAGGCAGCCCACCCGAGGCTATATCTGTGGACTACCACAGTATTCGCAGACTGCTGCGCTCTGCATAGTCTTCGTCCACCTAAATAAATGCATCATAATAACCATCTTTCACTCCCCACCCTTCCCAGCCCTCTTCCCAACACCAAATGCCCCAAAACATGTTTTCCAGCCCTGTTCTCCACTGCGCGATCCACTGATATTCGCAGATACAAATGGCGGGCGTTTCAGAAAAATATGAGGCACATCAAGCTTTCCTGCAGCAAGTCAGTGGTCACATTGGGTGTCTGCGGACATCACATGGCCCTTCGGACCAATCGGAGTCCTGTTCACGTAACGAAAAGGGAAATGGGTCCACGGACCTAGATATCACTAACTTTGTGGGACCTACATTTTGCCTGTTTTAAAAAAGCTACAGGACTAATCGCCACCAAATTTTAAAAAGCACACTTTCGGGACCAAGCCGCCGCTCCTGCCCCAAATTTGGTGAAAATCTGTCCAGCAGTTTGGGCTGTAGGCATGAGCAAAACATTTTTCTATTGCGTCTATGGAAAAAAAAACATTTGGGACCCACCTAAAACTTTGCCCGTCCTTCACAAAACCTCACCAAACTTGCCATAAGAATCCAGAAAGGGTCATATACTTTTCTTGCAAAGTTTGGTAAGGATTCGCCCAGGGGGAGCAAAATTATAAGCTGTCAAAAAGTGCTCTTCCTATGAGTTGAGCAACTTAACCTTAACTACACGGCCGATACCGCAGGCCGTGTAAAATATATATATATATATTCAGTAAAAAAAACTGTGTTAAAGGGACGCTATGGTTAAGTTGCGCTACTAAAAACATATGAAATATAGTGAAAAAACTTTGATAAAGGGACCTTATGGTTCCAAGTAAAACCGAAAACCCCCTGAAATTCACCAGTTATGGTAAAGTAAGCAACCATAACTCACACCACCACTGTGCACTGATTACTGATGACATCACATGTGCCTTTACCTTTCAGGAAAAGTCTTTACAAGGGATTCTTATTGTAATGTTAATAAAAAAAGTGTCAAGGATCATTGGAATAAATATCATGGTGTACGTAGTGTATTAAGTACACATGTAGTAAGTACACATGTAGTAACATAGGCAAAACACGTTTTGATGAGACATTTTATATTTTATATTTGTATATAATAAAAAAAAATTATGTGTGTTTTAATTCAGTCCTCTGTGTCTTTCGTTTTTTTAAAAAGGCAGTTGGGGTGTCTGGGATGTCCGTAATTAACCAAAATGGGGTGCCCTAAGGACACTATACCTGTCCGTACTGTCCGCAAGCAAAATGGAGCCGTTCTTAGAACACACTCAGTGTCCGGGATGTCTGCCATTAACCAAAATGGAGGTGTCCTAAGGACAATATACCTGTCTGTACTGTTCGCAGGCAAGTGAAACTGTTCTAAGAACACACTCAGTGTCCGGGATGTCCGTAATACACCGAAATGGAGTTGTCCTAAGGACACTACACCAGTCCGTATTGTCCGCAAGCAAAATGGAACCTTTCTTAGAACACACTTGGTGTCTGGGATGTCCGCAATAAACCAAAATGGAGGTGTCCTAAGGACACCATACCTGTCCATACTGTTCGCATGCAAGTTGAAACTGTTCTAAGAACACACTCGGTGTCTGGGATGTGCGTAATAAACCAAAATGGAGGTGTCCTAAGGACACTATACCTGTCTGTTATGTTCGCAGACAAGTTGAAACTGTTCTAAGAACACACTCGGTGTCCGGGATGTCCGTAATAAACCAAAATAGAGGTGTCCTAAGGACACTACACCTGTCCGTACTGTCTGCAAGCAAAATGGAACCGTTCTTGGAACACACACATTGTCCGGGATGTCCGCAATAAACCAAAATCGAGGTGTCCTAAGGACACTATAACTGTCCGTAATGTTCGCAGGCAAGTTGAAATGTTCTAAGAACACACGCGGTGTCTGGGATGTCCGTAAGCAAATGAAAATGGAGGAGTCCTAAGAACACAATACCTGTCCGTTATGTTAGCAGGCAAGTTGAAACTGCTCTAAGAACACACTTGGTGTCCGCGATGTCCATAATAAACCAAAATAGAGGTGTCCTAAGGACACTATACCTGTCTGTACTGTCCACAAGCAAAATGGAATCGTTCCTAGAGCACTCTCGGTGTCCGGGATGTCCGCAATTAACCAAAATGGAGGTGTCCTAAGGACACTATACCTGTCCGTACTGTTCACAGGTAAGTTGAAACTGTTCTAAGAACATACTCGGTGTCCTGGTTGTCTCTAATAAACCAAAATGGAGGTGTCCTAAGGACACTATACTTGTCCATACTGTTTACAGGCAAGTTGAAACTGTTCTAAGAACACACTCGGTGTCCGGGATGTCTGTAATAAACCAAAATGGAGGTGTCCTAAGGACACTATTCCTGTCCGTACTGTTCGCAGGAAAGTTGAAACTGTTCTAAGAACACACTCGGTGTCCGGGATGTCCGTAATAAACTGAAATGGAGGTGACCTAAGGACACTACACGAGTCCCTACTCTCCGCAAGCAATATGGAACCTTTCTTAGAACACACTCGGTGTCTGTGATGTCCGCAATAAACCAAAATGGAGGTGTCCTAAGGACACTATACTTGTCCGTACTGTTCACAGGCAAGTTGAAACTGTTCTAAAAACACACACGGTGTCCGGGATGTCCGTAATAAACCAAAATGGAGGTGTCCTAAGGACACTATACCTGTCTGTACTGTTCGCATGCAAGTTGAAACTGCTCTAAGAACACACTCGGTGTCCGGTATGTGCGTAATAAACCGAAATTGAGGTGTCCTAAGGACACTGTACCTGTCCGTTATGTTCGCAGGCAAGTTGAAACTGTTCTAAGAACACACTCAGTGTCCGGGATGTCCATAATAAACCAAAATGGAGGTGTCCTAAGGACACTACACCTGTCCGTACTGTCTGCAAGCAAAATGGAACCATTCTTAGAACACACTTGGTGTCCGGGATGTCCGCAATAAACCAAAATGGAGGTGTCCTAAGGACACTATACCTGTCCGTACTGTTCGCAGGCAAGTTGAAACTGTTCTAAGAACACACTCGGTGTCCGGGATGTCCGTAAGCAAATGAAAATGGAGGTGTCCTAAGAACACAATACCTGTCTGTTATGTTCGCAGGCAAGTTGAAACTGCTCTAAGAACACACTCGGTGTCCGGGATGTCCATAATAAACCAAAATAGAGGTGTCCTAAGGACACTATACCTGTCTGTACTGTCCACAAGCAAAATGGAATCGTTCCTAGAACACACTAGGTGTCTGGGATGTCCGCAATTAACCAAAATGGAGGTGTCCTAAGGACACTATACCTGTCCGTACTGTTCACAGGTAAGTTGAAACTTTTCTAAGAACACACTCGGTGTCCTGGTTGTCCGTAATAAACCAAAATGGAGGTGTCCTAAGGACACTATACTTGTCCGTACTGTTCACAGGCAAGTTGAAATTGTTCTAAGAACACACTCGGTGTCCGGGATGTCCGTAATAAACCAAAATGGAGGTGTCCTAAGGACACTATTCCTGTCCGTACTGTTCGCAGGCAAGTTGAAACTGTTCTAAGAACACACTCGGTTTGCGGGATGTCCGTAATAAACTGAAATGGAGGTGTCCTAAGGACACTACACCAGTCCGTACTGTCCGCAAGCAATATGGAACCATTCTTAGAACACACTCGGTGTCTGTGATGTCCGCAATAAACCAAAATGGAGGTGTCCGAAGGACACTATACTTGTCCGTACTGTTCACAGGCAAGTTGAAACTGTTCTAAGAACACACTCAGTGTCCGGGATGTCCATAATAAACCAAATTGGAGGTGTCCTAAGGACACTACACCTGTCCGTACTGTCTGCAAGCAAAATGGAACCATTCTTAGAACACACTCGGTGTCCGGGATGTCCGCAATAAACCAAAATGGAGGTGTCCTAAGGACACTATACCTGTCCGTACTGTTCGCAGGCAAGTTGAAACTGTTGTAAGAACACACTCAGTGTCCGGGATGTGAGTAATAAACCAAAATGGAGGTGTCCTAAGGGCACTACATCTGTCCGTACTGTCTGCAAGCAAAATGGAACCATTCTTAGAACACACTCGGTGTCCGGGATGTCTGCAATAAACCAAAATGTAGGTGTCCTAAGGACACTATACCTGTCCGTACTGTTCGCAGGCAAGTTGAAATTGTTCTAAGAACACACTCAGTGTCCGGGATGTGCGTAATAAACCAAAATGGAGGTGTCCTAAGGACACTATACCTGTCTGTTATGTTCGCAGGCAAGTTGAAAATGTTCTAAGAACACACTCAGTGTCCGGGATGTCCGTAATAAATTAAAATGGAGGTGTCCTAAGGACACTACACCTGTCCGTACTGTCTGCAAGCAAAATGGAACCGTTCTTAGAACACACTCGGTGTCCGGGATGTCCGTAATAAACCAAAATCGAGGTGTCCTAAGGACACTATACCTGTCCGTACTGTTTGCAGGCAAGTTGAAACTGTTCTAAGAACACACTCAGTGTCCGGGATGTGCGTAATAAACCAAAATGGAGGTGTCCTAAGGACACTATACCTGTCTGTTATGTTCGCAGGCAAGTTGAAAATGTTCTAAGAACACACTCGGTGTCCGGGATGTCCGTAATAAACCAAAATGGAGGTGTCCTAAGGACACTACCCCTGTCTGTACTGTCTGCAAGCAAAATGGAACCGTTCTTAGAACACACTCGGTGTCCGGGATGTCCGCATATGCAAAATGGGGGTTTTCTAATGACACTATACCTGTCCATACTGCCTAAAGAACATCTACACACATGCGCATGCGCACCACACCCGTAAGTTCTCTGAATATTGCGCCTTTCCGTAACTGTTCGTCTCACTTGTGTCGCACTTTTAATTAGTTTCAGGACCTGAACACTGTCCGTAGAACACCCACGCGGATGCGCACAACCGTTCCCATGCAATGTTCGCGGCGCCATCATGTGACCGCACCCACGCTGACCGTGTGTCCGGAATTGCGGACACTGTCTGGGTCCCAGAGCATTTTAAAAGTACGTTTTCAGGCAATCCACAGTATTTTATAGCAAAAATCCACCATAGCACATGTCCCAGACAATGACCCTGACTTTCTACATACATTTTGGAACTTTTTGAGCATTTTTGGGGTGTTTGATCTGTCTGCGGACAGCGCCGGTGTCTGCAAAGCACGCACACGCCCCCCTATAAAAGGCCACACCCCAGAGCTCATCATACTATTGAAGATTGACCTGCTTTTGCTGCCTTTCCTGTTGCATATTGAAACCAGATTGCACCCATGGCTGCTGTACTTCAACCTGGTGCTACATCTGTCTCAGCACTACCACCACCCCCTCCAACACCACCACCTCCCCAAGGGCCTGAAGAGGGGAACAGGCGTGAGGATGTAGAGGAGGATGAAGAGGATGACGAGGATGAGGTGGTGGAACTCCCTACTACCAGCACTCGCCGTGATTTTGGTGTGGCGGTTATTTACCATTCATGGTAACGTACCCAAGGCGCGTGCGAACAAAGTCACCTGCAACCAGTGCCAAATGGTGCTGAGTCGTGGGAGGCTTGGTTCGTACAGCTTTTGTACGACAACTATGAAGCGACACCTAAGGTCGTTCCACGGTGGGGCCGTTCGCAAGGTTGTACCTTGTGAGGAGCGTAGTATGTTGAGTTCCTCTACTTCATCCTCTGTTTCCACTCCTCTCACCACAAGAGACACTCCTGTGGGAGAGAGCATCCCTCCAGCTGTCTCACAGGCCATTCACAATGCTGATGACCCTTACCTTTCGAGGGTCACAGTTTTGTGTATGTACTTCGACTCAGTACTCTGCAGGGGGAGAGACTTCGAAGTTTTTTTGCGACTACGGTCTCGGATCACGAGAAGACCTGCCCACTATCTAAGTAAGGCCCACCCTACATCTTCCTCTCTCCACCTGCCCTTTCTTATCCCTGTGGTTGGTGTCCCCCCCTTACCCTCCTTTCCCCTCCTCTCCTAGTGTGTTGTGTGTAAAAAAACCCAAAAAATGTAAAACAACAAAAATCCCCCACAAAAAAAGGCTCTTTTCAGAACCGCCTTTAGAAGTCCGCGGACCGTTTGCGAACATCAAAAATTTTGGGGTGCTGTCCTATCAAAATCATTGCACTTTTCTCTGGGAGGAAGTGGTGGCTCTGAAAAGAGCCTTTTGGTGGTGTTTTTTGTGTTTGAAATGGTCAACACCTACTGCAAAATGGATGGCTGTAATTCCACAAAAGGACACAATGCATTTTGTACATTTCTCAGAAAAATCTGATTACCAGCATAAGTAAGATGGACTCCATCTCTGAGAAAAATGTATGTGCTAAGAAACATAATATTTTCATTGTGAAAAGAGGACATGCAAACATCTCCTAGAAAGGCACAAACAGCCTTATTAACATTCCACCTTGCTTTCTCCATTTGTGGACCAAATGAAGAAGAACCCAGACACATTTGTCTATGCGCAATACGAGAAAATATTACTTGGGAATTTGGAAACATGTCCATGACCTTCCCAAGTCCTTCTTTCTTCGCAAATTGCAAATAAATTCCTGACACATGCTCTAAACTGTTCCCTCCACAATGAATTATAATTATGTCTGGATGAAGCTCTGTCTGCAAACTAACACAGAGAGGTACCAAGTCCAGCCACTTCATTCCATGCACTCCATGCCAGTGCACTTCCACATGAGGGAATCCAAGATCTGCAGCTACTCCACAGCGTTGTGCATGCACATCCAACCAATGTATCCATGAGTCTCCCAAAATCCAGACAATCTGTTTTCTGAACACACAGCCATAGCTAACTCTTCTTCTCTCAGGAAAAATACTTTCTGACAAACTCTCTCCTTACACAACACACCCACTAAACTTTACTGACCAATCAATTGCTCTGCTCATTCTCATTTACATGCCTCTCCACCCCTAAATCCCTGTATGTGATACGCGATGTCCGCTGACATATCGTAACTTAGACAGCCCTTCTACCATTTTCACTTCACTCTCAGTGCCATTCCCTCATTGGATACAGCTAACTAGTCACCCAACCATCCACCAATAACATCCAAGACCTCTACATCTAACTCCATCATCAGAGTTCAGCACTTCAAATGTACTATAGATCACTCTGAGTACAAGTCTCATATGATTGGAAAGCACCTACTACCAAAACTACTGTACAAGTCTTCAAGTTTTCTACTTGCAGCTGCATGCATATCATCATACATGAATACAAACTAGAGGTATGCATATTTTCTGCATAGTACATGTACAACTCGTATAAATGAATATAAGCAGCCTAACTGCCACTTAACCTGTATAGCCTATAAAATTAACTTATTGTCATTTTTCCATCTGCTAAAATCAACCAGCACTTCCAAACCTGTCTGCTATCTAATGTTTTTTTGTACACACACACACCTATTTAAAAAATTATAATATTAGAAAATGGAAGAAATAACAATATAATTGTGGAAAAACACTTAGTAATGTATCATAAAATTACACACAGCCAGTAAAATGTCATGCATCTTCATACACTCACACACATAGACACAATCATTGAAATGCTCCCAGCTATAATAACACCACTACCTCTAACTCACATCCTTCTACTTTATTACCCACAGCTTCACAAATACATATATTCCCTGCTTTTCTATACAGTTTCTCCCATTTACCTAATAAAAATTGCAAAATAAATATAACATTATTTCTTCTTACTCCTAACATTCTATAACACAGCTTTAAAAAAACAAGTGAATTTCATACAATTAATATTCTACTCATTTAAAAAATATGTTCAACTAACATAATATAAATAAAAAAAAAAAAAGGCTGCACATAGTCAAATGAAACTGCATGCATACACTATGTTCAGAAATCAAAGAAGAATACTACTACTAAGACATAAAAATAAATCTCTCAATTAACATCACTGCTATAAACACACAAAATTACTGACTTCTATCTTTTACAATTGCAGTGAAGACCACTCTCATGGAAAACAGTACCATCTGAACTACAAACACCAACTTCAAAGAAACCTGCTCATTCCACAAAAAAAAGAGTAAGTACAATACTACCTTAGTTTCTCTGCCTAGCCTTTAAATCTCTCCACAATCTTGCTCCCCCTTATCTCTCCTCTCTCCTCTCTTTCTGCACTCCCTCCCACTCCCTTCACTCTGCTGACCACTTTCTTCTCACTATGCCTCCTTTCCCTTGTGCCACATCCTGTTTCCACTCCTTCCATCTCCTAGCCCCCCTGCACTGGAACTCCTTACCTCTCTCACTCCGCTCTATTTCTACCTTTTCCTCATTCTACACGTTCCTCAAATCTCTCCTTCTCCATTCCCCAACATGAAACCCCTCCCACCTTCTTGCCCCCTCCACCTTGCCTTATCTCCTTAATCATCTCCCTCCCCCTCCTTCTCACCTTAAACCCCATCCGTTTCCCTCCTCCTCCTCTTCCCCACCCTACCCTCTCTCTCACTTCTACTGCACTACTCTCCTTCTCCCCTTCAGTGTAATTGGTCTACTTTCTGTTTTCTTGGTCTGATTCTCAATTTTAAATTGCTTCCACTATTACTGTTATAATGTTAATTGTTATATGTATTATCTTGTTATTAAAATATATTACTCATGTAATTTGTGCACCAAAAAAATGAAGATTTGTTTGCCATTATACCCACAAATCACCATTTATTAAACAAGGATTAGCACGCAGAATGGCACACAAATCCCTGTTTTTCAGAGCACAGGTAACATATTGGTCCCGCAATGCCCGTTTAGTTTCCAACAGGTGGGGCTCGTTTTCATTTCTCCAACGCTGGTTCTCGCAGCTCCGTATCGTGTCACGTGTCGGGTCAGGTGATTGTGGCACGTCAAGGGTCCGCCCACTGGCAACACAGTCATAGCGCTGCTCGCTGGAGAGGACGCTGCTTTAATCAGCGTTTACTTACCTCAATTCAAGCTAATTCATCTTTTGTGTATCAGACTTCGGAATTCAACCTGACACTGCTGCTCGTCTGCTCCTTTGAATCTGGCGATCTGGACCCAGTCTCCAGACCAGTGATTCTTTGTTCCCTCTGCAGCATCCCGTGAATCCGCCCGCTGTTCTACGTGGATTCCTCATCCGCTGCAGACCCTTGTTGGGTGTTCATATTAGCAGCACGTTCCCTCAATTCAAATCGTGCTTGCTGCAGTTTCAACAGTAGGGGATTGCCATCACTTCCTGTTGTTGGACACACGATACTACTCTGCTTTTTCTCAGGTGAGCTCTGTCCACTCCCTGGTTATCATTCCTTGTTTCACCGCTCCTATCTGAGGGGGATTAGAACTGTGCCATCTTGTGCTACTCACTTCCCGGAACTTTCTACTCTAAGTAAAGAGGACTCCTGGCCTGCATAAAGACTCATCCTGTGTGGAACTGTGTTCTCATCTTTGGAATCCTAGTGAGCTGTGGACGCTATCCTGGTTAGTGCACCATCCCGGCTCTAGTTGCGTACCGCTTGCCGTCCGGGGTACTACCCTGTACTAACCTTCCTGTTTGTTGTTTTTTCCTGTCGTTGTTTCCCTTTCATTGAAACCATTCCTGTCCTCCATAGGGTAAGAATTCACCAGTTTTTCCGATTACTATTCTGTATTAATTTTGGGAACCCCAGGGTAATTGCTGTTTTTTCTGCCTTTCATAGTTGGTGACTATCATTGAGAAACATCCCTATCATTGTTCCATCCCTGGGTTGATTCAGGTAGATAATTTAAAGGAAAGAGTAACTATTCACTATTCCTTTCTGGTTGACTAACGTATTCCTTGTTTTCCTTACAGCCCTGTCATAGCGGTAGTGTTATCTCTGCTCTTTTGAGTAATCCATCAATCTGTCTGTAATCTTTCACAGCAGAGGGATTGCCTAAAAGAGGTCCTCAAGTTGAGGAGGCCCGATTCTGAGTGTATCCTTGTTTGGAAACACAGAGCTTGGGCTGAACTGTTATCTGGATCAGCTTTCTCTTAACTGCAGATTCGAGGTCGAGCAATGCCCCGGCCTATTCAGCTATTGGTGAGTTACAGAATTAGAAGCCATGGATCCTTCGGAGGCAATGTCACAGATGCTGCAAGTAGTTGCAGAATTGAGGGCCGAAATGTCCTCCATGAAGGACAATTTTCAACAGCGCATTGATGCTATCCATTCCTTGGTTGCTTCTGGGCAACAAGGTGCGGAGGCATCAGGAGCTACCGCATCTGGTTCTGGGTTTCCTCCATCCAGACAGGAGGCTACTCCGACAGTGCTTTCTGTACAATTCCCTTTGGCTCCACCTGAATGGTTTTTGGGCGACCCAAAACATTACAGGACATTTGTCAACCAATGCAAATTGCATTTCTTGTGTTGGCCTACTTCTTTCCCCACCTCTACAACCAAGGCTGCATTTATTTTGTCCCATTTGGGAGGTACCGCTGCTGCTTGGGCTAATCCACTATTGGAGGCCTACAGCCATGTGCTATACAAGTGGGATGCACTGTTAACTGCCATGTGCAGGGTTTTTGATCCCAGAAATACCTCTCAAGCATCAGATTTGGAGCTACTCAAACTTAGACAAGGCTCCTCTTCCCTACTAACTTATCAATCAGTTAGCAGCCGAAACCGACTTGCCTGAGGAAAAGTCGTTTTCTATCAAGGCCTCTCCGAGGAGTTGAAAGATACTCTATCTACAGTCCCTATTGTTCCAACCATATTTGGGGAACTTCTGGATATGGTTATCCAAATAAACACACGCAGGGCCGAACGGAAGGGTGAGAAAAGACCCAACATCATTCCTCTACTTCCAGAGGTCCCCAGGGCAGTTGTCCCTAAACCAAAACCTATGCAAATAGGTGCCATTCGAGGGCCGCTAACTCCTGCACAGAGGGAACATCGCCGTAGTCATAACCTTTGTATTTATTGTGGCTCTTCGGAACATCTCCTTCCTGAGTGTACCAAAAAACCCAACAAAAAGGCGGGAAACGTCAGATCCTGACAGTAGTTGGAGTCCCTACGTCGGGAAGGTCAGCTTTGGACTCTAGCCTTCATCAACAGACAGAATTATTTAACCGGTCTGTTTCATTTGCGGTGGCTGCAGGTTTTCCATTTCCCGTTACAGCAATCATAGACTCAGGTGCCACAGGAAACTATATTGATCATCAGTTTGCCATGATCTCCGGAGTCGAGCTCGTAAATAAAAAATACCCTGAATCCGTCAGTGCGGTTGATGGTTCTGTCTTGGTATCTGGTCTAGTACCCCAACAGACTGTTCCTATTTCCATGTGCACATCGGCGGGTCATTCTGAGGAGATCGTTTTCGATGTTATCATGGCCCCGGCATACAAAGTCATCCTTGGCATTCCTTGGCCGCAATTGCATAATCCTGTAATAGACTGGGCTTTGGGTTTGATCCAGTTTCCATATTCTTTTTGCAACAGTACTTGTCTTTCTACTCTTGGTAGCATGTCTGAAGTACCTTGTCAGGCTCTCTCCACCATACATTTGTGCATAGGGGCAATCACGTACACTTCGGTTTCAGCTATTCCCAGTGAATACGCTAAGTACCAAGATGTTTTTGATAAAGGAAGGGCAGAGTCCTTGCCTCCCCATCGGATAGACGATTGCCCCATTGATCTGGTTCCCGCAGCTAAAATTCCTTCAGGTGGTGTGTATTCTTTGTCCTTGAAAGAAGACCAGGTATTGAAGGATTATCTTGATAAGGCGCTCGCCATGGGACTTAAACGTCCTTCCAAATCACCCGCAGCTTCTCTGTTATTCTTTGTGCCCAAAAAAGAGGGCGATGTACACCCCTGCATCGGGCATTGAACGAAGTAACGGTAAAAAAAACAGTACCCCTTACCCTCATTTCAGTCTTGGTTGACCAATTGGGTCATTTCAAAATATTCACCAAACTTGATCTGCGAGGCGCCTACAATCTTGTCGGTATTCGAAGCAGTGATGAATGGAAAACGACATTCAAAACACGTTTTGGTCTGTTTGAATACCTGGTGATGCCGTTTGGTCTTTGCAACGCCCCGGCTACATACCAGGCGTTCATGAACGACATATTTCATGACAAAAAGACCAATATATGGTAGTGTACCTTGACGATATACTCATTTACTCTGAGTCCGTACATGATCATGTACAACATGTGTCTAATGTTTTGCAGAGATTGAGAGATAACCACCTGTATGTAAAAGCCGAAAAGTGTGTGTTTCATACCACAGAAGTAGAATTCCTTGGTTTTGATATTACCGACCATGGCATCAGGATGAGTTCTTCCAAGGTAAAGGCAGTATTGGAATGGCCCATTCCTAAGACGGTGAAGGCATTACAATCCTTTCTAGGGTTTGCTAATTTTACCGCTTGTTTATCCACTCTTTTTCAGTCATTTCTTCCCCACTCACGGCTCTGACTAGTTCCAAAGCTGCGTTCCTCTGGACTCCTGCTGTGCAAATGGTTTTTGATCAGTTAAAAGAGGCCTTTACATCGGCCCCGGTGTTGCAGCATCCCAATTCAGAACTGCCATTCATTGTGGAGGCCGACGCCTCAGGTTATGCCCTCGGTGCTGTATTGTCCCAGTCTTGCCCACAATCAGGAGAGACGCATCCTGTTGCCTTTTACTCCTGCAAATTGTTCCCCTTTGAAAGGAACTATCCTATCACGCTGTTGGCCATCAAAGACGCTTTCATGGAATGGAGACATCATCTCCTGGGAGCCAGACACGTTGTCACCGTTTATTCTGACCACATGAGTCTCTTTGCTTTCAAGTCCATGAAATGTCTCACTGCTCGTCAAGCTTGTTGGCAATTTTTTTTTTCTCAATTCAATTTTGTCATCACCTACAGGCCAGCCCGCCTACTAGTCCCCGCAGATGCATTGTCAAGGCAAACAGCAATGGTCCAACATCCAGTGAAAGACGCTGGTCCTCTCTTACCTGACAACGTTGTTTGTGGATGTTCTGTCCAGCCGTCATTGTGGTCCATCATTATGGATTGGGTTAATACCAACCCAGCGGAGGTTGACTCTTTCAATCTCATTATCCATGATGGTTTACCATTCATTCAGGTCCATGTCTTTGTGCCTCCTGGCCGGGCTCGGCTGCACGCTTTTCAATGGGCTCACGATTCCGTTGTCACAGCACATCCAGGCCATCAGAAGACGCTGGAGGCACTTCGGCGTTGGTCTTGTGGCCTTCGATGTCACGAGATGTCATGGACTACCTGTCGACCTGTGCTGTATGTGCTCAGTGTAAGCAATCACGGTCCAAGCCCATGGGTCTTCTCCAACCGCTTCCGGTTCCTTATAAACCATGGCAGATGCTGTCCATGGATTTTGTGGTGGGGCTACCTGCTATCAACGGTTTTGACACCATCCTGGTGGTTTTTGACTACTTTACCAAGTATGCCATTTTAATTCCTTGTTCTGGACTACCATCGGCACCCACCTTGGCCATGCTCTTTGCTGCTCATGTGTTCAGACGTTCCGGATTGCCATCCATCATTGTGACTGACAGGGGCCCTCAGTTTACATGCAAATTCTGCTCTTACCTCGTCCCTCAAAACCGAAGACCGGTTTTCTTCGGGCTTTCACCCACAGACTGATGGACAGACGAAATGCCTTAAATCAACCATGGAACAGTATTTAAGATGTCTATGTCTCCAATTCCAGTGTACCTGACTCGCTGCCTTGCTGCAAGCCGAGTTTGCGTACAATAATTCCTTGCATTTGGCTGCTGGTTCATCTCCCTTTTTTGCCCTGCATGGTTATCATCCTCGAGTTTTGCCACTTGACCCGTCTTTACCTGCAAGCAACCCGGCTGCTTTTTCCTGAGTTGGGGACATGGACCAGATACATCGTGATGTACGGTTGCATCTTTTCCGCGCCCAGGCTAGGGTTAAAAGATATGCGGATGCACATCGGTCCCCAGCCCCTACTTACCGGCCTGGAATGAAGGTATGGTTGTCTACACGGAATCTGTGAATTCCAGGGAAGAAATTCTTGATACCAAAGTTCGTGGGTCCTTACCTTATTACGTCTATTGTCAATCCTGCGGCGGTCCGCCTATCCCTTCCTGCCTCATGGCGAGTGCATCCGGTGTTTCATGTCTCGCTCATAAAAGCATTCCTTGAGGGCACCCGGCTGTTGCGTCGCCCAGCCCGAGTCATTGTTGATGGGGAGGAGGAATTTGAGGTATCGGCTATCCTAGACGTCAGATGGTCCAGGGGCAGGCCTTTTTATTTGGTTGATTGGAAAGGGTATGGGCCTGAGGACCGGACCTGCGAGCCCTTGGACCATATCCACTCACCAGTGGCATAACACAAGAAGTGGGGGCACCCCTGCGAGCCATGCTGAGGGGGCCCCCCAACTCAGCAACAAAGCAAGGGTCGCGCCACACTCGGGCCAGCCTAGATTATCACACTTGCGCAATACCCACAAACGTGCTGCTAAACGGATATGCCGCACACTGCACTAGGAGAAAGATACAAATATGTGTTTTAATATCATATACAGCACACTGTCTGAGAAAAATTGGCTAAAAAGCCAGAGTGTTTGCAATTGTTTTGTAGGGTAACACCAATCCAATAGATGCAAGTCACCAACAGTGCACAGGAACATTAAAGCTTTTCTATTAAAAATGCCATGCCACAATGAAAATATGTCCAACTGGCTGCACAAGGCAGACCAGTGTAGACATGTAATAACAATATAGTAAAGCATGCCAGGCCAAATTTAGACATATCTAGACTGGTTGCACCAAAATGGCAGTCGAAGCAATAACACTCATCAAGAATAGAACACAGATTCAAGCCTGAGTCTCTGTGGCCTCTAACAACACGGCCAAACTCTTTAAAATCTGAAAAGAACTGATCAATCCTGTTGAGGTCTTTACGTCTCATGTTCCCTCCCAGGCCCTCTGTATGGCTCTGTCATCTCACTTCTACACTAAAACTCAGGACATCCTGTCCTCCATCTCCTCTTCCTCTCCCTCTTCCTCTCTCGGCCCCCCTTCGGCCATCTCCACCTCTCTTCCTCCTTTCTCCTCTTTCTCTCTGACAACACCTGACAAGGTTTCTAGCAAATCCGATCTATGAAAGTGCCATCCAAACAGGTGCTCTCCTGCTCCACCAGAACCATCAAGAACCATATTGACACCCTCGCTCCAGCCTTGACCGATTTCTGTAATCACTCTATCCCCTCTCCCGTGAAGCACTTCCTTAAGCACCCACTCCTCAAGAAGCTTTCTGCCAATCCTGCCTGCCCGGCAAACTATCGCCCAATCTCCATCACCCATTTCCTGGGCAATCAGTTGGAAAAGCTGGCCATTTCCCAGCTTACTCTCCACACGGAATCTGTTGGTTGTCTCCATGACCATCAGTCTGGCTTCAGAGCAGCCAGAGACATGGAAACTGCTGTCCTGAACACCTGTGAAATTCTGCTGTCTAACCTTGATTCCAGCATTCCTTCTGTCCTCATCCTCCTTGATCTTTCCTGTGCTTTTGACACGGTCAACCATGCCATCCTGATCAATCCTGATCAATCAACTCCATGAGAACCTGGGCATCAGGGATCAGGCCCTTGAGTGGCTGACCTCCTTCCTCTTGGACTGCCCCTCCCAGGTCCAACTTGTTCCCTTTCTTTCCGCTCAATCCTCTCACTCTGGTTTTTCAACCTCTACGTGGCCCCTTTCGCCCACCTGATCTCTACCTTTTCCTCTAACTTTCAGTGTTATGGGGATGACACTCTGCTTTCCTTCAGGCTCCCCTCAGACTCCTCTCCTCCCTTGCTCATTCTCGACTTTCTATCCGCGATTCAGGATTGGTGTGCCTCTAATGATCTCTGCCTTACTGTCAGTAAGATGGAGATCCTTCTCATGTGGACTCCTGCCCCTGCTTTCCCTCTCTCACTCTGGCCGCCCGCCTTGGGCCCTCTTCCTTCGTCTTCCTGTGAGGCAAACAACACTGCTGTCATCTTTGACTCCACTCTCTCTTTCTCTTCTCACATCTTGGACGTCGCCAAGAAGTCCCACTACCAGCTGCTCCTCCTCAAAGGGATTCTTCCCTTTCTCACTTTTCCCCAGAAGCTCACTGTCTGCAGAGCCCTGGTTCTCTGTAGGCTGGACTACTGCAACAGCCTCTTTCTCAATCTGCCTTCCTCTACTATCCAGCCCCTGCAACTAATCCAGAACAGGACTGCGAGACTTATCCTTGGCCTCAAGCACAGGGATCGTATCTCTCCAGCCCTGAAATCTCTCTACTGGCTCCCACCCAGTTGCTGCAAGTATCAAGTTCAAGACCCTTTGCATTGTCTAAAAGGCTTTCTGGGCCCGGGGCCCACACTAGATCCAACGCTCTCTTCCAAAATATCTTCCTTCTCTAGCCCTTCGCTCAGCTACCTACAACTCTCTAAGGGTTAGACGCTTCTCCAGGAAGAGAATGGGGGGTAGATCTCTCTCCTCTACAGGTGCCTCCCCCTGTAATAGCCTCCCTGCCCCTCTCAAGCTTTAGCAGACCACCTGAAGTTCTGGAAGCAGCTCAAAACGTTCCTCTTCTCTGCTTTCTCTCTCTCCCTCCCCTGCTGGCCTACCTGACCTACCTGTCTGCTGTACTGACTGGTTGCTTGGCTACCCTCAGAGTCTCACTGAGTCGAGACTCTTTCTTGATCAGTCACCCTTGCACTGCCTCTGGTCGTACAATGCACTTAGGGGCTGTAACTGTAACCCTACAGCCCCTTGTTCTCCTTGCACTACCCAGAGCTGTGCTTCCCCTCCCCTCTCCCTTGCACTTCCCCTGTCCCTTTCCCCTTGCGGTTCTCGTTATCGCACTTGCACGATCTGAATGACACAAGGCCTAGTAAGATTGTTTGTCTTGTCCTCCCTCTATCTTCCATCCCTTGTCTTGTCGCGCCTAGAAACACCTGTGTGCAGGTGCGTTATAAATTACTTATATCATATCATTTGATCAAAGATTCCCAGAAAAATATACAATGCCGCAGTAAGAAACGGCTGACTGGCAGCACCCAAATGGGAGTCTAGCCAGGTAATTCACCTAGCAGGACTGCTTTATCATAAATGCCCCAATTAAAAAAAGTCATACCAAACTGAGGAATGACTAGACTGGCTGCACCCAAATGCCTCGCTAGCCACTAATACCACATATCATGCCTGCTTAGCCAGAACATGGACAGCCATTATATTTTGTTGTATAATCCTGCCCCCCCACAGATCCCCTCTCCCTCCCACCCCAACCTCCAAAATCAGCTCCTTGGCCCAGAATTACCTCCACGCCCCTCTTTCTTGCCCAAGAGCTTACATTTGAGGCTCCTTGCCTCATAGGTAAGTACAGGGATGAGGAAGAGTGGGACTAGGAGTTTGTTTGTTTGTTTGTTTGTTTGTTTATTTTATTTATATTGCGCACCAGACCCTTAGGTTACCGGGCGCAGCAACAAGTATATGCGAAGCTTACAATGTTACAATGTTATATACATGAATTTACAATATATGGAGTAATGAAGATAATGAGTAATGAAGATTACAGGTAGCTAAATCAAGCATTACCTCCATATACCTCTACCTCATCCCAGTACTTGTGTATGAGGCAGAGTGCCTTATACACAAGTATTGTCTCATACACACTGGCACGAGGAAGAATAGGGCTAGGAGTAATGAAGATTACCAATAAGTAAGTATTCCAGGCATTAAACGCAAGTCTTGGTGCAACACCATTGTGTTGACTGGGATTCAGCTCACCCCTGCCCCCCTTGAAATGTTGGGCTATGTTGACTAGACCTGGCTGACCTTCAGAGCAGTTGCCAGACAGAAAAGGACACCGATGTTAAATGGCACCTGGGTTTCTCTGTTAACAAGAACCTACCAATTACATTCAAATGCCAAATTTTTTAGGCAATTGAAATCGTGATGTGGGTTTAATACTTGCATGCCAGGGGAGTGATTGGAAGGGTAGAGAGGGAACAGGAGACCACTCATTCTCACAGCAGTCCATAAGTGGGTGCTTTAAACCTTAAAGGAGAGAGTTAACTGCTTGTAACATTGAAGCTGCACTAGAATAGTCTCATAAAAATGCATGAAGAAATTATATGACGCAAACAAATAAGTTTGCCCCTCCCCCACCACCCATGAAGTTGGCACCACTCCCAACATTTGAAGGGTTAGCCCACGAAATGTAGGTTTTGTTGCGCCCCTGAATGCAAGCACACACACCATTCACTATATACACACACGCACAACCAGCCATCCATACATTTAAGTGTGCATTTTTTCACCATACTGGCACACCCAGGCAGCTATCCATACATTTAAGTGTGCACCCTTTCCCCATACAGGCACACCCAGGCAGCCACCCATAAAATTACGTGTGCACCCTTGCACCATACAGGCACACACAAGGCACACCCAGGCAGCCACCCGTATATTAAAGTGTTCACCCTTTCACCATACACTCGCACAGGCAGCCACCTATACATTTAAGTGTGAACCCTTTCAACATACACTCACACACGCACACAGGGAGGGGAGCCCTAACACTTAAAAAAGAAATTGGGCCTCATTACAACTATGCCGGACTGTAAACAATGGTGCCGGTAAACTCACCGGCACTGTTGTTTCCGGGTCGGCATATTACAGCTCTGCGAGCGGTTGCCGTCCTGTCCGGCAGGTCAGACCTGCCGGGCAGAACGTTACCCACCCGCATAGTTTTCACGGAAGCACTGGCACCGTTGTTAATGGTGCCGGTGTTTCTATGGTCCCCATTCCCATAGAGTCCGATAGGACTTTATGGAAATGGGGACTTACCATTTGCCGGCGCCTGACTTCCCAGACTGCCGGGGTTGTAATCCTCGGTGTTACCGGGAAGTCGGGCGCCGGTAAATCATTATGGGTCTGGCGGCAACCTGCTGGTAGCAATGGCACGGTTGCCGCCAAACCCGTAATGAGGCCCATTGTTTCTTTTTGAAGTCACTCTGACTTCATAAAGAAATTATTTCTGTTACAGGAATAATTTCTTTATAAATGCAGAGTGAATTCAAAAAGAAAAAAAAATATTTATTTTTTTGCAAAAAAAATATTTTTCTTTTTTTTTCTACAAGTGGGGGCCCCACCCAGGACATGTGCTGGCGGGCCCCCCCCACACCGCGGGGGCTGCGGGTGCCCCTGTTACGCCAGTGCCACTCGCCTGTCTCGCTACGGGCTTTTCATGCTGCCAGGGGATTGCCCTGGCCTTTGGGGGTGGATACTGTAACATATCGGTCCTGCTCCCACAATGCCCGTTTAGTTTCCAACAGGCGGGGCTCGTTTTCATTTCTCCAACGCTGGAGGTTGCCCTGGAGATGCAGGACGTGCGTCTCGCGGCTCCGTATCGTGTCACGTATCAGGTCAGGTGATCGCGGCACGTCAAGGGTCCGCCGCCTGGCAACACAGTCATAATGCTGCTCGCCGGAGAGGACGCTGCTTCTAATCAGCGTTTACTTACCTCAATTCAAGCTAATTCCTCTTTTGTGTATCAGACTTTGGAATTCCACCTGACACTGCTGCTCGTCTGCTCCTTTGAATCTGGCGATCCGGACCCGGTCTCCACACCAGTGTTTCCTTTCTTCCCTCTGCAGCATCCCGTGAATCCGCCCGCTGTCCTGCATGGATTCCTCGTCCACTGTAGACCCTTGTTGGGTGTTCATATTAGCAGCACGTTCCCTCAATTCAAATCGTGCTTGCTGCAGTTTCAACAGTAGGGGATTGCCATCACTTCCTGTTGTTGAAAACCCGATACTACTCTGCTTTTTCTCTGGTGAGCTCTGTCCAATCCCTGGTTATCATTCCTTGTTTCACCGCTTCTATCTGAGGGGGATTAGAACTCTGCCATCTTGTGCTACTCACTTCCCGGAACTTTCTACTCTAAGTAAAGAGGACTCTTGGCCTGCATAGAGACTCATCCTGTGTGGAACTGTGTTCTCATCTTTGAATCCTCGTGCACTGTGGACGCTATCCTGGTTAGTGCACCATCCCGGCTCTAGTTGCGTACCGCTTGCCGTCTGGGGTACTTCCCTGTACTAACCTTCCTATTTGTTGTTTTTTCCTGTCGTTGTTTCCCTTTCATTGAAACCTTTCCTGTCCTCCATAGGGTAAGAATTCACCAGTTGTTCCGATTACCATTCTGTATTAATATTGGGAACCCCAAGGTAATAGCTGTTTTTTTCTGCCTTTCATAGTTGGTGACTATCATTGAGAAACATCCCTATCATTGTTCCATCCCATGGTTGATTCAGGTAGATAATTTAAAGGAAAGAGTAACTATTCACTATTCCTTTCTGGTTGACTAAAGTATTCCTTGTTTTCCTTACAGCCCTGTCATAGCGGTAGTGGTATCTCCACTCTTTTGAGTAATACATCAATCTGTCTGTAATCTTTCATAGTAGAGGGGTATATTGCCTAAAAGAGGTCCTCAAGTTGAGGAGGCCCGGTTCTGAGTGTATCCTTGTTTGGAAACTCACAGCTTGGGCTGAACTGTTATCTGGAGCAGCTCCCTCTTATCTGCGGATTCGAGGTCGAGCAACGCCCCAGCCTGTTCAGCTATTGGTGAGTTACAGCACAAATAACATAACTCAGCCGCTAGAATATTCGTATTACAAAACAAAGAATTGTTTTAATTTTATAACATTTGATTTACTATTAGTGCTTATCTTCACCACTAGCTCACTTTCTACTGTTATCTGAACCGCAGTATAGTAACACACAAATAGAAGAATAAAATTCCCAACTAATTGTAGCTGCCCAATGCACAATCACAAACCAACAGATACATCTTTACCATCATACTCAAACACTCGTGCATACAGCACACATACATTGCACAACAGCCCAACCCATACCTTCTATTTTTTTGTTTCAATAGACCCCACAGAATGCCTACCATAAAGCAAGTCCGTAGAAAGCAACACAGAAATAGAGCAAATGAAAATAAAAATGTCCAAAATAAGCATCCATCTCTAGCAGAGTTTGTACAAAAAGTTCAAACAAAACAACTAATACAGTCATTTAGCAAAACTAAACAATCTTCAAGTACAGAAACTTTGCCTCCTTGATCAAAATGTAAAAGAAAACAGAAAATGATTAACAGAAATGCAGCTACCACTACTGCTAAAACTGCTCCTACAAATCTTGATATAGTAGGAAGCAACCATACCAAAAAAAGTATATTAGCAAAAATGTTCCGCCACAGAGTCCTTCAGAATCTTATACAAACAGGAGACAAATCATGCTCAACCCTTAAAAACTACCGTAGAAAATTAATCTTAGAAGCTTTGGTAGACAGTGCAATCCTACTCAAAAGAAAGTTATTTATTTTAGTGTTAAAC
The DNA here is from genome assembly GCF_040938575.1 of Ambystoma mexicanum. Classification (NCBI taxonomy): domain Eukaryota; kingdom Metazoa; phylum Chordata; class Amphibia; order Caudata; family Ambystomatidae; genus Ambystoma; species Ambystoma mexicanum. The sequence goes on along the minus strand of NC_090935.1, from coordinate 1,294,991,855 downwards.
AGAATGAAACCACTAATAAAACTAAGTACTAAATTACAAAAAGGCTCTCAATAAACAGAATGTCAACAAAATAACATCTTAAATATCTGTGGAGGTGGATATACTAACATCTGGAGAACTTTGCTCTCTAGATCCTGTTAATGTTTCAAGATATTTCCATCATCGCTTCATTGCTATGCTACACTTTATTTGTAATAAAACTGTTCGTCCCCTTGGAGAAGTGTAACACTTCTTTTGGAGAAAAGAATACCAAGCCAGAGGAGCACCACATATCCACATGCTTTTATGGATTAAAGATGCTCCTATATTTGGTCAAGACAGTGATGCCACTGTGTTACAGTTTATTGAAAAATATGTCACTTGTGAAATTCCATCAGAAGCAACAAATAGTGATCTTCAAGCACAAATTTTACAATTTCAAAGACACAAATGTGGCAAATATTGTCATCGCAAATACAAAAATAAAGGGAAATACTACACCAAATGCCGTTTTGGTTTCCCTAGACCGGTTACAGAAACAGGTGAAGTGAACAACTTCATGTCTTCAGTTAGACATAGGGCCTCATCATGACTTGGGTGGTAACGGTAACGCTATTAGCGCGGGCAGTATTAGTCCTACCGCTGAACTCCCCGGCGCTAATAGCGCCGGATCACGAGTTTGGCGGTAATGTAAGTCCCCATTCCCCACTGAGCCCATTCCGGAATGCCCCATTCCCCATTGCGCTCAATGGGGAATCTTCGCGCTAATACCGCCAGCGGATTTTCCGCCGGAGGTAATAGCGCGAATTTTCGGCGGATTTCCCCCCAGCTCAGAGCTGGGGCGAAATCCGCCGATGCCCTGATTCGACGGACCCTTAAATCCGGTGGTAATAGCGCTACCGCCGGATTTAAGGGTTACCGCCGAAGTCACGATGAGGCCCATAGTGTTAAAGGTAAATCACCTAAAAATACATATTACATAAAAAGAAAAAAATAAACAAAATATATCAAAGATTACAATGCAATCATTGCCCTATTGTGGAATGCAAACATAGATGTACAGTACATTGCAGACAATTCCACGGCAGTTGCACAATATGTTACAGCCTACTTAACCAAAGCAGAAAAAACCAGAGCTTCAAGACCTCTGGAATGACCTGTCATCAGACAAAACACTGTCTCAGAAATTGTACAGCTTGGGCATAAAAATGCTCTCCCATAAAGAATGTGGCTGCTATGAAGCTGCAGATCGTTTAACCGGTAATGCTTTGTATGGAAAATCTGAAAATATAGTATGGCTAAGTCTTGATCCTGCTAAATCTAGAAAAAGAGTTCTCAAATCATACGACGACATAGAAACAATAGCCAAAACTGATCCCAACGGCCAAGACATTTTGAAAAACAATTTACTAGACACATACTACCCAAACAGAAGTACCACTTTGGAAACCATGTCTCTGTACCAGATAGCCCAAAACTTCACACACAAAAATACTATAAAACCCAATGAAAAAAAGGTAGATACAGAGTGACAAATTGTGAAGGCAGCTTAGTAAAACTTACCAAACCAAGTTTAATTAATCATATCAAATTGTCATTAAAAACTCCTTAACATAAAGAACTATATTAAATGTCCCTGCTACAACTCTTTAAACCATGGATAAAAAGAAGAAGAATTACTAGATAACTATGACTCCTATGAAGACACTTTCAAAGCAAATGAAAGCACTATCACTGATGTAAACTTTATACAATACAAAACAACGTTGCACAATAAACAGCAACACGAAGAACTCCAGGCCCAACTAGATAAGGACACTCCTGACAGTAGTCAACCTTCTGTAACAGGAAGCCAAGAACTACTGGGGCAGCCACTAATAGCAAATGAGGCAGAATTAGCTATGACAGAAGTAGAAAACACCATGTGTCAGTATGAAGATACAAAAGACTTAAGTACACTACAATCAAAACTATACAATGAGCAGCATAGCATTTTTCAAGAAGTAACAAAAGAAATTGCACATGGTGTACAACATGAAAATAAAGAACGCACCTGCCAAAATTGCAAACATATACTATTATACGTCAGTAATGAAGCTGGTTCAGGCAAAACATTCTTAATCAAAATCATCAGCAAGTTCCTTCAACAATTGAAAAACAACAAACTGTCAGCTGTTGTAACTGCCCCCACAGGTTTAGCTACTCACAACATAGGTGGTGTCACTTTACACCGATTACTACTCCTGCCAGTGGAACACCAAAACAAATTAGAATATTACAAACTTTCTACAGAAGCTGCAATGGAACTACGCAGAGTGTTAAAACAAATGAAAATGCTACTAATAGATGAAGTGATCATGGTCTCCAACCTAATGTTGGCTTTGATTCATCTCAGATTACAAGAAGTACTTAAAACAAACTTTGAAGAGCTCTTTGGAGGAAAACACATTATTGATCTTCAATTGACACCAGTGAAAGGTGAACCAATTTTTAAAACCTTAGGACACAAACTCTGCCGAAAAACTGTTGGCAGCATAGGAAATGTCAACCTTTGGCAACATTTCCAACACAGAGAAAAAACTGAAAACATGCGACAGTCTGCAGACCTCACCTACGCCAATATTTTAAAAAGTATTACAGTTGGTGTACTACCTCAAGAAGCACAAGCAATATTAAAAACCCGTCACATCCATGCACTTTATGGCCATAACTCATGTGCTACTGATGTTATGGAACAATTAACGCACACAAATATCAATTGTATGTCCTTAACGCCAACTCTTGCAAGCTGTTCCAAATTCAATGAAACAATGTTGAAAAAATAAATGCAACCAATAATTGAAATTTCCGCAACAGACAAACTGGACGTACATGGTATGACACTACCCATGTGTCAACAAGCCACAACAAGACTAAGAGGCCGATTCATGGAATAATTAGCGCGGCGCAAGTGGGCAAAAACGTGCGAATCGCAGTGGAATAGCGAAAATCGCAGTGAACGTGCGAAAATCGCACGAAAAGCAGCGCACGTCGATTCATGGAAGTCCGTGCGCGAGAAAACCAGCGGATGTGCGATAAAAAGTGCGCGGCGCACGTTAGCGCACAGGCCATCTAACAGCGTGCGCCAGGTCACAGCGAAAATCGCACAGGCCACAGCGAAAATCGCACATAGCGCGGCGCACGCAATAAAAGTAGGCGGAACACGGGCGTAACACTCGGAATGGGGAACAACTTGCCAAAACGTGGGCGTCACGGGGGAAGTACAGGGCACAAGTGCGCGGAACGCCCACACGCTCGCCTACAACACGTATTCATGGAATAGAATAGGGGAAAAAAAGCGCGCGCTCAAACCAGCGCACAGGCACAAACACGACCGCCACAAGAAAGGAGGCGGTAGCGTCTCTGCGGCTGTAAGAAATGTGCGCCAAAAGGTGCGCCAACAAATAGCACCTATATACTGCCATGATGAATGTCCCATACTGTGGCCCTCCAGGAAAAATGACGTGCAAAGGGGTACCCACAAACACGGACACCCGCTGACAAAAAATACGTGTGCATGTATACCGGGGTGCGCGGGAAGTGTCACACGCGATTTGCAGGGTACGTGCATCACAGGGGTTCGCGTGAAGTTATTCACGCGATCGGGCCTGGGGGAGCGGGCTTCGTGTATTACAGGGGTTCGCGTGAAGTTCCTCACGCGATCGGGCCTGGGGGAGCGGGCTACGTGTATAACAGGGGTTCGCGTGAAGTTCCTCACGCGATCGGGCCTGGGGGAGCGGGCTACGTGTATTACAGGGGTTCGCGTGAAGTTCCTCACGCGATCGGGCCTGGGGGAGCGGGCTTCGTGTATTACAGGGGTTCGCGTGAAGTTCCACACCCGATCGGGCCTGGGGGAGCGTGCTACGTATATTTCAGGGGTTCGCGTGAAGTCTCACACGCGAATAGCCTGGGCGCGTGAATTTGAGGGGTGCGCGGGAAGTTCCTCACGCGATCGGGCCTGGGGGAGCGGGCTACGTGTATTACAGGGGTTCGCGTGAAGTTCCTCACGCGATCGGGCCTGGGGGAGCGGGCTACGTGTATTACAGGGGTTCGCGTGAAGTTCCTCACGCGATGGGTCCTGGGGGAGCGGGCTTCGTGTATTACAGGGGTTCGCGTGAAGTTCCACACGCGATCGGGCCTGGGGGAGCGTGCTACGTATATTTCAGGGGTTCGCGTGAAGTTTCACACACGAATAGCCTGGGCGCGTGAATTTGAGGGGTGCGCGGGAAGTTCCTCACGCGATCGGGCCTGGGGGAGCGGGCTACGTGTATAACAGGGGTTCGCGTGAAGTTCCTCACGCGATCGGGCCTGGGGGAGCGGGCTACGTGTATTACAGGGGTTCGCGTGAAGTTCCTCACGCGATCGGGCCTGGGGGAGCGGGCTTCGTGTATTACAGGGGTTCGCGTGAAGTTCCACACGCGATCGGGCCTGGGGGAGCGTGCTACGTATATTTCAGGGGTTCGCGTGAAGTTTCACACGCGAATAGCCTGGGCGCGTGAATTTGAGGGGTGCGCGGGAAGTTCCTCACGCGATCGGGCCTGGGGGAGCGGGCTACGTGTATTACAGGGGTTCGCGTGAAGTTCCTCACGCGATCGGGCCTGGGGGAGCGGGCTACGTGTATTACAGGGGTTCGCGTGAAGTTCCTCACGCGATCGGGCCTGGGGGAGCGGGCTTCGTGTATTACAGGGGTTCGCGTGAAGTTCCACACGCGATCGGGCCTGGGGGAGCGTGCTACGTATATTTCAGGGGTTCGCGTGAAGTTTCACACGCGAATAGCCTGGGCGCGTGAATTTGAGGGGTGCGCGGGAAGTTCCTCACGCGATCGGGCCTGGGGGAGCGGGCTACGTGTATTACAGGGGTTCGCGGGAAGTTCCACATGCGAATAGCCTGGCCGCGTGTATTTCAGGGGTGCGCGGGAAGTTCCACACGCGAATAGCCTGGGCGCGTGAATTTGAGGGGTGCGCGTGAAGTTCCACACGCGAATAGCCTGGGCGCGTGTATTTCAGGGGTTCGCGGGAAGTTCCACACGCGAATAGCCTGGGCGCGTGTATTTCAGGGGTTCGCGGGAAGTTCCACACGCGAATAGCCTGGGCGCGTGTATTTCAGGGGTGCGCGGGAAGTTCCACACGCGAATAGCCTGGCCGCGTGTATTTCAGGGGTGCGCGGGAAGTTCCACACGCGAATAGCCTGGGCGCGTGTATTTCAGGGGTGCGCGGGAAGTTCCACACGCGAATAGCCTGGCCGCGTGTATTTCAGGGGTGCGCGGGAAGTTCCACACGCGAATAGCCTGGGCGCGTGTATTTCAGGGGGGCGCGGGAAGTTCCACACGCGAATAGCCTGGGCGCGTGAATTTCAGGGGTGCGCGGGAAGTTCCACACGCGAATAGCCTGGGCGCGTGTATTTCAGGGGTGCGCGGGAAGTTCCACACGCGAATAGCCTGGCCGCGTGTATTTCAGGGGTGCGCGGGAAGTTCCACACGCGAATAGCCTGGGCGCGTGTATTTCAGGGGTGCGCGGGAAGTTCCACACGCGAATAGCCTGGGCGCGTGAATTTCAGGGGTGCGCGGGAAGTTCCACACGCGAATAGCCTGGGCGCGTGTATTTCAGGGGTGCGCGGGAAGTTCCACATGTGATTTGACAGTGTGGCTCCTCCCAGGTGTACCCTGTACACCCTCCACGGCCCCTGCAGGCAGCCCACACCACAGGGGACTACCCTGCATCCCTGGTCATGTCCCGCAGGCAGCCCACCCAACATGGGCATGCCCCCCAGCAAAGGCACATGTCTCCTTGAACTAATGAACACCAACACATGTCCCCTTGCACCCCCACCCCCCAGCACTGTGGGGCACCTGCCAGCAGGCCCCCACCCATGTCCAACTCATGTCTCCCACCACCCCCAAACCCCAGCCACCAGGGTCACCCTCCACCAGGGCCCCACTCATGTCTCCCACCACCCCCACCCCCCAGCACTGTGGGGCACCTGCCAGCAGGCCCCCACCCATGTCCAACTCATGTCACCCACCACCCCCAAACCCCAGCCACCAGGGTCACCCTCCACCAGGGCCCCACTCATGTCTCCCACCACCCCCACCCCCCAGCACTGTGGGGCACCTGCCAGCAGGCCCCCACCCATGTCCAACTCATGTCTCCCACCACCCCCAAACCCCAGCCACCAGGGTCACCCTCCACCAGGGCCCCACTCATGTCTCCCACCTCCCCCACCCCCCAGCACTGTGGGGCACCTGCCAGCAGGCCCCCACCCATGTCCAACTCAAGTCTCCCACCACCCCCAAACCCCAGCCACCAGGGTCACCCTCCACCAGGGCCCCACTCATGTCTCCCACCACCCCCACCCCCCAGCACTGTTGGGCACCTGCCAGCAGGCCCCCACCCATGTCCAACTCATGTCTCCCACCACCCCCAAACCCCAGCCACCAGGGTCACCCTCCACCAGGGCCCCACTCATGTCTCCCACCACCCCCACCCCCCAGCACTGTGGGGCACCTGCCAGCAGGCCCCCACCCATGTCCAACTCATGTCTCTCACCACCCCCACCCCCTAGCACTGTGGGGCACCTGCCAGCAGGCCCCCACCCATGTCCAATCCATGCCCCCCTGCACCTGGGTCCCAACATTCCCCAATCATGTCCGTAATGCCCATCCTCCCCTGCCAAAAGGCCCAACCAACTATCACACCCACCCACATATCAAAGGCAATTACATGTTACACCCCCAATGTAAATAATGCAATTTAACACATGTCTGTCACACACAATGGCTGCAAGTGAATGACAAAACACCCAACATGACATGCCTGAAAGCAATGAGATGATACGACACATTGAAGATTAAAAAAATAATATGTATTGAACAGCAAATAAGAAAAAACACAAAGCAAATCAAACAAAACAAGATGAATGTCCATGAAAAAATTATGAAAAAATAAAATAAGCCAAGCAAGAAGATAATCCTGGGTCCATGAGCCCTACCAAATTAAACCTAACTGACTACTAACTAAAAAGGGAACTATATACAAAAAAGTGGTGCATTGTCCAATCGCAACCCAAAAAAAATTCAAAAAAACAAAGGAAACCTAACCCTAACTATACAACTATATACAAAGGCAGCGGGCTATTCGGACGGCTCACTGGTTGTTGTCATGGGCCAGGGTATCCTCGAACTCCTGCTCAATGGCTTGGAGGCGGGCATGTTCCCTGGCCCCGAGGTCCCGCAGGGATAACGCAGTGTCAAGCTCAAACTCCCTGCGAAGACCCTCGAGGCACTCAGCCCGCCTCAGCGCCCTCCGCATGGAGTCCTCCGCCCTGACCATCGTGAGCCGTTCCTCCTCTGCCCGCTGCCGCTCCGCACCTATCCGCTGGCACAACCTCTCCCACACGGAAGCCACTCCCATTCCAGGGTTCTCCTGCCCTCCGGCCGATGCCTGCACCCCTGATGTTGATGGCCCCGAGCCATGATGCCTCCCACGTTGAGCCTGCTGCTGCCTCCGACGCAACTGCCTGTGCCAGCACGACGGCATCCAGGCTGATGGAAACCACTGACGCCGTCGTGCACGTGCCCTGCCCGATGATACCGTCACATCCTCCATCTGCTGGGGTCCAGTTGCTCTGGTGTCCACCCCTGCTGGATCTCTGACTCCCGACTGTGGCAGGGATGGGATCCCCACCGAGCTGGCTGCATTGGTCGGGGCAGGTCCACAGGGGGCCCTGGTGGCATCTGGGCTGGAAGACGGCAAGGAGAACGACTGGTGGATAGCCTGCACAGAGGAGGAGAGGGCCGCCACATTGGCCAACACATGCAGGAAACCCCCGAACATGGCCGATCCCAATTGGGCCACGTCGGCACGGTGCACTTCGTGATGACGTGCGTGCTCCTCCCGGGAAGCACGCACGGCATCACGAATCGCAGCCGTGCGCAACGCGACCCCAATCAGGACCTTCTCCGCACGGCCAGGGGTTCCGACGTCCGCAGGTGGAGGGGAGTCAGGTGACATGGACATCCCCTCTACCTGCGGACAGGCCTGGGACGGGGCATCCCTGCTGGTGCATGGTGGTGCACTCACAGGGTCAGGGACAGCGACATGCACAGGCCCCTCCACGGTGACCTGTGCTGCCTCCTGCCCCTGGCCCTGGACTGCACCACTTGCACCAGCAGGGATGCCCCCACCAGGCCCCATGTGTGCCCCAGTGGCGGCCTCCTCCTCCTCTGTGCAAACCACCAACCTGGATGGCTCCTCACCGTCTCCCACCGTAGCAGGCCCCTGTGGGGGCTCACCCACCCCTTCCGCTGCAGCCGTGGGGGCATCCCCGCCGCCTTGCTCCACAGCGCCGTCTCCGCCCTCTTCTTCACTAGCCGCTGCGTAGAGGGAGACAAAGAACACAAGCATCAGGGCACTGTACAATGGTCCCCTAGACAGGAAGCAATAGCAGATGAGCACCACTGTCAAAGTACACTTCCATCATGTCCCTCCACAACACATGGGCCAGTCCAGGCAAAACACACACAGTAACAGGCATGGTGCATGCCATGGACATTTCCATGCATGTCCAATGGACTCTTGAAACATTCAATGATATGTAACTCACATGCATCATGGCTCATGCCCATCACATGCACACACATCACCTCAGTCATATCCATCTGGCCCCAAACACACCAAACACAGCGGATACAAGGGTAATTTTGCTGCTTTACTGAATCTCTGCATTGTCACACACATGTGTCATGCATCCATGGCATGCACAAGTCACAGACACGCAGGTCAGGCACACAGACATGGCTACCATATATGTACCTGGCATCAGCACCCATCCCTCACCCCCACCCATGTTCAGGTACAGAGACTGGCATGCTCTCATGTTCATAATCTGATTAGGGCTCCCCATGCGGCATTTCAACACATGCAACAACCATGTGCATCACACATCACTGGTCGCACATGCATTACCATGATGTCCCTGCACACATACATGCATACATGGGCTATGGCACACATACAGGCAAGTATCATAGAACCAGCACACCGCAACATGCCCTGTCTCACACAGTAATGCATGGACACTTACCGCTCAACTCCAGACGGGCCTCCCTCTCAAGGATCTGGGCGTGGAGCGCTGGGCGTACGCGTTCCAGGACCCTCATCTGGATGGTACTCATGCGGCCCCGGCCCCCCTCCACGAGGCGCCGGGCCTTCACAAGGGTCCTGGACCTCAAGTCCTCCCAGCGCTTCTTGATCTTCAGGACGTCGCGGGTTGCCACCCCCTCCGCGTTGATGGCAACCACACAGTCGGCCCAGATCCTCTGCCGTCCTTCCTTGCTGGCGCGGGACGATCCAAAGAGGGCATCATACTGCCCCAGGACATGCTCCACCAGGACACCAACTTCGGTGACAGTGAAGCTGGTGCCCCTCTGCCCCTCTGGCCTGGGGTTGCCACTGGTGCCAGATGTGGAAGTGCCCGACATGGCAACCCCAGAGGCAGGTGTGGGTGGGCAACTGGGTCCTGGGGCTGGGCTGTGGAGCGATGTAATACCAGTCGGGAGTCTTCAGTTCCAGCAGGGGTGGACACAGCAACTGGACCCCTGCAGATGGCTGATGTGCAGGCACCAAATGGCAGGGCACGGTGGCAGCAGGCAGGCAGGCAGGCAGGCAGCAGCAGATGGCACGTGGGAGGCTGCTCGGGGCACTGGGGGGCAGTAACTCACCCTTCTGGGCAGGAGCGTGGGCTTCCGTGTGTTTTCGCGTGGCCAGCTTGATACGGAGTGATTTGGCACGTGAAAATCCTGCACGTCAGCGTGAAATCCGAGGAAAGGCCCTTAGCGCGTAAGCGCGTCAGCACGCATACGCGATTCTATTGGACCAGAGTCCCTCAGCGCGTAAGCGCGTCTGTGACGTGACCCGCACGGGTGTTCCCCACTCAGGACGTGATGACGGGGCACACGTGGAGATACTGCACGTCAGAGTGTCATCGCGTGTAATTGGACAAAAGTGCGCGTACACGCGATTGGCCTATGTACGTGTATTTAATGGGTGCGCGGCCACTTACACACGCAAGTACGTCAGCGAACCTGTATCCCGTGGTGCGTGTGAATTTCCACACGCTATTGGACTTGGAACAGGATTCCAGGGCTGCGCGGGTCACACGCTGTATCCCGTGGTGCGTGTGAATTTCCACACGCTATTGGACTGGCAACAGGATTCCAGGGCTGCGCGGGTCACACGCTGTATCCCGTGGTGCGTGTGAATTTCCACACGCTATTGGACTGGCAACAGGATTCCAGGGCTGCGCGGGTCACACGCTGTATCCCGTGGTGCGTGTGAATTTCCACACGCTATTGGACTGGCAACAGGATTCCAGGGCTGCGCGGGTCACACGCTCGCCTAGAACACGCGCTAAGCATAAATTGCGGACTTTAACAATAACAAGCTCAGACGCCAGGATGAACATACCGTTCCTAGCAGCAGTGGCAGTGGGCTACCAAAGGAGGAGGAGGAGGATAGTCAGGGCCAGAATATTCACACCCAGAACCAGCCTTTTCGGGATGCCTGATGACCAGGTGTATGGGAGGTACAGGTTTCCACCACACATCATACTGGACCTGGTGACTGAGTGGGAGGATGACCTCACATCACCCACCCTGTGCTCCCAAGCACTCAGCCCCCTGGAGAAGGTCCTCAATGTACTGCACTTCTTAGCCACTGGATCATTTCAGCGGACAAGTGCCATAGTGGGTGGGGTGTCACAGGCCACCCAGTCACGCTGCCTACACCAGGTCTTGAACATCATGACTGCACGCCCATCAGTCCGCAGGCACATATACCTGCCCAGAACACCTGCAGAAAGGCATGCTGCCGCCCTGGATTTTTACGCAGTGGCACGATTCCCCAAAGTGCTAGGTGCCATCGACTGCACCCATGTGGCTCTACGTCCCCCCAGGGCATCTGAGCACATCTATAGGAACCGCAAGCACTGGCATTCCATCAACGTGCAGGTAGCATGTAATGCCAAGGGAATCATCACCTCAGTATATGCCAACTATCCCGGCTCCACCCACGACAGCTTCATTTACCGAATGTCCACCCTAAGCCGGGACCTAGAAGCTGGGCGGCATGGCGATACATGGCTGCTTGGTGAGTATGTATGCCACTGCACATGCATGCATGTTGGATACTGAGCAAGGTCACAACCTCACCAATGATACCAATCCCCACCTCCACAGGGGACAGTGCCTACCCTCTCAGCCCCCACATGATGACGCCAATTCGGAACCCCACCACGCCACCCCAGGTAAGATTTAACACAGCCCACATTACAACCAGGGGCATAGTGGAGCGCACATTCGGAGTGCTGAAGTCACGCTTTCGCTCCCTTGACCGTTCTGGCGGGCAGCTGTTATACGCTCCCCCAGTAGTGTGCAGGATCATAGTGGCAGCATGTGTCCTGCACAACGTTGCAACACGCCGGGGCCTGGCCGTGGACATGGTGGTGGCCCCACATCCCCAACCACATGCACAGCCGCTGCGCATGGGAGGGGAAAGGGCACGGGGGGAGGCAGCCCGTACACAGCTAGTGGCTAATTACTTCACATAGAAATCACACCCCTGTGGAGTGCACACTGCCCTGGCACATTCCATCTGACAATCAATGATGACTCAACCTGACACTGATCCTGAATGTCTGGAGAATGAACCGGGAATTCCATGTCAGCCTGAGATTGTTCACCTGGAAGTGTCACAATGTGTGCATCCCTACCCACACAGACACCACCAATGCAGTTTTGTGAAGTTACACATTGAAGCAGCTAAAATGAATACCCACTTGCAAAATGCAACAAGAGGACAGTGCCATGTCAGCCAACCCAACCCCAGCACTGCCACACGACACACCGTGCCATGTCATGCTAATTGCAGGTAAACAAAGTAATCCCCACAACATGACATCACTCTCACTATGTACAGTGGCACTATTAGAAACCTGCAACACCTGAAATGCTCACAGCAATGCCGGACCAACAACATACTTGAGCACGTAGTACCATTAACATGACATCAAAAATGTAACATATTAGTAGTCTCACCACCTGGAAATGCCTGCACTCCCACCACTACCAACTGTGCAGTGTTGGCGCCATGTAGAGTTGTAGGTGCACTGCTGCCAACATGGTCCCCATCGCCAGACTAGAGGTCCTTGTGTGGACTTGAGGAAGGGACCTGCAAATTGGGAGGTAGACACAGAAGAAGAGTTACACATCAATGCAACATGCAGTGTACAACACAACAGCAATATGCACTAGGAATGTATACACAGTATTGACTACAGACTGGCCACACAGGTCATGGGAGTCCAACGTCACTGTGTAATTCACTGTCACTTGGGCACACCCTTTGCAAGCCCATGGAAACGGGAAGCAGGAGGGGTGTGTGTGACTCAAACCCAAGCATCGGAACCAAATACATTACAAGCCTGCATGTGCCCAGCCACAATGCAGCGTATGCCCACAGGAACCACGGAAGCCAACAGATCGGAGCCAACAGATCGGAGCCAACAGATCGGAGCCAACAGATCGGAGCCAACAGATCGGAGCCAACAGATCGGAGCCAACTGATCGGAGCCAACAGATCGGAGCCAACAGATCGGAGCCAACAGATCGGAGCCAACAGATCCTCCCAAAAAAATTGGGAATAAAAGAAATCAAAATAAAAATAAAAATAAGAAAAAATCAAAAATGGCCATTGATGGGCCCGGGGGGGTTGGGGAGGCCACCCAGGAGGTCCGAGGACAGGATGCACACCAGAACCCACCTGCGTGGATCCTGGGAAAATAAAACACCTCCATGGGCTCATGGCCCACACGGCTACCCTATTGTGGGAGTGTCACTGCTGTCGCTATTGTCACCCTGTGCAGCTGCATCCGGAGGTGGTTGCACTATGGGAGGCAGCCCACGCAAGGCCCTAGTCTGCTCCTCCATGGCTGCAAGCATGCGGGTGTGGTAGGTCTGGTTCTGGAGGATGAGTGTGCGGAGGTCCCCATGCAACAACTCACGGGATGCCCGGACCTCCGCCCTCGTTGCCTGCATCTCAGCTGAGAGCGTACGGGTGAGACGCTCCAGCTGCTGTTCTGTCCTTTGGTGTGTTGAAGCCTCAAGCTCAACAAGAGTCGTCCTGAGGTGTAGGAGCTCCTGCCTCAGGGCTTCCCTGTGGCCCTGGGACTCAATGGAGATGGCCTCCTGCAGAGTCGCCAGTGCCGCCCGCCTGTCCCTGTTGGACCCCAACATGTCCTCCCTGTGTGACTGGCAGATGGAGTCAGTTGCCTGCTCTAGTCGCTCCATCAGCCTTTCTGGGGGGACAATGGAAGTGGCCACCCTATCCATGGCCTGAGCCATCATCTCGGATGATGCAGCCTGTTGGGTAGCCATACCGTAAATGGATTGCTCCCATGCGGTATTGCCAGGTGGCGTACGGCCACCACGTCGGCGGGCACCACACCTGTCTGGGGCAAGGCGAACTGCGCCTTGCTGTGCCGGCACTGCCTGAGGCTGCAGGACTGCATTCCCCCTCTGATCTGCTGGCCCAGGAACAGGATCAGATGTCGCGGAGTGTGACCCTGCATCCGTAACCACCAAAGGCGTAGCTGCCAACACTGACATCCCCATGGAGGGTACTGACCCTGGTGCAGGTGGGTGAGACAGAACAGAATCCCTCCCTGGAACACTCACCAGCGACGGCACGTAGGTCTCATCCGAATCAACACCTGAGTACAGCTCGGGGGAGGTGCAGCCAGAGACACCCCTTGAGAGCACGACCTGCAGCACTTGTGGGTTCTCCCCCACCACCACACCACGTCCCTCACTGGTGGTTGGTCGGCCCTGGGACACCTCCTGGGTCTGCACCATCTCCACAACCCCAGCAGTATCAGGTGCGTCTTCCCCTGCAAAGACATGAAAAAAAAGTAATGGAAACAGGCATTAGCACCATGGCACACATTGAGGGCTGAGAAGCAAGAGAACCAGTACTTGATTGACATGTCCCACATGACTAAAACCCTCCCATGCATGCACCCTCACTGCGTATGAAGTGCAGGCAAATGGCACACACTGATGACACCAAGATGGAAGATGAACAAATTTTCTGCATGCTGCCTGGCAGTGGCATCACACATTGGCCTGTGATTGGCAGGTGAAACACACATGCCATCACACAGATGGCATGTACCATTGCTATTGAGTGAAGATGGAGAGGAGGGCAGCACCTATTCATTCAGTCCAGTTCCCGCATGTAATAGCTTTTCTGATTCTAACAGGTCAGATTTTTCACCTGGAGCTGCCAGTCTGTAATGGTCAAATTGCACAGGGACATGTGTGTACAAATGATATCCAGGTAACAAAGTCACTCCCCTTTACCATACCCATGTCAGACATGTGACTAGTGGACAGCGACATGCCTAGTGAAAGTGGTGGAATGCAAACAAACTGACTGAATGAACAGTGAAAAATAAGCAAATCTGTTGTGTCAAGGTGACACTTCAAGGGCAACTGGCGTGCAGTTGTGCTAGATGTCTACTGTTGGCAGAAGGGATACTGCTATGGCCAAATGCAGCTGCGCAGGTAGTATTGCATGAAGCACATGGCTGACCCATACGACTGAGGCGCACACACTCTCTCCTGGCACCCAAACAGAAGCCCTCACACAAACACCATGCACATGTATGACACACACATGCATGTGCACTCACCGGACAATGCCTCGTAATCAGCCAGATCTCCCACGCCTTGGATCTGTTCCTCCGTGACGTAGGTCCCAGCGACTGACTCATGTGGAGTGAGTTCCATGTCTACTACTGGAGACCCACCTCCAGTCACTAGAGTTGCGGCATGACTTGAGGCCAGCTTACTCTTTGCCCTGCGCTTTAGGTCATTCCAGCGCTTATAGCAATCATTGGCTGTGCGCCTCACGATTCCAAGGGCACTTACGATGTCCGCAACGGTCTGCCAGTGTGCCTGGCGTTGTGCAGGTGTGGTCTTGGATCCTGCAACAATGACCATCTCGTTGTCATGTCCGGACACATACTCGACAAGTGCATTCAGTTCGTCATCCGTGAAGCTGGCCTTCCTGGACGGGCCGGACTGTGTAGCCGTGTCTGGGGCATCAGCCTGTGCCGGACGAGCACTCTTCCTCTTCCGCTTGGAAGGTGGTGGTGATCCTGAGTGTCCTGCGCCGCTCTGGACACTAGGGGCAGGAGCCCTGGTGGACTCTGTATCAGGAGTGTGGGATTGCACACTCAGCATGGGAGTTGGTGCAGGCATTGGCTCGAGTGTGATGGTGTCAGGGGGAATCTCAGCAGCATGGACTAGGACCGACACTGTCCTGGCTGGGTGTGTGAGGGCTGGGGTGGATGGAGCCGCAGCTGCCCCTGCAGCCACTCCGCCCTGCCTCCTTGGTGCAGTAGATGACCTTGCTGCCCCAGATCCACGTGGCATGATGGCATCAACGTGCACCAGCGCACGTGTCGTAGCCCTGCTGACCTGGAAGTCAGCCATGGAGTCAGCCAGGTCTGGTGCCACAATGGGCTGGTCCAATAAGGGCTGAGCATGGATGGTGTCAGCCACTTCAGCCTCAACGGGAGGGGGGGAGGGGGGGGGATGATGGGTGCCCTTGACTGGTCCTCCACACATGGGGGGACAGGCTCACCCTGCAAGTTACGACCACGTCCCCTACCGGATCCACCACGGCCACCACTTGTGGCTCTTCCACCTTTGCCACCCTTACGGAATCCTCGCCTCCCAGCCATGGCACTGATATTAATGTGCGTATGGGAGTGGCTGTAGACAATTGTCCTGGGCAATTGGGGGTCAAAGGGGTTGGGTACCAGATGGTAATTGTACCCTAGTGCTCTAGCACGGCTGATTGTAACCCCTGGGGAAAGATGACGGGTCACGCAACGCACAGGAGGCCCAAAAAAGGGAGATGACGTGCACGCAACCCCTCCTAGACCACGTGTGCAGAAAGAAAAACCTGCACTACGCTGTGGCACCCAGTAACACAAGAATGAACGTATGCGTGTCACACGCAGCCTAGAATGACCTCTGAAGGGGTAGGCAACACACGGGGCAAGCACAGAAGTTGGATACGTGCGTGACTCACCGTCTGCCAGGTAAAAGAGCGTGAAGAATGAGCGCGTTTGGCTGGCTAAACCCCCGCCAAAAGAAGATGTGTACGCTGTCTGAGAAGACAGGACAACAGTAGAAGGGGACACTGTTTGAGGGAACAGGCCCAGGTAAACCAGTAAAAGAGAAAAAAGAGAAAAAGCTGTCAGAGGTAACAGGGAATACGAACTGGAAACGCCGTGAAGTAAATCGCGTGTGAAACGACAAGAAGTACAGATTTCACCCACTCGCTCTCCACGAAAAGCACGTACAAGGAAATGGTGTTCTACATGTACCTTATATACAGGCCCACACGTACAGCGTCACTTACGCGGCGTGTACGTTCACCAATCACACGCTTTGTCACTCCTGCGTGTAGATCCATTTTCACCAATCACACGCTTTGTCACTTCTACGTGTACATCCATTTTCACCAATCACACGCTTTGACACTGGGACGTGTCACGCAACAATTTCCTGCACGTGCAGGTGACTATAGGCGCGCATATGCTGTTGACGGGTTTACGCGCTAAGGGCCTTTGCTGACGTGTGGGATTTCACTACCTATCAGGCTGTCCACGCGTTCACACACGAGAGACCACGCTCCTGGCCAGGAGGCGAAATTACTGCCCCCCAGAGCCCTGAGCACGCTCCCACCTGCCATCTGCTGCTGCCTGACTGCCTGCTGGCCACGTGCCCCACAGTGCTGGTGGGTGGGGGTGTTGGGAGACATGGGTGGGGGCCTGGTGGAGGGTGCCCCTGCACTGGTGGGGGTGGTGGGAGACATGGGTGGGGGCTTGGTGGAGAGTGCCCCTGGTGGCGGGGGGTGGTGGGAGACATGGGTGGGGGCCTGGTGGAGGCTGCCCCTGGTGGCGGGAGGGTGGGGGTGGTGGGAGACATGAGTGGGGGCCTGGTGGAGGCTGCCCCTGCACTGCTGGGGGGTGGGGGTGCAGGGGGACATGAGCAGGTGTGCAGGGTAGTCCCCTGTTTTGTAGACTGCCTGCAGGGGCCGTGGAGGGTGTACAGGGAACACCTGTGAGGACCCACCCAGCCTAATCGCGTGTGATGATTCCCACGCACCCCTGTAATACACGTACCCTGGCTAATCGCGTGTATAACTTCCCGCGTACCCCTGTAATACACGTACCCTGGCCAATCGCGTGTTAAACTTCCCGCGTACCCCTGTAATACACGTACCCTGGCCAATCGCGTGTTAAACTTCCCGCGTACCCCTGTAATACACGTACCCTGGCCAATCGCGTGTTAAACTTCCCGCGTACCCCTGTAATACACGTACCCTGGCTAATTGCGTGTTGAACTTCCCGCGTACCCCTGTAATACACTTACCCTGGCTAATCGCGTGTTAAACTTCCCGCGTACCCCTGTAATACACGTACCCTGACTAATCGCGTGTTAAACTTCCCGCGTACCCCTGTAATACACGTACCCTGGCCAATCGCGTGTTGAACTTCCCGCGTACCCCTGTAATACACGTACCCTGGCCAATCGCGTGTTAAACTTCCCGCGTACCCCTGTAATACACGTACCCTGGCTAATTGCGTGTTGAACTTCCCGCGTACCCCTGTAATACACTTACCCTGGCTAATCGCGTGTTGAACTTCCCGCGTACCCCTGTAATACACGTACCCTGGCTAATCGCGTGTTAAACTTCCTGCGTACCCCTGTAATACACGTACCCTGGCCAATCGCGTGTTGAACTTCCCGCGTACCCCTGTAATACACGTACCCTGGCTAATTGCGTGTTGAACTTCCCGCGTACCCCTGTAATACACTTACCCTGGCTAATCGCTTGTTAAACTTCCCGCGTACCCCTGTAATACACGTACCCTGGCTAATCGCGTGTTAAACTTCCCGCGTACCCCTGTAATACACGTACCCTGGCCAATCGCGTGTTGAACTTCCCGCGTACCCCTGTAATACACGTACCCTGGCCAATCGCGTGTTAAACTTCCCGCGTACCCCTGTAATACACGTACCCTGGCTAATTGCGTGTTGAACTTCCCGCGTACCCCTGTAATACACTTACCCTGGCTAATCGCGTGTTGAACTTCCCGCGTACCCCTGTAATACACGTACCCTGGCTAATCGCGTGTTAAACTTCCCGCGTACCCCTGTAATACACGTACCCTGGCCAATCGCGTGTTGAACTTCCCGCGTACCCCTGTAATACACGTACCCTGGCCAATCGCGTTTTAAACTTCCCGCGTACCCCTGTAATACACGTACCCTGGCTAATCGCCTGTTAAACTTCCCGCGTACCCCTGTAATACACGTACCCTGGCCAATCGCGTGTTAAACTTCCCGCGTACCCATGTAATACACGTACCCTGGCTAATCGCGTGTATGACTTCACGCGTACCCCTGTAATACACTTACCCTGGCTAATCGCGTGTTGAACTTCCCGCGTACCCCTGTAATACACGTACCCTGGCCAATCGCGTGTTAAACTTCCTGCGTACCCCTGTAATACACGTACCCTGGCCAATCGCGTGTTAAACTTCCCGCGTACCCCTGTAATACACGTACCCTGGCTAATCGCGTGTATGACTTCACGTGTACCCCTGATATGCACGTTACCCGCTTTGCGTTCCTTGTTTGGCTGCCCTGTAAACTGGTCCAGAGTTAGCGCAGCCCTTTGCGATGATTTAGCGATTTTGCTGGCTTTTCCTTGCGAGAGGGCGTTCTTGGGGGCGTTACTGGCACTGCTGCAGGGTCGCTGCGATACTCTGCGCCACGGCTGGTTTGGGAGCATGTAATCCATGAATACGCTGTGCGCGGAAATCGGTTTTATCGCACGTGCCTGGCGCAGTCAATCGCACGCGGACACTCTGCGCCAGCCGATTGCGACACTTTTCTGCGAAATTCTATGAATTACCCTGAAAATACCTTAGAAAATTCTATCGTCAACACAGCTGGATTGAAAAAAATATTAAAATTATCCTTAAACTGTAGAGTAATGCTCAAACGTAACCTTGACATTGAGCACGGACTAGTTAATGGACAACTGAGTACAGTTGTTGGCTTTCAAACATACCCACGTGACAACAACATTCAGTTTGTCAATATTCTCTTTGACAAACTTTCAGAAGTAAAAAGGATAGGGCACTCAACAGCTCGATTCCTTCTCTTCAAAGACATGTATGTACGCAGAGAACAATTTTCTCTAACTCTAGCATACACAGTCACCATTCATAAATCACAAGGTCTTACCATAGACAAAGCATTGATAGATATTGGTAACACAATCTTTTTTTAAGAAGGCATGAGCTACGTAGCACTATCACGCTTACGTACACTTGACGGTCTATTTCGCATAAACTTTGATGCAAGTAAAGTAAACGCTGATATTCCTTGCATTTTACAATACAATAGGCTACATTCACCATACACCCCATCTAAAAACGTATCCTGTTTCAGAAAAAAGAAAACGTTGGAAAAGAAAAATAGTTCAAACAGAAATGCAACAGATCTCACTGCAAATCCTCCAAGGAGACTAAAAGAAGCTAATACTTCATCAATGACCACAACCAAAGAAGAGGCTTTTACTCAAAGTAACTCAGGTACTCCTTCAAAGAAACAACAAACACTCCCAAAAAATGACTTGGACACAGACCTATCTGGTCCATTCAAATTTTCAAATTAAACTGGTGTAAGCTGCTACGTAAATGTAGCAATGAATATTCTCTTACTATTCTATTTCATACACAGCACAGACCAATTGTGTTTGCAAATGTTAGTACTTCATAGAAACGCAACAAACAATCCTGACAACATGTATAGTGTTCATGGAATAAGACAAGAATTGGACTACTGTGCTGGAATGGTGAAATTCACTATAAACTCACAAGAAGATCCACAAGAATTTATAATGTACTTACTGCAAGTACTTGAAAACAAAAACATACCTATAAAAGAAATTTTCCAGATTTCATACATGTGGAAACATACATGCCCTCTCTGCAACAATGTGACACAGGAAGAAATCCCTAATGAGCGCTTCGTGTATGTATCCATACCTAATTGTGAATACGTTCCATTTCAGCAACTTGTACAAAATGCAAAACATGATCGATTATGTACTATCTGCAATTCAGATTATCACGCCACCTTACTAATACAAACACATAGTAAATACTTAATACTAATGCTTCTACGTTACAATGCAGATGGTACCAAAAACAACTGCAAGCTAACAGGTACGCCAACAGGTATCTAACTGCCCCAAGATTTTGCAACACCCAAACAGATAAATCAATACCACTAAATTATAACAAAAAATAGACAGATATAATACGCCAACAGGTATCTAACTACTCCAAACATGTACAACAAGCCAACAGATAGAACATTAGACATAAACAACAAGTGAACTCTGAAAACAAACAAACAAATAGACTGTAGCATAACAAAAAAAGGGTTTTTTAATCCGACATGGATTTTTTTTGTTCCCACAGACCCAATGATTTGAAATACAAACACAGAAACTGAGCAAATAGCACAGTATACTGGTTTGTAATCTACTAAATATGAGGGTCAAAATGAATAAACAATGTCTATTATTCAATGCTATAAGTATTTACAAACTACCAATACTAACATGATCTTTTATTTCATCACAGAAATTGACAAAGAATATATGTACTCCAGTTACCAAACCAACCAGTAAGTATATCACAATAAGTACAACTCATAAATACTGCTCCATAACGCAACCATTGAAGCAAACAGTGCATATAACTTCGGTCTTGGGTGCATGGCCCATGCACCCAAGACTCTAGGACCTAGCCACAACCACTGCAGCATATCACACCCATGGTAGCTTATAACTTTGGTACTTATAACTTCGGTCTTGGGTAGGCCCTGGCCACAATCACCACAACATATCACACCGATGCTAGCTTATAACTTTTTACTTTGGTCTTGAACTTTGGTCTTCGGTGCATGACCTTCGGCCATGCACCCAAGACTCTATGCCCTGACCACAACCACCACATGCACCCTAGACTGTAGGCCCTGCCCACAACCACCGCAGCATATCACACCCATAGATCACACCCATAGAATCAAACATTTTAACTATGCCATATCAGCATTTTTTATGTCCGCGGACACCGTGTGTGTTCTTAGAAAAGTTTCAAATTGCTTGCGAACAGGACGGACAGGAATAGTGTCCTTAGGACACCTCAATTTTCGTTTAATTACGGACATCCCGGATACTGTGTGTGTTCTTAGAACAGTTTCAACTTGCCCGTGAACAGTACGGACAGGAATAGTGTCCTTAGGACACCCCCGATTGCCCAATTACGGACATCCCGGACACCGTGTGTGTTCTTAGAACAGTTTCAACTTGCCTGCAAACAGTACAGACAGGTATGGTGTCCGTAGGACACCCCCTTTTGGTCGATTGCGGACATCGACGACAGTGCGTCTGTCCGCGGACACAACAAACACAACAGGGGTTTCTGCCACCTAAATAGATAAAATACTTGACCCATCACTTACTTCCCCACCCTCCACAAACACTCTTACATGCCAACACACTTGCCAAATTGTATTTCTCCATTTGTCACTGCGCTGTCCGCGAATGTCCGCGGACACAAGATGGTGGTCGTTCCCAAAAATCCGACGCACTCCACGCTCTTCACCATCCAATCAGCGGACACGTCGCATGTCTGCAGACATGACGCAAGCTGATTAGCCAATCAGGACACTGTCCGCAAAGCGAACAGGGAAGTGTGTCTGCGGACCGGAAATAGATATCACACATTTTTTCTCACCTTCTTTTTGGTCATTTAAAAAAAAAAAAACAGACAGATTTTCACCAAATTTACAAAAGCACGCCTTTGGGACTGAGCCTCTGCTTCTGCCGCAAATTTGGTGAAAATTCGTCCAGTGGTTTGGGCTGTAGGCATGAGCAAACATTTTTCCCCATTCAGTCTATGGGAAAAAAATACATTTTGGGACCCCCCCTATAACTTTGCTCCCCCTGGACCAAACCTCACCAAATTTGCAAAAAAAATCGGAGCGGGCCATATACTTCTTATGCAAAGTTTGGTGAAGATTCGTCCAGGGAGAGCAAAGTTATAAGCCACCCAAAAAGTGCTCTTCCTATGGGATTAGCAACTTAACCAGAAATACATGGCCACTACCGTGGCCGTGTAATATATATATATATATATATATATATATATATATATATATATATATATATATATATATATATATATTCTTTGAAGCTGCAGGAAGTTGAGGCTTGTAGACTGACAAAGTCCCGTGATAGGACAGAACGCATGGCATTATGGTGCATTCAGGCCTCTCTGACTCCTTCCCTCCTGCTTGTGACGCAATGCTTTCCTGTTATGTTTTAACAAACATGCAATATATCTGCACTCTGCACATTAAAGTGCCAGGCTATTATGCACGTCTAAGGAAGAAGGACGAGCATACTAGTCCTTGGCCCATAAGGGGTTAAGGAACGTGTGCCCAAGCTCATTTTGTTGGACCTGTTGTCATCACATAAGGACTACAAAGCCATCTCACAGATTTTTTGATGCATTGTTCTTTTTGTATTTCCTTGTATATAGTTTGTTTTTTTCATATGTTGCTTACTGTATATAATAAGCACCTTTTTTCATGATCGCTGATATTAATACATTATTATGTCTGTTTGAGCTAGTTATTTTACTGTACTTTCTGTAATATTCCGGGCATCATACTTCTGTGAGAATTATACTGTAATGAAAACATGAATTGATAGCAATAGCAATTAATGTTGAGTACACAGAATCGATTGAAGTCAGATGATAGGTAGAGATACGAACTACAGGAGCAACTTGTGTCAATTGAAAATAATACAAAGCCTATGTAGAAATTCCTAATATTTTCTCATGCATATAAAGTCAGTTTAGAAATGTTTTACACACAAGATTCACTTACAAAAAAGTGTGCACCAGAACATTTGTTTAAAAACAACATAACATTTCATATTTCAACATTTGTCAATCCCATCTGTTCTCAGCACACCTGTCTGTGGTCTTGAACCAGTACTTAATTTGTGGGGGTGTTTATCAGGGCTCAGTCCTGGCACTTATTTCTGAGCCCCTCGAAGTATTGTCTCAGACTAAGATTGATTATGAAGTAATGATAGCCAGAGTATCCATCAACCCCAATGAGCAGATGCAAGCTGCAGTTTACCCCAAATGAGTTGACACTGTGGGGAGCAGCTGTGGGTGGTGACATCATTCGTGGGGAACTGCCCAACCACAGTGTCACAGGCTTGCTAGAAAATACGCGGGCTCTTGCACTTATTTTCTCACACATTAAGTACTGGATTTAACTGTTCACTAATTTAATTTGCAGTCTATGCCAAGGTCAACCTTCTTGGGTAAAGAGGTGGGCGCTTCGTCGAGCTCTAGTTTCAATCAGCCCTCATATTCTATTCTACTTTTCAGCAGCCCTTGGCCCTAAATTTATGACTCTGGTCGCTCCCTTTATTCCTTAAAATACGGTTCTCCATCGAAAAAGTAAAACAAAAAAAAGAAGCATTTCAGGTGAGAAAACAAAAAAAATCACATTTTCTGATTGATTCATCTGAAGAGAGGCTACCTCTGGTGCTGGGCGAGCGGTGAGCAGAATTCTGACATCTTTAATGATATCAATGCATTGGCGGTGTACAGCTCTAATTACAGTTTGGCTGCCAAAATGGAGGGTTGGAATTGTTGTTTGAAAAAAAAGGAAGCAGTCCTTCTCTCCAGATAGTTCAGGCATATTTAGGACAGAGTCATCAGCTCTCAAATGTCACACTCCTGAACTGTAAATCAAAGATCTCGTTACTAACCTTACCGAAGAGCCAAATTCTCAAAGACATATTGTACAGAAGCACTGAACCCCTCAGGAATGCTGCCTCCACGAATAGCTCCCATTAGCGGGATTGACTGGAAGAATACATTGAAAGAAAGAGGCGATGAGCTAACCGTTTTGGAGGTGGGGGAGGAGAATAATGATGTGCATCTGTCCAGCGCATGATTAGAGACCCTTCATTAAATATATATATATATATATATATGTTTATGAATAGGAACGTTATTGGCAGTGTAGTCTTTACAATAATGAATAAACTTATGGCTGCATTAAAATACTACAAACGAGGACGAGTGGTCCAGCTAAGTTATACAAATGTACTGTCAATTATGGTGAAAGCATATTTTTGAAGGAATTGTCATATGCCAAGGTGCTAGCAATTCGCCTGCTACTCCCACCCTAAGCAGGGCTCGAGCCCTGAAAAGAAAAACATGGGTAGTGACGTCCCACAACGAAATATGCAACTTCTATCCCAATTGTCTTTCACAGCTGAGAAAGTGCACTGGCCAAATCGGCCTTTGCCGAGAGAACAGATTCTATTAATAAATTGCTTTCTAACTCTAAAAGGTGTGCACCTTTTAGAACTAAGAATCCTTAACAAAAGACAGCCTCTGTTTGGATCATATCAAGACACAGCAGTTTATTAATCAGTGCTGTGCTATTTGTGTGGTCTTGTGCCTAAGGGTGTTGTTTTCCAACCATGCGACCTGGGGTTGGTTCCTTTTTTTTACAATTCCTGAAAAAGTGGGCAGACGCCATCCGCCGGCGTAATACCTCAATATGAGCACAGGTACTGAAACTCTATACCAATTCTCGCCATCGGATGCCCAGCTACACAATTTGCTGAGCACTGTAGTCAATTACCTGGTGCTCACATCATAAGTCAGGTATTGACACCAATAGTCAGAGAACACGTGACGTCATAGCCAGGCCAGTCACTGAATGCCTGTCCCTAACAGGAAGTACTGGCCACTGTGAACACAATATCCGTGGCCTGTTACCTTCCATTACCCTGCCTACCCAAAGACCACCACATTATCTGTGGCTTGGACTTACCGCTGGTTGCCATGGGCGTCAGAAGGATGTGCACTACATCCCCAACAAGGAATCATCAAAATCCTGGCTAGTGTCCTACCGAGATAGAGCACATTTATAGGGCACATGAGCCTGTGGATCAACTGTTGCGCAAACACACCAGCTACGGCTTTCTGAGTTTCCATGACAAACTTTGGCTTTGACCAATTAATAAATTGATAGCATCTACACTATCATCATTGCCTTACCCAACCCTAAACTTATAGGTGTTTATTTTCTTCTTTTTTCCCTTTCCCCTATGTTGTGTATTGTTGTTGTGTATTTAATATGTATCTCTCCCTTGTTCCCTCCCTTTGCCCTGTGGGCGCTTTGAAACAGTATGTACTTGCTGTATAGGTGCCTAACAAGTAAACAATATTTAAAATCAATACATAAATAAATAACGCCCTGGTCTGATCATCGACTTCGCCTTTGCACATGGATCAGACACATAAGAAACAATAAAGTATGCAAGCCTCCCCCAATCCTGTGCCAATTAACACCCATACATTCCACCCTATGCAAGGTAAATGTCTCAAATCTCTATAAAAGTCAAATGTTGTGTGTGGGTTTGTGGATTTGTAGCAAAGCATTGCCCCTTATACATTTCCACACCGTTCCACCAATCTGCACCAAATGTTGCATAGTTACCTGTTAGGACCCTCCGGACAATACTGACTACATGACATGTGGACACCCCACCCCTTTCCACAGATTTCAGCAAAAGTCAAAATTAGTTTGTGGGTTTGTGGCTTGGCAAAGAGTTGTTCCTTATACAATTCCACACCGTTTCACCAATCTGCACCAAATTTTGTATAGTTACCTGTTAGGACCCACCGGAAATTACTGGCTACATGAAATTTGGACACCCCACCCCGTCCCCCATATTTCAGCACAAGTCAACATTTGTTTATGGGTTTGTGGCTTGGCGAAGAGTTGTTCCTTATAAAATTCCACACTGTTTCACCAATCTACACCACAATTTGCATAGTTACCTGTTAGGACCCTCCAGACATTGCTGGCTACATGACATTTGGACACGCCACCCTGTTTCCCGGATTTCAGCACAAGTCAAAATTTGTTTGTGGGTTTGTGGCTTGGCGAAGCATTATTCCTTTTACAATTCAATACGGTTCTCCAATCTGCACCAAATGTTGCATAGTTACCTGTTAGGACCCTCCAGACATTACCAGCTACATGACATTTGGACACCACACCACTTTCACCAGATTTCAGCACCTTCACACATGAGATGTTTGCCTTAAATCGGTGCAACATCAATGGAGCGATAGAAGGACCAGTCCTGACACGAGGAACAAAGCTTGAGGGGCCTCAAAAACCATGTTTCAAGGGCATAGGATGCACGGTTTCCGAGATATGTGCACTGCAATGCACTGCAATAAACTGCACCACACCTGGGTGAGGCAACAGGTGGGGAAAGAGCACAGAAGGTCCCAGTATGCAGGAGCACACCAACTCTCGCCTCCCGCCAACATCTGCTCTGGGGTATGTCAGCCAGTCACACAGGCCCATTATCAGTGCAGTATACTTTATGATGCAAAGCACATCAAGGGATAAGCAAATCAGAACAGTGACCTACAGGATCGGTGTTATCATGTCTGTCTACAGATCCCGCTCGGAGACCAGGGACTTCTGATAGTGTTGAGTACATTCTCAAACAGGACACTGTAACACACCTCCCAAATGACAGCCCAAACTATCAAGCTAAGTGCCTTAAGCAAGAAATAACCAGACATTAGGGGGCCGATTCATGGAACAAACGTGTGCCGAAAATCCCAGCGCAAGCAGGCGCAAGGTGGCGCAAGCGTGAGTAAGCAAGCGCACACGTGCGATTCAAGGAAGGCGCTGTGCTTGTTTCCCACTGGTTGTGCGCCAAATCGGTGCATGTCGCACGCGGGCACACACGTCATCAAACGGCGTGCGCTACGCGCACAGCAAAAGCGCACATAGCACAGCGCACACAACAAACGTAGGCGGAACAGTGGGCGTAACACGCAGAATGGGGAATAACGCGTGAAAAAGAAGGCGTAACTGGGGAAGTACTGCAGGGAACTACACGGAACACCCACACGCACGCGAACAACCTGTGTTCATGGATACGAATACGGGAAACCCGCGCATGGCAAAAGACGCACACAGGCGTGAATGCGTCCACCACACGAAGGCAGGTGGAAGCGTCCCCGCGCACAGTATAAAAGTGCACGCAAACAACAAACACGTATATACAGCTACGATGAATGCCTCATTTGTCGCAGCACTGATCGTGGGACACCGCAGGAGGAGGAGAATAGCCAGGGCATGTATTTTTTCACCACAGACACGCCTTTTTGGGATGCCTGACGACCAGGTCTACGGCAGGTAGAGGTTTCCACCCTGTATCATCCTAGACCTGGTCAGGGAGTGGGAAGATGACCTTACATCCCCCACCCTTTGCTCCCAAGCATTGAGCCCCTTGGAGAAGGTGCTCAATGTCCTAAATTTTTTGACCACTGGGTCATTTCAGCGGACTACTGCCATAGTGGGGGGGGGGGTCTCACAGGCCACGCAGTCACGCTGCCTACACCAGGTCTTGGCAATCATGACAGCGCGCCCCTCAGTCCGCAGGCACATATACATGCCCAGAACATCCGCAAAAAGGGAGGCCGTTGTCCTGGACTTTTACAGGGTGGCACACTTTCCCAAAGTGCTTGGTGCCATAGATTGCACCCATGTGGCCCTACGTCCACCTAGGGCCACTGAGCACATCTACCGAAACCGCAAGCACTGGCATTCCATCCATGTACAGGTGGTATGCGATGCAAAGGGAATCATCACCTCTGTCTATGCAAACTACCCTGGCTCCACCCATGACAGTTTCATATACAGAATGTCTGCCCTGAGCGGGGCCCTGGAAGCTGGACAGCATGGCGACACATGGCTCCTAGGTGAGTACAAATGCCCTTGCACATGCATGCATGTCACACACACACACACACACAAATACACAAACCCCAATAATCACAACCACTATCACCTCTCCAGGGGACAGTGCCTACCCTCTGAGCAACCACATGATGACGCCAATCCGGAACCCCACCACACCACCCCAGGTAAGGTACAATGCGGCCCATATTGCAACCAGGGCCATAGTGGAGCACACAATTGGAGTGCTCAAGTCACGCTTCCGCTCCCTTGACCGCTCTGGTGGGCAGCTACTCTATGCACCCCAGTAGAGTGCAGGATCATTGTGGCAGCATGTGTCCTGCACAATGTTGCAGCACGGCAGGGCGTACCGGTGGACATGGTGGTGCCCCCACATCCCCAACCACAGGCACAGGCGCTGCCCATGGGTGGGGATAGAGCACGTGGCGAGGATGCCCGGACCCAGCTTGTGGACACATTTTTCACCTAAACTCCCACCCCTGCGGAGTGCACACAGGCCTGGCCCATACCAGGTGACAATCGATGATGACAAAGAGACAGTCAACTGTCACAACCTTACCACCCAGAGATTGTTGCCATGGAAGTGCCACATTGTGTGCATCCCTAGCTACTTAAACACAAGCGATCCTGTGTCACCAAAAGGCACACATGCAAGGTGTGAATCACACACACCTGCAAAACAGGCCATGACTATCACTGGTATGTCACTCAAACCCTCCCAAAGCACAACACGACATGGCAAGCAATAGCCATACACCAACACAGTACCAATAAGTAACACATTGCCATGAGAAAAAAGTAAATTGGCATCAGACAATGATGCCTGACATAAAATCAGATGAAATAACTGACCAACAACCTCCCACCCAAAAGAAGTCATACCCAAATGCATTACAAAAGTCGAAGTTGTAACATAACAATGAATGCTTGTCTACATGCACATTGTGCATTGAAAAATCAACACTGCAGCTTCTGTGTGCCGTGTCCACCTCCTGCAACACACTGCTCAGTGCACAGCACAGTTAACAACCATTGCGTGTGATGCACACCCTGAGCATCACATCTAAGCGACAAACCACATCAAAAAGCAAATTAGGCATGTACAGGATCCACAATTGGTCATAGGACATGTGCTGCAGGGACACAGTGGGCACCCGAAGGAAAACAGAGTGTACACGTGGACATGGAAGGGTGGTTGTACATGTAGTGCATTATAGTGCGAGTGTGTGGGTCAGTAAGGACATGCACGCAACATATGCATGTGCAATCAAGTGACCATCAGTGTCCTCTACACATCACATGTGAACATTCACCATGTGTACACCCCAGCATGTCAAACCACAACTATCCCCTCACACCTGAAAGGTAAACACAACACATGAACAGGCATTTATCAGCAGAACACATCATGTACATATGATACCACAATTACAATG
Organism: Ambystoma mexicanum; assembly: GCF_040938575.1. NCBI lineage: Eukaryota > Metazoa > Chordata > Amphibia > Caudata > Ambystomatidae > Ambystoma > Ambystoma mexicanum. Next base: position 1,294,962,347 of record NC_090935.1, on the reverse strand, counting down.
TCAGGGTGCCCATCACACTGCAGGGCAAGGCAACTATCACCAACCAAGCACCACCCCTCCCTCACAAATCACCATGACCCACTGAACAACTGCACCGGGGTTATGGAGCCTTCATCCTTGAATTTCACCTGGCCACAGGATCACCCTTCCCCTTTGTCACCATCTCCCACCTTGTGTGTATAAAGTTGCCTGCAGCCTCAGAGTCCACCTTGATTTGCAAAAACACTACATCCAAGAGAACTCAAAGCAGGCCAACACAGAAGCCAAGCAAAAAGCCTGCAGGCAGAAAAACTAACCAGAACAGCCTCCAGTAGATGACTTGAAGTAGCAGTACCTCACAAAGGCCAAGTACTACCACAATGACGTAACAACCAAGGTAGCACAGTAAAACAATGTCACAACAGGATGTGTACCATGTGTGGTACATAACATAGAATGAAGCACCACAAACGGATGTGTACTGTCACTGCTTCCGTGTACAGGTGCAGGAGTGGCACAAACCAACCACCCCCACCGTGGTCTGGGTGGCTGCAAGGTCAAACTCACACAGGCCTCTGAGACCCTGGTGGGGAAGGAGGGTCAGGTATATGGAGTCGGGACAGGCGTTGGCATACTGTATAACCGGAATGAGGGTCAGGAGAGGGGAGTAGAATTGACACGGGAAAGTAGGGAATGGCCAAGAATGTAGTACTCACATTAACACAGTCATACCAAACTTGTTCATCATAAACATAGCAGCAATTCACTGAAATGGAAGTCAAAGAGAAACTTATCTCTGGGGTGAGTGCTGGCCTCCTGCCTGTGCACTCTCAGGTCCGGTAACAGGAGCACTTCAATGCTGCAAAGAGAGCCACTGTAAAAAATCTGTGCGTGCCCATAACACACAAACATGCCACAAAATATGCCCCAAAGTAACAAACTACTCTACAAACAGACAATCTGGTGTGGATGCTTTGTACCCATACGTAACATTACCCCTGTGATGGTTCATACACAGTCAATGCAGTAAATCAGGCGCCGGTGGGTGTGTGGCAAATGGAACACCAATGTGTCACGAATCACACAACATGCAATGTTCCCTGGGTAAGCAGACTGACGCATATAGCAAGGTATGACTTCCAAACAAGTTGTGTTCCACCATGACCCAAATAAAATAGGCAGTGCATGTTTTAAATTCTACATGGAAATGAAATGCACTGCACCCGAGTCTGTCCCTTGCCGTCTGTCCCTGTCAGCTGCTTCTTTCCATGTCTCGGAACGCTACATGGGTGCTACAAGTGCCTCAATGGACCATGGTGGACCAGAGGGAATGTGCCACTGCCCCTGCAAGTGCCCCAGACAACCTTACAATCAACTAGCCATGAGTCCACCAACACATCTGAGCTGTATTGTGCTTTTCAACACCAATATTCGTCCAAGCTCACCCTCAGTGCTGCTACTAAGCATGCATGTGCAACTGGCCTGGTGGAAGGTTTGCTGTGTTGTGGCACCCCTGTGCTGCTCACCTTGCCTGGAGTCCCTTGAAACACGTCAGCAGTTTTCAGATGTATGATTGCAATCCCTGTGCCTCTGCTTGCGCACACATGTGCATGTGGGCACCACTAAACGTGTCCAGATTCCAGACGTCCAATGGCCCAAGTCTGCTGGCAAAGGTGGTCTGGAGGCTCATCCCCCTGCAGAAAGGGCATGAAACACATGATTAATGCATTATATTCATCTGTGTGTGTCTCTTCAGGCATCACATCACTGGACCATGTCAGAGACATACATCAGAAATCACACCACAGTCCGTCTTTCACAGCCAAAGTGTGGAACACACTATCTACGGCATGAATTGCAACAAGCACATGTACAGTAAAGATAAGAAACATACTACACAATGCATAGCAATGAGTGTACACATGAATCATGAAACACACCATATAGCAAAAGCAGAACAGTGGTCAATAACACCCCAATCATCCCCACTAGGGGTGTTAACACAAGTTCCACAGCAGCAGACATGCCACAGATATGACAGTCCAAAGCCCTTGTGTTATAGGCTGTTACACCGAACCATCCTTGCGAGCCCATGGATAAGGGAAGCAGGAGTGGCATATGTGAGTCAAGGACCCCAAGCAGCAAACACATACACAAGACAAGCCTGAAGGGCCCAGCTGGAACAGACAGTGGATGCTTTCAAAACCCACAAAGCACCACACTGTCACGTGAAAGCACAGTAGACAAGCAATTTTAAATTATATTAACTAATTACACTAACTACGAAAAACCTACTTTACCTAACTAAACTAACTATCAAACAGAAACTTAAATAACTAAACTAAAAGAAAAATCAAAAATGGCCACATACGACCCAGGGGGGGTGGACCAAGAGGGGGGAGGTACAGGGTGCTGCTCAACACCCACATGCGATGATGCTGAGCCAAAAAAATAAACTCCATGGGCTCAACGCCTGGACAGCCCGACCTATGTGGGAGATAGATGGTCGTCCGAGTCTGGCTCATCCTGGAAAGGAGGACGTGGCACAGTAGCCTGGCCAAGCCTAGCCTCAGCTTGCCCCTCGTCGGCAGCAAGTCTGCCGGACGGGTGAGCCTGGTTCTGTGTGGAGATGACTTGTAGGTCTGCATGCAGAACCGCCCGTGATACACGTGCTTCCTCTTGCAAGGTAGGACGTGTAACATGGAGTTCCTCCTGCAAGGCCTGGATGGACAACCGCTGCACCTCCCGGCAAGCCTGTAGCTCAGCCGAGATGATTCGCTCAAGCTGTGCAAACCTCTCCTCTGACTGCTCCCTCTGGGACATCAGAAGGACACCCAGAGTGGATTTGAGGGAAGCATGCTCCTCCCTCAGGGCCTCCATGTGTGCCTCTGCATGAGCACCAATTTCTTGACGCAGAGACAACATTTCAGCCTGGTGTGCCCTGTCTGAGGCCGCCATGCCCAGCCTTAGCGAGCGGGCCGTGGACCGTGCCGCCTGCTGCTGGAGAAGCACCTGCCTAGAAGGGGGAGCACGGATCGGGCCACACGCTCCATGCTCTCAGCGATGTTCTCCATTGCTGCCCCCTGCCGTTCTGAATTGGCAGTCATGTCTTGCTCCCACTCAGTATACAGCGGTTGCACGCTGCAACCGCATTGCTGAGCTTGACCCCTGCGGGACCCAAGGACCGGTTGTCCTCGTCGTGTTGGCACCGCCCGCGGCTGCACGACTATATGCCCCCGTCAACGTGATGTCCCAGGCACATCAGTGACTGGTGTGGAGGGTGACCCTGCGTCCTGATCCACCATGGGTGGAGGTGCCAAGACTGTCTGACCCCTCAGTGCAGGTGTCTCGGACAGAGGAGTGTCCACATCAGAATCACTCATCCCTGACACATGGACCTGATGCTCATCCAACTCGACATGGACTTCAGAGTCGTCATCAGGGCTGGACTCATAGGCAGCCAGAGACAAGATGGCCTGTAGCACTTGGTGGTTTTCGTGGCCTGCCACCCCATGACCCCCACTTGTGCCGGGTTGATGTAGTGATACCAACCCTGTGCCTGGCATGACAACACCATCCTCCGGCTCCATTGCGTCATCATCTGAAAAATAGAGAGAAAAAAGGTCACTACACATGTCAGAAGCACACAACACACACACACACTGACAACATCAGGCAGACATGTGACACACAAAATAGAACATAGCATGCATGCTGGGTCAACTTGGAATTGCTTCTGTGATCAGACCTGTTGAAAGGTAGCAGTTTGCATTGAAGTGGGTCTATGCATTGCACCCAATGTGTATGTTACTCACTACCTACATGTACAAGTACTGCATAGTGTGTGTCAGAAAATGTGAAGGCAGTGCAAGGTCAACTTCAGACATCACGTGCAATGTGCATTCAATGGATAGCATATCTACAAGCAAAGCACCCCTCCACCCAAGTGCAAAAGCATGGATGCCTAGCATGGTATCAAAAGGCTGACCAGAGACCTGTGCATTGACAGGCAGTGTTGACTAGCATCAACAGCTTCATGTGAGTCAAGTGACAACACTGCAAATGATGATGGGACAGTAAGCAGGACACATTAAGAAACGTCTGGAGGCCACCCACGTATGAAGAGGACACTACACCAGTTGGACAGAGTCATTGGCCATTAAACAGGCTGAGGCCTGTGACCCACCCAGAATGTCAGACCCTAAACATGTGTGCAACGCAGTACTGAGCCACAGTAGACATGGGAAGGCTGATGAAATGCCATGTAATGTATGTCACCCAGGACTTGTATTACAGTTATCATCCAGTCAAGGACACATAGGGGCATGCATGCAATGCACATGGAGCATGAATGGGCACTCATGTCCCTGCAGGGCATCTGACCTCTGCACAGTACAAGTGAGATACCCTGCATTAAGAACTAAGGCTGTACCACACAGCATATGTCTGGAAGATTGGTTGCGGGAAGTTAGCATGTACACAGGACGCATTAACAGGGAAGTACCCAACGGCAATATTGAAGCAGACCAGTGCAAAGGTGGAATTGGCGTGCAGAGCGGGGGGTGAAGGGTCAAGGGAGCATGCCTACATGGAGTACCCGCATGCAGGCAGAGGACACATGCACGTCAGTCATGCTATGACATTGTGCCTGGGCTGAGAGGAAGGTCACCCCACGCTACATGCAGAAGGGCCAGTGAGCTGGGACATGGACCGGAGGGGCATACTGGTAACCAGCATGTGAGTAGGGTGCAATAGTGTTGATGCCGACAGTCCCCGTCTGCTCCACATGTCACCATCCAGCAGAGCAGACATACATCACGGAAGCATTGCATTACTTGCACATCCGAAACATGTACACGGCACATGTAGTGGCAATCATGCACAACACATCCCACAAGTAAAACACACACATCCTCAACACTCACTGGACTGGGCATCAAAGTCCGGCATCTCTCCCACTCCTTCAACCGATTCAGATGGTATGAACTCCGCAACAAGTGACTCATGCGGAGTGAGGACTTTCTCCTCTGGTGCAGGCCCACCGCCAGTCACCAGAGTCAAGTTGTAATTTGAGGCACGCTTTGCCTCAGCGCTGCGTTTGATGTCATTCCAATGCTTTTTGCACTCTTGCGCCGTGCGCACCTCATGGCCGAATGCACTGACATTTTCCGCAACATGCTTCCAGTGGGTATCACGTTGGGCAGCTGTAGTCTGACTATTGGCACCCACAAGCATGTCATGGCTGTGGCCCCGCACGTAGCCCACGAGGAAGTCCAGTTCCTGGTTGCAGAAAGGCTTCTTCCTCGACGTGCAGGAGGTTGTGGCTGTGTGTGAGGTCCCAGCCTTTGCTGCAGGTGCAACCTTCCGCCTCTTGGATTGTGGCTCAGACCCTGGCTGGCTAATGCCGCCCTGACCAGTATGGCCAGTGGGTTCGGTGGATTGAGCCAAGGGAGTGGCAGGTGGAGGGACGACCAAAGGCCTGACTTCTGTCAGTGGCAGCTGGGTGCCCTCTAATGGACCCTGCGCAGCAACATCCGCTGTGGCAGGGTCATTGACCGCAACTGTCCTGGTTGGCAGACTCACAACCGGGGAGTTTTTGGGTGCATCTGCCCCTGCACTTGCCAACACCCGGCTCTTTGGGGCAGCAGATGACATAACTGCCCCAGGGACACATGTCTTGGTCAGGGCAGCCCTGCGTGCCCCTACGTTTCCCTCCTGGCCTGTTGGAAATCTTCCAAGGGCTCCTCAAGTGCCAACGCAGGCTGCGCTGGCAGAACCTGAGCCTGGGCGGCGGTGTCCACAGCTGCACCTGCAGCTACCACTACCTTTGGGCTCGTGGCAGTCGATGGAACGGACTGCCGGGTCACACGGGCACAAGTGCCAGATGCAGAAGCTGCATCTCCCGGAACCACAGGGGGTGGTGACATGACTGCACCAACACATGGCACGACATCATGCTCAATTGGCGCACCCCTGCCACTTCCCCCTCTGCGGCTGCCCTGGACACCCTGGAGACCCCCTACTCCCTGGTCACCCCGGCCACGTCCCTGACCACGCCCGCTGTTAGGGAGAATTCTCTGTTTGGGCTGAATTTCCTAACCTAGTGAGTCCCCCAGCAGCTTTGCTGGATTTCTGGAGTTGTTTTTTTCCATCCTGCCAAGAGTGAGACTCTTTTTCTCCCACTCTTGGACATGAATGTGTGTAATTCCTTTTAATGTCAATGTGTTCGATGGGCTATGGGGTCTTTTACTCCATAGGGTCTCATAGGTTTTTCTATGTGTGTTACACCTCACCCTCCGTGCCGTAACACTGGGGCGTCCTAACGGACCTCCATCATAGACTCCATACCCGGGGACTGACTACTGTCTCCCCGGGCATGTAAAGTCACCATTGGCTTTACTAGACCTAAATTTACTAACAGAACTAGTACAAACCACCCTATTGTGGACGTACTAGTAGGGGTAATTCGATTACTCCGGGGTCTGTTATTCGAGGGGGCACTGTCCCGTCCCCCCTCGTCGAGTTTTGACTGGTGGCAGTGGAAACTACTTGTTATATTCAACCCCGAATATAACCCTATGGGATTCTTCCCATTGTTGGAGATTAATACTTTTTCTCGTTAATCTCTAACATACCACCGGTTTACTTATCTTAAATAAGTCTATCGGGTGGTATTTTCTGCCAAAACTCGGTTTTTAAAATGGTGTCTGTGTTCGTCTCTCTGACTCCTAAACCAAAGGTTGAGCCCTTTGTTCCACTTTTGGCGGGCCTCTACACAGAGGCCCTCCAAAGTGGTGCCATTCTGTCTGGGTACCACAGGGTGTGTGGGAGGGGGTTTAGGCACCCTGGACTGAGTTGCCTTGCCAACTCCAGTCGCACTCTGGTGTTATTGGCCCAAGTGGTGAGCCACCCCGCTCACCACTTAGCGTGTTTTGATTGACAGCTAGGCTGAATGAATGGGGGTTTTCTGCATAAAAGCAGGGCTTTTGGGACTGGATCTTCAGAAGTCGCCACAGGACCTAAGAATCCGACGAGGGTAAAGCTGAGCCGACCTGCAACGACGACACCTCCGGTGGAGCCCTGCTGAACCGACTCACGACTTCCCGACGACAGAGGAGATCTCCCCGCTGGAGAGTCTCTTCCCCTGACTGGTGGGAACAACCAGTCCCCTTTGCTTTTTCTTCGCTTCAGGACACAGTGGTCGAATTGCCCGTGCAGAGCACAGCGACAACCGGATAGCAGCTACCCCTGTACCACGACCAAAAGGTGGTGCCTTGTGACGGAGCACTCCGCGGCTGGTCTCTTCCCTGGTGGTGCACTGAACCTCAACTTTCCTTCAACGACGAGATCATCTCTTCTCTTGGCAAAGACCCGACGTGCATCCACCACCAGGAACAACTGCCCCGCCGGAGCTGTCTCTCCACAAACAAGGTACTGTGTCCGCCTGGCTTCCCTTGTTGCCGGATAGAGTGGGGTGTCTTAATCCTCACCTCTCCATAGGGTTGCCTCCAAGCTTCTATAACGTTTTGTTCTGAACTGGTCCAATCTGCCTATAACAATTTGCGACAAAGACTCGAAGCGCATTTCCACTAAGATACTTTTTGGGACATATCGCCTTGCCTCTCTCCGAGTGGGCCTGGCCTCTGAACTTTGGAATCTACAGTGGTTCCTGTCTTCTTGCCTTGCATCTTTGTTCTTAAAAGTATTGGTATCGAGTTGATTTCTTAACCCGCCTTTTCTCTCCCGTCCTAACCAATACTAGAGTGCCATCTAGGTTAAAGCATACACCTCTGTCTGCAAATAAGTGATGCAGTTGAACCTAGACTTGTCGAACTATTGTTAGGGGGATTGATCTTTTTCTTATAGTAATTGCGATCGAAGTTGTTTGCCGTATTAGTGCCCGAGTGTTTTCCATAGATGTGTTGTTATAAATAAATACCTTTATATCTTTACACCGAAGCCTTGTTGCGTGTTTGCTTGTCTTACTGTGTAGAATTGCCCTATGTTGTATACTCCACATACTGCCTAACTCTTCTTGAGAGAAGTCTGACTGCTCAGCCACAGCTACCAAGTGAATCTGTGTGGTACAGACTGCTGCCAAGTGGGTTTACTGCCAAACACCTGTAGTCCTAAATCTTTTGCAGTGGTCCCAGAGAGAACTGCACAGGTTTCCGCCTAACACCCGCCACGAGTACGACCAGCTGAGGCGCCCCTCACCTTTGGTGTCCTCCCAACCATGGCACAGATGTAGTAGTGCCGGCACAGATGGAGTAGTGCGAAGGCGAGGTGTACACCACAATTGACCTGGGCAATTGGGGTGAAGGGGGTGGGAAGCAAGATGTTAACAGCCCCCTGCACCTGCAAGGCTCTATGTGACCCCGGTGATGTAGTGACAGGTCACGCAATGCTCAGGCACCCCAAAACTGCTGGAAAACCGTGCACGCAACCCTGCAGCCTACATGCATGGAATCAACCTCCCGCAGTACACGGTGGCACCCAGTAACACGAAGAACGTGTACGCGTGGGACACGCAGGCTACTATGACATCAAAAATGGTGCGATACACAGGGGCACCCGCAGTGGGAAAAATAGCGTGCGCGAATTACCGTCTGACTAGTGCAATGCAGAAAAACATGTACCCTGCTGAAATTGCGTGTGAGACTTCCCACAAACACCGTAATACACGTACCCTGCTCCAATCGCGTGTGAAACTTCACGCAACCCCCAGTTATACACGTACCCTGCTGACATTGCGGGTGAAACTTCCCGCGAACCCCAGTTATACTCGTACCCCACTCGCACAGGCCCTTTCGTGTGTGAAACTTCCCGCACATCCCCGAAATACACGTACCCGCATCCAACCGCGTGTTAGACTTCCCGCGAACCCCCGTAATGCACATACCCTGCTGAAATCGCGTGTGAAACTTCGCGCGAACCCCAGTAATACACGTACCCCACTCGCACAGGGCCTATCGCGTGTGAAACTTCCCGCGCACCCCAGAAATACATGTACCCTGCTGAAATCGCGTGTAACACTTCACGCGCACCCCTGAAATACACATACCCAGGCCAATCGCGTGTTAAACTTCCCGCGCACCCCTGAAATACACGTACCCTGCTGAAATCGCATGCAACACTTCACGCGCACCCCTGAAATACACGTACCCAGGCCAATCGCGTGTAAAACTTCCAGCGCACCTCTGAAATACACGTACCCTACTGAAATTGCATGTGAAACTTCCCGTGCACCCCTGAAATACACGTACCCTGCTGATATTGCGCGTCAAACTTCCAGCGCACCCCTGTAATACACGTACCCTGCTGAAATCGCGAGTGAAACTTTCCGCGCACCCCTGTAATACACGTACCCTGCTGAAATCGCGTGTGAAACTTCCCGCGCACCCCTGAAATACACGTACCCCGCTCGCACAGTGCCAATCGCGTGTGAAACTTCCCGCGAACCCCAGTAATACACGTACCCCGCTTGCCGTGCCGGGGATTTTGATGGCTTTTCCCTGCACGAGAGGCGTTCATGGGGGCGTAACTGGCGCTGCTGCAGGGTCGCTGTGCCACTGTTCGCCACGGCTGGTTTTGGTAGCTAAAATCCATGAATACGCTGTGCGCGAAAATTAATTTTAGTGCACGCGGCTGGTGCAGAGATTCGCACGCGCACACTGTGCGCCAGCCGCGTGCCCCACTTGTGCGCTAAATTCTATGAATTACCCCTCGATGTCTTCATCCCCCCTCCTCACAAGGTTTGCAAAAATGACAACTAACCAGAGAAATATGCAGACAAGTGGTTTGGAAACTACTTGAAAAGGACTAGGACATTCTAGTTTACTCAATATAAACCAGATTTCAACTTTTCTGCAAGAGGAAACCACCACATAATCCAATGGAAAAAGATGCTATTTTTCAAAACTAAATACCCTGCATTCATTGATCATAAATCATCACTTTTTTTAATTCTACAAAATGCTGACCTTACAAAACCATTCCAACGGCACAGCATAGTCATGCAAGTTTGTTTTTTCTCCGAGAATCTGCCTATAGAGCGTTCCAAGACAAGATAACCATTCTAAATAATATTAAATATCAAAAATGATCTTTGACCTAACCCTTCAAAAAATCGCGGAGACTCCACTTCTCCCCTTCTCCCCTACTTCCTAGACAGGGCAGCTACTGGCATCCTGAAAGCTGTCTTATCTCTGAAAACATCAGATCCTTCATCCGCAATGCATTCTTTCTGGAAAAATATACCAGACAGCAGTAAGGAGGCAACCAGAAAACCCTGTCTTAAGGAAACGTACATTAGACACATGGGATGGTAAGATATACTGCCTGAACACCATTATGCATTTAATTGTGAGCATCTTGGAAAAAGTGGCCACTACCTAGATTCTCCAAAATGACTGAACAGGGTTGTGACAACACAAGAGAACTGTGACAGCCTTACTGTTCCTCTGAGAAACTATCTTTGTGGGTGCATGTCCTTTAAGACCTCTCTGCATCTTATGATGCAATTGTGTATACCCTTGAAAAGACTGCAAATCCAAATTAGCATTACGTGGATAGCTTTTCTGCCTGGACTTGTTCCCCAGTAAACATGGGCAACCTTGCATTATCTACCTTTGAACTGGAGAGGATTGTCCCCATGGTTTTATTGTTCCTCTCTGGATTGTCAACACATGCATGAACCAAGTGGCACCACTTATTGAATCCTTGTGCCCTAACGTTCAGCTCTACACTGATAATGGCCACATCATGTCCAATCTACCGAAGGATGAGACGCAAAGGCCTAAGTTCAGCAGTTGTCTACAAGCAGTTCAGGATTGATGATTGATAATAATCAATGCCTCAATGGTTGCAAAATATAGACACCTAGCCATGCCTGGCATATAATATGCAGATCTAGATCTCTGTCTCTCTCTCCCACCCTCTCTTACTCTCTCTTCTTCTTTTTCGCAATGTCATGTCTTTCTCGCTCTTCTCTCTCTGTCTCTGTCTTTGTCTCTCACTGCTTGTGACTAGATGCCTCTGTCTCCCTCTCTCTCTCTGGTATCTTTGCGGGTGGAAGTCACATTGCCTGGTGTATGTTTGCTTGTCTAAACACAGCTGTGAACTAAGAAAACAGCTAATATCTTGAAAGGGGGGTGGGAGTGTTTATTTTAGCAAAATAAGATATTAAAAAAGGAAAATTTTTAATTTATGATGTGGCAATTTAAACACATTAATAATGTTAATTCTTTTTTTTATTGGTTTATAAAAAATTTAAAAATACTTCATTCATTAAAATCAACAAATTGGATAGCATTTCATGTCACCATATGAGCATTTCTATCTATGTTCGACAGTTCTTTAGCTCAACTGTTTTCTAGTTCAATCATTTGGGACTTTATCCGACACTTGTATTGGAGAGACCCTCCTTGATGATCTCTAACATAAATGTTAGCGCAAAGGTCAGCTTGTTGTCACATTCATTAAAACAGTTCTGCCATCATTCTTCTGCTTTCATGGAGCATTTGTTCGATAATAGTGGCCCAAATATCGTCATTTTTTCATCTCCAAATGCGCTACACAACAATACCAGATGTTTAAGGGTCTCATAGTTAGTACGAAATCTACATTTTGGATTCAAGTTCTCATATTTTTGCCAGCGAGTTATCACTTCTTTAGTTTTAAACTGGTCATCCTGAATTTTATGAACAGATTTCTTTTATGTTTATCTAGAAATTTTTCCAAGTATTTGCAGAGCTTATTATACACTTTCCCCTCTGCAAGCACATTTCTCATATGGTTATATTTGATTCTTTGATCTCCTGTATCAATCCAGTCTTGCTCCGACAGTTTTTTTTTTTCTGTTGCTGCATCAGGGTTGTTTACAAGCGTTTTTTTTTATCAGAACTCATATTGTCGAGTATTCCATCGCATCACTCTACCCATGATAAGAGCGCACTCCTTGACTCTCCATCAGCAGGATTGTGCAGGATGTCAAATTGGGGAGGACCGTTTATCATAATCATTTTGCGCAATGTTGCCAATGTGTTCCAGGTGACTCTTGCATTGATGGAAAGGAAACTCAATTCATATCGAATTATGGATGCAGGAGTTCTTCTGTTTAAATTCAGGACTTTCGAACAGAAGATGTTTTCAAGAGAGTCCCAGAGAGATGTTAATTCTAATGACCACTATCACCATATGTTGTAATCGTAACAAGACCATTGCACTTTTTTCTACTAAGCAAAGCACATCAGCTAAACCTAGAAAAGCCATGTACATTATACTCTTATAGAAGGTTATTAATCCAAGATCGGCAGTATGATGCGCTGCTACTGTATTCTTTCAAAATATCCTTATGAGAAAGGGAATGGGAACAAATAGAGGTAAGAAAGGACCCTGGTTGCTTTGCATAAAATCAAAGAATATTGTGGCTACATAACAATGATTATCAATCTTTATGTTTGACAAATATGTCAGTAATGCGAGGGTTAAGGCTGTAATCACAAATTACATGATACACACTGGGCACAGTGTTCATTTTATGTTTTACCATAGTCACCCTAAAATTAAACAGTTTGCAGCCATGAACCTTATAAAATAATTTGGCCTACAATTTGGATGTGAGGACAAAATGGTTGCAACATCTGTCCTGAGGAGGGGCTGTGAGCTTCCCAAGATATCCTTTGGAAGTAATTATGTAGGGTGATCTTAACTACCCCTCCATTCTACTAATTGTGTAGCCTACTAATATAGGTTACCTGCTGCTTTGACTAATGCCAACAACATAGGCATCATTTTTAACCAAGACTGAACTATCGTCCCTAAGATTAAAAAAAAATCATCAAGAAATCCTATTTTATGTCCACATTCTCAGAAACAATCCCCTAATTTAGAGATAGTAGAAAAATAGCCATTACCAGATCCCTGACACTGACTAATTTGTAATACTTGAACTGCCTCTTTCTGGGCCTACATATGGCCACATTAATCGGATGCAACTAATCCAGCGATTCCATTTTAGCAGCTTTTGAAATAATAAACAGGTGACCCATTTATGACAGCATCAATTTAACACCTCTATGCAGAGCTCAGTGCGGTATGTCTGAAGTGGGTCCCAAGTATATTTCCCATTTCCTGGACAACTACATCCGGATATTAAAATCGGATCTGGAGGAACAAAAAAGCTCATCATAGCCCCCAAAAATAAAACAAATGCTTGTTCAGCCACCGCTTGGTCTCCTTAGCAACATACTTGTGGAAAGATATCCCTAAATTGCTCTTTACAAATACAAACAGGTACATTTTCAAACTAAGTCTTAAAGGTGGATTCATCTGTAAATGCTCCTGAAGCATCCTCTCCAAGCTCCCTTAAAGCCTGCCCCCGTCCTACCTTATACCCTGGCACAGACGTTTTTTGCAATTCTCCTCCACCCACTCTTGAATTTTCATGACCTGTACTCTTTTAGCTCCTGTTTCACTGTCTTATGTATATGTATACACTTTTATGTCATGAATTGTTCCGTATTTCATGAATGTCTTTTTCTGCACTGGAAATGTATACCACAGTACCCCTTACTACCCTCCTGTGCGACGACAGTGATGTTCCCCCATCCCAAATCACATTTTAACCCCCCTACAACTCCTCTTCTTCCCCTTGCTTACTTTATAGCCAATTGCTCTGGTAAAAAGACCCATTACAAAGCATTAGTACCAGGCACGCGCGGCGCAAAGGGAATACTGTGTGGTGATTGGCTCATTTGCAAGCCATACCACACGGTATTCCCAGTTACGCCGTGCGTGCCGGCTACTCTGTTCCCAGCGAGGGGCGTGGCAGCCCCTCAGCCAATGAGGAGGCTCGAAACGGGGCCATCCCCGCTCCGAGCCTCCCCGCGGCTGAGAGGCTGCCATCGCCCCCCGCTGGGGACTCGGGTAAGTCTTTTTTTATTCCCTTCCCTCCCACCGCCCCCCCAATTTACCTTCTTGTTCCTGCGTCCCCGTCCGCTCCCGATGCCCGCCATGCAAAGGGAAAACGGACTCCGTTTTCCCTTTCCATGGCGGCGGCCATTTTCTTGGTTGTTTTTTTTTCTATTATGAAATGTTTTGGAAGAGAAAAAAAAAGCAATTAGTACCCCTGTCTAATGGGCCGTGGTACTAATGGCAATAAGACCCTCGGCGGCGGGCCAATACCGCCCACGGTAATGCCCGGGGCTTCGTAAAGGCCCCGGCATTACCTGGGCCGGTATTGGCCCACCGCCTTGGGTCTTATTGCCTTAACAATATCATGCAATATGAAAGCATTGGCATGCATTCACTGCACTTGACATGTACAAGCATCACATAACCTGGTTTGCCAGGTATTCTCTGAATATACCCAGGCACTCCATATGAGATGCAGTGCCATCATATTCTCAGGTAACTGTTGCCCCCTTTGCTTAGATATTTACAGCATTTGCCAGGTGTTGAGAACAATATGCTTACATACAAAATATGCCATGTATGGTCATCTTATTCTCAGGCATTCAAACATTTTGTCATCTTTACAGATACTCACTTCATGCCAGATCTGGCTATCATATACATTTCAACTCACACCGTATGAAAGGAATGACTTCCATTTGCCACATACTGATTTTAAATGATCACATCATCAGATGCCTAGCTACTTAGAATCCATAAAATGGATGCTGCTATTCAGAAACACATTGATGAAGGTGAGAGCAGTGATTTGTTGTTGTTGCTCCAAGCGCCAGTTTGTACATAATTCTAAAGCATAGGGCAAACCACCTTTATTGAGACTGCTTTATCCTGAAAAAGAAAATGATGAATTGCACGTGCTTTTTGCCAGGGCAACAACATGTTAAATGCAATGAACCACCAAGGGTTCTTAAATGGAGCAGCTTATCAAGCCAGAAGGATCTACTTGCCCGTTTCTGATTTAGTCGGTTACCACTTGAGGCTAATGCAGGCGAAGTGGGAGTCATTACAGCTGAGGCTGATGTTTTTGGCAGATTGTCATCAGTTGCAATTACCGCCACAGCCAGTGATTTTCACGAGGGGAACCACCACTGCACCTTGTAAGGATATTGCAAGTCACTGAGGCGTTCTGTGAGCAGATAGAGGGACGACACCACAGGCCAAATTCCTTGATAAGGTCACAGAACATCGAGGTGACTTGCAATATCCCTTTAACATGTGGCATGGGTATTTTACTAATTATAATACACACTGTCATACCCTTTAATATCTCATCTCTTGCTTAATTTGTTGTAAGTGATCTTGCAGTTGCTGATACATATAATCAAAGTGGAATCAATTTGGATTTTAAAAAGCTAACATGCAGCTTTTAATGTGCTGCAGAAACATAGTTTAATCAATTTAATAACATGGCGTATTCTACTTTCAAATTTCATGTGAAAGCTTTTTTTATTACACCCACCATAACTTGGCCTAATGCTCCAACCACAAGACTGTCACACTGTACAGCACTAATGATCCCTACAAAGGGTGAATATGTTATGCATTTGTTTGCAGCCTTGAGAAATGCCTGTCTTGGCTTTATTAATCAATGTATACAGAAGCACCACCCTGTTAGACAAAGACAATTTTGTGGAGTGAAAAGTTTGAATTTGGGATCATTTGCACACCCTCAATGCTTTGCTCATGTGGCTCTGATCTGGAGAGGAACTTCCAGTGATGGATACTGGGTGACGCGGTGGCATTTGCAACTGGGTTCAAATAGCTTATTCTACTTTCACATTGCAGGTGAAAGGCTTTGTTCAAGATTTTTTGAAAAGGAACGGTGCAGTGTGCTGCACTGCAAATATCACAGAAATGGTGCATCCTACGGCCTGCTGTTAAGGTAGCATTTTCTTCCCTGTATCGAGATGCTTAAAATGTGCTTTGTCCTGTCCTTCTACGGCCACATTGATGTTTTGCCGATTTGCAGCAACTGTTTCATGAGTGAAGGAGCTGAAATCCGGGTAAAGGGGTGGGGTGTCCAAATGTCCTGTAGCCAGTAATGTCTGGAGAGTCCAAACAGGTAACTATGCCAAATCTGGTGCAGATTGGTGGAACGTTGTGGAATTGTATAATGAACAAACTAGCAGATGTGCTGCTTTATATAGAGAGAAATAGAGATTACATTAAAACCTATGTGCATTTACTGACTGGCCTAGCTACACAATTTCTAATCTATTGCCCTCATATACCTAGGTGCCTGCTGCGGTATACATGCATTTCACTGCGGTATTTTTAATCCCGTGTTTTTTCATCGCCGTTTTTATTTTGAAAAAAACCTCTTTTTTTTGGGGGGGTTAAAAAATTAAATATATGGTTGTGGGTGTAAGGGAATAAAAAAAAAGTGGGTTTGGGGGGGTAAACGGTGATGAAAAAACCTGCGATGAAAAATACCACGGCAAAATAACGTAGAACCGCCTGCTGCTTCCTCACTTTGTACCCAGTATTACCATCAATCTCCCAGGTACTCAGATCATTTGCCAGATATTGTCATCTAAAGCCTAGATATTAACACCAGTTTCCAGGAGAGGGAACCACATGGGGCAGATAATCTTGCCTCATCTCTTACGCCTTCAGCCATGGCCACTGTACATGTTCCCCGATATGTTTCTTTTGGACCGACTAGGTGGCCACGGCTTTTGGCAAAAAAATTAGCTTGAATATACGAAAACATTTTCAGCTCTGAACTTGGCCCCCTGCCACAACTCCCCAATTTCAAATGGTGTCCTCTTTCCCCCTCCCCACCTCTAGCCTGATGCAATTTAATCCCGTTTCCATCTGCAAATGGCATTTTTTCAACTTTTCATTTTCGAATAACATCAAATATTACCATGAATATTTGTGAATATCTCTCGCATAAGGTAAAAAAACATGGTGTTTTTTTTTCATTTCTGAAATGCCTCTCTTCTGCAAAACACCATGGGAGATATCTCTATAATATTGGGATAAGGAGGCACCCCTTTTCTGTTAAATTTTTAGAAAGGTACAGGAGGCATTAATCCCAACACACCACACCCTGGATCTCGAGTCAATGCTTTGTTCCCAAGTTTGTATCGGGTCCAATTCCATCAAGCGGTTTTCGCTGTGCAGTCCGACAAACATTTTCTTTTTTGTATATGGGAAAATTAATGGGGACTAAGCCGAAAGTGTGTTTTTTGTTATCTTAATACATTTCTATTTTTTAACAGTTCCTTCCCAAAATGTCCAGTCTAAGGCGGGTGCGGGTTTGCAGTGCATACAAAGTTGTCCTCAAAGTGTCATCCAAAACTGTCACACAAAGTTATTAGCAAACCATCTTTCGTATTCCCTATGGTACTCAACATGCACCTCAACTATAGTGCGGTGACTGCCACACTATAATATATATATTATATCATAATATATTATTATATATTATGTAGTGGCTGTGTAGTTATGGTTAAATTGCTAAACTCATAGGAAGAGCACTTTTTGGGCGGCTTATAACTTCGCTCCCCCTGAACAAATCCTCACCAAACTTTGCAAAAAAAGTATATGGCCGGGTTTGAATTAGTTCGGCAAGTTGGGGGAGGTTTTGTGCTGGGGGGAGTTATAGGAATGTCCCAACATTTTATTTCTCATAGACTTAATGGGGAAACACTTCAAGCACAGCTACAGGCTGAATGGCTGGACGGATTTTGTCCAAATTTGCGGCAGGAGCGACAGCTTGGGTCAGAAAGCGTGCTTTTGTGTGTTTGGTGGAAATCCAACCATCAGTTTTGTTGCAAATAACTGAAATGTACGTCCCAAACAATTAGTGATATCCCTGTTCGCACCATGGACAGAAGTCTCATTGGCTTGCGGTATGGCGAGCTGTCGGAGAAGTTTGGACGCGGCCAGTGGTTGGCTTGAGGAAAGCGTTGTCTATCTGAGGACAGTGCGGCGGCGGAGGGGTCTGGAAAATGTACCGTACAGAATGCCTTGGCAGCAGTAAGGGAGGGGACGGGTGGGGGAGTGAGAAGTGCTTAATGTGACATATGTAGACAAGTACTGTGTGTGGTGATTGGAGGAAGCTGTCCTAACGGCCCCATAGCTTCTGCCGCAACATGCCGCAACATGTTTGCTACAACCTCTTTTCGTAGTGAATGGTGGCAGGTGCATTGCAGAAAGGGAGTGATTTTCACCTGACATAGGGTAGGTTGGAGCGCAGGTGCCTGTGCGCTGCAGATGGAATGTGGTAGTTGGCGACTTGGTGGTATGCATGTTTGAATGAAGGTTCGGTGGGTCTGTGGAAGGATTGGACTAATGGGTGCATGGGCAAAGGCCGTAGACTATAGGGTGTAGAGCATGCACTCAAGAGCGTAGGGCTGCAAAATACCCACCGCAGGAATGCATGTTTGACTCTGCATTTGGTATAGTGTGGTATGTGCAGAGTGGTTGCAGGAGGGCTAATGTTGCAACCAGAATGTGGGTAAGTTGGCAGTGACACAGTACTTTGTGAATGGAAGTGGGGATGCCCATTGTAAGTGAATAAAAGTGCACAGGGGTGCAGGAGAGAGTGTTTTCTTTGCACATTGTGTTCACTGTTGCAATTTGTTGCTGTATAGCTGTGTGGCAGTGCACAGGTTGGGTTGGAGTGCTGGTGGCAGTGGTGTGTATGTGGATGGTGCTAGTGGTTGCATGGTGACATGCATGGTGGCATTACGTTGCTGTGGGTGTGTTTACAGCCTATGCTGTGTGCAGATTTATTCAAGTAGGCCCAATGTTGTGAAAATGTTGTGGTAAGTGACACACTTTGTGACTGGCTGTGGGTAGTGGTGGCGGAGTCTGTGGTGTGTTTGTGGATTTCTGATAATTGCGACCTGTTTTCATGCATGGGTGTTTTGTTTGTGCTTAATGTTAGCTGCCGACATGGCTGTTATGTGAAGTGGTACAATTTAGTGTTGCTTAGCGCCATGACGCTGTACAGCTTGGGTAGGAGTGCTAGTGGCAGTGGCGTGTACGTGGATTGTCGTACTTGCTGACATGATGACATGCATGGTGGAATTACATTGCAGTGGGTGTGTTCAAGGCCTAGACTATTGGGTGCATGTCCGAAGGTCGTGGGCCGTAGGCCATGCACTCAAGAGCCTAGGCCTTGAGGACAACCATGGCAGTAATGTATTTCTGAATGTGCATCAGTTAGAGGGTGGTGACATGAATGTTATGGTTGTGGAGCACATTTCAGCCATTATAGCCCAGTGTTGCAAACAGATTGTGGGTAGGTTGGAAGTGGCACAATACTTTGTGAATGGAAGTGAGTCACCTATAGAATGTGATTGAAAGTGCACAGGGATACAGGAGAGATTATTTTGTTTGTACATTATGGTAACTGTTGCATTTTGTTGCTGCATAGCTCCATGGCAGTGCGATGTGCTTCAAGATGCTGCAGTGAAAGGTCACGCAGTGTGGGCTCTGGGTGCAGTGTTTGCATACTGTTCGTATGGTAGAGGGTATGGGTGAAGGGCAGTTTATATGTGCTTGGATGGTGTGCTTGGTGCACAATGCCTGCAGTATGGGCAATGTTGTAAACATTTTGTGATTACGTTGGCTGTGACACAATACCTTCTGAGTGGCATTCGGTAAGAAAATAGTATGTGAATGAAGGAGTGTAGGGCTGTCAGTAACAGTGTAATGTTCATACATTATGGTAACTGTTGCATGTAACGTTGTGCATGTGCATTGTGGTGTGGAGGTTGGTTAGGAGTGCTGGTGCCAGTGGTGCGTATGTGCATAGTGGTAGTTGGTGACATGCTGACATGCATGATTGCATTACAGTGCAGGGAATGTGTGCAAGGAGCCCACCCACTGGAGCAAAGCAGGTTTGACAGTGCATGAGGCACATAGTGGTGATCTTTGGAGAATGGGTGTGGAGCACATTGACGATGTGCTAAAGCACTAAAAGTGAGTTGCGAAGCGTGTATTGTGCATTCCATGGTTGTGGTGATAGTTGCAACGTGCTACAGTATTTGGTGTGCAGCAGGAGATGGTGCAGTGAGAAGTTGTGCAGTGTGGCCACAGGGTGCAGTGTGTACGTAATGTGAGTATGGAAGTGGGTATGGTTGAAGTGCAGGTTATATGTGGTTGGTTACTGTGCTGTGTGCAGAATTATTGAAGTAGGTCCAATGTTGTGCAGCTATTGTGCATAAGTTGCCAGTGACACAATACTATGTGAATGGCTGTGCTTAGAGGTGATGCAGCCTGTGTTATGTCTGTGGATTCTGCTAAGTTTGCCATGTTTTCATGAATGGGTGTTTTATGGAGAGGGGAGTTGGGTGGAAGTGCTACTACATTTGTTACGTTTGTGCATAATGGTAGGTGCCCACATGGTCAGTTGCTTGGATGTATAGTGTGCTGGTGGGTGTGGAAAGGGCTGCAATGTTGTGTGCATGGCCAAAGGTGTGCTAGGTGCATCTGAGGATCTTTGTGGGTGCTGCAATTGTGCATTATTTAGCAGAAGTTTCTGGTGGAGGGGCTTTGCAATGAAACGGAACGTGTACTGAGAGTGTTCAACGGTAAATATGGAGTGCTGTATAGAAATGACAGTGTGCAATGCAGAGCCTTTGTATATCATTGCTGCATGCTTGTTTGAAAATTTGACAACACCCAATGGGGGAGTGCTGCAAAAAGTGCCTGCGCATAGGGAAGAAGTATTGTCTCAGCTTCACTGGGCCGTGGCCCTCACTGTAAATGTGAAAGCGCATATCCACATCCTGCCATTATGAGCAGGGTGGAAAGGGAATTGGAATTGTAGGAAATAGGCAAGTAGGAGTTTAGGGCATGGTTCACAGGAAGGGGTGGTACCATTTCCTCCCAATACTGTGTCGTGAGGGTAGTCGAGAAGGAGAGACGCACAGTGCTTATCGTCAGTGATACCTTTGTGCGCCATTTGCACAGGTGTTGTGTGCAAAGAGACGTTGCTGGTCATTTCGGTTTGGAAGGAGTGGACGCTCTCTGGGCCTGTCAGGGTGACTGCAGTTTTGGCAGGATGGGTCTCCTTTGCAGATATGTGGCCTCCGTCACGAACATTGACTTTGTCATGCTGCACTATGGAAGTCTACATTTGGGTTACATGTCGTGTGGACGATTAATCCGTCACCTGAAGAGGTTGCTGAGTGCAGTGATGTGTATTTTTCCTACTGCGAAGTTCGTTAACTCATGCATAACACCAAGAGGAGTTTGGGTCCATGACGGTGTAATTTGTGTGCAGCCAGAGGTCGGAAGGTGTGCTATAAACAGAATTATGCGTGTGTTTATGCAGACTGCTGGCATGTTCTCCAAAAAAACACTTTCACACATCTACGATGGAAGACTGATACCCCTACCCAGTTTGATATTGTTTAGACACTATCAAGAAAAGGTAGTGCCTTACGCGGTACTTTCAGGATTACACGTGCAACATCCAGGGTGGCTATGTGTATGTAAATGGATGGAGAAATTGTGAATACTTTCATTGAACTTTGTATTGGACATGCTTTGGAATGGCACGACATTTGTACTGTAAATGTGTAATGCTACATTTCAAGTGTTGTACAAGAGTGACAGTGTTGGATGATGGTGGCGTTGATGCGACTGGTGGATGCATGTCTGCCTATTTACGCGTAACCCAATGAAGTAGAGCTGCAGAGAGCATATTGCAATGGGAAGGACAGCTCCAGCTTTACAAGGGTGCTGCCCTAGCACTACTTTGGAAAGCGCACGTGCCAAAATGTGCCCTTTACACCACCTTGTCCAATTGCCATGGCAGTGTGGGGATTAGCGAATCGGGTAGTGTGGGTGTGGTTAACAGGAAGGAGAGGTGTAAATGTTGTACATTATATTTTGCATACTGAGGGTGGCTGACCTGGCAAAATGCATTGTGTTGACAGTAGGTGATCCCTTTGTCATAGATTTGCACAACTATGTCCTGCAAAGACACTTTGACAGCAATTTTCCTTTGGAAGGAGGGGACGCTTCGTGGAACGCTGTGTATGAGTGCAATTATGCCGATATGCATGCACTTTGCAAAGACCTTGCCACTTTTCCAGTAGTAGATGTCATTGTCATCCATTACAGCAGCATGCATATGGGTTACCTGCCTTGCTACAATTTGTTCCGTAGACTGAAGAGATTGCTGAATGTCGTGAGGACATTTTTTCCCACCGCAATGGTGCTTTTTTCATCCACAATAACACAAAGAGTATGGCCTACTGCTCATGGTTGTTGTTCCGAGCTAGACGGAGGAAGGTGTCTCATCAACAGAAGCATGTATTCTTTTTGTCTGCTCGTGCAATGTTTTTCTGCAACAATAACCGCATTAGTTGTGGAAATGCAGAGTGTTTCCAAGAAAATGGCATTTTGTTGTCTCCCATTGGCAATATAGTTTTGTTTGCTCGTCTACAGGCTGCGGTAAAGGGTTTACTGCACTACTGTGAGCAGAAGAACAAAAGCTAATGAACACTGAAAAAAGGTTTTTCCGTAGAGGCATCTAAACAAAAAAAAAAAACGGCTCTTTGAAGAGTCGCTCCTTACCACAAACTACCCTTACCCTGGTTGCAAGTTATTCCTCGCACCCACACGCAGCGTAAAAGCTACATCCTGGGATTTCTTGAGTGGCAGCCTCGGAAATTGAACAGTAGGGATTGTCCAATCACATGATTAGGGTGTGCGCCAATAGGACGAGGGACTCCTGCTTCACTCGGGCCCGGCCCGCGACGTTTTTGGGGACCCGCACGTGCCACATTCAGCGCTTCTCACCATGGTGGCCTATGGAAATGGGACTGCGGCCATTGTCCTATCAGGTGGTGCGTCACAGGAAAGAGCACCAATATGAAGAAGGACTCTTCCTGCTGTACAGGTGCGCGGTCCTTGGAAAATGGCACATGTCACATTCTGAGCTTTTTAGCATGCTGGCCCATGGAAATGGACTATGGCCTTTGGCCAATGAGGTGCTCAGGGTGTACGTGCAAGAAAGAGCTCCAATAAGGACAAAGAATACTCCTGCCTCATTGGGGCGTGGCCCTTGGGCTCATTGGGGAAAGACATGTGGCACATTTTGCTCTTCTCACCATGATGGCCAAAGGAAATGAGACTATGGAATTTGGCCAATCAGGTGCTCTGGGTGTGTGTCACAGAAAAGGGCGGCATTCAGTTTCCCCATTACTTTGTGTACTGAGGCTGGCAAACTTGGCAAGATGTACAGTTTTTGTCGTGGGTGATGACTCTGCGGAAGATCTGTGCTTGTATGCCCTCCAAGAAGACTTGTCTGGCAATTTCGGTTTGGAGGGAGTGGACGCTTCGTGGTGTAGTGACGAATTGAGCTTTTTTGGTGGACTGCTTTTAGAAAGTCAATGCGTAGCCTCTTCGGCAACTGTGCATTTTGTGATTGTGCACTTTGGAGCCTTCTTTTTGTGTTACATGCCATGTTCCCGTGTGTTTAGTCAACTGAAGATTATGATGAAAGCAGTGCAACACATTTTTCCTACTGCGAAGGTGCTTTTCTCATGTATACCCCCGAGAATATTGTGGAAGTATTCCAAGGATTCTTGTCGCCAGCCAGAGGTCAGAAGGGGTCTCATCAACAGAAGCATGTGTGACTTTGTGAGTGCTGCTGGGATGTTCTCTTGTCAGAAAGAGAACATTGCTTCGCGATACATACACCTTTTCAAGACAAATGGCATGTCTTTGTAGCATAGTGGCAATGAAATGTTGTTTCACAATCTATACACTGCAGTGAAGACCCTATTATAAGAATGTCAGCTGACGTTCAAAACACACATTTACGCATGAAGACTGCAAAAAAGTGTTTACACTGAAGCACCTTTGCAATTCTTTTAATAAAAAAACAACAAAAAAAACAAAGTTCTTTTAGGAGACACCACACCTAACCACGTCCGCTCCCCTGGTTGAAAGTAATTCCCCCACTCCGGCACTCACCCAGCAGAAAAAGTCTGCAAATATTGTGATAGTGAAGGGTGGCACATGTTACATACCCCCCTTTTGCAGATGACGGCCATAGAAATGGGCCTGCAGAGCCTACGGGATTTGGCAATAAAGTTTGTGGGTGTGGTGTGTACGGACAGACTGTGGTACACAGTGTATTTGTCAACAGAAACGTAGAGGGTGCGGTTATGGCTCTGTGTTTCACGAAGCACAATATGCAGGTTTTAGAGTATTTCGACATACATTGGGTGAAAGTGAATGGAAAACACTGTGCAGTGACTACTCATTTTGCAATCTATCATGTGCATGGAGTAGCGAAAAGGAAGTGCCAGATTTTGGTTTCTCTGTCTGACACTTTGGTGACACGCAATCATGCCAATATTATTGGTGTTCATTGTGCCTGGAAAATGGTGCAGCATGTTACACAACCTTGAGTGCTGTTTGCGATGAAGGAGGCACTTGCCCAGTTCAAGATCACTTGCAGATGTTTGTAGCGCATTATGCAGACACTGATGTGGCAGCGTCATTTCCTATTTGATCCGTGAATGCAGACAGCACTGTACATTGCAAAGAAGAGTATTTGTGGCTTAGTTCGACATGTGCCAATGGCATCCTTCGCCCATCAGACTATGACCTTTTACAGCACAAATACTTTTTCCCAGCTATAACATTTTTCTTACTATGCCATCCATCCAGATGTTTGCACACCTCATCTAGATTGGCTTGGTGCCCTTCTTGAAAGTAGTGATTTTTTTGTTGCGCTGTGGCTCTCTTGAAAACGCTCTGGAACACCTACAAAAACCTCTTTGTACAGCGACCCCCTTTGTAACCGATTGAACTACCCTGTTTACCACACTGACACGCCTACTGCCCCGTATGCGTGCATTGGCAATTCTGTTGTTGATCTGTGAAAGGTGCTTTCTTCATTTACCTTTTTCACTTTCACAGTTCATTTTTGTTTATGATGGTGTTCTCACACACCACAGAAGGAATGGCAGGATAGGTCCTGTACAGAAGGGGCAGCACCTGTCTGGATACTATAGGGGACGTGCCCGGAGACTGAATTACTGGGTGGTCCTCACCTACATCGGCGCCAGTCATTGTAATGCTTCCGTAAGGACCATTACCACGCCCTTCCAAGTACCTTCCCTTTGTACAGTAGTGCATTGCAATACATGCACAATGCAATGCCCTTTGCTGGATAAGGGACTGTAGCACGGCATATGGTTTGCAAAGTTGTTTTACAGCTCTGCTGCCCTACAGGAGTGCCACTCTTGTTACCCCCAGAAGATGTGCAAAATGCTGTACATGAAAGTATCATACGTAATTGCTGGAAGGGAGGTAGCCTGCCCACTAGTCCCTTGTGCTGTGTTTTCAGCTGTCATCATATGCAGTAGAAACAGTTTATGCTACGCCATTACTGTTAGGGGTGGCATTCACGGATATACATACTCTGTGGAATACAAGCATATTTACAAGGATGGGAAACACAGCTTCATTACGTGCAGCAGGAAGCCATTTATTCTGTGCGACCCATGCAGCTACATTGCTTTTGTAACTGGCTCAAAAGTTGATTCAGCTCTGCATATTTTGCTGTTTCCTTACTTGCCGTTATATGCACTAGTATGTGCATGAGGAAGGTGCAGCAGCTCTGCCATTTTGCAGAATAAATACAAGCTGTCTCACCTGCACTTACATGTTTTCTTCAAATGTACGACCGGCAGGCGACCTCTTGATACTTTCCATCACTCTGCTGAAGGCAGACACAATGGGCCTCATTACACGGTAGGCGCTAAGGGATTACCGGTACCGGTAAGGTCACCGGTGCTGGTAATCCCTTAGCGCCCTACTACGAGGTTCCTCATCGGGTCCCGTATTTAATGCTTGGTCTGACCAGGTGTTAAACACAGGACCCACTAAGGGACTTCAGAGCTAATAATGGTACCGCAAATTGCAGTACCGTTATTAGCACCTTCCCCATTCCCATTGAGCCCTATGGGGGCTCGAATGGGAATGGGGAATGGTATTTGGCATGGGGACTTACCGGGTCCTCCAGGGTCGGAATGACCCGGTAAGTCCCCATACCGCCTTCCCAGACCCGGTATGCGGTAAGGGAGTAGCCATGCCGCTAATAGCCGCATGTTTACCTCCTACCGTGTAATGAGTCCCAATGTATTTGTTTCACGGGTCATGGAAAGGCAAGCAGCAGATACATGAAAGTAATGCGACATTTAACATGGCCACATGACAATGCAGGTTGCTGGTCCTTGTTTAACAGTGGCCGTTATACAGTTAAGAGTACTGCAGCCACACATTTGTAGGTTTGCAGAGCCACCCACAAAGTCGGCAGCAGTGCTTTAAATGCAGTAGCTTTCTGCATGATTCCGTAGGGTTGGCAACAGGGGCGGTGTTACCAGCATACAGTGGATGACCTATGCATGGGTCTAGGTGTGGAACGGAAACCTATGCGCTTCCACAACTATTTAAAAGTGCATTTGAAGATGCAGCCATGCGGCCACTAATGGAGTCCTATGGATACTTGCAGTGTGATTGCACATACGCCAACCAGGTGCAGTGTCCCTAGGAAACATCCATGTTGCTAATTTGTACTCATCTCAGCCAGTACTGTGAGGCACAGATTTATCATGCCCTGTTAACACAAAAGGAGAGCCTACTGCCACACTACACAACATTTACTATGTACATGTATAATTGGTACAATACGCCAACACTATTCGGAAAAGTAAGGGGAAGCACAAATGGATAAATACACCAGACACTGTGCACTTTCCACACGTTTATCATGAGGGCAGCCAAGGAATTAGTAACAAACCGTTGTTAACGGGACGTTATGGTTATGTTGCCGTACGAAATACCTATCCTCTTTACAGAAAAAGCTATGCTAAAGCAACATTCTGCTTACAGTGCCCTACTAAAAACCTATGAAATTCACTAACAAAAACATTGTTAAAGGGACGTTATGTTTAAATTGCACTAACAAAAACCTATGAAATTCGATGGAAACACATTACAGGGACGCTATGGTTACAGGTAAAACTGAAAAAAAATGAAATTTGACAGTTATGGTAAGCTAAGCAACCATAACTCGCGCCATCATTGTGCACTGCTAAGCCTAACACCCATAACTTCAAAGATGACATCACAAATTACATTCTAGTCAATATCACTGCTTTCCATCAGCAACACATATTACTGTCTGGACTCTAGTGGATGATGATCTTTGTCTTGATTATCATCCATCTCCTCGTCATCATTATCATTATGGTGTTACTCGTCAGTTGATGGCAGGGATAGAGATAGAGACAAGATATAGACCCAGTATTTTTTATCTTTTCCTACTGTTTACACTGTGTGTTGTTCTTCTCTGATATCTGGTATGTAAGATCCCTCGCCCCGTGCTCTCCTCTTTTGGTCTCAGTGAATGCTCATCGTTATAGTGCCATACCTGTGGATTTACTTGTCCTAGTGCTTTAGTCGACCTGTGAAGAAAGGGGGGGTGTTAAATTTGATCATGTGCAATTCTGGCATTCCCAAAGCACACAACAAGAATTGCTGCAAAAGTGAAAAATCAAGAGCAAGCACATCTCGCCCTGCCAGTGGCTCATTAGGATTAGTCCCAATGTGCTGTTTGCTCTCTTGCTAATGTATCATCCACCTCATTGAATCTCTGAAAAATCACAAAGCAAATCCTGGTTCTTCCTGATTCTCCTGTCAGCTACATGTCACCCACACTCACTTCAACAGACAATCCATGACTGGTGTACCATCTGTCTCCCCAAATGTGTGTGGCTCCCCCCACCAAAATCGCCCAAGCATAACTCCCACAAGCTGCTTTCAGTGATGCCCCAATCCTCATCCTCCTAGGTGTCACCCAATGCATTTGTCATGTCCAGTCACTTCTCGAGATGGACTCTGACTGGTGCATTAATTCCTTTGCTGAATCTCACATTCTTCATCCCTCTCCACAATCAGGCATGTGTGGCTCTCCCACAAGCATGCATCAGAGATTCCTGGATCCTTCTGTTCCTCCTGTCAAGTGTCACCTGATGGCACATATCGCATCTACTCCCTTCAAGTGACAGACACTGAGTGGTCTATCATCCTCCTGCCCAGATCTCTGATGCTTCCTCCAGCAAACACACATTAACATGATGACTCGCCCTCAAGTTTCCCCTAGGGATTCCTTGCTCTTCTTGCTTCTCTAGCAAGCTGCCACATGATATCACATGTTTTGCCCACTCACTTCAAGAGAAAGACGCTAACTGGTATATTGTATTGTATTTGTTATTTATATAGCGTTCTTTCCCCATTTGTATGGCCTCAATGCACTTTCTGGTTGGAACGTCCTTGGTGACCACAGTCGATGTGTGTAGGAGGTTCTAACAGTTTAGATTAAGAGATGCTTGTGTGCATTTTTTCTGGTTTAGGACTTAGGTGGCTGGCTAGGCTCCACTAAGCAGCCCAGAGGTCAGGCACGTGGGTGGGCGCTGGTATTTTTCGTTGGTAGTAGCTGTATGCTAGTGGCAGAGGTGTTGAGGTATGTCAGCGGTTTCAGTGTGGATGGCTAATGTGTGCTGCTAGACTGGAATGGCATAGCCATTGCTGCATTCTATGGTACATGAATGGAAGGCCGTGCCTGCGGCCTGTGTCCACAGATGTGGTGTAAGGTATATGTACTGTATGCTTTCATGTAGTTCAACTGCAGCGTTCTTTTTCTTTGTCCAATTTTGACGGCGTGGTCTTGGAATTCGTGGTCTCTCTGGAGCGAAAGTCTGAGCAGCTGAGCGAGTCCCGGAGAGGGTGGTGGATGAGGAGGATGATAGGGGGAGAGGGAGGACAACTGTGAGGGTGAAAGTTTGTTGCAGAGTGCCTTTGTGAAAGCAAAGGGGGAGGGGGCATACCTAACAATGGGTACTACAGTAGGAAGTAAGGCACTTTAGAATCCGGATTTCGGGATGAGGGGGCTAACAATGAATGGTTGAATGCAATGGCACCTGGATTTGGGAACAGCTGGGTGGTGGGAGAGACACCTTACTGGAGTACATCAATAGTAACTAAATAGACTAGTACATAGATGATTTGTAGGCAGTGAAGTACATTGGTACCTGGGTTTGGGACACCTGTATAATGGGAGAAATGCCTGAAGCGTCTCTTCAATTGTCAAATACAGTAGCACCTGGGTTTGGGACACCTGTATAATGGGAGAACATGCCTAATGGGTTTTTCAGACAGTCAAATACAGTAGCATCTTGGGTTGGGACACCCGAATAATGGGAGAAGACGCCTAATGGGTCTGCAACAGTCAAATACAGTAGAACCTAGGTATGGGACACCTGGATAATGGGAGGAAATGCCTAATGGGTTTTTCAGACAGTCAAATACAGTGGCACCTAGGTTTGGGATGGATAATGGGAGAATATACATTAATGAGAAAATATAATTAATGTCCACAAGTCTGCTGCATCTTGCCACAAAAATCATAAGTTAGACTTTTTTGCTCATGGCATCTATGTCACTTTCAATCAGTTGGACACAGAGAGGCTGGTTTCTCTTCCTGACACCAAATGTATTTTTATTTTCTCCAGACTTGCAGAGGTCTTTTAAACAAGTGCATGTGTCTCTTGCAGTCACTCAAAATACCCGTAAACATACAGCAAATTACACTTATATTGTTCGCTCATTTATAATCACTGAACGCACCACACAGCACTGAGCAATAAAAAAATGCCAAAATGTAACTCTCAAAGTTCAAAGCCACTCGCTACCTGTCCCTTCTTTTCACTATACCACTCCCACTCCACTCATGTTCATTAGCCCTTCCCTAAATGTCCTACCCGCTTCATAAATGGCCTCGCGCCTCTCTGAAGACTGGAAAGAATCACGATTCATGTGGTCAAACTTCGACTGGTCAAATTGCCTTACATTCAGGTGATTTGAGGGTCTAGTGAAAAAATGTACCTAGAACTATAGGGATGCACTCCTGAATAACCGCAAGCCAATGAGTGTTTTGCACCCCTTGCTAAAGGGTTGAGGTTTCTGCACCCAGGACAAAGTCTTAAAGAAAAAGTGAAAACATTATTGGTGACAACTAGGGGGTGCTGGGTTCCACTTTGTTTGCAGTTGTCAAAGGTAATCAATGCAAGTAGAAATGTGCTTGAGTGGTGGGTGGTGGTGCGTGGTTTTGTTGCTGATTCTGATTATTGGCTTAATTTAGATGTTTGCGGTTTCAATCAGCTAAATTGTGCAATTCATTAGTTGGCTTACCTGATTTCCCCCCAAAAATTCAAATATAGAAATATCATGAATACAACTTGTTAGACGCTGTGCTGTTTTTACACGACTTTACAGTCATATAAAGAAGTACACCACATTTTGACCACAGGATGGCAGCGGTGTACTATTATCAAATATATGAAATACTTTTGCAGCAAGAGAGTCTCAATTCCAAACAAGCGAAAATATGCTTTAAACTTGGTTCTGGATGTACATATGATATTTATTTAAATAGAAGTATACCATGGCACACCTCCTCCCACCATTATCCACTCTATTGTAACACTGAAAACTGTATTCGGCATGAACAGACTTTTTATTTGGGAAAAGATGACCCCTAAAGCTACATACAGAGCATTTCTCTACCCCTTTCAAATGTAGGCACACAAACGTGGTTCGCTTCATATCTTCCTCCTGTAAGTCCACGTCCACTTTGTACCCCCCTGAAAACTGCTTATTGCTCACTGAAGACAAATGCCTGCTGAGAGAACTCCGCCTGGGGAGTTCTTCCCAGGGTCCACTGAACCCCTTGCTCCTACAGCAGAAAGCCTGCCCCTTCTCCGCCCTCTGTCTACAATGCTGGGCATTCTGATAGCGTTCCTTCCTTCCACAGTGAGGGCCATCTCACTGCACTACGGATAACACAGCCCAGCTTAAAACAGATGCAAAAAAAATATTTGAAGCTGTTTTTGAATTCCACATTAATATATACCAATGTACAAAGCTCAATACCCATTCTTTATTTAATTCTATAGGGATTCCAAACACATTACAAATACTAAATCTTCGACCGCCAAATAAATATACGCGATTCTATGTCATGGCGGAGGCGAGCATTATGCTTCATCTTCTATTTATTCCACTCTCCAGCAGTTTCAACAAATAACAGAAAATTCTAATTTTTCATTAAAAAAAAGGTTTTTTTAAAAAAAAAAGCTACATGACCCATCAATCTCAGGCCTTTGTAGTCCCAGTGTCCTGGCCACGTGACCTAGCCCTTCCTCTTCCTGTGCTCTTCCTCTTCTTTTCCTGCTCTCCAGAGATAAGTACCTTTTTCACTTAGCTGCGCAACGTACTTGGTTTAACTTAATGTTACAAACGTGATACTGACTAGAATGTGACAGGATTATGCTGATTAGAATCGTATCGATACTTATTGGCAGTCCGAGCAGCATACTTAATATCAAACTAATCTAAAATGAGGAACCAACAGCCCCATGCCGCACTACTCAGCACCTCAGGTGCTCGCCGGCTGCCTCTCACACTGTACACGCTTCGCGCTCATTGCGGCCGAAGCAGGCAGCGCCCACCCTTGTGGAGGAGGAGCAACTCTCAGCGAAGCAAGGGACGGTCCTCGCGCATTGCGGAGAACATGGCCCCCACACTCGCGGAGGCCTGGCTTCCACCAGGAGGTTAGATAAGCTGCTCATTGAAGAGCATTGAGGAGCACAGAGCCCCCACCCTTGTGTGGATTTGAATTTGAATTTGAATGATTTCTTATGCGCACCAGACAGATAACTGCATTCTGGCGCATGTGTTAACTAAAGATTTAATATACCGCTGTCAGAGCCTAAAATACTCCTAAACTGATATGTTCATTTAAATAGGAAGGTTTTCAGTTCTTCTGAATCTTGCCAATGTGGTGCATGAGCGGATGCCCAAGGGCAGCTGGTTCCACAGCTTAGGCCCAAACACAGAGAACCTCCTATCACCTTTATAGATTCGTTTTGTTCTCAGAACACATAGCAGGAGTTTATCTCCTGATCGGAGGTCTCTGGATGGGTAATAGTGGGGGATTCTGGTATTTAGATAGCGGGGTGCGAGATTATGATAGCACGTGTACACCAGACATGCCACCTTACATTTAATGCGGTCCTCCACCATCAGCCAGTGCAGTGCTTTCCTGGCTGTGGACACATGATCTCTTTTACCCAGCTGGGCCGTTAACCTAACTGC
Organism: Ambystoma mexicanum; assembly: GCF_040938575.1. Classification (NCBI taxonomy): domain Eukaryota; kingdom Metazoa; phylum Chordata; class Amphibia; order Caudata; family Ambystomatidae; genus Ambystoma; species Ambystoma mexicanum. Next base: position 1,294,930,184 of record NC_090935.1, on the reverse strand, counting down.
CGCATTCTGGGCCCTCTGTAGTCTTGACATTTGTTTCCCAGGGATCCCTGCCATAAGACTATTACAGTAGTCAAGGTGGGAATTTACCAAAGCTCCCACCACCACTGGATAGTCTTGAGGTATTAAAAAGGGAAGTACATTCCTAAGCAGGCGCAGGGAATAATATACTGCTTTTACTTTTGCCCCTACCTGGGCTTCGCTGGCCATATTTTCTTGCCAGATACACCCGAGGTTTTTCACTTTCTTTGAGAACGGAAAACTCACTCCCAAGATCTGTGGAGTGATATTTGTGTCTTCCTCTCTATTTTTCTTCTCTGATCCAAAGAATATTACTTCTGTTTTGCCTGCATTTAGCTGTAATTGGTTGCATGCCATCCATTTTTTTTAAATATCTTGCATACATCGGTCTATCAACTCAAATGCCTCAGGCAGATTGTCTGTTTCCACATAGATCTGTGTATCGTCAGCATATGAGTAAAATCGTAGACCGTGTTTCCTCAAGATGTCGAACAGTGGTCGAATATATAGATTAAAGATCAGAGGTGAAAGTGCTGACCCCTGGAGGACTCTGCACCTCAGTTGTATTAATTCTGAGAGAAATGCTCCCAGTATCACCTGCTGAGTTCTGTCCTGTAAAAAGGAGTCGAACCAGTCCACCAATACCTTGGCTGCTCTGCTGATGTGTGGGAGGGGCTAAAGCGTTGCATTCAGTACGCAACGCTTGACAGTTGGAATCCAGTACGGAAAACTATTTATCAAGCATTATACGATACTTCACGCTCACAGAGTGAACATTGGGATAATAAACCCATGATTGGCAACATATAGCACAATTTACCCAACTCATAGAGCATATTTGCCACTCTGCATAACCAGAAACTGCTTTGCAGACAGGTGCAGCCTCATTGAAGCAGCAGTGAGTCGGTGGATGTGCCACTACACCTAGTAACGTATTTAGAGGCACCTAACAACACAAAATAATGGCAGAGTTTGAGTGGAGTGAAGAAGAGCAGGAGGCAAGCTACTCAGAAGACCTGGCCAATAGTTTTAAAGAAGTACTGGGGGACTCACTCATAGAGGCAGTGGCTCAAGGGGTCAGGCCTCTGCAGGATAGATTAGAAGCAATTGAATTGTTTCTGAGCCAGAAAGATAAAAGCACCATACCAAACGCAAGCACATCCACAAGGGCACACCAGAGGACCCACAGGGGTGTATGAAGGCCTGGAAGAGCAAGAACTCCTCTGATCCCCCGGGCCAGACAGAAGGAGCGAATCCAAGGGCCCCAGAGGCTACCGACGCCTTCAATAGATTACGGGAAGCTTTCATGAATAAGGCGGAGGTGCCGAGCCTCAAGACCCCCTACCAGGGGATGATAATTTGGGTGATATGAAAGAGAGTTTCCCTGAAGAGGAACCCCCAGAATCTCCAACCTCCTCACAGGAGGAAGCCGATAAAGAAGGGGATGAGGGAAGTCTGCCTCCGCTAAAGAAAAAGATGAGAAAGCTCAATAATCTAGAGGATGAGGAGACTTCAGGCATGTTTCACCCAGAAGACTCCGGAACCCAACATTTTTGGAATGGGTGCCATCCCCGAGGGTCTCGAAATATATGACCCAAAGACTGCAGAAGGCGCTGGAGAAAGAAGTGAGGCAGAGAATGAGGGCAGAGTGCCCAAAACCGGAACTGCCAGGGAAAGTGGCAGAAGTTCCGGAAATGGACCTGAATATGCTGGCCTTCGTGGCAAAGTCCAACAGAGACGCCAGGAAGGAGATTGATCGCTCATGGTGAAGTTGTCAGGAGAAAGTCCTAGATTTAGCCGGACCTCTGGCGAAAATCATGGACTTAGCCGAGCGAGCAAAAGACACAGGGGAGGAGGTGGAGCCAGGAGTACTGGCGAACTGTGCACAAAGAGCGGAATGCCTCTTGGGAAACGCCAACTGTGCCATATCTTCCAAGCGCAGAAGGGGCCTACTGCTCAAGATAGACCCTAAACAAGGAGACCTATCATAATATGAAGCAGGCGAAGCAGCACAAGGGCTGTTATTCAGAGAAACCTTCAGGAAGGAAATGGGGAGGTTTGTGGGAACCTATACGTCCCTGGAGAAGGCCCAAACCTCCATAAAGAAAATCTTCCACGGAAGAGTTTTTGGTGGGACCGGTCGGTACAGAGGCTGAGTGACCGGTCGCTGTCAAACATCCAAAAGGCCGAAATCCAACAGAGCCCAGTACTGGGTAAAGAAGCAACCAGACACCTTCTTTCCGCCAAGAGGTCGTTTCCCTAGAGGAAGGCGAAGCAGAGGTCAGGGAAGAGGACTGTACTTCCCCGCATGTGAGAGCTTTTGCATATGCGCCAGTAGGGGGGAGGATGGCAGAATTCTGGGGAACTGGTGCACGCTTTCCAGCAATGCTTGGGTTTTACAGACAGCCAAAGGCTTGCGCATAGAGTTTACAGAGACTCCAACCCAGTACCAAGCCCCCCGCTCACTAGACTCAGTGCTATCAGAGAAGGACTTGCTGCACGCAGAGCTGCAGAGTCTAACGGCAAAGCGAGCAATCGAACGGTGCAAAGCAAACCCGAGATTCACGAGCAATATGTTCCTGGTTCACAGGAAAGACAAAGTGAGACCAGTGATAAAAACTGAAAACTGCCCTCTTCAACTAACTCCCCCCCGACCCACCTTCTCAACATCCTACATCTCACACACTACATTCATACTCCGCACGACTAGGTAAACTTTTATAAATGTGTATTTTATGTAAAATGTATAAGTGTAGATGGTTCAAGCATGTACTATGTTCTCTCTGGCCCCTTCCCGCAACTAAGCCCTATTCCTATCTCTGTAACTAAGTACTGATCAGACTCTGTAACAAGGGCCACAATGCCCAAGGGCTGCTGTGCGCTCAACAAATACGAATAAATAAATGAATAAATAAATAAACTTGAAATACATGAACAGCTGGGTAGTCTACCACCACTTCAAGATGGAGGGTAACCACCAGCTCAGAGACACACTCAGACAGGGTGACTGGCTCTCGAGGATAGACCTGAAAGATGCATATCTTGCGATACCAGTGCAAGAAGAGTATTGTTCCTTTCTAGCATTCGACTGGGACACGCAATTATAGGAATTTGCGACGATGCCATTTGGACTGGCATCGGCGTCTTGGGCGTTCACGAAACTCATGAAGCCCATAGCCTCAGCGATCAGAGAGAAAGGGATTCAAATTATTATCTATCTAGACGATATTCTGCTGATGGCAAGCAGCAGAGACAAACTTCAATATAAGACCAACTGGGTGGCGAACCTCTGGACTTCTCTCATGTTCCTAGTGAATCGAGAGAAGTCAGAAATGAGACCAGCGAAGAGGAAAGAATTCCTAGGGTTCATCATAGACACCAGGACAGCTAGCCTGGAGCTGCCGAAAACAGGAAGATAAGAGATATAAAAGGGTAAATAAGAAACTGTCTCAGCAGAACAATTATCTTGCTGCGAACGATAGCACGAGTGGTAGGGTTGCTAACAGCGTCTATGCCACCGATATTCCCAGGGCCACTACATTACTGAGCGCTCCAGCGGCTGAAGATAAGACAACTTCAGTAGGGCTTGCGCTACCACCAACTAGTGCCCCTAGATTGAGAAGCCAGGACAGAGCTGGAGTGGTTGATACAGAACATGGAAGCGTGGAGCGGGAGAGCCATCTTTGGTGCCCGGCCCAACATAGTAATAGAGTCAGACACCAGCAGAGCAGGCTGGCCAGCCCGTTGCAGAGAGTTCCAAACGGGAGGCAGGTCGAGTTTGGAGCAACTCAAACTGCACCTCAACTGTCTGGAGCCATGGGCATAGGAAACGAGGGGGACAGAGGGGACAAATCCCCCCCACTATTTTAAGTGGGGGGGATATAATGTCATTGATCCCCCCCACAATGAGAAACAAGGTGAGGGAAAGGCAACGTAGAATGCCTTTTTTATACAAGTGATAGGACGTGTCATATTGCATGCAACGTTTATTTGAACTGTCTCTACCAATTCTTTCCAAAACATTGCACTATGGAATGCACCGTTAGGCACAATCTTATTCAAACATTTAATGTGTGAGAAATCTCTTCCCCAAATTCCAAAGAGGGCCTTGTTCATTCAGCACACCCTAAAGTCTTGCAATATTCCATTAGCGACCCCTTAGAATGTCTGTGAACCCTACTGTCTGTGAACAACCCCCCCTCGAAAAAAATGCACCATTTGTTTGTTGGGCCTGTTGCAAAAAAAAAAAAAAAGATTTTGGTGGTGAAGTGCTGCATATTATGTTTTTTGAGGAGGGGAAGAAGATGGACGAGGGAAGAGTTTTGCTTACTTCACTCAGTGCAAATAAGTCTAGATATGTATGCCGTGCCCGTTTCAAAGTTCTGTGAGAGATAAGGCTGGCAGTCCCAGATCTTAAAAGTGTATTTCGTTTTCTTTATGATGGTTACCAGACACGACCACCCAAGTTTAATTTAGGATCAAGTCAAATCGTTCTTAAACACCAGTGCTTGAGCCGGATCTCCATAAATTCCGGAAGCTCCTCAAGACCCTTCTTTTCTCTTCTTCCTTCCCTCTCACACCCCCCTGCTAGCACCCCCTTTCAGCCACTGTTACTGGCTGTCTGGGTCCCTCAGAGTTCTACAGTGCACCAACACCCCACCCCTGACCAATCCACTCCCCTCCTCAAACCTAGCATGTGCACCCTCCCCTACACCCCATGCAATCCCTTGCACTTGCCCTCCCATTTTAGCACTTCACATTCGTGCAGAAAGACACTCCCACCCCTCTCTCCCTCGCACTTCTTGTTACTGCACTTGCACTATCCGTATTTCACAAGGCGTAGCAGGGTCATTATTTTTATCTTTCTCGCTTGCTCACCCACCTTTTTATTGTTTTATGGTGACTTGAAACCCCATTCGTTGTATAGGTGCCTTATAAATATCCAATCAATAAAATAAAATAAAATCCTGCAGGGCAAGATCCACGTCTTGCAATTCTTTGAATTTAAGGAATGTTTCTTTTTCCAAGGGGCTTAATCAAACGCATGTACTCTTACACCCAAACAACTCTACCAGTGACCAACTCAGGGGTTGACATTATCCTTAGTTATTATCCTTACTCCTTCCAATAAGCTTAACACGCTTGGAGAGCCACTTAAGTTTAATTTATTACTGAATTACTCTTTTATAACACACTTAACACCAGAGACAAGTTTTTAAATGTGGGGCCGGGATTCAAACCTTTGTTGCTCTGCGTTTCCCCAGAGCTATCCCCCAAGCCCTGCCCTGTCCTAAACCTCTAGCGTAGGAAAGGAATTTTTCCCCTTTAAGGGAACAACATTAGCATTTCCAAGTCCCTGACCAGAGAGAAAATACATTTATTCCTTCAAAGTTGATGCTGGAGAAAACATTTCACAGTGACTTATACTCACACAGCCCGCTAAAGCTCTGTGGTAACACAGTTGCATTTGAACAATTGGGAACTACATTTGTTCAGGATGCTAGCGCATTAGAAAAACATCATTCTCTCAGCATTACAAGGATTACATACTTGCAAATTTCCTGTGATGAAGTAAGTTTAAATGTAAGAGGCAGCTTCCCATGCTTAACAGATGATTTTCTGAATTCATATTCACACAGTGGGAGAGCAGAGGGACTCATACTAAAGCAGGAAAGGATAGCAGCAGTTCCAGTGGGAGGGAGATACTCCATTCCTGCCCACAGGCCTTCTGGAATCAAGATGACGGCACACTGTCATGTAACCTCAGGCCAGCCCCCTTCTAACCACATGACCACCAACCCTTGGGCCAACCACAAATAAAAAACACAGCCCTAAGTACACAGGTGTCCTCAATATTTCCAAGCACCACCCAAGGGGAGGAAAGACCTTACTATAAATCTGAATGCTGAGGCGAGAGCAGCCGGACAGAGCTTAAGGTGTGAAGGAGAGTTTGGAAAAGGTTGAAGGAAGAGAGGAGTGTCATCAGAGCAAGGACAGTTATCAGACAATTGAGGAGAATACCCACCAGAGGAAAAGAGGGAGTTGTGAAGATTTTGGAGGAAGAGCGAGGTCCTCCTGGGGGGAGAGCACTGGAGGATGGAGGAAGAGAAAGGTCTTACTGGGGGAGAGAACTGGAGCTTGGAGGGAGTACATCAAGGAGGTCGGAGGAAGAAGCTCATATAAGGAGAAGGGGAGTCGCCATCAGAAGAAGAGTTGTGAGGATGTTGAGGAGAATTAATATCAGTGTGGGGAGGTTGGAGCAGAAGAGCCATCAGGAAAAGCACATTCCAGCAAGTTGGAGGTGAAAACCCTTAACATCAGTGGCAGACTGAGACATGTTAGAGGGGGCAATATAATTACTGAAGAGATTGAATAACAGGTACACATAGAGCATAATATCAGGAATGTTCTGGTGGACCAGGTCAGCTGAATGCAGAATCTAGAGCTGCTGGGAGGAGGCACAATATTTTGCAATCTCACAGGGAGCCAGGTCAGTGTGAACCATAGGAATAGGCAGAAAAGTTGTCCCAGGATCCCGAGCTCTGTAGATGGCCAGAAGATGGGGCAACTCTGAGGACAATTCGGCCCAGAAAAGCCGAACTAGAACTAAAGAGTTAATACCACCACCTTAAAAACCCAGAAGAGTTACTCTGGCTGTTTCCAAGGCCAGGAGGTGTTGGCCATCCCAATCATCCCATCGTACTGAACTGTGATCATCGTACTGAACTGACAAGTTCACCCTGTGAAATCTGCCAAGCGAAGACCAAGACCAGGATCACCAATTGCAAATTTGCACAGAGCAGAACCAAGGCCAGCCCGAGGCAGTTTGTAGGAGCTTATATACCGTGTTTTGGTTTTCTCCAAGAGAAAACCATTGAAGAAGCAAAATTATACATGTCCTTTTTTCCATAATGCTTTACCTCTCACCCTTTCATGAGCAGCAGACTTTCATAATACAGGGTGTGAGGCTTTTACCCACTGGAAGTATTTGGAATGTGCTCTAGCTGAAGCAAGCTAATCTTCAGTTTCTTTATTGATGCCCCTGAGTTACCAGTACACTTGCTTTGCCTGAATCTCATTATTCCCAAGAAAAATGTCCTAATAAATCTTTAGTTGACATGCCCTTAGTTGTATGTTCTTTTACTCACTCAGCGTACTCTGACAAAGGTCCAAATTAAGAAAATTATTTGACCTCTCTAATTAGCACACAATGATTTAGGGGCTACGTATTGATAACAAATCAGTGAAGATAACAAATACCTTTCTAAAAGAAATCACATTGGTTTAAATGACTTAACAAATCATCTCACAACTTCCTGCAAAGAAATGTTAGCTTTAAGGTTAATATTTTGTTCTTGGCATTATATTAAATACACACAGACGGCAGAGGAATGCTTGCTCCTGAGCGATTCCTCCCATAACAGAGGAAAATGTTGGCCCATCTTCTAGAAAGTGGAAACCTTTTGTTTGGCAAGGCCTTTAGATCCAAGTATGACCCGATTGCTTTGATTATGGACATCCTTGATGTGTCGCTTGAGTTCCAGTTGGAGGGTGAAGGTGGGATTGAGGGAGTCACTATGCATTCTGCAAGAGTGTTGGGCTTTTCAGCTGATCTGCTTCACTCTCTGAGTGCAATCTCTGTCTTCCCAGAAGAATACATGAGCAAATGAGTACCTGAATGAGAAAGACACTTGATCGTGAAAGAAAGGGGGAATCCCCCTAATGACTCATTGACCAACAGAGCAATCAGCCACCACAGTGTAAGAGATTAAATGCCAGCCAGTAACTGAAACAGTGCTTACATTGTGTGGGTGTTTGCCAGGGCTAAGCCCTGGCACTTATTTCTGAGCCCTGGCACTTATTGTCTCAGACTCCGATTGATTATGAACTAGTGCTTGGATGTGGGTGTATTTTTTCGAAAATGTCAGGTGAATGAAGGTTTTTAAATACCATTGGGCCAGCATTATGATCAAAACTACCAGATGTGGCCCACTAGGTGCACCAAGTCGCAAAACTCCCTCGCTTTGGCCCACAACACTGGTGCACACTAGTCTGTCAGACCAGCACTTCAGGCAAGCCTGAGTTTGGTCTTCTTATCTCAGTTTTCTTGCAACAGACACATGTTCTGAATACTTACAGGGCATAGTATGTTCATCACCCTCCCTCTTCCCCCTCTGCTCTTAAATATTGTGTTGTAATGTACTTCCTACTCTTCCTCCCTCCTTGCCCTGTGGGTGCTTTGAAACAGTATATTCTATTGTACAAGCAAACAATAAATAAATAAATACACGTTGCTTCTATCTCCTGTTTACAGCATCTCCCAAAGCATGAAGAAGAGCTTTGCTTCTGTGGTGTTTTAATTTTGATTGGTGGGGTAGCACTGCCTGTCTGGGAAAGGATAGGAGCACCTAGCATTTGGCAATACCCTGTGTGTGGTGTGAGCACCTGGGTATCTGCTGACAATGGTTGGCATATGAGGCAAATACTTACCCTTTAATGGAAATGCAGAGCACATGCTGATCATTTGATGATATTACCTGCTATATGATCTGAGAAGTTGGCATTTGATGGCACTACCTGGAATATGATTTTCTTACTTCAGCATATGAGTGCAATATATAAGGGTGCTTATATTTCATTGGCATGCCTGCTAGATGATGTGAATTTAGTGGAATACCTGGCTTTGGATGTTAGCACTTGGAAATTAATGTAATTGCCTGGCATCAGCGTTGGTGGAATAATTTTCAGAGTGGGGTGTGCTGCATCAGCTGGCCTAACAAATAGCTTTTGCTAGCAATCGTTGTGCGAGTGTAGCTAATAAGTAAACGCTTTCAACTGTAGCATGTGTGTCAAGAAGTCTGCTTGAGGATATGTTTGATAGACCACCACTCTTGTCGGTACCAGGAAACTATCCAATGTTTTTTTTGTTCTGGCTGAAATGAGAAACAAATCACACCACTGGATAAGGTCTTATTCTTACAAGTATATGACGTCGGTCAACAAATATGCTAGCAGGCCTCAAAATTTGCAGTAGCTATTTACTAGTGATAATGGACTCCTGGTGAGTAAGAAATTGAGTGCCGTGCGTATGTGAAGAATTGAGGGGGCGAGTGACTATTAATGTCTGGCTAATAGCTTGTAATTTGAAATGTTTAGCCCTGAAAGTAGTGCACTATAATTAGAGCTTCATTTGTGTTGTTCCCTTAAGTAGTGTAGCTCACTGCTACACTGTGTGTGTTACAGGAATGGGCTGTGGATCACTCGCATACCCTGCAAACTCAAGTTTTTGCCCAAAGGCAAACAATAGGTCACTATGTTTCACAAGGTTGTTATTAGCCGTGAATTCACTTGGTCGAGTATAATTTGTTCTACTCATGAGCAGAGTTAGATAAATCTAATATTTAATAACCAATTATTGTTTTCTAGAACCACAGTTGTGATAATACTAATTCAATTCAATTTACTTGCAATTATAACAATATTCTCATGGCCTCAGTTTTCAACAGCAACCTGTGCAATTTATTAATACATGCCATTCATTATTCAGCAATATTTTTTAAATAAAATGTTATTCATACATATTAATTTGTATATATTTTTGGTTACAATATTGCATTCATATTGTCCTAATAAGCCAAGATTTTTTATCTAGAATAGTGGGCAAAACATATATCAGTCATTCGTAATGCTACTGTGCAAGGTTAAAAACGAAACTACAACCTTATGCTGCGTAATACTAAATAGTTCTGTAATTAGTCTATATAATGAGGGGAATGTGTGGTGTGGCATGTATGAATCACACCTGTTGAAAAGGAAGTTCAGAGTCATTGCACTTCAATCACAAGCTCACTTCTGAGACACAAAGCAAGTGCTGCAGCATTGAAAAAACAGCAGCCCAGATGTGCTGTGAAGGTGCCATTGCAAAGTTTAGCAACAAGGGCTCTGCTCGATGTGGAGGGCCACACCATCTTATTAAAACTGTACCAGTCGTGTTGAGAGAGTTGTCGATACTGTCCCATTGATAGTTTAGTTGCCTTACTGGCAAGTGCTGCACATTCCGTTAAACACACAGCATTCAATGCTATGCTGTCTATTAGTACCCGGCGAGAGTCAAGCAGAATGCAACACGCATTCTGATTGGCTCTCGCCGGGTCCTTACCCGGCCGAGAATCCTTGGATTCTTGGCCAGGACTCTAGCTACCTTGTCCTCGGCGGGGGGGCGTGGCAGCCCCTCAGCCAATGAGGAGGCTCGAAGCAGGGCCATCCCCGCTCCGAGCCTCCCCACGGCTGAGAGGCTGCCTCCGCCCCCCACTGGGGACTCGGGTAAGCTTTTTTTTTCCCCCTTCCCTCCCTCCTCCCTACCCCACCCCACTTACCTTCTTGCTCCTGCGTCCCTGGTGGGGGACGATGGCAGCCTCCAGCAGTGTGGAGACTCCGCGCCTCCACACAGCTGGAGGCTTCCATCGTTCCCTGGCAGGGAGGAAGGTACGTTTTTTTTTTTTCCCCCTTCTCCTCCCTCCCTCCCTCCCAACCCCACTTACCTTCCGCTTCTTTTTTTTCGGGAACGGACGCGCTGGGAACCCTTGTGTTCCCAGCGCGTCTGCTCCCGAAGGCCACCATGGAAAGAGAAAACGGACTCCCGTTTTCCCTTTCCCGGCGGCCATTTTCTTGGCCGTTTTTTTTTTTTTTTTTTCTGTCCCGAAACGCTGTGGCGAACAGAAAAAAATGCTTTTAGTGTCCCGGTCATGCACATAATGCGGGCTGGGGTACTAATAGCAATATAACCCTCGCGGCGGGGGCATTACCGACTCAGGTAATGCCCAGGGCCTTTGTTAAACTATAACTATGGGCCCCGGGGCATTACCTGAGTCGGTAATGCACCTGCCGCTCGGGTTATATTGCTTAAATACAATTAATAGCAGGCTTTCTGAAAGGTTTTCTATAGAGCCATGAAAAGAGCATACAAAAAAAGTTCTTCTGTCCAATGAAATGCTTATCAGCTCTTATGAAAGGTGCAGTCATGACAAGTAAAAAGCTGGTCTTTCTGCTTTTAATGTATTGAAGCTCTTACGAGAAATGCCTGTACTGTGCCATGAAGTGGCTGCGAGGTGGCACTGAGCGCGGTGTAATAATTGCATTGGGCAGTATTCCTCTCAATAATCTATCCAGTACATGCAGGCCAGGCAGCTCTATTATATTACATAATGTGGCTATAATTTAAGACCAGCCATAATAGCATATACAATTCTAAAATAGTGCATACAATACTATATGGGTCTGCAGTGTGCACCTTATGAGGTCTTTTTGACACTAAACAAATTGAGGGAAAGTACTGGAGACCTTTGTTGGGATTACCCCAGAGCACCCATATGGAATTAATCTGGGGAGATTTTGGACTGAAAGCTACTGATTTCTAACCCAGGGTCGTGCTCTGGGCCTGTATGTTAAACTAATGAAATCATGGGCACATACTGCTAATTCATTGCTAATGGAAGCATTGCTCAGAAACTCGGTTTGCTAGAAGCTGTGTTAACTTGCTGGTTAAGCATGGCATTGGTGCAGTGGTAGGTGAAGGCCTTAGCCGCATACTCGGAGAAGTACAAATCAAATTGAGCACTCTTGATCATTTTCCAACACCTGTGTACTAAAGTCAATTGAGTAGAATATGTAAAATAATGTTCTGCAGTACTGCAGTAGGCATTACACCATCTCATGTGACACAGATGCTTCTAACAGGCAGAAGTACTGAAAATATTGTTAAGTACCCAGAAATCGAATATTTCCTCCTCTCTGCTTAATTAACAACATTATCAAGCGTCCATAAGTATTCTTCCATCTTAGAATTGGTTGACATCTTTCAAAGGAAGCCTCCCACTGAAAGAGCTTTATTTGCACAGATGGAGAAGCTACTGTGGATCCTTCTTAATGTTCCAGTATCTTTCTGTGAGGCTGAGAGGAGCTTTAGTGCTTTGCGATGACTGAAAATGTTGCTGCGTACAACTATGACTCAGAAAAGACTCAGTCATGTTTGTGTGTGCAATATACACAAAGATATAATGGATCTAGTTGACATACAAACAATAGCAACAAAATAAGTGATGCGTACCGAATGCCGCAAATGTGCCTGATCATCACTCACTACAAATAAATGGGCATATTTTACTTTGTGGTTTGTGTCTGTAGCAAAGTCCTCAAGGTGTCCCCTGTCCCCCTCTGATGTTATGTGTCTCCTTCGCCCCTGTCTCGAGCTGTTAGCCGGATCATTTGCGATCAAGGCTTTCACAGAGACAAAGTGAATTCATGTATTCGGCTGAAAATTGACAACATTTCAGCTGTCAGGTATATCAATCATTTAGGAGGGAACAAAGTCTAAATTATTAGCAGAGATAGCCAAGGATTTTTGGCATTACTGCCTAGAGTCAGGGACCTCAATAGTGGCAGAATATCTACCGGGCTCGCTGAATGTAGTAGTGGACTGGAACTCCAGGCATTTAGCAGACTCCAAGGACTGGATGCTGGACAGGAAGATCTTTCGACAGATAGAGAAGCTCTGGGGACCAGGTCACACAGATCTGTTTGCGTCCAGACTGAACGCTTAGAAGAAAAGATTTTTCAGCTGGACTGGATCCATCAGCAGTGGCAGTAGCTGCCTTTCTGCAAGATTGGAGAGGCGAGATGCTTTACGCATTTCCACCTTTCATGATGATGAGCAGAGTGCTGACAAAAGTGTGCAGAGAAGAGGCGACACTGATAGTGGTATCTCCGATATGGAAATTGCAAGTATGTCTTCCGGCGCTAATGGAGCTAATGACAGATTACCCGAGAATTCTGCTGTTAGGAGAGAACATTCTCAAAGACCCAGCTGGGTTGTTTCACCCTCTGAGAGTGAAGGGGATTCTCCTGCTTATGGCGTGCAAGAGAGCAGAAGATGCTGGAACTTCCCGGGAATTTCGGCACAGGCTGCCAGCCTCATCGCTGAATCATGGGCGCCTTCCACTAGAAGGACTACGACACAGCGTGGAAAAGATGGTCGAGATGGCGCAAAAGGAGAGGTGTTCATCCCAGATTTTTTAGCAGAATAGGATGGGAAAGCCTATACAACAATAGGAGTGTACAGATGCGCGATATCAGAGTGTCACACGCCCGTAGAATGAGTGCCGGTAGGAGAGAATGTGGCAGTTATTCAACTTCTAAAAGGAATACGTTTTAAGAAGTTGCCACAGCCGAAGTAGGATTCTGTATGGGACGTGGCAGTTGTACTAAAGTTGCTAGCAGAATGGCCCAGTAACAGATAACTGTCATTAGAGCGACTATCTGGAAAATTATCTATGCTACTATGTATGGTATCATGTAGGAGAAGAGCAGACGTTAAAGTGCTAGAAGTGCATAGGAAAGTACATGTTCCAGATGAAGTGACCTTCAATCTAGCCAGGAGAACACAGACAGAATCATCCTCCATAACTTACCCTTACATGCAAGAGCATCCAAAGTGGTGTGTGGCAGCATGTATAAAAGAATGTGAAAGTAGAACAGCGGAGCTGAGACCAATGAGGACAACCCAATTGCTGATAGAGCTCAGGAAACTGCATAAGGGCGTAGCAACAACCACCATAGCGAGATGGGTCAGAGTGATCATGACAGGAATAGACATGACTAAATTTGGAGCGCATTCTGTTAGGGGCGCAATGGCTTCAAAAGCACTGGGGCAAGGCGCGACTTTGCAAGATATCCTGAAAGCAGCTGATTGGGCTAGTGATACCACATTTAGAACGTTTTATTTCAGACCATTTAATACTATAGCAGAAGCTGTGGTATGAAGCTTTGAACAAGCATAATACTCACCTCCGTCTTGGCATAGAATGAAGATTACCCCTGCTAATAGCGCAGGGAGCTCTTGATTCTACTAAAGACAAGGAGGCAAGCATTACTTTCCCACCCTAGATAAACGGGAGAGTTAAAATAATGATGGACAAGTGACTGTGATGCATTTTAAAGATGACTGACATATATTCCTCCCAGAATAGGGTGTGTATCCTACACCCTAACATGTACTGTTGTTTCTGCCTTTAGGAGATGAGCAGAAGAGCGGCTGAGAGAGCCCTGGTAGTGAGCGAGTCAAGTTGAACAAAGTCGCAAGTTGAAATGCGAGAGACCGACTCGACAAAGAAATTTCAGTTCAGAGACTATGTTGGTCTGGTTGACAGTTCAGTTTTTGATCAGATTGCAGTTGGAAGCAGTCAAGAAGAGGAAGAGCACGGGAAGAGGAAGGGCTAAGTCATGTGGTCAGGACACTGGAACTACAACGGCCTGAGACTGATGGGAAATGTAGTTTTTATCAAAAAATAAAATAAAAAGTTTATTTTAAATGAAAAAATAGAATTTTCTGTTATGTGTTGAAACTGCTGGAGAGTGTAATACATAGAAGATGAAGCATAATGCTTACCACCGTGTCTTTAATAGACTCAAGAGCTCCCTGCACTATTAGCAGGGGGGATCTTCATTGCATAAAACAAACGTTGTAAGTAATTACCGGTCCTGATAATTCAGAATAATTTTAGCGTGATGTACCACCAAGTCAACATTCAACAATCCCACAATGTTCTGAGAACTCTGCTTGCTCCAGCGCTTCTCGCAACCCATGCAATTGATGTAGCGCTCCTGATTAATCATGCAAATCACCTGGTAGATGGTTGCTTTCCTCTCACTTCCATTCTCCACCACATTGTGCCGTACCTCTGCCATACGTCCATCATATTACTACATGGCAAGTGTAAAAGGAATGATGATATGTATTTACTTCATCCCTTGGTGTTTCAACAACGGAGAATGCCCTGCTGTGCTCCATGCGACTCATGCTATGGACTAGGCAAGGATTGAAAGGCCAAATCTGACACAAGTACCAGGCTATTATGCAGGTCTATGCAAAACGGACGAGCATACACTGAGTTATCTTATTGTGTAGCTGTACATTCACAGAACTGGGGTATGTTTATTGCAATCAAACATGTTTACCATGTTAGGTTGCGTTATGGTAAATCGCTTATATACCGTGCCCTTCAACACCGTAATGTTACTTGTCCAATCTTATGTTTATTGCCAATAAACCTACCTTCTGAATGGAGATGAAAAAATAGCTTAGTCCAACAGGACTGTTGGGTTAGAACGAAGATAACAGTGGTAGGCAACAGAGAAGGATGAGGAAACAAGAGAGTAGAGGTGTGGTGTGTGTGAGTGGCTGATAACCTGAAGGTGCAGGATAGATGCAAGATGTATGATATAATTGGAGTAATGCTCATGGTGAAAGGATGAGTGAAACAGCGGTAAGAGTGCAGGGTTTGAAATTGAGAGGAGCTGAAAGCTTTTTAGGTCCTGCTTGAAGCCCACAAAATCCTGATTAGCTTTATATCAACTGTTAGCGAGAACTGCTTTTGGCTGCCAGGCCAATTGATATGGAACAAACAGACCTATTTGTGTGTTCGGCACATTCTTTAAATGAACATTAGGAGTTCGGCGACGAGTTCAGTCTACCGCAGAACTCTGGTTGTGCATACTCGAGAGGAACTGCTGCAACGAACTTTGTTTTGGTGGCCTGCTGCCCCTTTAACTCTTGGTCCTGCCTTTATATTCTACGTGGGAGCGCGGCGTGGAGTTCGGTGACGAGTTCAATCTACCGCAGTCCACCGCGGTCCGCTGTCTGCCTGCTTGCTCGCTTGTATATTCTTGGTGAGAAGAAGCAGTTGTCTCCAGTCGTTCCAGTTGCTTGTAAACGGTCAGTGAAAACTGCGGCATGCCGTCCGAGAGTCTAAAAACCGGCCCTCAGACGCGGTTCAAATCTCTACTTTCCTGCCGGAAGCCACCACAGAGACTGTTAAAGGAGGTAAGCCAAGCTGATTTGATCGAACTTGAGGTTGATACAGATATTGTGGCGGGCACTGTTCCTTCCCTTGCCTCCTTGACATTAACATTATTGGGTGCCCTTGGAATGCCGACGCATGGACACACACCTGCCATAACCATGCCTGCCTCAACCATGGATCCCAAAAATTCTCTTGGTGAACAGATTGTTAGTTGTGAAGCAGAGTCGGCCGTTTTGCCCTCCTCGTCTGTGTATGTCGACGCTAGTGAGGATGCACAGAGTTCACCCTTTGAGCTAACAGATTCTGGCCTACTCGCAATCAATCTCCCAAGTGTTTTGGACCAGGTGGAAGTGACGCTGCAGCCTCTGCTGTCTGCTGGGCAGAATGACTCATGTGACACGGAGGAGCCATGTGGGTCACATATTCTATGTACTTCTTTCGCCCCAACAATCCCGCCAGCGGTGGGTTCGCCATCACAGTATGGGGCGAGTATGGCTGGCAATCTGGATGCAACACTTGAAATAAGACACGGGGAGAGGAGGCATATTGATCCTCTAAGATTCAGGAAAAAACATAATGCAAGACACGGTAGACAGCCGTAAGGCCAACTTTGTTGCTGTGCCAGAGATCGGTTTGAACCAGACGCAGCTGCTTAGGCTGAAAGCTATTACTACGGAAACACCAACAAGCAAGTCCCTTCCTGGTGCCATCCTTTCCGGAATTTCAGCACGTGAAGTACAGCTAACAGCGAGACTAAAAGCCAACTTCCTGGCCATGTATGACCGATTAAATGACAGTTTCTTGCAAAACCAACTTAAGCCGGCAAAGATGATGGAGTCCAAAAGGAGTATTTCCTCAGCAAAACCATGTGGCAAGTCATCCGAGCCATTGTCCCAAGCAACGTCTACCTCGGCTCCTCCATTAAGAACCTTTGGAGACACGGAGTCGCTAATCATCAAGGAAGTAGAGAAGAGAGCCACGACGAATGATTCTAATGTGGCGAGTTTGATATCTGAGCACTCTACCACCAGCTCCCATGAAAAAATGGCTTCAGAGGAAGGAAGAAACGACCAACCCTCTAAAAGCTCTGTATCAACAGCGGCTGGTATACAAATTCACAACAATGTGCTTGCTGCAGCATCGATTGCTCTATTGCCCTTTATGAAGCTTTATGAATCGTTGCATGATGCCGTTCGTGACCAAACATCCCTGATAGCTTCTGTCAACAATAAGATCGCCACCGTAGAATCTTTTTCGCAAATAATTGAGCAAAGACTTGACCATGAAGCTGAAATCTCTCTAAAATGGCAAAATAGATTATGTGATCTTGCCCAACAGTCACACGGAGATCAAGCATCTCTACCCGAAGCTGTAATTGAATGTACTAAATAGATGTGCCATAATATAACAACAAAAAAATGTGTTGAATGTGACGCTCACGTCCTTGTAAGACCAACAGCTGTTTCAGAAGTAAAATCATCATCGTCTTGCAAAGCAAATAACAACTGCCAAGGGATCGATGGGGTACCCAGTAGTGGAGTGGGTCCAGAGTGCCCGAAATGTCAACTAATAGCCCCCCTAAAGGCAACTACCAGACCTCAAAGTGAGAGCTCAACGATTAATAAAGTTGGGGACAGTCACAAGCTCCCAGGCAATATTCCAGCAATGCCACAGCAGATTGCCACAGACGAAACAAGAAAGGGTGGAGCGTTACCTGCTATACCTGAGCAGGGCATCGCAAGCGGCGATAAGCTGCCAGTGCCGAGGGCAGTAGCTGTGGAGCTGGGCTCTCTAACAAAGAAACTGTCGTTTGGGATTTTCAATAAAACAACCACCCCAGAGCTTGTGAACGATCATCAGCTACCTCCACGAAATGGTAGTCTAAAAACCCAACAAAGACGTCCAAATCAGAAACAGGCTGCCAAACGTGCACGAATAAGTGGTGCAAAAAAATGTATAAGGAATCTTACAACTTCTCCTCGCCCAATGATATTTTCTCATGCTGAGAAAACAAATGAGGCAATACAAAAATCCACTAACAACTCTGGATCACAAATTTTGACACAAAATTGTGCCAAAAGAAACAGAGATGCCTTCGAAGTTGAAGACGATGCAAACTCTGAAGCTTCGCTAGAGTTATGTGAGTACTCTACTTATTCGATTGATGATGATGAAGAGGACGCCTCCTCCATTGTGGTGGAAAGT
This sequence comes from Ambystoma mexicanum, assembly GCF_040938575.1. Lineage (NCBI taxonomy): Eukaryota > Metazoa > Chordata > Amphibia > Caudata > Ambystomatidae > Ambystoma > Ambystoma mexicanum. The sequence goes on along the minus strand of NC_090935.1, from coordinate 1,294,912,104 downwards.
TCCTCTACTGCTATAGACAAAGGAAAGGCAATCTTGCCCAAGCCTGTAGAGTTGAACGTGGCCGTCCCTCGAGGTGGTGGCCCAGAAAAAAAGCAGAAAGTGATGACCATTTCTACGCCGTTGGCTAATAAAGAAACAAAGGCACAGAAAAAAAAAAAAACAGGTGAGAGCTTCTCCAATCCGTGAAAAGGTCCTGTGCGAAACACTGAACCCGAAACTCACGAGAGCTCAAGCTGAAAAACTTGAACGTCGGTCAAGTGATTGGTGTAAAAAATAAATTACAACAACAGACCATGGGTTATGGAGAGTCCAGATTAGAAACATCTTGCCTGAACAAAAAGAGGTGAATTTGAACAGACGGAACATATTAAAACTGCTTTATTGCATTCCTACACTTCGTGCGACAAAATCGGACGACATTGCAGTGGTTGAATATATGTCCAAAGACCATCTGGACTGGGTCAGGCTACATCTGAACTCGCAGTCCTTAATGACGGCTTTAAAGGAAGCCGCCGAGGATCTTTTGTTCTTTGGTTTTGAAGTTCATTGTGAAGACGACCAAGATGAAGAAAGAGAAAATTGTTCGCCAGTTGAGCAAACCGCAAATGAACTAAGAAGGAAAGAGTTATGGGCCCAGCTGAGCTTCAAATGCACACCGAGTTTGAGGCCTCACCCCATAACAGCCAATAGCATAAGGTAGAAAATACTGACTTTCCTCACCAGCTATTGTTGTGGAACACCCGTGGATTTGTTCACATCTTTCAAGAACAATGGCAACTTCCGGCCCATAACTCCATAATGTGCATGCAAGAAACATGGCTACGCGAATGTCCAATATGCAAGAATTTATTCGGGCGTCCATTCTCAGGTCTCGTCACACTGGTTAAAAATAGTATGGAATGGAAGATTTTATCTTCAAAAAATCTGAATATGTTTGTGCAAGCCACAGCGATTCAAATGAGTCAGTCTACAAGTCCACGGGATAAAGTCCTCTCGATAGTCAATTTTTACTGGAACCCTGCAATTATGTCACAAATTGTTTTCATTGCAGCGGTAATGTCCGCAGTTGAAGAGTGTCTATTATCTTTTAATGATCCGATAATCTTGATATGTGGAGATTTCAATTACGACTGGGTAAACAACGCAACAAAAAAGTGTAAAACATCTGAAATTAAATCAGGCGTAACATCATCTGATCGAGGCTCCCGATGGATGAATGAGATTTCCTGGAGAGACTGTTCTATGCTGAATGGATATACACGAGGCGACATCCCTCCTGGCTTCACCTGGATCCGGGGAACGAGTAAGAAGACACTCGATAACATCTGGGCGTCCAGACATTTTTTAGACCAAATCATAAGTCTAAAAGTATTAAAGACTGATAAGAGCGATCACGATGCGCTGGAGTTGTCTTGGTTAAAGGCACCAAAAAATCAGTATAACAAATATAGTGCCAACATCACAGTAAACAACAGAGCTAATAGACTACACATGAATGCTCCTCAATTGGCCCTGATGACATCGACCTTCCTACAGACCAACCTGACCATCCCAAATTTAAATTATTCCATTTTGTTGCAGCAATACAAGGTATCGAATAAAGTCCATAATGGTGACGTGATCGAATTGAACCATCCTTATAGTGCGGCAATAGGGAGAGCAAAGAAAGAACTACGAGAAGATCTACGACTCTTGAAACGAAATCGTGCCAGCAACATCATTGACTTAATAAAATCTCGGCGCCACCAATATCGAAATTGATTAGAACCCAAGATCAAGCCGAACAAATGTTAAAACTAATTCTACAAAAAGATAGCAGACACATGTGGGAGATTATCAATACAGGCAGCGTGAAACACAAATATGCAATGTCAAATGGTGTGAATGGGGCTACATGGGTGGAACACATCACGAAGGTGTTTGATGACCATAATTGCATTGTTGTCCCTAAACTGATCTTGAATTCATCAAGGTGGAAGGTGGCCGACTCTGTAGACTCTGTAGACGATATTGAATGGGCTATTCAAAAGCTAAAGTCCTCACGAGCGGTTGGTCCTGATGGCGTCTCCAACGTGATGCTAAAAGCCCACTGTGCCCTGTGGGCAAACTTCATGGCCGTCCTCTTTGAAAGAATTGCCGCCGAGAAAGTGCTGCCTGAGTCTTGGCTGAAAGCGGTGGTGGTGCCCATTTTTAAAAAGGGCAATCGGGACGATCCCAACAACTATCGCCCGATTGCCCTTTTAGATACAATTGGCAAAGTGTTTGCATCCTTTCTTCAGAAACTGCTGGCGATATGGGCCAAAGAAGTGGCAGCGGTTGATTCATGTCAAACAGGATTTACGAGGGGTGTGGGTGTAGAACTCAATTTGGTCCTTTTGAATAGCTTGAAGCTCGATACTCTGAAACGAAAAAGAAGGTTGTTCATCGCCTTCATAGACCTGAGTCAGGCGTTTGACAGCATCAACCGGAACTTACTATGGATGAAACTCAATGCCTGGAATTGCCCTAGTGAGTTGGTGTCTCCCCTGATTGCTCTACATTCAAAGACATCAATCAGAGTACGGCTAAATGAGCAAGGAGATTAGTCTGATGAAATCTACACAAAAAGAGGAGTAAAACAAGGCTGTCCTCTGGCGGCACAACTATTCAAGCCATTCATCTCTGACCTGCCGTTGTCTTTAACTGGCCAAAGGGTTTTCCCTCCGTTAGTAAATGGGCACCAATTAAGTTGGGCAATTTACGCAGATGATATTGTGCTAATTGATTCTACCCCAATCGGACTTCAGCGTCTGCTTAATGCATTACAAGATTACTGCATACAAAATGATTTACGGATCAACACAAAAAAGTCTAGGATCATATTGGTTGGTCAAAGTAGCTCCAAGAAATCTAACAACTTTTCTTGGAGGATAACAGATGATCTTCTTGAGGTGACAAAAAGCATTTGGTATTTAGGTGTACTATATAACACCTCAATACGAGAATGGGATTAGACGCAAGACCTGTTGGTCCGTATGCAGATGTTTGTGTTACAGGGGGCGAAATTGCATGCAGCCTATGGAAAATTTACTCTTAGGCCTGTATTAGCATTTTACCTCCAAAAAGTGGTTCCAGCGATACCGTTTGGAAGTGAAACAAGTTGGAACATCCCACATGAGTTGTGGGATAGGTTAGAAGGTAATTTCTGGCGTAAGGTCTTAAGATTACCAAAAAATGTGTCAATTTCTGCAATACGGTATGAACTATGTATCGATTCTCTGTTTGGTACTGTCCTGTGGAAGTCAGTGTCTACTCTAAGAAAAATGCGTTTGAATCAGTTGCTAAACCTTGTGAAATCCTGCATTCAGTTTCGACGAACCCCTCTGCTTTCTTGTTGAATGAGTGGAGCGCAAGACTGATGCAAGTATTAGACTATGCGGACGTTTCCTTAGAAACTGTGCTGTTACGGCCTCAAGAAGCAAAAAAGAAACTACGAATTGGATATCAAACGAGGAAAAGCGGAAGAAGCTTGCAACATCGCTTGACTTGGGTAGTGTCTTGAACAAACTTGATGTGCTACCCAAATATCTGGAGCAATTTCCATCTAGCTATCACCGGAACATGTTTCTGCGTTTACGTCTTAATCTCTATTATACCAAGGAGATTTTAATGATGAAGCAAGACCCGCGTGTACATGACTCACTGTGCCGGTTTTGTAACCAAGATGTAGAATCTGTGAGAGATTTAATCACTGAATGTGTTGAAGTGGGAGAATGGAAAAACAGGCTCCAGTCCTTACCCTCTCGCGCCTGGCCTAAAGGATCACGGCCAGGCACCCGCCACGAGAAGAGTTTGCCCATCTATCAGACGACCAAATACCCTGGTACAGGAACATACGGATGTGTCCATCTGCCTGCCCAACAGCACGCCCTGCCCATGCTGACACCTGCGGCACGGATCAACTAGACTAAAACCAACACGTCATTAGAGATGCCATGACGACCTAGCCAACGGTCAGCACACCTGTGCAAATATACACACTGGACACTCCCGCACCAATCTACACGAAGAATATACTCAGTGCTATGATGTAGGCGACAGACATACTCACGGACGTGCATCTTTATTATTTTCCACAATAGGCTCTCAAAATGCAGAAACGCAAGACGCATCATGAACTCATCTAAAGAGCTTGCTTACGCTTCTCCTAAACCCAGGTGCCATAATGAGAAATATAACGAAGACATGATACTGGTCATAAGACAATATGATACTATAACCTAAAGCGCCTGTGCACCAAACGGTTCCACCTATACACCAGGCCTAAGTAGGCCGCAAGCAAGAGCTCCCATGGACGTTAAAAGAACAAGAGTCAGGTTGCTGATCCTGCAGAATGAGCCCGGCGAGAGCAGACAGCCAAGGTCGTAATGTTGCAAACCCACATTCCAAAAGCAGACCATCAAGGGCACGATGTTGCAACCTCGCATGCCACGCACCAACGTTAAAGTCACACCTGCAAAATTAAACCAGGCGCACAGTAGAAAAACAATATTAATTGTGCAAAGTCTGCCTCAAACACGGTCCCACCTCACGTGACCAAGCCGAACCTGACAGGATGCCAAGTCCAGGAGAAAGAAGGCGTCTGGATCCCTCGGTACAAGACACAGGCAGACACACTTAAAAGGCTCAATGGACATCTGCGACAGTGGGAGTAGTCGGCCTTCCAGCTCATGAATAAGTCCTCACATTGTCTGCACGTACTCATAGTGAAACATTGTTGCAAATGACAGGTACACCGAGAGCTGGGAACAGCGATGGTCCCAAGCTGGGAAGCTCACGGGCGCACCAATCAGAACATGGGGCTCTTATCACTGACGCCATTAACATTGACCAATCATCAGTAGTCTTCATGTGACAATTCTCATGTATCTAATTGTAGGGACAACCCAGATATATCACCTGACTCACCCTTGTCCACTAATATTGTTCTCTATAAGTATGCTATACTAACCCTACCACTCGAGCAACCAATTAAGAGTGGCAATAGGTTTTTTGTTAAACTTTCTACGGTGACGCAAGTAGCGCGTCATACTAAGGTAAAAAGGGCCTGCGAGCCCATGATTGTGTGTGTGTCAGGACGGACGCGTACGCTCCTTGACCCATCCCTGCCGTTTTTGTTTAATAAACAGCAGAGTCACCTTGCTTCTTGCGTGTGTCTCATACTCTATCTCATCTGGGATATACGGGAGGGGTTGGGGCCTCCCTGCCCGGAGGTCTGCGGACGGCCCGGCCGACCCCGGCAGAATTCCCCCCGACAAGTTGGAGGCACTGCTGAGATCTGTTTAAGATCCGCCTTTTTTATTTTTTTTACTTTTTCCAGGCACTCCGGTTGCGAGGAGGCCCGGCGGCGCGGCCCCCTCTGCCGTCGCCCCCTTCTGAGGACTACAGGACCATCGCGGAGCTGCGAGAAGACCGGACAGCGCAATCTGGATATTGGCCCTCGGGAGCCAGTTGAGAAGTATCCCGCCCGCGGTTGGCGAGTGTCCAGACGTGGTCCAGACGAGGGGAGGTGACGAGCCGCTTGGAGGGGTGCACGCAGTCGAGCGGCCCCGCATCAAGAGAACTTGGTCAGCATGCCACGCACAACAAGCAATGTGAAATTGTGAGGGAGGGGGGAGGAGTTAAATAAGGGAGGCGGGAGGTGTTACACAGGTGCGCGGCGAAGGTTTGAGAATTTAGTGTTGGAAATGGAATGAATGGTAGCCGAACAAGTGCGAGGGCAGTCGGCTACGTTACGCGAAGGGAGGAGGCGGAGCACGAAAACATCACGTGCGGCCGCTCGTAGACACTGATTGGCCTAGGTCGCGACTACATGTAAGGCTGTGTGGGTGTGCGTGGTTTCCTATGATTTGGCATTTATTGATCAATGAGTAGATGAGGATCCCTATTGTTCGAGCAAGAAACTCGATAGGTAGATGACGTTTCCCTGTAGGCGGTAGCTAGGTAGTTGCCCAATACGGAAGATAATTGGCTGGTTAAGCCCTCCTGTCGAGGGGCGTATCACACGCGAGGCGACGCAGTGTGCGCAGTCCGATTATTATTGATTTGATTACCTTGTTCCAGGAGTGACAGGAAGACAGCTGTAGGGTTAACGGGGGTAGATTGAAAGTGCATTTTGAACTTAAAGAATATATGAAGAACTTATCAGTAGCTCGAAGAGATCGGTGACGTCACCAGTAGGGCTTTCATACGATATCCCGAGCACAAGGCATCTTCCCTCCTGAGATTGGTGGGGAAGAGAACTGTGGTAAGGAAGTGGAAACGGAGATAAACTGCAATGAGTTGATCGGGGAAAGGCGAAAACGGGGAACGTGGCTGCGCACGGAGAACGCCGGCCACGGCCAGTGTAGAAGGGGGAGGAGCACATGAAAATAGGACGACTGTATAAGAACGTCATAAGGGGTACGCAGCCGCAGGGGGCTACGTGCGCCTCGGCCGCATGGGGCCGTAAGGGTGTTGTATAAAAAAAAGAAAGACAGAAGGAAATATACAAATGTAACATACCATATTTTCTATAATTTTTCTTAGCGGACTATCGTAAGTCCCCAAACTTACGGGGCCAGGTAAATGATATAAGGCTGTATATTGTAAACTGCTAGTGAGATAAACTGCTACCAGATAGGGGAAGGGTAACAAGTGGAGCGCTACTATGTCATACGGGGCAGGATCGGGAGGGTGGGGGAACACACTCACTACCCCACTACAACACATCTGCACAACACTGCCACCCCATAGGGAGAAACTGATTAAATATAGCATAGAATGGACCCAGGGGACGGATAACAAAATGCTAACACCGTGGCCGCCTAATGGTAGCTTCGATCCATATGTCCAACATTCATTATTAAACCATCTGCACAATACATATAAAGGGAAGAAGTTGGCAAATCATGTGGAGGTGTTTAACTTATGGAGGATGTTCCAGGGGTCCCGACCAGGACCAAATGGAATGTTCACTATGGGGGAAATACCGGGAGAAAAAGAGATTAAGGAGGGAGGAGAGGATGGGAAAAAGGGGAGTGAGGACCCAAAGAACACGGGGAACTGAGGAGAGGGAGGAGAAAAGAATAATAAAACAGATGAGATAAAAAAGGAACAGGGCAACGAGATACCCATAGCAAGGGGGGTGAAAACAGAGGGAGGGGGGTTGTACCCTTTAAGAGAACTAGGAGAAATAGAAAGAGGACAGTTAAGGGCGGCTGAGGGATACTCGAACCCGGCATACAGCCCTCCACCATATGTGGCTCATAGGAAGATGCCAGCAGGGGAGGGGAGGACTGGAGAAAACCAGACTGTGGAAATAGGAAACGATGAGTGGGTAGCTGCACAGATATTATTAAAATTACGAGGTTCATTAACAGGAGAAGAGAAGGAGGTAGTAAAGAAAACAGATGAGGATAATGCCAGGGATAGTGAAATGAGGGGAGAAGAGCTGTTACGACAACAGGAAGAGATTTTGGAGGAACGACTAGCAAAATTAAGGGATGAGCAGAATGAATTGATCAAGCAGCTTGAAAGGGAGGAGAAAGAGAGAGCGAGGAAAAGGAAAGAAGGTAAGAACGAATTGGAAAAAATACGGGAACGAACGGAGGAGCAAAGGAGAGAAGCTGAAAGGGTAAAAGCAGCAGCAGAAAGGGTATCAAGAGTAGTACTGCGAGAAAAGAAAAGGGAAGAAAAAGAAAAAGAAAAAGAAATGGCAATGTGGAAGAGGAGATTACTATCAGAAACAACTAAGAAATACGAAGAAGGGAGAGTGATAGAGAGTATAGTAGAAAGAGAAAGGGAGAAATGGGAAAGGAAGAAGGAGGATGAAAGAATATTAGAAAAGATGAGAAGTGAAGTGATGGAGGAATTAAAAAGGAAAAGGGAGGAAAATAGTAGGGAAATGGAGGAGAGAAATGAAGGAGAAAGAGAAGATAGGAGTAGGGAGAGTGGAGAATGGGGGAATGTATATAGAAACACAGAAGTAGCCACAACATCAGCACAAAGGGGAGTGGTTGATAAAGGAGAAACAAGAGAACTGGACCTAATAGATTTACAAACAGTAACGATCAAGGGGAAAAAGACCGATTGGGGGTTGCCGTTTATGACTGACTTTTGCAGTGAGGAAGAAGAAGGAGTGGAGAAAGAAGGAAGTAACAGTGAAAGGGAAAGTTTAGATAAACTATACATCACCCGAACCAACACAGACTCACCATGGATCAGTAGGAGAAAGGATGAACTGGAGAGAAGTGAGGAGGGAGACGAGGAATAGTGGAAAGACAAACACATGAAGCCGCACCATCCCCATCCCCATCACGCCCTCCCCCATCGCACCCTACATGCTCAACCACCTCACGCTCGTTACGCAAAATAAAACTCGCGCCCTTCACAGAAGAATTGACACCCTATGCATATCGGCTTAGAAACATCCCTAGTCGCAGGCAGGAAAGACGAATAAACATGCCCACATTAAACACAGGAAAAGATGGAGAAGAAAAAGTTACGAGCAGGGGAAATACGGACGAAATTGAAGATGTAAAAGAAAGGGAAGAGGAGGAAGGGTGTGGCATCAAGTTATGTCTCGTTTCACCCATTGTGTTCCATAATACCGAGTAGGAGGGGTTAGACTGCAGTATGTCCCTTAGAAGCATACCGATAAAGAAAATATAAAATGCAGGCTCCCATCATTGAGTGGAGGTGCGGGTAAGTGGATATATGAAATGGAAAAACACACCGCAGGACAGAAACTAGCAGTAGGAGATGTAAAGGGCCTGTTAATATCAATATTAGGGGATAGAGCGGATGACATTTGGAAGAGAGCGGGATTCCATGGGGTAACAATAACAAACACATCGCACGATGGGGCACCATTCGCAAACTGCAGACATGCACTATGGCAGGCACTGAGGGTACAGTACCCAGACACATCAGACATAGGAGCAATTACCTCTCGCAAGATGCGTGACAATGAAGATCCTGTTGATTATATCCAGGAGATCCAAGAGAAGTGGCGCATGGAAACGAGAGAGCAATGGGATAAAACACCAGCAATATTCTATCACATACTAGTACAAGGGCTCCCAGAAGGAGTTCAGAAACAACTAAAGAAAGTAGTGGGAATGGAAGCAAAACCATGGCCAGAAATACAACTTACTATAGTGCATCATTGCAGGAAATGGCAAGGTAAAATGAAACAAAAGGAAGAGGACAGGAAAACGGAAGAAGCTAAACTAGTACAGAAAAAACTTACTAAATACACAATGGAAGGGGCACTAATAACTACGCCCACAACAATGACCCAAAGCCCCACACAAGTAGTGGCTGCACAAGATTCCGCCCAAATACCACCTTCACAGACTGTACCACAACAGGCGCCGCCAATACAACCATACATGACCAACATGGGAGGTGGACATACGATGGCAGGAGCTGGGTATTATAATTATAACAGGGGGAGAGGAGGATTTATGAGAGGGAGAGGATACGGATATAACACCCAACAACAGGTGGGAGGATTTAGAAACCCCTACCCCACAGGGCAACCAGTATACCAGGACAACACAGGGAGCTTTCCATGGCAAAGTAGGGAACCGCCGGTGTGTTGGAGTTGTGGACTATTAGGACACATGTCACGCACGTGTAGAGTTAGACCAGGTATACCATCATGGAGTGAACAGGGACAACCAAGGCCCTCACAGGAACAGCAGGGCCTACAGCAACAGCAGACGTTGCAACAGGGAAATGAAGAACAACAACAATTAACACAACAACAGCCACAGACGTATTCGCTAACACAACAACAGGTAGCGATGACACAGCAAACCCAAGCACAACAAACACAACTGGGTAGGGTGACGGTCTTGGGACACAACCCTTACACAGGAAATGGCCAATCATTGTACCCTCAATAGGACAGCCCACAGACGGCCTTGGTGTGTCCCATCCTGTCAGTAACACCTAATAGTGCGGAGGAGCCACGCATAGAGGTAACGATAGGTGACAAAAAATTATCATTCCTTGTTGATACCGGGGCAACCCGGTCTTGCATAAGGGAAGGTAAATTTAAAATGTCAGGCGAAGCCATGAACACCCAAGGATTCTCTGGGGCTAGAGGGTTGGTTCCCTTTACTGATAACATTCCCTTATCTATTGGAGATCATGATCTGTCAGTTCCACTTTTATATTATAGTGCCTCACCAGTAAATATACTGGGGAGAGACATAATGAACAGGTTGAATATGACGATCTCCTTTACTGAGGACGGCATAATTTGCTCTACTCCAGGGATTAGCATGCTCGCAGCACGACAGATTATGCAAGCCTACTGCGGACAGACAGCGATTAGGGCGGAGCCAGTAGATGGCGAACTATTCCAGTATGGAACAGATATGGCAATTGCATGGATGCCAGGGATAGAAGGGAAAATATGGAGGAGGCCAGCAACTTATCTGTTCAGACCAGAAACACCTGTTAATGAACTAGAAGGAAAGGTGATCTTAATGGACATTGAGAGCATTATTGCAACAGCTGATTACATTGCTGTACATGCCCAAGACAAAGAAGGAAGAGCATGGAGGGCCGTGATAGCATTAGCAGAAGGATGTAGGCTCACCCAGGTGTCAGATGAGGAGCTGTTCTCAGATGAAAAAGAAGAAGGTGAAATGGTGTTTATGATGAGTGTGGAAATATGGCTAAGAGTGGCTTACAAACAAGTAGCACAGAAAATTGCAATGGCACTTGAGGCACCCGCATGCACCCCAGTCCCCTTCTTTAAGGAGGATATGTCAAAGGTACCCAAATCATTGTGGACTACTGGCCCCTATGACGTGGGGTGCATAAAAAGTATAGGGGGAGTAAGGATAAAATTGAAAAAAGGTGCAATACTCCCCAGAGTAAACAGTACCCACTATCAAAAGAGGCAGATGAGGGTATATATGAAACCATAACAGCCCTTATAAATAATGGCATATTGGTCCCCTCGGAATCACCTTGCAACACGGCTGTGTACCCAGTGCGCAAGGCTAAAGGGGGGTCTTGGCGCTTCATACAGGACCTCAGGCCCTTGAACAACATAGTAGAAGCGGAATATCCCGTAGCAGCAAACCCGGCCACGATATTGTGTGGCATTCCAGCAGAGGCATCACGATTTACAGTGATCGACCTTAAAAATGCTTTTTTCTCAATGCCATTACACCCAGACTCGCAAGATCTGACGAGCTTCACTTACAGAAACACAAAGTGGAAACACACTAGATTGCCACAAGGGTATTGCGAATCACCCTCAATTTTCAATAGAGTGATACAGATGGATTTGGGTAACATTGAAGTGGAAAGCACAGTGTTGCAGTATGTGGATGACATAATAATTTGCAGCACGAACGAAAGAACATGCAGAGAGGACTCCTTAAATATGCTGACAATATTGGCTGAAAAAGGTTACAAGGTAGACATGGAAAAGATACAGTACTGTCAAGAACAGGTACTTTACATTGGTCAACTTATATCCCAACATGGAAGAAAGATTGCACCACAAAGAGCACAGGCCATTTCAAACACTCCAATGCCACAAACTGTGAGGGAACTGCAGCAGTTCCTGGGGCTGTGCAACTACTGTAGAGCATGGGTGTTTGATTACAGCTCGTACATAGGACCCCTGCTTGAGGCATTGAGGGAAGCTAATAAAGGGGAGAAAAAGCTGGGGTGGACGATGGAAATGAAAGAGGCTTTTGGTGAATTGAAAGATGCGATATCAACTGCTCCAGTGCTGGCATCCCCAGACTATGAGAGACAATTTTTTATATTCTCACACTGCGACTCAGCAGTAATGAAAGCAGTGTTGGCTCAAAAAACAAGCATGGGCTACAAACCAGTAGCATTTTACAGCGGCCACTTAGATCCTGTGATGTTAGGTCACTTCCCTTGCGAACAAGGTCTCGCCGCAGCTGCTTTTGCAGTGGAAAAGGCATCAGCAATCACCATGGGGTGCCCAACTACCCTGTTTGTGGAACATGCACTATTTGCGATATTGAATAAACCTAAGTCCACCCTAACCACGCAAAGAGCATCAGGTTATGAGATCATTTTATCAAGAGCTGAACTATCAATTGTTAGATGTAGCACGGTCAACCCTGCAAGGTTCATAGCAGAAGTTATTGAGGAGGGAGATTATGCCCATGACTGTACGGAAATAACTGAAATGTACTCATGCACTAGAAAGGTTGAAGAAAACGCGCTGGAGGGTGGGGAGCTCTTATTTATTGATGGGTCATCAACTATCGATCAAGGGGATGGTATAAGGAGAACTGGGGCAGCAGTGGTAAAAATGATGGAGGTACCGGTGTGTGTGGCAATAAAATGTGTACAATTACCACAGCATTTCTCCGCTCAAGCAGCGGAGCTAGTTGCACTGATCTTGGCGTTGAAGGAAAGCTTTGACAAACGAGTGACCATATACTCAGACAGCGCATATGTTACATCCACTGTCCACTCAGGGCTGTCGAAATGGAGAAGAAGAGGGTTTAGGAGAGCTGATGGCACTCCAGTGCAACATGCTCTCTTATTGGCTGAACTGATTGAAGTAATAAATGACCCCCAAGAATTAGCTTTAGTAAAATGCACCGCACACACCAATGGTGAAGACCACGTCTCGAAGGGGAATGCAGCAGCAGACGCACATGCAAAGTATGCTGCATACTTTGGTGAGATATGGAACCCCCCAGAGTCACAGAGAGGGAGAGGGAGGGGAATAGCTAAGGAGATGTTGATAAAAGAAGGGTACACCCATCTCCTAGCCACGCAGATTATGGAGCTACAAGCTGCTGCACCAATGGCCGAAAAAGAAATATGGGTAAAAAGAGGATGCACAATGTCACCAACTGACGCACTATGGCGCCAGGGTGGCACTGGAAAAGTTGTAATACCATTGGCACTTTTGGACACTGCCCTGAGCCAACTACATCATCCAGCCCACACAGGCAAGGAAGTAATTGCAGCACGAATTAGGGAAGACTGGTTCTGCCCCGAGCTAAATTCTCATGTGTCAAACTTTATCAGTAATTGTCTCACATGTCAACAGTTTACGGCCGGCCATACTCTAAAGGTGGTAAGATGTACTATACCCCGGCCAGAGGGACCTTTCCGGCATCTCCATATTGATTATGTTGATATGATCAATATATGTCAAGGAAATAGGTATATGATCGTAGTAGTATGTCCATTCTCTAGGTGGATTGAAACAGGGCCCTGTTCACACCCAGATGCATTTAGAGCAGCTAAATTCCTAGTGAGGGAGGTCTTCCCAAGATGGGGAGTGTGCGAGGTGTTAAGGTCAGACAATGGCCCACATTTCGCAAACGAAATGTTCCAGCACATTACATCCTTGCTGAACATAAAGCATAAATTTGCATGTGCATACCACCCACAGGCCAACGGTATATGTGAACGCCTGAATGGCCTATTAAAGGAGGCAATCGCAAAGATACAGCAAGCAACAAAGAGGAGTTGGTTATATTGCCTTCCATTAGCGCTATTCGAGCTAAGGAATAGACCAGGGTCCGACCACCACCTCACCCCACACGAGGTGGTTACCGGACGTCAAATGCGCCTTCCCCTAACGCCAACATCAAGAGCATTTACCGACAACGAAAGCACAGCTAGTGTTTTTGGTGATGAAATGTACCAATATGTGTCTTCTTTGATTACTAGTGTAGTGTTTGTGTCTCAACAGCTCAAGCGCACACGGGGCGGGTCTAACAGCAATCAACAAGAAGACGCGGATAAAGAATTGGAAAAAGAAAGACTGTGTAAAGTTGCTAAAGGTGACCACGTACTACTTCGCAATTTCAATAGGAAGTGGAACAGTCCGCGATTTACTGGCCCCCATCTAGTAGAGGAGGTATCAACGAGAGCAGTAAAGCTACAGGATAAGCGCGCCTGGAATCACCTACACGATGTAAAGATCTACAAGCTCCAGACCCGCCCCAGCGCCACCGACAGGTCCGTTGGAAGAACAACAACAACATCGCCGACGGAGGAAGAGACGACCCAAGTGTTCCCATACCCTGTCACTCCCCAGATTCCCCAGAGACAATAACTAAAGAAGAAAAGGGTGATCCCCATACTGCCCACCCCATGGTCACACGCTCAAAGAGTAAAAATACTTCCGCCAGTTGAGCCCAAACCCCCTGCCCATTGACCCCTACCCCCACTACGAGTAATAACTGTACTAAAGGACATTGTATTGCACGAGTACACATGTAAACACGTGAATGCTTTCTTTTCTTTTCTCTCGCACATGCAGGAACTGCGTATTATTGTACTGCTAAGAAAATAGATAACTAACAAATTCATTACCCAGGAGTAGATGGTACCCCCAGACGATTACTACCCAGAAGAGTTGTTGCACCAATTTGTATATGAAATAAAAAGGCCAACGTACCTGAAAAAGAGAAGGGTACGTGTGTACTACACAGCATTCCTCTTGGCCATAGAATACTCAATGCCCCACCTCCACCCATACTTGCCTGCCCTAAGAGATAGGTTGCTTAGATTGGTGTGGGAACAGCTCTTCGCCTGGGCACTGAATGACTACCTGATAGGGAGAGCTTAAACAACAACAACTAACATTTAATAACCAGCATATTGAGAATTTTCAGGCGGGCAACTTTAACGTCGCAAGAATACGCTGCCGGACCGCAGCAAGGTAAGAGCAAAAATGCTGGTGAAATTAGCATATGTAATAAAAATAATAGGGATTTTGATGATCACCGGGTTCTTGGCTGCCTCTGTATGGCAGTACGGCTGTGCTATCAATATTACTGCTGTACCCAAACCTAATACACCCCCATCCCCAGCTGCAACAGGTGTTATGTCAGGTGATACTAGTAAAATTATACACAAGCAAAATAGAGTTCAACGCAGCACATACTGAGATAATAAAGGTATTGATAATTATATCCAAGATTCAGCACACGTCTCAAACAACATATGGTACCAACACATGACCCGCATTGGTAAGCAGACAACAGAAGACAGCTGCAACGTTTGCTCATTAATACCATACGCCATGAGCGCTTCCCGAACATTTGTTGCCACAGAAATAGATGAAAAGACAGCACGATGCATAATATACTTGGCACTGTTCCAAACGAAAGGAAGGTTTCAAGGGACAGTGGTGCATATGGTGTGGAAAACACGAGATTCATACCCATATGAAAACAACTTCCTCAAGACCTATTTGAGTTACCACAAGAGCAGTTTACATGCTGAAGCATTCAGATACATAACAAGTGGTCCTGCAAAAGGGGAAACAAAGAAAGTAACATTGCAGTATTTGCCATGTGATTGGTATGCCACTGAAGTTCCTGGTAAACTAGGATGCTGGGAGAGGCCACTGGTGACGATAACGGGGAAGGTGTACTTGGATAACAATTGGGAGATAGGAGTGATTGGAAGCAACATGGTGACAAAGGAAACTATCTCAACTATCGAGGCACACAACCACAGATGTTGGACGACTTGGATCAAGTACGTACCAATGCTCACATGGATAGAGACGGATGAAGACCCAATAACAATACTGCCGCTGACTGCGCCTAAGGTATGCTACCAACATAAAGGAGAAGTGGACGTAGGATACAACACCAATTGTGCCAGCGTGATGGAGTTAC
This sequence comes from Ambystoma mexicanum, assembly GCF_040938575.1. Classification (NCBI taxonomy): domain Eukaryota; kingdom Metazoa; phylum Chordata; class Amphibia; order Caudata; family Ambystomatidae; genus Ambystoma; species Ambystoma mexicanum. The sequence goes on along the minus strand of NC_090935.1, from coordinate 1,294,896,415 downwards.
CTGAGGCGGGAGCAGGAACAGCAGTAATAATGGACCATTACTGGGCCTGTGGAGAAAAGGCATACCACACACTGCCCCCTCTGTGGAATGGTGTATGCACGATGGTGCACGTCAATGTACCGTCACTAGTGGTACCCAAGAAGCATGTGAATGTGGCGAGCTTTCCCAAAATGGATGAAGGGGACAAGAGAAAGAAGAGATCTGCACCACCTCAGGAGGAGCAAGGGAACAGGACCAACAGCAATAATACCGTCCTAAATAGAAGGAAAAGACAAGGAGAACCTCTGACTGGAAATTACCTATGGGGAAGGTCGGAAACGGCCCTCACTTCAATTCCGCCAGAACACAGACTATTCAGCAGAGCAGCAATGTTCTTCTCTTCAATAATCCATCCAGGACTGCAGGCTTACGCAAACGCAAAATGGCTCCAGATAACTAGATGGGAACTAATGATGACCATCAATTCTACAGTAAATGGATTCAACGCAATAAAAGAGGAGCTGCGAGCTGTAAGGATGGTAGCACTCCAGAACAGATATGTACTGGACCTCCTCACAGCCATGGAAGGAGGAGTATGCGTAAAGATAGGACAATCATGCTGCACGTTCATTCCTGCCAACGATGCTGACAACGGTACACTGACAGAAGCAGTTTCACAATTGGCCCAGATGCACTCCAAAATGATGGATGAAAGCAAAGGTGTAAAAAAGGATGAGAGCTGGTTTTCACTATTATGGTCATGGATGCCATCTTGGCTGTCAGATGGAATAAAAATTATAGTTGGTTGTACTATTTTGGCTGGAGCTACACTGATCATAATAAGATTTTGGAAGGCCCGGAAGGCACGCACCACCGACGAGCTGCTTGAAATGGTCGGTATGCACCCCTTGATGCCAGCAGATGACGGCCAACACGCAGGCATAATAATACAAGAGAGGGAGATGCTGCGAAACCAGATCATCACCAACCATCTGGACCCACCCTCAGTGAAGATCGAGAACCCAAGAAACCCCAGGAGTTACATAGGGAAATGGGTATACTGTACTCCTGGAGGAACCTGTGAATATATGTATTGGTCATTTGAAGATCATGTTAACCACTATGGACATCTAGGAGGAATAACTAAAATATGGAGAGTAAGAGGTGATAACGAAAAAGATATGTTCGTGGTCGACAAGTCGACCAGAGGGGGGACTGAAGTGGGAGAATGGAAAAACAGGCTCCCGTCCTTACCCTCTCATGCCTGGCCTAAAGGATCACGGCCCAGGCACCCGCCACGAGAAGAGTTTGCCCATCTACCAGACAACCAAATACCCTGGTACAGGAACATACGGATGTGTCCATCTGCCTGCCCAACAGCACGCCCTGCCCATGCTGACACCTGCGGCACGGATCAACTAGACTAAAACCAACACGTCGTTAGCGATGCCATGACGACCTAGCCAACGGTCAGCACACCTGTGCAAATATACACACTGGACACTCCCGCACCAATCTACACGAAGAATATACTCAGTGCTATGACGTAGGCGACAGACATACTCACGGACGTGCATCTTTATTATTTTCCACAATAGGCTCTCAAAATGCAGAAACGCAAGACGCATCATGAACTCATCTAAAGAGCTTGCTTACGCTTCTCCTAAACCCAGGTGCCATAATGAGAAATATAACGAAGACATGATACTGGTCATAAGACAATATGATACTATAACCTAAAGCGCCTGTGCACCAAACGGTTCCACCTATACACCAGGCCTAAGTAGGCCGCAAGCAAGAGCTCCCATGGACGTTAAAAGAACAAGAGTCAGGTTGCTGATCCTGCAGAATGAGCCCGGCGAGAGCAGACAGCCAATGTCGTAATGTTGCAAACCCACATTCCGAAAGCAGACCATCAAGGGCACGATGTTGCAACCTCGCACGCCACGCACCAACGTTAAAGTCACACCTGCAAAATTAAACCAGGCGCACAGTAGAAAAACAATATTAATTGTGCAAAGTCTGCCTCAAACACGGTCCCACCTCACGTGACCAAGCCGAACCTGACAGGATGCCAAGTTCAGGAGAAAGAAGGCGTCTGGATCCCTCGGTACAAGACACAGGCAGACACACTTAAAAGGCTCAATGGACATCTGCGACAGTGGGAGTAGTCGGCCTTCCAGCTCATGAATAAGTCCTCACATTGTCTGCACGTACTCATAGTGAAACATTGTTGCAAATGACAGGTACACCGAGAGCTGGGAACAGCGATGGTCCCAAGCTGGGAAGCTCACGGGCGCACCAATCAGAACATGGGGCTCTTATCACTGACGCCATAGACCAATCATCAGTAGTCTTCATGTAACAATTCTCATGTATCTAATTGTAGGGACAACCCAGATATATCACCTGACTCACCCTTGTCCACTAATATTGTTCTCTATACGTATGCTATACTAACCCTACCACTCGAGCAACCAATTAAGAGTGGCAATAGGTTTTTTGTTAAACTTTCTACGGTGACGCAAGTAGCGCGTCATACTAAGGTGAAAAGGGCCTACGAGCCCATGATTGTGTGTGTGTCAGGACGGACGCGTACGCTCCTTGACCCATCCCTGCCATTTTTGTTTAATAAACAGCAGAGTCACCTTGCTTCTTGCGTGTGTCTCATACTCTATATCATCTGGGATATACGGGAGGGGTTGGGGCCTCCCTGCCCGGAGGTCTGCGGACGGCCCGGCCGACCCCGGCAGAATTCCCCCCGACAGTGTGGCGATCACAGGGCAGCGCTCCTTGCATTTAGCCCATTTTGCACTGCTGTCTGGAAACATGGAGGCATGGTGGAGTTACTTGATTGGAGGATACAATACCCAGTTAACCTGTGCCACAATAAATTTTATGCACGCTCTGATGTTAAATAACGTGGAGCAGTAATATTTAATTTAATAATGTTGGAATAAAATGATAAACATCTCAGGTGGATGAATTAGAAAGATTTTAAAAGTGACGTTTTCTGTATGGATGAACTGTAATTTAACGTTTTTTTTCTGTATCAAAACTAATGGTACAATAAAATAAAAAAAAATAAAAATAAAAGCTTGTATACCACATTTATAGCAGAATGGTTAATAAATAATGGACAAAATGATATGTTTTCATTTTTTGTGGAACTTAGATTTCAATAATGGTATGCACTAGCTCTTCAATCCCAACTGGTAGCAGCTCCTGGTCACTAGTTATTGCTGGATATCCAGGAGCTGCTTTGAGCTCCTTCTTCTCCAATCATAATTTAGAACCCTGGAGTCGAGGGTAGATATGTGATGGACCTGGCCTTTTAATTCTTTATTTCTCTGAATACTTAGTTTATTTTTTAATAATCATCTTCACTTAAGTGTGGGAGTGGGTGGAGCCTATAACGATTCCTCATGGGAATTCACAGTGAACATTCACGCCCTTAGTAATTAAGGGGTTAAAGCTCATGACTTTCATGGATTCACCTCGTGGGGCACCAGAATGGAATTGTGTTCTCGTTCGTCAAACCCCTAGTGTATTTGATATATTCCTTTCACTCTCCCTAGGATTTCCTTTGCACGATCTTTCACCACATCCTCTTTTTCCATTTGTACTTTACAAAGTTTTGTGTTCAACATTCATCCAATCTCTGAGCCATCACTAAAGGGGAATCTTGTCTTATATGTACTCAGGGAGATTTTGGAATAGCTACTGTGATGAAATGACTACTGCATCGTAAGGAGAAGAAGGAGGAGTATTTAAATCGTTTACTCAGACCCACATTTCTACAAAACAACAGTGAACCAAAACAAAAGGGGAAACAGATATACAAACATCACCTTTTGTGGTAAGGTATATTTACAGTCTGAAAATGTCTTCCTTTAAGTACATTAGACTGTGTACACAAATATATATAAAGCTCAATTCCCTTGTACCATGTTAGCCAAGGGTTGAATGAAATGCTGATCCAGAAGAAAACAAGTCATTACCATAATGAGGCTAAAAAAGACATTTATTTTGCATATTTGCAAGCTTCAGTGGAATGTCTCCACTTCCTCAGGCACAGATGAAATGAAGCATTTGAAAAACATCACAGCATTAGAGCTTACATAGATCCTGTTAGGCAGAATTGCATGCAGTACCCTCTGGGACCACCACATACAATTATGACTACAGGTGTAAGCAAAAAACAACCTTTGGTATAAGTCTGTACTACACAGTTTGTGGTAGAGAGCTGAGCAGTCAGGCATATCTCAAGAGGGAATGTGAGCAGTACAAGAGGTTACACAGTGGTCTTGCAATCACAGTGGTTCAAGTAGACACTTACACTCAAGGTTTCTTGGTAAAACACGTATTAATTTATTACACAATCATTTAGAAACATTCACTAGAAGGAGGCAACCTAATATTATACACAAACACACTTCAATATTAAACCAATGAGTTTCTGAACAAATTAGGCTCCCCTGAAATAGGAGCAAAATGGCATTTCAGTTACTTTCAATGGGAGTAAAAAGGCACAAGTTAGCAGAATAGATCACAAATACTTTCTAAGGCAGTGAAAATAGTTTTAGTTCTCTGGAGGACTCGATTCAGTTCAATAGGTCTAGGCCAAAGTCAATGGAATATTGTCTTGATAGGAAAGTGTTGTTCTTGAAGTAAATGGTAAAGTCTTTGCAAAAGTTCTCAGAAGTAGTTTGTGAGAAAAATAATCATATGTTAGTCACAAGTGGATTAGGCCTGCAAGTTGGGAAAGTTCCGCAAACTTTCACCACAAGAGAGGCGTTCTCTCAATCAGCTTGGCACAGTACCTTAGTATGAAGCAAAAGATGAGGCTGAAGACATTGGTTCCTGGCAGTTCCCGCAGATCTCACTGTTCCTCAGCCTCAGTCGTGGGCACAAGCGGGAGGATGTCGGGGGACTCCTGCACTGCAAAGGATGATCAGAAAACGCTGACAAAATGGAGCCACTTCAGTTTGAGTAGCTCTAATTCAAGCACACAAGCTGGTGTCCTTCCCCCTGGTTAATTCTAACCAGCTTGGAGAATGGTATCTAGGTGGCTTACGAGTTGATTGGTCCCACCAACTCAAAGGAAGAAGTTGTTCTTGAAGGGGCTTCTCTGTTGAGATGAACTTTGCAATTGGGACTTGCAGCAGGGCTTCACTGGGCAAACCAACGGTCCAGGAGTTGTAGCAGCCGTCCTCTTCCAGCTCGTCTTCGGTTCTTTCGTTCCAGTGCTCGACTCCCAGATCACGAGACTCCCCTTTAAAACAGTTTTCTCCCATTCATTCCAGCCTAGCTGCCACTCACCGAGCAGGGTGGCTGTCCTTGCTGGAAAGTCAGCCAGCCAAATCACACCAGGGTGCATTTGGGTCTCCTAGGAGACTAAGAACAACAAGTTTCGGGCATCTCCCTCACTTCCTGCCTACCCCAGACACTCAGACACCAGAGACGGTCTTCAGTTCTGAAGCCCACCAAAGGCATAGAACAAAGGGACCAAACCTGCTTTGGCACGCAGAGACAAACACTAGAAGGACCTTTCCAAAAAGAAATGGCGAAAAAAGAAGACCGGGACCTGTTTAAACAAAGGGGTTTAAGGCGCCATCTTGAAAAACATGGCTCCCCTGGTTTTTAGCTACAAGTGTTCATGGTCGGGAAGAATCTTGGTAGTTCATTGTAAAACCCCTTCCACCAGCCATTTCTATAGAAAAGTTTAGCATTTGACTGCTACATGAATTTCTAGACACAGGGGATACTAGGCAAACCCCTCCAGCACTCTATAGGAAGATAGAGTTTGCTAGGTCTAGGAATTTAAAAAGACTAGTAAAGTCAATGTAACCTTACATACTCTGGGAAACAGTAGTTTATCCCAGAAAAAGGTATTTAAACCTTTGGGAAGTCTAAAGAGACCTCCCTGTGTCACTGCACTGAGGGTGCTGTGTAACGCACATGAATAGATGCCTATGATGTTATCATAAAACTCCATGATTTAAAGAACACAAGAGAAAACACAGATCAAAATAGGGGGAAAAAGGCTCAAAATCTATCCAGGTAAAAACAATCAAGTCCTCAAAATCCAGCAAAGTTGCTGGGGTCTCTAAGGTGAAGGGAATTAGCACATTTTTGAGAATTCTCCCTAACACTCGTCCGCCCCAAGACTAAGGGACTGGAGGATTTAATCAACCCCTGGATGAATTTCCTTTCTCCAGTCGGTCACACATTCTGGAGAGACCATCAGCATGTTGTTGATTACACCCTGACCTGTGTTCAATGGTAAAGTCAAACCCCTGTAGGCTGATTGACCATCTTAACAATTTAGGATTCTCCCCCTTTATCTGCATTAACCGTCTCAAGGGTTGGTGGTCAGTCTAAATCACAAAAGTAGATCCATACAAGTATGGCCTACAACTCTTGGATGACCACACAATAGCAAAACATTCACTTTCAATGGTTATCCACCTTGTTTCTGGTTCCTTCAGCTTCCTGCTGATGAAGCAGATGGGATGCTCCCCACCTTTCTCATCCAGCTGACTCTGAACTGCACCTATACCTGTATTGGAAGCATCTGTTTGCACAATGAAGGTTTGGCTGTAGTCAGGAGCTCTTAGGACTGGAGCTTGACAAAGGAAGACCTTTAAATGCCTTTGTTGTACTCCTGATTCCACATGACCTTTTTTGGAAATTTGGGTGAGGAGACCACATTCAAGGGAGAAGCTATTGACCCAAAGTTCTCTATGAAGTTCCTATAATAACCAGTGAGACCTAAGAAGGCTCTGACTTGGGTTTGAGTAGTAGGGGTGGCTCATTCTTGTACAGCTTGTACTTTGCTAGGCAATGGCCTTATTTCACCTCCTCCTACCTCATGACCAAGGCAGACCACTTTGCCCTGACCAGTTTGCCATTTACTTGCCTTTATGGTCAGATGGGCCTGCTCAAGAGCCTGCAAAACCTAAGTGGTCAACATGTTCTTTCCAAGTAGGGCTGAACACTGCAATGTCATCCAAGTATGACATGCAGAGGTCCTCCATCCCATTCAGAACTTGATTAACCATCCTTTGGAATGTTGCAGGTGCATTCTTTAATCCAAAAGGCATTACCTTAAACTGGTAGAGGCCTGCTGGGGTTGAAAATGCAGTTTTCTCCTTGGCATGGTCTGTCAGGGCTATTTGTCAATAGCCTGACGTTAGGTCAACTGTACTAAGGTACTTGGCTGAACCAAGTTTGTCCACTAGCTCAACTTTCCTAGGTAAAGGATGGGCATCAGTCTTAGTGACTGCATTTAGAACTCTATAGTCCACACATAATCTAAACTCCTTGGATCCTGCCTTTGGCACCAGTACAGCTGGACTAGACCATGGACTGGTAGAGGGTTTTATTACCCCGAGATCAAGCATCTTGTTGACCACTTCCTTTATGTGGGTTCTGACTTGAGCTGACATCCTGTAACCTCTGCTTTTAATAGGTAAACAGCCACCAGTGCTTGCCCCAAGTGGTAAAGCCTGGTGATAGTGAAAACAGGGAAGCAAACTGATTTAACAGAAACTTGCACTGCTCGTGTTGTTCCAGTGTCTGACTAGAAGAGAGATTAACCCCTTCTATTTTCTCACATAAAGGTTCTCCCCTGAGGAGATCAGGCAGAGGTTCACTCTCTTCCTCCTCTTGAGCTGAAGCAGGAAGCAAAGCTCACACTTCTGGTCTTGAGACATAGGCTTTTAGATGGTTGGTGTGAAAGACCCTTGGGGCCTCTTTAGGATTACCTAGGTCCACCAGATAGTTGGCCTCTCCAAGTTTTCCCACAACCTTGAAGGGTCCTATACATTTATCCTGTAAGGCTCTATGCCTTGTCGGAACCATAACTAAAACTTTCTGGTCTTGAGTAAACTCAACCCTGTTGGCCTTCTGATCATGCCAATGTTTCACCAGAGCCTGACCTGCTTTTAAGTTATCAGATGCTTCTGTCATCATGTGTGTCATTTTCCTTTGCAGACCTAACACATAGTCAGTGACTCTCACTGGCTTGGGAGAAGGAGCACTCTCCAACCCCTCCTTAATTAAGGCCAATGGACCTCTAACTGGGTGACCATAGAGAAGCTCAAAGGGACTAAATCCAACTCCCTCCTGGGGGACTTCTCTATAAGCAAATAGAAGGCATGGCAGTAGAAGGTCACACTTTCGTCTAAGGGGTTCATCTAAAGCACCTATCATGCTCTTTATAGTACGGTTAAAGGGGTAGTCCAGCTAAAAATTGTATTTAAAAAATAGATAGGCAACATTAAAAAAAAATACTAGCACTTTTTTTTTAAAACTTCCTATGTAAAATTTTGAGCTATTCAAGCTCAAAATTCGCAAAAGCAAGCACATGGGCGCATTCATTTTGTGAAATGGATGTCCGCCTGTGCTGGCTTATGCTTTTGCAGCACTAATGAAGGAAAAGCCAGCCAGCTGTAGTAAACAAAAGCTACCGCTGGGTGGCTTTTCCTTCATTGGTGATGTACGCGGAGGACGGGGACAGGAGACCAGAGCAGGAAAGCTGCAGCTGAATCTCGGTAAGTGCTATTTATTTTAAAAATAAAATAAGCACTAGCTGCGTTTTTTTCTAAGTTTTCCAGGCTAGAGGAGCCCGGAAAACTTAGAAATAAAACCGCAGCTTTAAAAACGTTGTATTTATGTTTGCGGTCGCTTTTGAAGCTACCGCACACATAAATACAACGTTATTGTGTTTGAAAACGCTGCAGTTTTTCTTTCCAAGTTTCTCAGGCTCCTCCGGCTCAGAGGAGCCTGAGAAACTCGGAAAGAAAAACCGCAGCGTTTTCAAACACAACCGCGTTGTGTTTCTGCTTGCTGTGGCTATCACTTTGGGTCTCCGGTGCTCCTCCAGGGGAGCACCGGAGACCCAAAGTGAAAGCCAAGGCAGGCAGAAACACAGCGCGGTTGTGTTTCCATGCCGCGGTGTTTCTGCCTATAGCTGATTTCCCATTTGGGGATCTTGGGCTCCCCACGGGGGGCCTGAGAGCCCCAAATGGGAAATGCTAAATGCTGCAGTGTTTCTGCCAAAATCTGATTTCCCATTTGGGGCTCTCGGGCTCCCCACGGGGAGCCCGAGAGCCCCAAATGGGAAAGCAGATTTAGGCAGAAACACAACCATGTTGTGTTTCTGCCTACCTTGGCTTTCACTTTGGGTCTCCGGTGCTCCCCTGGGGGAGCACCGGAGACCCAAAGTGATAGCCACAGCAGGCAGAAACACAATGCGGTTATGTTTGAAAATGCTGTGGTTTTTCTTTCCGAGTTTCTCAGGCTCCTCCGAGCCGGGGGAGCCTGAGAAACTTGGAAAGAAAAACTGCAGCGTTTTCAAACACAATAACGTTGTATTTATGTGTGCGGTAGCTTCAAAAGCGACCGCAAACATAAATACGTTTTTAAAGCTGCGGATTTATTTCTAAGTTTTCCGGGCTGCTCCAGCCCGGAAAAATTAGAAAAAAAAACGCAGCTAGTGCTTATTTTTAAAAAAAAATAAATAGCACTTACCGAGATTCAGCTGCAGCTTTCCTGCTCTGGTCTCCGGTCCCCATCCTCCGCGTACAGCACCAATGAAGGAAAAGCCACCCAGCGGTAGCTTTTGTTTACTACAGCTGGCTGGCTTTTCCTTCATTAGTGCCGCAAAAGCAAAAACCAGCACAGGCAGGCATCCATTTCACAAAATGGATGCGCCCATGTGCTTGCTTTTGCGAATTTTGAGCTTGAATAGCTCAAAATTTTACATAGGAAGTGTAAAAGAAAAGTGCTAGTATTTTTTTTTTAATGTTGCCTATCTATTTTTTAAATACAATTTTTAGCTGGACTACCCCTTTAAACATCTCTACCAATTCATTTGTTTGGGGATAGTAGGCAGTTGAGAATGTGTAAGTCACTCCACAGTTTTTAAACATGGCCTGCATGTGGTGGGACATAAAATTTGATCCCCTGTCAGAGATTACTTCCTTACAAAAACCTACCATGGTAAAAATACCAAGTAGGGCCTTAGCCACAGCCTGAGCTGCAACAGTCCTCATAGGTATAACTTCAGGATACCTAGTAGCATGGTCTACTACAACCAATATAAATTGATTGCTTGAAGAGGTTGGAGGGCCTAAGGAACCAACAATGTCTATTTCTATCCTCTCAAAAGGGACTCCCACCACGGGGAGGGACACTAAAGGTGCCACATTCATGGCTCCACTCTTGCCAGAGATCTGACAAGTGTGACAGCTCCTACCAAATATATCTATATCAGACCCCAACTTAGGCCAGTAGAAATATAGAGAAAGCCTTTCCTTGGTCTTCTTGAAGCTCAAGTGACCAGCCAAATGAATCTCGTGGGCTAACTGTAGGAACGGGTGTCTTGTCTCTAGAGGCACTACAAGTCTTCAGTAGTCCCCAGGGATAGAATCAGTTGGTTCACTGTAGAAGAGGCCATCTTCCCAGTAAAACCTATACTTCCCTGGCTCTTGCCCGTCCAGCTCGGAAGCTGCCTGTTGGCGAAGACCTTCAAGAGTAGGGCACTCTCTTTGACCTCTGCTGAAGTCTGCCCTACAGGGGCCACCTTCTGCGCATAAAGACTGCTGCTCAGGATGGTCTTTAGGATCCTGATCTCCAACAGGGGTGAGGTCTTCTTCCAGCTCTGAATCTTCAGCAGCTGATTCAACCTTTCCTGGTTGTTCCTCACACTCAGCCTCAGCTGGTGGAGTAGTCACAGGTGTGACTTTTGACATTCCTCTCAGGGATGTCCTTGTTGGTAGCACAGGTGTGCTTTCTGACTTTTTCCTTGAGATCTTGGGTTTCCCCTTTGTCTCATTCTTCTTAGAAATAGCAGTGAGCAATTCCTGAGGACTGGGCGTTATAGATTACTCTGTAACATCCACTATAGAGTCAGTTAATGTACTCTCTCTGGCCTTCCTTGTCTGCTCCTGTTTCCTTATACTGGGAGGCCTGGGGTGCTTGATACAACTGCAAGAGCTTTTATGTCATTCCCCAACAGGACTCTCCCAGGCACCTCACTTTGTACACTAACATGTATCTTGACAGTCATGTGTTGCACTGAATGAGAGCTGGTAGTCTAGGGAGCATTTGGACAGGGCCTCCAGCAAGCTTAGTGAGGCCTTTGGGTGCCTTAGTAACATCCTCAGGTTTGGAAAAAGATTCATCCACCACTCTAACGCTGGCCCCAGTGTCTCTAATGGCAGAGGTCTCCTGACCATTCACAAGTACACTGTCCTTGTAATATTATTTTGTGTTATCTGTAATTAGATTATAGACATCTAAATTCTGCTGTTCCCACAGACCCAGGCATACTAAAGAAACACTGGCAGAGACTCCAATGGGGTCTTCGGCCAGTAACTGAAAGTTTCCACTTGCCATTTGTACTTCTCCCTCTGGGAAAAAGGCTAAGGAGACAGTGTGGACCCATGAAGGTTTACCCTTACATCTGGGATCTCCTTTCACATGGTCAGTAGACCCATACGCATAACATTTTTCCAAATGTTTTGATAAATGGGAGTTTCTGCTGACCTCCATCTGGTTTGGCACCAGAGGTTTCTCTAGCCTGATTTGGTTTCCCTTGTGTCTTACCCTTTTTATGTTTGGGGCCTTCTTTTGGATTGGAGGTATTAGAATTATCTTTGCCATCTTTCTTTAGCTTCTTCCCATCATCCTTATTCTGAGTTGCCCCAGAATCCTTGTGAGTAGCACTGTTGGCAACCCACAAGTCAGCAGCCTTTGCTAACTTCTTTGGATCAATTTCCTGAGAGTCAGCCAAGTGCTGTCTCAGCTCAGGAGAGCAGGCATAAAAAATAGATTCTAAGAAAAATAGATTTCTCATTCCTTCAAAAGTGTTAACTCTGTAACCCTTTACCCAACCATCTATGTTTTTCAAACATTCACACACCTAGGTAGCCCAATGGGTACAATCATGCTTTTTGAGGGTCCTATACCTCTTAAAGTACTGGGAAGGAGTTTTCCCAAATCTAGCTAGCAAAGCTAGCTTCACATGTTCATACTCCAATCTTTCAAGTTCCCCCACCCCCATTACAGCATCAGTTGCAACCTGGGGAAGCCTAGACAAAAGCCAAGGAATCAACTGATTCCCCGTGAAACCCTGAATCCCATAGTTATATTCAAAAGCAGCCAACCAATCCAAAATATCAAGTCTCACCTTATACATACTCACAGCTTCTTTAGGCATGCAAAGACTGGAAGACCTACAAGACTCTGGGATAGAACCATTTTCAAGAGACATTTTTTTCATTTCAAGAGCATGATGCATTTCCATTTCTCTGAGTTTGATTTCTTGATGTTTACTTTCAGTTTGCATTTGGAGCCTTTTGAACTCTAACTTAAGTCTCATTTTTTCAATAGAGACACATTCTGGACTCAGTACTGGACCTGGTAGGGCCTCTGTGGCTATAACTTGAGGGCCTAAATCAGGTAGAGGTGCAGTGGGGGTCACATCCTGAGACTCCTCTGACTGTTCTAGATCATCAATAACATTAGAGTTAGACTCTGAATCATTATCATCCTCATCAACACTATCCACATTTGCTCAGGGGGTTGGGGTTATATAGTTCTACCTCCCAAACTTTGATGATTCAACAATTTCTCAATCAATTCATTTGTCTTGCCTTTAACAGAGAGAGACCTGAATTTACACATATCTTTCAGTTGATCTACGGTTAGAATGATCAGGGCTTCCTGTTTGAAGTTATCCATATTTGGCATTATAAAACAATTGCTTTTCTACTGGTGCTTAGCCTTGTGAAGGTTATTTGAACAAAAGTAAGATCAGCACTATCAATGTAACAATATACTTCATCCTCAGTGCTTGCCACCAGTGTTAGGCAGAATTGCATGCAGTACCCTCTGGGACCACCACAAACAATTAGGGTAACAGGTGTAAGCAAAAACCAACCTTTGGTATAAGTCTGTACTACACAGTTTGTGGTAGCGAGCTGAACATCCAGGTTTATCTCAAGAGGTAATGTGAGCAGTACAAGAGGTTACACAAAGGTCTTACAATCACAGTGGTTCAAGTAGACATTTACACTCAAGGTTTCTTGGTAAAACACTTATTAGTTTATTACGCAATCATTCAGAAAACATTCACTAGAAGGGGGCAACTTGATATTATACACAAACACACTTCAATATTAAACCAATGAGTTTCTGAAGCAATTAGGATCCCCTGAAATAGGAGGAAAATGGCATTTCAGTTACTTTCATGGGAGTAAAAAGGCACAAGTTAGCAGAATAGATCACAAATAATTTCTTAGGCAGTGCAAAAAGTTTTAGTTCACTAGGGGACTCGATTCAGTTCAATAGGCCTAGGCCAAAGTCAATCGACTAGCGTCTTGGATAGGAAAGAGCAGTTCTTGAAGTAAACGGTAAAGTCTTTGCAAAAGTTCTCAGAAGTAGTTTGTATGAAAAAGAATCATATGTTGGGTCACAAGCTGATTAGGCCTGCAAGTTGGGAAAGTTCCACGAACCTTCACTGCAAGAGAGGCGTTCTCTCAATCAGGTTGACACAGTACCTTAGTATGAAGCAAAAGATGCAGCTGAAGACGTTGGTTCCTGGCAGTTCCTGCAGATCTCACTGTTCCTGAGCCTCAGTCGTGGGGACAAGAGGGAGGACGTCAGGGGACTCCTGCGCTGCACAGGATCATTGGAAAACGCAGACAAAATGGAGTCACTTCAGTTCGAGTAGCTGTAATTCACTCACACAAGCTGGTGTCCCTCCCCCTGGTTAATCCTAATGAGCTCCGAGAATGGTATCCAGGTGGCTTACGAGATGATTGTTCCCACCAACTCAAAGGAAGAAGTCGTCCTTGAATGGGCTTCTCTGTCGAGATGAACTATGCAATTCGGACTTGCAGCAGGGCTTCACCGGGGAAACCAACGGTCCAGAAGATGCAACAGCCACCCTCTTCCTGCTCGTCTTTGGTTCCTTTGTTCCAGTGGTCAACACTGCTTTCCAGATCACGAGACTCGCCTTTTAAACAGTTTTCTCCCATTCATTCCAGCATAGCTGCCACTCACCCAGAAGGGCGGCTATTATTGCCGGACAGTCAGCCAGCCAATCACACCAGAGTGCATTTGGGTCTCATAGGAGACTAAGCACAGGGAGTTTCGGGCACCCCCTTCACTTCCTGCCCACCCCAGACACTCAGACGACAGAGGCGGTCTTCAGTCCTGAAGCCGGCCAAAGGCATAGAAACAAACGGACTAAACCTGATTTGGCGCGCAGAGACAAACACTAGAAGGACCTTTCAAAAATAAAATGGTGAAAAGACCGGGACCTGTTTAAACAAAGGGGCATAAGGAGCCATCTTGAAAAACATGGCTCCCGCAGTTTTTATCTACCAGTGTTCGCAGCCGGGAAAAATCATGGTAGTTCATTGGAAAACCACCGCTACCAGCCATTTCGATAGAAAAGGGTAGCATTTGACAGCTACATGAGTTTCTAGCCACAGGGGATACTAGGTAACCCCTCCAGCACTCTATAGGAAGATAGTGTGTGCTGGGTCTAGGAATCCAAAAAGACTAGTAAAGTCAATTTAACGGTGCTGTGTAATACACGTGAAAACTCCATAATCAAATAACACAAGAGTAAAACACACATCAAAATACATGAAAGAGGGGGAAAAAAGGCTCACACTCTTTCCAGATAAAAAGAAATCAAGTCCTCAAAATCCAGCAAAGTTGCTGGGGGTCGCTAAGTTGAAGGGAATTAGCAAATTGTTGAGAATTCTCCCTAACAGACCCTCCTGCGGATACCCTGTTATCTGTGCCTGTCTGTACCCAAATTGTAGTTTTGCTCAAAGAAGCATGTATTGGATGTTCAACTCCTCCACACATTGTGACTTTCATGGCCTAAATGGTACACTGTGTTAAGTGGGGCATGGGTCAGTGATCCTGGAGAGCAGGGGAAAGAAACAAAAAAACAGACCACCCCGTTGGAGGGCTCTCAGGAAGGGAGGAGGGGTTGGTTATGTGTCAGTCATTGCATGTGCATTCCAGAGGAAGCTTGGTATGCCAGGTCAGTCCCTTTACAAGTGCAGTGGTAGCACACGCGTTAACATATCAGTCTTGTGCATCTAGAAGTCTGAAAGAGGGTACCTACAACCAATTTATGTGTTAGACCTGTCACCCGTGGCGCCAGTGTGGTAACCATGTGTCAAATACCATACCAGGATTGTGTCACATCATAACCAAGAGGAAAGGGAGGGGTTTGACTAGCGACAAGGGCCTTGACAGTTCTCTGGCAAGTTTTTCAGCTGGGGTATTTTGAGGGCAAATTGCCTTAGAGAGGCTGCCGCGCCAGTTTAATGTCTGTGAATGGCTAGGAAATAATAATGGAAACCGCCAGGTTTGGATGTTGTGATCCCTGTATCTCTATGGGTGGACAAAAATCTGTTAGCTAGAATAGTGACTCATGAAACCGCAATGCCTGTTCTAGCCCCCTACCATTCTCCATCCTGAAATTACCCAAAGTACAGCAATCTTGTGCTTATGAAGGGTATGATTAGTTTCTGAAAATGCTCACCCACTGGACTCTCGTTAGTAGATCGCTTGGCACTTTGGCGATGGAGGTTCATGCATTGATGCAGAGTTTGACTTTTTTCCTAACATAGCAGCCACGATCCGGACATTTCATGCACCAACATCGCTGTTTTAATGAGTCACTATTTCAACTTAACAGACTTTCACTTTTCCCACCCATCAGAGTAATCAGAGTAATTTACATAAATGATCAGTTCATTTTTCCAAAGTTCAGGTAAAGTGCAAAACAGGCAGCAAGAAGTACAGTTAGCTATAGATGCAGTTCAAATTCATGTAAACCAATGTGCAATGTGCAAAACACAAGGCAAATAAAAATAAACAAAACAAAAATGTGTTTGGATACGACTAGATTGAGGCGTTCAGGATGGATTTGCACCCTATAATACACATATTAGGTTAGAGCAGCTAAATACCACTTGCAAAAGCAAATTACAGCCAGTCTATGAATTGTGTGGCACATTAGGCTGCTCAAGTATGAGGCCAAAGCAAAAGCGACCCTCACGTCTTTTCAGGCCAATCAGAAGATGAGGGCAGGTCTATAATACCACTTTCTCTTAATTGATGATATTTTAACATTTTCAGTCAAGTAGCTTCTTTTCTTTCTCCTAATGCCATTACTGTTCCACATTTCAAGCAGCCTAAAAGCGAATAAGCACAATACTTAGTAAATTTGGAATTGAAACACAATCACCAACGTGATATGTTTTAGGAACCTTAGAACACTGAGGTTCATTTCCTTTTCCTACAGTTACACACTTTATATGTTTTCTTTTATTATTTTGATTTTTGTTGTATTCAATACAATGGAACTGGGTTTTTTATTGATGTTTTTAAGTAGTTGAATGTATATAAACATTTCTAAAATATATTTGCTTATATTTATGTAACATATGTGCTGCTATTACAAAATGTCCTAAATAATATTTTTAAGGGTTACTCTTTTAATTTTGATATGCAGATATTGCAAATTCCTTCAGCTATATGTCGCACATCAACTGTTTTTTAGGTTAAATAAAACTAGTTTGTAACATTAAAATAATACTAGTAGTAGAATTACAAGTAGTTATGAGGTAAGGTTTGTTTTTTTACGGTGTGACAGTACTTCCAATAATTAAAGCAGTGCTAGAAGTAGTAATAGGGACTGAATGTTGTATTTCTATTTCTAAAGGCAAAGTTTGTACTCTAGAACTGCATTTTGATTTATTTTGAGTGTTTTTTTACTAATTTTAATGTGTTAAATTTAGGTTTTTCACATGGTGATTTAAATTCATGATATATGGTACAGGTAACCTCAGTGGTAACATTGGGAGTATTTAAAAGTGCATAACCTTTTTCTGTGGTTTCTTTTAGATTTTTTAAAGGACTTGTCGATACAGATGCTGAGATTGCAACCAGTGCAATACATGTGTTGGTTTCTGTTGTAAGTTGTTCTTTTACAAAAATATTTTTGACTACTTCTTGTGTGATATTACAAATAGTTGGTAAAGTTGTAATGTTGGCAGGGGGTATATTTATTTAAACATCCTAGTGGCTAGTTATATGTGTGCTTTTATATTCTTTTTTGTGTTCCATTTTGGAGGAATGTTTGTGGTGTTTTCCTTTTTTTTCGTTTTTCTTTTACAGCTTTCTTTTCATGCTTGTGTTTTGTTGCTGCAATAAAATACCAAATGCTACATATATCATAGAAAGAGTAAATGTTTTCAAATTAATGTTTACCTTTAAATGTTGAACATACAATTGTGTTTCTATAAAATGTGGTAAATGTTTTATATGTTTTTATAAAAAATTATATTTACAAGATTTATGATGATGTTGGTGTTCTTTTTTTGTCATCTTCTTATCTTTTTAATGTTGATGTTACACCTATGGAAAGTAAGACATGTTAAAATATAAAATGTTGTGCTAGTGGTATGTATGGTACACACGTGCCCACAGTCGTATTGACATTTTCTATATTGTGCTATTAACAGTACGCTAGTGGCTTGCTGCATATTAATTATAAGGCCTCATTACAAGGGAGGCGGTAAGGGGTTAATGGCGCCGGTAAAGGTGCCGGCGCGGTTAACCCCGTACCACCTCATTACGAGGTCCCCTCGTGGGACCCTTTCTGGGCATCTGGTCAGACCAGATGTCCTTTGCGGGTCCCGTGAGGGGACCAGGATGCTAACAACGGGCCCGTCATTAACGGGCCCGTTGTTAGCATGCTCCCCATTCCCATTGAGCCCTATGGGGGCTCAAATGGGAATGGGGATGGTCCGGTTCCCTGAATGGGGAAATACCGGGACCTCCAAAGTCAGAATGGCCCGGTATTTCCCCATTCAGGGACCACGGCCCCAGACCCGAGTTTGGAGGCAGCCATGCTCTTAATAAGGGCATGGCTGCCTCCAAACTCGTAATGAGGCCCATAGTGTGACATCACTGCACTATAATTAAGGTGTGTCGTGAGTTCAATAGGAAATCCAAAAAATAAATTACTAATAACTTCTGACTCTTATGATGAATTTGGCTTCATTTTGCAGACGGTTTCCTATTTGCGGGTCCTCCCCTCCCCCGTCTAAAAATATTGGGAAAGATTTGTGAAAAAATAAACATGCTAATAAGAAAAAGAAAAAAAAAGCAGTTTCGGCCCAGTCCCCAATCATTTTCCTACAGACAAAAAAGGTTCATTTTTGTCACACCACCCAGCAAAAACTGTTGGATGGAATTGGCCAGATCTGAAACACTTGGCCATGAAGTGTTGACTTGCGATCCTTTTGCATTTTGAGGTTATTGCATCCACTACTTTTTTAAATATTTGATTGAGAACAGGTTGCCCCTTCTCACAAATGTATAGCTTTATCGATAAATGAGGCTATCAAGAAAACAAGATCGGGAAAGCAACGTGCGTCACACGGAACAACGCGTGTTTGAGAGAGGCAAATGGGAGTTGGTGGGAGTGGGGGGGCCTTGGCATGAGCAGAGGAGCACTTGATAAGTCAGTGGGGGTCCAGGGGAACATGTTTTGCTTTTGCTGTTTTTCCCTGTAATCACAGCTATATGAAAATGATGGATTATCACCACTATATGTAGTTCAGTGATATTATAGCCACGTTTATGGAGAAAATGTTTTAAAAAAATGTATATTTATACAGCTACAATGAGGTTAGGGGTGAAAACTCATGACCAGTGGCTTGGTAGCGTTTTAAATGGCTGAAGGCCTGGTACTGTTGTAAAAAAATAAAGTGGGCACGGCTGAAGGCCATATCCACTGGCCTGTTAGTGTTAACAAAAATAGAAAGTGGGCATGGCTAGGCTAGTGAGCAGGGAGTGATTTAATAAATGCAGTGGGTACGGCGCTAGGCCATGGCTAGTGACCAGTTTATGTTTTAAAATATACAGGTGGTACGGCCGAAGGCCATGGCCATGACAATGAAAAAATAGACAGTGGACAGTGGCTATGAAAAATATACAGTGAGCGCTGCCAAAGGTCATGGCCAGTGGCACAGAAAAATATACAGTGGGTATGGCCATGTCCTTGCCCACGGGCCATGGCAAGTGGCACTGAAAACTATGCAGTGGGCATGGCTGAGGGCCATGGCCACTGGCCATGGCTCAAGGCCATGGACACTGGAGCTGAGAAATATACCGTGGGACTGGCCAAAGGCCACTGCCAGTGGTGCCATAAAATATACAGTGTCTATGGCCAGTGGTGTCAAAAAAAGATATGGTATAAAAAAATCCCCTGAAATGCAAGGAATCAAACTTTAGATGAAGTGCAGTTAAGTTGACTAAACTTGAAACAACAAAACCTTTGAAATTCAGTGCATTGGGAAACTCAGGACCGGTTTAACTTGGTGCATTCCCATTGATCTCCCCGATAATGCCATACGCCCCATAATACCATGTTGTATGGCTTTGTGAATCCCTTCTTTTATAATATATATGTGCTATTGGGTTTTGTAACAGGAACGCGCTGAGTTATGCCAATCCTGAGTTTCCCAATGTGCTACAGTTCAAGGATTTTGTTGTCACTTTTACGGCAAAGTTATTCCTTGAATATTTATTTAGCTTTATTAACATGTCAAAGTTGCGTACATATTTGTTGAAGCTATGCAGCATACAAATCATATTAACTCACCCAACTGTGTACTGTACACACCTGCACATATAGATATAAGGACATTCGATTCTACTGCTTACATTTGTATTAATATGTTTTGTGCAGTACTGTTAAGAGTATGCTCATGCCTGCATTAAGATTTTTCTTTGTCATCTTCTCTTAATGTTGATGTTTCACCTATAGAAAAGAAGACATGTTGTTATAAGATAACATGTTTTACTGTTTATTGTATAAACCTGTATGATTTGATTGTGAGGACATTTAATGCTACTACTTACATTAATAATAACATTTTGTATATTTTGGTATGTATAGTAGGCAGTGCATGCAGTTGTATTACACAATTTGGTGTACTACTTTAGTGATACGCTAGTAGCTGCATGCATATTACATTTTATTTAGCAGTCGAAAGATAACAATTTTGTTGAAGCTATGCAGCATATGAAGGGATTGACCTTGTCAAATTGTTTACTGTACACACCTGTATGTTATGATTGTAAGGATATGTCTTACATTTGTATTAAAATGTTTGATATAGTATTTTTTATAGTATGTGAGTGAATATATTTGTATTGACATTTTGTATATAATGCTACTAGGAGGGCTCTTCCCACCTGGAACCTTCGGTCCCAACCACCCCGAGGGACTCACTTCGCTCGCCCCCTGGTTACTGCTGCGCATTGAACTCCACGGCTTGGTTGCCACGTATGACTACTCCACCAAGGGCTTGCTTCGCTCACCCCTTGGAGCTCTCTCAGTTTGCACACCCCTTTGGTTACTTGTTTATTGGGTTTATTCGTTAAGTAACAGAACTTGGAAAAAGGAAAACACAGAATCTACTTATAAACATCTTTATTTACAGCACTACTTTCCAAACCATTAATTGTTTCAGAACTTTCAATTTCTATACCTGTTTTTGAGCGACATCTTGACGATGCAACTGTCACGATCCCCAGGAATGCACCATGCACACCCTTAGAGTATAGCAGGAGGAAGTATACGGACACGGGCAAAGAATGGACAATGAGAGTTGATGGCGAGCGCAAGCATTGTTAGGCACAAGGACTGCAGGTCATGATGGCAGCCTCATCCAAGATGGGTGCCAGGTTGGGCCCTACTATGGAACACAAGATGGCCCCCAAGCAGCCCATTGGTGCAGTGACTTATTTGTCTAGCCTCATGGTGCAGCCCAGGCCTATATAACCACGCCTTGGCCCACACCCTATGCTTAGCGTTTTTCTTGCTTCCCGTGCAGCAGTGCACGCTTACCGCCCTGCCTGTTTTCTGATTCAACAGTCAGAACGCTCCGCTTACCTGATTACAGTAACACACTCCGGTCCTCAGAGTGCTCAGCTTACCTGACTACAGTAACATGCTCCGGTCCTCAGAGCGCGCCAATTACCTGACTACAGCAACATGCTCCGGTCCTCAGAGCACTCCAATTACCTGACTACAGCAACGCGCTCCGGTCTTCAGAACGTTCTACTTACCTGGACTACAGTTACACACCTGCTCCTCACAGCAGGCAGCTTCTGCAAAGGAAAAACATGTGAGTGAGTGGAACGTTTGGTTTACAAACTTGCTTCCATTAGAGTCGATTTACCAGATATCGCATTGCATCCCAGCACCCTGCCGGCTCTGCAGTGCCTTCGGTGCTTCAACTCCCCTTGTCAGGGTCACTGGATCCATCTATTAGCTAGCAGCAGCCCGGTGCGGCACCTGCAGGGACACAAGGAAAGAGAACATTATTGCACAATCCTCGCACCGTGCTGAAGAACTTTTACGCGTTGCCTTGCATCGTGCAGAGCCACCAGAAATGTTTATCCATAGCTAGACTGGACCGCATCTCACCAGTGACGGAACTGGACTGGGTGCCTTGCTTGCACATTGGGGTGCACATCATCAATACAAAGGTGAGCCAGATCCCTCACCAGCCAGACAACATAGGAGACAGGGAGGGGAGTGAGGAGGAGGTTGAAATAGTTATTAACTTCCCCCCATTATTTATCCATAGATCCTCATTTTGGCCACAGCTCAGCCTAGCCAGTCATTGGGACAGCTTTGTCTATCCACATCCTGAGGACCTTCCAAACCACTCTCGACCACACCGTATGCAGGGCTACTTTAGCCTTTCTGTAATATTGTGGGGAAGGAGTCGTTTGGATCGTGCATCTGAGTCCAGAAGGCCATGCAAGCCACACACCCGAAACCCAAAGACCAGGCGCTCCCGCAGGGCAAAAGGTAAGCATTACAGAACACTAAGCCCATGTTTGTAAACCCTGCCTGAAAGTCATGGTGTCTGATGTAGCTCAGTTAGCTGCCATACTGGGGGACCTTCCAGCAGAGGTCCATGCTGCCTGTTCTGAGACAATGCCATGAGGAAAGAATTAGTGGTAAATCGGGAGCAGACGAGGAGTTAGCAAAATGTCTAACTCAAACCCAAGATGGTCAAGTCCCTCTACCTGGGCCCTCTGATGGCGCTACAGAACCTACAGGGCCACCCACACACATACAAGTTACCAATTCTGCCACAGTTCCCTCAGCTACTCCAGAGCGCTTTGTGGGTGACCCTCTGACGTATGCCATTTTCAAGATTCAGTGCTCGTTGCATTACTTGTGTCAACCTGGGGCATTCCCAACAGATCAAACCAAGGTTGCTTTTGTCATGCATGGGTGGGCATGCTGCCAGTTGGTCAGTTCCGTTAGTGAACCGGGACGAGCCAATTATGCACAATTTCCCGGCCTTCCAGCAAGAACTGGATAAGCTCTTTGCACGTCGAACACAAAGTCAGGCCTTCGACAGTGAGTTGTTGACTTTACTGCAGATTCTCAAGACCTTTTGGTGTATATCACCACCTTTAACTGGTTAGGGGCCAAAACTAACTGGCCTGAAGAGAAGAGAACCACACTGTTTTATCAGAGCCTTCTCAGCGAACTCTAGGGTGTCTTAGCACAAATAGTAAATCCCCCCGTCCGCTGCACAGACTATATCGACTAAGTGGTCCAGCTGGATCATCGTCTGCACGAAAGGAGGATGGATCGGTCTCGCTCAGAGGGATGGACCTTGTACTTACGTCCCCGAGAAAGCACCCCTCATCCTGTGAAGAATACCCCAGAACCCATGCAATTGGGGAGCCCTAGGAGACATTTGACCAGGGAGGAAAGGGAAAGGCGAAGGTAGCAACAGTTGTACCTATACTGTGGCAAAGCGAGACATTTCTTGAGAGATGGCCCAAGTAAGTTAGCTTGGAGGCCTTTGGGGGCCGTTGACGGAGTGGGCATAGCAACGGCCAAGCCCTCGGAAAACTACTCTGCTCAGAAAGAATAGAGGTTGGCTTGTCGAGTAAGGAGACGGCATCAATGGTCTCGAATCTCACGATACTAGTTGTCCTCCTTTGCCCCGGACAACCACGGAAGATGCAAGATCTTGAAGCATATGTGGACTGTGGAGCCGTGGGAAACTACATGCATTTCACTATGGCCCAAAGCAATGGCAATCCCATGCAGCGGACAGAGAAAATGGATCATATTGTCTCAGTCAATGGAACGTAGCTGAAGTTCTGGGCCAGTGACCCAGTGCATGGGGGAGGTCAAGCTGCTCGGTCTTGATGGCCACCAGGAATGTATCATTTTTTATTTGATCAGTAATCCCCAGTTCCAGCTCATCCTATGTATGCCCTGGGGCAGTGCCATAATCCAATCATAAACTGGTGAATGCAAACATTGTCTTTCTCTGCCGAATTCGTCTAGACCTGCTATCCAGGCCTGCGCGCTACTACCCAGTCACTGGTTACAGTTGCACAGCCTAAGAACACTGGATCAGTTTTACACATCATGGGAAGATTTCCCCCTGAATATGAGGAACACCAAGACGTTTTCTAGAAGGAACAAGCCAGCACCCTACCTCCGCACCGACCCTATGACTGCAAAATAGACTTGATCCTGAACTCCCAGGTGCCCTGTAGTTGGATCTACGCACTGACATAGAAAGAAAATCAACATCACCATAGCTACCTTGATCAATACCGGGCAAAGGGGTTCATACGGCTTTCCAAGTCACCCGCAGCCTCGCCCCTCTTCTTTGTCCCCAAGAAGGAAGGAGACCTCAGGACCTGTTGTGACTACAGGGGACTCAACAAGATCACGATCAAGAACCGGTGCCCTTTGCTGTTGATTCTGGTGCTCCTAGACCAAGTCAAAAACGTAAACATCTATACCAAGCTGGAGCTCAGAGGGGCATACCACCTGGTGCTGTAAAAGCTCAAGACGAGTGGTAGATGGCCTTCCGCACCAAGTTCAGGCTGTTTGAGTACTGTGTCATGCCCTCCGGCTTGTGTAACACTCCAGTAGCGTTTCAGTTCTTCTTGAGCAACGTCTTGAGGGAGCTCCTAGATGTTTGTGCCATGGTGTACATTGACGACATTCTTATCTACTCCACCTCTTGGGAAGATCATGTACGACATGTAAAGGCAGTGCTTGAAAAATGATGCCAGCATATGCTATATACGAAGCTAGAGAAGTTCGCCTTCCATGTTACCAAAGTGGAGTTCTTGGGATTCATCTTAACTCATCAAGGAATACAAATGTATAACCACAAGGTAGAAGCAATTCTTCAATGGCCATCATAAACCTCTGTTAAGGCATTTCAAAGTTTCCTGGGGTTTACCAGTTTTTACCGGTGATTAATTTCCAACCTCTCTGACATTGCTCACCCAATCATGTTGCTGATTCACAAGAATAAGGCATTCACCTGGGCAACCGATGCCGAACAAGCCTTTACCCAGCTTAAACACCAGTTCACCACTGCTCCTGTACTGGGGCATCCAGACACTGAACACCTTTTTGGTAGAAACTGATGCTTCCAGTGTCATAATGGGTGCGGTGTTGTCCCAACGGGATACAAAGACTAACCAACTACATCCAGTGGCATTCTGGTCTAAAATATTTGCACCTGCCGAATTGAACTACACAGTAACCAACAAGGAGCTACTCGACATCAAGACAGCCTTCAAGGAATGGCGGCATCACCTTCTTGGGGCACATCATCATATCACGGTTCTGACTGACCATTGTAACCTACAATATCTCAGATCGGCAAAGGCACAATCTCCTCAACAGCTAAGATGGGCTCAATTCTTCACTGAGTATGACTTTACAGTAACCTTTCGGCCGGGAGTATGGAACGGGAAAGCTGACACTCTCTCTCGCATAGGCCGGGATGCGGATGGGGATGACGTTTATGCTGCCCCTGCGCCAGTTGCGATTATCCCTGAAGACAAGTTATTAGGAGCTATGAACACCGGTTCTTCTACCATGGATTCCCTGCATGACGACACTGGACAGTTATTTAAGCCTGATCAAATACAGACCTGGGTCTCTCAGGACCCACAACAGTCAGAGGGCAATGGACTACCATACTTCCAGAGGCGCTTGTTTCTACCGGACACAGCTATGCAAACCAAGATCTTACATGCCTACCATGATGCTTTAACAGCAGGCCACCCTAGAATCACAAAGACTCTTGCAAAAATCCAGCTGTACTTTTGGTGGCCTACATAGCAAAAGGATGTAATACAATATGTCATAACCTGTGACACCTGCTCATGAAACAAAACACCAAGAGTTAAACCACACAGTCTACTTCGTCCATTGTATATACCGCCAGCCCCTTGGCATACCACTTCTCTAGATTTTATTACGGGTTTCCCTCCATGTAATGGCTTCAAAACTATTTTAGTGGTAGTTGACCTGATGACCAAGATGGCACATTTCATCACTCTGAAGGGCTTACCCAATGCAGGGACAATGCCTCAGGTATTCCTAGCAAACATAGTCAAGTTACACAGTTTCCCCTCCATGGTGGATCGGATCGAGGAAGCCAATTTGTCTCCCGATTTTGGAAGAACTGCTGTGCCACTGCCCAGAGAGAGATCCTCTTGTCTTCCAGCCACCATCCACAAACGGTCAGTCAGACCGAACAAACCAATAAAACCCTGGAACAATATCTGCGTTGTATGTTTACAGAAACAGACAAGAGTTGGGTTGACCTCCTTTGGGTGGTTGAAAAATCATATAATAACAATATTCAAAGTTCCACTGGTATTACTCCCTCCTTTTTCTTAAATGGGTGACATCCATGCACTTCTGCTTATGATCCACCCACACTTTTAGACATGCCCTCCATTACCTACCTACACGCCATTATTCATGAGACCTTAAAGAAAGTCATATTAACGCTTTAGAACGCAAAGTAAGCACACAAAAGGTTTGCGGTTAGACAAAGAACAGATACCCCAACATACCATATAGGGGATAAGGTGTGGTTGGCCACGAAACATATCCTATTGGAAGGCCCAAAGAGATTTCACACAAAATATATTGGTCTGTATTCCATTGTTTCCATGGTGAACCCGGTAGGAGTCAAATTAGAAATGCTATTATATCTTGTTTAATTAGTTGTACTGTAGGTGCGGTTATATTTATAGCCACGTCTATAAACCATCTTCTGGCCAACCCATATTCAAAACATAGTGTTAGTGCTCGAGATGAAAGGAGCACATGTGTAGACCATTCATGATGAGCCTGTTGTGGACCTCTAGCATTGCTGATGTTTATTTTTTTTTAATTTTTTTTTTTTTTATTGAATATAGTTGAAATTATATCAACTTTTTCAATTTATGCATAGTAAAAACTGCATAAGCATAAAAGGTAAAAAACAAACAATTTTTACATTCCAACTAGAAAAATAGACATTCATATAAATTCATATAAATTCACAAGTTAAGATGTCAGTACTCAATACATTATTTCGAAAAGATAAAACGATTGCAAACAAATTTATCATAGCACAGTTAAGAGCAGCGACACAATTTTCATTCCATGTTCAAAGCCTTTAAAAAATTAATTGTGGCAAGTCTAATGCTCACACATTCAGTAGCTGCCAAAGCGACCCATGTATTTGTTGGGTCAATTTGAGCAAAATACGCAAAATGCTTTACAAAGTGAGATCTTCGCAAATTCGTAAGGGCTGAACACTCCATTATTATATGTTGCAGAGTTTCGACAATCGCTGCATTTTTACAAAACCTGCACCAATTAAGGTCAGAGGGAATTTGCTTTCTTCTTGTTTTAACCTCATGAGTGGGGCAAATATTGAACCGCAATCGTAGAATTGCAGTTCTGGTGGCAGCAGATGGAGCCAAACGTAAATAGGATGCAGTGTCTCTATAACGTTTTGGTCCATATATTGCAGAGTCAAAATCTTTGTATGTTAAACATTGAGCTCTATTGTCAATCCAGTCCATCAAGTATACTTTCTTCTTTGCGCACTCAGGGTGATACACAAGAATATCAAGTGGTATATCAGCATGCACCATAATTGTTAAAATGGTTGTGGACCAGTGTTATGGGAATGCTTCGGGTGAGTTAAGTAAATAACTAGAGATGGAAGATAATGTGGAGTTATTGCATGAAGATAGCAAACATTTACGAAATAAGGCACATAAGTGCCAATTATGTAAAGCAGTTAATGAAATTAGACCTAATTCATAACGCATCAACACTCCAGGAATACACTGTGGGAGATGTAAAATGGCACGCCAGAACTTAGCTTCTAATAAGTTGAAGAATCCTGGAGTAATGATTTGGGTTTCTAGACCATAGAGGATGGTTGCTACAACATTCTGATTCCAATATGTAATGGCAACTTTGATAGAAAATTTGCCATATTTGGAAACAATCAATCGTGTTTGACAGATCGCCATAATTAGCTTCTGTTTGATTTTATTCAGATGCAAATGTAATGTGGGACAACCATCAAAATTAAGGCCCAGATAAACATAATTTGGAACCATCTTTATAGGGATCCCCTCAATTTGCCATTCGAGCAGATGCTTAGGTTGACCTTTAGGGACATACGTAACAATCTGTGTTTTACCAGTATTTACCACCAATTAATTTTCTTTAAAGTAACAGCAGAGTGCGGACAAAAGATTGCGTAAGCCACTTGGTGTTTTCGAGACTAAGACAAGATCCTCAGCATACCACAGAGCACTAATTTTCGCTCCATTCAGTTTAGGCGCATCAGCCAGTATTTTGCTGAAAATCCAGCGTACGTCATTAATAAAAATATTAAACAGAGCTGATGCTAAAATACACCCCTGTTTCAGCCCTCTTAACGGGAAAACTGGGGAAGATAAGAGACCCTCTGCGTTTAATCTTATAAAGACCTTAGTGTTCGAATGAAGAGCAAAAATAATGTCAATAAGGGTGGAAGGACACTCCGCCTTGATTAACTTATCAATAAGTTTCGGTCTTGATACCGAATCAAGGCGGAGTGAAGATCCACAAACGCAAAATATCTTGGTTGTCTCTTATTCTGAGCTTGTTGTTTTATGGCATTTAAAGCAATTAAATTGACTCCAGTTCCCAAACCAGCCACGAAACCAGTTTGTGCTGGATCACGTTGTCTTGCTGTGGCCGACCAGACATTAAAGTCTCTTAACACTATCCTAGAGAACATTTTTCCAGGAGCGTCCAATAATGCTATCGGACGATAGCTTTTGGCATCCATACGGTCACCTTTATTATAGATTGGAATAATCACGGATGAGCGCCATGAGCCTGGAATATTTTTGGTTTGCAAAATGTGATGAAAGGCATTGTTCAAAATACACGCCCATTCTTTTATAATTTGTTTAAACATCAAATTTGTAAGACCATCAAGGCCTGCCGCTCTTGACGAGGATGATGTTTTGATAAAGTCTTGAATGATTGATTTTGTACAATACAAGAAACAACATTTCGCTGAATTGCTGTTATAATTGTAACTGGTCATCTTAGAATCGTCATATAGTGTGGTAAAATGTGTAACCCACGCGGATTCAGATACTCCATTAAGTTGCAAATTAACTTGGGGTGCTGTGTTACATATGTTCAGTAGCTCCCAAACCAAAGCAGAGTTTTTATTGTGACAGGCTGCTAGAAAATTTTCACTATCTAATTGATATAATGCAGCTTTTCTTGACCGTACCCAGTTTCAATATCTAGAACTAGCAATATTAACAGCTTTGATCTGCACATTCATGGGTAGTTTCCAAAGGGTTCTAATCTCTTTTCTATAAGCTTTCTTTCTCTCATAAAGAGCTAAATCAAACCCATGTACATGTTACTTAAAAGGCTTGTTGTGGACAGGATAAAGGTTCATGAATGTGTTTTATACATCTATATAATATTCAGCCTTATGCAACCTCTGACTGCTCAAAATGGCACCATTCAATGCTAATAGTTTATTAGTAGACCACTTAAATCGATTTCTGGCATTATTGACTGATAAAGTCTGTTTATAACGAAGTTCAGCTTTGGAACGATTTTGAATTCCAGCCGACCAGAATAGAGCAAGTAGATGGTGATCGCTGACTGTCTGTTTTACAACAACAAATTTGCTGGTGTTCATAAAAATGCTGTTAGACATGAAGATGTAATCAATTGTAGATTTGGAGCTACCTCTCTCCCAGGTGTTCATAGGAGGGATGTGACTCAAAATCGCACCATTTGTCATTTTTAAGTTAAGATCTTCCATAAATGACATCCATCTTGCTCCCTCAAGATTCTTGCTCCTTGTGTTCGACTCAAAGCAAGAAAGGTTCAAGTCGCCCATTACTAAAATTCCAGAAATATTGCCTTGAGAAGAAATGAATTCAAAAAGAAGCGAGAGAGCAGCATAAAATCTATCATCGATGATGCCCACTGGATTTCGGTAAAGGTTAATGATTGCATATGTCTGGGAATGGAGGGCGATCTTGACTAATTGCATACATTTGTTTGGAGCTTGCCAGGGAAACATTTTAAAACCTTTACTCGCTTTCACCGCAACTATCAAGCCAGCAGTGGTTCTACCTTTACCACCACATTCTGCTGGAAGTAAAATAAGCTCATGATCATCCCATGTGGGGGTATTCATTAGCCACGTTTCTTGTAAGGCTACTATATCATAGCTATTCAACTGATCATTTAATGTCCATTGCAGATGAGAGGAGCCCCGAGTATTCATACTAGCAAGTGAAATTTCCATAGAGGGAACATTTGTTCGTGGTTATGAACGAAAGTTGGCAGAAGACAAAGAGTCTGGCGCTTTTCCTTTAGCACAAAAATTGCAGGCACACAAGAGTTCCGGAGTAGAACCTACAATGGATTCATTGACATCAAACTCCTTAGATTGTTGACGTGCCGGGTCTTGTGCTGATAAAAAGCCTAAATTGAATAAATCCATTCTTGCGTTCCATAAAGTATTGCGAACAATTCCAGATTTTATCCATAATCGAACAACAGAAAGATTCTTATCACAAAGAAACTCAATTTGATCCAAATCGCTGGAGGATATAGCTTCCAATCCCTGTATGTCTCCAAAAATATTAAAGACACTAGCACGACATAAGTCGTACTTCGGAAAGGACCCATCTCGACACTTCAGAATTAAGGCGTGAAACAAATTGAATTTCTTTGACAAGGCGCCACCAGCGTCATTTGTGTGAGGATTGGTGTTAACATTACGAGATTCAGGATTCTTCTTAGTGTTTTGTTTCGGGTGATCTTGATTACGTCGACTATTACAGAAAAGTGGTTTGGGGTTCATGCAAGTTGCTGATGTTTATTCAAATGGGGTGCTGCTGGTGTTTCAATACTCTGGCTTTTGGTGGCAGCAGCTTTAGTGTGTGTAGGTTGATTCTGCACAATCACTGCTCAGAGCTCAAGTGAAGTGGAAAGACCATATGTAAGTCAAAAAAGGTTGCACCCAATATGGTGCAGACCACCTAGAAATATTTGAAGGCCCATGTCTTAGTGCATTTCTGCACAAGGTGCAATTGACTTTTTCCATTTCCTTTTTGCCACAAAATATGAAAAACAATGTTTTTAAAAGTACTAGAGTTTCTACGTGTTTGATTGTTTTCTATCCCATGTTCTCCAGGTTACTTATCTCACCCTATTCTCTCGTGTTCTCCAAGTTTACTTAACTTACCCCATTCACTCTATTGTAATTTATTTAGCATAATGGGCCTCATTACAAGTTTGGCGGTAGCCATGCCCTTAATAAGGGCATGGGTACTGCCAAACTCGCTTCTGGCACCCGCACCCGCGAATGGGCATTTGCCGGCCCATTACGAGATGAATGGGGGTGGGAAGCATGGCTGCACCGGCACCGTTTATAACGGTGCCGGTGCAATCACGAGTTCTGCTCGCGGGTGTTGCTCTGCACGCCTGGTCTGACCAGGCATGCAGAGTGGCACTAGCGAGCAGAACTCGTAATGTGGCGGTACGGTAACAACGGCGCCGGTAGCCCTACCGGCGCCATTGATGCCTTACCGCCACATTCGTAATGAGGCCCAATGTCTCTTGTTTGTTTTCACCCAGTTTATATATGTATGTTCATTGATTATAGTAACAGTTTTTATAATTTTATTGTACCTGTATTGTGTTAGTGAATTAGTGATGGCAATGTACATTATGTTTGGAGCAAGTGATTTCTCAATGGGCTATTGTGGCATCTCCTGGGAGAAGCCGATTGTGGCATAGGCAACTCATTACTCTCCTAACTGAAACTTTGGAAGCAGTAAAATTTGAACTGGAGGAATTAACAATGCTGCAGAAATTGAGGGTTCATTTACTGTCAGTGGCATCTCACTGAAATTGGATGTTTCCAAGCTTTGAAGTGGAACATTTGAAGGAACACATTTTAGTGTCTTTTTTCACCAGGTCTATAGGATTTTCTTTATTTTTTTTTAAAAACAGTGTTCTTTTTTCTTGAAATATTTCTAACTATCTGCAGTGGTCTTCTTGGAGTTGGATTCTCTTTTTCCAATTACCCAATGATTAATATGTGCAAAGAGAACAACAGGGTTGTATGCTTAAATGATGTATCATATATAGTGCTTGTGATGCACTGCATACTAGATAAGGTGGTCATAAAACATGTGTATTAAATTGCGTTTCTTAAAGTGTGTGTGTTCTTTAACTAATTATGATTTCTTTCTTTACAGATATGAGGATGTTATTTTTTAAACCAAGATAAATAACTGAGGCTATGGTATCGCCCAATGGGGTGTTGAATATCAGAGGCGCGACTGGGAAGGGTCATAGCTGCGGGTTCGGTGGACCATACCCAGGTCTATAAGCCTCAATGTGCAAAAGAGTACTTTGTACCCAAAATAGTCCTTTCTAAGAATTCTTTCTTATGTATATATGTATGAAAATCTATGTGAGCTACCTCCCCAAAGTTTCATAATTTAACCACGGCTAGAGGAAAAGTCAATGAACTGTAGTCACAGCTATGAGTGATGAGTCATTTTAGAAAACGTTTTTGGTTGTAATTTCATTGTATTTGTGTATTTAAATATGAGGCATGTTATTTCATTGTATTTGTATATTTTGATGTGGTAAGTTTTTTTTAAAGGGCTGTTTTGGAGTACACTGAGTGTAGTACTTTAGCACATTTGATGTGCTGTCTTTATTATCATGTTCCTTAAATACCTTAAACAACTCCTTTTAACTACTGTTGTATCACTACTGTCTCTTTTGTCATTCATATTCCATACTCAGATGTTTAAAACAAAATCTAATAACTGCGATACACAGCACCCACCCATTGTACAGAATTGCTGCCTGCGGTTAAAAGTGGTACCCTGTGCAGCTGTGGCTATATATCAGCAAATGGCACATCCAGTGTTCGTGGATGTGTGATATCCACGGCTACGAGAGGTGTTTAATGCAAGTGAACCATGGCTATAGAAAAAGGGAGTGATTGGTCTTTTGAGGATCGTGTCTAATCACAACATAGGCTTGCATGTTTAACCACAACTATCCTCTACCCAGCCATTGGTGAAGTTGCTAACCATGGCTAAAAGTGGCACCCTGTGCAGCCACGGCTACACACCTGCCAATGGCATGTCAAGTGTTTGTGGACTTGTATAGCAACGTGTAATGACAGCCAAACTGGCGAGGCTTCTCTCTAACTGCAGCTATAACAAGCATGTGCAAGGGTGCATCAAATGTTTTCACCTTTTCATTGGTTGTTGTGATAGATGTTCCTACTGTTATAGCCGCGTCTATTGGACCATACATATTCTGTGCAATAATCATATTTTTATGTGGATGATATTGGTCAGAATTTTATCTGGGTTTGTTATTTTGTTTGCTTAGGTGCTCCCTTCACTTATTTGAAGTTTTGAATGTTGGCTTAGTTTGGTTTTCAGTTCGTAGAAAATGTAAGTGTAGCCACGGCTACAAGCAAGATTTGTAGCTGCGTCCCATAGCCACGGCTACTACAGATGCTGCGCAGGGTTTTGTATGTGTTTCAGTGTTTCTAAATGGCTGGTGTTGATATTGTAAATGTGTACTTCTTTGTGATAGGTTGCAGTGAATATATGTCAACCATGTTATTCAATTTCTTACAATAAAGTCCTCTTTTTCTACTTTTGATCTTGGAAAGAATAACTCCCTCCATTTTGTCTACTTTTCTCTTTTTTACTGCAGAACCCACACTGTGCTCATGGTGCAGTTCATGTTACCTGTGCCAAAATATTATTGGAATGTATCTGTTGTTTGTCCCTGTTTTGTTTAGGGATTTATTTGATAATATGGTGATAGTGGGGCTTTGTGATTTTATTTTGTATCTCACTGTATTTGTTAACATTGAAGTGGTCCCGCTGTTACGCTCACCTGATATCCCCGGGGGTGTCTGGAAGGCTCTGAGATCTGGAACCCTGGATGCATAGTTGCCCAGTGCTGAATAATGAATCTGCAATTACAGAAGGAAGGGTTTGTGATAACTCTCTCTACTGGCTGAATCTCCCACCTCCCTCTGACCGATTCCCTTCCCACTGGGTTCTTTTCTCACCTTAGTTATTTGTAGGGTGAGCTATCCGTCCTGCGTTTCTTGTGCAAGGGCGCTTGACGTTTGTTGGCGAGCTGCCCGAGTTGCTTCACTGGTGCAGTACACCTTCCTTGGGCCCAGGCCTGCTGTGACCCCGAATCTGCTGGTAGGCAGGTAGGTTTGTTAATTGTAAGTCTTTGTTCTGTTTATGGTGGGAATTTGTTAATGCCTTTATCTCCTTCTTTTCAGGTGCGAAGGTCTTGATGCTGGCGTGCCGGATGAAAAGGCATGTTTTCTAGGTAAGAGAAAGTGTGAAGCGCAGCGCCTTTATTTTCTTTTAAAGCTAACCTGTGTTTTCTTCTTCTTCTCCTCACAGGCTGCTGTGGTGCTGCGAGTGGATGAGAGCGCGATGAAAAACAGGCCCCCGGAATCCGTTAAGGTAAGTACAGGGCGATGCGGTTGTTTAATGTTGAAAGCGAACCTGAATATGTCTCTTTTCCTTTGCAGATGTTGCTGTAGTGCTCCCGATGGAAGCGTGGCATAGCACGATGGAATTCCTGTACGACTGATGGAATTCAATGTTTTGGAAGCATGAGTTCTAATATTGTTTTTCCCTTTCTCGTTATTGCAGGTTGCAATGTTCGAACAGCAGCTGTGGTAGTGGTTTTTCAGAAGTCCTTAAGCTAGTACTCAGAGGTGAGTGATGTTTCTTCTTCTCTCGGTTTCCACAGATTGCAGCCCAGTTCAGATGCTGATTGCTGGATGGAGTTTTCTCAGGTAAGACAGAATAATCTTGTTCTTGTTCTTGCAGGATTACAGGAAGATGCTGAAGACCAGGAGCTGGACACGGTGAGCGTCTAGCTGCGGGGTGCAGAATAACACAAAGCGTGTTCTGCAGTCAGGGTATGGTTTATATAGCCCAGGTAAAGTAGTACCAGGGAAAGTAGTTCCAGGCTTACCACACCTAAAACACTAGACGGCATGGCTTGGTTCTTAGAACTAGACTGTGTGGGTGCTTCCATGTTGGATTTAAATGCCCATGTACGTAAATGGGACCTAGTTTGAACAGCCCTTCCTTCCTACATATGAGCCTGGTGCCAAAGGCACCAGGACTGGCTCCAGGAGCCCTTTTGTAGTGGTTCTAAGGCCGTCAGGGTTCTGGTGGAAGCCTGTTTGTGGCACAATTTGTGCCCCCTCACAATGGTCATGCCAGCACTCCCCCCAAGGCCCCTTTCATGGTATCCTTCCTGTCCGGTCCGGGTTTGGTGGGGTTATGCAGGTGAAACCTCTTAATCCGATGTGGTAGGTGAATATTTTCACTTGGTTCCCAAGTTGTGTCTTGAGGCCTGTACCCTTTCCAGTGCACTAAATATTATAGCTTAGATCTGGTACGTTTCGAATCCAGGATGTTTTTAACCTCAAATTCAGGCTCTCCATCAACTAGCACAGGTTTTGGTGGTGTTAAGACTCGGGTTCCTGGTTGTACAGGTTTTACAAGTGACACATGGAACACTGGATGAATTTGCATTCTTGGTGGTAGGGCTAACTTGACGGCCACAAGATTTATCAACGATTCGATGGTATAGGGTCCTAGATATCTTGGACGAAAGGTTCGGGTACCTTTTATGGGCACATGTTTTGATGCCAACCAGACTTCATCTCCAACTTGGTAATCGGGAGCTTTCTTTCGATGCCGGTCCGAGAATTTGTTTTTGTCTGTCTTTGGCTTGCAGTAAATGTTAATTTTCCCTTTTGAAGGCTTGGGTTATGCTTGTGTATAGAGTCTTAACCGCTGGCATTTTCAAGGTTGTGGGGGAGTCTAGTTCAGAGGTACGTGGATGTCTTCCGTATATTGTGTAGAACAGGCTTTGTCCCGTGCTGGTTTGTATGGAGTTATTGTATGCGTATTCCACTATCCATAACAAGTCTTTCCAATTCTCTTCCACTTGATGCAGCATGCAACGTAGATACTGTTCTTATGTCTGGTTTGTTCTTTCTGTTTGTCCATCCATTAGGGGTGATGGCTAGTGGATAATCGAACATCGATTTGTGCCATGGTACAACATTTCCTCCAGAAGTTGGATACAAATTGGCTTCCACAATCTGAGATTAGTACTGATGGGAAACCATGTAGTTTTATGATCTGTTTAAGAAATGCTTTTGCCAGACCTGTAACGTTAGGAAGTCCTTTGAATGGAATGAAATGTGCCATTTTAGAGAACAGGTCTACAACCACCAGAATGGTATTAAAACCTTGACAGGGAGGTAAGTCTGTAATACAATCAAGAGAAAGAGTATGCCAGGGAGCCAGTGGAATATCCAGTGGTTGTAGGAAGCTAGCTGGTTTCTGTTTTTGTGATTTATTCTGTGCACATATCCCACAGATAGAACAAATCGAGCAATATCCTTACGCCAGGTTGGCCACCAATAATTCCGTTTAACCTTGGCTAGAGTCTTAGCAATTCCGGGATGGCCTTCGATCAGGGAATCCTGATAACCAGAACCGTGTGATGTTCATTTTGGGAATTCCATTTCTGCAAGATTTTGGGGTTCATTAAGGTTCGAATCTTATCTTGAAGTTCACTCTGAGTCAATGTGGTGGTGAGTCGCAGTAGTTTTTCACTTGGGATGATGGCAACAGGGTCCAGGGTACTGTTTGCTTTCTCTTCAACACCTATACGAGACAAGGCATCAGCCTTCCCATTCCGAACGCCCGGTCGGTATGTTATTAAGTAATCATATTCTGCGAAGACTAGAGCCCACCGCAACTGTTGTGACGATTGGGCTTTTGCTGACTTTAGGTATTAAAGGTTTTGGAGATCTGTGATTACTGTGATGGTATGTCTGGCACCTAATAGATACTGCCGCCAGGCTTTGAAGGCTGATTTTATTGCAACAATTCTTTGTCTGTAATTGCATAGTTAAGTTCTGGTGGTGAGAATGTACGTGACCAAAAGGCCATGGGGTGTAATTGGCCTGTCTCTGGATCTCTTTGAGAAAGAACTGCTCCCATAGCTACGCTGGAAGCATCAGTTTCCACTACATAGGGGAGATCAGGGCGAGGATGTCGTAAAATTGGCACAGAGGTGAATCTTTTATTGAGTTCTTGAAAGGCCTGTTTTGCTTCTTAAGTCCATTGGAATTTTTTGTTGTTTTTTCTCAGTAATGATGTGATTGGGTGGACTATCCATGAGAAATCTGGAATAAGTCAGTGATAAAAATGTGCAAAGCTGAGCATGCTTTGAGTTCCTTTAAGTGAAGAAGGTGACGGCCAATTAAGGATGGCATCTACTTTGTGTAAATCCATCTTGACTCACTTTGGCGAGATAACAAAACTGAGGAACTCAACTTCGGTGACATGGAAGGAGCATTTCGCGAGTTTAGCGTACAGATTGCGCTGGCGAAGTTTTGCAAAGACTGGGTGAACATGTTCCAAATGATCTCTTTCAGAGGGGGAATACACCAGGATGTCGGCAATATAGACCAGGCCACCCCATAACTAGGCCTAGAGTCTTGAGACACCTGCAGCAATGGAACACTCCATTCGAAGAGTCATCAGACATGCTAGAGAGGTCCAGAATGGAGGCTATTGATGAAGTGTCTACAGATATGCTGTTCCTATCTCCAGCAGTACCACTTGGATGCGCAAGAGGCCGTTCCTGGATCTTTATTTCTGATGCAATTCATCTGCCGGAAGTCTTCATCCACTTTTTTTGGGGGGACCTATAGCGTCTTTATTCGTTGGCAAAACACTCTGGCATTTCGCAACTTAAAAAAAAAGGTGTCCGCCATGGAATGGGATATGAAGTCTATTCACCTTTTCGATGGCACACATTTTAAACTGTCAAAAAAAAAACTTAACACGAAGATGGCCATCATGGAACGTGAAAAGAGAATACATATATCTCTTCTCCCTTTCCATGGTGGCCATCAAAATCGAAGAAAAAAACAAAGAAATAGCCGTCATGGAAAGGCAGTACATTTAGTCTCGTCTCTCTTTCCATGGAAGCCATTCAGAATGTACACCAATGGACATAGTGGTGACTGGTGCCTTGTAAGTTTGCTAAGGGGTGCCAAAGAGATTAGTTGTC
Organism: Ambystoma mexicanum; assembly: GCF_040938575.1. Taxonomy (NCBI): domain Eukaryota; kingdom Metazoa; phylum Chordata; class Amphibia; order Caudata; family Ambystomatidae; genus Ambystoma; species Ambystoma mexicanum. Next base: position 1,294,858,779 of record NC_090935.1, on the reverse strand, counting down.
ATTATCCGTTGTCGGATACTAATTGTACTTTGAACACATTAGAAATATTAACACATTCAAACGCAGCTTTCAAAGTGATTGGCACTTTCTTCAATGCGTCTAAAGCCATGTGTAGGTGTGTCTTCAAGTTGATTTAGGTGATGTGTCAATAATTTAGGCACAAATAGGTCATTGGGCTTGGGCTTACCCGAGAGTACGAAAACACATTTTGGAACACTATATCGCACAACCACGTTGTACCCCTCACCCAAGCACCTCTTTCCTGTTTTCTGTCATTGCATTTTGCCTCTTAGTGGGTGAACTTCTTTGTAATCCTCCAGGAACTTTTAAAAGTAGTACCTTGATTTATTCATTCCTTTTGTACCTTTCTTCTTCCCATACATTTGTTCTATGTCTTGTGTTTTGTAGTTTGTCATTCTTAGTTATTTTGGTTTGCTATTTATTTATTTTTTAAGTTTTTTGATATTAAGTGGCAGAGTCCTTTTTGTGTTGTGTATTTTTACAGTATTTATTTTTCCTCCACGGTCGTGCATTTTAAAATCACTGGGTGGCTTCAGTGTGCCAAAAAACCCACTCTGACAGTTGCCAATATTTCTGCGTAGAGGACCAACACAGCAAAAAGGAGATCGAGGAGGTCTTGTGTAATTTATGTGGTAAGGTTTTGTGGAGTGGACTTTCACACAAGCCATCGTAAAGCTTGGAAACATCCAAGTTAATTTAACAGGTTGTCCCCGTTCTTTGGGATGAAGTGGATGATTCATATAGGAAGGCTCATGTGAAATATAAGGTCAAAGCACATGGAGCAAGATCAGCAGACCAGTATTTATCATCTGCGCCACAGTCTTCCAACATGATTACTAGCTTTTTTCCAACAACTAACACCCAACCTCAGTCCATCCTGCCTGCACCTGATCTTTCTAATTCATTGTGATGTGATGCCTCGCGCCTGGAAACACCTGTGTAAAGGTGGGTTATCAATGACATATTATACCATGTGAAAAACCTGTTACAGCTTGACAGAGGTGGGAGGTGTCACCCTAGACGCTTTGGGCAAGGCTCTTTCAGAACATACAGGTAATTGCCAACGCTAGGTATATTTTTGTGTCCATTTTCTTACCGTATTCTTTAGAGAAAAAAATACAAATGTACAAATATAAACACCTTTTGGTATATGTATGAATCCTAGTGTTTTCTCATCCAGCTTCCTACCTCTTTTTTCCTTGTCCACCAAAACGGTCCTTTTCAAGGCCAACTTTTCTTTTTAGTTATAAAAATAGACAATAAAAACACATACTGTATATATATGGATCAAAGACCTTTAATTGATCCTTTCAATACAGTGTATGTTACAAAAAAACGACATATCCTTATGTATTTAATTATAGCCGCCGTTATCCCCTGTGGAAGGCGCGGCTAATACCCCCTCCCCCTCCCCCAAGTCATTGCTTTATTTAGCCGGGCATGCATTATTGGTAGCTGCAGCTAGAAAATATTTTTTTTAATATTTAAAATATGTGCATGTATATGTGGCCAGTAGTCTTGTAAATATGTATTTTAGGATACATTGAGTGTAGTCTTTGTATAGAGTTACTGTAACACTTTTAAAACGTTCTAGTCATTAACAGTACATATAAATGTAAACACTTAAAAAGTTAAGTAAACATGCAAAGTTTTTTAAGAACGGGTATATTTGGAGGGAAGGTGGTTGCACACATTATTTTTATTTTACTTTCTACGCATGATACATCGTTTTCATTAACCCAAGTAGCTGTATAATTAATGTCCATTATGTATGGAATAACAAAACCATTGAAATTCAAAGAAAAAACTTTAGTTGCAAGGACATTAAGGGGATAAATACATTGTAAAAACAAACTTGAAATTCAAGGAAAACAACTTTAGTTGCAGGGACATTAAGGTGAGAACTTAATGCAACAAAACCCCTGAAATTCAGCTAATGCGACCCTTTTGTGCCCCTGTTGCACAGCCTATGACAGTAACTGGCATTAAGCATGGCCTTCAGCTATGGTCAGTGTGCATGACCAAATATGTTTTCACACATGAATGGGTACTAGTCTAGCAGTCTGTTGCTGTGAATAATCACCACACCCACAAATCAAAGTTTACATTTATAAGTGCTTTCAGCACTTGCTAGTGAAAGGGTTTCTAAGTAACTGCAAGCACTTTTGGCACTTTACCCCTTAGATTCTTCATCCTTTTTACCCAGTTTTCCCCTAATCCTATTTCCCTTTGTCTTGTGATGTGTGCATTTTATATATTTTTTGTTTTACTTTTTTTTTCTTTTTTTTATAAACCTTTTAATTTTTAGAGGCATTGGGCCTCATTATAAGTGTGCTGGTCCGGAAACAATAGGGTGCTGGAGGGGTTACCTACTCTCCCCTTTGTCTAGCTTCTCATGTAACATTTTTATTTTACCCTTTCCCCGATGAATGGCTGGTGGCAGTGGGTTACGTTTAACTACCATGGTGTGCATTTACCGCAGGCTGCGTTCGCAGCTGCAGTAAAGCACCCAAGGGTGCCATTTTTGTCAAAAGGGCCCCGGTCTTCTTTTTTCGCCATTTCTCTGTGGAAAGGTACTTCTTGAGATTTACTCTGCGCGTCAAACCAGGTTTGGTCCCTTCGTTTGATTTGCCTATGGCAGGATTCACGAATGAAGCCCACCTCCGCCTCCAGGGTGTCTGGTGTGGGCAGGAAGTGAGGGAGGTGCCTGAAACTCCCTGTGCTTAGTCTCCTAGCAGACCCAGATGCACTCTGTAGTGATTGGTTGGCTGACTGTCCGGCAAGGACAGCCACCCTGCTTGGTGACTGACAGCTAGGCTGAAATGAATGGGAGAGAACTGAATAAAAGGCAAGGCTTTTTGCTTGGAAGGCAGAGTCGACCAATGGGCGAAAAAACCGAAGAAGAACTTGAAAAGGATGCCTGATGCAACTCCTGGACTGTTAGTTTGCCTAGTGGAACCCTGCTGCTGTGCTGAAACTTCAAATTCGTATCAACAGAGAAGCCCTTGCAAGGATGACTTCTCCCTTTGAGTTGGTGGGACCAATCAACTCCAAAGTAAGCCACGTGGACATTCTCTTGGAGCTGGTTGACTTTCCACAGAGTTGCTGCTGAAAACCGAAATGCCAAGGAGAGGAACACCAGATTGTGTGTGTTGCTTTTATTCTGGCCAAGAGCTCCTGGAAGATCCTATGGCTTCCAGGAAGCAGGACTGACTGAGCCTGAGCCCCATCAACAGAGTGCTGGATCCCAGAAGCAAGGAAACCCATCCCAATAGCCAAGAACCACGGTGTTGCTATTTGCGGTTGATGTGAGGAGCTGAAACATCGAACAGCCACTTGTTTGAAGATTGCCGGTTGCGAGCGGTGACCGTCCCCTTGCAGTGCAGAAGTCCCCAGAAGTCCTTCCTCTTGTCCCCACGACTGAGGCCCAGGAACAGTGAGATCTGCAGAGCTGCTCGGGAACAGAAGTCATCTGCTGCACTTTTTCTTCAATACAAAGGTACTGTAAAGTCTGAGAGAACTTACCTCTTGCTGTAGAGTTGCTTGCATCTTCTACTACTCACAAATCTAACAGCTTGTGGCCCTACATTGTTTCTTCTTTTGCTTCAAAGATGTCTAAAACATTGTGCAAAGACCGTCCTACTTACCTACAAAGAAGTGCTTAAACTCATATAGACTTTTGACCATTGGCTTTGGCCTAGCCTGTTTTTGCTGAATGACTCTTATTGGGGGATCTGAAAGTGTTTGCCTGCTTACGAATATTTGTGGTCTCTTGTATGTTCCAATAACCTTTCCCTTTGACTTACTCCGAATTGATTCTAAATGCAACAGTTATATATTAATATCCCCAGCACCCTAGCTTCTGAGGTCACCTGAGGGTGAAGGTTGTGTTTGTGGGCCACCCCAAAAGGGTACTTACTGATTTAGAATCTAAGAGTGTAGAGTTTTTGAAGTGTATTTTTGTGTTGCTTTTATATTGCTCCCTTCTGAAGAAGGCTTATTCTAACTGACTGACAAATACATTAATAACTGTTTATTCAAGAAACCTGGTGTGTATGTGTTTATTTGAATACTGGTCACTGTGAATCTCTGTGTAACTCGCCTACAGCTCACATTGACCCCTCTTGAATAAAAGCCTGACTGCTCAACACGCTACCAAACTGTGTAGTACAAGTTTATACCAAAGGTTGGGTTTCCTATTACCTGTAGTCAGGGTTGTTGTAGTGCACCCAAAGGGTATTACATACAATCGTGCCTAACAGCCACATACACACATAAGAAGTTGTTAATGACATTTTATAATGTACACATCATATCAAAAAATGTTCATGACTAAGAATTGTTGTTTAAACTTCTATTGGCACTGGCAGCTGTACGCGTTGTGCAATACTTTTTTGATTATATGAATATGCATTCTAAATAAAACAATTGTTTTTCTACATTGCCATTTCATAACTTCTTTCATAATTTGGTGTGTGTCCTTTTTCTGGCCACCTACACACCTAAGAAGCTGATGTTTTCCTAAACCTACCATACAAAATGGAAAAACATGTGCAGTTTAATGACTGAATAGATCGGACAACTTTTCTGAAAACTTCACTCTGCATACAGAAGATATTTATACATTTGACAAACTAACCCTTTGAGTAAGGTATTTTCATTTTTTATTTCAATGAGAATACTTTTATAAAAACATTATATGCATACTTATTTTCACTACCTATACACATAATAAGCAAACACACTATGGCCCTCATTACGACCCTGGCGGAAAGTGACTGACCGGACCGCCACAGCGTAAATAGCGTTTCCGCTATTGCAAGAAGGAGCAAAGTGCGGCCCATTCCGACCCATCGGGCACGAGCACCACGGCATGGCGGAAGTGCAAAGTCCGCGATGGCGGAAATGAACCCAAAACGGCCCACACCGCCGCCGTACGGCGCCCTAGGTGCAATACCGCCACCCATCACAGCGGACACCGCAGTTTGCGCCTACCGTAAAGTACGGTGACCGGAAATATACGGAAACGGAAGTTAAAACACGGGCCCGGAACGGGAAACAACCCGCCGTACACCTATAAAACCACTAAAACCACACAACCACTAAAATCACTACCCTGAGACACAACCCAACCCGTCATCCACCCTAGCGAAACCAAGAAAAATGGGAAAAGTAGCGAAGAAAGCGTGCGACCGCAAGCGGCAGGTCCACTTCTCCCGTGAGGAACTCACCGTGCTAACAGAGACCCTCCAGGAGAATGCTGCCGTCGTCTTCTCCACGCAAATGACCAGGACGGCACTCGCAAACAAGAAGGCCATATGGGCTCTGGTGGCACAGCGGGTAAGTGCGGTGGGGACCGCACCCCGCACCCCACAGCAATGCCGTAAGCGATGGGACGACCTGCGGATACGCGTCCGCAGCATACTCTCTGCCAACCGCAACATTGCCACAGCCACCGGGGGAGGGTCGGAATCACCCATCAAGCTGACCCCCTGGGAAGAAATCTGTGCCTCCACCATCGGAATGGAGAGCATAGAGGGAGTCGGAGGGATGGAGAAAGGAGTGCAGACATCCGAAGAATCAGGTAGGTGGGCCTAATGAAACAATGCCAAAACCACAAAGTCCATCCATGTGAAGCACCATGTGTCCCCATAGTGCAACAGAAACACCAGGAGAACGTCCACACACATCGTCCTGATAGCGCACGTTAAAACCCACAATAAATACATAAATAATTAAAAACCCCTAAAACACGCACTACACGTGCAGCAGGCACACCCTAACTGCAGGCTGCCAAACAACTGCACCCTCACTCCACACACAAATGGAAGCACCTCCAAGGCCCCGACCCAAATCACCCTCAGGTACCACCCCAATGCATGTGATACAATGCCATTCCAATTCCCACAGACCCACCAATAACCCTCGCCCTCCTTTACTCCACCACAGGGTCCGATCCAAACGACGAGCTGCAGGACACCCCTACCAGCACACCTGCAAAGAGGGCCAAGACCAACGGCCAAAGACCCTCCACCTCAGCTGCACGCATCAAGACACGGCAGCAGCACAAATCAGGTGGCAGCACACAGGAGGGAACATCAACAGGCACCCCAGCAGCCAGCATGCCCACAACACCACCACCACAGGTCCCCCCAACGGATGCCACAGAAGGCACAGCCTCCGGTGGCAGCAGCACCATAGGTGACACCCCATTGATGGCAGCATGCTCCGACACAGAAGACGGGGATGTCGAAGTCAGATCCATCCATGACCTGTCCCAATCCCCCTGTCTGTCCCATCCCGTACTACATGAGGATACCACGCAGGGGCACCCACAAGACGACGACTGGCCATCCCCCACAAGCCCTGTGGCAGGGCAACATGAGGACAACAGCCCCTCTGTGACACCCCCGCAAATGGCCATGGCCCAGCAGAGGCAACAGTCCCTCGACCAGTTAATAGTGCAACAGCAGCAACTGGCCACGCTGCTCAAGGACCATGCCGATGAATGTGGGGGCACTAAGGCAGACATAGAAACATCAACTGAGACACTTAGGGCAGAAATTGAGAGAGGTACAGAGACACTAAGGGCACAAATGGAGAGTAGCACCGAGAGCCTGAGAGTCCAAATGGAGAGTAGCACCGAGAGCCTGAGAGTCCAAATGGAGAGTAGCACCGAGAGCCTGAGAGTCCAAATGGAGAGAAGCACCGAGAGCCTGAGGGGGGAACTGCATGCGACGTCCAAAGACGTATGTGGTGAACTTGCCGCAGTGCGCCGTGTGCTCACTGAGCTCTCGCAAACCCTTAGGGACATGCATGGACGTGAGCAGGCAGAGACATCATCCGTTGCAAGTTCCGTCCAGGGCAGCCCCCAACGTAGATCTGGGAGGAACCTGCGCTCCACAGGCAGGGGTGCCCCTGATACCCGCAGAGGGGGCTTGCAATAGCGACTGCCCACTGACGATGAGCATCTTTGGACACTGGTGTTCGGGGGGGAGGTGGGAGGGTGGAGGGGGTGTGTTGGGCTCACTTGGGTGGCGGGTCGATAGGGTGTACAACATGATATCACATATGCCATAAAAAGTGCACGATCAACCAATGAGATGTGTGGACATTGATCTTTGTGTACTAGGCCATCATAGGCGTACAGTCCATATTGTGCATGTCCCATACACACACAGTGCCACGAGTCCCGTGTCCATGTATCAGCCACCAGGCGTGAGTGCTAGAAGCATACATCAATGAGATGCTGACGAATGTCACGGGCCTCCGGTGCCTCGCAGACTCCCTGAGGTGCTGCCACATCCCCACCCTCATCATGACCATCTTCAGGTGCTTGCAGTTCTGCGTCAGGGGGCATGGGCACATTTCTACGTACGCACATGTTGTGGAGCATGACACATGCCATCACCATCTTTGCAACCTTCTCATGGCGGTACAGGAGTGCCCCGCCAGACCTGCTGAGGCAGCGGAAACGAGTCTTCAGTAGGCCGAATGCCTGTTCTATGACTACACGGGTACGTGAGTGGGCATGGTTGTAGTCCTCCTCATGCTGGTTCTGTGGGTTCCGGACTGGTGTGAGGAGCCATCTCTTCAGTGGATATCCAGCATCACCTGTATGTGGACGAGAAACGTATGATGTGGAAAGCCATTGCTACGTACGCACACCCCCCCCCTTCCTGCCAGGTCATTGCCGAATCACATACCCCACATTATCATGCATGTAATGAGACTCACCGAGTAGCCAGGATCTGTTCCCTGCGTGTCGCTCCATGTAGCGTGGTATTGTAGAGTTCCTCAAGACCATAGAATCATGGGTTGATCCAGGGAATCGGGCACAACAATGTGTAATGATCCTGTTGGAGTCACACACCATTTGTACATTCAGAGAATGAAATTGTTTTCGGTTGCGGTACTGGGCCTCCATGGCATGTGGGATGACCAATTCCACATGGGTGCAGTCGATGGCACCAATGCAACCCGGTATGCCGGCAAGTGCATGGAATCCCACTTTTGTGTTCGTAATTTCCTGCTCCGAGCGTGGTAGAGAGATGTAGTCGTCTGCGTGCTTCAGGAGGGCATCGAGCACTTGCAATAGTGTCCGTGAGAACAGTGGCTGTGAAATGCCATGCAACTGTCCGACTGTGTGCTGGTAGGTGCCTGTGGCCAGGAAGTGGAGTACAGACACCACCTTCAGTAGGGGTGGGATGGCGGTTGGGCTATCTATCATGCTGACAAGGTCAGCCTGTGTCATGTCCACAATGGCGGTTATGGTGTCCCGGTCCAGACGGTAGAGGGTGTGGATCTGCTCATCAGTGAGGTTGAACGGATGTGCTCGGAGGCGTGGGATTGCGGGCTGCCTGCGTGGTGGTAGTGGCTGTGCTGGCGGCCCTTGCTGGCCCTGCCTTGGCCTCCTCCTCCTCCTGCGTCTCCTCCGTGCGGCCGGTTGTAGTTGGTGTTCGTCTTCTTCTTGGAGTTGGAGTACTTGCAGTGCTATCAGGTCCCCCAGGGCCAACATCGCGAGTCCTGCCGGTAGCATTTCGGAGTGGGTGTGGTTGTGGGAGGAGACTGGGTGTGCAATTTATGTGTTTTCAGGCTGAATGGCCTCCACCTGTGGTGATTCATTCCACCTGTGCAAACTGCTCTCCCCTTTGGCCGAGCACGTCCCGCGCACAACGCTGCAATTCGTGGAATGGCATCTTGCTATTGCAATCTTGTATTTGTACCCGATGGCCGTGTAACATTGGTTGATATGTTCATTCTGCTGTGGTCCCATTGTTTCACATACTATCTGTGCAGTCGCAAACAGAGTTGTGAAGGGTCAGTGGAACGTAGTACTCGAGTAACGGTGGGCCCTCATTCATCACTGTACCGAGTTGCAACGACGGGCGGGGCGTCCCATTCGTGGGTGAAGGCAGTTGCCATTTTCACACACAGCCGCACTCGATGGATTAATTAGTGTTTTCAAACGGCCACAGATGCCTCTTCGACGTGATGTTGCAAATGAGGAATTCGAAGGGCGGCGCTTTCGGTTTTCAGCTGCAGGCGAGGAGATGCCCACAGGTCTGACTGCAAATATAACGTTCTATTGTTCAATGTCCTTGGGACAGGGGCCATGGCGAGAATGCTATGATTGATATGAATAGTATGGGATGCGCAATTGCGTAGTGGACGATAAGGCAGGACGTTCCCAAATACATGTTACTTCACTAGACTGGAATTACGTGCTGGGGCACTGTGGATTTTGCAGGCTGCATAACGCACAGACTCAATGGATATTTCTAATGTTATGTGAGTAAATATTCAGGCGTTTTCATTACGGGATGAGGGAATGATGAATGGATGCATGGGCAGGTGATTTGATACAGAGTTTGCCATGTACAGGGCTTCTTGGGATCTGTCCGCCCCCCCTGCGCTATGTGATGCAGGGCTGCCATAGTGGGACCATCGTCTATCTGGCCTTGTTGAGCCCTCCCTGTCTCGACGCGCCTTCAGACACTTGTGTCCATGCACGTTACCAATCCCATCTGAAGGATTCTGTTTTCACAGACGCATGCACAGGTACACTCGTTTGTGATGGTGTTTTCACCTCGATATAGATAGTTATGATTCGCAAGTGGTTTTGGGGTGGTGATGATCCTTTGGAGTGGGCTTGCATGCATATGGCTGTGGATCTAGTGTGATCATTGAAGTGAGTTGTTCGAATGTAGTTCTGATGGCCATTCTATTCTGTTTCTTTTCTTTTGGTTGACAGGTATCTCCTCCCCTTTTGCCACTGCCATCTGTATGCCACTCCTGCAGATGGGTTTTACTCCCGACACCTGCTGCTTCGTGTTAATCAGTGGAGCAGCATTACGATCTTATGGGACGATCGCCAATGGGCCACATGCCCTTACGCAGTACTGGTGGCTCGGAGCAACATTTCGGCCTTTCAGCTGGACTAGTGCCTCCCCATTGGGACGGCCCTGCGGTTCTGTGCGCTTCCATGTTGCCTTTTCGTACGTGAATGTGGCCCTGTGTACCATGAAGGAACAGGGCGTCACACAAGTAGTGGCTGGTCATTTCTTGCGGATGCAGCCCACAATGGTGAAATGTGTTTTGGAGTTCATGGCCTGATGGCTGTATGGGCTTGGTGATATTGATGTGCATTAAAATTCTATTCTGATATGGGCCGTGTAGCGTTCTTCTTTGCAAGTGATGTGGCATATTCCTATTTGGGGAGCGATGTATTGTGAGGGGATCTGCATTGGGTTCCAGCTTCGGAGTTTTGTTGCGTGGTCCTGTACTGGGCGCGTTTGCCTACGAAGCCCGTGAGGTCAGGGATGGGGGCTGCCAATATGACAGTTTGAATGTTGTCATGCTCAGGGGCGGGGGATTGGGTTTTGTGTGACAGATGCCGGTCAGCCAGGTGGACTGGTGGAATGTTGTGATTTTCTGAATATTGCTGGTCACAGGTGCCTGTGTTTGCGTGCGTTTCTTGGTGGGGGACTGTGGTCATGTCCATTGGGATGGCTTCTGTATTCGTGCCATCTGTGCCCTGCAGCTCCCATTGGCCCCTCTTGAGGTTCATTTGTTCGTTGGCATGCATGGGTGACTTGTGCATTTCACTGGTTGCATTGTGGCTTCGTTGCACCTACGGGGAGTTGTACTTTGTGGGCAGGGAGCGGTGTACGGGCAGTCAGTGGGGCCGTTTACGGTTGATTCGCGATGCCGTACTTCTCACCATGGCGGAATGGTGCATTCCGCCATGCTTGATGGCGTTAGGTACATGTCCGCTGGGGTCGGAATTGGCGTACCGTTGCGCCATGGTGGTGTTTACGGTTTGGCATGGCGCGCGCGCGCGTGCTTGGTGCAGTTAGCATTGGCGTTCACTACGGTGTCGCTAATGGCATCGTACTTTGCGGTGACGGGTCATAGTCGCACCGAGCACTATTCGATGGCGGTATTGCATTTCCGCCATCGTTTTCCGAATTCCGCCAGGGTCGTAATGAGGGCCTATATCTAAATTGTTCCCTAAAACTCTTGTTACATATCATTTATTTTTCAAAAATTGTACTATATTGTTTTTGAATGTACAACCTACTGTTTACTTGTTTCACATGTAAACAGTCACGTCTTTCTCCACTCCCTCACACTCTAATGTACATGGAACAATTTGTGTAACCTAGCACGTATAGGGAACACGTGTTCATATTAAAATATCCAGGGCCTCATTATGAGGTTGGAGGAATTTTACCGGCACCGGTAATGGTGCCAGTGCCGGTAAACTCTTATTACGAGGTCCCCTTGCGGGACCGGCACAGAATGTCTGGTCAGACCAGATGTCCTTAGCGGGTCCCGCAAGGGGACCAAGGAGCTAATAACGGGCCCGTTATTAACGGCCCCGTTATTAGCTCCATCCCCATTCGCATTGAGCCCTATGGGGGCTCAAATGGGAATGGGGATTGGTTTTGTGAATGAGGAAATACCGGGTCCTCCAAGGTTGTAATGACCTGGTAATTCCTCATTCACAGAGCCCGAAGCTGGAACCCGGTATGGAGGCAGCCAAGCCCTTATTGAGGGCATGGCTGCCTCCATACTCGTAATGAGGCCCACAGTGTTTTACACAATAAAACAGAAGTGAAGATTGCAGAATGCTCTTTTCTCTTCTAATTTATATACTCTTCAGAATATTACCTGTACATTTATTTCATACTGTTTTTAATGCACATCCTAGTAACAATCCCTCTCCTACTTTATATAAAACACTTATTACCCTATTCTTCAATTTTACACTTTTATTTTACATGTTTATATTCACAAAGAATATTATACATATCATTTAAAACTTTGCTTCTGACAATATTAACTAAGCATTTTTTCACAAAACCTTTATTTAACAAAGTCATCAGGTTAAATACATTACAAAATGCATAAAATACATACAATACATACAATAAATCAAATTGAAATCTTCAAAACAATAACCTTTAAAAGAAATAAGAAGAAACATGTAATCCACATCATTAATCGAAAAATAAAAACCAGGAGAGAAAAACTCGCAGCCTGAAGGCCCAATTTAGGGACCTATCTTTCTCCTCAGTAGCCACGTCATAAGGGGAGAAGAACATTGGGCTAAAAATCTCAAAGCATGACAAAGCTGATTTAATACATGCCTCCAACAATATGGGTCTCAAGTATTGCCGTCTTAATCACTGAGAGGGTTTGCAAAAAGGAAGAAATGTGCAGGTGTCTCTAACATCTCCATATAAAGGACAGCTTGCAGAACCGGAGCCTTTCCATTTAGAAGTGAAGGCCGCAATTGTCAGGATCCCCAATCTGAACCTCATGTATAATGATCTTGCATAAGCCGGCATGATCAAATCTATGTAGGCTTTTAAGGGGTCTATGTGCCTATTGTCTAAATAATCCGGGCACACGTGTAACTTTAATGCTTCGCAGAGGAGAAGATTCCTTGCTCTCTGTTTTCTGAGAGGTTTGATTCGACTCCAACTCAAAGAACAAAGGCTCCCAGGACTTTTCCCAAACTGGCCCACATGTAGCCAAAATAATAAATCTTTAATATGGGAGAGCCATTTCAAAGCATGAGCTCCATTAGGAGACATAACATATGACAGCGCATCTCTACACGGTTCCAAAGCTGGTGAGGTTCACCTCTGACCCATAGGGAGACATGGCAAAATAAAAGGTTTGAATTTAAGGGAATTGTACCACATTCCAGGTGGACTAAGGCTGTCATGCACTAGGGGGTAAAGACAATAATCTCTTAAAAAGGTTATTTTCCTCTCTAAGTATCATCCCGGCATCCTCATACCCCCATACATCAGCACCATATAGTGTAGATGAAACTGCCTGCTTCTGGTATATTTCTAATGCTGGCATTATAGCATAATTCCTGTGGTGAATAAAAAAAGATAGAAAATGTATTTACAGGGTAATTCATAGAAATTCGCACAAAAATGGTGCACGCGGCTGGTGCACAGTGTCCCCGTGCGAAACACTGCGCCAGCCGCGTGCAAAAAAATCCTTTTCATCGCACAGCGTATTCATGGATTTTAGCCTCCGAAACCAGCCGTGGTGCAGAGTGGCGCAGCGAACCTGCAGCAGCGCCAGTTACGCCGCCAAGAACGCCCTCGCGCAAGGAAAAGCCTTCAAAATCCCCAAATCATCGCAAAGGGCTGCGCTAACCCTGGACCAATTCACAGGGCTGCCAAACAGCAAACGCCGAGCGGGGAACGTGTATTTCAGTGGTTCGCGGGAAGTTCCACACGCGATTGTCCTGGGTACGTGTACATTAGGGGTGTGTGGGAAGTAACACACGCAAAAGCAGCAGGGTACGTGTATTTCAGGGGTGCGCAGGAAGTATCACACGCGATTCCATCAGGGTACGTGTATTCCAGGGGTGCGCGGGGAGAACCACATGTGAATTGCACGTGTGGGTCCTCCCAGGTGTTCCCTCTACACCCTCCACGGCCCCTGCAGGTGGCCCACACCACAGGGGCCTACCCTGCACATGTCCCGCAGGCACCCCATCCACCATGGCCATGCCCCCCAGCCAACCCACATGTCACCTTGCACTACTGCCCACCAACGCATGTCCCCCTGCACCCCCAGCCACCAGGGGCAGCCTCCACCAGGCCCCCACTCATGTCTACCACCACCCCCACCCCCCAGCATCCAGGGGCACCCTCCACCAGGCCCCCACTCATGTCTACCATCGCCCCCACCCCCCAGCAGTGTAGGGGCAGCCTCCACCAGGCCCCCACTCATGTCTACCACCACCCCTACCCCCCAGCCACCAGGGGCACCCGCCACCAGGCCCCCACTCATGTCTACCACCACCCCCACCCCCCAGCAGTGCAGGGGCAGCCTCCACCAGGCCCCCACTCATGTCCAACTCATGTCCCCCTGCACCCCCACCCCCAAGCATCCAGGGGCACACTCCACCAGGCCCCCACTCATGTCTACCACCACCCCCACCCCCCAGCAGTGCAGGGGCAGCCTCCACCAGGCCCCCACTCATGTCCAACTCATGTCCCCCTGCACCCCCACCCCCCAGCATCCAGGGGCACCCTCCACCAGGCCCCCACTCATGTCTACCACCACCCCACCCCCCAGCAGTCAGGGGCACCCTTCACCAGGACCCCACTCATGTCCCCCTGCACCCCCACACCCCAGCATCCAGGGGCACCCTCCACCAGGCCCCCACTCATGTCTACCATCACCCCCACCCCCCAGCAGTGCAGGGGCAGCCTCCACCAGCCCCCACTCATGTCTCCCACCACCCCCACCCCCAGCATCCAGGGGCAGCCTCCACCAGGCCCCCACTCATGTCTACCACCACCCCCAACCCCCAGCATCCAGGGGCACCCTCCACCAGGCCCCCACGCATGTCTACCACCACCCCCACTCCCCAGCCACCAGGGGCAGCCTCCACCAGGCCCCCACTCATGTCTACCACCCCCCCCACCCCCAGCATCCAGGGGCACCCTCCACCAGGCCCCCACTCATGTCCCCCTGCACCCTCACCCCCCAGCAGTGCAGGGGCAGCCTCCACCAGGCCCCATCTCATGTCTACCACTACCCCCACACCCCAGCATCCAGGGGCACCCTCCACCAGGCCCCACTCATGTCTACCATCACCCCCACCCCCCAGCAGTGCAGGGGCAGCCTCTAACAGGCCCCCACACATGTCTACCACCACCCCCACCCCCCAGTTACCAGGAGCACCCTCCACCAGGCCCCCACTCATGTCTCCCACCACCCCCACCCCCCAGCATCCAGGGGCACCCTCCACCAGGCCCCCACTCATGTCTACCACCCCCACCCCCCAGCAGTGCAATGGCAGCCTCCACCAGGCCCCCACTCATGTCTACTACCACCCCACCCCCCAGCAGTGCAGGGGCAGCCTACACCAGGCCCCCACTCATGTCTACCACCACCCCCACCCCCAGAAGTGCAGGGGCAGCCTCCACCAGGCCCCCACTCATGTCTACCACAACCCCCACCCCCCAGCATCCAGGGGCACTCTCCACCAGGCCCCCACTCATGTCTACCACCACCCCCACCCCCCAGCATCCAGGGGCATCCTCCACCAGGCCCCCATTCATGTCTACCATCACCCCCACCCCCCAGCATCAAGGGCCACCCTCCACCAGGCCCCCACTCATGTCCAACTCATGTCCCCCTGCACCCCCACCCCCCAGCATCCAGGGGCACCCTCCACCAGGCCCCCACTCATGACTCCCACCACCCCCACCCCCCAGCCACCAGGGGCACTCTCCACCAGGCCCCCACTCATGTCTACCACCACCACCACTCCCCAGCAGTGCAGGGGCAGCCTCCACCAGGCCCCCACTCATGTCTACTACCACCCCCACCCACCAGCAGTGTAAGGGCAGTCTCCACCAGGCACCCACTCATGTCCAACTCATGTCCCCCTGCACCCCCACCCTCCCAGCGTCCAGGGGCACCCTCCACCAGGCCCCCACTCATGTCTACCACCACCCCCACCCCCCTGCAGTCAGGGGCACCCTCCACCAGGCCCCCACTCATGTCTACCACCACCCCCAACCCCAAGCCACCAGGGGCACCCTCCACCAGGCCCCCACTCATGTCTCCCACCACCCCCACCACCCAGCCAACAGGGGCACCCTCCACCAGGCCCTCACTCATGTCTCCCACCACCCCCACCCCCCAGCAGTGCAGGGGCAGCCTCCACCAGACCCCCACTTCTGTCTACCACCACCCCCACCCCCCAGAAGTGCAGGGGCAGCCTCCACCAGGCCCCCACTCATGTCTCCCACTACCCCCACCCCCCAGCATCCAGGGGCACCCTCCACCAGGCCCCCATTCATGTCTACCACTACCCCCACCCCCCAGCATCCAGGGGCACCCTCCACCAGGCCCCCACTCATGTCTACCACCACCCAACCCCCCAGCATCCAGGGTCACCCTCCACCAGGCCCCCTCTCATGTCCAACTCATGTCCCCCTGCACCCCCACCCCCCAGCATCCAGGGGCACCCTCCACCAGGCCCCCACTCATGTCTACCATCACCCCCACCCCCCAGCATCCAGGGGCACCCTCCACCAGGCCCCCACTCATGTCTACCACCACCCCCACCCCCCAGCATCCAGGGTCACCCTCCACCAGGCCCCCACTCATGTCTACCATCACCCCACCCCCCGGCAGTGCAGCGGCACCCTCCACCAGGCCCCCACTCATGTCCCCCTACACCCCCAGCCCCCAGCATCCAGGGGCACCCTCCACCAGGCCCCCACTCATGTCTACCACCACCCCACCCCCCAGCAGTGCAGGGGCAGCCTCCACCAGGCCCCCACTCATGTCCAACTCATGTCCCCCTGCACCCCCACCCCCCAGCATCCAGGGGCACCCTCCACCAGGCCCCCACTCATGTCTACCACCACCCCCACCCCCCAGCAGTTAGGGGCACCCTTCACAAGGCCCCCACTCATGTCCCCCTGCACCCCCACCCCCCAGCATCCAGGGGCACCCTCCACCAGGCCCCCACTCATGTCTACCATCACCCCCACCCCCCAGCAGTGCAGGGGCAGCCTCCACCAGGCCCCCACTCATGTCTCCCACCACCCCCACCCCCCAGCATCCAGGGGAAGCCTCCACCAGGCACCCACTCATGTCTACCACCACCCCCACCCCCCAGCATCCAGTGGCACCCTCCACCAGGCCGCCAACCATGTCTACCACCACCCCCACCCCCCAGCATCCAGGGGCACCCTCCACCAGGCCCCCACTCATGTCTACCACCACTCCCACCCCCCAGCCACCAGGGACAGCCTCCACCAGGCTCCCACTCATGTCTACCACCACCCCCACCCCCCAGCCACCAGTGGCAGCCTCCACCAGGCCCCCACTCATGTCTACCACCACCCCCACCCCCCAGCAGCCAGGGGCACCCTCCACCAGGCCCCCACTCATGTCCCCCTGCACCCTCACCCCCCAGCAGTGCAGGGAGAGCCTCCACCAGGCCCCCACTCATGTCTACCACCACCCCACCCCCCAGCATCCAGGTGCACCCTCCACCAGGCCCCCACTCATGTCTACCATCACCCCCACCCCCCAGCAGTACAGGGGCAGCCTTCCCCAGGCCCCCACTCATGTCTACCACCCCCCACCCCCCAGCAGTGCAATGGCAGCCTCCACCAGGCCCCCACTCATGTCTACTACCACCCCCACCCCCAGCAGTGCAGGGGCAGCCTCCACCAGGCCCCCACTCATGTCTACCACCACCCCCACCCCCAGCAGTGCAGGGGCAGCCTCCACCAGGCCCCCACTCATGTCTACCACCACCCCCACCCCCAGCATCCAGGGGCACTCTCCACCAGGCCCCCACTCATGTCTACCACCACCCCCATCCCCCAGCATCCAGGGGCAACCTCCACCAGGCCCCCACTCATGTCTACCATCACCCCCACCCCCCACCATCAAGGGGCCCCCTCCACCAGGCCCCCACTCATGTCCAACTCATGTCCCCCTGCACCCCCACCCCCCAGCATCCAGGGGCACCCTCCACCAGGCCCCCATTCATGTCTACCACCACCTCCACCCCCCAGCAGTCAGGGGCACCCTCCACCAGGCCCCCGCTCATGTTTACCATCACCCCCACCCCCCAGCCACCAGGGGCACCCTCCACCAGGCCCCCACTCATGTCTCCCACCACCCCCACCCCCCAGCCACCAGGGGCACTCTCCACCAGGCCCCCACTCATGTCTACCACCATCCCCACCCCCAGCAGTGCAGGAGCAGCCTCCACCAGGCCCCCACTCATGTCTACTACCACCCCCACCCCCCAGCAGTGTAGGGGCAGCCTCCACCAGGCCCCCACTCATGTCCAATGCATGTCCCCCTGCACCTCCACCCCCCAGATTCCAGGGGCACCCTCCACCAGGCCCCCATTCATGTCTACCACCACCCCCAGTACCCAGCAGTCAGGGGCACCCTCCACCAGGCCCCCACTCATGTCTACCACCACCCCCAACCCCCAGCCACCAGGGGCTTCCTCCACCAGGCCCCCACTCATGTCTCCCACCACCCCCACCCCCAGCAGTGCAGGGGCAGCCTCCACCAGGCCCCCACTCATGTCTACCACCACCCCCACCCCCCAGCAGTGCAGGGGCAGCCTCCACCAGGCCCCCACTCATGTCTACCACCACCCCCACCCCCAGCAGTGCAGGGGCAGCCTCCACCAGGCCCCCACTCATGTCTACCACCACCCCCACCCCCAGCATCCAGGGGCACTCTCCACCAGGCCCCCACTCATGTCTACCACCACCCCCATCCCCCAGCATCCAGGGGCAACCTCCACCAGGCCCCCACTCATGTCTACCATCACCCCCACCCCCCACCATCAAGGGGCCCCCTCCACCAGGCCCCCACTCATGTCCAACTCATGTCCCCCTGCACCCCCACCCCCCAGCATCCAGGGGCACCCTCCACCAGGCCCCCATTCATGTCTACCACCACCTCCACCCCCCAGCAGTCAGGGGCACCCTCCACCAGGCCCCCGCTCATGTTTACCATCACCCCCACCCCCCAGCCACCAGGGGCACCCTCCACCAGGCCCCCACTCATGTCTCCCACCACCCCCACCCCCCAGCCACCAGGGGCACTCTCCACCAGGCCCCCACTCATGTCTACCACCATCCCCACCCCCAGCAGTGCAGGAGCAGCCTCCACCAGGCCCCCACTCATGTCTACTACCACCCCCACCCCCCAGCAGTGTAGGGGCAGCCTCCACCAGGCCCCCACTCATGTCCAACGCATGTCCCCCTGCACCTCCACCCCCCAGATTCCAGGGGCACCCTCCACCAGGCCCCCACTCATGTCTACCACCACCCCCAGTACCCAGCAGTCAGGGGCACCCTCCACCAGGCCCCCACTCATGTCTACCACCACCTCCAACCCCCAGCCACCAGGGGCTTCCTCCACCAGGCCCCCACTCATGTCTCCCACCACCCCCACCCCCAGCAGTGCAGGGGCAGCCTCCACCAGGCCCCCACTCATGTCTACCACCACCCCCACCCCCCAGCAGTGCAGGGGCCGCCTCCACCAGGCCCCCACTCATGTCTACTACCACCCCCACCCCCCAGCATCCAGGGGCACCCACCACCAGGCCCCCACTCATGTCTACCCCCCCCCACCCCCAGCAGTGCTGGGGCAGCCTCCACCAGGCCCCCACTCATGTCTACCACCACCCCCACCCCCAGCAGTGCAGGGGCAGCCTCCACCAGGCCCCCACTCATGTCTACCACCACCCCCACCCAGAGCATCCAGGGGCACTCTCCTCCAAGCCCCCACTCATGTCTACCACCACCCCCATCCCCCAGCATCCAGGGGCACCCTCCACCAGGCCCCCACTCATGTCTACCATCACCCCCACCCCCCAGCATCAAGGGGCACCCTCCACCAGGCCCCCACTCATGTCCAACTCATGTCCCCCTGCACCCCCACCCCCCAGCATCCAGGGGCACCATCCACCAGGCCCCCACTCATGTCTACCACCACCCCCACCCCCCCAGCAGTCAGGGGCACCCTCCACCAGGCCCCCGCTCATGTTTAACCCACCCCCACCCCCACCCACCAGGGGCATCCTCCACCAGGCCCCCACTCATGTCGCCCACCACCCCCACCCCGCAGCCACCAGGGGCACTCTCCACCAGGCCCCCACTCATGTCTACCACCACCCCCACCCCCAGCAGTGCAGGAGCAGCCTCCACCAGGCCCCCACTCATGTCTACTACCACCCCACCCCCCAGCAGTGTAGGGGCAGCCTCCACCAGGACCCCACTCATGTCCCCCTGCACCCCCACCCCCCAGCTTCCAGGGGCACCCTCCACCAGGCCCCCACTTATGTCTACCACCACCCCCACCCCCCAGCAGTCAGGGGCACCCTCCACCAGGCCCCCACTCATGTCTACCACCACCCCCAACCCCCAGCCACCAGGGGCACCCTCCACCAGGCCCCCACTCATGTCTCCCACCACCCCCACCCCCCAGCCACCAGGGGCACCCTCCACAAGGCCCCCACTCATGTCTACCACCACCCCCACCCCCAGCAGTGCAGGGGCAGCCTCCACCAGGCCCCCACTCATGTCTACCACCACCCCCACCCCCAGCATCCAGGGGCACTCTCCACCAGGCCCCCACTCATGTCTACCACCACCCCCATCCCCCAGCATCCAGGGGCACCCTCCACCAGGCCCCCACTCATGTCTACCATCACCCCCACCCCCCAGCATCAAGGGGCCCCCTCCACCAGGCCCCCACTCATGTCCAACTCATGTCCCCCTGCACCCCCACCCCCCAGCATCCAGGGGCACCCTCCACCAGGCCCCCATTCATGTCTACCACCACCTCCACCCCCCAGCAGTCAGGGGCACCCTCCACCAGGCCCCCGCTCATGTTTACCATCACCCCCACCCCCCAGCCACCAGGGGCACCCTCCACCAGGCCCCCACTCATGTCTCCCACCACCCCCACCCCCCAGCCACCAGGGGCACTCTCCACCAGGCCCCCACTCATGTCTACCACCATCCCCACCCCCAGCAGTGCAGGAGCAGCCTCCACCAGGCCCCCACTCATGTCTACTACCACCCCCACCCCCCAGCAGTGTAGGGGCAGCCTCCACCAGGCCCCCACTCATGTCCAACGCATGTCCCCCTGCACCTCCACCCCCCAGATTCCAGGGGCACCCTCCACCAGGCCCCCACTCATGTCTACCACCACCCCCAGTACCCAGCAGTCAGGGGCACCCTCCACCAGGCCCCCACTCATGTCTACCACCACCCCCAACCCCCAGCCACCAGGGGCTTCCTCCACCAGGCCCCCACTCATGTCTCCCACCACCCCCACCCCCAGCAGTGCAGGGGCAGCCTCCACCAGGCCCCCACTCATGTCTACCACCACCCCCACCCCCCAGCAGTGCAGGGGCCGCCTCCACCAGGCCCCCACTCATGTCTACTACCACCCCCACCCCCCAGCATCCAGGGGCACCCACCACCAGGCCCCCACTCATGTCTACCACCCCCCCACCCCCAGCAGTGCTGGGGCAGCCTCCACCAGGCCCCCACTCATGTCTACCACCACCCCCACCCCCAGCAGTGCAGGGGCAGCCTCCACCAGGTCCCCACTCATGTCTACCACCACCCCCACCCAGAGCATCCAGGGGCACTCTCCTCCAAGCCCCCACTCATGTCTACCACCACCCCCATCCCCCAGCATCCAGGGGCACCCTCCACCAGGCCCCCACTCATGTCTACCATCACCCCCACCCCCCAGCATCAAGGGGCACCCTCCACCAGGCCCCCACTCATGTCCAACTCATGTCCCCCTGCACCCCCACCCCCCAGCATCCAGGGGCACCCTCCACCAGGCCCCCACTCATGTCTACCACCACCCCCACCCCCCAGCAGTCAGGGGCACCCTCCACCAGGCCCCCGCTCATGTTTAACCCACCCCCACCCCCACCCACCAGGGGCATCCTCCACCAGGCCCCCACTCATGTCGCCCACCACCCCCACCCCGCAGCCACCAGGGGCACTCTCCACCAGGCCCCCACTCATGTCTACCACCACCCCCACCCCCAGCAGTGCAGGAGCAGCCTCCACCAGGCCCCCACTCATGTCTACTACCACCCCACCCCCCAGCAGTGTAGGGGCAGCCTCCACCAGGCCCCCACTCATGTCCCCCTGCACCCCCACCCCCCAGCTTCCAGGGGCACCCTCCACCAGGCCCCCACTTATGTCTACCACCACCCCCACCCCCCAGCAGTCAGGGGCACCCTCCACCAGGCCCCCACTCATGTCTACCACCACCCCCAACCCCCAGCCACCAGGGGCACCCTCCACCAGGCCCCCACTCATGTCTCCCACCACCCCCACCCCCCAGCCACCAGGGGCACCCTCCACAAGGCCCCCACTCATGTCTCCCACCACCCCCACCCCCCAGCAGTGCAGGGGCAGCCTCCACCAGGCCCCCACTCATGTCTACCACCACCCCCACCCCCCAGCAGTGCAGGGGCAGCCTCCACCAGGCCCCCACTCATGTCTACCACCACCCCCACCCCCCAGCATCCAGGGGCACCCTCCACCAGGCCCCCATTCATGTCTACCACCACTCCCACCCCCCAGCAGTGCAGGGGCAGCCTCCACCAGGCCCCCACTCATGTCTCCCACCACCCCCACCCCCCAGCATCCAGGGGCACCCTCCACCAGGCCCCCACTCATGTCTACCATCACCCCCACCCCCCAGCATCCAGGAGCACCATCCACCAGGCCCCCACTCATGTCTACCACCACCCCACCACCCCAGCATCCAGGGTCACCCTCCACCAGGCCCCCACTCATGTCCAACTCATGTCTCCCTGCACCCCCACCCCCCAGCATCCAGGGGCACCCTCCACCAGGCCCCCACTCATGTTTACCACCACCCCCACCCCCCAGCATCCAGGGGCACCCTCCACCAGGCCCACACTCATGTCTACCACCACCCCCACCCCCCCAGCAATGCAGGGGCACCCTCCACCAGGCCCCCACTCATGTTTACCACCACCCCCACCCCCCAGCATCCAGGGGCACCCTCCACCAGGCCCACACTCATGTCTACCACCACCCCCACCCCCCAGCAATGCAGGGGCAGCCTCCACCAGGCCCCCACTCATGTCTACCATCACTCCCACCCCCCAGCAGTGCAGGGTTAGCCACCACCAGGCCCCCACTCATGTCACCCTGCACCCCCACCCCCAGCAGTGCAGGGGCACCCTCAACCAGGCCCCCACTCATGTCTTCCACCATCCCCACCTCCCAGCCACCAGGGGCACCCTCCACCAGGCCCACACTCATGTCCCCCACCACCCCCACCCCCCAGCAGTGCAGGGGCACCCTCCACCACGCCCCCACTCATGTCTCCCACCACCCCCACCCCCCAGCATCCAGGGGCACCCTCCACCAGGCCCCCACTCATGTCTACCATCACCCCACCCCAAAGCAGTGAAGGGGCACCCTCCACCAGGCCCCCACTCATGTCCCCCTGCACCCCCACCCCCCAGCAGTGCAGGGGCAGCCTCCACCAGGCCCCCACTCATGTCTCCTACCACCCACACCCCCCAGCCACCAGGGGCACCCTCCACCAGGCCCCCACTCATGTCTCCCACCACCCCCACCCCCCAGCAGTGCAGGGGCAGACTCCACCAGGCCCCCACTCATGTCTACCATCACCCCCACCCCCCAGCAGTGCAGGGTTAGCCACCACCAGGCCCCCACTCATGTCCCCCTGCACCCCTACCCCCCAGCAGTGCAGGGGCACCCTCCACCAGGCCCCCACTCATGTCTCCCACCACCCTCACCCCCCAGCATCCAGGGGCACCCTCCACCAGGCCCCCACTCATGTCTCCCACCACCCCCACCCCCCAGCATCCAGGGGCACCCTCCACCAGGCCCCCACTCATGTCTCCCACCACCCCCACCCCCCAGCCACCAGGGGCACCCTCCACCAGGCCCCCACTCATGTCTACCACCACCCCCACCCCCCAGCAGTGCAGGGGCAGCCTCCACCAGGCCCCCACTCATGTCTACTACCACCCCCACCCCCCCAGCAGTGTAGGGGCAGCCTCCACCAGGCCCCCACTCATGTCCAACTCATGTCCCCCTGCACCCCCACCCCCCAGCATCCAGGGGCACCCTCCACCAGGCCCCCACTCATGTATACCACCACCCCCACCCCCCAGCAGTCAGGGGCACCCTCCACCAGGCCCCCACTCATGTCTACCACCACCCCCACCCCCCAGCCACCAGGGGCACCCTCCACAAGGCCCCCACTCATGTCTCCCACCACCCCCACCCCCCAGCCACCAGGGGCACCCTCCACCAGGCCCCCACTCATGTCTCCCACCACCCCCACCCCCCAGCAGTGCAGGGGCAGCCTCCACCAGGCCCCCACTCATGTCTACCACCCCCCTCACCCCCCAGCAGTGCAGGGGCAGCCTCCACCAGGCCCCCACTCATGTCTACCAGCACCCCCACCCCCCAGCATCCAGGGGCACCCTCCACCAGGCCCCCACCCATGTCTACCACCACCCCCACCCCCCAGCAGTGCAGGGGCAGCCTCCACCAGGCCCCCACTCATGTCTCCCACCACCCCACCCCCCAGCATCCAGGGGCACCCTCCACCAGGCCCTCACTCATATCTACCATCACCCCCACCCCTCAGGATCCACGGGCACCCTCCACCAGGCCCCCACTCATGTCTACCATCACCCCCACCCCCCAGCATCCAGGGGCACCCTCCACCAGGCCCCCACTCATGTCTACCATCACCCCACCCCCCGGCAGTGCAGCGGCACCCTCCACCAGGCCCCCACTCATGTCCCCCTACACCCCCACCCCCCAGCAGTGCAGGGGCAGCCTCCACCAGGCCCCCACTCATGTCTACCACCACCCCCACCCCCCAGCCACCAGGGGCACCCTCCTCCAGGCCCACACTCATGTCTGTACTGCTGGGGGGTGGTCCCCCAGCAGTACAGGGGCAGCCTCCACCAGGCCCCCACTCATGTCTACCATCACCCCCACCCCCCAGCAGTGCAGGGTTAGCCACCACCAGGCCCCCACTCATGTCCCCCTGCACCCCCACCCCCCAGCAGTGCAGGGGCACCCTCCACCAGGCCCCCACTCATGTCTCCCACCACCCCCACCCCCCAGCATCCAGGGGCACCCTCCACCAGGCCCCCACTCATGTCTACCATCACCCCCACCCCCCAGCAGCGCAGGGGCACCCTCCACCAGGCCCCCACTCATGTTTTCCTGCACCCCCACCCCACAGCATCCAGGGGCAGCCTCCACCAGGCCCCCACTCATGTCTCCCACCACCCCCACCCCCCAGCAGTGCAGGGCACCCTCCACTAGGCCCCCACTCATGTCTACCACCACCCCCACCCCCCAGCATTGCAGGGGCACCCTCCACCAGGCCCCCACTCATGTCTCCCAGCACCCCCACCCCCCAGCATCCAGGGGCACCCTCCACCAGGCCCCCACTCATGTCTACCACCACCCCCACCCCCCAGCAGTGCAGGGCACCCTCCACCAGCCCCCCACTCATGTCTACCACCACCCCCACCCCCAGCCACCAGGGGCACCCTCCACCAGGCCCCCACTCATGTCTACCATCACCCCCACCCCCCAGCAGTGCAGGGGCACCCTCCACCAGGCCCCCACTCATGTCCCCCTGCACTCCACCCCCCAGCAGTGCAGGGGCATCCTCCACCAGGCCCCCACTCATGTCTACTACCACCCCCACCCCCCAGCAGTGCAGGGGCAGCCTCCACCAGGCCCTCACTCATGTCTACTACCACCCCCACCCCCCAGCAGTGCAGGGGCAGCTTCCACAAGGCCCCCACTCATGTCTCCCACCACCCCCACCCCCCAGCATCCAGGGGCACCCTCCACCAGGCCCCCACTCATGTCTCCCACCACCACCACCCCCCAGCATCCAGGGGCACCCTCCACCAGGCCCCCACTCATGTCCCCCAGCCAACATGTCACCACAATCTAGATCCCTGGCCCTTATGGTCAGCCTCCAAATGCCAAACACCCACCTGAGTATTGCATCCACCCACTTAGAAATGGCAAAAACATGATAGAACCCCAATTGCAAGTTTGGAAATGAACACATGTCCATCACATACACCCAATGGGAGTCAGTGAATGTCAAAACCCATATCATGATATGCATGAAACCAATGAGATGATACTACACATTGTTGTTTGAAGAAAAAATATGTATTAAAAGCAACATAAATTGAATAAAAAATAAACAAACAATAATGGAAATAAAAATAAAAAAACAGCAGGTACTTGAAATAATGCAAAACCACAAATCATAATGCAAAGGAAAGGTGTCCAAAGTCACAGGGCCTCATTACGACCCTGGCGGTAATCCGCCGTCATTACCGCCATGGCGTAATGAACGTTAACGCCGTGGGACGATGGTGTAAAGTGCGCCACATTACGACCCATCGCGCACGAGCATTACGCCATGGCGGTAATGTAAACAGCGCCATGGCGGTAATGCCCCCAAAACGGCACCTACCGGCATCGTATGCGGCGCAAGGTGCACCACCGCCACCGCCGTACATAGCGGTGACCGTAGTTAGCGGTCACCGCAATTAGCGTTGACCGTAGATAAGCGGAACCGGAAGTAGCGTCACCGCGGCGGAACGGGAAAGAGCACGGCGGCCATCTTTAAAAACACAATCCATTGCCATCCTCCGAAACCACTGGACATCCGAGCCTGAGACCCCGCCAATACCGGCTTCAACCTTCTACCTGCAGGAAGATGCCGAAAGTTTTGAAAAAAGCCTGTGACCGCCAGCGGCAAGACCGCTTCTCCAGAGAGGAGCTCACCATTCTAGCGGAGACCCTACAGGAGAACGCTGCAGTGGTATTCTCCAACCAACTGACAAGACCGGCCATAACCAAGAAGAAGGCCATATGGGCACTGGTAGCTCAGCGGGTCAGTGCCGTGGGAACGACACCCCGCAATGTCAAACAGTGCCGCAAGCGGTGGGACGATCTCCGGCTCAGAGTCAGGAGCATACTATCAGCCAACATGAACCTGGCAATGGCAACTGGGGGAGGATCGGAGTCCCCTATAAAATTGCAGCCATGGGAGGAAATCTGTGCCTCCACAATCGGAATGCAGAGCATTGAAGGAGTAGGAGGAATGGAGAGAGGAGCCCCGACATCGGGCGATGCAGGTAGGTGGCTCAAATCAAGGCATGCAAAGTCCATTCATGTGAAGTACAATGTTGGCCCATAGTGTGAATGCAACACATCAGCAGGAGACTGCCCACAGATACATCCGATCTGCACCCTGTACACATGCAGCATGCACACCCTAACTGCAGGCACCCACATACCTCCATGCTACTTCCACACAAAAGGGAGTCAACTTTTTTCCCCTGCATGAAATGTGCCACATGTACTAACTGATGAGATGCCAGTCGCAACAATGCCCGGCCAATGTCCGCAGACCCATCAATAACACTCTCCCTCCTCTGTCCCACCACAGGCTCAAATTCCGACCTTGAGGAAGAGGACACCACAGCCTCCACACCCACCAAGAGGGCCAGGCCAACTGTGCCAACGCCACAACCCTCCACCTCTGTCGTCCCGAGGAAAACACCACAGCAGGCAAAATCCATGCAAGGGAAACAGGACAGGGCACAGACAGCCACCCCAGCAGGCAGTACAGCAGCAGCAGCAGCAGCAGCAGACATCACACCAATCATGCCCACAGAAGCCACAGCCTCTGCTGCAAGCAGCACACTTGGGGAGACTGCTGCCATTGCTGCCTCCTCCGATAGTGAAGCAGGGACCTTTGAGGAGAGTGATGTCAGGAGCCCCACAGGCCACCCTCATTCCCCCTACCTGTCCCTAAGCAGCCCGCATGTGGATGCCACACAGGGTCAGCCAGAGGATGACGATTGGCCAGCCACTCCATCCCCGCTGCAGGGGCAGATCAGCCCAATGGGAATGCCACTGCCATTAGCCATGGCCCAGAATCCCAACCATTCTCTGGAGGCGATTGCCACCCGGCAGCAGCAACTTTCCTCGCTGCTCGAAGAACATGTTGCTGAATGTGGGGGGTCAAGTGCAGCAATGGATAAATGTGCTGAGACTGTGAAGGCAGCTATAGAGTCGTCCACAAAGGACATCTGCGCGGAACTAGCTGCTGTGCGGCACGCCATCACTGACCTTGTGCAGACAATACGGGCCATGCGTCCAAATGAGCAGGCAGGATCCTCCTCGGTTGCCAGCTCGACACCGAGCAGCCCCATCCGCCGATCGGGGAGGAACCTCCGCAGCACAGGCAGGGGTGCCCCGGGGGCCAGTGGAGGGGGCTGCCAATAGTGGCCGGACAGTGTAGGAATCCTACTACTGACACTGCTGCACAGACCAACTCACACCTTTGTTGGGATTCCAGGGGGGGGGGAGGGTGGAGGGGGGAGTGGGTGTGTTGGGGTGTGCAGGGGGGTGGCGGGGTGGTGTGTTGGGGAGTTAAGGGGGGAGTTTGGGGGGGGTGTGTGCAGGGGGGAGGTGGGAGGTGGGAGGGGGTGTGTTGGGGTGTGCAGGGGGGTGGCGGGGTGGTGTGTTGGGGAGTTAAGGGGGGAGTTTGGGGGGGGGGGTGTGCAGGGGGGAGGTGGGAGGTGGGAGGGGGTGTGACACGACAGTACATAGTTCAAATACAGTTTATTCGTTTCACAAAAGGAAACGTGTGGACATTTTCATTGCGTATGTGTGCTTTATTGGTGTCCAGTCCTCAGTGTGCATGCCCCAGAGTCACACAGTGCCCCAAGTGCTGTCTCCATGCGATGAACACCAGCCGTGTGTGCTAGAAGCAGTGGTTGATGATACTTTGGCGCATGGCACGCCCCTCCTGTGCATCGCCTCCTCCATGTGGTGGCGCCCCTTCTGCACCCTCCTCATCCTCATCCTCATCGTCAGGTGGTTGCAGTTCTGCGTCAGGGGGCAGGGGCACATTCCGTCTGACGCACATATTGTGCAGCATGACACATGCCATGACGATCTTTGCCACCTTCTCATGGCCATACAGGAGTGCCCCACCAGACCTGCTGAGGCTTCGGAACCGTGCCTTCAGGAGGCCGAATGTCTGCTCTATGACCACACGAGTACGTGTATGTGCACGGTTGTAGTCCTCCTCGTGCTGGTTCTGCGGGTTCCGGACTGGCGTGAGGAGCCACCTCTTCAGGGGGTAGGCTGCATCACCTGTATGTAGGCGAGAATGTATGTGTCAGTCATGTTGTCTGTCCAGGAACATGATGTCCCACCATGGCTGGCATGGAACTGTTACCTTGGCTCACTTCTACATGCACTAATTGATTCACACTATGCAACCAGTATATGCCCATTGCTGCCATGGCCTGTTTAGCATGCCATCACCCTATGTATGCAGAGGGGTTTAGTGCATTGTGAGTGGCCTTCCTCTGTATCCGTTCTCTGTGTTACTCACAGCCAGGTGGAGTATGCATCATCCCCCCCCCCCTTTCAGCCAGGTGGAGTATGCATCATCCCCCCCCCCCTTTCAGCCAGGTGGAGTATGCATCATCCCCCCCCCCCTTTCAGCCAGGTGGAGTATGCATCATCCCCCCCCCCCTTTCAGCCAGGTGGAGTATGCATCATCCCCCCCCCCCTTTCTGCCAGGTGGAGTATGCACTGGTACGTCATTCCCATGCCCACTTCCATGACATAGCACTCACCGAGTAGCCAGGATCTTGGGCCTGCATGTCGCTCCATGTAGCGTGGTATTGTGGAGTTCCTCAGGATCATGGAATCATGGGTTGATCCGGGGAATCGGGCACAACAATGTGTGATGATCTTGTTGGAGTCACAGACCATTTGCACGTTGATAGAGTGGAACTGTTTCCGGTTGCGGTACGGTACCTCCATGGCACGTGGAACCACCAATTCCACATGGGTGCAGTCGATGGCACCAATGCAACCGGGTATGCTGGCTAGTGCATGGAAACCCACTTTGGTGTTTGCAATCTCCTGGGCAGTCCGTGGTAATGAGATGTGGTCGTCTGTGTGCTTGAGGAGGGCATCAAGCACTTGGATGAGTGTTCGTGAGAATAATGGTTGTGAAATGCCATGCAGGTGCCCCACTGTGTGCTGGTAGGTGCCTGTGGCCAGGAAGTGGAGTACAGCCACTACCTTCAGTAGGGGGGGGATGGCGGTTGGACTTTCTATCATGCTGACGATGTCGTTGTGTGTCATGTCTACGATGGCGGTGATGGTGTCCCTGTCCAAACGGTACAGGGTGTGGATCTGCTCAGCAGTGAGGTTGTTTGGATTGGCTCTGATGCGTGGGATTGGGGGCTGCCTGCGTGGTGGCACTGGCTGTGCTGGTGGGGCTTGCTGGGCCTGCCTTGCCCTCCTTCTCCTCCTGCGTCTCCTCTGTGCTGCCTGTTGTTGTTGTTGTTGCTGTTGCTGTTGTAGTAGCACATGCATTGCTATCAGGTCCTCCAGCCCCAACATTGCTAGTCGTATTGGCATCATTGTGGAGTGTGACTGGGTGTAGGTAGGGGTGGGGTGTGCTCTTTTTATACTCCCCTGAGTCTGTATTGCCTTCACCTGTGCTGTTTCTGTGCACCTGTGGCAGCTGCATTCACTTGAATTGGCCCTTTACGGTTGGTTCGCGATGGCGTTATTTGCACCATGGCGGTAAGGTACTTAGCGGCCTCAATGATGGCGTTAGGTGCATGTCCGCTTGGGTCGGCATTTGCGTGCCTTTCCGCCATGGCGCTAAGTACGGTGTGGGCGGTCGCGTGCGCGCACCCTTAGCGCAGTTTGCGGCAGCGTTAACTACGATGCCGCTATTGGCATCGTAGTTAACGGTCACGGGTCATGATCGGACCTGGCGGAAAACGATGGCGGTAAGCATTTACCGCCATCGTTTTTCGCTTAGCGCCAGGGTCGTAATGAGGCCCACAGTCCACAAAAGTAAATCCAATGGAAAATTAAAATCGAAAACCATTGCTCCATGGGTAAATCATAAAAAAAAAATGAAAATCCAAAAGTCAACTATATACAGATAAACAATCCAGGGCCCATGATCCCAACCGAAGAAATAAAACCTATCTAATAACACTACCTAAAAAAATAAAATATATACAAAAATGTGGCCCATTGTCCAAAAGGTCCAAAAAAAATGCTAAACCAAAGAAAACCTAACACTAACTACAGAACTATTTACAAGGGCAGCGGGCTAGTCCAACGGCTCACTTCGGGATGTTCCGGGCCAGGGCATCATCGAACTCCTGCTCAATGTCCCGGAGGCGGTCCTCCTGCATGGCCCTGAGAGTCCGCAGGGCCGTCCACATGTTCACCCCAAACTCCCAGCGGATTGCCTCGAGGCACTCGGCCCGCCTAAGGGCCTTCCGCATGGAGTTCTCCTCCCTGACCATCATGAGCCGTGCCTCTTCCGCCCGCTGCAGCTCCGCATCTATGGCGTGGTCCAACCGCTGCCACATGGAAGACACTTCCCGTCCTGGGTCCTCCTGCCCTCCGGCCGATGTCTGCCCCTCCGATGTCGAAGGCCCCGAGCCATCATGGCTCCCACCACGTTGATGTTGCTGCTGTGCCTCTGCCCGTGCACTGCATCCTGCTGCCTGCACATCCTCCGCTGGCTGGGGTGCAGTCGTTGATGTGGCCACCCCTGCTGGATGTCCGACTCCCGACTGTGGGAGGGATGCCTCCTCCATCAGCCTGGCTGCAGCGTCAGAGGCAGCTCCACAGGGCACCCAGGTGACTGATGGGTGGGAAGATGGCACGGAGGACGACTGGGGCATAGGAGGTTCAGTTGAGGAGGGTGTTAGGGAGAATTCTCTGTTTAGGCTTAATTTCCTAACCTAGTGAGTCCCCCAGCAGCTTTGCTGGATTTCTGGAGTTTGTTTTTTTCCATCCTGCCAAGAGTGAGACTCTTTTTCTCACACTCTTGGACATGAATGTGTGTAATTCCTTTTAATGTCAATGTGTTCGATGGGCTAGGGGGTCTTTTACTCCATAAGGTCTCATATGTTTTTCTATGTGTGTTACACCGCACCCTCCGTGCCGTAGCACTGGGGCGTCCTAGCGGACCTCCGTCATAGGCTCCACACCCGGGGACTGACTACTGTCGCCCCGGTCATGTAAAGTCACCATTGGCTTTACTAGACCTAAATTTACTAACAGAACTAGTACAAACCATCCTATTGTGGACGTACTAGTAGGGGTAATTCGATTACTCCTGGGTCTGTTATTCGAGGGGGCACTGTCCCGTCCCCCCTCGTCGAGTTTTGGCTGGTGGCAGTGGAAACTGCTTGTTATATTCGACCCCGAATATAACCCTATGGGATTCTTCCCATTGCTGGAGATTAATACTTTTTCTAGTTGATCTCTAACATACCACCGGTTTACTTATCTTAAATAAGTCTATCGGATGGTATTTTCTGCCAGAACTCGGTTTTTAAAATGGCGTCTGTGTTCGTCTCTGTGACTCCTAAACCAAAGTTTGAGCCCTTTGTTCCCCTTTTGGCAGGCTTCTGTACAGAGGCCCTCCAAAGTGGTGCCATTCTGTCTGGGTTACCACAGGGGTGTGGGAGGGGGTTTCGGCACCCTGGACTGAGTTGCCTTGCCAACTCCGGTCGCACTCTGGTGTGATTGGCCCAAGTGGTGAGCCTCCCCGCTCACCACTTAGCGTGTGTTGAGTGACAGCTAGGCTGAATGAATGGGGGTTTTCTGCATAAAAGCAGGGCTTTTGGGACTGGATCTTCAGAAGTCGCCACAGGACCTAAGAATCCGACGAGGGTAAAGCTGAGCCGACCTGCAACGACGACACCTCCGGTGGAGCCCTGCTGAACCGACTCATCACCTCCCGATGACAGAGGAGATCTCCCTGCCGGAGAGTCTCTTCCCCTGACTGGTGGGAACAACCAGTCACCTTTGCTTTTTCTTCGCTCCAGGACGCAGTGGTCGAATTGCCCGTGCAGAGCACAGCGGCAACCGGATAGCCACTACCCCTGTACCGCGACCAAAAGGTGGTGCCTTGTGACGGAGCACTCCGCGGCTGGTCTCTTCCCTGGTGGTGCACCGAACCTCAACTTTCCTTCGACGATGAGATCATCTCTTCTCTTGGCAAAGACCCGACGTGCATCCACCACCAGGAACAACTGCCCCTGCCGGAGCTGTCTCTCCACAAACAAGGTAGTGTGTCCGCCTGGCTTCCCTTGTTGCCGGATAGAGTGGGGTGTCTTAATCCTCGCCACTTCATAGGGTCACCTCCAAGCTTCTATAACATTTGGTTCTGAACTGGTCCAATCTGCCTATAACAATTTGCGACAAAGACTCGAAGCGCATTTCCACTAAGATACTTTTTGGGACATATCGCCTTGCCTCTCTCCGAGTGGGCCTGGCCTCTGAACTTTGGAATCTACAGTGGTTCCTGTCTTCTTGCCTTGCATCTTTGTTCTTACAAGTATTGGTATCGAGTTGATTTCTTAACCCGCCTTTTCTCTCCCGTCCTAACGAATACTAGAGTGCCATCTAGGTTAAAGCATACACCTCTGTCTGCAAATAAGTGATGCCGTTGAACCTAGACTTGTCGAA